>NW_024871042.1:0-2400000 GCF_019054845.1 Dipodomys spectabilis
GCTACATGATACTGTTGTTTATTGGGTTACCCTGGAGTGTTAAGTAGTTAGCATTTACAAAGTGTAATTTCTGAATGCGAAGCACCAAGAAGAGTGAGTGGTGAAGTATTCAATTGCACGAAATATTCAAAGTACAAACACCTTTTTGCAAGGTCATATTTACAGTGTGTGTGTGTGTGTGGTGTGTGTGTGTTTTTGTTTTGTTTTTAACTCAGGGCCTGTGCACTGTCCCTGAGCTTCTTTTGCTCAAGGCTAGCACTCTACCACTTGAGCCACAGCGCCACTTCTGGCTTTTTCCTGTATATGTGGTACTGAGGAATCATACCCAGGGCTTCATGCGTGCTAGGCAAGCACTCTACCACTGAGCCACATTTCCAGCCTGTGGTACTGGGTTTTAACCTCAGGGCCTCATGCTATCAAGGCAGGTGGCTCTGCCACTTCAGCCACGCTCCCAATTCCTTGCTTTCAAAAAAGGTCTCACTTTTCTCCAGGGCAAATTTTAGATCATAATCCTCCTACCTATGCCTTGGTAAGTACCTGGGAGTACAGTTATAGGCTACCACTCCCAGCCACACAACATCATCTTTCTTATTTATTTCTTTATTTAGTTCTAGGCCTTTCAGCATTTTGCTGGTTAATTGGAGATAAGAGTCTCACAGGCTTTCCCAGGCAGGCTTTTGAACCGTGGTTCCTCAGTAATCAGCCTCCTGAGTAGCTAGGATTACAGGCATGAGCCCTCAGAACCTATCTAAAGTCATTTTTTTATGATTCTAAAGAGAGAAGCTCCTGAGGAGGGCTGAAACCTGCCTGGATGAGATTCAATTTGGCAACTGTTTGGATTCAAGCATTTCTTGAAATTACCCCCAATCTCAGGAGGGAGTCAGTTCACTGTCATCAAAGACAGCTTGTGGCGGATCTCATGGTGTCAAGTTCTTGTTTAAAGAATTGAGGTTACCCTAAAAAAAGAGACATTCCCACCCTTTGTCCTGGCTGATGATCCTGGTGCAGGCACTGCCCGGGATTCTCTCTCCAAACACTCCACCTGCCAACTGGCCTCCTCCAGCCTCCCCCCCCCCCCCAAGTGCCTGACCATGTTGCAAACAGATCAAATCTCTTTGATGCCCTGGATCAGACAAGGTCCATATGAGGCTCTCAAATACAGCCTTTGCTTTGTTTCTAAACAACTTAAGATGGATTCAAAGAGAAAGAAGTGTCCCCCCCCCTCCCTTTTTTCTCCCCTCAGGCTCTCTTTCCTGCTGAAGTAGAAAGAAAAACGCAGAAAGGGATCATGCGACAGAGAGACAGCCTTTGAGAAGGAGAAAGAAAAGACAGGGCAGGGAACTGCTACAAAGCTTAGATTGCTTCTTAAAGGATGGCGGGCAGGGGGATACATGATCTTTATCTAATCAGACAGTCTACACAGGAAGTCCCTGAGATCAAAGCATGGGGCTCCCCTTCCCTCCCCCCCCCCACCTTCCCCCTGCTGTGTCAACTTTAAAACAGCCCTGGCACAGCCACAGACCTGGACAGGCTCACACCTCTCCCCCGCCCCCACCACCCTGACCTGTCTCTCCGCATCTGAACCCTCTTAACATTCCATTACTGTAGGAAGAGACAACCCTGGACAGAGACAGGCGGACGATGCTGCCACCGTCCTCCCTGGCTTCCCAGAACATCTAGGTTGGGCTCTGTGGGCAAGAGGCTGTGCCATTTGCATCTGTGTGTAGATTCCCCACCACCTGCTACTGCCCTGAAAGCAAAAGAGTGGGGGGAAGTCCGGGGGGGGGCGGGGGGGGGGGGGGGCGGAACTGTCACTGGTCACAGCATTCTCCTCAACCTGCCAGGCACTATGTCAGGACAGCTGGGAAGAAAAACGGGCACCAAAGGGACATCATCCAGAGCTCTGTGCAACACAGAATGGCAGGAATATGGCACTGCCATCTTCAGATAGTCCTTCATCCAAAGGATGGGAAGAGAGACAGGATTAGTGTGGTGTAAGGCAGGGGAGATGCCTACATGTACAAAAGAAAAGGAGACTCAGGACCTGTTGGAAGAGAGAGGGGCATTAGCAGTGACTCACCTCAAGAGCAGGCAGGCCACTGCTACAGGTCTTATAACACTTTCAAATAACAAGCAGGAGCCACAAGAGCAGGAGCATATTTACATGCTGAATCTCATGGAAAACTAAACAGTCTTAATTGAGATTGAATGTGAGCCTTTTGGAAGTGGCTACACAGTTAAGAATTCGAATTGGCTTTAATTATACCCTAACTATGATCCTCTAGTTCAAATATGAAGGACCCTGATACTGGCATGGGTAGAAAGGGATGGAAGATACAGGGCAAGGAGGGCTCTACCAGATGTCTACATGTTCTTTCATCTTCCCAGGCACAATTACATCTGTGTTGTCCTCCAAAGGTTCATGTGGTTAGAGGCTTGATCCCTGCGCTACTGGTGTTGAGGTGGTGGAACTCTCAACAGGGAAGCCTAGTGGAAGGTGGGTAGGTCATGGCCCTTGGAACAGACTGTGTTCGCTTATGGCGCTGTAACAAAATACCTGACATGATCAACTTAAAAAGAGGAAAGGTATATTTTAGTTCATAATTGCTTTGGGCCTGTGCTGCTCTGGTACATCACGGTGGAAATTACAGGATGAAGAAACCCATTCATCTCATGACTAAGAAGCAAAGAGAGTGAAAGGAAGTATTGGAGTCCAAGAATACTCCTCAAAAGCACATTCCTAAAGACCTAAGGCCTTAAATAGGACATACCAAGTAAAGGTTCCACCAACTCTCAACTCCATGGTTTGAACACTTTTGAGCCTTAAGAGGACATGGCAGATCTAAAATGTAATGGTGATTAAGGTAGATTTGCTAGAACCATAGTTAGTTGCCCAAATAAGGAAAAAAGAAAGAAAGAAAGAAAGAAAGAAAGAAAGAAAAGAAAGAAAGAAAGAAAGAAAGAAAGAAAGAAAGAAAGAGAAAGAAAGAAAGAAAGAAGGAAGGAAGGAAGGAAGGAAGGAAGAGAAAGAAAGGAAGAAAGAAAAAAGAAAGAAGGAAGGAAGGAAAAGAAAGAAAGAAAGGAAGGAAGGAAGAAAAGAAAGAAAGAAAGAAAGGAAAAAAGAAAGGGAACGGGAGAGAAGGGAGGGAGGAAGGAAGGAAGGAAGGAAGGAAGGAAGGAAGGAAGGAAGGAAGGAAGGAAGGAAGGAAGGAAGGAAGGAAGGAAAGAGAGAGAAGGCAGGGAGGGAGGGAGGGAGGGAGAGGGAGGGAGTATGACTGCCCACTCCTAGTCTCCAGCTTCCTGCCTTGCCACACAATCTCTCAATATACTCCTGTCACAAAGTCATCTACCATGTTGTGACACAGTTGAGGAGGCCCTTTCCAGAGCTGAGCAGATGCTAGTTCAATCCTTTTGAGCTTCCAGAACTTATAAACCAAGTAACCCTCTTTTTTTCATGCATTATCTGAGACTCAGCTACTTCTGAACACCCAGAGTGCTTAGATCTTCAAAATTGTGAAGTGTTGGTATCTATCCTCTCAGAAAGTACACCAACACCCTTCCCAAGATTTGTATCAAGTCAGGTGGCAGAAACACCCAACACCACTCCATAAAACACCTGCTATGCACACTTTAGTTATTCTATAAGTTTAAAACTAGAAGAGACCATAGGAAAACCTGGCTTAAAGTTCTGGTTTCCTGGATGAGAAAGTTAAAGATGGGGAGGCAAAGAGACTTGCTTATACATCTGGAGAAAAAAGATGAAAAGCAAAAACAAAATGAACAACAATAACAACAACAAAAACACCACAAGAGTTCCTAGCTTGA
The DNA here is from genome assembly GCF_019054845.1 of Dipodomys spectabilis. NCBI lineage: Eukaryota > Metazoa > Chordata > Mammalia > Rodentia > Heteromyidae > Dipodomys > Dipodomys spectabilis. The sequence goes on from NW_024871042.1 coordinate 3,826, forward strand.
ATAACTAGTACATGTCTAGGACAAGAAGAAAAGGTCAAAAGCTACGTACATATGACCATATAAGATGATGCTAAGTGAAATGAACTCCAAGATAGGAACACAAGTGGTTTTATCTTTCTTGCTGTTGCTTTTAATATATTTATAATGTATTCATAATGTACCATGTGATTGTTTGGTTTCTTTTGCATGCTCTTCCCCCATGGTATAATCTCTGTTTTCATTGTATTTGATTTCAGTACCCTGCATCTTGTATATAATTTTTTTCTAATCTGGGGAGGAGAAAGGAAATAACAAAATGCTGAAATAAGGATATAGGTTGACCCATTGTAACAATGAGATGTACAAGATACTATGTTGAAAAACGAACTTTACATCTTGGGGGGGGGGGGGGGGAGGAGTTGGGGAGGTGGGGAGAGAAGGGATGGTAGGGGAAAAACATATATGCTTGATAGCATATGGACTCATTACCTTACTCATGTAACTGTAACCCCTCTGTACAGTATTATTACAATAAAAGATATATACAAAAAAGAAAGAGTTCCTAGCTTGGATGAGCACATTTTAACACCACTGGTTTTGAAAATTCTTTTATTTTTTGCCTCTTCTTTATACTCCACTATTTCTTTATGGCTGCTTAAAAGAAATGCACAAATCGATGTATATTTTTATACCAATGTTCTAGCCAGCCACAAAGCTCCCGGATGCAAGGCAAGTCCCTCAAAGTAAGTGACCAGCAGAGGGCGCTCACAGGATAGCCTGACAAATTAGGGGGGTGGGGGCTCCAGAGAGTGGCCATTCTCTTGGGAAATAACATGTGTTGTCCCAGATGGGACTATCATCTTTGCTGTTAAGCAAGGGGTTAGAGGTCACGGGCTCCTTCTGAAATGCAAGGTTGCACATCTGTACTGGGCAAGCAAACCAACATGTGCTGACCTCATGTTTTAGATATATTTGTTTAGAAATTTCGCTTGCTCTTCTATCTGTCCCTATAAATAAAACAGAGATCAGCACGTCACTTGGGCTTCCAAACAAGGCTGAGAAGAGAGGAGCCATTCAATGTCACCAGAGGACCCGCAGGGTAATAACAGGAGGGATGATGATCGATATTCCTCCCAACACTTGGTTGTCCCAAGAAATTTGAACGTGGAAAGAATAACTCCTACCACTCAATCTCTCTTTAGAAGAAAGACACAGAGAGATGAGATCTTCAGTGAATCTTACCTGTATCAAAACTGAGGAGGTGTGGGTTAGATCAGTCCTTTTGTGATTCCCATTTGATGAGCTAAGTTCACTAGTTTGAATCTGATTTTTCTTTTTTTAATACGTTTTTTTATTGTGAAAATGCGGTACAGAGGGGTTACAGTTCCATGAGCAAGGTTATGAGTACATTTCCCATCAAGCATTGTTACCTCCTCCTTTGTTTTTCCCCTACCCTTCCTTCCCTCCCATCTCCACAGGTCATTAAGTATAGTGAAGACCCTTAAAGACATTTAAAATGATATCATTTAGCATTCGCCTTGGCAGGAAACTTTGTTCTTTAAACCCAGTAATTCAAAATGGAGACTTCATTATGAATACAGAAGTATTCTTTTTGTGTGCCAGTACTGGGGCTTGAACTCAGGTCCTGGGCACTGTCTCTGAGCTCTTTTACTCTATCATTTGAGCCACAGCTCCAATTCCGGCATATGATGGTTAATTGGAGATAAGAGTCTCACGGACTTTTCCTGCTTTGAACTGTGATCTCAGATCCCAGTCTCCTGAATAGCTATAATTACAGACATGAGCCACTGGTGGCAGTCTAGAACTATTTTTATCAATTCTTCTTCCCCTCAAAGAGGTAAGTACAAAGTGGTAGTCCTGGATTATTACTGATCTTCAGTTATTTTCCTCATCCTCTCAATTCCCAGAAGTCACTGATGTTTTCCCTCACTAGTTTTATCTTTTAGAAATATATTGCTAGAATTACAGTGTATGACTGGCTTCTTTGCCTGACACCCTGCTTTTGAGATTGATCCAAGTGGTTGTTTCAGTAGTTTATTCATTCTTTTCCCTTGCTTAATAGTAGTCGTTTGCTGTACCAGCTTTTGTTGTTTTTTTTTTTTTGTTTTTTTTTTGTTTTTTGTTTTTAATTTTATTTTATTTTATTTGAGAACATACTGTACAGAGGGGTTACAATTACATGGTCAGGATAATGCATACATTTCTTACCAAGCATTGCAGCCTCCTCCTTTGTTTACCCTTCACCTCCCTTCCCAGCCTCCCCCCTCCCCCCCCCACCCAATCATACCCCCCCTACCCCCCTCCGACATTGTAAAGCTGGTTTTGACATGACATTTTGTACTTCTCATTGTTGCAACAGGTCCACCTGAATCCTTAAACGACTTGTTTGTCCCCATCTCCTCCACATGTTATACTGACATCAAATATAGTGAAAGCAGGGGTTACACTGTGGGGGAGGGACATACAAAGCAACCAAGAAATAAACTTATAAATGCGTTAGAAACACATGCATGAAAGAAACAAAAACATTAAAATACATATTTGAGGGTTCGTTTTCCTAACATCACATTCTCTGACTTTTTCCGCTTCACTCATACCTATACTAGATATTGCAAATAAGGGAAACCATGGGACCTATGTTTCTTTGGGCCTGGCTTACTTCACTTAATATAATTTTTTCCAAGCCTTTCCATTTCCTAACAAATGGGGAAATGTCATTCTTTCTGATGGAGGCATAGAATTCCATTGTGTATATATACCACATTTTCTTGATCCATTCATCTACTGAGGGGCATCTGGGTTGGTTCCATATCTTAGCTATGGTAAATAATGCTGCAATAAACATAGTTGTGCTGGTAGCTTTAGTGTGGTCTTTTTTGTAAACATTAGGGTAAATGCCCAAAAGTGGGATTGCTGGGTCATAGGGGAGCTCTATGTGGAGTCTTTTGAGGAACCTCCATACTACTTTCCAAAGTGGTTGAACAAGTTTACATTCCCACCAACAATGAAGTAAGGTTCCTTTCTGTCCACATCCCCTCCAGCATCTGTTGTTGTTAGAGTTCTTGATTTTTGCTGTTCTAACTGGAGTGAGGTGATATCTCAATGTTGTTTTGATTTGCATTTCTTTTATGGCTAGGGATGTTGAACATTTCTTCATGTGTCTATTGGCCATCCTTCTTTCTTCTTCAGAGAAGCTTCTCTTTAAGTCTTTCGCCCACTTACTTATTGGGCAGTTGTTTCTTTGAGGATTTGTTGTTGAGTGGTTTAATTTTTTGAGTTCCAAGTATATTTTAGATATGAGGCCCTTGTCCGTTGTATGGCTAGTAAAGATCTTCTCCCAGTCCGTGGGCTTTCTATTGATCTTGCTAGCTATGTCATTTGCCCTGCAGAAGCTCTGCAACCTTATACAATCCCATTTGTCCAACCTTTCTTTGATTTGTTGTGTTTCCCAGTCTCTATTCAGAAAATTTCGGCCTGAGCCAAGGAGAGCCAGGGTTTCTCCTATTCCATCCTGTAATGTTTTCAGAGTGTCTGCTTTGAGTTCAAGGTCTTTGATCCATTTGGAGTTGATTCTGGTGCAGGGTGATATATAAGGATCTAGCTTTAGTTTTCTACATGTAGTTAACCAGTTTTGCCAGCACCATTTACTGAAGAGGCTGTCTGTCTTCCATTCTATTGTTTTAGCTCCCTTATCGAAGATTAGATGGCTATAGGTCTGTAGGTTCATTTCTGGGTTTTCAATTCTATTCCATTGGTCCTGAGGTCTGTTCTTATGACAATACCAAGCTCTTTTGATTACTATGGCTTTATAGTAGAGTTTGAAATTTGGTATTGATATTCCTCCAGCAGTGTTCTTTCCGTTGAGGAGCGTTTTTGCTATTTGGGGTCTTTTATTGTTCCATATGAATTTTTGGATTGCCTCTTCTATTTCCTTGAAGAATGAGGGTGGAATTTTGATAGGTATTGCGTTGAATTTGTAGATAGTCTTGGGAAGTATTGCCATTTTCACGATGTTAATCTTTCCAATCCAGGAGCATGGGAGGTTTTGCCATTTTTTAAGTTCTGTGTTGATTTCCTTTTTCAAGATTTTAAAGTTTTCATCATAGAGGTCCTTCACTTCTTTAGTTAAGTTAATTCCTAGGTATTTTATTTTTTGTGGGGCTATTACAAATGGAGTTGCTTTCCTAATTTCCGCCACACTTTTCTCATTGTTGGCATACAGAAAAGCCATGGATTTTTGGGGGTTAATTTTATAACCTGCTACTTTGCCAAAGTTTTGAATCAGCTTGAGTAATTTGGGAGTGGAGTCTATGGGATTCTTTAAATACAAGATCATGTCATCTGCAAAGAGGGAAAGTTTTATTTCTTCTTTCCCTATTTGGATCCCCTTTATGTCTGCATCTTGTCTTATTGCTGTAGGTAGGCATTCTAATACTAGATTGAAGAGAAGTGGAGAGAGTGAGCATCCTTGTCTTGTTCCTGAGTTAAGAGGAAATGGCTTTAATTTTTCACCATTGAGTATAATGCTGGCTGTAGGTTTGTCATATACAGCCTTTATTGTATTGAGGAATGTTCCATGGATTCCTAATTTTTCCAAAACCTTCATCATAAAGGGGTGTTGGATCTTGTCGAATGCTTTTTCTGCGTCTATTGAGATAACCATGTGGTTCTTATTCTTGCTCCTGTTGATGTGATGAATAATATTAATTGATGTGCGTATATTGAACCAGCTTTGCATCCCTGAAATGAATCCTGTTTGATCGTGGTGTATGATTTTTTGGATGAATTGTTGAAGTCGGTTGGCCAAAATTTTGTTGAGAAGTTTTGCATCAATGTTCATCAAAGAAATGGGTCTATAGTTCTCTTTCTTTGATGAGTCCCTGCCTGGTTTTGGGATGAGGGTTATGATGGCTTCATAGAATGTGTTCGGTAGTAAGCTTTCTCTTTCAATTTCATTGAAGAGTTGGAGGAGAATTGGTGTGAGCTCTGCTTTGAAGGCCTTGTAAAATTCCGCTGTAAAACCATCTGGTCCTGGACTTTTCTTAGCTGGGAGGTCTCTTATTGCTGTTTCTATTTCAATGCTTGATATGGGCCTGTTAAGCTGGTTTAACTCATCTTGGTTTAGTTTTGGCATGTCAATATTTGCTAGGAAGAGGTCCATTTCTGTCAAGTTCTCAAACTTATTAGCATAAAGTTTTGAAAAGTATTCCCTTATAATGTTCTGAATCTTGGTTGTCTCCGTGGTGATGTTTCCATTCTCATCTCTGAGTTTATTAATTTGGGTGTGTTCTCTTCTTTTTCTGATAAGATTTGCTAAGGGTCTGTCAATTTTGTTAAGTTTTTCGAAGAACCAACTCTTTGTTTTGTTGATTCTTTCTATAGTTTTTTTGGATTCTAATTCATTTAATTCTGATTTAATTTTGATTATTTCTTTCCGTCTACTGGATTGGGGTTTATCTTGCTGCTCTTTTTCAAGGAGGTTTAGATGTGTCATTAAATTGTTAGTTTCAGATCTCTCCAATTTGTTGATGTAGGAGCTCAGAGCTATAAACTTGCCTCTGAGTACTGCCTTTGCTGTGTCCCAGAGGAGCTGGTATTTTGTGTGTTCATTTTTGTTGAATAGCATGAACATTTGAATTTCCTTTCTAATCTCTTCCATGACCCACTCATGATTCAGCAGTGTGTTGTTCAGCCTCCATGTGATACCGGACTTTCTTTGGTGGCTTTTGGTGTTGAGTTCTAATTTTATTCCCTTGTGGTCAGAGAGAATGCAAGGTATAACTTCAATGTTTCTGAATTTAGACAAGTTTGCTTTGTGGCCTAAAATGTGGTCTATTTTAGAAAACGTTCCATGTGGTGCTGAGAAAAACATGTATTCTGATGCTGCTGGGTGAAATGTTCGGTAGATGTCTGTTAAGTCTAGTTGATCTATGCAGCTGTTTAGATCTGCGGTTTCTCTGTTGAGTTTTTGCCGAGTTGATCTATCTAGTGGGGAGAGTGGTGTGTTAAAATCCCCAACAATTAATGTCTTTGGATCTATATGGGATTTGAGGGAAAGTAGTGTTTCTTTGATAAATTTGGGTGCTCCATTGTTTGGCGAATAGATATTTAGAATTGTAATATCCTCCTGAAGGAGGATATTAATTAGGATCCTTTAATTAGTATGTAGCAACCTTCTTTATCTCTTTTCACGAATTTTAATTTGAAGTCTATTTTATCTGATATTAGGATTGCAACTCCCGCCTGTTTATGCGGTCCGTTTGCTTGGTAGATTTTGTTCCAGCCTTTAACATTGAAAATGTGTTTGTTTTTACGGGCAAGATGTGACTCCTGCAGGCAGCAGATAGAAGGGTCTTGTTTTTTAATCCAACTAGACAGTCTATGTCGCTTAATTGGAGGATTCAGTCCGTTAACATTAAGAGATAGGACTGAGAGGTATTTGGGAGTTCCTGCCATGTTATCTACCTTCTTGGGGGCTGCGAAAACTGGGTTCTTCCTATGGTTCTTGGATTCTCAGTTTGGGTGCAGTTTCTTGGCCTTTATTGCGGTCTTGTTGGTTTTCTATGTGTAGGACATCTTTAAGAATCTTTTGTAGGGCTGGTTTGGTGGAGATGTATTGTTTCAATTTTTCTTTGCTATGGAAGGTTTTTATTTGGCCTTCAGTTATGAAGGAGAGTTTAGCTGGGTACAGTATTCTTGGTTGATAGTTGTTTGTTTTTAGGGCATGGCGTACATCATTCCAGGCTCTTCTTGCTTTGATTGTCTCTGCTGAGAAATCTGAGGTGATTCTAATTGGTTTCCCTTTATAAGTGATTACCCTTTTCTCTCTGACAGCTTTAAGGATCTTTTCCTTGTTCTGAGTTGATCCTGTGTGGATTATAATGTGGCGGTGGGATGTCCTATTCTGGTCTGGTCTATTTGGGGTTCTAAAGGCTTCTTGTATCTGGACAGGCCTATCTTTTTGCATGTTTGGGAAGTTCTCTGCTAGGATCCTGTTAAACAAATTTCCTAGACCATTAACTTCTGTTTCTAGGTGGTCCTCTACACCCATTATCCTTAGATTAGGCCTTCTGATGGTGTCTTCCAGGTGTTGGATAGATCTATCATATTTCTTGGACTTGTCTTGGATGGTTGTATGTTCTTTCTCTATAATATCTAGGCTGTCTTCAATCCCTGAGATTCGATCTTCTGCATGGTCTAACCTGCTGTCAAGACTCTCTACTTTGTTTTTTATCTCTTTCCCTTCTAGTTGGTCAGCTTTGATGGCTTCAAGTTCTTTGTTGAAGCTCTGTTTTAGGTCTTGTATGAATTTCTTTACTTCCTTAATTTGGTGTTCAGTGTTTGTCCTCAAATCGCTTAGTTGATTGGTTATGGTTTCTTTGGGCTCCCATTCCTTCTGTTGGGTTCCATTCAGCATTCCCTTTGTGGTCTCCCTGACTTCCTTCAGCTCTTTGTTAATGGATTCCATGAATGCCTTTAGTGATCTTTGTGTGTTCTCTACCTGGTCTCTCAATTCCTGTATTACTCTTTGATTAGCTTCCTCCCGTTCGTGGGATTCCTGCAGATCTCTTTGAGTGTTCTCAGCCTGCTCACGCCATTCCTCCCTTTCTCTTTGAGTATTCTCAAGTTGTTCACGCAAATCCTGTATCAGTTTTTGAGTAGCTTCCTCACGCTTATGATATTCCTGTATAAACTTCTGGGATGCCTCCTCTCTCTCCCTATCATGCTCATACAGAGTCTTTTGTACGTTGTCAAACTTTTCATTTATCATGTTTGCCAGCAGTGTTTGTAGAGCTGTTTGGGAACTCTCCTCTGGATTATTCATTATCTCTTCTAACCCCTGATTATCAAGATTGGGAATTGAGATACCCGAATTTGCCATTTTTCTTGTGTTTTTCCGGCTTACTCTGCCCATTTGAGATGAAGATAGCACCAGTTTTGTGCTAGAACACTATCTTAAGGCAACCATCAACCAAAGTTTGCATTTGTACAGTCAATAGTCTACAAATACAATCTAGTTCAACAGATACATCTATTCGACATCAAACAACTATATGTTAAAGGACTTCGAACCGCAGAGAAGAATTTGGAAACCAGAAATTATTAGGGTTAGGGAGAGATGTGGGTAAAAAATAGGAATAGATTGGTGTGGGGAGGCACAGGGAGAGTTAACTATGTCCTAATCCCAATGCAGGAAATAGGTTGGGTAGGATGCAAGTAGAGAGAGAGAGAAAAAGAAGAAAGGGAAAGGGGAATGAAAAGAGACCAGAAAAAAAAAAGAAACGTAAAAATTAATGTTATTTTAGAGATTAAAGGACCATCTATTTATAGAGGAATATGAATATGTTGAGAGAAAGGGAGGGACATAGAGGAGATGTGAAAAACTTTAAAAAAATGCTTAAAATATTATATAGGTATAAAGAGGTAGTACTGCTATTAATGAATTTAAGTCTCAGAGGTTTTGAATTGAGTAATAAGTTTGTGGATTAAGTGTGTACACAATGGGGGATAGGGTCTACTGGTTAACTACGGGTTTATCTGAGGATGTGCAGGACAAGAGTTAAGTCATATAAAGAAGAACAAAGAGGAAAAGATGGAAAGGATAGGAGAGTGAGAAGAAAAGATCAGAAATTCAGTAGAGCTAGACAAAAAACAAAAAGATAATTAAGAATGAAAGAAAAAGAGAAAGAAGACAAGAAAAGAAAGGAAAACACACATTCACGTATTCCTAAAATAAAAATTATAAGAGGAGAAAGAAAAAAAAAAAGTTAATGGAAAACAATTATTTTTTCAGAAGAGGCAAAAATTAAAGATTAATAAAAGTTTTAGAAAAGCAAAAAAAATTTTTTTATATATATAAGGTAACATAAGACGAAAAAACAAAAAACAAAAGAAAAAAAGAAAAAAAGAAGAAGAAGACGAAAAAAAAAAGTTCTTTGATTTTTTTTTTTTTTTTTTTTTTGGGAGGCGTGGGAAGAGTCCTGTATCTCCCTTTTGTCTGTAACCAGGGTCTGGTTGGAGTCTCTGGTCAGCTTGAGGTCCTGTGGCTTGATTGGTTTCTTAAGTCAGTTTGTTGGAACAGGCAGAAAAATGCTCTGCTTTACCCAAGATTTTGAGATCCCCCTCCCAGGTTAGTTTACTGGGAGGGTGATCTGCTTTGAGAATCACAGAAGAGGGGGGATGCAGTGATGAGGCTAGGTTCTGGGTAGAGTTGAGGCCTTTCTACAAACAGTAGCTTTTCCCTGGGGCTATTTTGTGAAAAAAAACTCACAGCACCCAGCCTGGAGCCATTCTCAGGGTTTCTGTTTTTCAATTGATTGTGGTGGCTGCTAAAGGGAGGGGCAGCCTCTGGCTCTGGTTACCCGGTGAGGAGAGCCACTCCAATGGCTGGCGCCTGAGCTGGGTGACTTTTCCCTGGATGGAACTGAGTCTGTGAGGTCACTTCGCCGTTAAGTTCTTGTGACCTGCTAAATGACTCGTTTTATTCCAAGGCCTGAGCTGGAGCTAGCCGCTCCTCCGAGCTTTGTCGGTATCCAAGATGGAGATCACCGGTGCTGGGGGTGGAGGGGTGGCCTTCCCTCCTCTGCTCCCAGAGAAGGAGTGAGGAAGTGGGGCTTCTACTCACGCCGAGTCTTGGATCCTGGGTCGTCTCTGGTCTGCAAAGTGCAGGATGAAGTTGTCCGCTCCTTGTCGGTTCTTGCTGGTGTTGAGTAGAATCCTCTCGCCCGCTGCGTCTGGCTCCTTCGTCCCGGACTCTCTGTGTGAGCGCTCAGGTATGGCCGCGGCTGCGGTCGCCGCTGCGACCCTGCCGCCGCAGCAGCAGCTGCTGGCAGGCGCTCAGATGTGTCTGCTTGGCTTCCCCTCTCTTGACTAACTCTCTGTCCTGTGATGGCACACTTGGTGTGATTCTCTGGCTTGGGACTGTTCACTGGAACTCTGAAACTGTTTTCTATGCAAGAGCTTGTTCAGATTCCAGCTTCTCCTCCGCCATCTTCCCAGAACCGCCGCTTTTGTTGTTTTTAAGAAATGTACTCGTTATCTTGCCCATGTAATTGTAACTCCTCTGTATGGTATTCTCACAATAAAAAATAATTAAAAATAAATTTAGAAAAATATTTATTGTAAAAATACTGTACAGAGAAAGGTAATGAGTGCATTTCCTATAGAGCATTGTTACCTCCTCCTTTATTTTTCCTCTACCATCCCTTCCCTCCCCATCTCCCCAACTCCTCCCTCCCTCCTCCCCCCCACAAGTTGTAAAGTTCGTTTTCAACATAGTGTCTTGTACATCTCATTGCTACAATGGGTCAACCTGTATCCTTATTTAAGCATTGTTTTTTCCCTTCCCCTCCCCAAATTAGAAAAATGTATATACAAGATGCAGAGCACCAGAATCAAATACAATGAAAACAGGGGTTATACAATGGAGAACATACAAAAGAAACAAAAAAAAAATCACATAGTACATTATAAGTACGTTAAAAACAATAGCAAGAAAGAAAAAACTACTTATGTGCCTGTCTTGGGGTTCATTTCACTTAACATCATCTTACATGGTTATATATACATAGTTTTGAACTTTTCTTCTTGTCCTAGACATATACTAGTTATTGCAGACAAGGGAAACCATGGAACCTGTTTCTTTGGGCATGGCTTTCTTCACTTAATATAATTTTTTCCAAGTCTTTCCATTTCCTAACAAATGGGGCAATGTCATTCTTTCTGATGGAGGCATATAATTCCATTGTGTATATATACCACATTTTCTTGATCCATTCATCTACTAAGGGGCATCTGGGTTGGTTCCATATCTTAGCTATGGCTTTGTTTTTTCATCTATTCACCCATTAAAGGGCACGTAAGTTGTTGTTTGGAGGTTACAGGAAATTGGGAAGAGTCGCTATAAATATTCATGTGGAGATTTTGTGTGTCAATAAGAGTTAATATTTCTTTGCTTGACTTACATAACTACAACCCCCGTATTTTTAGCATTTTCAAATAAAAATAATAATTTAAAAAAGATTAAATGTTTCTAAATACCCAAGAGTGGGAGAGCAAAGTCCTATGGCAGGTTTGGGGGGTCTTTTAAAGAACAACCAAATGGGTTCTCAAAGCTGTTGTATCCTTTTGAGTTGTCACTGGCAGTGTATGAGTGTTCAAATTGTTATCGAACCAAGCCGGTACTTGAGGCGACAACATTTTTCTAGCCATTCTAATAGACAGTGGAATTCTATCACACTGTTTGAATTTCCTTAATGGTTAACAATATGGCAGATGTTTCATGTGTTCATTTACCTTCTGTATGTCCTCTCTGATGGAATGTTCCAGGCTTCTGCTTATTTAAAAAAAATGAATTGTTTGTTGTCTTACTATAGAGTTTGGTAAATTATTTATATACACTGAATATCAGATATGCAACCTATATGTGGTTTTTCAAATTTTATCCTGCAGGATGTAGCTTTTCATTTTCTTGGGAATGTCTTTTTTTTAATTTTTTTTATTGTAAAAATACTGTACAGAGGGGTTACAATTACATGAGCAAGGTAATGAGTACATTTCTTATCCAGCATTGTTGCCTCCTCCTTTGTCCCCTACTATCCCTTCCCTCCCTCCTCCACAACTACACTCCCCCCCTCCCCCCTTTCTCCCCCTCCCCGCCTAAATTGTAAAGTTCGTTTTTCAACATTGTTTCTTCTACATCTCATTGTTGCAATGGGTCAACCTGTATCCTTATTTAAACATTTTGTTTGTTCCCTTCCCCTCCCCAAATTATACAAACATCAAATACAGTGAAAACAGGGGTTATACCGTGGGGGAGGGACATACAAAGCAACAAAAAAATTACATGGTACCTTATAAATACATTAGAAACAATAGCAAGAAAGAAAAAACCACTTGTGTCCCTATCTTGGGGTTCATTTCACTTAACATCATTTTATCTGGTCGTACGCATTAGCTTTTGACCTTTTCTGCTTGTTGTAGACATATACTAGTTATTGCAAATAAGGGAAACCATGGGACCTATGTTTCTGTGGGCCTGGCTTACTTCACTTAATGTAATTTTTGAGAATGTCTTTCTAACAGCAAAAGTTACTAATTTTAATGAATTTGAAAGTATCAATATTTTAATTTTATCTCATGCTTTTTTTTGTTATAGCTAAAAACTTACTTCAAAGGAAAGTTTTTCTCTTTCCTTCTCTCTTGCTAGCTTTCTACTCTTGCCTTTTTTTTTTCCTTTGTCGGGTGTGGGCCTTGAACTCAGGTCCTGAGTGGTGTCCCTGAGCTTTTTTGCTCAAGGCTACCACTCTACCACTTTGGGCCACATCACCAATTCTGGTTTTCTAGTGGTTATTGGAGATCTCAGGGACTTTCCTTCCCTAGGCTGGCTACTCAGACTACTGAGTAGCTAGGCTTACAGGTGTGAGCCACCATTGCCTGGCTCTACTTTTACTTTTTAATTGCAGATCTATAGTATATTTTGAATTAACTTTTATATGTGTGAGGAGTACGGCAAAGTTAACTTTTTTCACAGAATATCTATTTATTTCATTATCATTTGCTGGGAAAATGAACTTTTCTTTTTGATTTCTGCCTATATCTTTGCCAAAAAAATAAAATCCAAAATGACCATATTCAGGTGAGTCTACTTCTACATGCTCTATCATGTTTTCTAATCTATATAAGTCTTTCTCTTCTCCAAAAAACACATTACTTTGACAATCATTGACTTAAGACAAAATCTTAAAATCAGGTTGAATCTACAACTTTATTACTTAAAATTACCTGGACATCTAGTCCTGTTAAGCTTCCAGTCACTAAAAGTCTTTATGATATTTTGATTGAAATTGAACTGAATCACATTGAACTTGGGTAAAATCAACATTTATCTATGCTGAATTTTAGAATCCATGAATACAATATGCCTCTCCATTTATTTGAGATAGTAATGATTCTGTCATCACTGAAGTTGAACTATAAAGATCTCTGCAACTATTCCATGAACGAAAGTGGCCAATTGGGCAGTGTTGGTTATATCCATTGTCACATGCCAGAGAGAAGACCTGCAGAATCCTTCAATGCTTTTTTCAGTATCTTGTGCTAAATCAATCATCTTTTCTGAGATAGTTCTCTGAGTCACATTGCTATTGTGAGACAATTGCACTTTTGTGGTAAACTCTCCCTTTTACATGAGATCTCAGCTTCTTTGTGATTAGCTCATTCACTGAATGATGTTGTCTCCACACAACAAAACCTAGTGAACACAGCTTGGTACGACTCCAAACTCCACTGAAAAGCACTGATTTCTATCCAGATTCATTGGCCTCCCAATTCATTGAGTTTAGCACATTTGGAGGTGTAATGGTGCTGTGTGGCTGTTAGGGCAGCACACTGGTTGCCTTTGACCTCAACAAAAATAATAATTAATTATGAAAGGAACAACAGTGATTGAGATGCATTAAACCATAAACCAACATATACCAACATACTGGATTGAAACCTCTTTGTATGACTACTTAAGAGAATAAATTAAAAAAAATAATATTCTGTCCATTTCTCCAGGAATGACCAACACTGCATCAGCTTTTCTTCGTGGTTGTCATTGTAGGATGTTATCAAACTATTTAGGTTTCAATCTCCGTGAGTAGGTGAGTCACTGGTGACAAGATTAATCTGCTTTGATCATTGATCTAATCTTATATCTTAGATTTGGACATCTTTATCATCAACTCTTGATTTCTGTATACTGTCACTTCCTTAATATTTATCTGAGATTTAGTTTTTGTGAGGATTGTTGATCACAAACAGGAGAATAAAAGGCTGATTGGAATTACCTTGTGTGCCAACAAAGAAGTTGATGATAGTGTATCAGTCAGTCATCTTCAACAAGGTAAGCAATGTCCCTAGGAATCATCTGACCTTCATATTCTCACCATCACTAGTTCACAGTAGTTTCACCCGTGTGTAAACACTTTCACATGTGCACACTCCTAGCCTGCTTGGTACTGACTGATCGTTGGGTCACTACAGTCTAGGTAGCCAACAAGAAGCATGCCTATCAGTCCTGTCTTGTACTTTTCTGTCTACACTGCAATGGATATCCCTTGCTTGTTCCTCATAAATTTACAGTATTCTTATGATTCCTTAATAATAAATGTATGTGACTATGAAAAGAGCTCCTAGATTTATTAAACTTCAAGTGCCTCTTGAAATTACTTTGGCTGAGCCATACCCAATTATTTCATGGGACCTTATGTGGCCCTTGGGCTAGAATTCCCAGCCTCTGATCTACTAAAACCATTTAAGACTAAATTTCTATCGAATTACTGCTTTTTATATATATCCCACAATTTTGATGTGTTATATTATCATTTTTGTTCAATTTAAAATATTTTTGAATTTCTTATTTTTTTACCACTGATCTTCATTCCTATTTCCTAATCTACTGTTTCCATTTTTCCATCTTTTAAAAGTTTTTTAAAAAATATTATTCTGGATTGGTTAGCTTTCTGTTGCTGGGATAAAAAACTTGAGACAGGACAGGTACTGGTGGCTCAGGCCTATAATAGTAGCTACTCAGGAAGCTAAGATCTGAAGATCAGCTTCAAAGCCATTTCAGATGGGAAAGTTGGTGAAACACTTATCTCCAATTAGCCACTAAAAAGCTCAAGTGGTAAAGTGTCAGCTAAGGGACTGCTGTCCCAAGCCCTGAGTTCAAGCCCCAGTACCAACATAAGAATTGAAGTAGACAACTTAGGAAAGAAGGAAGGGAGGGAGGGAGGGAGGGAGGGAAGGAGGGTTTATTTTAGCCTGTGATCTCAGAGGTTTTAATCTATAGTCCCCTGGATCCATTGCTTTGAACCTAGCAGTGAGGCAGAACATTTTGGTAGGGGGAGGATATGGCAAAGGAAACTTTTCACCTCATGGCATCTAGAAAGCAGTATGGGTGTGAGAGAGATAGAGAGAGAGACAGAGCCAAAGACAGAGAGAAACAAAGACAGAGAGAGATACAGAGACAGAGACAAGGTACAAAATACACTTATCAAAGGATCACGCCCAATAACCTACTTCAACTAGGCCCTACCTCCTCAAAGCCCATTTAGCTATGAACTCATCAAGGGGTTAATCTATTGATGAGGTTATCATTCTTGTGATCCAATCCCCTTTCAATAGTGCCACCAGCACTAGCTTTCAACACAGTCTTGAGTGGATACTTCCATCTGTAACACACCCAAGTCTTAGTCAAGCCTTCTTAACGAATTAGAGGTGACATGCTCCTTATTCAAGACACAGGTCAAAATAACCCTCCTTCACAAAAGTCATCATACCATTTTCAAGTATCACTTCCAACAGGAACAGGAGTAATTGTTCACATTCTCAAAAGATTTATTGATCAGTTCTGTTGTAGAATAAGCTTCCACCCTCTTTCCTATGCAAGGGCTTTTGATTACTTTTAGAGAATCACCTCAGTGCTACTGACAGTTCATGTGATTTAGGTTATATTGAGTTTCACTTCATTATTACTTCAGTATAACTTAAGTGTGAGGTAGGTTTTTGTCACTTTAGCTTCTTTTACATTTTCTCTTGTTATTTGTAATAAAAGAGTCTGTTCCTATACCAGGAAATTTCATAGAGATTTTCGGTATTTTTTTTCTCCTTTTTTAAATTTTCTACTTTCCACAATGTGGGGCAGAAAACCACCCAAAGCTAAAGAGCATGCCTGCTTTGCTCATCATGCAATCTTTGGTGACTAATCAGTATTTGTGAATGAATGACAGGCCTCTGGTCTTCAGTTGTGGTTGGTGAGGAGACAAATGGGTTGGTTGGCTTGAGGAATACCACGCAGCTGCACCATGTTTCATGGTTCTGGTTCTATTTGGCCAGCCATGCTCTGACACTCAGGTACTTACGGATTCCACTTGGGGCCACTGGTATGTACTGGCTGTGTTCCTGGACACTGTAAAAACTTTCATCCTATCACAAACAGTTTCTGACAATGTTTTTTGTAGATTTTGAAATAGAGATTACTTACTGAAAAATTATACTAACATGTAATTTTTTTGGCTGAATTTCATACATGTAGGCAGGTCCAATTATATTATTTGTGGAACCCTGTGCAAAATGAAAATATGGAGGCCTTATACAAAGAAAAAGTTACTCTCTTCTATGGTTTTCCCTTTGGACTTGTCATGGTGGGTTTGTTTTTTTTTTCCATTTCCTATTTAAAGTTGTTCCTAGCTTAAAAAAAACTCAGTTGCAATTTTATCAGCATGAGTTTCATCATTTGTTTTGTCTTCTTCAATGCCAGCATTTTTATGTGTAACTAGGAGAGTATTTAACTTGCATAAAAAATCACTAAAATTGTACAGTTTTTGTTTTATTTATATGTATGTATTTCATTCTTTTGAGAACAGTAGGAATACAACACAAATAACTTGTTTGCTTTATTTTACTTTTTCTTGCATTTATATTCTATCCATGTTCTCTGACTGGGCTTACAGATGAATAAGGAAGAACTGGAAGGAAAAAAGAATGATAGATTTCCATGTTTTTCTTTACATGTCATTTTCAGCATGTGTGGTGGTTAGCTAGTATGGAATATGCCATTTTCTTCTTCCTGCATTCAAAGCAAGCTCTGGTTTGAATGAAAAGTGTATTTTTTATAAGCAATAAGAGTTCTTGCTTTGTATCTCGTAGACATAACATGATTTCATTCTTGCTGAGCTCTCTTGTATCTATCAAAATTCCATGCATGTGGTCCAACATGAATTCTATGCAAATAGTCAACAAAAAACAGCAGACACATAAATTATGAGCATGCCTTTCTGCTCATGTACATGCTCCATTGACCGGTAAGACTTTACAACACAAATTAAAAGATAAAATAATTAAGAATGTCATGATAGCAACTATAGAGCACTCAACTCTGGACCACTGCCCATGGGTCACATGCCCATGAATCCATCCTGGCATAGATGATTGGCAATCAATCAAGTGATCTCCATTTTTCATTTATTTTGTCATTCTATCCCCACTGGACTCCCTGGGAAATCTGCAGGTCCAGTGTGACATTTTTGAGATCATTAATTACTTAACAGGGAGGGAGAGATTTAAAGCAAACACAGAAGTCACACCTGATTAAAGATCAGCCC
The DNA here is from genome assembly GCF_019054845.1 of Dipodomys spectabilis. NCBI lineage: Eukaryota > Metazoa > Chordata > Mammalia > Rodentia > Heteromyidae > Dipodomys > Dipodomys spectabilis. Next base: position 20,976 of record NW_024871042.1, read on the forward strand.
AGAGCAAAGATAAAAAGCACCCAGGAAAAGGGAATGTGAGTCAATAACAAGATAGGATTTGAACTCAAACATTTTTGGAGCTGGTTAGTTATATCAAGGAACATAGAACTGTTCACTCAGAAACACTGAAATAAAGAAACTAACATTTTCCACCTCCCACAAATTCTTGATACCTCATTTGTTTGTTTGTTTGTTTGTTTATTGTCGGTTGTGGGGCTTGAACTCTGGGCTTGAGCACTGTCTCTACGCTCTTCAGCTCAAGGTGAGTGCTCTACTGTTTGAGCCACAACATCACTTCTGGTTTTGTCATGGTTTATTGGCGATAAGAGTTTCATGGACTTTCCTGCCTAGACTGGCTTTGAGTAGCTAGGATTACAGGTATGAGCCACCGGCGCCCAGCAATGCCTTTAAAAAAAATATGTTGATATTTAATACCTAACCAATGATGTTCAAATTGAAAGAGTTTGGTGGAAAAACAAAGTAGTTGTCTGAGTGAAAAATAACACCCTATTGTTCTGTCGACATATATTTTATGATAAGTTAAAGGTAATATATACCCTTCACATGTGATAAAAATTATTTCATTTTTATTAGCTTGAAATCTTTTAAAAACACGTCCAACATTTAACCTTCTTCAACAGAGGGCAGATTCCTATTTAATCTTTCCTTGAAGTATGAGAATTGTCAAGTTAAATATCAATTATGATCCTTTCAATCGCGTTCCATAAGCATTTATCTGGAAGCATTTACAAGGAAGGTATCTGACAAGAATAATGGCATTTGTTCCTCGGCGTTTATGATCCAATTGCTAATGCATAAATGCAAACTTCCTGTCAAAACAGAGCACATTCTATAACATAAATCTAGGGTACTGTGGGAACAAAAAAGGAGGAGGAGGGAAAGCACATCGTGTGAATTTTAACAGATCTTGAAGTACAGCTTGTCATGAAAAGGTACATCATGATAAGAAATTCACAGATCTGAAATAGAAACACACAGGTGTTTTGTTGTACCAGCTGTTTCAATGGAATTCCAGGCTCCATTTTTGCTAATAGGTAGAACAGAGAGACAACATAAACTTGTATCTACCAATAATTGGAACGCTATAAGGTTTTTTTAAAAAATAATTTGAATATAATAATAATTTGAATTGCATCCTCCTGCTGTAATGCCCTTTGAAGCATAAAAGATTGTGTTCTTAGAAACCACTGTACTATTTGGTATTTGTTTAGCTGGTTATGGCTTTCGCATATCTTTCTCTTTTGGTCTCCAACTATGCTCTCCGAACTCTAGTTACAAACATATACCACTTTCTTCTGAAATTCTTTTAGTCCACTAAAAGCTTAGAAACTAAATAACCATGAGGATTAGAATTGTAAGAAGTTCAGATGATGAGCAATAGACTGAACTCCACCAAAGTTCTCTAGATTGTTAATTTCACTTACAAAAAAAAAACAAGAATTTCCCCAGAAGTAAAGTAATGGGTGTAGATTCCAAAAATGTAAAATATTTCTAAAGGAACTTTGTTGATAATAGTACTATTGACCATAACTATCTTTCCTTCCTATCCAAATCTCCTTCAAATGGCAGTCAAGGAACTTGTAAAAAAAAAAAAAAAAAAAAAGAATAAATAGCCAAAGTCAAAGAAAATGAGCAGCCAATTGCCATACATGCTTTCAATACAGTTCTGGAAGGTGAGAAATAGATGGAAGAATGGTAATTATCTTGGCAGAATGAACAAGAAGGAAAGCCAAATGCCTGCAGACAAGTAGAAACAGAGCTACTTCAACCCGAGACACTCTGGAGTGGTTCCGGTGCTCATAAACAATGAGTATTCCAGAAGAAAGATGAGAGTAAGGCCCATTGTGGGAACAGGCTCCACTGAAAGTCTGCCCATAGGGGCTAAACCAATCAAGCCTCTCTTCTGTGCATCCATGCTACAACCTGGCTCCTGTGGCAAGTGAGAGGTTTATTCTTTAGAGTTACTGCACTAATGAGGCAGGAGAGAGAAAAACAGAAATGACTCAAAGGTAGATTGAAAGTCTACTATGGACTACTCAAGCTCTTCTTTCCCCCTCCCTTTCCAAAGCTCCCTTCAGCATACACATATGCCCATTTAGTCCCCTGGAAGGGACTAAACTCCTCTAACTAATCCAGAAAGACCTACTGATAATGACACATGAACGTTCTTCTGTGAACTTCTCATCCACCCTGTGGTGAAGCTGGCTATGATCTTAGGACATTCAGTCAGATAAAATTTCCCCAGACGTGAAACGATGGGTTTATATATGGAAGGTGTTCTCCGAAGGCTCAAGAAAATAAACACGGGAACATTCACACCAAGATGCACAATCAGGAACTGTGAGGAGTTCAGGGTCACAGAAAATATCCTAAATACCTTCCAGGAAGAAAAATACAAATTAGATAGAAAAGAGTGGGAATCAGAAAAGGCTAGCAGGCTTCTCGACAGCATTAAGATCCCAGGGAGCCACTGAGGTATTCTTTCACAAGGCTGCGGAAGCACGGGCCTCAGCCCTCATGTTCAAATCCAATAGGACTGTGAGCACAGGGAAAGTTTGCCTCAGACCAAGTCCTGCCCTCTTGCCTCCCATCACATGGGTTCTAGATTAGCTACACCTCCAAGCCTGCCCATAAAGTACCATTTCCTTCTGCCCCTGTGGGAAGGTTACAGTTGGGAAGAATGAGACACTGGGCTATAATGGGCTATTTTTATTCCTCATGTATTCTTGTGCCTGAGGAAGTTTGGCATTAAACACATCTGGAAGGCCATAAAAGGAGAGAGCTCAGTGGTGAAGCAGTTTTCCTAGCATTTGCTACACTTTGTGATCCCCAATAATACAAAATGACAACAACAAGCCACTATGAAGTGCTGAAAGAGATCACAAAGGAAATGGAAAAAGTAGCCAAGTGCTAGCGGTGCATGTCTGTAATCTAGCTACTCAGGAGGCTGAGATCTAGAGGATCACAGTTTCAACTGGGCAGAAATGTCTGTGAGACTCTAGCTACAAAATAAACAGCAAGGAGCAAGGCTAGAGTCATGACCCAAGTTCAAACTCCAGTATCAAGAAAGAAAAAAGGAAAAGAAATTAAAAAGCATTTAATGTGAAGTACCCTGCCTTTTGGAGGGAAAAATGGACTCTTTCATTTTCATTTTATATTAGGCTCTTTGAATTACGTAGCCAATCTAAATTTTAATTTAATGATTGCTCCCCCTCCCCCACAGTATAACCCCTGTTTTCACTGTATTTGATGTTAGTATAAGTTGGGGAGGGGAAGGGAAAAAACAGCTTGTTTAAATAGGAATACAGGTGGACCCATTGCAACAATAAGATGCACAAGACGCTATGTTGAACTTTACAATTTCGGGAGAGTGGGGGTGGGCTGTAGCTGAGGAGGTGGGAGAGACAGGATGGTAGGGGAAAAACAAAGGGGGAGGCAACAATGCTGGATAAGATATGTACTCATTACCTTGCTCATGTAACTGTAACCCCTCTTACAGTATTTTCACAATAGAAAACTTAATTTTAAAAAAAGTGATTGAAAAGGGTAAGAATAACGTTTTTAGAAAATAGTGTTTTGATATAAATATACATTTTCCAAAGCCATCAGTTAAGTCATCCAGAAGGTTTCCAGTTATTTATCTTATTAATAATGTTACAACCCTCTTGTGAACTCAGAGTCAGTCATTCATTGCTTTCATATTTAGCTCAGTGATTATTCAATAAATGAACAACTGTATTGCTTTATACTTAGATAATAAAGAATACTATATAAAGATAATTTAATGATGGCTTGAGAAGTAAACAAAATGTACTTCTAAAGGTCAACTGTGAATATTACTGATGACTAAAAGATCAGCTACTCCTAACATTCATGTTAGGATGGCTCCAACATGGATCCCAAGATTTCCAAGGTTGGAATTCTGCTTCCTACATGTCTTTTCAAAGCCATCCCTTGTCTTCCTTTGTCAGGAACTGGATTCCCTTTCAACTAAATAAGACACTTTTTGAGAGAACTAGATATTCCTAAGAGAATCCACTGCCAGACTTGGGTGCTTAGTGATGTTTTAGCCAGTATGAACAGAGACACCTGTATTCAGAAGGATCAGGGTCTCCTAAATCAAATTAAAACAAAACCAGTTCAAGAAGGACATGAGACGAGACCCTGAAAAATGGCTCCCAGGAATGAGGAATGTTTCTTCACTGAACAGTTTGTGAGGGAAAAGAGATGCCAGATCTTCTGGAAGGGCCCAGTTCTGGCCAGAGGCAAAGGGACAGAGGTGGAGAACTCAGACTGAGCCCCTTCCATCTCCTGAGTCTGTGTGCTTTCTATTTGCTTAGACACCAGGGTCATTGCCAGCTGTGACAGCAGCCAAGTCTAGATTCTGCTTTTTGAAGTCAGGGCTGCTACTTGCTTGACATAGGTCTGCATTCCCAAAGTGTTTTCTTCTCCCCCGGGCTCCCCTCCTCCCCCCTGGCTGCTATACCAGTAACTGTAGACCTCACTGGATTTGGTGACCTGACAACTGCCCTTTAGATAGGGATTTGTATCATAAATTGCCACTGAGAGGCCCCGATCCACATCTTCCTCACCAATTTCTGCTGTCGGGGCTTTCAGACAGAAACTGCCGTGCTCACATGTGGCAGGCTTGGCGGCTCATCACACCGGTTCTATTAACTTGGTCGCCAGGTGGTAACCATATTATTTCATGCTTCTCGGTAACTTTTTTTTTTCCTTCACAACACAATTACCTTTGACAGTTCTTGCGTGGGACAGCAATTTTCAGCAAATGTTTTCAGTAACCAGAGGCCGAAAAGAAGGGAAACGTGAGTGCTTTCAGTTCAGCTTTGAGCATGGCTCTGACAGGTCTTCAACACGTCTGTCGTGTTATAAATAGGAATTCGGTGGAAATTTGGTACACATGGAACTTAACAGAAAGGAGTTGGGCAAGGCCAATGGTTTCCATTGTGTTTAAGAAAGAATGTGTCCTGACACAGGATAATAAATCCTACCGTGATGAAATTCTTCCTAGCCCCCAAAATAGCCAAAGCTGCAAGAATTTTCTCTCAGTGAGGTTTCATACTGAGGAGGTTTTGTCCTCCTTCACATTAATTCCTTGTTGCAAGGAGTGTGACATTCGCTTCTCAGATTTACTTGGATTCAGAGCAGCCTCCGCATTCCTTGAAGTTACCCAAGAAAGACGTCGTCTTCCCTTCCAAGTATTGGTTTCCAGTATGAGGAAGAAAGATATGTAGGCATAACAGGGTTTTCAAAAGCTAGTTTTACAGATTTAGAACCTGGAAGTCCCTGTCATTACCACCATCACTGACACTCACACGCACACACACATACACATGCACACAAGCACACACACACTGCAATAGCTACTCTGTAAGAATGTCTGAAATGAAGTACCTGGGTCCTCTAGTCACATACATCCTAGAAAAAGAGACATTTGGTCTCCAAGTCATGGGGTAGTAAAGGGAGTGATGACACACTGTGGATAACTTTGCAGAGCTCAGGGTTGATGGAGATTAAACAGGAAGTCTTGTGACCACAGCTACCCACCCACTTTCAATCACCACAAAAAACTCCCTGTATCTCAGATCCTTATTGGTCTGCTACAGAGAGACCCTTCCCTTTGAGACTCCCAAGATGAGTCTAGCTTACTCTCTCATTTCATTAGCCATGGTTTTCAGGAAAGCTTGGTTTTCATCTCTGGTGAGTAGACATGTGGTATCATCAGTTCTAAATTGAGCCACATTTTTACCCTCTCCCTAAAACAGTCTACTCAATGAGACACTTCCAGTTAACTGGTCACATGTCACAGGTTGTGACATCTCCCTTAACGTCATTCTTCACCTTCTTTATTTGCTTAGCAGCCACTTTGTTACTAATAGCTGGTGATTGTTCTCTGACATGATAAACTTTTCCCCACAGTTTGGCATTTCATCAGTATCAGTTTTGAACTTAGTTCTTCTTTTTCTCAGGAAACTGTTCTTTGTGATAATTTTTTTTGGAGAGACCAATAATATCAATGCAGAACAATGCAGGCAGGCATGCCCCTTGTTCCCTAGTTAGCACAGGCAATGGTGTGTCAACTTCTTACACCTGTAATCCTAGCTACTCAGGAGGCTGAGATCTGAGGATCACGGTTCAAACCTAGCCTGGGCAGGAAAGTCCATGAGACTGTTCTCTCCAATTAACCACCAAAAAACTGGAAGTGGAGCTTTGGCTTCAGTGATAGAGCATTAGCCTTGAGCAAAAAAAAGTCAAAGACAGTGCCCAAGCCCTGAGTTCAAAAGCCCCAGGACCAACACACATGCACGCGCGCGCGCGCACACACACACACACACACACACACACACACACACACACACACACACACACAGAGTCCAGTAACTTTTCTGCAGCCTTCTCAGTGTGAGGAGATAGCAAAGCAGTGTTTTCTACACCAGGACCAGAGGCTACACCAGCTTCCTTTCCCTACAAAGACCAGGTCCATGACTCACCCCAGAGTTGTTCAGTGGGTCCCCACTGAGGAGTGCTGTCTTGCTCACTGAGGGGTGATGGTGCTTGGGGACAGGGCTGCCCTCTGGATCGCCCTTAGGAAGGATACCACAGATAAACACAAAGGATGCCAGTGATTGGCACTGAGTGAGCAGGACCAGAGCTTGGATAAGTTCTTCCAGGGACCAGCTCTGCTCACCAATCTTCTACAAGGCCTGAAGGGGAGGGAAGTCATAACTTTCTCAGTGCCTGCCTGTACTGCCCATGGTGGCCCAGCGCACCCTCAGGGACCAGGTCCTCTGGTCCTGGATGTGATGTGCTCCTTGGTGATGAGACATGGCCGTAAGCTGTTGATCTCGTTGAGATTCTGCAGCTTCTCAGGAGCTCAGTGGAGGTCTAGTAGCCACTTGGGGTCACCATTAGTCTGAAGGAACTCGGCCAGGTGGGAGCCCACCAGGTAAAATCACTGATGGCGGGCAGCAGCCTGTGGAGAAGGTGGAAAAGCCTGGGTTGCCCATCTCCCTCTGTGCCCTACTCCAGCTGGGTCCTCCTTGAAAGGAAACGCCATTGCCTATTATTGCCTGCCAGAATGAACACCTAAGTTCTCGCTCCTGATCTTTTCCACCTCAGTCTCCAAGTCCATTTCTCTTCAAAACCATAAGTTTGGCTGTGAAAAAGTTAGGGAACAGCATCCAGGACCTGAGTGCAAGCTCTAGTATCAGCATAAAACACAACAATACTAACAACAACAAAAATGTAATGCCAAGAGCCAGTAGCTTATGCCTATAATCCTATCCTACTCAAAGCCAGCCTTGGGCAGGAATGAACATCAATCATCTGCTTGATTTTGGAGCCAAGAAGAGAGGTGACAGCCAGATAATGGATATATGAAACCAAGGCATCCCAAGATTACACTCAATATGAAGACAACATGTTGATATATAGAACACGATTCTAACTAGGAGACGAGGTAGGAGAACAAGAGAAAGGAAAGAGGGGAAAGGAAAGATGGAGGATAAAATCTTTGAAATATGGTGTCACTTATATGAATACAACATGCAACTTCAATAAAAGCCGTTGACCTGTAGAGGATTGTGGGAAGCAGGGGAAGAGAAAACAATTAAAATGGGTTGTTCTGAGCAAAACACAATACATGCACATCTGAAATGCTAAGGCAAAATCCCTTGGTGCAATTAATGCACACACAACAAGAAAAACAATGTCAAGAAAGTAAAACAGGCTTGGATGTGGAGGGGGGTGGTGATCAGCAGTAAGAGAGACCAGGGATACAGAAGAGTATAAATGGAAATGGATATGGCTGAATTAGTTTCTTTGCATGTATGAAAATAGAAACTGTTGACATTGTTTTAAGAAGGAAGAGGAGCTCTGGAGAGAATGGTGAAGTTGATCAAGATACATTGTTTACATGAGTAGAAATGTCACAATGAGCCCCCCCTTTGTATAACAATTGTGTACTAAATATAGACACACATCTATATACATATATGTGTAACTCTTTTGTTTGATTCCTTTAAAAATAACCTCCCTTAGTATTTTCTTTCTCATTCTAAGAAACACAAAATGAAGATTGTTACAAATATGTCAGGAACCATATGCAAGGAATAAGTTGGGGGGTTTTGTTGTTGTTCTTTAAGCCTAAATACTCCAATTTCTCCCATAGGGTCATTACTGGTTGGTTATGCCAACACATTCCCAAGTATTTTCTCACTTAGGTTTCCCTATGAATATATCCAGTTGTCTCCATGATCACAAGACACGTTGTAGCCAGTAAGACTTAAATAAGGAGGAGGAAAAATTCGTGAAGTTTTTAGATTCTCCCATCTTTCTTTGTTAATCGGAGCTGCAGCAACTCCCTTGATACCGTGATGAGACAATCAGCATGGGGCCAAAAGCCACTACAGTCAATATGACAAGGTGCCGGACACTACGCACCTCCTCTCACCTCTGTGTGAGAAAATAGGGTCTATTTACTTTGACCATGGCTCATTCGGTTGTTATTTAGGTGATTGCCTTGATGGTCACAGGAAATTAAACATTCCTTCAGGCCCAAGCTTGGGACTAGGCATGTGTTTATTTCTACCACATTCTAGAAGTCCACTAAGTCATCAGCCAGCTCAGATTCAACAGATGAGGAAACAGACTCCACCTCTTGACGAAAGGAAATGCATTCGTGTCCAAATACTGCCTACTTTAGCCATCAGTGACCCAGTTTTCTTTTTTCTTTTTTTTTGGGGGGGTCCAGTCGTGGGGCCTGAACTCTGGGCCTGGGCGCTGTCCCTCAGCTCTTTAGCTCAAGGCTAGCGCTCTACCACTTGAGCCACAGCGCCACTTCCGGCTTTTTTCTTTTTGCTTATGGGGTGCTGAGGAATCGAACCCAGGGCTTCAAGCATGCAAGGCAAGCGCTCTACCACTGAGCCACCTTCCCAGCCCAAGTGACCCAGTTTTCTAGAGCCGTACATGGTAGGCTGGCAGTCCCAAATCTTCATAGCCCCCAACCCAGGCAGAGCTGATTCCTCAGCAGGGCACATGTTGTTTTGCACCTGGTGTTTGTTTTGTTGTTTGTTTCGACTTTTAGCTATTTCCCTGGTGTTTCTTTCAGAGTTGCTTGTTTCTATCTGCCATGCATATTAAGTTGGGCTTTGGGAACTAGATGCCAGTGGCTCACACCTGCAATCCTAGCTACTCGGGAGACTGAGATCCAAGGATCACAGCTCAGGCCAGCTGAAGCAGAAAAGTCCATAAGATTCCATCTCTAATAATTAGCAAAAAGTTAGACTTAAAGTGAAGATCAATCAAGAATGAAAAAGCCAAGGGAGGTGGGCTGTGGAGGAAGCAAGGCTTTTAATAGTCAGAGGCTGTGGATCTTGGTGGGGACAGACTTCAGCTCCTTGGGAGCTGAAGGTTGCCCTTCCAAAGACCCAGGGAAATCTCTCTCTCTCTCTCTCTCTCTGTGTGTCTCTCTCTGTGTCTCTGTCTCTGTCTCTCTCTCTCCTTTCTTCCTTCCTACCCTCCTTCCTTCCTTTCTTCTTTCTTCCTTTTTATTTTATTTTTTGTTGGTCATGGGGCTGCTGTCCCTCAGCTCTTCAGCTCAAGGCTAGCATTCTACCACTTGGGCCACAGTGCTACTTCCAGCTTTTTTTTTTTTTTTTCTTCTGTGTATGTGGTGCTGAGGAAGCCAACCCAGGGCCTCACGCATGCAAGGCAAGCGCTCTACCACTGAGCCACCTTCCCAGCCCTCTTTCTTTCTTTTTTAATTGTTAGGCCTGGGGCTTGAACTCAGGACCTGGGCATTATCCCTGAGCTCTTTTGCTCAAAGTGAGCATTCTACCACTTTCACAGTGCCACTTCTGGTTTTCTGGTGGTTCATTGGAGATAAGTCTCATGGGGACTTTTCTATGCAGCCTGGCTTTGAACCATGATCCTCAGACACAAGCCTACTGAGTAGCTAGGATTACAGGCTTGAGTCACTAACACTTTCTGGATCTCCTTCTTAGGTTCTGGGAGCTAGCTGCTCGACAGGCAAGGTCATGCCAGTCAATGGTCTGATTGCTTGCAGCCCAGCATTCTTGGGGAGTGGGAGAGAGTGAGCTCACCTTGCCAGTGAAGGGGGGCACTCTAGACTGAGGAATCTGTGGAACTCTCGGCCCATGGACAATGATGTCTGGCTGACACTTGCAAGGTTTTGCAAGTTTGGAGATTTCACCCAACACATACAAGTTTTAAAGGGCCTTGGAATGTCTCAATTGATAAATATCATTGTCCTCTCTGGACTGAGGTTCAGAGGGGCTGCTTGTCTGAATGGGGCACCTCCTTTATAGGGGTGAAGGACAGTGTTGCTCAGCTCTGATCACTTCTTGCCCATTCTAAAACCTGTCTGGGGCCAAGACAAGGAGATGTAGGAGAGAATGTTGCAAAAGAATAAAGCTTTGTTCTCATGCTTTGCTTGTTAAGCTTCTAAGACTGAAGCATTCTCTTGTGGAGACATTACAAAGCAGCTCAGATGCAGAAGGGTGAAGAAAGAGTCCTAGATGTGCTGGGTGTGGTCATACACTCCTACAATCCCAGAGACAGAGGAATATCATGGTTCAACAACAGCTCAGGTAAAATGTGATTAATATCCCATCTTAACCAACAAGCTGGACATGGTGGCTGAATTTGTAATCCCTGCTATGGAGAAGCATAGGCTGAAGGATCAAGGTCTGAGGCCAGCCTGGATAGAAAAGCATGAGACCCTATCAGAAAAATCACTAAAGCAAAAAGAGCTAGAAGCATGGCTCAAGTGGTAGAGCTCTTGCTTAGGAAATGCAAGGCCCTGAGTTCCAATCTTAATATAGCTGCAGAAAAGAAAGGAAGGAAGGAAGTGAAGGAAGGAGAGGAAAAAAGAGGAAGGAGAGGGAGAGGAGAGGAGGGAGGGTGAGGAGGGGAGAGACTAGGGGAGGTGAGAGGAATCAAGAAAAGAGACCAGGGGAGGAGAGAGGACAGGGTGGGGAGAGAGGAAAAGAAAGGAAGGAGTGGGGAGAGGAGGGTAGGGGAAGAGAAGCGAGGAGAAGAGATCCTGGCCAGTGGCAATGACCCTTCATCGGCCTTTGTAACCTCAGGCAGAGCGCTTCTGGGTGGAATTCCTGCCTCAGTGGGCCAAATGCACAATTCCTCATGCAGTTCTCTCCACTCCCCCACCACATACACGTACGTATTAATGAGGTCCAGCAGCAGGTCAGTATCAAATATGCCTGGAGGCTTGCATGGGAAGGCTGAACCTCCACCAAAACAAGCTCTGGCCAGCTTACCCATCACTTTCCAGTAGAGCAGAGACTCAGCAGTGCCCCCAGGGAAGCACATTTTGGCTTATGGAACACGGCCCTATTAGCCCTCATTTCTCAGGTACTTGTTTTTGGCTCTAAACAACCAGGCTGAATTGCATTCTGCTTCCAAATTCAAAAGCCAAAGAGATTCAGCAAAGCATGCCTAGACCAAAGGACAAATGAATAAACAAACAAAAAAAAGCATCGACGTTCTTTCTCTGCATTTCTTCTTGCCGGCCCAGTTCCATTGCTTGTGGGCAGCTGGATGGGGCCCGGCAGTATGATTCCTGCTTTCCTTGGTAGCAAAGTTCTCCTCATTTAAAGATGGCCCACACACCTCATGAGACGTGGGACTCAATTTCAGGCATTTGAGAATCACACTTTACCTCTTTACTGGTCCACAATGCTTTCTTTCAACTGTAATCCCAATTTCCAAACATCTGCTCTGGGCTCCCAACAGATGCTTGTAAGGCTCTCAACCAATGGAATCCCTTCCTGCAGAATGCAGATGGGGAAGGATTCTCAAGCCTGTCTGACAGCCCCATTTCCAAGCTCTCCCATTGGTACGTCCTGCCCACCTTGCCTCTACACACTTCTACATTCTCTCCTTACACTCAATTGATACATTGTATGACACCAACAAGAATCCCATACTAAATCTGAGAAGTGTGACTTAGAGAAAGCCAGGGAGTGACTTTGGTCCTGCCTTTGAGGCTCTGGCGATCAGATCCTGGGATGATCTGACATTTAGAGTATCTGTGACATACACACATGCACATACGCACGCACTCATGCACACACACTCTCTTTCTCTCTTACACACACATCCTTCTACCAAGATTGAACTTTTTCAATACATTTAAGATCAGACTTTTCAGATCCTGGTAAAAGGGGGAAATTAATTTAATGAAACGAAGGTGAAGGGAAGAGAAAGGCAGATTGAAAGGAGAAACGAGGAATCTTCATAGAAAGAGAGAGAGACAGAGATCTATAATCAGCTTTGAAACCAGCATTTGCAAAAAAAAAAAAAAAAAGAAGTATCTACACCCAGATTATTTTGGAATAATCTCTTTAAGATCTCCTAGCTAGACTTGGTAATATTCAATTTCCTGTGTGAGGGTTGAGCCGCCTGACACCCAATTCTTCAGCATCCTTTGCCTTCTTCCTGACCTCAGAACCTTGTATTCATATCCCAGATGGCCTTTTGACCTCTATCATGAGTGCACTCTGCAAACAGTTCACTCTACAACCAGTTCCTTCAAGTAGATGGAATGCTTGATGGTGGTACTCTGCCCAGATATTGGCCCGATGGCCTCCAAGAGTTATTTTTCTTGGGGCAAAGATTCTGATGAGTTCTACTTCCATGCACTGTGCTGAGCTCTTCCTTATGCAGGTAAGCACATTTTGTTTGACCACCCTCATCTACTTCTAGCCCACTTCCCCAACTCACACATGCTTACACTTGCATGGCTAGAAACATTAACCTGCCCTGATTCTACCTGAAAATGAGTGAATGTCCATTCTTTCTTTCTCTCATTCTTTCTTTCATTCTTTCTCTTCTTCTTTCCTTTCTTTTCCTTTTTCTTTCTTTCCCTTTTTCCTTCCTTTCTCTCTCTCCTTCCTTCCTTTTTCTTTCTTCCTTTCTCTCTTCTTCTTTCTTCCTTCTGTCCTTCCTTCCTCTCTCTTTTCTTTCTCTCTCTTTCTTATTTTATGTCAGCACTAGGGCTTGAACTCAGAGTCTCATGATATTGCCTAGCTTTCTAATCCCACCTGGCAGTCTACTACTTGAGCCATATCTCCACTTCTTTATTTTTTTTCTAGTTAATTAGAAATAAGAGTCTCTCAGTTTTGTGCAGGCTTTGAACTGTGATCCTCCTGTCTCAGCCTTCTGAGTAGCTAGGATTATAGGCATGCACCATCAGCACCCAACTTTTCTTTTTTAATTATAAAAGAATGGAGCCAAATTATAGAGAACAAAGAGCTAAAAAAGCAATCATTCCCAGTCCGCCCACTCTTGCCCAGTTATTTTTATTTCTCTTTCACCCTTATTTGCATGCATACTGATATGTTTAAAAGTAGCAGAAATTAGAACGTAGGGAATTTTGTTGGCTGACATTTTTCTTTACCACAGCTGTGCTTTCTGACCCATAAGGTATTCTGGTGCTGCAGTCCACTAATGTCTGGGAAGGGTTACATGGGAACAGAAGGTGCCAGCCAGGGAGCAAGATGATGACGCAGCAACTCCGTGGGGAGCCTAAGTATCCCCAGCTAATACAGGCAGCCAGGAAAATTCAGGTGTCTCCCAGAGCTGAATAATCTTACATGTGTCCAATGCTACCCAGAGTCAGGGCTCGGGCTCTGCTCCCTGGCAGGTATTTATTTTACCGAGGTGGAGGCCGGTCTTAAGTGATGTAAGGCCGGTGCCTCACAGAACAGAGTCAGCAGTGTCTCTGGAGGATGGGCACTGGCACTGGGTTCAGAGCAGACAGAACACTGGGGGCTTGTCCGTTGAGCCAACTCCATGCTGATGATGGGGGCTTCCCCAAACCCAGTGGGCTTTCCTCGGCCAGCTTGAGGTTTCAGAAGGGCTACAGGATGTTGAGAAGCACCCAGGGGACTGATCTCCACTGCTGTCACAGCTTCCTCTCTGGCAGTTTCTTCCTGTGAAAACACGCAGCTCCCCCTACCAAACCATAAAACAAACGCATGAAGACAGGATTGTTTGGACAACACCCTGGCTAAGAGAAAGCTTGGAGGTGGCTTGAGGGCTCTTGCCCATTTGACAGGAGCTTTGCTTCCAAACACAAATATTAACCTTGGCAATCTGGCTGTCTCCTGCTTCATGACTTAGACCGTGCTTTTTGGGGTCATGTTTAAGTTGGGGAAGAAAGAGGTGGAGAAAAATACAAAGATACAAAGTCTCCTGGAACAAAGCGAGCTTTTGATCGCTGGACAGCACTGAACTAGTACTAGTGTTTCAAAATAACACTGGTTAAAGCCTATGTTTCTTTGAATCTCTTGGGTGGAAGGGATTGTGTAGGTAAATCCCAGCAAACTTTCCTCCTGGGATCCTCAAGCTAGCAATATGAAAATGAAAATATGAATACCTAGTAGGACCCTGGTTTCCCATGTCTGTAATCCTAGCTACTCAAGAGGTTGAGATCTGAGGATTGTGACACAAAGCCAGCCCAGGAAAACACATCCTAGAGACCCTTATCTGTAATTAACAAGCAATATGCCAGAAATGAAGTGTGGCTTAATTGGTGGAGTACAGCTTTGGGCAAAAACGATCAACAGAGAGCATGAGGCTCTGAGCTCTAGCCCCAATACTGGCAAACAAAGAAAAAGAGAGAGAGAAGGAAGGAAGGAAGGAAGGAAGGGGGAGGGAGGAAGAAGAGGAAGGGAATGTGGGAGGGAAGGGGAGACAGGGAGGGAAAGAGAGAAACAAAAGGAGAAAAGCAAAGAAAAAAAAACAAAGTTGACAACTCTATTCTTGGCAAGACTCATCAAAGCTCTCAAGTAGCCACTAAACCCCATGATTCAAGACTGAAGGCCTCAGGAATCAGCTTCAGAGAGCTGGAAGATCTTTTCTGCCCCCCAGCCTTCCCCTGATGAGCCCCCATCCAAGGAGCATCCAGAAGAAGACACAAGTCCTGTCCACAGCATAACATCAGTGGTAATGCCCTTCCAGAATTCTGGGAGCTAAGTACATATGGGGATGGATGCAGGGGACCTCAGAGTCTCGGATGCTCAGGGCAGCAAAATTCACATCAGCACTGAGCTTTTGAAACTGGGAGCCCTGGACTTCAACAGTCATCTGTGTTTAGACAAGCCAGAGGTAAAAAACATAAAGTAAAAGTGTGGTACATCTGTTAAGTCACTCCTCTGTGAGTTCTGCCATGGTTATCTTGCTTTCTCAAGCTCCAGCTAGGTGAGGCTCCTTGACAAAGCAGCCTTTCAATACACACCATGTGAACCAACCACTCATCTTCCGGTAACTCACCTGTAGACAGTCATCAGGGCTACCTGTCGCAAATAAATAAACAAGCAAATTAAATTATACTTTCAATAATCTACTGTGAAAAGTATCGAGGTGATGACTAAAAAAAAGGGTTACAGAATATGCAGCATAATATAAAACTCTGCACCTTATGATATAGCATCCACATGAAATAGTCATGTGTTTTGATGGGGTTGATTCACAGAAAAGAGTTCCTTGTGGGGGGGAGGCCCTTCATGCCCACCCCCTTCCACAACTCATGAAATGGGCTTCTTCCAGCTCTTTGACACTCTGAGTGACAGTGAGGAAGAAATGCCCACTGATAAAACCAACCCTCCAACCTATATAGAGTGGTCTATCTTAGCTGGTCATGTTGGAACACCAATAGATAGGAATTATTCTCCTTCAAAACCTAAGACAGAATTTCCCCCTTGCCCAACCTCTCAGACCCATTCCTGCAAGGCCATAACCTCTTTCCCTGCCAAGGGTACAACCGCGCCTCTCCTGTTTCCAGCTTCTTAGATTGCCTGAGGTGAGGGAAACTAGCCAGGCTCCACCTGAGCCCAGTTGCTCAACCTGAGCAGTTAGCAAAGTTGCTAAATTGTATCTCCTTTGCCTTGAACTTTCCTGCGTCATCTAACCTCCTGAAGGAATGAAATGAAGTTAGAATTCAATCAACAAACCCTTCCTTAAATGCAGAGTTAATACAGGTGTGTTTCTGAGAGCCCTTTGCTCCACCTCATCCCAGGAAACATTTGTCAATGTCTGGAGTTATTTTTGGTTGTCCCCACAGAAGCGGGGAGTGAGGAGAAAGTTATTCCTGGCATTGGGTGGGAAGGAACAAGAGATGTTGGTAAATATGTACCCTACAATGCAAAGAGAGAGCCTCTACAGCAAAGATTTATCCAAGTCAAAACGTTTGGAGTAAATGACAATGTTGAAAGTTCCTGGTCATTGGGATATGTACTCAAGTATTAACAATCATTCATTTTCTACATGCTGTATCTCAAATTTTCCTACACGATCTGGACATGGAATTCTTAACAAGAAAAACAATAAAGGTTACTTTACATTTTAAGATGAAATAGGTGTAGCCTGACAAAAGTTAAAATGTAGCCAAATGTTATTGAACATTTATTGAGGAAGAAAATAATAAATGTTTTTTTATCTTCAGCTCCCAGAGAGACTGGATTTGGTAGAGTTCACTTACAGATGATTATTAGAAAAAGAAGCTTAGATCTGAGCACCAGTGGCTCATACATATAATTATAACTACTCGGGGGCTGAGATCTGAGGATTAGCAGGTCAAGCCAGCAGCCTGGGCAGGAAAGTTAATGAGACTCACCTTCAATTAACAAGCAAAAAACATCAACAATAAAAAAAAGCCAGAAGTGGAGTTGTTGATAAAGTGAAAAAACAGGAAAGAAGGAAGGAAGGGAAGGAAGGAAGGAAGGAAGGAAGGAAGGAAGGAAGGAAGGAAGGAAGGAAGGAAGGAAGGAAGGAAGGAAGGAAGGAAAGAGGGAGGGAACGAGGAGGGGGAGGGAGGGAGGGATGGAGGGAAGGAGGAAAGCTTATTAAGGCAAACTACTCCCTGGGATATAGTAGATTAAATGGGTGTGTGTGTGTGTGTGTGTGTGTGTGTGTGTGTGGTGTGCATGATCAAATGACATGAATTCTTACCTACAGACACTGCTATGGGGTAGTATAGTTCATGCCAGGGTGCATCTAGCTCTGGCTCCATAGATTTATTGTGGCTGGCCAGTCCTTACTAAAAGACACCCTTTGTCTTCAAAACTTCTGGACATGGCCCTTAACTTTTATTTTTGTCTCTGGGCACCTATGTTGTTTCATGTTTTGTTGTCAGATTGATGACATACAGCATGTGTGAAGTGAGCCAGTCCCTAGAGGAATATTTCCATCAGTTTCCTACTTATGCCTTCAGCCAGTTCTGGAGCCATAGCAGATCAAGTGCATCCTATGACAGCCAGCAGCTCTGACGTGCAAACCCCCTGTGTCCTGTTACCCCCCGTGTGTTGGTATTTTTGACAGTCCTCAATTAGAGCTGTATAGTTAACTTCAGCCTGTCATTTGTGTGGGCTAAGCTGTTTGGAAAATCCTTGAGGGATCCGCTGGAGGTGGGAGGACCAGGTTCCAATAAACAAATGATGGAACCTCAATGTCTGGAGGACACAAGCTGTGGTTTGGTTGCTGAGCCTTACGAGGGGCCAGAGAATGTCAGGCCTCCTCCTCCTTGGCTCCATGGGCTGTCACCTTGCCAGGATTGATGCTCTTTATTCTGCTCCTAGAAGACCCCCCAGGAGGGACTTTGAATGACAAGGGCCTTGGGATCTAGTTCCATTTTTATCAAGTAACTATCTGGAATGATTTACTTAGGGAAACTTATTCCCTGTCCTCTCTTCTCCTTCTCTTCCCTCTATTCTCTCTACCTTTGATGGACAGGAGGTTATAAATTGTTGAGAATATCTAGCAACATGATATTAAAATAGTTAATACTTCATAAGAATTGAGCTGTCAAAGTCTGTCACAAGACCATGGGAGGCTTTTGATAGGCAAGTCCTTGGAGGAGTAGGGGCATGTGAGGGAAAGCGTGATGATAATTTAAAAGGAGTTTGAATCAGAAAGATAGAAATGAAAAAAGAAAGGAACTGGAATATACAGCTTTGATTCACAAGACTGGAAACTTTGACCTGATTTTTTTTTTTTCAGGGCCCTTGAACTCTGGACCTGAGTGATGTCCTTGAGCTTTTTTTGTTTTTGTGTTTGTTTTTGTTTTGTTTTGCTCAAGGCCACCGCTCTACCACTGAGCCACAGCTCCACTTCTGGCTTTTTTGAGTATTTATTGGAGATAAGAGTCTCATGGAGTTTACTGCACAGGCTGGCTTCGAACCACATTCCTCAGATGTCAGCCTCCTGAGTAGCTAGGCATGAGCCTCCAGTACCCAGCTTCTCAGTTGATTTTTACCAACCAAATTCTGATAGTTGAAAAAAGCTTTGGTTCATGTTGAAATAACATGATTGTCTACATAAATAAAGAGAACAAAAATCAAGCTATAGACAGGGAGACTTACCTGTAAATCATGTATCTGGTAAATATAAAGAACTCTGAAAAAGCTCAATAGTTAGCAAGCAACCATTAGGTTATTTTATTCTTTAAAATAGGTGAAATATTAGAACAGGGATTTCACAAAGATATAAAGGTGACAACAAATAAGCAAGGTGCCAGTGGCTCACGCCTGTAATCCTAGCTTCTCAGGAGGCTGAGATCTGAGAATCACCATTCAAAGCCAACCTGGGCAGCAAAGTCCATAAGACTCTTATCTCCAATTAATCATGAAATAAGAATGGATTCCTATGAAAAAAGGGGCATCAGGTAGTAAAAATGCATAAAAATTTTAAAGGATATCCTATTTATTTGTTCCATTTTTCCCTCTTGGTTCTATTTCTAATTATTGATTATACAAACAACTTACAATTCCATAAGTCAGGTTGTAGGTAAGATGTACTTTGATCAATCTCACCCCTCCCATCATTCACTTCCATTTTCCCCTTCATCTAAAAGAAAATTATTTATTTTTAATCAGTAAAGATTTTGGGAAAACGAAGTAGATGAATCCTCTTGGAAAATAGAACAAATAGACTGAGGTGGTTTTTTTTTTTCCTTGAAAGGGTGATGACAGTCTTAGAGAAACCATATTGGAGTTTCAAGATCCAATCAATAGTTCTGCCAAAGATTGAAAGGAGAAGGAAAGAAATAAATTAAAGAAACAATAAAATAAAAATTCTGTAATTGGAGTGTAATCAAAATGGAAAACATCTACCAGGTGACAATCACTCTGATGCTCACTGACATGAAGAGAAGATTCTAAGAACGACCCAAAGGAGGGAGAAATGTCACAGGACTAGAAAGGGAATTTGTCACATGGCCCCTATGTTGAAAATGAACTATACAACTTGTAGTGGGGCCAGGAAGGAAAAACTGGGAGAGAATGGGGGAAGGGATGACACTGTTCAAAAAGAAATGTGCTCATTACCTGACTTACATAACTAACCCCTCTGTATAACACCTTTATGATAGCAATAAAAAACTTAATTAAAAAAAAGAAATGGGATTTGTAATGGACCAGCCATAATAACATGTGCTCAAGAACAACGAAGCAATTGAGTTATAAATAACTGTGAGGGAGAGAAGACATTTTCATTCCTTAAACTGAAAAATAATGGCCTCACGTGTGCTCTTTCTTAGGAAACTGCTCTAACACACTATCTGCAACAGCAGAAAATAAGCAGAGAAAGTAGAAGACATGAGAACCCAGGAAGGCAAGTCAGCGGTAGAAAAAGTTTAGGACAGTCCTAAAAATTGTATTGAAATAGAAGGAGACAAGCGTTGGCATAGAAAAAGAAAATGGAACAAATAAATGATCTGGTATGTTTGACTTTGGGGAAGACCTGATGAAAAATTTATGGTAAAGTAAGAGACTCTACAACTGAAAAACAACAAGAATATAAAACACAGCACAAAACTTAATCACATACACACACACACACAAAACTTAATCACATTTTTCTGTTTGATTCTGATGTAAATCATGTTTACCAATCATAATATGCATAGTAATAGTCCACTTAGATGAAAATTGTGATGGAAATAGGGGACAGAAAAAGGGGAAGAGATGTATTATGTCCTTATCTAACACAGAGTAGTCAACCCACAGGGTCTAAACTGGATAAGTTCAGAAAGAAGATAGATAAGCAAATGTAGAAAAAATATGAAAAACCGTTGAATCAGATGAAAAATGAGTGTTTGGCCATGAGGCTTGAAGGTAGGAAGAGTTAAGGTCCCTGGTACTTTAGGGGCATTTATTTCCGTTTTAAATTATGGCTAGATATTTTATTTTTAAAAAATAGAAAAGATAAGAAAGAGGAAAGTTAGTTAAAAGACACAGAGAAATTATGGTTGTTGGGCTATAGGTCAGAGAGCAAAGACTTGGTTGCTAAGGGGAGTCATAAATTGTGGCACAACCATCTTTCTAAAGGCTCCTCTACGCAGGCTACCCCAGACGATATGACGATATTACGCAAGGGAAGAGCAGGAAAACCATGCCCAAGCTCCACCCTCCCTTTTGGGAAATTCTTGGCTCCGTGCACAATACTGAGTCTTTGTTCTGTAGTGTTTGCAGGACTGTACCCTTTTTGGAGGTGAGATGTTTATTTTCCATGGCTCCAAAGTTTCCTACATCCCTACCAACCGTACAAAACGGCTCCGAGGAACAGCACGCACCTCAGCAGGCTTCCTCCAGCACTGCTGTTGAGACGCTTGGACCACTAATTAACGTGTAACATGATGGCCAGGGTTGGCCTTGGGTTGCTTTACCTACTGGCTCTGTCTTCCATCTCAGTCAGGTAAAGGGTTCACAATGAGGCTGGGAATCTGGTTGGTGAGGAAAATGTCAACTTAAGTTGGCTGCACATAACTGCCTCTGTGATTCTTTCTACGCTCCTTTCTCCTGAGTCCTCAATCCTGTTTATTTTGGTCAAGGATATTCCCCCTGAGCCCAGAGTCCTGTGGGGAATCTCAGTATTGGCAGCAAATGTGCACAGCTTGCTTGTAACTCAACCCCTACTGCCCCCTAATGGTCAGAGCTCCTTAGTCTTCTATGATACTAACATTCTGTGGGATTTCCCTTATTCATTATCAGTGGATTTAGGGCAAGAGAGTAAAGGTTTTGTCTAGTCAAAGAATCCCAATCAAATACTGAAGTAAGAGAACAACAACAAAAAAAAACAATAGAGACATATCACAATTTCATATCCTGCCAGGCACGATGGTGATGCATGACTGTAATTCCAGCACGTAGCGGTAAATCAAGAGTTCAGGGCTAGCCTGAGCGATACAGTGAGACCTTAACTCATACCAACCAACCAACCAACCAAAAAAAAATTCAGTGCTTATTTCGAGAATATTTGGCAAAGCTGTTACTATTTTATGTAAGCATTTTTATGTTATAAGCTCAGGAGATGATAACACAGCAGCAGATATCCTGGGCATATCTACAGTGTTCTCAGATTTAACAATGAACAATACGAACAGTTGTTGCAAAGCACAGTCAACTTCATTCAGTGTGCAAAGGTCAGAGAAGTAACCTGCCTTAACACACTGAGGGTTAGGAACTGGGTTTAGGGATTAAGGAGTTGCCTGCAGTTTAGTAACTATGAGAGATACACATATCAACATAACTGCACTGTTCGTTCTAGAAAGTTCTTACTCAGTCAATAGTCTCCATGTTTCTCCAGGAGTCCCCTGAAAACTCTATCCCCTCAAGCAACAGACTACTCACATAGTCCCCTGCATCAGGTAAGCAGCTGTTTCCCAGGTTACAGCTTCCTGCTTTTGAAACATGACATGCTCTAGAACTCTCCCTTTTTTATGGCCTTCACCGAAGATATTACATCATGAAATTTGCCCACTTGGACCCCCCCCACACCCAAAAGCCTGCCTTATACCATTCAAGATGGAGCCAAAACTCTCTGCATCTACCTTTGATCTCTTCTTTCTAAGAGACTAAGAGTCAAAGCAGTTTTCTTTCTTACAACCATAAGTACTAAGCTCAACGTTAATGGACCAATAAAATACTGCCTTGGTCTTTTTGGGAGAGTTGGCAATTGACAAATACACTGGTTTTCACTCTTTCTTGTGGATATCTTCAATTGGGTTGGCAGTCTTAGTCTCTTGTTCCCAGTTCTTTCATTTCTTTGTGCATGCACTGGAATGTTTTGGAATTGTGTATGACCCAGGGGATGGGTCTTGGTTCTTCATTCCATGAAGTGAGACACTAATCAATTCATCATACAAATACAAATGACTACAAATGGTGCTCAGACTTAGAAAAGAAGGATGTATAGTGGATGTATAGTGGAATACTGAATTTGCCTACCTGAGAAATCTTCAAAGGATTGAGCCATTAGGGTTAAGACAGGAAAAATCAGATAGGAGTGGATGGAGAATAGGAATCTCAGTACAAAGGCCTCTGTGGTAGGAACAAGGCTGGGGTAAGGAAATAACAGACCATTGTAAGGAGACTAGTTACAGGCTTTGGAGAGAATACGTCTCCAAGTTCCTAATTCCACATTTTAAAGATGATTTGCAAAAAAAAAAAAAAAAAAGAATACCTTAATTTAAAAAAAATACCATTTGCCTGGAGTCCATGTAAAACTATCTTTTCTTTGTAACAACAAAATGTAGTGGGAAGGCAGCCATAGTGGTACACACTGATCACTCTTAAGCACTCAGGAGGCAGAAACAGGGGTATCACAAGCTGGAGCTCAACCTGGGCTACACAGTAAGTTCAATTCAATGGGAGGCATTTCAGGCTGGTGATGGAGTGATGAATTATAATTATGTTTTAAGCAACTCAATAGTTGTGACATTTTTCAATGTAAGTCTATGATCAAGTAAGTATGTCTGCAAAACCAAACGTCTGTTACCAGGTAGCTTCTCTGTAAGAGATTTATGGACAAATGTCTCAAGTTCTTGTCTAATAATAGTAATAATAATAATAGTCCATGGTAATTAGAATTTATGATCTAGGCCAGGTGAGAAAAATACTAACCTATGTTTCCCTAGAATTCCTTGAATATAATTAATCATAGTCAAACACTGAACCAAAGTTTCCATATTCTTTAGGTACCAATTATACTTAGAACTTCCTATGGTATCAACTTCCTGAAAGATGTGTTAGGTAGATCTGAGTACCTATATTGTCAAGAGGAGGTGAGGCTATATGTACATAGTTGTCTCAGTTACCACATTGGGTCTCTAACTTCATGGATTTATATTCTAATATAGAAGACAGAAAAATAAGCAGGCAAATAAAAATAACAATACCAGAGAGTTGTGAATGCTATAATGACAAATGTGAAATGAAATGCAACAGAGGAGTTGGAATGTGTGTGAATTTTAGTTTGATATGTCATCAAAAACTGCACTGAGGTGGTGATGAGTGGGCATAGACATGGATGAGTGAGAGACGATGGCAGCGTCAGGCTAGAGAAATGGAATAAAAAGTGAAACAAAACCCAAAAGCAGGAACAAGCTTGGAATGTAAAGGGAGCATAGGAAAGGTCACTGTGGCTAGTTTAGAACCAATGAGAGAAAGGGATGAGTTTGGGGAAGTGGTGGGCATGGTCAAAACATCTGATTGCGAGCCCTAGGAAGGTACTAGCAGAGGGGAGCTGTAAAGATTTATAGCTCTCAAAGACCTTTATTCCTGTGGCAATGACCACCCTAGGATTAGGAAGAGAACAATGTGCTAAAATTGCAAGGCATTGATAGGTATGCTGAGAAAATACTAGGACTCAAGATAAATGTGTGGAAAGTAAAGGAGAGAACTCTAAGACAATATCTACCTGTTTTTACGCATCCTGGACAAGTGAAATAGCGAATTTTGTCAAAGAGCAGCCTGGGGATAGAGAATAGGGAGATTAAAAACCTAAGGGTTTGGGCTGGGAAGGTGGCTCAGTGGTAGAGTGCTTGCCTTGCATGCATGAGGCCCTGGGTTCGATTCCTTAGCACCACATAAGCAGAAAAGGCTGGAAGTGGTGCTGTGGCTCAAGTGGTAAAGCACTAGCCTTGAACTGAAGAGCTGAGGGATAGCACCCAGGCCCAGAGTTCAGGCCCCATGGCCAGAAAAAAAAATCTAAGGGTTCTCCTTGGAACATACTAATTTGAATTTGCATTATTGGGTATTTTAGTGGAGATAGCAAGTAGGTAATTTGGAATTTGAGTGATGTTCTGGTTGGAGATTAGGGAGACATGTTATGTAAAGCCACCATTTTTTGATAAAATCATCTACGGAAACAAGAAGGCTGACAACCAAGTCTTGAGACCACCAATGTTCAGAGTTCAAGGGGGAGAAATCCTCTGATTTCTGGATCATACTATAAAAAGAAGTAAATCCAGAAGCACAAGATGTCTGAGAATCCAAGTACTTTAAGTCTTACTATGACTTATTTATGTACTTCTATGGCCTCCCTGTAAACACTCATTTACTTCAGCCCAACAACTCATCACTCCTAGAACTACTGAAAAGATACATAATATGATTAAGTCTATGGGCCATAGCTCAACTTCCTTCCAGCCACCTATGTGGTTAATTTTTCCCGTCTGCCTAGGGAAAAACCTGGCAAAAACAAATCCCCTTCAAACGGGATTTGTTCTCTGGCCTTACAATATAAAACGTACCAGCATGTGTTTAATAGACATATTCTCCAGACAAAAGATGGAGAGGATTTTCCCTTAATTAGCTATACATACAAATCTAATTGGGATCAAGGAATAAAAACTCGGGCAGTGCATAAATTGGCCTTAGGAGCAGAAGTACCAAATGTTACCATCACCCAGCTCTTGCTAAGTCTAATCACTTAGTACCATTGAAAGACTCCTTTTATGGGGGCTTCCCCACAATCAATGAACTCATTTTATGTAAATATTTAGCCAGGCAATAAACTAGACAGCATATATTATTCAACATCAGCCTCAAAAGACCCTCCCGATTTATATACACAGCATTTTGGTAGAGCAATATATTTTACATGCATGACATGGTCAGCGATAAATATACCAGGGTAGGTCAAACCCTATTTGGTTCTCTGCTTTTAACTGTCCTGGGCGTTGTGTGTTTCTTTAATCACTTGGATGATTTAGATAAACAACATGTATTAGTCTTTGGAAGTATAACATGCCTTGAACTTTTTCCAGATATTCGTTGCCATTCATCATCGTAATAGTTGCTCTCCCTTGGCTATCATTAAGATTAGAAACGTCCTTGAACCATTTAATGATATTCCAGAAGACTGGACAGACTTTTCATGCCTTGATGAATTGCAATCACTCAGCTCAGACCAATGAAATTGGATATCCTTTAATGTGCCTCATGACTTTAAGGAGTTCGGGGAAAGCAGTACTCCAGCACCAACATGGCTTCATGGAATAATCATCCATTTGGGGGAAGATGCCTGGCTTATGTAACAGTTGATTAATGACTTAATATCCAATCTAATAGCTAACAGCAATGGATATCATTTCATTGTTCATATGTCAAAATAAGGCTTCATCTACAAATGTCCACTTACTAAAGATTTCATTAGGATTCTTAAACGAGGTATGAAATTATTTTTAAGCCTAAGTTGGAATGCAAAAGAATAAAATTCCTCCCAGAATATTGAGGTATAGATGATCAACTGATGAGAAGAAAAACAAGAAAACAAAATCAAAAACAAGGTTGTGCTGTAACTAGTTTTCTCTTTTATGGGGCCATGCACCGCCAAATGGTGACCATGGAAACTATGTGACCCTCATTTGTCTGTGTGACAGAAGCAGGCACACATAGCATTGCTTGTATCCCCAATCAATATGTATTTCTATTCCATAGATCCTAAAGCCACTGACAGTGCCCTGGTTTAGAGATAACTGATGATATTAGCATATTTAAATGATCCTTAAGTTCGTCCTCAAATTGTGATCTGAGACTAGAGTTAAGAATAATGCTTAGGTGGGAAAAACTGGGAGAGTGTCAGGGAAGGAGTGGCAACATTGTCCAAAAAGAAATGTACTCTTTATCTGACTTAGGTAACTGGAAATCCTCTGTACATCATCTTTTTTTTTATTGTGAAAATACTGTACAGAGGAGTTACAATTACATGGGCAAGATAACCAGTACATTTCTTATCAAGCATTGTAGCCTTCTCCTTTGTTTCCCCTTCCTATCCCTTCCCATCCTCCCCTCCTGTACATCATCTTTATAGTAACAATTTAAAAAAGTTTTTTAAAAAAGAATAAAGCTTAGCATATGTAGAGAAAGTATGGTGCTTAGAATCACGACTATATTAAAGTTCTATCTCTATCACTTGGTATTTTAAGCAAATTCCTTATGGAAACATCAGTTAGTTCCTTAACTGATCAATTTTTTTTATTGAATCTTACAATGTGCCAGGTGGTATTCTTGAGATATTTGCAAAACAAAAACCCACTATTCTATTCCACTGTAGACCATGTCTAATATAACAAGGTTCCTTCTTTCCACAATTGCTGTATGGGACAGTTGAGATACCAGTGCTTTTGGGGAATTTAAGCTCTAGCCCCTAGGAGGTGGGCATTGAAGGCCCAGGGGAATGTCACTCTGGCATGCAACAGACAGAACAGTCTCCTGCAGGCTGGGAGACACTCTCAGAGACCTACTATATTGGTGAGCTAATGATCCTTAGAAATGGGCAAGAGTACACAGAAAGTAGAAGGACTGAGGGCTATGGACACGGACTGTCAGTGAATGACACGCACATGCAAAGAAGGAACTCATGGCTATCCACATTCAATCAGTTACATGGTATCTTCTTGTCTCCCGGTCCACCAGGCCCAATAGTTACCAACTATATATCTTCTCATGAAACCTACAATGTATTTGTCAACCAAGTTTGGGTCTCTAGATAATTACACAGTTTAAAAACTAATGAGTTCACAGTTGGGACAGAAGAAACAGATTAGCCTCCTTGAGTAAGAGAGAATTCTCAGGCTACCAATAGATTTCACCTGTGCTGCGGGCTTTCCTGAGTCCCAAGTCAGTTCTTTTCCTCTAGAGACCCTGACTAACACAATATGTTACTCCGGATACAGATTTATATCTGTCACTTAATTTTTAGGTTTTCCATGCCTCATATCTTATTTTTTTATCTAGTCCTCTACTACTCTGTTTTGCCTTGAATATTTCTAGCACAACATTTAAATTATTTTTTAATGATTTTTAATTTTTTAAATATTTTACAAATAAAATATTTTAATACTTTATTTTTTATTATCATCTTAATTGTTGCTCTAGGACTTAGCATATCCCTTTCAGGTGGTCAAAATTTATTTCAGATTGAGAGTAACAAGAGATGTCACTATCTAGAAATAAGAGATGTTATTCCTATGCTCTTCCGTTTCTCTCCCTTTCTTTACTATAAGGCCATACATATAGCATTTATAGTTGCTGAAAACTTAACAACATCATTGTATAGTATAATTTTGTCTATTGACAGTGATATATATAAATATGAAAGATATAAGTCTATATAGATAAATCTACATATCTTTGTGCGAGATAGATGATAGATAGATAGATAGATAGATAGATAGATAGATAGATAGATAATCTTTTTGGATTATATTGCCTTCATACCTTATTTTACTTCTTTAACCATGGTTTCTTTTAATTCTTTGAATTGGTTCATAATGGATATTTTAAAGTGTTATATCTAGCACCTGGTCCCTCTAGGAGGCATTTTTCTATTACTTTTTTTTTCTTTCTGTGAATGGGTCACATCCTGTATCTTTTGCTGCCTTGTAATTTTGTCAAAAACTAGACATTTCAAGTGTTAAACTGCAGCAACTCTGGCTACTATCTCCCCCTTCTCTTTCTGGGGCTTTTTACTATGATTTGCTTGCTTATTTGCTTTGTAAATTGGGCGGGCTGTGTTAGTGACATCTATTTCTTCATAGTGTAAAGCCTTTGATGTGACTCTCTCACAGGATTCAGACTTGGCACTCATCTTAGAGTTAGAGTTCTTTTGGGAGAGATTTCATTATCTTTTCCCTAAACTATGTTTTAAGCTGTCCACCCTTTGGTTTTATATCCAGAAATTAGGCTTTGCTAATTATCATTAGTGCTTTATTATTTTGGACAATGCCCTGGGAAATGAATTGCTAAGGAGTATCACAGTAGAATTGGGCTGGTGTAGTTTTTAATTCCATTTCTAAGGCTTGTTCTGTTCTAAAAGGACTGTTTTTAAATATCTTTTTTCTGGTTGTCTCTGGAGAACACTCTAGCCTGTCTGTGGTTTAGCCTGTTGATCTTAATTAAGAGATGCTCTTTTTTTTTTTTTTTTTTGTAGATAGTGGTGGTTCTTGTTTTCAAGAATAATTTTAGAGTTAAACTTCTCCACATAGTTTCAAATTAAATTTCTTTCCTTTATCACGGGCTACATATCAGCAAACTAAGCCATGACTCTGAATGCAGGGCAGGGCAGTAGCCTCTGGTCTCTTTTCTTGCCTTTCTCATAATGGAACATCTGACCTCTTGTGAACTGAAGGTAGGTGTAAATTGGGACCCAGTTTTCTTGACCTGTCTCACCTGGGTACAATCTCTCATCTATGAGTATGAAATGAGTCGAGGAAAGTAATCTCCAACCTCTCAGATGCATGAGTGAATAAGTTAGCCTCTTCAACTGAGAGCTGAAGCCAGAAGCCTGCACCTCTTGTTGAGGTATAATTGAGAGCATAGAGGAAAAGGAGCCACATTTTCTTGGCCATACCTACCCAAAGCAAATCTATAAAACTGAGTGGAAAGATGGGGCCCATAGTCTAGCTGGGTTTTTTTGTCTGTGTTTGTGGTAATTCCAAGAAGTGCTGTCTTAGTTCCTGTGCTTTACATTTTACATTGCAAGCGTATGTCAACATTGTTCTTCAAAAATGTCTTGGCTACTTTTGTTCCTCAGTATTTCCATAGCTATTTTAGAATTTTAGAACTGATTGAGTTTTACAAAGATACTAGCATATATTAGGATTTCAACTGCAATGAATCAAAACTACTAAATTGAGAATTAGCATCTTTATAACTTTGAGTCTTCTGTTCTTTGGAACACCATATATATCTTTCATCTACTTAAGTTTCTTCAATTTCTCTTTGTAACTCGATAGCATTCTTGAACATCTTTCATTAAATTCCTAAGTATTTGATGATTTTAATGCTATTGTAGACAAACTGTCATGTAGAAAATGGGTGAGAGTAGAAATGGTAAATAGATTTTCTCTTGTGTGCCAGTAGTCATCAACTTGCATTGGCTGTCCATACATTGGTGAAACAATATTGTGAAACAAATCTTGGCTTTGTAGGAAATCTCCATATCTGATTGTTGAAGCCTTTCCTCAACTCAAGCATAGTCAAGGAGGTACCAGTGTTGTAGACCAGCTATTCTGTGTGTTTGTATGTGTGTGTGTGTGTGAGAGAGAGAGAGAGAGAGAGAGAGACAGACAGACAGACAGACAGACAGACAGACAGACAGACAGACAGACAGACAGTCAGACAGACAGGCAGACAGAGACAGAGAGACAGGGAGGGAGAGGATACTAGGGCTTGAACTCAGGGTCTGGGTGTTGTCCCTAAATTTGTTTGTTCAAGGCTAGCATTCTACCACTCAAGCCAAAGCTGCCCTTCCTGCTTTTGGGGGGCGGGGGGCTTAACTGGAGGTAAGAGTCTCGTGGACTTTCTGGCTTCAAATCACCATGCTCAGATCTCAGCCTCCTGAGTAGCAAGCAGCAGCGAGACCATTTTTTAAATTTTTTATTGTGATTAAGCGATTACATAAATTTCACAATTTTATAATATTGTGAGATAGTGATAGTTAAATTGTCATTATCGTGGTCTGTAAAGTTTGTGAATTCTATGAGCTTTGACAATACAGCTATTTCTTCCACATTGGGTGATATGTACATTTCTTTCCTTGTGCTTAGTGTCAGCTGTTCCCTCTTTCCCTCTCATTCCCTCCCTCCCATAACTGCCCTTGAGTTGCTTAGTTCGTTTTCATCAGTCTCTAGGGCAGCTGATGGGTCCCTCTGTTGTATGTTTTCCCTGGTTCCCTCTGTTTCTGTGTCCTCCTCCTAATTTCCCTCAGATGTGCACATACATTCCATATATATGGTCAGCAGCATGGGGTCATTTAGTAATGATACAACCAGATGAGTGGAAGTCCTTTGTTTCTTGAGTCCTGTTTACTTTGTCATATCTCCTTACATTTTGTATTTAACATCCATGTATCAGGGAGGACCATGTACCATTTATCTCTTTGCTCTTGGCTTACCTCACTCAAAATGTTTTTCTAGTTTGATCCACTTCCCTGTGAATGCCATTATGTTGTCCTTTCTAATGGCTGCATAATATTCCATTGGATACAGGTACCACATTTTTTGATCCATTCATCTGTAGTGGGGCATCTGGGTTGTTTCCATATCTTGGCTATTGTGAACCATGCTGCAATGAACTTGGAGGTGCATATGTCCTTGTATCCTGGTTCCTGTTGCTCAGGGTAGATGCTTAGGAGGGGTATGGCTGGGTCGTAGGGAAGGTCTATATTTAGCCTTCTGAAGTACCTCTAGACTGTTTTCCAAAGTGGTTATATTAGTGTACATTCCCACCAGCAGTGCAGTAGGGTTCCTCTTTCTCCACATCCCCTCCAGCATTTGTCGTTGGCTGAATTTAGGATGCAGGTCATTCTGACTGGGGTAAGGTGGTAACTCAGGGTTGTTTTTATTTGTATTTCCTTTATACCCAGGGATGGTGAACACTTCCTCATGTGTTTCTTTGCCATTTTTACCTCTTCTTCTGAGAAGTCTCTCTTTAGTTTGTTAGATTTGGGAGGGATTAGTTTCTTGAGTTACCTGTATATACTGGATATTAGGCCCTTGTCTGATATATTGCTGGTAAATATATATTTTTTCTGAATAGTTGGCTGTCTCTCTAGTTTGGTTGCTATGTCATTAGCTGTGCAGAGATTGTGACCCTGGGACTCTGTTCAGGAAGTTCCTGCCTGTGTCTATAAGTTCAAGTGTCTCTCCTACTCTGTCCTGCAGTAGTTTCAGAGATTCAGGTTTGATGTTAAGGTCTTTAATTCATTTGAGTTGATGTTGGTGCATGGTGACAGGCTGGGGTCCACTTTTAGTTTTCTGCAGTGGCCTCCCAGTTTTCCCAGCACCATAGTTAAAGAGGCTGTTGTTTCTTCCCCTGTATGTCTTTGGCTCCTTTGTCAAATATCAGCTGACTGTAAGTGTGTGGTTTTATTTCTGGATCTTCTAATCTATTCCATTGGTCTTTGGGTCTGTTTTTGTGCCATTACCAAGCTAGCTGTCTTGGTTATTATGGCTATATAGTAGAATTTGAAGTCCGGCATCGTGATCCCTCCCATGTTTTTGTTGCCTAGAATTTTTTTGGCTATTGTAAGGACCAAACTATTCTTAAGTAGGCATTAATGTAGCTACAAAAGGAAAACCCAATGGGTAGAAAAGGAAGGCAATTTTAAAGCACATACATGCAAGACTTTGTTAAGCTGAATTATGTTTTAAAGTGTAATGCAGCATATTTCTTATCTTTTCAAGGATTCAAGCAAAAACTGGATGGCCATCCCAGTAAATCCACAATTAAGGACTGATGTATAAGATGCATGGTTGATTTAGTAAAACTTAACAAGTATAAAGTCCTATGAACCAATTTCTTAATTCTATGAAAGAAAGAGGGGACATGAAATTCATTATTTTACAAAACCTATTAATAGGACTATACAGTGCAGGGGAGGGTTGTGTGCTATTAAAACTCTGCTAATATCAGGATATTTTAGAGCATTTCACATCCCCTCTCCAACATTTTTTAAAATACAATATATCAGTCAGGTGCTGGTGGCTCACACTTGTAAGACTAGTTACTCAAGAGGCTGAGATTTGAGGCTGAGGATTGTGGTTCAAAGCCAGTCCAGGTAGGAAAATCTTTGAGACTCTTACTTCCAATTGACAACTAGAAAACTGGAAGTGGTTCTATGGCTCTAAATGGTCATATGCTAGCCTTGAGCAAAAGAACTCAGGGACAGTGCCCAGGCTCTGAGTTCGAGTCTCACAATTGACAAAAAAAGGAAAAAGTCAAATGATCTTCATTGTTCTCTCTAGCTTTGTAGACCACCACCAAGAGCAGCAAAAGAATTGCAAGGAGAATGCCAAGCCCAGTTGAGAAACCGTGAGCAAGAAAATGTAGTTTATGTCACTAAGGTTGCAGTGACTTTTTATTCAGCTATAGATAGTGAAGGAGAGGGCCTTTCAGAAAGTTTTAGCCTGAGCATCCAAAATGAGTTATTAACCAAATAGAAGGACTTCATTAACAAGTTTTCGGAAAGCACTTGAAATCTTAGTAACTTGGACATGGAAAAAAAAGCCCCACACTTATTTTTCTCAATAAGTCCTTTATCTCGTAAGCCTTTTGGACTAAGAAAGACCATTTTGGAAGCAACTCTTTGGATGATCAACATACTAACGATAGCAGAGGTTAAAAGGAATAATTTCATTTCTTTTCTTTCCAGCTCTGCAGCTCTGTTGACCATTAGAGGAATCCCTTCCCATAGATCAAGGCAGGGAAACCCCAGCCTGATTTTCTGGCTCTTCACCATGTGGTTTCAAAGATTGGGCAACTGTGCCATGTCAAGGAGAAACCACTGAGTTCCCATTCCCCCTTGCTTTCCACAGCTGGTCACAGTGAACCACCTTGGGCTTGGCTGATTCTCTTCTGAATGCCAAATGTGCCGCTTTGGAGGGAAGCCCTGGCCAGCTGTAGATTTAATCCTTCCTGTGGCCATGTACTTTATAGAAAGAGCAGTGTGTGGGAAAAGAAATATAACTTGGTCAATTTGGCCACCATATGGTCTCTGATCAGATATCTCGGTTAGTACCTTGTGGACTTGAACCCAAATTAAGTGTTGGAGAAAAGCAGTGTGTTCCTTAAGCATTCTTAAGAGCCTAGAACAAATATTAATGGATTAATTTTACATTGCCAACCTTCACTTGGGCTGTTGATGAGAGTCCATTACATTTACCCATTCATACTTCCCTCTCCTCATTAATGGGCTCCTAGGAAAGGTTTAGAATGGAATGGAAGCAAAACAAAACTAACTGTATATTTGGGGTCATTCTTTCTGGGCTCAACCTTCTCTTGAACCAATGTTCCTGGGAGGGAGGAGTAGTTTCCACCCATATTACCTTTGGAGGGTCTCTTTCTCAGAACTAACCAACACAGCTTTTTGTCATTGTATCAATCCAGGGGCGTGAATCTAGGGCCTGGGAACTGTCCCTGAGTTGTTTTTGCTTAAGGCTAGCACTCTTAAGCTCTATCTCTTGAACTATACTTCTACTTCCAGTTTTTTGATGGTTAATTGGAGGTAAGAGTGTCACAGATTTTTCTGCCTGGGCTAGCTAGCTTGTTACTTAGGTCTCAGCTTTCTGAATAGCTAGGATTATACACATCAGCTCCTGGAACCCAGCTACAACTTTTTTTTTGGTCAGTCGTGGGCCTGAACTCTGGGCCTGGGTCCCTCAGCTCTTCAGCTCAAGGCTAGCGCTCTACCACTTGAGCCACAGTGTCACTTCCAGCCTTTTCTGCTTAGGTATTGCTAAGGAATCGAGCCCAGGGCCTCATACATGTGAGGCATGCACTCTACTACTGAGCCACCTTCCCAGCCACCTTCCCATCTACAACTTTTATTTACCTATGTTTTGAAGCAGTCTCACTATGAAGCTGGGCTGGTGCTGAATTGAACCATTCTCTTGCCTCTGCCTCCTGAGTTCCAGGAATACAGGCATGTGTCACCATGCTTGTCTACACTGTAATCTTAAGTGGGACAAGAATGAGATTCACAGCACAAAATACTCACAGATGTGAGTGTTCCTAGAATTTATGTCAGGATAAATTCTATGTGCTTAACTATATATATATATATATGAAAAATCTTGGAAGAGGTAGGCCTTACCTATAATTCTGGGTATTTAGGAAGTAGAGAATAGGAGGACCATGTTTTGCATCCTGCCTGGGCAAAAATTTATTCAGATCCCATCTTAACATGAAGGAGGTGGTGATATACATCTGTAATTCTATCTACATAGAAAGCATTATTCTTGCCAGGCACTGATGGCTCACACCTGTAACCTACCTACTCAAGAGGCTAAGATCTAAGGATCATGGTTTGAAGCCAGCCCAAGAAAGGAGGAAGAGGAGGAGGGAGGAAAAGAAGGTAAAGGAGGAAGAGTAGGAGGAGGAGGCATTATTTAGGAATATTATATTCCAAGTCCAGACCAGGCAAAAAGCACGAGACCCTATCTGAAAAATACCTAAAATCAAGACTGGTGTGTGTAACTCAGGTGGTATAGCACCTGCCTAGCAAGCAAGCATAAGACTCCAAATTCAAAACCTAGCCCTGTCAAAAAAAAAATCAAACAACAAACCAACTTTAGCATAAAATTATGCTAAGGACATCCAGGCCTGAAAGAGAGGGCATTCTAGAAATGGCCTGGTGAACATGGGAAACACTCATAGCATGGTACCCTAGCAACCAGTTTTGGTCTATTGAAAATTCTTAAAATATCAATATGCCTTTGGATAAATTCTTCCAACTGCTGTGAACGCAACTTAAGTTCATTTCCTCTTAAGACACCCAACAGTATGTGAAGTCCTTGTACTGCTCCCTTCATTGCTCATTTATCCACTACCTCCTCAGAAGTGTGCCCTGAGCCCACCAGTCTGGTCCCTGTTACCTGACTTAGTGGCATACTTCTCATACTTAAGTGGCACATCCAGAGGTTGCTTCTGAGAAGTGACTTTCTAGTACCTGTAGCCTGCTGTGCAAAGGGCCAGGGCAGCATTTCATACTTCCTGAAGTCATCAGGCAGAAGAGGAGATATTAATGATCCCTCGGCTGTTGAAAGAGTAAGGTCCAAGGGCAAGGACCCTGGTCTGCCAAGCTGGCTTTTACCCACAGTGGCTAAGCCCACACTACAGTACTTGCTGTACACACTTGAAAGCCCAGAAAGTACACAGTGACAGCATCCCTCAGTACTATCATACATTTCTACAAAATCTTTCAGATAAAAAGAGTCTGAATTGTACAAGAAGGCAGTGAATGAAATACTGTGTGAACATATAGATATGGACGCTTATCTAACTACGGGTTAGATAATCCCACAATTTCTGTGCTAAAAACACATAGAGAATTTATGCACAAAAGAGTCTGCAGATGAGGAAGGGCCCGTATGGATAGACATGCTGAAGGTAGAGAGTCTTGGCACAGGTGGCAAAGTGAGGTGGACAAAGCCTCAGGCAGGTCACTATGGTCCTCAGACATCACAGGTCCTTCAGGTATCTAGAGGAAACCTCATGCCCTGGCTCCTCACCAAGCCCCGGAGTTACCTCACTTCAAAGCAAGGTCACAGAGATGGTTTGGAGTCCAGACCTGGCTGAAGTCTACTCAAGAGACTCAAATATCCAAGGCTCAGCCCTTACGAAGAAATTGACTGTAGTTATACAAAGAATAAGAATGTAGTTGTATCTTCCTATACAGCTTCAGAGTCCAGGTGATAACTAGTCTGGGGAGAGAATATTTTCTGGTCTTTTTTTCTACCTTGTCTACTTTTGTATCAAATGAAGTAGATTTTATATTGTTATTGCCTCCTGGTTCCAGTATCTGATCCTTAAGGCCTAATCAGGTAATGCCGGAATTTATACTATATGTACATTACATTCTTGTTTCTATGATTCTGTATTTTCCTCCTGCCTTCACAATATCCCCTAATGTTCTGAAGTATTTTAACATTATACTCTATTTTTAAAGTATTAAAATTAGAAAATAGAGTCTTAACTGTTTTTAGAGGAGTGGTCCTCTTTAATATTATACTGACCAGTTCTTAAAAACTCTTCTTAAAAGGAGTCTTTAACAAGCTCAAAGTTTTAAATATGAGTGGGATAAAATCAAAAGGAGATGAAAGAAATGGCATTCCTGGTAGAACAGGTCAGATGATTTTCAGACTCTAAAGTGTCCTGATAGTTTTATATGATCCAGTCCAGTCCCTACATTCCCCCCCCCCCCCCCCCCGCCCAAATCCTGACAACAGGTAACAAAGCGATTGAAGCCAAAGACTCCCCACCAGCCAGCCCATCTCTTAGTAAGTTCTCAGCCTCATTAAGAATGAGAAACAGATACCACGGCACCAACCTGTCTACGAGAACACAGCGAGACAAATGTAATTGCCTGTAGGAGGAATATAAATCAGCAACTCTCAAATCATTCATATTTACACTCACTCCATTTTGGTTGTCTTTCCTTTATAATTTAGCCATACATCCATGTCAAGTGTATAATTTCATCTGGGGCTTTATCAGTCACCGCCCAGAGCCCTGATTATATGGTGCAGGGAAACTTCCTCCCCCTGAGCAAGTCTATCTTTAGTATCTTCTTGATAACCACTTCTTACATAAGAAATCAAAAGGAAAGTCTTGGTTTTCTTATGTGGCTCCAGAATTCCTAAATATAACATTTAGAAGCAATTTATCAACTGAAACCATTGAGCTTTCAGCTGCCACTAAAACATTTCAAAGCTCAGTGTTCCTGTTCCTTCCCTTTATTATTTCTATCAAATTGCAATGGAAATTTTAGGGATTTCCATATCGAGAATTCCATCGTGTGACAATTACAACTTGGATCCTGCTAGTGTCTACCATAGCTTCACATAGATAAGACAGCAAGATGTATAGCGCAAAGATTTTTGTAAGTACAGACTTTTTCAAAGAAAATAAAACACAAGTCTCCAATCTAGGGCTCAAAGATAATTTATTACTCTGAGAAGAGGAGTCACACACTATACCCAGTAATATGCTTCTTTTATTTTTTGTGCATTTATCTTAAAAATATATTTAAACAAGAAACAAAGATAATATGAATTTGACATAAACTTTGCTTTCTTATTTACAGTATTTCATTGTAAATAACATTCCATTATACACAAATTAAGGACTGTGCATTACCGTATGTTCTCTTTACACATTCTTTCATAATATAGTCCACATAGCTCAAAGCTATACAATATTTAAGCTTAGAAAAGCTGAGGAAAGTACAAACTTTATCAATAAGACTATTATTTTAAAAAGTTCTCACCTTAATTCTCTGCTAGATTGTTTCACTGAAACCATTCTTTGTTAAAGAAAAATGCCCCATTGAGGGATGGGAACATAGTTTAAGTCAACACAGGGTCCATTTAAACTGGCTGACAAATAAAAACACTTTATTACTTATTACTGCTATTAAATGGAGCACTAGCACTGTCAAGTCATTTAAACACATAGCTTTACTCTTCAATTTAGACACAATATCAATGACAGTCGGTACCTCTTTATAAAATACTTAAAAAAAATTCCTGTGACTTTAGTTTTACTTGTAAACAGTTAAAGCACACGTTGCTGTAAAGATGATTTGATCATTCCCAGTCTTAGGTTACACAATGAGGAGATTTTCTTCTTTGTTAAGGGAGAAGCAAGCACACACTATGGACACACATATACACGCACTCGCATCCCCCACCCCCATTTTTGCTCACCTGTCTAAAGCCCAAGTGTCACTAGGCGCTAACTATAGCAGCTCTTGTGTCCCGAGCAACACACAAGGTTGTGACTGGAATTATAAACAAAGAAGATAAAACATCCAACTTCAGTTAAAAACCCCAAAGGCTCGGGTTGTGAAACAGCTGTCAGACACTTCACTGTCAGCCTGAGGGGTCAGTTCACTGGGCTCTCCAGGCGGCAAACCCCACCTTCAATTGCAACCGACTGTCCGGCCACTGCGCCAGGAGGGAGTCTTGAAATGTGAGTCTGCAGAGAAGGAGAAAGGAGAGTGTCACAGCTGCCAGCAGTATCCTCCTCATGTGATAAAGGTGGAGCAAACCCTGGAGAAACAGGGCTATTTTGCTCCTGCATGTCCACAGTCCAGGATAATAGTAACTTTGAGATACCAAAAGATCTAGCTTAAGCTGCTCGGGGAAGATTCACTGAGCTGAACACAGCAGCAGCCCCTAGAGATGTGGAAGTGACCAAGAGAACCAAGACTGGCCACGCACCTCACACCTTTCAGTTATCTCCACAACACTACCGGTTTCCTAAAATCAAAGCGCTTATAAATCTTTGTCCTGTATGTGCTCAAAGCAAATGAATACTTAACTCATGTTAGTACCCAATTAATTCCTTACAGGACTGATCTAACTTACAAAAATGTAGGTAATTTAATACCCTATCGTAAATGAGGAAATGAGATAAACTAAAAATAAGAACTTACACAATAAGTAAAGACAGGAATGAGGCTAACACATATAGTGTGCATCCAGCAGACTATAGTGTCTTATTTTCCATGTGGACAAGATCAGGTAGGTTGTTCATGTGGTAAATAGAATCACAGCCACACCATTTCTCAGGTGAAAAGACCTCCTTACTGGCACTGAGGCCAGGAAGTTATTCCTATGGGTCTTCACAAAGAGGGTGCTGAATATGGTGGGTTAGTAAAGATGTCCAGTTTACAAGAAATGGTATAGGTCTGAGCATTACAATGTTGCTCACAGGAGGCCAAGGTTGGAGGCCCAACTGGAAAACAGTAGATGCTGTTTCACAGGGTCACAACATCCACCAGGAACTCTTTTTGTTTTCTATTTGTTTATTTGTTTGTTTGTTTGATCTGGCTTAATCTAAGGGTAGATAAATGTCAGAAGCTTCTAAGAACAGAGGGACTGCCTGGCCACTAGCTAATCCTCTCTAATCTGTTTCTCTAAACAAGTTTTTTGTTGTTGTTGTTTTTAAAGGACTGTACCCTAATGAGTTCAAATTCACAGTGTGAG
Source organism: Dipodomys spectabilis (assembly GCF_019054845.1). Classification (NCBI taxonomy): domain Eukaryota; kingdom Metazoa; phylum Chordata; class Mammalia; order Rodentia; family Heteromyidae; genus Dipodomys; species Dipodomys spectabilis. Next base: position 59,833 of record NW_024871042.1, read on the forward strand.
ATTGTTAGCTGCAGCTGGAGATTTGGCTACACAGATAGTGACTAAAGTATGTCCTCTGGGACATACTGTTTATGTACACAAAGAATCTCAACTGTTCTGGTTTGTATGACCAATTGTTTTGATGAATCAGGCAAACTAGTTTGTAATAGTAGATTCTTCTTGGATCTTTGCAAAGTATAGACTAACTAAAATTTCCATTATCCAGTGTAGTATGCTGTTACGCTAGAGATGGAGCTTTAGACTTCTCAGATGTAGATTGCTCCACAATGGTAGAATCTTATGGCCTTATAGCACTAGTTTTTTGTTTGTTTATTTTTGTTTTGTTTTTTCCTAAGCCACACATATCCTTGAGGTTAACCTTCCTGAAGAACTATAACTTGTAAACCAAATTGGCTATTCAAAGTTCAGATAATATCTCAAAACAAACAAGCAAACAAATACAATAAACAACTAAATGCAGTTAGCCTTAGGAATTCCTCAGTGACAATGTTAAAGGAAAAAAAAAAAAGAAATCTTGCTAGTACTTAGTATCTAATATAAATAGTAGCTGAGCTTTCCTATCATCCACCCACTTAATTTTGATAATGGTCTTGGGACTTGAACTCAGGACCTGGGTACTATCCCTGAGATTTTGTGCTCATGGCTAGCACTCTAACACTTGAGACATAGCTCCACTTCCAGCTTTTTGGTGGTTAACTGAAAATTAGAGTCTCACAGACTTTCTGCCCGGGCTCTCTTTAAATCACAATCCTCAGATCTTAGTCACATGAGTAGCTAGGATTATAGGCATGAGCCACTGGTACCCAGGCATTTAAAAATCTTTTAAGACAACCTTAGTGATATGTCTTCTGTAGTATTTAGGAGGACTACAAATATACAGCTTAATTTTGAAAGTCCAGAGCCTTTATTCAGTGGTTATATTTTAATCTTCTGTCTCTGCATGCCATCAGACTTCCACTTTTAGGAGATGTGCTTGTGTTCCTCCATAAAAGTCAAGGGAAGACTTTTTTAACTCATTATCCTACTTTGGTGGCCCCAGGAAAACAAATCTAGACAGACACATTCCAAAATTATCTCAGAAATAATTTGTTTACTAGTTTCACAATTCTGAGGGTTTGGTTCAAGAAAATTTGAAGCAAGATACTGCAGACATTTACAAATAGAACAAATGACAGGGGGAAAACATGTGGCAGTGGAGAGACTTATAAAACAGCATTTCAAAACAGAATGGAGGTGGCTCATCCACTAGTGGCTAAACACATGCCTGACCACCCAACGCTTTATGTCCAATTCTAAAGTTAATCCACACAGGCATCACCATGGTTGAGCATAGCCTACAGAACCAAAATGCCAGGGGTTCTTGGCTATTGTTTCTTCTGCCTGGAAAACCAGCTACAGTACACTTCCTAGCCTCCTTTGAAGCTAGGTATGGTCATATGACTGAAATTGGCTCAGTGGACTAAGGTGAAAAATACCATTTACCAGATAGATCTATGAAATCCTTCCTGTGCTTTCTGGTTATCTTGAGATGGGAAGAGTGTAGGACCCATGTCACCACTGTTACAATAGCCCTTTGCCAAAGAAAGCTCTCAATTTTGCATCCTATGTGAACTAGAAACTACATTTATATTGTATTTGAGCAATTATTGGTGGTTTTGCTTGTCATAGCAGCTGCTATTATCTTTAGCAATACTGGTTCAACTCAGGCCTCTGCACTTACTAGCTGTGTGAACACTGCTGGATAACTAACTTACCAGGCTCCCACGTCTATGGGTAAAGCAGTAGCACTAACCGTAAGACTGCAAAGAAAGTATGTCTCAATACATTTCTGTTTAAGCAAATTCAGAGCCACACTCCAAAACACTATGCAGTATAATCTCTATTACCGATTCTTGTATATCTCAGAAATGGGAAACTGTATTTTAGAAGTTTGTTGGCATGCAAATGTAGAATCAGATATTTTAATAAAAACTTAGCTACATGCCAAAAGGTAAGGTCAAAGATGACAGACAAAACTTTTAGGTCAGTATTTCTGATGCTGCTGTTTTGAGATTCTTTGTTTTTTTTGCGGGGGGGGGGGGGGGGGAAGGGTCCGTCCGGTGGTGGGCCTGAACTCTGGGCCTGGGCGCTGTCCCTCAGCTCTTCAGCTCAAGGCTAGCACTCTACCACTTGAGCCACAGCGCCACTTCCGGCTTTTTTTCCCCTGCTTATGTGGTGCTGAGGAATCGAACCCAGGGCCTCATGCATGCAAGGCAAGTGCTCTACCACTGAGCCACCTTCCCAGCCCGATGTTGCTGTTTTGCTACTGACAAAATCACTAGTAATTATTGAGTATTTGCTGTTCAGGGCCTTGTGTATACCAACTTGATTTGATTTCAAGACTCAATAATAACACACTTGGGTGATACAGAGAAACCAAAGCAGCAGAGGGCCGACAAATTGCCTTCTAATAGAAGAATGTTGAGGGAAGCAAAATAGTCATACATAAATAGAAAATCATTTACAGATCTGAAAACACAGATTTTTTTCGGGGGGGGGGGGGGAGGAGGAGACACATTTTAAATCATACTTGAGAAACCTCAAAGTGATGCAGAGTTAAAGCTGACAAACGCCCCCTAAGTTCCAAACTTCATTAATTGTTTGGACCTTAAATACCTCTTACTCCCCCCCTGTGCCCGCGTGCCCCCTACCATTCTAACAGGAGAGTGCACGCTCCTGTCAAAGCCACTGCCGAGCTGTGCTCACTGCAAACAGTTCTTCCGTTCTAACCTCAATGTTCCTCCCTTACTTTTCTCTTCCACGTCTTTACTCAGAAGCTACCTTCTCGGGAAGGGTATTCTGGCTGCCCACCTGAATGTCACTACCACCAGCCTTTCTGTATCACCTCTTCCTATACTCCTCAGCACGATTTCATCATCCGTCTACTTTGCTAAAGTATTTCATGCATTGTCTTTCTACCCTGCTGAACACAGGCTCTGTGACACAGGGCAGAGTTTGGTTCTGCTTGTTCATGAGTTTCTGTTCAACACTTTAAAGATAACTTGTTTGTAGCAGGAGCTCAATATGTATTTTTTTAACTGAATGGAGGGCACAACATGGCATGAAGAGAAAACTGAAAATTAGACATTTGCTAATTTTTCTCAATTTTATTGTTTTTATTACAGCTTGCAACTTTGCTATAAATTTTAAGAGGTTTGTATAAATTAAACAATAAATATGATATTGAAGTTGTGGACCTTAACTCTCAACATATTTTCCAAACCACTTACAAAACACAGAGAAAGCATTATCTCCCACTATCTACCCACATATGGTACATAAGTATACTCCAATAAATGCATTATCTTCTTCCAGAAAAAGACCACTGGAAGCATTGGCAATCTAAATAATAGTCATGCTGAGACTGTATTCATGGTGGATATCTTGTGCTGTACTGTATTAAAGAAATTTTGGCAAATTCAGCATTAGGAGAAATACAGGGGGAAAAAACAAACCTAGAGCAAGCTTGTCTGCCTGAGCAATTTCCCTCTGGAAAGCAGGAGTCTAGCCTAACAAGAAAAGAGAATGTTAAGCCCTATTTGTGGGTTATCATGTATTTTTTAAGAGACAGATGTACCTCGTCTCTACTATTTTCTCCTCTTCTTAATTTTGCTGTATTTTAATTTGCTAAATCCTAAATGAGTTAGTTTTCTTCATAAACTGACAACTGCATATAAACTTTCTAAATACAATGTGGAATGGGCATGTTTTATAGAATAAACACCAATTCAAGTCTGGGTTAAGCTTTCATTCTCTATTTATCACTGTGTCTCTTGAGCAATGTGAATTTGATTATGAGATCACACTACTGTCCAATACACCTTACATTCTTAGGTGATGAATTCTTATCTGAGGTGGTAATAGTGACTCTCAACATTGTTTTCCTGGCACAAATATGATAGACCTTGAGCAAGCAATTCCAGAGAGAAGGTCTGGCTAGCTTTTACTAGCATGTTTCTACTATGGGCTTTCTGTCTCTCTTTGTCTCTCTGTCTCTGTCCCTGTCTTTCTCTCTCTCAATGAACTGATTCACAGACACTGCCACCCGGCTCCATTTCCCAGAAGTTTTTGCCCATTGCTTTCAAGAGCTGCCTTTCAAGGAGACACAACTTATGAATATAAATATATTCTGAGCATTCTTTGTGTGTGGCATTAAACCTTGGAACGTAGTTAACTACTCTAAAAATAGTTTAGTCTTCAGACCTCATCCTGAAAGCAGATGTACTCTACTAGCTGACAACTTCATATGTATCTTCTTAATATGGATTTGAATAATGTATTTTATAGAATAAACATGTACTAGCTATAGTCCAGAAGATGGGTGATCACTTCTTTAGTCTATGTGATACTGAGAAGTGAAAAGTGAAGACTGGGAGAAAGCATTCCTACAGTACCCTCTTTTCACATCCTCAGATACAGGCTTCACTTTCATATACATTATATGAGTATTTACTTCTATTACATTATTGTCTCAAATTGAAAGTAATAACTAAGTCAGCAATCTGAAAACAATCTCCAAGTGCAACCTAACAAATCAGAAATATCAACCAAATGAGAAATTAATGCCATATGTTAGTAATGTTACTGTATATTAGTTCTACCTCGCTTTCCATATTTAAAGTGAATATGCCATGAAAGTTTCACAGGCAAATAGGGACAAAACACAAAGACGACATTATGATGCATTTCATTGTTACACTGAAACAGAACGACATAAGGGCAAAACGCTCTATTGTTCTCACATATAAATATCATGTCCAAAGAACCTTAAAATATGATTAAAATGCTGTCTGATGAGAACAGCATGTTGTTCCAGTCTCATGGCCACTTTGGTTTTTTCTTTCACCCTGCCTACTGACACCAGAGTTCAGTTACAAACAACATCAGACAAGAGTCCTCTCCTATTTTTAGCTCAAAAACCCCATGAGAGAACCCACATGAATGTGGTAAACCCTATAGTAACTATTACCCCGCCCCCAAAACCACTCTCATGGAGAATGGTTATGAATATTTCCCTTTGCTAAAGGTGATAAAAAGCTTTCTGCCATTTTGTAAATATTTACCCTGCATATATTCTGGGGGCAAGAGAAGAATGAAACACACATGGATCTTGCCCTGAGGCAATTATCACTTTGTAGGATACAGCGCCTAGTTCTCCTTGCAAAATCTTAATAAACTAAAAGTTCCTATATTTTCATCATCTTTTAGTTCCAATAATGCTTTTCCATGATGAAATCTCCTCAAAAATATCCTGCCAGGTAGAAAGTTATATACTATACCTACTTTGGAGGTTTTAAAAAAACAAGACCTAGAATGGTTATGTGGTTTGCTTATGGTCAGAGAGGAAGTGGAAAAACTGAGACGTGAATGAACACGTCTGGACTCTAATTTTAGGGCGCTCTTTACTCCCACAAAGCCCTGCCCTGAAGATGGATTCTAAATCTAGCTGTGTTCAGAGAAACACCTTTCACTATAGCAGGCTTCTGGAGAAGCAGATCTTTGGAGGACAACAGGGCTGCTTAGAAAAGCCACTGCCACAAAATTTAACAGCCAATTCTTCATGACTCTGAGACGAAGAGCCGGGTTTGTACCTCTACTTTGCTGCTAAACGACTGAATAGTCTCAGAACTGCATAGTCACTAAATCTCTTGGTGTCAACATTCTTACAAGTAATAATAAAGAAAACGGACTCAATTTTCAGAATCCTTTCTGGTTCTGACTTAACTCTAATTTTACATTAGAATGTCCCTGTACATGTTGTTTAAATAATTAAAAAATACCACATGTCTACATTTTTCTAGAATCCAGGTTTTAGATTTTTGTTGTTTTTGTCATGGGGCCTGATCTCTGGGCCTGGGCACTGTCCCTCAGCTCTTCAGCTCAAGGTTAACACTCTACCATTTGAGCTACAGTGCCACTCCTGGCTTTTTCTGCTTATGTAGTGCTGAGGAATTGAACCGAGGGCCTCATGCATGCAAGGTAAGTACTCTACCACTGGACTACCTTCCCAGCCCCAGGTTTTAGTTTTTCTATTAGCTCTTCTAGGAATTAGTTATAATTGGTCTCACCTTCTTAGATTCAACCTAAACCTTAAGAATGGTGTGCTAAAGGCAATCTGAGGCTCACCTACCAAGGCCCACTATTTCGGAGCCCAGGAGGCTGATTATTCCAGCTTTTGCTGGGGCCCTGTTCTTCCATCTCTACAGGAACAAAGCTTGTACCCTGATCTACCTTTTGGTATCTTAGGCAGGCAAAAGAAAAGTCAATAGGAATATTACACAAGCTATATGGAAATACAGAGCTGAAAATATATTGATAATGGTGTGTACTAAGATTGTGGAAACTCTTTATGCTGATCTTTAAAATATTATTTAAACCAGGAAACCTGGCTTATACCTGTAACCCTAATGATTTGGGAAGTAGAGACTGGTAGGATCACTATTGATAGATGTCATAATCAACCAATAAAAGTTAGGTGTGATGGTGCATAGTTGTTATTCTACCTATATAGGAGCATAAATAGGAGAATTATGGTCCAGGTTGGCCAATACTAAACCAAGACCTTATTCAAAAAATAAAGCAAAACTGGTTGCCAGTGGCTCATGACTGTAATCCTAGCTAATCAGAAGGCTGAGATCTGAGGGTTAAAGTTCAAAGCCAGCTGTGCAGAAAAATCCATGTGACTCTCAAAAGCCACATGTGGAGGTATGACTAAAAAAAAAAAGCCAGATGTGGAGGTATGACTCAAATGGCAGAAAAGCAAGCTTTCAGTGGAAAAGCAAAATAATACCAGCACACATGCGCTTACACACACACACACACACACACACACGGAGCAAAAGGGGCTAAGGAAACACAAAGCCCTGAGTTCAACACCTCTCCCCAAATACTTTAAGAGGAACAATGTTTTGAACTATGGAATTAAAAACGAATATGTCATTCCATGTATTAATTGTGCAAAAAAATCATATTATGCAATGTTAATAGTAGTTAATGTGGAATTCACTTAGGATTAAAACTAGACTACTCTTCTCCCCACCCTCAACCTTTTCCTAAATTTTCCTAATTATGTGGCAGAGTGGACTTAGTGTTTAACATAGCATCATAATCATAATTTCTTTTTTAAATGTTTATTGTAAAAATACTGAACAAAGGGGTTACAGTTACTCATAATTAATTTCTTAGTCTAATTTCTTTTCTTACTTTGCTACTGCTCTAGATCCATCTGGAGGGTGTGACTGTGTTCCTACTAAGAAAACAACGAGCATGGAAGTAAAATGTCCACACAGGACTCGGCAATGTCATCAGAGGAAGGTCACGCCTTGTGGGTTTCTGTATCCCATACTCACCCGGTTCTCCTGCAGCTCTCCGGCCACAACTTTTCAGTCCTTTGTTGGTTCCTTCTCATCTCCCTAATTTATAAGCATCATAGTTTCCAGTCTCTTTTATTCTGTTTGTACCCAATCCCTTTTTAATCTTATCCATGGTTTTGAGCCTTTAAGCTTTGAAATTTCTAAATAAACACCTCTAGTACAGTTACCCTCAACAACTAAGTAGGTAAGAAGTTTTGAGTTCTGGAGTTAAGATTTTATGATCTAAATCTTAGCAGTGTTAGGATAGCTGAGGCCTCAAATAAGTGACTTGGGATTCCAGACATTTTTTCAGGGGGTGGAGGGAGCGCTAAGAGGACCCTGTAGGTGGAGGTTCATTCAGTTGGACTCAATTCCTGTATAACTTCCTGCTGGGGGTTTCCCTTCAGGTCTGTAGGGGAGGCTCTGGGATATTGTTTCGTTGGTAAAAATAGTAGCTTCCTTTCCTATTAGTAGAGAACCTTGTATAGAGGTCTCAACACCCTGATGATTTGTAGTAGGTGAAAATTCAAAATGTCTGATAAAAGAGTTTCACTATAGCTTGAAAAGGGCATCTTGTAATTTGAAAAGAAATGAAAGGCTAATGTTTAATAACTATCATAAAAAATGAAACTTTGTAATGGACTATTTCCTGAGAATCTCAGTTGATATGTCAGTGAAGAATTTGGGAGGCATAGAAACAAAAAACACCAACATACTCTTTGAAGAAAGTTCTTGTCAAAAATCATCTGTTTCCTCACTTTTTGTTTTGTTTTGTTTTACTGAAACAGGGTCTCACTATGGAGACTAAACGGGTCTGCAACTCCTGATCTTCCTGTCTCAGCCTACTGAGAGCTGGGGTTATAGGCATTTGCCACCACACATATACTTATTTTTTTTTCTCAGTCCTGGGGCTGGAGCTCTGGGCCTGGGCCCTGTCCCTGAGCTTCTTTTTGCTTGAGTCTAGCATTCTACCACTTGAGCCACAGTGCCACTTCTGGCTTTTTCTGTTTATGTGGTACTGAGGAATCGAACCCAGGGTTTCATGCATGCCAGGCAAGCACTCTATCACTAAGCCACATTCCCAGTCCCAACTTCTTATTGTCTCCAATACCAAAGAACTGTTAGGGAAATGAGTTGTACGCGCAGTTCTTCTACTGAGTGTTGGAGGGTGTTCTGTGTGTGGGGAAGAGTGGGTTAAAGCATGGACAATGACCTTGTGGAAGTGCTGTCTAATTCTCTTCTTTAGTCCTCTCTTTTGAGAACTAATCAGGCATAGGAGCACACAAAGATTCAGACATCTGTGATCAAGAAATCTATACAACCCTGTTTAAGCCAGTTTATTCCCAAATGTCAAGAAATGCCTTCCTTTAATATCAACTGCAACTGGATATCTGACCCCCCCGCAAAAAATGTACAAAGACTTCCTGTTATTAGAATCCAAAACTAAACTTTGGTTTTCTTTGCTCGTTTTTCCTTACCCATCCAACCACCAAATGTTGGATTGTCCTAGAATTTAATAAGCTGTAGAAAAAATCTGAGAAGTGGTTTTTTTAAGGCATAAAGTTTTTTTTATTGCACTGGAAAATCGGATAAAATGTAACTCTGTAGCCCTATCTCCTCCAATTACCATTCCATTTTCTACTGCGATATATAGCAAAGTTCTTTGAAAAAGTTGCCTATATAGTTACCTCAGTTTCTTCATTTCCATTCTCTCTTTAAGCCTCTGACAGTTGGGTTTCCCTTAACTAATACCCATCTTACAGCGATGAGCAATGCCTTCCAAAGCAAAATCCTATGGTTCACAATCAGACTGAATTTCAAGAGGCTCTGCACAACTTCTGATATATTTGTTCACCCTTCTTGAAACACTTTTTTCCTTTGGTATTTAGAAATATTACATCTCCTTGGCCTCTTCTCTAATTTCTAAGAAGTCATGTTTATGACTTCTTAATCCTTTTGGCTGGTTCTCCAGTGGAAAATTATGTGAATTTTTCTTTGCTTCTGCTTATCTTCACTCCTGACTACCAAATACACACCTCCTGCCTCGAGGCAGGAGATGTATGTATTCTCTCCAGATACATACATCTAACTACCTATTGGACATGCTTATTTGATAGCTAGCAAGGTATTACAGAAATAATGTGTTTGAAGCCAGTATTTTTCTACTTCCCCTTGAGCCTTCCTTCTCGTCAATCAAGTAAATGGTAACTCTACTCTTTGGTTTAGGTGGAAATTGTAGGCACAATTATCTTTTCTACTTCCCCATATATCTCTCATTTTTCAGCAGATCCCATTGGTTTTGTCTTACAACACGGAAGCCAACCACTTCTCATGATCTGTGTGATGTGTAATCCACGTTATTATTATAAACCAAGTGATATAATACAAGATATTATTATCACTCTCCAAAGTGATGATGACCTACCCTACCTCATTCCTGTCAGCTGCGGGAAGAGACTTCACATTTAAGTCAGACCCTATGACTCCTTAGGCTTCCATGTCAAAGGAAAGGTGAAAACCTGACAAAGCTCTGGGTTACATAGCCTTGCTCTTACTGCTTAACTCTGACTGACTAAAACCAGCTTCCTCATTCTCCCTCCAAGACCAGCTAAATGGTCTTTGTACTTCCAGCTCCCTATGCCTAGAATATTCATACTTCACTTCTAGAAGTTTCACAAGACTTTTCTTTTTTATTTTATTTTATTTTTTTTAAATTTTATTTTATTTTATTTGAGAACGTACTGTACAGAGGGGTCACAATTACATGGGCAGGACAATGCATACATTTCCTACCAAGCATTGCAGCCTCCTCCTTTGTTCACCCTTCACCTCCCTTCCCAGCCTCCCCCTCTCCCCCCCACCCAATCATACCCTCCGTCCCTCCCCCCCACGCCGACATTGTAAAGCTGGTTTTGACATGACATTTTGTACTTCTCATTGTTGCAACAGGTCCACCTGAATCCTTAAATGACTTGTCTGTCCCCATCTCCTCCACATGTTATACTGACATCAAATATAGTGAAAGCGGGGGTTACACTGTGGGGGAGGGACATACAAAGCAACAAAGAAATAATCTTATAAATGCGTTAGAAACATATGCATGAAAGAAACAAAAACATTAAAATACATATTTGAGGGTTCGTTTTCCTAACATCACATTCTCTGACTTTTTCCGCTTCACTCATACCTATACTAGATATTGCAAATAAGGGAAACCATGGGATCTATGTTTCTTTGGGCCTGGCTTACTTCACTTAATATAATTTTTTCCAAGCCTTTCCATTTCCTAACAAATGGGGAAATGTCATTCTTTCTGATGGAGGCATAGAATTCCATTGTGTATATATACCACATTTTCTTGATCCATTCATCTACTGAGGGGCATCTGGGTTGGTTCCATGTCTTAGCTATGGTAAATAATGCTGCAATAAACATAGTTGTGCTGGTAGCTTTAGTGTGGTCTTTTTTGTAAACATTAGGGTAAATGCCCAAAAGTGGGATTGCTGGGTCATAGGGGAGTTCTATGTGAAGTCTTTTGAGGAACCTCCATACTGCTTTCCAAAGTGGTTGAACAAGTTTACATTCCCACCAACAATGAAGTAAGGTTCCTTTCTGTCCACATCCCCTCCAGCATCTGTTGTTGTTAGAGTTCTTGATTTTTGCTGTTCTAACTGGAGTGAGGTGATATCTCTATGTTGTTTTGATTTGCATTTCTTTTATGGCTAGGGATGTTGAACATTTCTTCATGTGTCTATTGGCCATCCTTCTTTCTTCTTCAGAGAAGCTTCTCTTTAAGTCTTTCGCCCACTTACTTATTGGGCAGTTGTTTCTTTGAGGATTTGTTGTTGGGTGGTTTAATTTTTTGAGTTCCAAGTATATTTTAGATATGAGACCCTTGTCCGTTGTATGGCTAGTAAAGATCTTCTCCCAATCCGTGGGCTTTCTATTGATCTTGCTAGCTATGTCATTTGCCCTGCAGAAGCTCTGCAACCTTATGCAATCCCATTTGTCCAACCTTTCTTTGATTTGTTGTGTTTCCAGGTCTCTATTCAGAAAATTTCGGCCTGAGCCAAGGAGACCTAGGGTTTCTCCTATTCCATCCTGTAATGTTTTCAGAGTGTCTGCTTTGAGTTCAAGGTCTTTGATCCATTTGGAGTTGATTCTGGTGCAGGGTGATATATAAGGATCTAGCTTTAGTTTTCTACATGTAGTTAACCAGTTTTGCCAGCACCATTTAATGAAGAGGCTGTCTGTCTTCCATTCTATTGTTTTAGCTCCCTTATCGAAGATTAGATGGCTATAGGTCTGTAGGTTCATTTCTGGGTTTTCAATTCTATTCCATTGGTCCTGAGGTCTGTTCTTATGCCAATACCAAGCTGTTTTGATTACTATGGCTTTATAATAGATTTTGAAATTTGGTATTGATATTCCTCCAGCAGTGTTCTTTCCGTTGAGGAGTGTTTTTGCTATTCGGGGTCTTTTATTGTTCCATATGAATTTTTGGATTGCCTCTTCTATTTCCTTGAAGAATGAGGGTGGAATTTTGACAGGTATTGCGTTGAATTTGTAGATAGCCTTGGGAAGTATTGCCATTTTCATGATGTTAATCTTTCCAATCCAGGAGCATGGGAGGTTTTGCCATTTTTTAAGTTCTGTGTTGATTTCCTTTTTCAAGATTTTAAAGTTTTCATCATAGAGGACCTTCACTTCTTTAGTTAAGTTAATTCCTAGGTATTTTATTTTTTGTAGGGCTATTACAAATGGAGTTGCTTTCCTAATTTCAGCCACACTTTTCTCATTGTTGGCATACAGAAAAGCCATTGATTTTTGGGGGTTAATTTTATAACCTGCTACTTTGCCAAAGTTTTGAATCAGCTTGAGTAATTTGGGAGTGAAGTCTATGGGATTCTTTAAATACAAGATCATGTCATCTGCAAAGAGGGAGAGTTTTATTTCTTCTTTCCCTATTTGGATCCCCTTTATGTCTGCATCTTGTCTTATTGCTGTAGCTAGGCATTCTAATACTAGATTGAAGAGAAGTGGAGAGAGTGGGCATCCTTGTCTTGTTCCTGAGTTAAGAGGAAATGGCTTTAGTTTTTCACCATTGAGTATAATGCTGGCTGTAGGTTTGTCATATACATCCTTTATTGTATTGAGGAATGTTCCATGGATTCCTAATTTTTCCAAAACCTTCATCATAAAGGGGTGTTGGATCTTGTCGAATGCTTTTTCTGCGTCTATTGAGATAACCATGTGGTTCTTATTCTTGCTCCTGTTGATGTGATGAATAATATTAATTGATTTGCGTATATTGAACCAGCTTTGCATCCCTGAAATGAATCCTGTTTGATCGTGGTGTATGATTTTTTGGATGAATTGTTGAAGTCGGTTGGCCAAAATTTTGTTGAGAAGTTTTGCATCAATGTTCATCAAAGAAATGGGTCTATAGTTCTCTTTCTTTGATGAGTCCCTGCCTGGTTTTGGGATGAGGGTTATGATGGCTTCATAGAATGTGTTCGGTAGTGAGCTTTCTCTTTCAATTTCATTGAAGAGTTGGAGGAGAATTGGTGTGAGCTCTGCTTTGAAGGCCTTGTAAAATTCCGCTGTAAAACCATCTGGTCCTGGACTTTTCTTAGCTGGGAGGTCTCCTATTGCTGTTTCTATTTCAATGCTTGATATGGGCCTGTTAAGATAGTTTAACTCATCTTGGTTTAGTTTTGGCATGTCAATATTTGCTAGGAAGAGGTCCATTTCTGTCAAGTTCTCAAACTTATTAGCATAAAGTTTTGAGAAGTATTCCCTTATAATGTTCTGAATCTTGGTTGTTTCCGTGGTGATGTTTCCATTCTCATCTCTGAGTTTATTAATTTGGGTGTGTTCTCTTCTTTTTCTGATAAGATTTGCTAAGGGTCTGTCAATTTTGTTAAGTTTTTCGAAGAACCAACTCTTTGTTTTGTTGATTCTTTCTATAGTTTTTTTGGATTCGAATTCATTTAATTCTGATTTAATTATGATTATTTCTTTCCGTCTACTGGATTGGGGTTTATCTTGCTGCTCTTTTTCAAGGAGGTTTAGATGTGTCATTAAATTGTTAGTTTCAGATCTCTCCAATTTGTTGATGTAGGAGCTCAGAGCTATAAACTTGCCTCTGAGTACTGCCTTTGCTGTGTCCCAGAGGAGCTGGTATTTTGTGTGTTCATTTTTGTTGAGTAGCATGAACATTTGAATTTCCTTTCTAATCTCTTCCATGACCCACTCATGATTCAGCAGTGTGTTGTTCAGCCTCCATGTGATACCGGACTTTCTTTGGTGGCTTTTGGTGTTGAGTTCTAATTTTATTCCCTTGTGGTCAGAGAGAATGCAAGGTATAACTTCAATGTTTCTGAATTTAGACAAGTTTGCTTTGTGGCCTAAAATGTGGTCTATTTTAGAAAACGTTCCATGTGCTGCTGAGAAACCGTGTATTCTGATGCTGCTGGGTGAAATGTTCGGTAGATGTCTGTTAAGTCTAGTTGATCTATGCAGCTGTTTAGATCTGCGGTTTCTCTTGATTTTTTGCCGAGTTGATCTATCTAGTGGGGAGAGTGGTGTGTTAAAATCCCCAACAATTAATGTCTTTGGATCTATATGGGATTTGAGGGAAAGTAGTGTTTCTTTGATAAATTTGGGTGCTCCATTGTTTGGCGAATAGATATTTAGAATTGTTAATATCCTCCTGAAGGAGAGATCCTTTAATTAGTATGTAGCGACCTTCTTTATCTCTTCTCACGAATTTTAATTTGACGTCTATTTTATCTGATATTAGGATTGCAACTCCCGCCTGTTTATGGGGGCCGTTTGCTTGGTAGATTTTGTTCCAGCCTTTAACATTGAAAATGTGTTTGTTTTTACGGGCAAGCTGTGACTCCTGCAGGCAGCAGATAGAAGGGTCCTGTTTTTTAATCCAACTAGACAGTCTATGTCACTTAATTGGAGAGTTCAGTCCGTTAACATTAAGAGATAGGACTGAGAGGTATTTGGGAGTTCCTGCCATGTTATCTACCTTCCTGGGGGCTGCGAAAACTGGGTTCTTCCTATGGTTCTTGGATTCTCAGTTTGGGTGCAGTTTCTTGGCCTTTGTTGCGGTCTTGTTGGTTTTCTATGTGTAGGACATCTTTAAGAATCTTTTGTAGGGCTGGTTTGGTGGAGATGTATTGTTTCAATTTTTCTTTGCTATGGAAGGTTTTTATTTGGCCTTCAGTTATGAAGGAGAGTTTAGCTGGGTACAGTATTCTTGGTTGATAGTTGTTTGTTTTTAGGGCATGGCATACATCATTCCAGGCTCTTCTTGCTTTGATTGTCTCTGCTGAGAAATCTGAGGTGATTCTAATTGGTTTCCCTTTATAGGTGATTACCCTTTTCTCCTTAACAGCTTTAAGGATCTTTTCCTTGTTCTGAGTTGATCCTGTGTAGATTATAATGTGGTGGTGGGATGTCCTATTCTGGTCTGGTCTATTTGGGGTTCTAAAGGCTTCTTGTATCTGGACAGGCCTATCTTTTTGCATGTTTGGGAAGTTCTCTGCTAGGATCCTGTCAAACAAATTTCCTAGACCATTAACTTCTGTTTCTAGGTGCTCCTCTACACCCATTATCCTTAGATTAGGCCTTCTGATGGTGTCTTCCAGGTGTTGGATAGATCTATCATATTTCTTGGACTTGTCTTGGATGGTTGTATGTTCTTTCTCTATAATATCTAGGCTGTCTTCAATCCCTGAGATTCGATCTTCTGCATGGTCTAACCTGCTGTCAAGACTCTCTACTTTGTTTTTTATCTCTTTCCCTTCTAGTTGGTCAGCTTTGATGGCTTCAAGTTCTTTGTTGAAGCTCTGTTTTAGGTCTTGTATGAATTTCTTTACTTCCTTAATTTGGTGTTCAGTGTTTGTTCTCAAATCACTTAGTTGATTGGTTATAGTTTCTTTGGGCTCCCATTCCTTCTGTTGGGTTCCATTCAGCATTCCCTTTGTGGTCTCCCTGACTTCCTTCAGCTCTTTGTTAATGGATTCCATGAATGCCTTTAGTGATCTTTGTGTGTTCTCTACCTGATCTCTCAATTCCTGTATTACTCTTTGATTAGCTTCCTCCCGTTTGTGGGATTCCTGCAGGTGTCTTGAGTGTTCTCAGCCTGCTCACGCCATTCCTCCCATTCTCTTTGAGTATTCTCAAGTTGTTCACGCAAATCCTGTATCAGTTTTTGAGTAGCTTCCTCACGCTTATGATATTCCTGTATAAACTTCTGGGATGCCTCCTCTCTCTCCCTATCACGCTCATACAGAGTCCTTTGTACGTTGTCAAACTTCTCATTTATCATGTTTGCCAGCAGTGTTTGTAGAGCTATTTGGGAACTCTCCTCTGGATTATTTATTATCTGTTCTAACCCCTGATTATCAAGATTGGGAATTGAGATACCCGAATTTGCCATTTTTCTTGTGTTTTTCTGGCTTACTCTGCCCATTTGAGATGAAGATAGCACCAGTTTTGTGCTAGAACACTATCTTAAGGCAACCATCAACCAAAGTTTGCATTTGTACAGTCAATAGTCTACAGATACAATCTAGTTCAACAGATACATCTATTCGACATCAAACAACTATATGTTAAAGGACTTCGAACCGCAGAGAAGAATTTGGAAAACCAGAAATTATTAGGGTTAGGGAGATATGTGGGTAAAAAATAGGAATAGATTGGTGTGGGGAGGCACAGGGAGAGTTAACTATGTCCTAATCCCAATGCAGGAAATAGGTTGGGTAGGATGCAAGTAGAGAGAGAGAGAAAAAGAAGAAAGGGAAAGGGGAATGAAAAGAGACCAGAAAAAAAATAGAAACGTAAAAATTAATGTTATTATAGAGATTAAAAGACCATCTATTTAGAGAGGAATGTGAATATGTTGAGACAAAGGGAGGGACATAGAGGAGATGTGAAAAACTTTAAAAAAATGCTTAAAATATTATATAGGTATAAAGAGGTAGTACTGCTATTAATGAATTTAAGTCTCAGAGGTTTTGAATTGAGTAATAAGTTTGTGGATTAAATGTGTACACAATGGGGGATAGGGTCTACTAGTTAACTACGGGTTTATCTGAGGATGTGCAGGACAAGAGTTAAGTCACATAAAGAAGAACAAAAGAGGAAAAGGTGGAAAGGATAGGAAAGTGAGAAGAAAAGATCAGAAGTTCAGTAGAGCTAGACAAAAAACAAAAAGATAATTAAGAATGAAAGAAAAAGAGAAAGAAGACAAAAAAAGAAAGGAAAACACACATTCACGTATTCCTAAAATAAAAATTATAAGAGGAGAAAAAAAAAAGTTACTGGAAAACAATTATTTTTTCAGAAGAGGCAAAAATTAAAGATTATTAAAAGTTTTAGAAAAGGAAAAAAAATTTTTATATATATAAGGTAACAAAAAACGAAAAAAAAAAACAAAACAAAAAAAAGAAAAAAAGAAAAGAAGAAGAAGAAAAAAAAAAAAGTTCTTTGATTTTTTTTTTTGGGGGGGGGGGGGTGGGAAGAGTCCTGTATCTCTCTTTTGTCTGTAACCAGAGTCTGGTTGGAGTCTCTGGTCGGCTTGAGGTCCTGTGGCTTGATTGGTTTCTAAAGTCAGTTTGTTGGAACAGGCAGAAAAATGCTCTGCTTTACCCAAGATTTTGAGATCCCCCTCCCAGGTTAGTTTACTGGGAGGGTGATCTGCTTTGAGAATCACAAAAGAGGGGGATGCAGTGCTGAGGCTAGGTTCTGGGTAGAGTTGAGGCCTTTCAACAAACAGTAGCTTTTCCCTGGGGCTATTTTGTGAAAAAACTCACAGCACCCAGCCTGGAGCCATTCTCAGGGTTTCTGTTTTTCAATTGATTGTGGTGGCTGCTAGAGGGAGGGGCAGCCTCTGGCTGGTTACCCGGTGAGGAGAGCCACTCCAATGGCTGGCGCCTGAGCTGGGTGACTTTTCCCTGGATGGAACTGAGTCTGTGAGGTCACTTCGCCGTTAAGTTCTTGTGACCTGCTAAATGACTCATTTTATTCCAAGGCCTGAGCTGGAGCTAGCCACTCCTCCGAGCTTTGTTGGTATCCAAGATGGAGATCACCGGTGCTGGGGGGGAGCGGTGGCCTTCCCTCCTCTGCTCCCTGAGAAAGAGTGAGGAAGTCGGGCTTCTACTCACGCCGAGTCTTGGATCCTGGGTCGTCTCTGGTCTGCAAAGTGCAGGATGAAGTTGTCCGCTCCTTGTCGGTTCTTGCTGGTGTTGAGTAGAATCCGCTCGTCTGGCTCCTTCGTCCCGGACTGTGTCTCAGGTATGGCCCCCGCGGCGGTGGTCGCTTCTGCGACCCTGCCGCCGCCGCAGCAGCTGCTGGCAGGCGCTCAGATGTGTCTGCTTGGCTTCCCCTCTCTTGACTAACTCTCTGTCCTGTGATGGCACACTTGGTGTGATTCTCTGGCTTGGGACTGTTCCCTGGAACTCTGAAACTGTTTTGTATGCAAGAGGTTGTTCAGATTCCAGCTTCTCCTCCGCCATCTTCCCGGAACCTCCGGATCTTGCTTTTTCACACAAGACTTTTCTTGACTATTGCCTTCTTTGTAAGATATCACATTATCCTAACTCCTTCTCCAACTTCACGTCTCCAGGCAGAATATGTGCTGTAACTTATCTTGGTTGCTATCTCTTCCACTAGCATGTAAGCTTATGGTTCTGGAATGTTTGTCTGTACTGTTCGTTAATATTTCCCCAGAAAAGTACCCGAATATCGAAGGTATTCAATACAATAGTGTTTATTTAAAAAATAATTACAAAAGAGATTCTTTGTTTTTTAAGTTGTACTTAATTGAGACTTTTTAATAGCAAAAATCTCATAAGGTGCATGCCTATACTCTCAGCACTGAGAGGCAGTGAATTGGAGGTCAACCCAGGCTACATAGCAAAATCTTGTCTAAAAACAAACAAACTGTAAAGTGAATAATGAAGGCTTCCTTCCCTGTCAGTCTTTTGTAACAACTGTAATAAAGCCCACATACTCTATTACTGGTCAGCTAAGGTTAAGAAAAAAATGCTGCTGGGCACCAGTGGCTTACACCTGTAATACTAGCTACTCAAGAGGTTGAGATCTGAGGATCATGGTTCAAAGTCAGGCCAGGAAGGAAAGTCCATAAGACTCTTATCTCCAATTAACCACCAAAAAATCAGAAGTGGCACTGTGTCTCAAAGTGGTAGAGCACAAGCCTTGGGCTGAAGAGCTCAGGGACAGCCCAGGCCCAGAGTTCAAGCCCATAGCCAACAACAACAGAGAAAGAAAAGAAAGAAAGAAGGAAGGAAAGAAAGAAAGAAAGAAAGAAAGAAAGAAAGAAAGAAAGAAAGAAAGAAAGAAAGAAAGAAAGAAAGAAAGAAAGAAAGAAAGAAAGAAAGAAAGAAGGAAGGAAGGAAGAAAGGAGAGAGAGAGAGAAGAAAGAGAGAAAGGAAGAGGGGGAGGGAGAAAGAGGGGGAAGAGAGAAAGATGAGGGAGGGAGAAAGAGAGAATGAAAGAAAAAAAGGAAGAAAGAGAAAGAGAGAAAGAAAAGAAAACAAAAGAAAAGAAAAATTTGCTGGGCACCAGTGACTCATGCCTATAATCCTAGCTACTCAGAAGGCTGACATGTGAGGATCAATGTACACACCTAGCTCAGACAAGAAAGTCTCTGAGACTCTTCTAGAAGTGGAGCTAAATACAGCTCAAGTGGTAGAGCACTAGCATGGAGCACAACAGAACCCAGGCACTGAATTCAAGCCCCAGGAGTGGCAAAAAAAAAAAAAAAAAAAAAGAGTATATTTTGTTATCTCTGTTGGTGAAATCTTATACATTTTATTTTCCCTCAGTATGGCCTACTGAATAAAAGTGTGAATTGATAAATTAAGAAACTTCTTTTTCTTTTTATTATCTTCAAGTACAACTGAGTTCCCATATCTTGATCAGTGTCATCCCTTTGAACATTCTCACTCTTCCTGTTACCGCCCCTTCCCTAACTCTTGTTAATTTTGTAGGATTTACATTGGATTCCTGACTGCATTCTTCCCTTATTTTCCTCTTCGTTTGTCTACCCTTTTCCCTTTGACCCCAGCCCCACCTCTTTTGAATACTGCTTCCTAGTATTCTATTTTGTTAACTTTGATTTTACCTTTTTAAAGAATTATACTATTTGGTGGCTGGAAAGGTGGCTCAGTGGTGGAGCGCTTGCCTTGCATGCATGAGGCCCTGGGTTCCATTCCTCAGCACCACATAAACAGAAAAAACTGGAAGTGGTGCTGTGGCTCAAGTGGTGAGTCGCTAGCCATGAGCTGAAGAGCTGAGGGACAGCGCCCAGGCCGAGTTCAGGCCCCACAACTGACCAATAAATAAATAAATAAATAAAATAAATTATATATATATATATATATATATACTACTTGAGATTTCCCTTAAAATAAATAAATAAATAAAATAAATTATATATATATATATATATACTACTTGAGATTTCCCTTAAATCTAATTTGCATACACTTGCTTACCACCCAACATATTGGTACATCAGATGTTATCTCTGTAAAGATTAGGCTTGCCAGTCTGATCATGGGCCTTTAGAAAGTTGTAGGAACTTAGGATTTTTTCTATTCAGGCTCTAGTGGGATTATTAATGGAATTATTTCTCTTTTTTTTTCTACTTGTTCCTCTTTCCTCCTGTTAACTAAAATAAGTCCTTGATAAAACCCTAAAAAATTGTTTGCTAGACCTTTCATTTCTGTCTTTAAAATACATATCATAAACACTTTTAATGGAATAGTATAGTTAGTCCATTCTGTCTGAAATTTAATATCCATAAGAACTAGCAATGGAAGAAATCAGAAAATTATTGGGTTTCTCATATTTAGAATAATATTATTTTTGCACTTTCCCGCTACTTTTTGATTTTTAAGTTAAGAAAAAGTGGTTTCTAAGAACTTTGAGTATGTCCAGACAGCAAAGTGTTAATATCATCTTCACCTAAATTGTTCCCTCCCACTCCTGCAACACTGCAGCAGACAGTACAGTCCAAACATGTAGAGTGCCGTGATGACAGCTCAAAAGCATAAAAGTAAATTGTCAGTACCTACCACTTATTGCATCCAGAAGTATTTGAAAGGAATGTAAATAGAGAGAATAGCTCAGCCATGGCCAAATGTCTCAATAAGTTAATACTAAAATGTTAAGTTTTCACCATTTTATAGTTACTGCTTTACATGCCATACATAAAAGTCATACATTGTAACGATCACAGAGGAATTTTAATCCTTAAGATTAAACAGAATGGCCAGGTGCCGGTGGCTCATGCCTGTAATCCTGGCTACTCAGGAGGCTGAGATCTGAGGATCAAGGTTCAAAGCCAGCCCGGGCAGAAAAATCCATGAGACTCTGATCTCCAATAAACCACTAGAAAACCATGAGTGGCGCTGTGGCTCAAGAGGTAGAGCGCTCTCCTTGAGCTGAAGAGTGCAGGGGCAGCGCTCTGGCCCAGAGTTCAAGCCCCAGGATGGACAAAAACAACAACAACAAAAAAGATTAAACAGAATGGCCCTCCAAAATGAAGACTTTAAAAAAGGACAGAAACTATTTTATGGATGAATGATGTAAAAACGAAAATGTGTTCTAGCAGACTTGTGTTAGACTGAAAATCTACAACACAGGTCAATCTCAAATGCTTACGAAGTAGGCCAGATATAGAACTGTCAAAGAAGTGCTCTAGCATCACCAAACAGAACAGCTACCATGTGGCTCCAACCAAGTGCTGCCACGGGGGGGGGGGGGGGGGGGGGTTGCTCACAGTATTCTGTTCTTATAGAAGGAAACAAATCAGGAGGAAAAACATTGCATTTTGTATAAAATTTAAAGTGTTAAAACCTTATATAAATTTTTGTATTTTTTTTTCTTAAAAGGTAACAAGCTGATTTTTTAAATCTCAAATCCAGAGGTTTCTAATAGGGAAAAATAATGAGGACAAAATCTTATATATCCTATTAAACTTTTTCCCTAAACTTCAACATGAGTCAATGAAAGAGGCATCTATCAAATGCCTACTCTGTGCCTAGTCTGTGCTGCCCTGTGTGACCACTGGTACTTCCGCACAATACTGTAAACTTCTTAGTAGCTTTCATTCCTGTCACTTATTTAATAGAAAAATCTAACACAAGTTATCGTAACAAAAAAATCAGTAAGGATCCTAAATATTTAGGAAGTTTTAGTATGAAACCAAATGATACAATCAAGATTCTAGCCTTTTTTTTTGGTGGAGAATTTTAAGAAAGAAACAAGGAAAGATTCCTCTCATCATTTGTCCATTGTTTTCCCCAAAAGCAAATATCATTATACAATTATTACTCATTCATACTTGCCTCATTTACATGACATGGTTATGGTTCTATGGGCAATTAGCAAAACAAAAGCCTGTATTTGCTTATAATGTTGAGTACCAGAAGATAACAAAGTGATACTAGCATTAAATTTATAGCTATGACTGGTAACTATTTAATTATGAAAAGATACAGAAATTAATAGTTTCATTATTTTCCTATTGATCCAAAAGCACAAAAATATTTACTTCCTTTGAACTAACATGAAAAAAATCTACAAGTTCAAGTAATAGAAGCTTATCTTTCTACAGAACTAACCATATACCCCAAGATTAATAGGAGATTTACTTGAATAAATATGGCTCACACCTCTGAAAAGATTTATGCTCTTGCCAAGAGGATGAATTCCCTCTTTGTGGTGATTCTATTTATTGCTTTGGAGCAATGTCAGATGAAACATTTTGGAGAAATTGATGGTGTAAGACTAATTAGGCAAAAATATAATTACCAACTGCACTAAGAATTCAGATGGAAGAAAATTCTTACAGCTTTTATTTCACATATTCAATTGCTGTAATCTCATATTTGTCTGAAGCTTCAAGAACATAGGAAAGAAACATAATTTTCTACATTTGAAATTCTGGTCAAACATAAAAAGTACAAACAAAATCAATGATCAGCCATGTTCTTTGTGGTCTGTAAGTATACTCACCAAATTTAGCTGTCTAGAATGTTTTTCTCATACATAACCTTTTTGGTAGCACCTAATCTGCCTGAGACTGTTTGTTTACTGCTAGGGATAAGAGGCCTTCCATTGTTGGGTAATATGAGGACTGCATTATCAAAAGCCTTTAAAATTCAACTTTGGTTAAGCCCAACTTGTGTATAAGTAGTTCTTGATAAATATAAAACAGAGTCCAATGTATCTATATGCACTAATAAATCCATATGGTCCAATAAGTCTGTTTACTGACTAACTGAATAGATTTATTAGAGGCCTATGGGGCCACTGTCTTGGAACTGAAGTCACTTTTTAAGGAATAGATGGTCAGTACACACCATAGGCCCTCCACTATCCATTGCTGAGTTGAACCAAGAAGATTGCCTCTCCTGGGTTCATTAAAGATAAACTTAATAGTAATTAATAAGAAATATTTTTCTCTCTTATCCTTAAGAGAAATATTGTCTAGCTAAGTGCGTTTAAAAAAATGTTATGGGCTAATCTGAAACTTCACTTAAAAAATCCAACTGCTGCTGGACGCCGGTGGCTCACGCCTATAATCCTAGCTACTTAGTAGTCTGAGATCTAAGGATCATGGTTCAAAGCCAGCCCAGGCAGCAAAGTCCATGACACTCTTTTTTTTTTTTTTTTTTTTTTGGGTCCGGTCATGGGGCCTGAACTCTGGGCCTGGGCGCTGTCCCTCAGCTCTTCAGCTCAAGGCTAGCGCTCTACCACTTGAGCCACAGCGCCACTTCCGGCTTTTTTCTTTTTGCTTATGTGGTGCTGAGGAATCGAACCCAGGGCCTCAGGCATGCAAGGCAAGCGCTCTACCACTGAGCCACCTTCCCAGCCCAGTCCATGACACTCTTATCTCCACTTAACCACCAGAAAACCAGATGTGGTTCTGTAGCTCAAGTAGTAGAGTGCTCACCTTGAGCTGAAGAGCTGAGGGACAGTGCCCAGGCCCTGAGTTCAAGCCCCACAACTGACAAAAAAAAAAAAAAAAAAGCCAACTGCTGAGCACTGGTGGCTCATACATGTCATTCTCACAAACCGGGAAGCCACGAGATCCCTTCTCAAACAGTAGCTGGGCACAACTGGCATACGCCTGTCCTGCTAGTTTTATGGGAAACAAAAATAAGCTGACTACAGCTCTGCACATGGGCAGAAAGTAAGACCCTATCTCAAAAACAGTCTGTGAAAAAGGTTGAAGGTTTGATTTAGTAGTAAAACACCTGCCTAGCAAGCTCAAGGTCCTAAGTTCAAACCCACAATGAAAAAATAAAAATTCAAGCAGGTTAGACCTCTCCTCTGCTCACCCATTTGAAAGGGCTCCACATTGGCCTGAACTTCACTGTTGGGAGCCAGATGTCTATTCTTGTTGCATCAACCCTTCTCTGTCCCATTTTTCTCTGCTCTGGGACCTCTGAATTTAATCGTGTCTTAAGTTTCATTCAAATCTACCATCTCTACCAGGGGAGGAACAGTGAGAATCCAAGAGGTACAGCTCAATTTAAATGGCACCCTTGGCACTACAATTGCACTGGAAATGGGCATGAGAAGCAGTGCTCTTTGATGGTCCTAAGTGATTTTCCAGAATGTCCACCTCCTTTACCACAATCCTTACCAAAATCAACTATGTAATATACTGTCTAATTCATACACCTTGCTTATCTAGTTAATTTTTAGAATACTAACAAAACATCAGTAGTATTCCTTCTTTAAAGATAAGGAAACTGATGCAGTCAGAATTATAACCTGCCATAGGTTATAAGACTAAGACTGAATAATTCCAATGTCCATTATACTAATCATTATACCACATTACCTTTGCATAAATGCTCTCATTAATCCTTTCTTCCCCAGACTTCCAAAAGTAGAACAATTTACGTATAGAAAATGCACAGATGTTAACTAAACTGATGACTTCAGACAGCTTGTATATCTATGAAACCAAATCCGAAATTTAAAATTTTTCTGTCTAGAACTCTTATCGTCCAAGACTTTCTTGAACATTTTCAGTTTCTATAACCATATTTGAGTTTTGCCAGGACTCCAAAAAGGGATAATTTATCAAGTATTCTTTTGTGTCTTTTGCTTGACATAATATGTTTCTTTTAAGTATAGAAGAGAACTTATTTAGCTCCTTGAGGCTGTACAGTTGGCATACAAAGATCTTATAAAAGTTTTATACACTATGATAAGTACTCAGGATTATTTATAATGCTTTAAGACGCTAAGCTTGAGAAAGTTAATGGTCATCAAAGCTTACAGGGTTGAGGATATAACTCATTGATAGAAGGCTTGCCCAGCATGTGTAAAGCTAAAGGCTACATCTCTTGTATTACACAAATACATGCACACATGCATACATACATACAGAAACAAAACTTATATAAACAAACACAATCAAAATGGTAAAACCAGAGAAAATATACTTTTTACACCTCTCAAGCATAAAGAACAGTAATAAGGCATTCATTCCTACTGTATATTCATTGTAACCTTTTACTATATTTTCTGAATGCAGGTTAAAATAACTTTTGTTATTTTTCTGAACTTATTACCAGAGTCTTCTGTTATATTTTACCTCAAAAGAAGGAAATATATATTAAGGCAGCTATATTATGATACTCTTATAATTGAAAGGGAAAATTAGAAAATTAAGAATATATGCTGAGGTTATGTTTCTCATTCAATTAAAAAAATTTCTCTGAAACAAATTCTGCCTGATAAAATCTTTCTATCTTATACAGAATAAGATATGAGAAACCCGTGCTAGCTTATTAGAAATTATATGTTTTCATAGCTCAGTACTGGTATTGCTTGACTATCAGAGCAAATTAATATAATATCATTTACAATATGTTTTAATTAAAGTGCATTGTAAGTCCACAATCAATTGGATAACTTGTGAAGAATTTGACCAAGAGCACATATTAGAAGATATAACTGTCCATTTATTTTATAAACAATATTAAATAATAGTTTCTTGTGGTTATTAAGTGTCCAATTCCTTATTTGCAATTTGGGGAGTATTTTAAAAGACAATGATTTGCTCTAACAGGATCCATAATACCATTGACTACTCTGAATAAGTCTTCTTTTTTTCTTGAGACACACATTCCTGTCTGTATTTCTGAGAAAAAGTTCTGATCATTTCTGCAGTGTCTGATAGGCTTGAACACATCAGCAAATTTGCAATTTTCTTTCCTTTAAGGATGCTGGATATGTCAGAACACTGAGATAGTAACTAAGCCTGCTGACCTCAGAGCTTCTGACACCCTGGAGAGCAGGGGTATCTCTTGTCGAGAACAGTGCTATGATTACAGTAGCTTTATGCTGAGCCATCAAAGTCTGTTAGGGTTAGTCCTCTAACTCTGATCTTTTTAAAGCTGATTTTTGTAATTCTAGGTCCTTTGAATTTCCAGATACATTTAAAAACCACCATGTTGGCTGCTTTTTTTTTAAGTGTTGGAATTTTGGTGGAGATTGCGTTCAATCTATGGATACATTTGGCAAGAATGGCTATCGTAACATTTTTAAGTTTTCTAATCCAAGAACATATCCCCCCTGCCTTTTTTTGCATTTCGCTCATCGAGCTTTTGTAGTTTTTCAGGGAACAAATCTTGTATATTATTTATTAGATTCATTCTGCATCACCTAAGAATAACCAGTTTTTATTTCCTTTCCAATTTTTATCTTTTCATCTCTTTTTTGTACTGGTTAGAAATTTTCAGTAAAACACTGAACAGGAGTTATGAAAGTGAACTTGCCTTTTGCCAGTTTTCAATGGTAGAAGAAAAAGGGTTTCAAGTCTCACTAATTACCATGACTTTGGGTAGATGCCCTTTATTAGGAAGTTCCTCAATTTCTGGTTATTTTGAGGATAATAAAAGTTCATTTAACCTGGTGTCGGTGGCACTGTAATCCTAGCAACTCAGGAGGCTGAGATCCAAGGATCCTAGTTCGAAGCCAGCCAGAGTAGGGAGATCTGTGAGACTCTTTATCTCCAATTAATCACCAGAAAACTAGAAGTGGAGTTGTGGTTTGAAGTGGTGGAACACTAGCCTTGAGCAGATAAAGCTCAGGTACAGCATCCAGGCCCTGAGTTCAAGACCCACAACTGACCAACAAAAAAGTTCATTTACTCATTATTCATTCAGGCACAGAAAGATTCATTCTCAGACTGATTCATTACTATGTAGCCAAGTCTGGCTTTGAACTACAATCCTCCCATCTAAGTGTTGTGGTTACAGGACTATGCTACCGTGTTCAACTTATTTTGATGTTTCTACCATAAATGGAATTTGAAATGATCATACAGTATCAAGATATACATAAGTATTTTCCTCTTAATTTGGTAACACAGTAGATTACACTGGTTGATATTTTTACTCCTTTATTGATATAATCCATGTACCATAAAATTCCCCATTTTAAATAAATGTTCAATTCAATGATTTGGAGTATGTTTGCAAAGCTGTATAACTTTCTAATTTCAGAACCTCACCACGTCAAAGAGAAACCCTACGCAATTAGCATACTCTCTGCCATACTCTCCGCATTTCAGCCCCTTACAACCACTAATCTATATTCTGTCTTAATGGATTTGTCAATTCTAGACATTTCATATAAATAGAACCATAGAAAATTTGACCCTCTATGTCTGGCTTCTCTCAATTTGCATAATGCTTTCAAGGTTCATACAGTATGTATGTATAAGTACTTCATTCCTTCTTATAGCTAAAAATATTCCGTTGTATGAAGCTATCACATTTTATCTATTCATCAGTTAATGGGCGTTTGAGTTTTTCCTAATTTTTACTATGAATAATACTGCTATAGACATCTGTATACAAGTTTCACATGGACATCTTTCTAATTTTCCTCCTCCTTCTTTCCTTCCTTCCTTTCTTTTTCTTTCTTTCCCTCCCTTCCTTCCCCTCTCCCTCCCTCCCTCCCTCTCCCTCTCTCTTTCTCTCTTTCTTTCTTTCTTTCTTTCTTTTGTCCTGGGGCTTAAACTCAGCACCTGGGCTCTGTTTCTGAGCCTCTCTGTGCTTAAGACTAGTGCTCTTCCACTTGAGCCACAGTGTCACTTCCAGCTTTTTCTGTTTATGTGGTTCTGAGGAACTGAACCTAAGGCTTCATGGATGCTAGGCAAGTACTCTACCACTAAGTTGCATTCCCAGCCCACAGTTGGGTAATATGGAAACTCTATTTAACTTTTTTAACTGCCATACTATTTTCCAAAATGATTACATAATTTTTAAATTCCTACCAACTATATGTAAAGATATCCATTCCTCTACATCCTTACTAATACCTACTATTATTCACACTTTTGACTACAGATATGTTGCTGGATTCAGAATTCTAAGTGTGATTTTTTTTGTCTTGTATTTTCCTAAAGAATATTGACGCTAAGTAGCTTTTCACATACTTGTTTTCTGCCTGTATATTTTCTTCAGCGAAATATGTGTTTAAATCTTTGTCCATTAAATCTCTTCTTACTATTATGTAAGAGTTTTTTTTCCCCCCAAATATACTCTCAACTGCTAATTACATGATTTGAAAATATTTTTTCTATTCTGTGGATTGTCTTTTACTTTCTTGATGGTTCTTCAAAGTAAAAAGGTTTTGACTTTGATGATGACTTTATTTATTCTATCCTTTGTTGTCTATGCTTCTGGAATCATATCTTAGAAGCCATTGCCTAATTCAAGGGAAATAACGGCATGAGCATGATCTGTCCGATTTTAGTACCTTCTCTCAAAGTATAGGGCAGGGCTTGACACACAGGACAAGAGATCATGACAAATAAATATTTGTCAAATGAATAAAAAATGCAAACAAAAAGCTGAATATCATTCCAGGAGATATACTGTGAGAGTGATAGTACTTAGATAATGAAAAGGCTTTACCTCTCTTGGAGCCAGCCAGAAAATAAGACTTCCTACTATACAAACAGTTCGTAAGTTATTATAAAAAGGTATTTGTTATTTGAATATTGTTTGGTCATTCCTATGAAAAGACTCAACATGAAAAACCAGAAAACAGTTTGGAGGAATGAAATTATCCAGGGCTAGGCTTGGTTATAAAACAAAGGTGAAATTTTTTTCCAATTGCATCATTTAAATGAAATTCTCAACCAAATTTGTCATAATACGCAAATGATATTATTTTCAAACTTTTTACTTGAAAATAATTCAAAATTACTCAA
Source organism: Dipodomys spectabilis (assembly GCF_019054845.1). Lineage (NCBI taxonomy): Eukaryota > Metazoa > Chordata > Mammalia > Rodentia > Heteromyidae > Dipodomys > Dipodomys spectabilis. The sequence continues at coordinate 88,525 of NW_024871042.1, forward strand.
TAGTTCAAGAAACATCTATATATCCTTTACCAAGGTTCACCAATTACAAACATTTTGCTCCATATACTTTATAATTTTCTATCTATCCATCCACATTTCTTTCTGAACTATTGAGAAGATATTTAATTCTAGATGCTTCGATGTTATTTCCTTTAAAATGGGGCTATTTCTCCATACACCACAGTATAGCTATTATCATCAGTAAATTTAGCAATGATGTTAACTTTTTTTAACCTTCCATATTCTATTTTTTAAAATTTACCCAATAATGTATTGCTAGCATTGTCCCGTTCCATACAGAAGTTAGTATAAGACAAGTTATGGCATTTTGTCATCACATCTTTTTATTATTGTTTAATCTAAGACATTCCTGCAGCTTTTATCTTCATGACATTTTTTTCTTCATACATGTTCCTCAGTTCCTATTTGACTGATGATTCAAGTTATGTACTTCTAGGTGGAATACTATACAAGCTGTGTACAGTATGTATGTTATGTCCTTCTCGGGTTTTCATACCCAGTAGCACATATTGTCCATCTGTCTCTCACTGGTGGCATTAACTTTGACCACACACTAGAGGTGTTGCCTGCTTTCTCCATTACATAGTTATTATTTTTACCACAACGACTAATAAATCTCTAGAGAAACACATTAAAACTATAAAATTGCCTGTTCCACCTCAAGGATTAATCTTTATAACAGTATTTTTACTGTTAGTATAAAAAGTGGCTTCTACATATAAAAGAAACCCAATTTTACTTATGGCTTTATATTTGAATAAGTTACATGCCAGCTTAAATATCTGTTTTATGAAAACAGTCCTCACATGCTGGGTATTTATGAAAAACTGTACATTACTTATATATGTGTCTTCTATCTGAGTAGGGTATGGGCAACATAGTTTTAAAAATCCAACAAGTATCAATGCCCTAATTTTGCTCTATAAAAAGTAATCTCTTTACTTTATGTTACAGATGGGGTTTAGAAGTTAAATGATGTAATTACATGAATATTCTTTTAAAAAAGTTAAAAAAAATTGAAAGAACCTACCTATATTCAAATTATATATAAATTCCAGTCACAGTGATTAATCATAACCCAGCCTTTGTTGAACAGCATGATTTTGAGGTGAGCTTTTCAATATCTTTAACTTGAATTAAGCACAACATAACTAGCTTATATAAAATGGTCAAATACTGAAATGGCTTTAGTTCCTGAGTTTGGCAATAAGGACAATTAAGGCAATTTCTAGAAAGAAGACAACAACATTAAACTAGTGTGTTGTTTTTGGTTTGGGTTTTATTTTGGGCTAGTCCTGGGGCTTAAACCCAGGGTTTTGGTGCTGTCTCTGAGATTTTTTTCCCCCTCAAAACTAGCACTCTACCACTTGAGCCACATCTCTACTTCTGGCTTTTTTGGTAGATAATTAGAAATGAGAGTCACATGCACATTCCTCTCTGGGGTTGGCCTCAAACCACAATCCTCATATCTCAGTCTCCTGAGTAGCAAGAATTACAGGCATGAGCCACCAATAACCCACTAAAATAGGTTTTAATTTTTTTAAGTCCTTTTAAAAAAGCTTCCTTACTCATTTTGCTCCCATGGCTCTCCATATTGGGAGAGATCATATTTCATAAGCCACTGATGATGCTGAATATGCAGCATACAAGAAAAGTTCACATAAGCTAAGGATCCGGGTACAGGGCCAGTGGGTAGGCCCAAGGCTTAATGCTGTAAAAGGAATACAAACTCTTCTATAGCCCTCTTTCTACTTTGAGCTCAGCTTCTCATCCATAACATTTTCTTCCTTGTAATACCATAAAATTTCAGCCTTTATGGCAAAAAAATTTCATTGTTTTCAATCCATAGAATGTAAAGCATAAGTGTTTTTTGTTTTTTTTTTTCCTGGAAAGAAGTGTAGTCAGAGGGTCCAAAACAAGAGGGGGGGGGGGGGGAGGGAGAATTAACTCTCTATAGAGAAGGATTAAAAACATACTTCACAAGTGAGGAAAGAGAGCTGTATCTGCTGGCCCAAGCAAGACTATCTATTAGTGGGAGAATTTACTAACAGTATGAACACCACATCCACCATATATCAAGTGATATAAATGGGAGGCCAAACATCTTCAGGCTAAGTCTGAGTCTCCACCTTCTTTATGACTTATGAAATAAAATTAAATGGTAAGGTGTCTGCCACAAGCCCTTAGCAGAAAAAAAAAAACAAAACTTCCATACAAAGGACTTTATTACGTAATGTACTCCAGTAGCCTGGCCTCAGTCCTTAAGCATACTGCATACATGTTCCTTTAAAAAAATATACACACACACACACACACACACACACACACACACACACACACACACACACACACACACACACACACACACACACACACACACACACACACACACATATGCAAAGTCTTAGGTGAGAATCAATAGATAAAATGCAAGAGGAACTTAAATCCTCACGCAGGATTCTTGTAGTTTATCAGCTTTTATAATTGGTAACTTTTGTTATTGAGAAGAAAAGAATGTTCTGAAGATACCATTTGAATCAACATTTCTTCATCCATTCGTTAAATCCGTACTGCTCAGGATAACAGCCACTATCCGCATAAATGAAGCTAAAATTCAGTTCTTTAGTCACACTAGTCACAATTACAGGTTCAATATTCTCATGTGGCATTGGCTACTCTCTTAGACAACACAGGTATAAAATACTTCAACCATCACAGAAAATTGTTAGTGCTTCTCTAAGCCATTAAATCACCTTTAAAATATGTAACTATAATTTCCCTTCCATAGATATTAAACAAAACAGTCTGAATTCTACTGTGAAAAAGGTTTACTAATACAAAGTGAACACTGTATCAGGAAAAGGCGAGACAGAGAGAAGTAGATTTCAGTAATATCTTCACAACTATAACCCGATTTTCTCTGGATACTCTCAGAAATCCTGTGAAGCCACTTGATTACTAGATAATAGTACAAATGTCTGTTTGGATGAGTATTATAAAACAATATGCCAGAAACTTCCATCATGCACTGCTTAATGACAGGGATACATTCTGAGCACTTCATTGTGAATTTCATCACCGAGTGAACATCATAGCTTAAAATGTCCACACGTCACAAGGCAATTTGAATCTTATGAGACCACTGTCACATGCATGCTTGGGTACTGACGAAAATGTGACACATTTCTAGTGTCTTTATCCCTTACTTATTAATTCATTCTGTTTGAAATGGTTTATATCAGAAGTTTCCTTATGTGATTTATAAACATATAAGGTAAATTAGTTCCTTAAAAAAAAGAAGCCGTCTCCCTTTACAGCTCTGCAACTGAGATGCTTTAATGCCAAGTTAATGTCATATGCTATTGCTATTTCTAAAATATTCATGAATAAGATCATGAGGCAAACATAAAAATAATATACAAATTAATGTTTATGCTTCTAGGATCAACCATCAAGAGTCCCAGGAGGCCAAGCAGCTTAAGGACTGCTGCACTGACACCTCTAGGGACCCATAGCACGCAGAGGCAAAGCCCTTGGCTCTGGCCATGAAGACACCCTGCTGGGAGCATGTCGGGTGAGACAACAGCCTTGGGCAGGTTGAAGCCGCAAGCACAGTCGGCCACCTTGCTTTCAAACATGCAGATACGCTTTCCTAGGGCCAATTTCAGACTGCCTCAGTTCCTTTTATCTATTCTAACACTAGTTAGAAATCATTTGCCTATCTACATCAGCTCATCTGTTCTGTTTTCCTTTGCTCTTCCCAATCTCATTTCCTCTATTCCAAGTATTCATGATGAAGAGCAAAATGTTGGGAAGGGGCGAAAGCAGGAGAAAATGAGGGAAGGGGTGACACTGTTCAAAAGAAAATGTACTCATTACCTTACTTACGTAACTGTAAACCCCTCTGTATATCACCTTTACAATAAAAAAAGAACAAAGTGAATGGAAAAATTTGTTTTGTTTACCTAATTTTTCTTGCTCTGTCCAAAGGGGTGGGGGTGGGAGGAAATCTGCTGCCTTTCTTTGGAATTGTTAACTGTGCTTAATCAGTTTATATAAAGACTATAAACCTACTGCCCATGGAGGAGATGAAAAAATTTTGTCCATAACAACTTAGCCTGTTAGAAGCTTATGCAATGGATAGAAGTTTTTCAGGTTATGACCCAGTTTTTCCCACTTACCTTGGCTTTCCCATCCTGGGCTGACATATATCCAACACACATGCTCTCTGTTGTGTGGCTCCACAGAAATTCCACTGCGTGGAAGAGAACACAAATAGGCACATTCAAATCACAGATGGAAAATAAATTTCTGCTTTTTAATAGAACAGTTAAAGATAGCTTATATTTAACATACTCAGTTCTTTACTTTCCATTTGCTCCTTCATAAATGTCAGGATGATTTAGTACTCAAAACTATGTATTGCCACTTACTGTGAAATGAAAAATGTATATCTTTCTTGTCAAAACTTACGATTATTACATGTAAAATAAATGTTCTCCTGTTTGAAACTTTTAACATTAAACACAGATATATACTACATTCATATATGCTGTACACATGATTTAGTAAATGTCATATTCCACAACATAGTTCATGTGTGTCTCCCCACACACACACTTAGTTGCTAAATGTCTTTCTCCGTGAAAAGAAATGAGGATTCTTTAGAGAAATGTTGATTTCAGAGTGGAACATAGAAAATATAAAATGAATCTGGACTATCTTGTGCCAGAGAGTTAGAAAATGTCCAAAGAATGAGAAGAACTTAACTCAAAGAACCATGGTCAGCATGAAGAGCTCCCACTGGCCAAATCTATTTATATCAAATCAATGAGAATAACAAATTATAACCACTGAACAAAATAAAAATCAAAGAAATTGGGCTGGGAAGATGGCTCAGTGGTAGAGCGCTTGCCTTGCATGCATGAGGCCCTGGGTTCGATTCCTCAGCACCACATATGCAAAAAGGAAAAAAGCCGGAAGTGGCACTGTAGCTCAAGTGGTAGAGCGCTAGCCTTGAACTGAAGAGCTGAAGGACAGTGCCCAGGCCCAGAGTTCAGGCCCCACGACTGGACCCAAAAAAAAAAATTAAAAAAAAAAAATCAAAGAAATTACATGAAGAAACAAGTGATAGAGAAGACTGGCTCTTCCTAATCAGTAAATACAGAATAAATAACAAAAAAAAACCTTAAAGTTGCTCAAATTAGTAAAGAAGAGTTGTAGAGGGATAGGCTTCTTTCAAAGTAACTTTAAAATTCCTGTGAAATATGAAGTGAGATAAGCTCACTATTGAAAAAACCCTGATACACTCCAATTTAAATAATCACCAATTAAGCCACAAACCCAAACTATGTGCCTTTTGATAAGACACCGTAAGACATGACACCATTTGTATGATGTTCTTACTAAAAATGAATAACCAAAATTGAATAAGGAAACATCAAACAACAGATTGCTATAACCATACTCTCAATAGCTTGTTTTGAACTCTTAAAATTTGTTGAAGTAATTTAAAAAAGAAGAAAAGTTGAGCCATAACACTAAGTGCAAAATGTCACCTATCCTGACATATATCCTGGGCTAGGATGGTGCAGGAGATTACAATGGGCATTGTTGCAAGAAGTGCTGGCATTTGAAAATGGTTATAGTGGTATATTAATGTTAAATAACATGATTTTGAAATGTAAACTGTGATCATTTAGAAGAATGGCCTTGTTCTTAAGAAATACACTGAAGGGCTGGGAAGGTGGCTCAGTGGTATAGCGCTTGCCTTGCATGCCTGAGGCCCTGGGTTCGATTCCTTAGCACCACATAAGCAAAAAGAAAAAAAAAAAAAAAAGCCAGAAGTGGCACTGTGGCTCAAGTGGTAGAGCACTAGTCTTGAGCTGAAGAGCTGAGGGACAGCGCCCAGGCCCAGAGTTTAGGCCCTGAGACCGGACCCAAAAAAAAAAAAAAAAAAAAAAAAAAGAAATACACTGAAGTATCATGAGGAAAAGAGTCTGATTTCTCTAACTTGTTTTGAAATAGTTCAAGGAAAACATATTTGTGTGTGTGTGTAAGAGGAACTAAAACAGCAAGGGAATCTAGAAAAAGCAATTATGAGGTCCCTTGTACCATTCTTTCAACATTCTTATAAATATCCAATTATATATAAACAACATGTTACAAAGAGACTAATTCATACACAAACATATATAAAATTGTCAATATCAAGTATGTAGCTACCAAAATTCTTCCTTAAAATTTGATGTAATTTTCCAACAAAAATTTCAGATGTCCTTGGTAGCAGGCTACATTTCTCAACATTAAGCTGCATCATCCCAGGTTATCCATCTGTTTATGACTCTGAGCTAACTATGCTTAAAAACAAGTGTCTGAGTTGAGACACAACTGTGGGACCAGAGGTCCCTAGATTCTGAAAGCTTTGCCAGACATATGGGAAAGAAAGAAGAACTGAGGGGCAAAATTGAGTTAGTCAAATACATGGCTCATTCCCTCACCATTAATTAATTATCAAACCTGCCAACCTGCTCGCAGATGCTTGGCCAAAGAACTCAGGGAAACAGCATCAGGCAATGAAACAAGTTCTCTCCACCAGATGTTTCTCCTTTCACACACATCTGCTTTGAACTTCAAAAAATCCTAAAGTTCTGAGAAAGGTTGGGATTCTGGGATATTTTAAATTGCCTAATAGAGCAAAGCCTCCCTTCTCACTGAAGTACCCATAGATCAGTAACATGGATTTTTTTTTTTAAATACAAAGTTAATACATTACTATAATTGTAACTAGTCATTTTGTTCCAAATATTATCACAACTATTCAGGAATCAGTAAAGATAGGTGATAAGCAAATAAACTAATCTGGAAATAAACAGAACTGGAAATAAAGCCCACATAATCATAAAAGTAGAGGATAAAAACACTATATTAAAAAAAAAAGGAAATTTCATTATTTTTAACTTTATTATTCTCCCCTAAAAATGTAGCCTTCTTTACAGAAAACAAAGTAAGGAGGTAGTTAGAAAATATAGCTATAAAATAAGATAAATAAGGGTTCATTGACTAAATTCATTAAATAATTTTTATATTGAAGAGTTTTCAAACCCAAAAATGAACCTACAGATCTATAGCCATCTAATCTTTGATAAGGGAGCTAAAAAAATAGAATGGAAGAAAGACAGTCCCTTCAGTAAATGGTGCTGGCAAAATTGGTTAACTACTTGAAGAAAACTAAAGCTAGATCCTTATATATCACCCTGTACCAGAATCAACTCCAAATGGATCAAAGACCTTGGAGTCAAAGCAGACATTCTGAAAACATTACAGGATGGAATAGGAGAAACCCTAGGTCTCCTTGGCACAGGCCGAAATTTTCTTAATAGAGACTCGGAAACACAAAAAATCAAAAAAGGTTGGACAAAGGGGATTGCATGAAATTGCAGAGCTTCTGCATGGCAAAGGACATAGCTAGCAAGATCAATAGAAAGCCCATGGATTGGGAGAAGATCTTCACTAGCCATACAACAGACAAGGGTCTCATATCTAAAATATACCTGGAACTCAAAAAATTAAATCCCACTACAACAAATCTTCAAAGAAACAACTGCCCAATAAATAAGTGGGCTAAAGACTTAAAGAGAAACTTCTCTGAAGTGGAAAGGATAGCCAATAGACACATGAAGAAATGCTCAACCTCTCTAGCCATAAAAGAAATGCAAATCAAAACAACATTGAGATACCACCTCACTCCAGTTAGAAAGGCAAAAATCAAGAACTCTAACAACAACAGATGCTGGAGGGGATGTGGACAGAAAGGAACCTTACTTCATTGTTGGTGGGAATGTAAACTTGTTCAACCACTTTGGAAAGCAGTATGGAGGTTCCTCAAAAGACTCCACATAGAGCTCCCCTATGACCCAGCAATCCCACTTTTGGGCATTTACTCAAATGTTTACAAACAAGACCACACTAAAGCTACCAGCATGACTATGTTTACTGCAGCCTTATTTACCATAGCTAAGATATGGAACCAACCCAGATGCCCCTCAGTAGATGAGTGGATCAAGAAAATGTGGTATATATACACAATGGAATTCTATGCCTCCATCAGAAAGAATGACATTGTCCCATTTGTTAGGAAATAGAAAGGCTTGGAAAAAATTATATTAACTGAAGTAAGCCAGGCCCAAAGAAACATAGGTCCCATGGTTTCCCTTATTTGCAATAACTAGTATATGTCTGAGTCAAGCAGAAAAGGTCAGTTAAGTTGATGTTAGGGAAATGAATCCTAAGATATGTATTCAAAGGTTTTTTTTTTCATGCGATTGTTTCTAACACATTTATAAGATTATTTCTTTGTTGCTTTGTATGTCCTTCCCCCACAGTATAACCTCTGCTTTTACTGTATTTGATGTTGTTATAATTTGTGGAAGGGAAGGGCAAAACAAATCATTTAAACAGGGATACAGGTGGATCCATTGCAACAATGAGACGTACAAGTTGTTATGTTGAAAATGAACTTTACAACTTTGGTGGGGGCGGGGGAGGAGGGTTGGGTAGGGGGTGGTGGGGATGGGATGGGAAGGGGAAACAAAGGAGGAGTCTACAATGCTTGATAAGAAATGTACTCATTATCTTGCCCATGTAATTGTAACCCCTCTGTACAATATTTTCACAATAAAAAATTAAAAAAAGTTTTCAAGTTTCTATACATAGAATTTGAAAGCACTTAAAGAAACTAACTTTATATCTAGACATTCATTCTATTTTCACAATTATTTGTCATTCCCATACCAAAAAAAGAATAATAACAATAGAATAGTTTTTCTATTATTTTAGTGCATGCATAATAAAAAGATAATTCCATAAGTTATTGCTTGGCAGAGCATGTCAGAAAAGCAGGAAGAAAAGGAACTTAACCTGAGGGCCAGGCATTCATTGTCTTCATGAATTCAGCAAAGCCCCCACATAGGGAAATGAAGGCTCAGAGAAGGGATAGAGCATAATTGAAGCTATTTTAGCAAGTACACAAACTAGAATGCAAGCTGAATTCTTTGATCTGCAAGCTTATGTACTTCATTGTTTTGTTATGAAGAAATTCAATCAATATAGTCAAAAACCAATCAAAACTAGTGTTCCATATTAAGAAAATCAAATTCCATATATACACTAAAGGACTACAACATATGAAACAGAAACACCAAACATAATTCTTAAAATATTTTAATATGTCTTTAAAAATTATAATACCACCCAGAAGTCATAAAATGCCAGAATTTATATATTTACACTGAAATGTATATACATGAATGATAAATTTGAAAGTATTTGCAATTCATACCATATTGTGCAAATTTTCACAGTATATAGATTTGCTACAAATCATGTAGAAAAAGACAAAAATCAAAGAAAAAACACAACCAAATATAATGTGAATAATTCTAAAACATATGAAAAGCTCTTCTACATCATTCATGATAAAGAAAGATAATCAGGACCACAAAATGCCATTATTGAACCACCAAAATTCAGATATAAATTATTTGAAAGAACACTGAATTAGGTGATGGTGAAAAAAAGAATAGTATTTATAATATGGGAATATGGCAGTTTATAAACTCAGTCTTGTAATTCCCAGTAGTTAGGTTTTGTAATGTTATGATGAACATTGAATTAGCAAATGGTGCACGAATTAATTGCTTTTAGGGCAGATAAAGAGATAGACTCTTGAGGGATTCTTATTATAAATAAACTTGTTTGTATGTGCCTTTGCTTACATAAACCTTATTTAGTATGTAATTTTTACAAGTAATTAATTTAATGTGTGTGTGTGCTGGTCCTGGGTCTTGAACTCAGGGCCTGGACACTGTTCCTGAGCTAGCAGCACTCTACTGCTTGAGCCAAATCTCCATTTCTGGCTTTTTCTTAGTAGTTTACTAGATAAGAGTCTTAGGGTTGTCACTGGAGACTCTGTTTTTGTTGCCCAGACTTTCCTGCCCAGGCTAGCTTTGAACTGCAATCCTTAGATCTCAGCCTCCTGAGTAGCTACAATTATAGTCACAAGCCACTGGTGCCTGGCAATGACATATTTCTTTAGAATAAAATACTAGTTCTAGTTAGGTCTAAAATATAAACATATATGAAAACACATACAGGACTATATGCATATAAACAAACTGATTGAAGCATGGTATACACATGGGTGAATTCCCATGGTTTAACTCCTCTGAACAAGTAACTGACCATTTAATTAAGTGAATACAAGGACAGTGAAACATTTTTGACTGCGAGGGGGAAGGGCTTATGAAGAGGGATCAGAGACAAATGGAGAGATAAATGGTAGGTGCATATAGTCACAATACTTAGTAAAGGCCTGTGAAAATGGAACCTGGTAACTTGAGGGGATAGGTGTAGTTAGGATAGATGAAGTGGAGGAAGAATGAAGGAAGTTCAAACTGTCGAACTAAAATCTCTTTGTACAACTACTTAAAGATAATAAAAGCAAATTATAAAAAAAAAGAAAAATAGAGACAGGATAGCTGTTAATAAGCATGTTCATTTTTTCTAGAAAAAATAAATCATTTCAATATTATTTCCAAAATACCTAAATATCTAAGCTGAATATCATTTCACAGTCTCTCCTTTTTAAAATATAGCATTTGACATTGAGCAAGATGCAAGACGCATTATATGCATAAGTTAATATGTTGCATCAAAACTTGTACAACTTCTTAAAGATATTAATTAGAAAAATAAAATATAAAATGAATAAAATATTGCCCATGTAATTGTAACCCCTCTGTATAGTATTTTCACAATAAAAATAATAAGAAAAAAATGAATAAAATAAAACACACTCAAGAATAAAAATAAATACTAGTAAAGAGGGACTTGGTATTTTCTTAACCTTAAGTGCCTGTAAGTTTTGTCTGTCTATTATAGGTTTTTTTTTTTTTTAAATTGTTGAACCTTTTCAAAAATCTACAAACTTAAGCTGCTTTCTAGTGTTTTCTATATCTTCTCTTACAAGTTCCTTCAGCACTTTCTGAAACAGTCTCACATACAGATTGGTAAATTCCTTATTCTTTTTTGAGGTGTGCCATATGGCTGATCTATTAACAATGAATTCACAGCCAGCAGCATGATAGCCCATGCTATCAAATAATTATATGAAGTTATTATTCTATAGATATTGTCATGTATATATACACACATATATGTATTGTATATGTCATAATTAAATATTAATTGAAGAAGCTTTAATTAGCAATAAAACTGAATTTCTTATTGGCAGGCATATATATAAATAACTAGTATGCTATACAACAGTCAAAAAGCAAATGAGGAATCTCTATACAAGTAATATAGAATCATCTGTACCAAGTAATTTCCAAACGTTTTTTGGAGCACTAGTCACAGTAAAATACACAATCCCAAACCTAAGTGAAGCAAAAGCCAGAGAAATTCTACACAATATATGTGTATATATATGATATATGTATTTATTTGTAACTGAAATTTCAACAAATATTGACCCTTTACTTGCACTGTATTGATCTATTCAAGAGAGTTCTTCGTAGTCTACTTGCTTCATTTAAAATATTCTGCTTGTGGGCTGGGAAGGTGGCTCAGTGGTAGAACCTTGCATGCATGAGGCCCTTGGTTCGATTCCTCAGCACCACATAAGCAAAAAGAAAAAAGCCAGAAGTGGCGCTGTGGTTCAAGTGGTAGAGCGCTAGCTTTGAGCTGAAGAACTGAGGGACAGTGCCCAGGCCCAGAGTTCAGGCCCCATAACCAGACCCTCCCAAAAAATAAAAATAAAATAAAAATTAAAAAAAAATTCTGCTTGTGACTAAGTCGACTTTAGAATTCATCATATAACATACAGTTTGAGAAAAACACAAATCAGCTTAAAAAAAAGATAATGTGGAAAATAACCAATAGGGACACCATTATTATTTCTGTGAAAAGCAAATGAAAGAGAACCACATATGAAAATGTTTATAAATACATGAGACCTCGCTGGAAGAATAGTAAGTGGAAACCATGGTTGCTACTGTAGAGAAAACTGGTTGGCTAAAGGATGTGTATGGAGCCAACCTCCTTTCTACCACAAATCTCTTCTGAAACTTCTAAACTTTGCTCTGTTTTTATGTATTTTATATATCAGAAATTCTGATTAGCCTGTTTAATCTGTATCATATATGAAGAATTAATTTCTACTCTGTTTCAATTAGGATGGTCTATAAACTATTAAAATTTGATGTAATAAGATGTTACCATATGCTTTTAATTGTTCTTCACGATATGAATTTCATCTAATGCTTTCAAAATGTTTCTTGTCTCATGACTATCTAAAACATAGCCAAATCTTATAAAGTGTGTGTATAAGTTCATAGCTCATTCATGCTGAGCACATGTGTAGGTCAAAGTCTTCTGTGCTCAAAAGCAATCCAACAAACAAAATAAAACTGTATCTGACAACTTCCCCAAATAAATTTTCCATTTGAAATAAAAAGTGCCAAAACAATCAAAATGAGTAGCAACATTTGTCTGTTCCAAAGGTGAAGTTTATCTCACAAAACCTTTCAAAATTAGTCATTTATCAGTTGGTCCTGATTTACAATAAAAACCCAGGAAAATAGTATAAAGTTTGTTCAAATATAGATACCTAAAGAAAAATTAATCTTTCATTTCTTCCTACATACAAGTCTATTGTGTGTTTCTTGGTTTGGGAGACTAATTGTTCCATAAAGGGCAAATTGTTCCATACAGTATTAAATTTTTATGTTAATGATACAGCAAATCTAGGAGATGCTACTTCATAGTGCTGGATTTTCCAGTATACAGTTACTGAAGATAGAAATGGTAAGTTCTAGCAACACAAGAGGAAATGAGTGGCCTAAAGGGAGAGACCTGTCCTGGGAAAGTGTTCTAACAGTCTTCAGTGTGGTCAGGTTTCCCAGTCATTCATCAATAACCATTTTCCTTTTTACAGAAGCAGTGAGTACGTACTTACTCATAAGAACCTTTTATTTATTTTAGAAGACCCAAGACCAGGAATTATAAGGTTACTAGAATATCCAGACATACAGACACTGAAAACTTCCCTTTGGAAAACAATAAGAGCACACCAAAATAAACTGAATAGGTTTAATATGTGCAAAATGGGCACAAGAACTTGACAAGATTCTTTTCCACCAAGTAAGTAACTTCTTAATACATTATGTCATACAAGTGGGATGTGAAAAAAGGTGACAGAAATGGGTTCATTGAGATGAAGTGCATGCATGCAAGCTCAAGAACAATAGGTTAAGAATATTCAGGGACAGAATAATTTGTATATAATCTTAGAAGCTAACCTCTAAGAAGGCATATTTAATGCTTTAATCTTTTAATACACATTCACTCTGGGAAGTACTGTTGAGAAGGGCTGTGCTTCCATCTTGATGGTGTTGTTATATGGAGTTGCCCTAAACCCCAACCTGCCCTAAACCCCAAGTCCTTATATGTCATTGTCACCACTTTCACTGGTTAATATTAAAACTGCAGGCCACCACTCCTGCGATGATATGCCTCTTGGGATACTTCTTTCTCTTTCAATATCATCCTGTTTAGATTAAGTTAAAGAAAGCAAAGTTTCCTTATCAGGTTGCAAACAATTTTTTTTTCTATTCAAATGACTGCTTCTTTGTAATCAGAAGCCCCCAACTACCTCTGGATTTTTGTTTTGTTTTTTGTTTTGTTTTGTATTTAAATATTGTCCTCCAATTGTTGCTAACGACCCCCAGCTGCACTGGCTCCCGAACCCATTTAAGAGCTCTCTGCTTGGCTTCACATCCCAGACTTTCTTGCAAGGCAAACAGAACTCTGAAATCAGAACCGTCTTGAGCTGGACAGTTGCCAAGTCAGCTGCTGCTCCTTTGTCTTTGGTCGAATGGCATACCCTAGGACATTGTGCACAGGGTTGGAGTCACTTCTTATTGAATAAAGAGAAATTAATGTTTAAAATAGGAAGAATAAGGGATTGTACAACGCACAGTCTCCTCCTATCTATGAAAAATCTTGCCAGAGGCTGTTAAGTTCTTTGAAACCCAGTAGGGGGTACATCTTTTGAAAAAGATGATATAAAAAATGCTTTATTAACTGTGCGGACATGGAGTCCTTAAGATTCATATAATGCATGTCGTTGTAGCCATGAAGTAACCAAGTTGCCATGCTTCCCTGAGGAACTTTCACCACCAATCTGTCTCAGTAGCACTGGGAATTGAGCTCTATAGAATCCTAGTTATGCTAAGCCAAGAAAATAATCATGCCCTCTTTCTGAGGCTTACTTGGATTTGCTCAAGACTTAATAAGGAGCTGATTGGAAAGGCAGGGATGTGGGCCAAATACAAGCCCTTAAAGACATTTGCATTCTCTTTCTATTTTATTATTTTATTGTGTTAGAAACTTCTGGAAACAGGAAGGTTCAAGATGGACATGGAACTTCTGTAGAGGATGAAAACCGTTCAGTAAAATAGGTTTTGTTATGCTGGGCATTGGTGGCTCAGGCCAATAATCCCAACTACTCAGGAGATTGAAATCTAAGGATAGTCATTCAAAGTCAGATAAGAAAGGAAAGTCTGTGAGACTCTCATCTCTAATTAACCACCAAAAAGGCAGAAGTAGAATTGTGGCTCAAGTAGTAATGTGCTAATCCTTAAGCCAAAACCAAAAAGGTCATACACAGTGCCTAGGCCTGAGTTCAATCCCAACACACACACACACATATACTCTTAAGCAAATGAAACCTGACTATAAAATTTGCCAAAATGTTTTCTGAGAGTTGTAGAAGTACTACTACAAGAATTATATAATCGCTAGAATTATATTTGTAAATCTTTATGTTTTATATTTCAGATGGAAAACTTTGTAGCCAAATACACTTTCATTAGATAACATTTTAGAGCTATATTTCTCAAGATGGAAAAAAATTAGTTTCTGCAGTTTTTATTTATTTCCAGTTTTTAAAGAGTGCTTCAGTGATATTTAAAGGAATACATGTTCTGTTATAAACAGATTCTGGCAAAAACTATTTCTGACGTTATCAATTTCAGAGCATTATCTTAATAGATAAATGCTATTCTAGGTGACTGAAAAGCTTAGCTATCATTTCTACCTTATTCACCTGGAATTTCTGTTACTTAATTTGGATATTTCTATCTGATCCTTAAATAAAAATTAGAATGCCAGCCTTTAAAATGCGACCTATTAAAATTGTAGTAAAGACGTAATGAGTATTACTGAGGCACTAAAGATGAGAGCTTCCTATCATGGAAGCTCATTGGACTCTTTGTAGAAGAAATTTTAAGTCTATTTTTCTGATAAATCAGTAACATCAGACAGATGTATAAGGCCTTTTCTCCACTACTGTCCTAAAAGCAAATTTCCCTTCTCTTTGCTGGTTCGTTTTATGACTGTGTGAGCTGGACAGTAATGCAAGTCTTCAGTGCTCTGGATGGCGTGTGCCACGTAATGGGCAGAAGCGACACTGCTGGTCCTGGGAAGGAGGCCTCTTTGAAGTGCATGTGTTTATGTGTGCTCGCCAAATTCTTAATACCAGTAAAACCAAAAGCAGTTGGAATTTGTAACTTACAGTAAAATGACCTTTTATCTTTTCAATGTTCCAGGAAGCATCAATTCAATCTAACATTTTTTTTATTTTTAAACCACATCAAGTTTTGATAATAGCAACAATAACAACAACAACAACAAAAAGAACTCAATGAAGAACTTTGTTCTGAAGGGAAGTAGCATCTCATTGAAATTCTAATTGATACTGAAGCACAGTTGATTTGATAGGATGTCTAAACTGACACAGGAATTTTAGGTAATTTATGAAGAGGCTGCAGAATTACTCATATAACAAAATTATATGATGTAAGATTTATATAAAGTTAAAATTAGGTAACACTACACAATGTGTCTGCTTGAGATACATAGAGGTGTGAAAAGATTTTGGGAAAACCAAGGCATAAACATGAAATAAAAGATGGGGAAAGAAAGTAGTAAGATCAGAGAGGCCCACATGGGGGCTTCAAAGATAGGAGTAATAGGCAAGTTCTTAGGCTAGGGGGTAGGTTCACAGGTGTTCATTTTATTATTATCCTTTATAACTTACAAACTTATTATGTCTTTCTTTTAAAAATATATGAAACATTTCGTAGTAAAAGATGAAAAAGGGGACAGAGGGGTAGCTGGGCAAATGGAAACAGTATCATACTCCAAACGTAATTATCAGCAATATAAACATATTCTCTGATAGAAAGAACTTGCTTATCCCCTGAATAAGGTGGGGTTAATTTAATGGCAAAGTAACAATTACCATGTGTGCTCTTCAGATACTCAGGCAGTGGGTGAACTGTGTGCCTAAAAATCGGTTTAGGATGAAAGACTCCAACATAGGTTTAGCCCAAAGGCCACTGGCTAAACACACAAACTTTTTTATTCCTAGGAGCCCATACACATCTATTGTGGATTGCTGAAGATTCTTCTCAGATAGATGGAACCTGCTTCTCACTGGCTCCTATACAATGCTAACTACTCCAAGGCAAGAAACCCTGAACTTCACAAGGTCGACCAAGCTCCATTCAGCACATTGTAGTAGAAAGAAGGAAATGTGCTCTCATAGGATGATTGGTCATTTATGCCATATATTTGCATATATTCTAATTACCTGTATCTAACCACAAGTTTTAAATGGCCATGCACTCACTGTTTCTACTGGAAGGCTTGATGTGCCTGTGCACATTACTTAACCATACTATATGTACAGCAGCCTCAAGAAACAACTTTTGTAGAGGCCTGCAGAACACATGTAATTAGACTTTAGCAGGTAAAAATATATTGCCTTTTTTGCCCTCTAAAAGCAGAGAGAAAATTAATTCTTTTCAGCTGTTTTATTCGGGAACAAGCATTTGTTCTGTGTTAAATCTGCGATTTGTAGGCTGAGCTTTGTCAGCATCTCAGGAACGGGGGAGTGGGAAGTGGTGGGATGAGTGTCACAAACATGTTCATGTCCAAACTGTCCTCATACCAGGCTGTTTGCAGAGGCTGCCCTCCACAAGCCATTTAAGTTATCTTGACATCTTATTCCCAGATATTCATCATCGAAATCCCCAACCCATGTTTTTGTTTCTTATGTATATGAGGATATTTTATGTAATGTTTTATTTTTTTCTGGAAGGTCAGTAAATTTTAAAAAATCTGCTGGATAATCAATAAGGAAACTCCATTTGACATTTATTCATTTATTCAAAAATACTGTGAGCCTACCATGGTATACAAAGTACAATAAGATACCGTCCCTGCCCTTAAATAGCTTAGAATCTTGTTGATTTTCAAAAGGAAGAATTTTGTAGTGCCAGGAAAGAAATTTCCAAGCCACTGGACTCAAAGCACCTGGGATCAAGTCCTCTCAAATAACTGGGTTTAGAAAAATACTAAGGGCTGCTGACCTGTGAAGAGGGGAAGACACTGCAATATCTTCCCAGGAGAGCCATGTGAGCTTTACAAGGATGTCAACAGCACATGTTACTAGGTCTCAAGGAAGAAGCAAATCCCTGGAAGAAAGGGCTTTCAGAGAATTCTAAGAAGATGAACCGTTGATTGGATCTTGACTGGACCTTTCCTTTTTTCTGGGGCGGTGGTGGGGAATCAGTTTCAGTATCTAGTCAGGCTGGGTGGGCCTTGAACTCAGAATCCTCCTGCAACAGCTTCCCTAGGACAGGGATTAAAGGTATGAACCACGAAGCCTGGTTTGATCAAGATTAGTTAAAAAACAAACAAACAAAAAAGGGTTATTGGTCCAGGAAAATGACCCTTTGGAAGATAGACTGTAGTGTGGTTGAACTTGGGATGTTAGGGATGAGTGAAGAAAATAAGGACTAATTGGAGTTAACACTGGAGGATGTTCTGGGGTCAGCTCAAGACAGAAGTTTTTCACCCTGTTAGTAGTACCCACCCATCCTGTAGGAAATTGACTATCAGGGCTAGACATGGTGTCCTCAGGGAAAACAAAAACAAAAACAAAAAACAAGAAACAACCCCATCAAACTGACCAGCAGGGCTAGACATATATGTATGTGTCCTCATGGGGAAAAAAAAATTATCTCTTATTTTACTTGAGAGTGGAATACTGATTACCAGAAGATAGTAAAGGAGTATGCATGGAAGACTGGGAAAAGTTGATCAACGGACATAATGCTACAGTTAGACTGCAGGAATAAATTTTAGTGTTATATATGTAACACAGTAGGGTGAAGGAAGTTAGTAATATGTATTGTATATTTCAAAATAATTAGAAAAGGTGATTTTTAATGTTTTTATCACAAAGAATAAAATTTTAAGGTGCGGATCTGCTAAATAATTACCCAAATTTGATCATCATACAAGGTAAAGCTAAGTTGAAACATCACATTGTACTCCATAAATATGTAGAATTCTTATGTATCAATCCAAAATAAAAGTAAGCTCAGCATAGTGGTTCATTTCTATAATCTTTGCACTGGAAAGATTGAGGCAAGAAGGTCCTGAGTGTGAAGTCCGTCTTGGCTCTATAGCAAAACTTTGTCTCCAAACAAACAAACAAACAAAAACCAAGGAAATATATGAGTTAAAAGGACACAGAGATGTGGAGAGCATGAGAATAGTAAGAGAATGTTTTGGTTTGTTTTGAATTCATTTTTTATTGTAAAAATACTGTACAGAGGGGTTAGTTTTACAAGCAAGGTAATGACTACATTTCCTATCAAGCATTGTTACCTCCTCCTTTGTTTTTCCCCTACCCTCCCCTCTCCTCCTCCACTCCCTGTCTAAATTGTAGAGTTCGTTTTTCAACATACTATCTTGTACATCTCATTGTTACAATGGGTCAACCTGTATCCCTATTTAAGCATTTTGTTTTTTTCCCTTCCCCTCCCCAAATTAGAAAAATGAACGCTTTTTTTAAATTTTAGAATATATTGAAAGTTATTCAACATTTACCCTACACATAAAATAAACTATCTGGATCCATGGAGTGGTGTGGTTCTTTTGGTCATTTTCTCATTTTTTGTCATGTCTGCTTCAGGGTCATTGTCTTCTTTCTTGCTTATAAGTGGTTTAGGACAGATGGTTACATCTTTGCCCAACTACTGCACCCAAGAGCGAGAACTTATCCCCCCTGTACGGGAGCCACCCATAGCTGTATGGGAAGTTGAGATAGGAAGAATCAAGATTTAAAGCCAGCCCAGGCAAAGAAGTTCACAAGACCCCTTCTCAATTTATAGCTGGGAATGGTGAAGTACACTTGTCAACCTACCTATGTGGCAAGCTAAGATCTGGAGAGTCCTGGTACTAGGCAAGCCTGGGCAAAAAAGCCTACAAGACTCCACCTCAATGGAAGAAATTGGGTATGGTAACACATGCCTATCCTCTCAGCTATGGTGGGAAGTGAAAACTAAGAGGACAGTGGTCCAGGCATGCATCTAGACAGGATGGGAGGCCCTATCACCAAACTAACTGATCAAAAGCCCTAAGCTTAAATGCCTATATGGGTGAAAAGTGAAATCATGTATTTAAGGTGCAAATAAAATTCAAATGTTATTTCAAATTAGCATAACTAACCAAGATCACATGGGAAAGGAGTAGGGTTTGGTGTGAACTATGATTTTTTTTTATTAGTAAGTTACTGAAAAAGAAGCAAAAACATGAGCACATTCTATGGAGTAACAATATTCCCCATGAAAATAACCACAACCAGAGTCTGACTTGGTGGCTCTGCAAATGGAGTAGCAAAGGTAACAATCATGTTGTATTTTCTACCATTATGCACTGCACTGTCTGGACTGGTTTCATTACCATATCCTGAACATGACTTTCTACAAGTGAAAAATCCATGGTCTTGGGAGCATCTGTAAGTTGACCCTAGCGATGATAGCCATGCTTTAGTAGATAACCTTCACATACATCAATTCTTCTAGTTAACTTTGACAACTGTCAAGATTTCAGTTATATGATAAGTTAGCACTGTATACCTAGTACTTCTTTTTGAGATAAAGAGGAAGAATCCATTTATGAATCACTAGCTTGGTAATAAAAACTGCTTAACATGAGCTAAATTTTCCACAACTTATCCTTAGATATGCAGTTATTCTCTGCCACCACAAA
This sequence comes from Dipodomys spectabilis, assembly GCF_019054845.1. Lineage (NCBI taxonomy): Eukaryota > Metazoa > Chordata > Mammalia > Rodentia > Heteromyidae > Dipodomys > Dipodomys spectabilis. The sequence continues at coordinate 108,736 of NW_024871042.1, forward strand.
TAAAAAGACAACCAAAAGGCCCTTACGATTTTCAGCATTAACTCAAGTGCGCAAGAGTAAAGGCCTAATACAGAACTGGGACACTACTTTATATAAGTAATACGTGAACCAGGTTCCCTAATTCCCTCCTCCTAAATATTAAGTGTTATTTTGAGTATTTGTGGTTAATCTCTGTGTATATTTACAAACAATACCCTATTACCTAACTGTAGAAGAATAGTCAAAAGATTCAACAATGATTAAGATAGCATATCAGATTTTTGCTACTGAGACATCCTTGACATAATTTAAGGGAGAAAGGATTGATATTGGCAAAGAGTTCCAAAGATTTTAGTCTACCTCTTTATGAGGTAGAGAGGTCATAGCAAGGCAGTGAAGTTCACATCATAGTGGTCACAAAGCAGAGACAAAAAGAGAAAAAGAAACCTGCACTCGTGGGTTTTGTCTTTTTTATCCTTTTTATTCTATCCTGACTCCAGTTTATAGGATGGTGATTCCCACATTCAGGTGGGGTAATTCTTGCTGGAAATGCTCTCAAAGACACTTCCAGAAGTATGCTTATCTCCTAGATGCATATCAACTTAACCAAGTTAAGATAAATCAATTTTATCAAGATAACCAATTTAATAAAGATAAATTATTACATATACCAAAGAAACAATCCATAATTTGTCTTGACAAAAGTTGGTCCTTACACATACATTTTTGAGCAACTTGAGTACCAAGTATGGAGTAGAAAAAGAAACACTATGATAAAAGGAAAAATGATAGGACTGATGTCAGAGTCTAGGTGGAGAAAAAGGCCTTATATAAAAGCATACGTCATTTTTGTAGAAAAGAATGAAGAGATTTTATTTTCAAAAAATCTTCACATTTTATAGGAAAACACTTTTTTATATGCATAGAAACACAATCTTCTATTTTATGAATTCATTGAACAGGAAAGGATTTGTACTAAAGAAATTAACAATAACCATACAATATAGATCAGCCACCACCCACATTTATAGGAATGGTTGAACCACCACAGGCTCTGTGACTGATCTACACTGTTAGTATATATATATTTTTTTAAATCAGAAGAACTGATTCATACTTAATGCTATATCCATACAGTGGGATACTAAATAATAACAAACTAATTGTTGCTATATGTAACATGGACAGGATTACTTTTCAATGAAGACCCAACACAAACAGTACATGTTCTATGGTTCCATGTATATAATATGTGAAACAAGGCAGAATTAACCATGGTGTTAGAAGTCAGCATAATGGTAAACTCTGGAGTGTGTAGATACTAGTAGGGGTGACACAGGGGGCTTCAGAGCTGCAGAAAAATACTATCCTTTTAATCTAGGTCCTGGTTGCATGGTGTGGGTCTACTTTATTGCAATTCAGCATAAAGTTACAATTATACTTCTCTGAATATATGCATGCTTCAATTAAAAAGTTAATTTAACCAAGCATAGAGGGCCCCTGCTAGCTAGCCCCTGCACTACCCTAACACAGATTTTTAAGGTCCTCTGCACAGATAAATTAGAACAAGGCAACTCACAGGCAGTGGCAACTCCACAAGTCTATGTCTTGGCAGTGGAGATTTGCTGGTTCTATCTCCACCAGTGTGCTTGGAGAGACACAAAACCACACATCTGGAAGGACATCTGCAAATCTGCAAAACCTACTTTTTTTGCCCCTCCCTCATGCACAGCTTTATGAGGCAGGCAGGGCAAATGTCCTTATTTTACAGATGAGGAAGCGGCACGGAACAGTAAGAGTGATGCGTGAAGGCGTCACACTAATATGCCATAGAGCCAGGACTGGCTTCTAAGCCAGTAGCTCTTTGCATGGTCCTTATTCCTTTTGGGAAGAGAAACAGGAAGAAGCTTCTTTCTATTTTTCTGGGTACAGTGTTAAAAGTCACCTGAAATGCTCTATGAAATAAGGTAGAGGATCAGTACTGGAAGTTACTAAAGGTCCTCAATTCTAAGCTCATTTGAAAAATATACTCCAAGCATGTACTTCAAAATAGACCATCTTTGCAAGTTTACCTATTGAAAATGATCAGTAAAATAGAAATGCTTGACATCAATCTGGCTTTTCCACAACTTAAAAATTATGATGTAAGTTTTCTGGTCTGAAAAAGGAAAGAAAAGAGTCAGGTACTGGCTCATACTTGTAATCCTAGCTACTCAGAAAGCTGAGATCTGAGGATTGTGGTGTGGATCCAGCTTGAGCAGGAAAGGCTGTGAGACTATGTCCAAGCAACTACTCAGAAGATGATGGAAGTGGCACTGTGGCTCAAGTGGTAGAGCACTAGCCTTGAACACAGAGAGACACAGGGACAGAACCCAGGCCTTGAGTTCAAATCCCAGGACCAACATGGAAAAATGAAATTAAAATAAACAAGAAAAGAAAAATACATTATGTCTGTGTCCAACTTACCTAGAAGCGTCTGCTTATTCTGAGAGGAGTCGGGCTCTGCAGAACATCTGCATGACCGGAGGACAATTACTCCGCCAAGCACTCCATCTTCACTGGCAAGGAAAGGTGAACCTGCACACAAGGGACTCACAGTTATTTTTTTTTTAGTGAATTTTACTTTTTTAATTTTAAATTTTCATTTGATCACTAGAACAAATATATTTATACACATACATATATACATACATCATGAAAAAGATCTTAAAAGATGCACATATTATGGCATGCTCGTATTTCATATAAACTTGATGGCAAAGGCAGGCTTACGCCTGAACAGAGGCCATTTGGCAAAGATAGTGCCAGATGCTGCCAAGATGCCATGAGTAGGGGATGTAGTATATTGTACTGTATTCCGAATGGAACTGGAAACACTACTAGATTAAAGGACCAAATGCAACTCCACAAAAATAAATGCTCAACAACTCTCTTTGATCAGCTCTTAGGGACCTCTCCCCAGGCTCTACTTGTTGTCAGGGACACACAACCAAAAAAGCTTTGATTTACTACCTTAAAATCAATTTTAAACAATAAGCCACAAACTTTATTACAAACATTTAAAAATGCTCCTGATGGCTTACACAAATAAGGGTGAAACTGTATTTCTATTATGAGTCTGGTGGTTAGAAGCAGCCTGCCTCCTTGAGATCTCACACTAACTGAACCACTGTGAGCATTTCAAGAACATTACACTTTGAAATCCCTCATTTTTCTTCCCCAAGGACATCTTCTTCAAACATCTGGCCTCGCAAGTGAGCACGTGGAGAACAAATGCAAAGTTAACCCAAGAACTATCAAAGAAAGTAGTAAAAATAAAAACTGGATTGGGGGGGAGAGCTTCTGGTTAAACTTAGTAGATTAAATACGCGCATTTATCTCCACTCGCTCCACAAATTCCAGCAAATTGATAAGAAAGGAAGCATGACACCAAATTGTAAAGGAAAAAGCAGGCAAGAAAATAACTGATTTTTTTGGAAGATGGGAAAAAGAACCTAGCAATTGTTCGTGTAGCAGTCCTTTGAAAGCTGAAACCTACTTGTCCACGGGGTGAGGGACCGTGGAGTGGGCAATGACAGGAGCAGCCTCCATCTAGTTTTTCCATAAGACTGAAAAGGATTGGACGTTAGAGGATTCAATCTCCTCTGCAGGCAGGAGTACAGGAGAGGGATGAATGAAGACAGCTGCTTGAAAGCATCCAAAAGAATCTTCTAGACCAGGTCTTAGCAAACTAGGGCCTGCTAAGAATTCTTTTAAGCATTTTAAATTGTGGGGTTGTTATTTTTTTTAAAGGAAGAACAGGAAAGAGCAGGAGGAGGAGGAGGATAATATTGGGACAGAAGGAAGCATGCTAATCTTTATCCTTTGACCCTACTTTGTTGACCTCCCAAACTAGAGCCCAGGATTCTTGCTAGAATGAAATTACTCCTTCCTAAGATTGGAGGATCCAAGGCAGTTATTCTTTAAAAAAAAAAAAAAAAAAGCTTAACAAGACTTGAGACTTAGGGGCATTAGGCTCAACTCAGAACAAACGAACAAAAAAAAGGGGTAGACTTTGAAAACAGGACTAAAATATTTAAATAATGATACTCAGCTTCTAGGACATGAGATACCAGGATGAGATATTCTGAATAGAAGACTGGATTGTTCCTTTGCTGCAACCCAACAAACACAGGAATAACTTACGTAAGAAACACTGAAAAAGTAACTTGCCCATACCCTATGGCTTTCAGATGAAAATAAGAGGTATTTAAGTCTTTAGCCCACTTATCAATTGGGCAGTTGTTTCTTTAAGGATTTGTTATTGGGGGATTTAATTTTTTGAGCTCTAAGTATATTTTAGATATGACACCCTTGTCTATTTTATGGCTAGTGAAGATCTTCTCCCAGTCTGTGGGCTTTCTATTGATCTTGCTAGCTATGTCCTTTGCCATGTAGAAGCTCTGCAGTTTCATGCAATCCCATTTGTCCAACCTTTCTTTGATTTGTTGTATTTCTGGGTCTCTATTCAGAAAATTTTGCCCTGTGCTAAGGAGCCCTCGAGTTTCTTCCTGTAATATTTTCAGGGTGTCTGCTTTTATTTCGAGGTCTTTGATCCATTTGGAGTTGATTCTGGTGCAGGGTGATAAATACAGATCTAGCTTTAGTTTTCTACAGGTACAAAGTGGTTTTTTCTTTCTTGCTATTGTTTTTAATGAACTTACAATGCACTATGTGATTCTTTTGTTTCTTTTATACGTTCTTCCCCCAGGGTATAACCTCTGTTTTCACTGTATCTGATTCCAGTGTCGTGCATCTTGTATATACATTTTTATAATTTGGAGAGGGGAAAAGATATAATAAAATGCTTAAATAAGGATACAGGTTGACCCATTGTAACAATGAGATGTACAAGACACTATGTTGAAAACGAGCTTTACAATTTCTGGGGGTATAGGGTGGGGGAGGAGGAGTTGGGAAGGTGGTGAGGGAAGGGATGGTAGGGTAAAAACAAAGGAGGTAACAATGCTGGATAGAAAATGTACTCATTACCCCACTCATGAATCTGTAATCCCTCTATACAGTATTTTTACAATAAAAAATATATATGGAAAAATATTATAAAAAAGTAATAGGTGTAATCATGAAAATGAGGTGAACAGAAAGAAGAAAAGCAAAAGAAGGAGAAGGAGGAGAATAGAGGAAAAGGAGGAGGAGGAGGAGGAGGAGGAGGAAAGTGAGAGATCTGGGAATGTTGCTTAGAAGTGTTTACTTAGCCCTGAGACCAGTCCTCTTCTCTTAGAGACAGAGAGAGATGAGAGCTGAAAGAGAGAAAGAGAGAATGAAGAGCCGCTAAATGAGTGAAAATAGAAAATATAAGAAAATTAAAACAGGCTAGATGTTCCAATGAGTTTCAGGAAGAGAAAGTAGAAGTGAAATGTAAATATTTTCAAAGAAATCATTCAAAAATATTTCCAACAAGTGAAGGATGCACACTTAAAATGAAAGGATCCATCAACCTCCTAGCAAGCTAATGAACAAAGAGACCTATGAAGATTTCATGGTGAACAAGAGGAAAAGAAAAGAAAGAAAGATATCACTGTAAATCTATGCTATTAGAATGTCACTGTAAACTTTAAAATATTGAGGAGGGCTGGGAAGGTGGCTCAGTGGTAGAGCGCTTGCCTTGCATGCATGAGGCCCTGGGTTCAATTCCTCAGCACCACATAAACAAGAAGAAAAAAGCCAGAAGTGGCGCTGTGGCGCAAGGGGTAGAGCGCTAGCCTTGAGCTGAAGAGCTGAGGGACAGCGCCTAGGCCCAGAGCTCAAGCCCCACGACCGGACCAAAAAAAAAAAATAAATAAAATAAAATAAAATAAAATATTGAGGAAAAAAAAGGTCTAAAAATTTCCAAAAGAGGAAAAAAAAGATTACATGGAAAATAAGAGACTCATTGGATTTCTCAACACAACTATAGGGATACAGGTTGACCCTTGCAACAATGAGATGTACAAGATGCTATGTTGAAAAAATGAACTTTACAATTTAGGTGGGCGGGTGAGTGTAGTTGAGGAGGTGGGAGGGAAGGGATGGTAGGGGGAAAACAAAGGAGGAGGCAACAATGCTTGATAAGAAATGTACTCATTACCTTGCTCATGTATCTATAACTCCTTTGTAAAGTATTTTCACAATAAAAAGAAAAAAGAAAGCCAACGTCCTCCACTCAATGCATTCATTCCAACTTGTACAGTGAGGAGTACCTGGTTCTAGACACACAAATAAGAGACAACTGGATATTTTTTTTAAAAGAATACCTCATAAATCATATGCTGTCTTCAAAATTTTAGGCAAAAGTATTTCCAACATCGAATTCTATATTTAGCCAAAATGTCAATCAATCATACAGAAGAATAAAGTACAAAATCTTCAGGAGTTTACTTCTCAGTCATCCTTTCTCAGAGAGCTAACAGAATAAAAGAAGCTTGACAAAATTAAGTAAATGATGAAGAAAATGATACTGGAAACATGATTCAAAACAAACAAATGAGAAAAAAAAAAAGGATTCTCAGGTGGCACAGAACTATAGATCAAAGAGTCCAAATTGGAGCAGAAAGCCAGAGATGGCTAGGAAAGCTGTTTCCAAGGAGAGGAAAAAACAAATTGACAAAATACATGTTGTATTTGAATGAGGAAACATTTCAGATTTCTGAAGGAGGTTTGGAAAATGAAAGAGGGATTAGTATGAACCACAACGGCCATATGGGAATGGAAGAGAACTAAATTCTAATTTTTTCTAGTGTGAACATATTTAATATTTAAATAATATCTAATATTTAAAATAATTAAAAGTCGTATGCTGAATTATGGATGTAACTTCCAGAAGAAACAGCTAAGAATTAAAAGTGGTGAAATACTAGCCTCAGGGATAAGGAAATAGAGAGGTTCGCAGATAAATTAGTATTTATTTTTGTTTTGTTTGAGACAAAAATACATTGTTGTTGTTGTTTGTTTTGTTTTTGGGACAGATTTTCTCACTGTGTATGCCAAGCTAGTTTTGAACTCATGACCCATCGAGCTCAGCCTCCTAAGTGCTGAGATTAGAGGTGTGAACTACCATGCTCAGCTGAAACTATTTGTTTTTGTAAGCCAGAGTGTTTATTGTGTTTAAACCTTTGCTTTGGGAAAAAATGAAATTTAAACTAAAACTGGGGTGAATTTTTAATTGCCTTTCCAAAAATTTTTAATATTAATTAGTTGTACAAAGTGTTACAGTTCTATCAGTAATGAGTACAATGCTTCTTAGACAATGCCATCCCTTTCCTACATTTTCTCCCTCCCATCTCTGCCCACAGCTGTACAGTTCATTTATTACCTAGTGTATATTGACTACCATGACTGCTTTGGTTTACCCTCCCTCCCTCCATTCCTGTGCTCTCTTTTTGTCCCCTCCTAAAAAGACAACAACAACAAAAAGCAATAACACTAACAATAATACCACCATCAATAAAACCCCTTAACCTTCTGAATCTACAGAGAAGGGGGTAAGAGACAAGAAGCTCACAGAAAAAAAAAAATCCTGCACCAGGCCTTGGCCCCATGTTTTTGGTGCAATTTCCAGAGCCACTCTGACATGAAGTATTTTATTATGATTTCACAGAGAAAGAACCTGAGTTTCATAGAGGATAAATGACTCTTAAAATCTTCTGCTGCTTCTTTCTCTATGACTCAGTACTTCAAACCATGTCAAATCCTGTCAGTTCCCCAAGAGTCTGCAATCGGGGCAGCCTTTCCACTTCTTCACTTTCACTGCCAAGATCCTGAGTGAACTCACTGTTTGCCAACACAGCAGTGGGTTTCCCTGTAGCCTTCCTGATCCAGCCACCCAACTCTCTGTTAATTAATCCAAATAATGGGAACCAAGGATCAGGAATCATCTATCTCTCTTGGGGATACAGCATTGAACAACATAGATTTCTGCATAAATCTTGTCGGGCAGGTTGGGAGATAAGAAAATCTAACCAGACAGTAAGAAGTGCTGAGAAGAAAATGAATCTGAATCACGGTACTGGTACACATTTAGTATGTTTCAGATTTTTGTTCCTTTGTGTTTCATTCGGTTTTGTTTTACTATTACAGGCAATACTACTATTAACATCTAGATCTATTTATCTTTCATACATTTATTAATATTTCCATAGGATATATTTGAAAAATAGTTAATGAACCAATTGGCATTCAAGTTATTTGCTACAGATCTCTAAACTGTCCTCTAAGTATTTTTACACTTACAAGACGCAGTTTGAGAATATGCATTTCTCTATAACTACATCAAGACAGTATTTGCAAACCCTTTATTACTAATCTGATTAAAAAAATGGTCCCACTGTTATGTCAATTTACATTTATTTCGTTATAAACAAAGTTAAACATCTACACTGTAGTTTAGATCTTTTTGTCTGTTTTTTTTTTTTTTTGTCTTCTTTTTTTTGTCCCAGTATTGAGGCTTAAATTCAGATCTTTATGCTTGCAACTCAGCTTTTTTGCTCCTGGCTAGTGCTCTACCACCTCAGTCATACCTACAGTTCAGATTTTCTGCTGACTGCGATGGAGCCTCCTGAACTTTTCCACTAAGCTGGCTTGAATTACAGTCCTCAGATACCAGCTTTCTGATCAGCTAGAGTTACAGGGGTGAGTCTCTACTGTCTAGATGTGGTTTGTATCTTCAATGTACCCCAAATACTCAAATGTTGAAGGCAAGTCCTCTTGCTTGATTTCTGTCATATTAATCAAATACAATCCATATTAAGATTTTTGGTATCCATTTCTTAAATGGCTTCTTGAGTTTTTATTACGAATACCCTATATTCCATCTATTAAGGCAATAAACTGTTGGCCTTCTGTGTCACATCATAGTTTGTTAACTATCTTGGCTTTATGTATGAATTCTTTTTATTTCATAATAAGTTAAAAAAAATAGTAAAGGAAGTTTTTGTTTTTGTTGTTTTGGGGTTTTTTTGGGGTCCAGTCGTAGGCCTGAACTCTGGGCCTGGGTGCTGTCCCTCAGCTCTTCAGCTCAAGGCTAGCGCTCTACCACTTGAGCCACAGCGCCACTTCCAGCTTTTTTTTTCCTGCTTATGTGGTGCTGAGGAATCGAACCCAGGGCCTCATACATTCAAGGCAAGCACTCTACCACTGAGCCACCTTCCCAGCCCCAGTAAAGGAAGTTTTAATACTTATACAGTTGGCTTATCAATACTTTTCCTTTAAGGCTTCTATGAGTTTTATTATGGAAATTATGAATATAATTTGCTCATTTTCTATTACCTGTTTTCTCCCCTAAATTGTCAATCAATTGTATAACATAAACTATGTTAAATTCATCTCCTTACACACTGCTTTAAAAAAAATGGTCCTTTTAAAAATTATTCTTACTTACAGATAAGATACTGAGGCACAAAGAGTATGGATGAGTCACCCAGGGTCACTAAGCTAGGTTTAACTGTCTTAAAATAAATTTTATCACATACTCAACTTTTGTAAGTATTTGAACTGTTCCAATAATAAAACTATTCCCATACAGATACTGAACTAATTCTTACAACTGTACAGTATTCTCTTTGACTGATCTAGTTTCTTCTCATCGTTTTTTCATTGTTTGAAGTAGTCTTTGCTATTTTCTTTTTTCTTCCTTCTTCTGGGACTGGGACTCAAATTCACTATTGGATGCTTCACATTCCTTGGCAAGTGCCCTACCACTTCCACCATGTCTCCAACCACTACTACTCTCATGGGATTTTTCTTTCCTCTTCTTTTTCCAGTCCTGGGGCATGAACTCAGGGCCTGGACACCGTCCCTGAGCTTCTTTTGCTCAAGGCTAGTGCTCTACCACCTGAGCCACAGCACCACTTCTGGCTTTTTCTGTTTATGTGGTACTGAGGAAATGAACCTAGGGCTTCATGCATGTTAGGCAAGCACTCTACCACTGATCCAAATTACCAGACCTCAAGGAATTTTAAAAATAGGATTCTTTAATATTCTTAACTCCCACCCTCACTGGAATTATTATATGGATAATATTAAATTAATTATGATTTTGCTCGAGTCAGGATGCCATGGTTAAAATTTTCCTAGGAAAATCTTAAGATAATCATTTATATACTTGACCTTAAAAAAGGCTGAGGCCACATGATTTTCAGACAAAGTAATATGACATGGCCCTCCTAAAATAAAGCAAGAGAGCACTCTTCAAAATAATTTAAAAGGCTCATTTGTGCTTTTGATTATTAGTGTAAAATTTTCTTTTCTCATACTCAGTGCTTAGTCTTCTGACCAACCTTATCTTGTTTATCACCATCTAAAATATTTCTAAAACAAGAAATTCAAGCTCAACAATCTTCTGCAAATAGAGCAAAAACAATCAAAACAAAAACCTACAGGTTCCAAGGCAGGTTGGAGGGCAAGATGTCTGTAAGGTGAAAGCAGACCAATTGCAAAAATTTTAAGTCAACTATTCATAAATAAGTGAAAGTTTGTTGATTCATGGTTTGAAACATAGAAAGCATAAAAATATTTTTGAGGGGATGGAAGTTCATAGACATATAGTTACAAATGCATATTACCAATGCTTGAGCTCACAACTCTAAATCATAAAATGCTGCAATTTTTGTACTGTGAATTTAATGACACTGGGTAAAACCTGAGTGCCTAACAGAAGCATTGATTGACGCAAGCAAACAGGTATACAGAAGGCTAGAATTCAACTAGACAGTGTATCAACACAATGATATATGGGATTTGTATTTCATTTGATTTTGATTGTATTTTGCTATGTATCCCATTCTCAGTGAAGTCATTGACTATCTTTAACACCTACTCTATGCTCAACATTCTGCCAAGCAATGTGGACACAAATATTCATATATAACACATGCATATATACTTAAATATACTATACGATACTATAAATGTGTGTGTCTCTATCCAACCCCAGAACAGTATATGGCACATAGTAGGTAATCAAAGAATACTTGTTACATATAAAAAGCACAATAGTAGGCTGTGTGTTAAATATTGAAGGCCTTGAGAAGAACTATACTAACTTAATTAGGGCCCACAGTGAAGGTAAGAAGCCAAATCTGCCCCTGGACAAAAAACTGAATATGGACAGACATGATGGTGCTAAGTAACACTATAATAAACATTTATGGTTCTTATTATTTAGATAGCTGAACCTTGAGGGAGGTCACAAAGAAGAATTCACAATGCTTGCAATGTAACAAGTACTCAATTTCTGCTCCACTGTCCCTGACTCAGGCTGAAAGACTGTCCGACCAGAGACTAGAGGGACGCATGATGTCCCTGAACCAAACAGTAAAGAAGAAACATGTGGCCCTGAGAACATGAGATAGTTTTTGTCAAATCAAGAATCTGTAGGGCTGGGAAGGTGGCTCAGTGGTAGAGCGCTTGCCTTGCATGAATGAGGCCCTGGGTTCGATTCCTCAGCTCCACATAAGCAGAAAGAAAAAAAGCCGGAAGTGGAGCTGTGGCTCAAGTGGTAGAATGCTAGCCTTGAGCTGAAGAGCTGAGGGACAGCGCCCAGGCCCAGAGTTCAGGCTCCACGACCGACAAAAAGAAAAGAATTTGAGAAGTAATGAGTGAATCCAAAAAGAAAGTGGATAGGAACAAGATCCTGGAGAGCAAAGGGACAATGCTGTTGAGAATAACTACAGCTATTAAGGAGGAAAAGCTCAGAGAAAGACAAATCAAATTGAAAGAAATAAAAAAGATCACAACAGTTTAGAATATGATAATTTGTTGAAATGAAAATAGCAGAGGAAACTGAGAAGTCTTATTGGAAAAGAGGAGGAGGAATGAGATGACTGCTTAAAAAGCTAACAATTGGTGACTCAGAAGGTCAAGAAGGTGGTACCATACCCCAGATCTTCTATGATCATGTTACCAGGAAGGTAAGTTTCTTTTTTAAATTATATTTTTATCTTGAAATAGTTGTACAAAAGGGTTGCCATTGATAAAATCATTTATAAGAATAACCTATCTTCAGAATGAGTCCCAACATTTTTTAGAAAGTTCAAGTAAATTTCACCTAGCAAACTCACAGTGAGAGGACTTGTACTGTACGAGTTTCTTTTCCACCGCAAGTTCAAATATAAAACTTGCTTACTAAAAAAGGGCTATACTGAAAAAGGGGAAACCAAAAAAAAGTGGGACATAACCTAGAAGTGTGTGTAGACAGCTTCATTATTTTTCTTTTATTTATGTATTAGCTATTCATCAAGTACTATTAATTATGTACCTAACACCTTTATGGATGTTGGAATTACATCAGTATCTCAGTCAACAAGATATACAAGATCCCTGTTCCAAGGGAGGCTGAGAACCTATCGTTTGAATTTTCACCAAAAGATGAGGAAGAAAGATCAAGAGAACAGTCCAGAATAAGAAAATAGCACATGCAAAGATCCTGAGGCGTGAAATAACCTGGGACTTTGGAAAGGCAAAAAGATGAGAGAGACCAACAAAATGAGCAAGACTTTCTGGTAGGAAGTGAGAAGTCAGGCAACCATCATAGCTAAGACCTTGAATTACTGCCTTCTTCGCAGTAGAGAGCCATCAAGAGGTTAAGGAAATGTAGTTTATATTTTAAAAACAAAATCTTTGGAGAAAGAATTTGAAAAGGCTGTTCTGCGGAGAGTAGAATGGGTTATGAATTACTGCCAAAAGGCAGACTATGTGATCATTTAAGCGAGAGCTCCTCAGTGATTGGACCCAGTAAGACATGCCAGCCAATGGGCTGAAGGGACAGTTTTCCTCTCATAGTGCTAAACACATACTGCAGTAAATGTGTAAAAAAGTAAATGTGGGACAAGAAAGTCAACTGGACTCCAAAGCTAGGTACCATACCGAGGTTGCTGCTCTCCAACAGGAGGCCCACATGCTCACTGTAATATATGAAAGGGATTGCTGACCTCAACTTGTCATTTGGACCAGGTTATTTTTACGTCCTCGCATCTTTACATAATATCAGTGCTGTATCCTGAGGACAGCTGTCAAGAGAATTCTGGGCATAGCAAGGTCAACTGTTTCCGTGACATTCCTTCTCTGTTTGGAGGCTCTAAATTCCTTCCCCTTGTCAGCCCATCAGAGCTTTGTGTATCTCTGGAATTCTCCCCTTGTCTTAATTCCACAAAAGACCTTAATTGTTAACCTTAGGGCACTGGGCAGGATCTATTTTTTGGCTTCTCATTTTTTACTAAATAAAGTCCTAAACTTTTTTTCTACCTTTGTTGTGGAATTTTAGCTGCCCTGTTTGATTTAATTGCATATTTTAACCTTGTGTGCATGCCTAGAAGCCTTAGGCGGTGGAAAACCTTTTACTATGTCTAATAAAGAAAATGAACACAACTGTGGAATTCAACCATAAATGTCCTCATAAGACTAGCTGATAGAGAAAAATGAGAGCCACTCATTTTTAAGTTTCTAAAAACATTCAAAAATGTTAGATGAGCAAAACAATATAATTTGTAGAACATTGAGAAAGATCTCAGGAGGCTGAGCTCTGAGGATTGCAATTCAAAGCCAGGTATGGCAAGAAAGTCCATGAAATTCTTATCTACAACAAACTACCCTAAAAAAAGCCAGAAGTAGAGCCCTGGCTCAAATGGTAGAGCACTAGCCTTGAGCAAACGAAGCTCAAGGGATAAGTGCACAAGCTCTGAGTTCAAGCTCCAGGACTGGCACAAAAATAAACAAACATAAAATGGCATACCACTTTTGTTTTTTTTCAGATGGCATATCACTTTTGTTTTTATGTTTTCTCCTTTTCCTATCTCAAATCCAGATGGTAGGAGCCATATACTAAAGCTGGCAGAGTAGGAGGACAGAGAGAGGAGCAAGCCAGATTATCTAAGACCCTGAGGAGCTGCTATAAAGAAACTCTGGATGTCTTATTTCAAAAGGAAAAATAAGTCTCAAGTCATTACAAATGGCTTTTAAAGAGAGGTCTAAAGAAGAGCAGTTAAGCATTATACACAGTGTTTAAAGAAACAAAATGAATCAAAGACAAAACTAAACTTGCTAAAATAGATAACAGTTATTTGCTGTGAATAAAATGTTTTATGCACATTTAAGATTTGAAGACAGAAATGAATAGAAAAGCCCAATTTGAGTTACAGAATGAAAGATACAGCATGCTATTGCATACAAAGCAGACACCATGTAAATTAAAATGAGCCTCATTCCAAAGAATGATCATTTCCGAGACTCAGATGGAATTCTGGGGATTTCATGTAGTAGCAGTCATGGTTAGCTTCACACTGTTGACACTTTCCTATGTCAGTCCCAATGCTGACAACCCCAGCAAAGAGAAATCATTGCTCATCTAGTTCTAGCAGAGAAATCCAAGGGAGTATGCTGAATTGCCTGATGTCAGTAACATGGTGACTTTTGAAGAAACTGTGCCATGGCCAGAAGGATGACTATTCTGTCTGGCCCAGACCTGGTCACATGCTCATCCCCATGACATGAAGGATTAGAACAATGCCACCTGAATGGCAGTCTGAATGGTTTCTCCCAGTTATGAAGGGCTTTGATATTAGAAAGCATGGGGATAAAGCAGATACATATACACACAGATTTACCATGAATCTTGAGTATTCTAGGAATTAGGAGACACAGGTTGTAGGCTTAGGTCCTGACTACCAAGGCACAGGTCACTAGGCTGATATGTGACCCTTGGCTCTGAGTTTTCCAAACATTAACAAAAGGAGATTAAGTGTTAAAAAAAGAATTGAAGTAATATACTTGAAAAGTCTCTGAAAAGTATGAAGTGATTTACAATGGTGTATGATTACTCTAATATATAAATAGATTTAATTTATACAAAAGGCAGAGCTTCTTTGATGCTCTATAATTCAAATCTGAAAACCTATAATTCAAATCTGCCAAACCGGTAACTGAAATCGTAAAAACATCAATTACTATGATAAGAACCTTAAAGACCAAAGGTCTTGATCGTCATAGGCAATGAAGACAGTGTGACTTTGATATAATGATGTTCTAAGACTATGAATAGATTCATGTTCTCAAAAGTTACTTGTCATCCATACTTATGAAGTGCCCTATTAAAATGTAATTTTCTCGGGCTGGGAAGGTGGCTCAGTGGTAGAGTGCTTGCCTTGCATGCATGAGGCCCTGAGTTCGATTCCTCAGCACCACATAAGCAAAAAGAAAAAAGCCGGAAGTGACGCTGTGGCTCAAGTGGTAGAGCACTAGCCTTGAGCTGAAGAGCTGAGGGACAGCGCCCAGGCCCAGAGTTCAGGTCCCACGACCGGACCCAAAAAAACACACACACATAAAAAAAATGTAATTTTCTTACAAAATGCATTTGTGAGTTACACTTTCTACATGTTTATTTTCTATGATTTTTCCTCTAAATTTGTTTCCATTTACTTAATGACCTAGGTTAAAATTTAAATTAATTTTGAGGGATCACAAACCAGTCCTAGATTCAGCTTTATGAGATGGATGGTAAACAGTTTTACTGAACACTACACTAAAGTCACATGATTTTCTATTTTTATTGTGTATTTTTCAATTAAGAAAGTCAATTTCCCTAAAGGCTACCATCAGCCTAGAGTACAAAAGCATCCTAGATTCAAATGTGGACCCTAAGAAATAAACCTAAAAGCTATATTTACGTGGGTATGTGTCTATGTGTGCATGTAAAAGGCAAAAATTCATATGTATGTAAGTTTAACCTCATTGATTCAATGAGAATCTCTAGATCAGCATTGTTAACCAAGCGTTTTTCTGTTAAGATGAAGAGCTCACAAGATCTTGCCTTAGCTTACCTCTAAACACAGTCTTCCAATTTCAAGCTGCCGAGTAGCTGGGATTCGAAGTGTGAGTCACTGCATGTGGCATATATTTAGAAATTAGTTACCAAAATTGAGAATTATTAGTTGATAGGATTTAAGCCCAGGTGGGCCACAGACAAATGAAACTGTGAACACGGGATAAGACTGATGGGCTGTGTTAGCATTAATTCTTCATTTGTGATATGATAGTCCTGTAGGATGTTAAGTAGGGGAAAACTTAGTAATTGGTGCATAAGTCTCCTTTATCATTTTTTACAACATGTATATCTATAGACTTTATCTCTTGTCTTAGAGAGGAGGGTACAGGAAGTGTGATACAGGGGTGTAGCATGTATAAGGCCATAAAGTATGACTTCAACTAAAAAAAAACTAAAATATGCTCATGAAACCACTATTACTTTTTCAAGTCAAAAGTCCCTTGGTTTTATAAAAATTCAAATTATCAGGAAAATTGAAGTAGTACACAATGAAAATATATACTTTTCACCTGGATTCTGAAATCATCTTGTTGCATTTGGGTTTACTCATAAATTATATAGAGGACATAATCCAGGGATAAGGACACCCTCTCATATAAAATACAATATTATCATATCTATACCTACCAAAGTAATCATCTACCAAATTATCATCTAATCTATCAAAATTTCTTCAATTGTATTAAAAGTGCTTTTAAAGGCCATTTTCTCCTTTTAAAGACTTTTTATTGTAGTTATTAATGCATATTAAATATACAAATTAATGAGTTTACTGTAATGTTTCCACATGTATAAATATGCTATAAATGGTATAGCTTGTGAATTTGTTATTCAATAAATTCTGACACTGTGGAAAGAAACAATCATGTCCATCTATGTTTGTGACATAGCTCTCTTACAATATGTTGACTTCATTTTCTGCAGATAAATACCCACGAGTGATAAAGTTGATCATACAATAGTTATATTTTTAGTTTACTTGAGGAACCTCTATATTGTTTTCTATAATAGATGTACTGACTTCCTTTCCTACCAGCAGTGTACAAGGTTCCTTTTCCTCCATATCTTTGCCAGCATTATTTTAGTAATTTTGACTAGGGTGAAAGGCATCTCAATGTCATTTTGATGTGTAATCGTTAAACATATTGAGCATTTTTTCCTATTTACTGGCCATTTGTAATTCTTATTTTGAGAATTGTCTATACAGATAATCAATTATTTTGTTTGCTTATTTTGTTTTATTTCTAGTACTAAAATTTGAACTCCAGTTCAATTTTTGCTGGTTGTTTTGGAAATAGAGTCTCAAGGAATTTTCTGCTCAGGCTGCCCTTTAACCTAGACCTTCCAAATCTCATCCTCTTGAGTAACTAGGATTACAGATGTGAACCCCTGTTGCCAGACATTTTGCACAATTTGATTGGATTTTTTTTAGCATTAAATATACTTTATATACTCTAACAATTAATCCTTTGTCAGAAGAATAACTGGAACAGATTTTTTTTTCTAACTCTCTAAATTATTTTTTCTCTCTGTTGATTGTTTCCTTTGCTGTAGCTAAAACTTTCGGTTAATTCAATTTGTCAATTCTAACTTTTGTTTCCTGGACTACTAGAGTACTGTTTAGGAAATCATTGCCTATGCCCATAACTTGGAGAATTTCCTTAGTATTCTCTTTAAATAGGCTCAAAGTTTTGAGTCATACATTAAGGAATATGATCCATTTTCTCAATTGATTTTTGTACAAGGTAACAAATATGGGTTTAGTTTCAATTCTCTATATGAATGTACAGTTTTGCCAGGACCATCTGTTACATAGGCTTTTATTTAAAGTGTCATTGTTTCAACATCAATCAAATACAATCAACTAAATGAATTTAATTTTCACCTATAGCATTTTTATTGGCTTTCAGTCAAATTGGTATTTGAGTTGGATTCCTTAAGTATAGATTTCTTCTTGTTTTTTTAAATAGTACTGGGGTTTTGAAGTCAGGACCACTTGCTAGGCTGACACTCATTCACTGAGCCATGCTTCTAGCTCTTATTAAATACAAGTTATTATACTTATAAAAATACTCAATGTTTTGACATGTGACATCTAAATATTACAGGATAATGGAATCTTTGGAACATAGTATTTCATAATAAATGGAAAGAAGATATAAGGATTCTTTAACCCTAAAAATAATCCTTAAAATACAAATATATACACAAGCACACACTTGAAAAACATGGCAAAAATTTTCAAATGCAATTACAGAAATGCTAATTACAAATTCACATGATCCTGTTATTACTCACCTTAATGTTGTAAATACAAATATTATTACTCAAAACAAGTCAAGAAAGTATTCTGAATTATTAGCCAATTTGAAAATCAATCCAGAAGTGATTAACATGCCAGAAATTCATCAAATGTTTGAGCACAAGAAGCACTCCACATAAGCTGCCAACTATTAATAATAATGAATGATCTGGAGTTAAACACATTTATAAAAGGTTAAGAATAATGCTGTTTACATACACCCATTCTTCCCATATGAATGTGTGGTTTCGAAAGGGCCAAAAATCATACTTACTCTCAAATATATGATGGCTTTCAAATTAGATTATAATAAGAGGAAGCAACTTTATAATCATAAAAATAATTCTAAATTCTATGGCAGTTATTGTAACAATTAAAAGTTTGTTTATTTGCCCAATCCATCAGGTACAGTATAGGTCTTATTCAAATTCAGTCAAAGCATTATACAGCTCAGCCTTCAGCTTTATATGACTTAATTTCCTTTCCTTCTTTTTTTTTTTTTTTCTTAGACCTTTTGGCTACCCAGGTTCAGCATCTCTGTTCCCAAAATCCTAAATCTGAAATGTTTTGAAACTTTGTTTCAGATTCTAAAGCACTTCAGATTTTGGATTTTCAGACTGAGTATATTCAAGTGATAAAATCTATGCTAATATTCTAATTAAGTCCCTTTCCTTCTTGCAACATTATAATTATGTGCTTTGTGTTTACTCTGACTAATATTAGCAGTTCACTCCCAAATGAAAGAAACAGACAAAAAAAATCTTTTTGATCCCTAATTAATGCCCTTTGCAGAAAAATAATAATTACTAATATGAAAACATTTATTTTCATTTTCTCTGCATGAATAAAATTAATTCCTTATACAGTTTTAATTACATTCTAATGTGTTTTAACACAAAACTCTTAACAAAATTCCTATTTTGACAAGTTCCTCAATGAAGTTCATGGCTCCCAAATTCAGCTACTTTTGAAATTAAATAGACCAGCAATAAAACTGGTGCTTTTTAAAGTACCATGAGGTATTTATAGAACTTTGCATTTGTTTTTCTTCATTAGTACTGTGCTTATTGCTTCCCAGATACATATTACCAAATTATTTCTAGTTATCAAAATCTGATGTTGATTTTAAATGATTTTTAGGGTTTCGTTCCCAAAAACTCTGGGTGAGAGAGTGAACACTGGTGCTGCTGATACAGCCATCTTCTGCTACTCAAAAAGTTCCAAGTGTCCCAAATATATGGGATTTAAAGGCTCTGGAAGGGTAGGGTTCTTGTGTAAACAGGAAACCCCAGCTACAGGGAGAAAACTGTTTTGACAGCACAAAACCCTGTGAAGTTATTCTCCAACTGCAGACTGCCCATTTCCATTCATTCTAATAAGCCTATCTTGTTAGTCTGCTGTTGAACAACCCCATTGGTAATTTAATACAATCACAAAGGCTTTTCTTTCATTTATAAGAAGAAGAAAACAAGATAACTGAACTGCTCAGTACAGGCTGACTCAGTTTTACCCGAAAATAAAATACATCAACCATGTCAATGAGAGTAATTTGTCATCTTCTTGGCAATTGTGATGATTCTATTTTTTTGTACTCAACATGCACTGAAAAATCATATTTAAGTGTTGCTCAACTTAACAAGCAGATCAAGTATTATTTTCAAATGAAAATTGCTGGACTCAAAAATGTGACTTTTAATCATCTATTCTAGTCAAAGAGAAAAAAGTTCTTAAATTTTTACTACTTTTACTTCTACTATTACCTAATCAGCCTTTTTTATAGCCTTTTGGTTTTCCATGCACAGGTTTTATTTTTGTTTTCTTTTTTGCAACTTATTGTAAATATGACATATGATATTTCTTAGGTCTTAAAAAAGCATCCCATTTTAGAAAATACCTCAGAAGTCACCACACTTCCTAACATAGTCAAAAGAAATTTGATTCTGTCATGAGCTTCCTAACAAACATTCTGCTTTCTTTTGTTTTAGTACAAGTCCAGGGGCATGAATTAAGGGCTGTCCCTAAACTTTTTGCCCACAGCTAATTCTCTACCACTTGAGCCAACTTCTGGTTTTTTGATGGTTAACTGGAGTTGAGTCTCAAGGACTTTCCTGTATGGACTGCTTCCAACTATGATCCTCAGTTCTCAGCCTGAGTAGTCAGGATTACAGGCAGAGCCACTGGGTGCCCCACCTTAACAAATCTTCTGAAAGGCCCTAAGACATGCACATTTCAAAATAACTGTCATCTCTGAAGAAGCTTATCATATTGTCTTTTTTCCTTCCCTGTTCCATTTACTCAGTTAAATGTATTTTAAGTTATGAAACTTCTACACACTTAAAAATATTCTGGAAGATTCTATACACTCACCCAGTTAGACCAAAAGAGGATACTCACAAGAAAAACACAAAGGCACAATACCTACATGCCTCTTGATATTTATATAAAATTATATATATATGTATATATATATATATATGTATATATATATATATATATATATAAACAGACTCTAAAATATAGGAACAAGTGATCTTTTAAAGAAATTTTAAAGATTTACTTTTTGATGATTCTGTCTTCTTTTCTTTGTGTATGGTGTATTTGAGTATATATTTTTATAAGGGTAGGGATGAGTACAGAACTTGAGGGAAAATATATTTACTTTATATTTTCTATCTTGTGATCATAACATAATACCATTTTGATAGTATGGATAAAACTCCTTATTTCAACAGTTGCTTTCTCATGGAAGTTCTCCCAGATGGATGTTTTACTTTTCTGATTATGCTTTACTTTATGCCTTTCTATATGAGAAATTATTTAAGATTTTCATTGAAAATAGATTCTTTCAAAATTTTCATTCACTCTTACCACAAGTATAAAATTTGGTTGTGTTTGTTTGTTTGTAAAATGCCTTATTGCTTGGTCAGAGGCACCAAGCATGTCATCACTATAAAAAAGATATTTAGGATTACTTTTCTATTCTGTGCAGATGCTTACTACTGTAGTTTGTTTTTATTTTAGAATCTTTAAGGTAATTTTTACCATCAATAAAACATAAATAGCACTTCAACAAAAATCACCAAACAACAGAAAACTAGGCAAGTGTGTGAACTGGTGATTCAAGAAAAAATAGAAAAGGTCAATTAAAAATTTCCTCAACCTCAAGTATTAAAAAAAAGACAAAAGTAGAAAGCATTAGTTTCACTCATAATTTTATACATTTTAAAAATTGATAACCAATTAATAATATGATAAGGGTACTAATGGAAAACTAAATACCATACTAGCCAATGGATAATAAAAGCAGAGAGATGGAAATTCTAGGAACCAGAAAAAGATGCGAGAGCTTAGTCTACTGTGAGAGAAATAAAGAATGCCTTCATCAGTAGACTAGATATATTGCATTCCAATAGAAACATTCTAAACTGAAAAGCAAAAAAGAAAAAGAAAAAAAACAAAAACAAGATAAAAAAAACAAACACAAGTATTCAAAAATAGAAACAAAACTGAAGATCCTAAAATTGTGCTACAACTACAAAAGATGCAACATATATATTTTAAAAAAGAAAGTAGAAAACAGAAGAAAATTTTAAAGCTAAGAATTTACACAAAATTAATGTTAGATGTCAAACTATAAAAGTAGCAAAATAAAAGAACACGAGACAGGATAAATTCCAGAAACTATACGTGGCTATGTTATATCTAAACTGCACAAAATAAAAGATGAAAAACATATTGAAGGAAGTCAGAGGAAGAAAATGACTTACCTTCAGAAGAATAAAGAAATACATTATATCTGATTTCCCCTTACTTATCATGCAAGCAATAAAGTGAAGTAAAATAATGAAAGGATTGAGAGAAAAAAAAAAGAACCCTTAGGATTCTGTATCTTGCAGAGGTATTCTTCAAAACAAAAAGAGATAAGCCAGGGATGATAACACGTACCTTTATTCCCAGCACTCAGGAGGCTAAGCAAACCAACCAGAGCTATACAGTGAGGCTCTGTCTTAAACACACACACACACACACACACACACACACACACACACACACACACACACACACACACACACACAGAGAGAGAGAGAGAGAGAGAGAGAGAGAGAATGAGAGAGAGAGAGAGAGAGAGAGAGAGAGAGAGAGAAAAGAAAAAATCTTCTTTGCAACTATAAATGAAGGGTATTTGTTTCCATTATACATGACACAAGAAAAGTTAAAAGAAGGAAATTTACATAGGCTAAAAGAACTCAAACCTAATGTCCCTCCCCTGGGTATAAGCCCTGTTTTCACTGTAGTTGATTCTGGTGCCCTGCATCTTGTATATACGTTTTTCTAATTTGGGGAGGGGAAGGGAAAAAACAAACTGCTTAAATTGAGATACAGGTTGACCCACTGTAACCATGAGATGTACAAGACACTATGTTGAAAATGAACTTTATAACTTTGATGGTGGGGGTGGAGGGGGGGGAGAAGGGGGTGATAGTTGGGGAGGTGGAGAAGGAAGGTATGGTAGGGGAAAGACAAAGGATGAGGCAACAATGCTCGATAGGAAATGTACTCGTTACCTTACTCATGTAACTGTACCCCTTCTGTACAGTATTTTTTTTCTGTACAGTATTTTTATAATAAAAATGTATTTTAAAAAAGAACTCAAACCTAGATAAAAACTGAAGGAGAATTTTTAAAGGAATAAGTAAATATAATTTTATTGTTAACATTCTTAATTCACCTGACAGACAGCAACTTGTTGAAAATAATAATTGTAACAATGGATTTGGTTATATATCCTTATACACAAGTGAAATAAAAAATCATGAATAATTCAAAGGATAGAGGGGAAGAATTAGAAATATTTTGTTACTATAGACTATATGCACTGATTGTGAAGTAGTTTAGTTTTATCTTTTAAATGGCGCTAGACTGACTGTAAATATAAATTCCAAAGTCAAAGGAAAAACAACAAAAACTAATAAAAGAATTATATACTAAGATTGAAGAGAAATGAAATTTAAAAAACAAGACTATAAAGAAACAATTATTCATGCATAGTAAAATGCTATAGATAAAAATCATACACAACTTTAATCTCTCTCAGTAGAGGACAGAACATTATAGACCCATGGAATACTAAGATATAGAAATATATAGAAATATGTATAGCTATGTATCAATAGACAAACATCAATGTTAATAATGGAATGAGATTCAGATGAATGGAAATGGGATAATTAACTCCAATATTATTCAGTTATTTATACATATGTAGATTTAATGAAAATATCTAGATTTATTATATACAATTTTTTCCAATAACTTTTTAAACTTTTTATTTTATTGTAAAGATGCTGTACAGAGGGGTTACATTTACATGAGTAAGGTACATTTCTCATTGAACATTATTACCCACTCCATTGTTGTTCTCCCACTATCCCTTCCCTCCCCGAACTCCTCCCCCAGCCCAACAAAGTTGTGAAGTTCATTTCTGATATAGTGTCCTGTGAATATCATTGTTGTAATGGGTCATCTTTTGTACTTCTTTCAGCATTTTGTTATTTCCCTTCCCTTCCCCCAATCAGATAAATGCATATACAAGATGGAGGGTACCAGAATCAAAGACAGAGATAGCTAGGGATAAACCAATAGAAAAGAAAAATGAAATAAATTAAGAAAGAACTAGACATAATACATTGGTGACATCAAGGTTGACAACTAAACAAAACAAAACAAAAACAAAAACAAAAAAGACCTGTTGTTTCCATGTCTTGGAGTTCATTTCAATTAGCATCATTTTGTATGGTCAGATGTTCATAGCTCTTGAGCTATTATGATTCTGTCAGGACTAACCTAGGTGTCTACTAATTATTACAAATGAGGGAAACCATAGAAGCTATGTTTCTTTGGGTCTGGCTTACTTCACTTAATATTTTTTCCAAGTCTTTCCATTTCCTCCATTTCCTTACAAAAGGGGCGAAGTCATTCTTTCTGATAGAAGCATAAAATTCCATTGTGTAAATATACCACATTTTCTTGATCCATTCATCTATTGAAGGACATCTGTGTTGGTTCCATATCTTAGCTATGATAAATAATGCTGCAATGAACATAGTTGTGCTGGTAGCTTTAGTGTGGCTTAGTCTGAGATCATTTGGATAAATGCCCAGGAGTGGGATTGTTGGATCATAGGCGAGTTCTATGTTTAGTCATTTGAGGAACCTCCATTCTGCCTTCCAGAGTGGTTGAACCAACTTACCTTCCCACCAACAGTGTAGTAGTGTTCCCTTTTGGCCACATCCATGCCAGCATCTGTTATTATTTGTTTTCTTGATAATGGCCATTCTAACTGGGGTGAAGTAAAATCTCAATATGGTTTTGATTTGCATTTTTTGTATGGCCAGCGACGCTGAGTATTTCTTCATGTGTCTATTGGCCATTCTTATTTCCTCTCCAGAGAAGTCTCTTTTTAATTCTTTAGCCCACTTACTAGTGGGGTGGTTTTTTCTCTGGGGATTTGTTATTGGGAGGGTTAATTTTTTGAGCTCTAGTTATATGAGACCCTTGTCTGTTGTATAGCGAGTGAAGATCTTCTCCCAGTCTGCAGGCTTTCTATTTATCTTGCTAGCTATGTCCTTTGCCATGCAGAAGCTCTGCAATTTCATGCAATCCCATTTGTCCAACCTTTCTTTGATGTGTTGTGTTTCTGGGTCTTTATTTAGGATGTTTCAGCCTGTGCTAAGGAACCCTACCATATCCCCTGTAATATCTTCCTGTAATATTTTCAGGGTCTCTGCTTTTACCTTGAGGCTTTGATCCATTTGTGTTGATTTTGATACAGGGTAATATATAAGGATCTAACTTCAATTTTCTACATGTGTGTAGTCAATTCTGCCAACACCATTTATTGAAGAGACTGTCTTTTTTCCATCTGATAATTTTGATTCCCTTTTTGAAGATTAGGTGGCCACAGGTCTGTGGGACCATGTCTGGGTCTTCAATTCTATTGGTCCTCTTGCCTGTTCATGTGCCGATACCAAGCTGTTTTTATAACTACAGCTTGACAACAAAGTTTGAAGTTTTGATATTGATATTCCTACAGCACTGTTCTTCCTGTTTCTGCTATTTGGGATCTTCTATTGTTCCATATGAATTTTTGGATTGTTTCTTCTATTTCACACTTTTTAAATGGAAACAAAAAAGAAAGACCACTATACTTTGCACAAAACCAACAAAGTGGTTTCTAGCTTTCTTTAATCAACCAAATCACTTCAGATAGGAACTTGAAATCACTATTAAGAGTTTTACTTTTAATTTCAATTAATGACTGGTTTGGTTTATAAAGGTACTTTTAGAAGTAGCTTAGCTTGTCCTATGAACAAATCCAATGATCAAATAACTTTCTGGACTTAAGGAAGTTTAGAGACATACAGAGCTTCTCTTTCATTTTAAATATGAGGAAAATGAGAACAAAGAAACTTGTCTGTTTTAGTCAGAAAATTAATTACACTCCTAGTTCAGACCTCTAGGAAGTTCAATTTATCTCATTCCAAGTATTTTGTAAATATCATCTGTGCTTCTCAAGTGATTTTGGCAGCTTTTCATTTTCCAATCCCATTTCCAAATTATCTGATTAGAAAGTATTTCTTATTTATGTACTGGATCCAGTAAGAAAAATTTAGCATGGTCAAGGAATTTAGAACTTTCTCTTATCTAGTATTTGTTATCTTTAAAAAAAAAAAACAGCTTAAGTAACTTTCTATCCACAATGAGCCAGACACTGATATTGAGAGTGAAACCTAGCTATCTTAACACCTAGGAGACTGCTCTATATTTTATAATCATTTTACAGAATGAATACCCACTGACTAGCAAGATGACTTCGAGTAAGTCATTACATTTTTGTAAAATTTCCTGCCTCTCATCGTGAGTCTGAATTTTTTTTAATTGTTATTGTAAAGATGATGTACAGAGGGGTTACAGTTACAAAAGTCAGGTAGTGAGTACATTTCTTTTTGAACTGTGTAAACTTTTTCCTTGCTTTCCTCCAGTTTTTCCCTCCTGACACCCCCTACATGTTGTACAGTTCATTTTCAACATAGTGTTTAGTGAGAATCACTGCTGCATTTGTTCATCCTTTGTCCTACTATTTCTGAGCCCTCCTTGCCCTCCCCAAAACAGGTAAGCTTACATACAAGACAAAAGTTACAGAAAACAAAAACAGCAACAAAGTACGAAAAAATAGCAAAAAAAACCCTCTGTTTCCATTTTTTGGAGTTGATTTTAATAAACATCATTTTTTATGATCAAATGCACATACCAATTGAGCTTTTGGGATCCTCTCCTAAGAATATCCTCCTTTAGTCTCATTGTGTGAATGTCTAGAATCCTCTATAATTTATCATGTCTACATATATTTTTTGTCCTTTACCATCCAGCATGCTTACTTGTAGATTTATAGGCTCATGACACCTATGTTTCTTTGGGTCTGGTTTACTTGGACTAGATAATGGATCCCAGAGGTAAGGAACACTACAGTTCAACCCTATGAGCAGTTTTTTAAAGCTATACAAAACAAGCATCAGAAAAGAATGAAACAAACCACCCTATTATCCAGCAATTCCACTCCTGGCATTTACCCAAAAGATCACAAACAAGGAAACAGCAAAGCCATCAGCACAATTATGTTCATTGCAGCACTATTCACTACAGTCAACGTATGGAATCAGCCATGATGACCCTCATTGGATGACTGGATTAAGCAAATGTGGTATACTGGCACAATGAAATTTTACTCATCTGTTTGAAAGAATGATATTGTACCATTTGTAAAGGAATGAAAAGATCTGGAAAAATTATGTTAAGCAAAGTAAGTAGGCCTAGAGAGACAAAGAAGGCATGTTTTCCCTCATATGTAAAAACAAGACTTAGCTTATAAACTTGTAAGTAAATATGCTGGGTGGTATGCAGGTGTATACAAATGTATTAACTGAAATATTACAGATTCAAGTGAGATCTCAAATAGTATAATTTCTTATAAAAGCAAAAGTAAAGTTCAGCACAATAAAACACCGAGAAGCTGGTACTAGAAGGTGCAGTCAAGAGAAAAAGGGAGAGAAGAAGAGGGAGAGAATGCAGACAAGAATCTAATGAATATCCTACAAAATTAAGAAGAGTAAGGGAAGGGGCTGGGAAGGTAGCTCAGTGGTAGAGTGCTTGCCTTGCATGCATGAGGCCCTGGGTTTGATTCCTCAGTACCACATAAGCAGAAAAGGCCGGAAGTGGCGCTGTGGCTCAAATGGTAGAGTGCTAGCCTTGAGCTGAAGAGATGAGGGACAGCGCCCAAGCCCAGAGTTCAGGCCCCATGACCAGCAAAACAAAAACAAAAACAAAAAAGAAGAATAAGGGAAGGAGTGGGTAGGGGAGGGATGGGTAAAAATGTTGAATGGAGTGACATGGATCAAGATATATAGTATTCATAAGCTGCTTTGATAAATGTCAACTCTTTTGAACAACTACTTAAAGATAATAAAAGAAAAAAATTGAAAAGAATGAAATACAGGAATTCCTTAGGCAGATAAAACTAGCTAGTGACTCTAAGATTTTAGATTTAGGAACATTGTTCAAGTGGTAGAGCACCTGTCTAGCAAAGGCAAGGTCCTGAGTTCAAATTACAGTACTGAAAAAAAATTCAGTTAGGTTCCTCAAATCATCCACAATGAACATAAAATTACCAGATGCCAAAATTGCACACTCATTATAGGATTTCTAAGAAATTAATTTTTCATGAACCTTTTGTTTTCAACACTTAATGTGCTGACAATACTTTTACCAGACATATATGACTAAATAACAAGTCATATACATCACATATGTGACTAAGGCCAGAAGATGATTTTCCTTAAAACAACATTCAACAATGATAATAGTTAAAAACAAAAGAACAATAAAGTCTAAGTCTGATTCAGATAGATTTGAGCATATAATAGCATGAATGTAGTCAACTTTTCTAAAAAAAATCATCATTGGTAGCCCTTAAATCCTGTTCATGTGTATTCCTCAGCCCATATTTTACAATCAAGCAGCACTTACAAACACACATCATTAATATAATTATTCAGATCATTTAGAGAAAACTTAGGTCTACTCTGTACCCTTCATAACTTCAGGATAAAGGAAACTCCTGTACAAAGTTTTTTCACATTAAATTTATCTGATGTTTTTCCTTGAGATAAATCAATACATAAATGTAATATTTTCCAGTCTATAATCTGTCTTTCCAATCTCTGTACCCTAAAAACTATATATTTTCAAATAGGGCATGTGTTTCTGAATCTAAGAAGAGATTCAGGTCTTATCTCTACCCCATCAGTGTATGCTGATCTCATTGAACTAAGCTTTATTCTTTGACATTCTCAATGGACTTCTATAAATTGTAGACTGAGACAGCTCTCCAGTGAAATGTGTTTTTAGGTCTAAATTTCCATAAAGTCAACAGTTTGAAAAAAAGATTTGCCCATCTAGGTCCCCACGAGTATCCTAAAAACAAGGTTGGGAAAGGAGTCTGTCTGGAGATCAGGAGGACAGGAGCAAAAGATTGGTCTATGTCCTTCTTTTCCAAGCTGGTTGGAGGTAGAAATAAAAAAGGAGACAACCATAATCCTTGCTGGCTTTAGAGAACATGAGAACAGAAATGATTTGTATCCCATTTCTCAGATAAGGTATAAAGAAATAGAAATGCGGATAGGTAAGTCTACCATTTCTGTGCATTCTGACCAGCAAGATACTCTAGGGGTTAGAGGATATAGGTCAAGAGAGACACATGGAAAACCTAGTTCATGATGATTACAACTCAGTTAAAACGGTGCATATTTGGAAGGATGTCATGTACTTACTGATAAACTTGTTTTGCATAGTCTCCAACAGAGCTTGGTGAGCATCTTCAGCTTGTAAAGCATGTGAACATTCTCTAGCCAGTATGGTGCGCACTAGATGCTCTCCACATCCTAGAAGTCCAAGGAAACCAACAACAGTTGAGGGAAAGCAATATTGAACACTGCTGCCTCATTAGTACTAAAATACCCTATATAACACTGAAAAATAGCAGAACAACCCAGTGAGAGATGAAGTGGCCTCTATGAGCCAATCTGGTTAAATTTAGTAATGAGATCCAGTAGAAAATTTTAAAACGTTTAACTGTCTAACCTCAAAAAAGAAATCATGGGACTAAAAGGAAACTCTCTTCATAGGAATAATTTACATTAATATTGTAGTGCTGATTCTGCACTTAGGAATGTACAAATGTACTAACGCATTCCCATTCCTGAGTGACTGCAAATGACCCATTTTCATATTTCTTTATGTGTTTGCATTCCATTGACCTTAGTCTCCCAGTCAGTAAATGGCCATCTGTGGCCATCAGTCATTTTCAATATTACATCCCACCTGTCTAGGAGAAGGGAGAGAGGCAGGCAGCAGCTAGGAGTAGCCTAACTCTTTCCTGTCCTATTTTTCATCACAATACCATCTCATATTAACACCTGTAAACTAACAAAATATCACTTACTCTCTTACAGTGATGTCCATACCTTACAGATATAAGTACTCTATGCAATTTTAAAAAGAGCATACTCTACCCTGATATGCACTTGGATCACTGGAGAATACTAACTAAGGAGAAGCTTAAAAACAACATGAAAGACTAAAGGACACTGCCTAGAATTCTAATACTACCTGCAAAGGTACAGACAAAGAAGATATAATTTACAAACTAAGATTCTCTAATAAAATATTTGTGAAGAGCCTTCTTTTCTTCTAGAAATACAAAATTTTAAAAGCCTACATTGAAAAAAACACTATAGGAAAAAGACTTTCAAAAAATAAAATGGCATATCACATGGAATCAAATTCACTACTTAAAATGTCAGTGTCATCTCACCAAGACAAGAGCAGTGGATGTACAAGATCTCCATCAAAATTCCTTTCATGTAAAATAGTTGACTATTAAAAATAACTCCTGCCTAAAATACTACTTACTTATCTGTAAACTAAACCCTCCATTAATTTATAAAACAAGTAAAGGGAACCAAACAATCTAAGCATCCAAGGAGCCTAAAAAGGAAGTATGTCTAACTCTTATCAAAAAATATCACAGCAAAAGAAAGAATTGTCTCCAGGAACTACTCAGATCCCAAATAGGATAGGGACAATGTAGCCTTTTCCCAAGTCATTGATCTTGTACATGTTCTTTGCAATCAAAATGTGGATTAAGAATGCTAAACAAAACAGCCTCTTTTAAATAGTGGCTAATACTTTCTGACAGTGCTGGGGAATCTAACCCAGAGCCACATGCTAGCACTCTACCACTAAGCTATACTTCCAGCCCCCTTCACATTTTTAAGTTTATAAGATTAAAAGAAACACAAATTGATATGATGCCTACATAATCTATTTAGATAGTACTATGTGATTTACAGTATTAGGCACTAATAACAAATCTCCCCATGAGATATAATCTGTAATTGTTAAGTAGCAATAGTACTTTTCATTTTTTTGCTTCATATATAACCTACTCCTCCCCTCTTCTATTTATTTCCTTCCTTGTATATGCATGCACATATATGGTTATATATTATACATACATATACAATACATACTCACTGCTAGAAATATGAACAGTTCACAAAAATGTGAGCATTCTGGCTGAGGGGTATGGCTCAACTAGTAGAATGCCTGCCTAGCAAGCAAAAGACCCTGAGTTCACAAAGGAGGAGGCTACAGTGCTTGATAAGAAATGTACTCATGATCTTGCTCATGTAATTGTAACCGCTCTGTACAGTATTTTCACAATAAAAAAAAAGAAAAAATTGTCAAAAAAAAGACCCTGAGTTCAAACCTAAACACTACCACACAAAAAAAGTGATTTTTTTAAGTCACCTGACATTCTGCCAGAAAAAAACAGCCCTGTGTTTTTAATAGTGTAAATACAAATAGCCTTTAAAAGTTAAGTGTGAATATCTCCACACACTAGGTGAAGCTCTAATATGTAATTTAATATTTAACTTCCACAGTAAGATTATAGCAATTTTGATTTTGTCCATTTTTGCAATATTATTTTTATAAACAAGAAAAATATGACAATAAGTAGCAAAAATAGTTTGACTTTATGTATGAACATTATTAAGTTCATGAAACTCCATAAAATTTAATTCCCTTTGCGTATACACATTTGATGTTGAACACTGAAATGGTATACTTTAGAACAATAATAATTGTTAGGAAATTGACATACCATAAAGTAAACGAATGTTCACAAAGGTTATATATACATGCTTCAAGTCAAAGAGCTAAACCACATGAAGTTATTATTACACCAAAAATATACAATGAATGTCAGGAAGACTTATCCCTCTGTTGTTCTATGGAACTATGCCGATTGATTTTTATTAAGGAACTCTTAAAATTATGTATGTTCTCTGATATATATTACCTTTAACATAAGGACTATAATCCCCAAAGCTTGTTTCCTACAGGTTCCAATCAAATAAAATCTGTCTTTTGTGGTTTTGCCAACAAAATTCTAAGGTTGCTTAGAATATGCTGCCATCAAGTCAAAGTGTATCTCAAAGGCATCCAGGTCCGTGCAGTAAGTCCTTCACTGCATTCTCTTTTTGCTCTTACTATATAAAGTAAGAATGTGTGTGATCTTAGATCTTAGCAAAACATGTAGATTGCACATAATAAAAACTTGACAACAAATCTAGAACAAAAAGTTCTAAAAGAACTTAGAAAGCTAGTTACTTACTTACCATGACTAAAAATGCCAAATAGGAGAAAATGAATAACAGGAATGTAAAACTGGTCTGATCACTAGCGGGAGGGGAGAGGGACAACTGATCGGTGAAGAAGGGTGAATATAATCAAAACACTTTATATACTTATGCAAAAATGGAACAATAACATTTGTTGACATTGGATTGGGAAGGGTGGGGGGACAAGAGAGAGAGACAGGAGTGGGTCGCATCGAGGTACATTGTATGCACATATAGACATGTCAAAATGAAACCCCTGGACCACCCACCTTGGGTGGGGGAAATGAATTATAAATGGCCTGACACATATAGCAAATTCATGCCTTACGCTTTTCAAAGCATTAGTCATGTTTAGAGGATGCTATGTTTAAAACTAATAAAGGGCCAGGCACTGTGGTACAAACTAGAAATCCCAGCAACTCAGCGGGTACAGATCTGAAGGATCATACTTCAAGACCAATCCAAACTAAAAGTAAGCAAGACCTCACCTCAACAAAGAGGTGGCACACAACCTGTAACCCCAGTTAGTCTTCAAGTATAGATATAAGGACTGTAGTTTGAGGCTGATGAGCAAAAAAAAAGTATCCTAGCTGAAAGAATAACTAAAGTAACAGGAATAACATGTATAGTTCAAATGTTAGAGCCCTTCAAGCATGAATCTTTGAGTTCAAATTTCAGTATTACCAAAAAAGAAAAAAAAAAACTCTCAAGAATTTCTCTATTCTTCCCATAGGAACTTCTGATGGGAACTGCATAGCAAGATTACCAAACAGTTTATGAAAGGAAATGTTCTGTTATAGAACTAGCCCAGGTACTATATGAGGGAGAAACTAACACAATTAGAATAAAATATAATCTGTAATAATTATTCATCTGTAGAAGTTATAATCTACTGATTGATTTAGGTAACAAACATCAGTGACTGCTAATATTATAAAAAGATAAAATCAAGTGTTATATGTTTTTGATTAAACTAAACTTATATATTCTTGTCCTTTACCAAAAGAATTGTATTTGGATCTCATCAATCTTCTAAATTCTTTGATCAATTTCCAGAAATACAGAGCATCAAAAACACCTACAGTCAACACTATACTTAATGATGAGAGACTGAATTGTTTTTCCCTAAAATCAGAACAAGGCAATGATGTCTGTTTACATCACTTCTCTTCAGCAGTGTACAGATGTTCAAACCATTGCAGCAAAGCAAGATAAAGAAATGAAAGAAAGATAAAGAAAGAAAATCACAAAAGACAAAAGAAAAACCTCCCTGTTTATAGATAACTGTCTATGTAGATTATCCCTGGGAATCAACTACTAACTACTAGAGATATGTCTCTACATTCTTCCTATCCTATTCTTCCTGTCCTTTCTCTAGGACAAAGATAGTCTGTACATACCTGCCTGATACTTAACCAGTCTCCAAAATGTGGTTCTACTTGTCATTTCTTCCCCTACCCCTGAATGTAGCAAGCAAGTATCAGATTTTCCTGCAGCTCAAGAGAGAGCATTGTAATATATACTAGTGTAAAAATAATGATAAGGAGCCCTAAAGGGTAACATGAGAATGTCCAATGCACTAATAAGCTCTTTGGAAGAGAGAGGAAAAGTGCCCCTAGAGAAACATGGCCATCCTGTGACCAAGTGATATACACATGAACGTGAAGGCTTCTCTGCTAAGGAAGACCGACAGAAAAGAAAACCTGCGTACCAGACAGCATTACTGAGTAGCCTAACTAGTCCCAGTCTCCTTTGCTAAGAGAATTCTTTATAAGAAAATTCTTACCATGCCTAAGACAAAATTATCACTGAATAATTGTTGAGCAGACAGGCCAGTAGCATTAAGTACTGTGCTGTGGTGCCACCAGTATCTTGATTCATTTTCAGAACTTTTTTTCTTTCCAAACTGAAACTTTCCATCCATTAAACACTAGTTTCTCATTTCCCTCTTCCCCATCCCTGACAGCCCACATTCTTAGTCTCTATGAATTTGACTACTTTAGCTAGGTATTTAATATAAGGAATTATGTAATATTTGTCCTTTGAGTTTGGTTTATTTAATTTAGTGCTATTTGTCTTCAGAGCTTATCCATGATGCAACATGTATGTCCAAATTTTCTTCTTTTTTAAGGCTGAATATTTCATGGTAGGTAGAAAACATGCACACTTTATCCATTCATCTGTCAGTAGATATTTAGGGACAAATGCACTTATAGAGTGCTTAGCTGATGAAAAATAAATAGCTCAGAAAACTTTACACTACATGAAGATGACTAAATACTTTGCCAAACTGAAACATGCATCTCTGTGTTGTTACAAATGTAATTTCTGATATGCTCATATGGATGTATTTAGCAGATACTATTTGCAACAACACATCAAAAAGATTACTTGGTCTGAGAACATGTATATAGTTTTTAGAGTCGGGAACCCCATATTTAATTACTTTTAACAATTGTATTTCTTTTTAATTCATTTGTTTTAACGGGGAATAACTTTGTTAAAAGTACTTTTTGTTGTCTAAAAGAGGAACTTACAAATTTAGAGTCTTTTATCCATCTAAAGAATGACTTCTTCAAGAGTCACTTCTTAAGGGAGGTCATCTTTGGAACATCTGTTTATGGGTTTGCTCAGAACCCAGAAAACAAGTTGGCAAAACTCTAAGGAAAGTAAATGACTTACTAGAGTATCTCTGTTTCCTCCTCATCTAACAATAACATCATTTTACTAGTGACTATATGGATGCATATTACAAAATCTTCTATGTCTTCAACAAAAAAATAAATCTGAGGTTCCTGAGCTAAGCTTCAGAAATAGAATTAACAAATAGCATGGCTTTTATACTCTATTTTGTTCAATTCACTCATTGATTCTCTCTTTCTTCCTCTCTCTCTCTCTCTCTCTCTCTCTCTCTCTCTCTCTCTCTCTCTCTCTCTCTCTCACACACACACACACACATACACCTTTAAGGTAGTGCTTAGCACTTATTTATTCCCTTTTAATTTACCCAATTTCTTTTATTTCAGAGCTGAGGAACAAAGGTGCTCTTGCGTTGAGCTAAATCTCCAACCCCCAGATTTCTTTTAATAAATAGGTAACTTATTTTCAACAGGTTTACTGCTCACTGTGAGTATAGCACTTAGGCATTCACAATACTTTGTTTAAGACAATAATGGGTAGAGCAGGGTCTCCCATACTGGACTTGGTCCCATTCCCTTGTCTGTATGTAGACTGTGTAAGATGATAAGAGTGAACTAAACAACTACTACAGGGTTTTATTCCACTTGGTCTTCAAAACAAAGTCAGTTCTCTGCTTCAGTTCTAATGACAGAGCCCTCAAATTAAAATAAATAGTAATATATTGGTATATCATATTTTCTTTCCAAAACATACAACATAATAAACTAAAAATCATTTACAAAACTGATGGAAAAACATAAAAATCTAGCATTTGTGTGTGTGTGTGCTTGTGCATGTGTGTGTGCATGAGTGTGTGTGTGTGTGTGTGTGTGTGTGTGTGTGTGTGTGTGTGTGTACTGGCCCTTGAACTCAGAGCATCTCAATCTCAGTCAGCAATGAGCATTGCTGGAGCTTAGCCTCTTGAGCTACACCTCCAGTTCCAAGTGTATGTCTGCCTGAGCCAGTTTCAAACCACGATCCTTAGATCTCAGCCTCCTGAGTAGCTCAGATTACAAGTATGAGCAATTGGCACCCAGCGACATTTATCATTGATTATTTTCAATTGTATGTATCCTTATCTTATATGTATGTGTGTGTGTGTGTGTGTATGTATATATATATATATATATATATATTTATATTTATATACACAGCAGCAGTGGTGATATTTTTGTTTTTCTACATATTGAAGGTTTAGTTTAGGGCCTCAGGATTGTTAGGCAAGTGCTCTACCACTTGAGCCATGCCCCTAGTATAGCAGAATTGGTGGTACAAGTCATATTATTACAAAAGGAAAGTTTTAAACTCCTTTAAATTTTCCATGAACTATTTTTTTTTACTTTTTCACATTTTCCATATTTTAATGTAGTGTTGAAATAACTAAGAACAAATGACATTACAGTTTTTAGGAATAACTCATAGTCTCACAGATCTTTCTCTCCCATAGCAGCCTTTATGTCTTCTATAAACCATTATAACCTCAATTCTAATTCACAGAACCCTAGAGGGAGGGAAAAGTGAAGTTGCACAAATAGGAAAGATATAGCCCACATTCCTAGGTGGCCTGCACATAAGAGTACAGGAACAGCAGCAACAAAAGCTCACATTCAGTTAGTACAACTGGCACACCACACATCTCCAAGGATTACTGATGATTTTGAAGTATTTATGTCATCTTATAAATGCTGCCATTCACTCTCACTGTGGCTAGTGGGCATCTGAAAAAATCTTTCAACACATCTCCTGTTAGAAGTCCATGGGGACAGATAAGTAATGAGAAAAGGGCTTTCCAAATTTAAAAGGAAACATTTGGTACTTCAGTTTCCAGTATTGCAACATCTCTTTTTCAACAAAGGAATTTATTACACAGTACGTCACCTTTTCCCTGTTGGAGGATTTACTGCCAATTTTGGAGTTGGGTTACTTCTGGTTTTCAAGCCTGTCTTGTGAAATTAAAGAGAGGGCTGCCTTAAAAGTGATAGAACACACATGATTTCAGTCTTCATAGTGTCCCCATGGTTATCAAACCTGGAACCTATTACGTACAAGAGGAAAACATACAGAGTTTTATAAAGAGATGGAATAAGTGGTGAAGATGTCTAATCGAGTCAAGCCCAAAGGTTACTGCTCACCAAGCCACATTCAGTGTTTCTCAAGGACCTATTCCTAAAGATGAATCTTAGAACCATACTACTTCAACCAGGACATAAGACCATCTTCACAAATTTACTGTAAAGCCACAGAGAGAGGAACCATAGGATTACAGAATCTGAAATGAGTCATTTAGAATCTATATTCCTTGTCTTCTTTACTTCAAAAATCAGACAACTTAGCTTAAATGGCTTTAAATGCCTCACAAGACAAAATGCTTATTCTTGGAAGTACTATTAGAACTCTAATAACTTTCTGGTTAAAATTTAAAGTCTTGCAATGGACAGATCACTTAGAGAAAACTCTTCTTAAACATTGTTAATTAATACAAAAGTACATTTGGATTAAATTTAGTCATAGAGAACTAAATTTTTAAAGGAAAAAAGAAAAAAAAGTCATTGACTGAAAGTCATTGACTGACTCACCATTAATTGTTCAACTACTGTATATCTAGTGCTCTCATGAATATCTCAGTAAAGTTTTACAATTATCGTGTGAAAGTTACTATCATACCTGATTAGCATGACTCCAATTAATTATTCCACAAACCAGTTGTTGTTTCATGAATAAAGGGATTAGAAACTAAGAAAGCCTTTAAAGTCTGAATTTATGTTCAAGATTAGATTAAGAATTATCTCGATAAGTGGGTCAATAAGTTTTGACAGTTACACTTAGATTGTTGAAAACCCTCACTTTTAACCACAAAGTTCTAAAAAATAGTGCTTTACCGACTATATTCACAAGTAGTAGCATTAAAAATTTGAGATTTTTAAGCCAGGCACTAGTTGCTCATGCCTATTATCCTAGCTAATCAGGAGGCTGAGATCTGATCATCACTGTTAGAAGCAAGCAGGGGCAGGAAAGTCTGTTAGACCCTTATCTCCAACTAACTACCATAAAAGTCAGAAGCAGAGCTCTGGTTCAAGTGGTAACAAGCTACCCTTGAGCACAAATAGCCTGGAACAGCACCCAGGCACTGAGTGCAAGCCCCAGGACTGATAATAAGCTGGGCATGGTAGGGACAACTGTAATACAAACACCAAGGAAACAGGCAGGAGGATTTTGAGTTTGATGCCTCTTAGGTTACACAGAAAGACCCTATAACAAAAGTAAAAAATAAAAATAAAAATAGATTTTGTTTTATCACAAAGCCATAGTGTGATTTCATTAACTCCAAAAAAATCTAAAATCCAATTATAAACAGCTGCATATATATATATATATAATATAGTATAATATAAAATAAATACTTCACTGTACATATTGACTATATGTAGGGCATAAAACTCCACAAACTCATACTATACCATAAGTTTAACCTACAACTACTAAGCCAGTCAAATGTATTAAACATTTAATTAACAATTTTTAATGGCTTAAAATTCAAAAGTGATTTACAGAAGTAATTTGAATGGCCAGGGCCTCTTTAAAAACTGAATAAGGAAATTTGAGCTGATGTTATTTCTCAATAAATTCATCTGTACAAAAAAAGGCGTTATAAATCATTTCATCAGTTTGAAAGCTGTACTCAAAAGTTTAAAAACAACATTCAGTGCTTAGAAGCCACACCAAGCACAAGAGAAAAAAATTCTTAAATCTGCTCACCAGCCTTTGATTATTTATCCCTTTCTCTATTCAACACCAAATCTAGAGTAGTTTAGTGTAGGGAAAGATACAAGTATTCTAAAGGAAGAAGGCAAAATGAAAATTACATTAATTTATGTAGCTCAAAGTAGAATTTTAAAAAATACTAATATAGAAGTAATGCATAATTTCTCTTGCCACCAACTAGCAAACAAATATATAAACAAATAAGGTAAGAAATGGGAAAAATAGGTTAGCTGCCTGAAATTAGTTTTATAGCAAAAGGCAAAACTGTTTAATTTTTGTTTAACTGTTTTTGATACCTGTTAAAGAGAAAGAAGGATGATTTGGAAATCTGATCAGTTCTGAGTCACCAAGAGAAGTCTAAGACAACTTGCACTGCCTAAAACCAAAGAAACTATCAAATATAGATATATTAAACATAATGGGGGCTTCACTGATTAAAAAAAAGTGGGGAGGGGGATAATTTTGCCAACCAAAGAATAATTCCAAACCCCTAAAAATGCAGCCCATGTTTCCCAATTGATGCATGGGACTTCCACTTCTATTTAGGGTGGAGAAATATACAACAGTCACTCCAGGCCTAATAATAAGAGCAAGCAAGAATAAGTTACAAAACTACAGTTTAAAAAAGAAACAAAGAAAGAAAGAAACAAACTAGTGAGAGATAGAAATAGAAAGAAACCAGTTCAAGACCGTCCAGCAAAAGTTAGAAAGACTATACTACTAAAAAAAAAAAAAAAAAAAAGAGCTAGACATAATGGTTTATGTCTGTAATCCCAGCTAGGTGGGAGGAAGTCCAAGGCCAGTTCTAGGATGAAAAATAAATAAAATTTAAAAGACTGAGGTATGGCTCAAATCGTAGATCGCTTACCTATCAAATGCAAGGCCTTGAGTTCAAACCACATTACTGCAAAAAATAAAAAGTAAAAGTAATAGAGATTAAGATGTGTAATTCCCCCAAAGAGGAAGTATTATCTAGGAGAAAAAAACACAGTAGTAGAACAAGAACTGGCATGCCTTAAATGGGAACAAAGAGGAGCTCACTGAACTTTGTCAAATTTTAAGTGACTACGTGAGGACTTGCATGAATTAGAACAAAGAGAAGTTTCATTCACTGAGCAAATTGGAAACCATTCAACAACCCTGTCCTATAGGTCTTCACTAAGAGTTCCAAAACATACAGCGTGGAAAAGAGGTAAAAACATCCATGCCCTCAGGGATACAGGTCCTTGCCCATAGGAAAAGCAAGAGGAAGTCTGGGGTTGGAAACAAAACAGGAGAGTTAAAAAACCTTCGGCAGGCTATCAGGAGGCACAACTCTGTCACCAAAGTACAAGGCACCAGGAAGCAGATAATGGGAAAGGAAGGCTAAGAGAAATCCTTCACAAGCAAATTGGGTCTTTCCTATTGCAACAGTATCATCAAAATGCAAAGGCACAGCAAAAAGACAAGATCTCACAGGTAGATGAGAATTTAACATCTCTCCAGTAACTCAGTTAGATGCAAGCCTGGATATAAAGGCAGAAAGAGACAGAGATAGAGACAGAGAGAAGTTGCCCCATAGCTCCAAAATCTAACCACTGTTTGGAGTTTTGCTTGTGTTCAAAACCCAAGCTCTGTTAAAATGTTAAGTCCTCACATTCCCATGAAAACATTTCAAACCAGGAATGCATCTGCTATTGGAATAACTGAGTCCCAACTCAACCACAAAAGATATTGATTTAGTAAGTCACATTACACATTACAAGAAGGAGTTTGCCTTTTTCCTACAAGCATAATAAAATAATAGCAAAATATTAATAAAGAAGAAAAACCAAACACTAAATTATTTGATTATACCATAGGAATGTTGGAAAGGAAGAACAATAAAATGAACAAAGACAAAACAAAAATAACCAATAGAAAAGGGGGCTTAGTGGTATGGCACAAATGGTAGAGAACCTGCCAAGCAAGTACAAAGTCCTCAGTTCAATCCCCAGTATTACAGAAGAAAAAGAAGAGCTAGGTGCCAGTGGCTCAAAACTGCAATTCTAGCAACTCAGGAGGGTGAAATATGAGGATAGCAGTTTAGAGCCAGCCTAGGCAGGAAAGTCTAGGAGTGGAGCTGTGGCTCAAAGTGGTAGAGTGCTAACCTTGAGCAAAAGAGCTCAGGGAAGGTGCCCAGGCCTTGGGTTCAAGCTCCATGGGAACAACAAAAATGAAGAAGAAGGAGGAGGAAGAGGAGGAGGAGGAGGAGGAGAGAGGGAGGAGGAGTTGGGGAGGAGGGGGGAGGGGGAGGAGGAGGGGAGGGGAGAGGGGTGATGGAGAGATGGGAGGGAGGAGGAAGAGGGGGAGGGGGAGAAGGGGGGAGGAGGGGAGGAGGAGGGGGGAGGGAGAGGAGGAAGAGGGGGAGGAGGG
Organism: Dipodomys spectabilis; assembly: GCF_019054845.1. Taxonomy (NCBI): domain Eukaryota; kingdom Metazoa; phylum Chordata; class Mammalia; order Rodentia; family Heteromyidae; genus Dipodomys; species Dipodomys spectabilis. The sequence goes on from NW_024871042.1 coordinate 149,507, forward strand.
GGAGGAAGAGAAGAGGAGGGGAAAGAGGAAGAGGAGGAGCTGGAAGGGGAGGAGGAGGGGAAGAGGAAGGGGAGGAGGAGAAAAGGAAGACATTCATCTTATTCATATACTGTCTAAAAAATTCTGAAATATTAAGAGCATATATAACTGAGTATGAAGAGATAAAAGAAGATATTTTGTACAAATAATAACAAAAGAAGAGTAGTTAGACAACAATATTGTAAAGGAATTTAAGAAAAATAAAACGGGGGCTGGGAAGGTGGTTCATTGGTAGAGTGCTTGCCTTGCATGCATGAGGCCCTGGGTTCAATTCCCCAGTACCAAATAAGCAAAAAGAAAAAAAGCCGGAAGTGGTGCTGTGGCTCAAGTGGTAGAGTGCTAGCCTTGAGCTGAAGTGCTGAGGGACAGAACCCAGGCCCAGAGTTCAGGCCCCACGACCGGACCCCCCCCCCCAAAAAAAGAAAAAGAAAACAATGAATGAAAGGTTGTTAAATATTGATAAAATTATCAATTCAATACAGGATATAACAAGTATAAATACATATACACCAAAAAATTATTCAAAAACATTAACAGACTTCATAAAAATATACAAGAATCTTCTTTGCACACTCACATAAAAGAATATTATACAAAAATAATAATAGGATGAAAATAAGAAAACTTGAATATATACAAGAACTAAACAATATGGTTCTGAACAAAGAATAAATTAAGAGAACACTTGAAAAATCTCTTGACAAATACAAGTTTTATAGGATGCAGTAAAAGTAGTTGCAAGCTGGATACAGCCACTCACCCCTACAAAGGAATTATAGTCAAGGGAAGATCATGGCTCAAGTCAATCACAGGAAAACAAAACAAAATCTTATCTGAAAGACAACTAAAGCATAAAGGGCTGGTAGCATGGCCCAAATGGTAGAGTAGCATGATAGAAAACACAAGGTCCTGAATTCAAGTCCCAGTAACATTTAAAAACTATACAGATATCTAAAAAAGAAGTTAACAGAAATAAATATGGCCCTGAACAACAAAATACACAAAAAGCTCAAGTAAACAACTTAATTCAACACTTAAAGAAACTAAGCCCAAAGTCCATAGAAAGAATGAATAAAGATTATAGGCATGCATTACCAAGCACAGTGATAAGGGTTCCTAAAATATATAATAAGAAAAAAAATCTGTTCAATAAATGAGTCTAGGAAAATTGGATATGCACATAGGAATAAAATTGAATGTTTATACCAAACCAATCAATAAACAAACTCAGAAGTGAGTTTGGAAGAAATGGATGAATTTCTAGCAAACATTGACATGCCCAAAATAAACCAAGATGACTTAAACCAACTTAACAGACCCATATCAAGCATCGAAATAGAAAGAACAATAAGAGACCTCCCATCCAAGGAAAGCCCAGGACCAGATGGATGAATTCTACAAGGTCTTCAAAGCAGAACTGACACCAATACTACTCCAACTTTTCAATGAAATTGAAAAAGAAAGTTCACTACCAAACTCTTTCTATGAAGCAACCACAGCCCTCATCCCAAAACCAGCCAGGGACTCATCAAAGAAAGAGAACTATAGACCTATTTCTTTGACAAATATCAATGCAAAACTTCTTAACAAAATTTTGGCCAATCGACTTAAACAACTCACCAAAAAAATCATACACCATAATCAAACAGGATTCATTTTAGGGATGCAAAGCTAGTTCAATATATGCAAAACAATATAATTCATCATGTCAACAAGAGAAAGGATAAGAACCACATGATTATCTCAATAGATGCCAAAAAAGCATTTGACAATTTCAATGCCCTTTTATGATGAAGGCTCTGGAAAAACTAGGAATCTATGGAACATTCCTCAATATAATAAAGGCTGTGTATGACAAACCTACAGCCAGCATTATACTTAATGGTGAAAAGCTAAAGCCATTTCCTCTAAACTCACGAATGAGACAAGGATGTGCACTCTCTACACTTCTCTTCAATTTAGTATTAGAATGCCTAGCTATGATAAGACGATGCAAACATAAAGGGGATCTGAATAGGGAAAGAATTAAAACTATCTGGGCTGGGAAGGTAGCTCAGTGGTAGAGCACTTGCCTTGCATGCTTGAGGCCCTGGGTTCGATTCCTCAGCACCATATAAGTAAAAAGCCGGAAGTGGCGCTGTGGCTCAAGTGGTAGAGTGCTAGCCTTGAGCTGAAGAGCTGAAGGGACAGCACCCAGGCCCAGAGTTCAGGCCCCACGACTGGACCCAAAAAAAAAAAAAAAAGAATTAAAACTATCCTCTTTGCAAATGATATGATCTTGTATTTAAAGAACTCCATGGACTCTACTCCCAAGTTACTTGAACTGATCTGAAACTTTGGCAAACTAGCAGGGTATAAAATTAACCCTCAAAAATCAATGGCTTTTCTGTATGCGAACAATGAGAAAAGCATGGCTGAAATCAGGAAAGCAACTCCTTTTGTAATATCACCATAAAAAATAAAATACCTAGGAGTTAACTAAAGAAGTGAAGGATCTCTATGATGAAAACTTTAAAAGCCTGAAAAAGGAAATTAAAACCGACTAAGGAAGTGGAAAAACCTCCCATACTCCTGGATTGAGAGGATTAACATCGTAAAAATGGCAATACTGCAAAGGCTATCTATAAATCCAATGAGATACCTATCAATATCCCAACCTCATTCATCAATGAAATAGAAGAAGGAATCCAAAAATTCATATGGAACAATAAAAGACCTGAATAGCAAAAACTATCCTTAGCAGAAAGAACAGCAGTAGAGGAATATCAATACCAAACTTCAAACTGTACTACAAAGCCATAGTAATCAAAACAGCTTGGTACTGACACAAGAACAGACATGAGGATCAATGCAATAGAACTGAAAACCGAGAAATGAACCCACAAACCTACAGCCACCTAATCTTTGATAAGGGAGCTAAAAAAAATAGAATGGAAGAAAGATAGCCTCTTCAGTAAATGGTGCTGGAAAAATTGGTTAGACACCTGTAGAAAACTAAAGCTAGATCCTTGTATATCACCCTGCACCACAAGCAACTCCAAATGGATCAAAGACCTCAAAGTCAAAATAGACACCCTGAAAACATTTCAGAAAGGAATAGGAGAAACTCTAGGGCTCCTTGGCACAGGTCAAAATTTTCTTAATAAAGACTCAGAAACACAACAAATCAAAGAAAGGTTGGACAAATGGGATTGCATGACACTGCAGAGCTTCTGCATGGCAAAGGACATAGCTAGCAAGAACAATAGAAAGCCCATGGATTGGGAGAAGATCTTCACTAGCCATACGACGAACAAGGGTCTCATATCTTTTTTTTTTTTTTTTTTTGCATCCGGTCCTGGGCCCTGAACTCTGACCCTGGGCACTGTCCCTCAGCTCTTCGGCTCAAGGCTAGCACTCTACTACTTGAGCCACAGCGCCACTTCCAGCTTTTTTCTTTCTGCTTATGTGGTGCTGAGGAATCAAGCCCAGGGTTTCAGGTATGCAAGGCAAGTGCTCTACCACTGAGCCACCTTCCCAGCCCCAAGGGTCTCATATCTAAAATATATTTAGAACTCAAAAAATTAACTCCAACAACAAATCCTCAAAGAAACAACTGCCTGATAAATAAGTGGGCTAAAGACTTAAAGAGAAACTTCTCTGAAGAGGAAATGAGAATGGCCAATAGACACAAGAAGAAATGCTCAACTTCTCTAGCCATAAAAGAAATGCAAATCAAAACAACATTGAGATTCCACCTCAACCCAGTTAGAATGGCTATTATCAAGAAATCTAACAACAGATGCTGGAGGGGATGTGGCCAGAAGGGACCCCTACTGCATTGTTGGTGCGAGTGTAAACTTGTTCAACCACTTTGGAGAGCAGTATGGAGGTTCCTCAAAAGACTCCACATAGAGCTCCCCTATGACCTAGCAATCCCACTTTTGGGCATTTACCCAAATGATCACAAAGAAGGCCATACTAAAGCTACCAGCACAACTATGTTTATCACAGCATTATTCACCATAGCTAAGATATGGAACCAACCCAGATACCCCTCAGTAGATGAATGGATCAAGAAAAAAAAAATACACACACACACACACACACATATATGCACACACACACGTTTACACACACACACACACACACACACACACACAATGGAATTTTATACCGCTGTCAGAAAGAATGACACTGCCCCACTTGTTAGGAAAGGTAAAGACTTGGAAAAAATTATATTAAGTGAAGTAAGCCAGGCCCAAAGAAACATAAGTCCCATGGTTTCCCTTATTTGCAATAACTAGTATATGTCAGAAAAGGTCAAGAACTATGTACATATGACCATATAAGATGATGCTACGTGAAATGAACCCAAAATAGGGACACAGGAGGTTCTATCTTTCTTGCTGTTCTTTTTAATGTATTTATAATGTACTAGGTAATTTTTTTGTTTCTTTTGTCTGTTCTTCCCCCATGGTATAACCCCTGTTTTCACTGTTTTTGATTCCAATACCCTGAATCTTGCATATACATTTTTCTAATTTGGGGAGGGGAAGAGAAATAACAAAATGCTGAAATAAGGATACAGGTTGACCTATTGTAACAATGAGATGTACAAGACACTACGTTGAAAATGAATTTTACGGGCTGGGAAGGTGGCTCAGTGATAGAGCGCTTGCCTTGCATGCCTGAGGCCCTGGGTTCGATTCCTCAGCACCACATAACAAAAAGAAACAAGCCGGAAGTGGTACTGTGGCTTAAGTGGTAGAGTGCTAGCCTTGAGCAGAAGAGCTGAGGGACAGCGCCCAGACCCAGAGTTCAGGCCCCACGACCGGACCCAAAAAAAAAAAAAAAAGAAAGAAAGAAAATGAACTTTACAACTTCGGGGGATGGGAGGGAGTAGTTTTTGGGGAGAGAGGGAGGGAAGAGATGGCAGGGGAAAAACAAAGGAAGGGGTAACAATGCTCCATAGGAGATGTACTCAACTTACTTATGTAACTGTAACCCCTTTGTACAGTATCTTTACAATAAAAATATATACATACTAAAAAATAAGTGAGTCAAGGAAAACTGGATATGCACATAAGAATAAAATTGAATGTTTGTACCATATACAAAAACAATTCAAGGATTTAAAAATCAATTTAAATGTTAAAGTATCTAAAATATCTAAAATAAAACTCTTAGAATAACAGAATCAAAATTGGTCTTAGAAATTATCTTTTCTGACTATGAAAAAAGCACAGGCAAAACAAACAAAAATAGGAAGTTGGAACATTAAAACATTTCTACAAACAAAGGAGTCCACTGAATGAGAGAAAATATTTGCAAACCACTTATCTAACAAAAATGTAATGCTCAAAATACAAAAGAAACTCAGAAAATTCAGTACCCCAAATTCTAACCTGACTTTAAAATTAGCAAAAAAATCTGAAGAGGGCATTATTCCAAAGAAGATGGTCTAGTAGGAATATAAAACAAATGATCAGTATCACTAATAACTAGTGAAATGCAAATCAAAACTAAAACGAGGTATTACATCAAAAGTTTTAAAGTATTGGTGAGAGGGTACAGAAAAGGGAATCCATTTGAACTGCTGATTCAAATGTAAATTGATACAACCAATGGAAAATGGTTCAGAGCTTCTTCAAAGAGTCAAAAACCACAGTTATATGAGGTATAGATAGAGAGACAGAAATATAGACATAAATATAATGAATGACATATTACCTAAAGGACCTATCTACACTTTCAGGTTCAATACAGCTTATTCAGAGTAGCCAAAAAAATGAAAATAATTAAGTGTCTAACAATAGATGAGGGGATAAAGAAAGTGATGTATGTGTTTGAAATATATTTTTCCTGATAGAGTTAGATAGAAATATTACTAAAACTTTAAAAATATCCAAATGACTACAAACCAGGCTACACTAAAGCCACCAGCACAACCATGCTCATTGTAGCATTGTTTACCATAGCTAAGATATGAAATCAACCCAGATACCTCTCAACAAACAAATGGGTCAAGAAAATGTGATATAGATACACAATTGGATTTTCTATGCTTCCATCAGAAAGAATGACATTGCTCCATTTGTAGGAAAATGGAAAGACTTGGAAAAAATTATACTAAGCTTTGATGCTATTCTTAAGGTATTTTATTATATTTTATAAATCATAACTTACATATATGAGATAGATGTTTTCATATGTATCTAATGGCATAAATTAAAAATCCAATCATGTTTTACTTAAAAACAAGTATATACATTCCAAGAAATGTGTCATTAGTCAATTTTATTATTCTTAATCCAAAACCAAGAACTCAATGACCAGTCTAAGGGAAATAATCTATACAACAGAATTTTATGTAACGGTTTTAAAGGAATAAAGCTATTAGCTTTATCACTAATGTAGGATATACTAAATTTATGAGTTAGATCAGTAATACTTAGGCTAACACTCCATAACTAAGCATTTATAAAATTTTGGAATTATGTATGCATTTATGCAGGCAATTGTATTCACATATACTTTTTATAGGAAGAAAACCCATAGCATTTAGGTTCTTAAAGAGAGAATGGTGGGGGCTCGGAAGGTGGCTCAGTGGTAGAGCACTTGCCTCACATTCATGGGGCCCTGGTTTCGATTCCTCAGCACTGCATAAGCAGAAAAAACAACAGAAGTGGTGCTGTGGCTTAAGTGGTAGAGTGCTAGCCTTGAGCTGAAGAGCTGAGGGACAGAGCCCAGGCCCAGAATTCAGGCCCCACAACTGATGAGAGAGAGAGAGAAAGAGAGAGAGAGAGAGAGAGAGAGAGAGAGAGAGAGAGAGAGAGAGAGAGAGAATGGTGATCCAAAAATAATAATTACTATGTTAGCTAGTCTCTAAAGATAGCTCCCAATAAAACAAACTTCTTGTTTTCCACCTTATGTGATCTCTTCCTACACAGCATGTGTACTGAGTAATTTACTCTAAGAAACATAATGCCAATCTTAGGCCTGAGCCCTATAAAGGTCTAACATGTTTCACTTTTTGTACTGTCAAGAATCTTGAACTACCACAGAAGAAATACCCTTATCATGCAAGAAGGGGAAGGGACCACATTAGACAATGAGAATTCCTGATATTCCTTCTGACACATCCTGTCATATCAACTCACAAAGATGCCAGTCAACAGAGTGAAATGTCATAGACATTTAATGTGACATCCATAGTCACATTAGAATCCCCAAGAACAACCAGCAAAAAACAACAACAACAACAAAAACTCCATATCAGGCCCAATTAAAGCCCATTATCATGTAAAGTAAGAACATGGATATTGTGTGAAGTCATAGAAGTTTGGAGAGTGATAATAGGTAACCAAACAGTCATCTGGGTAATCTCTGTTCTCGCATGTATGCACACATACATACAAGCACATGCACACATACATGCACACTATACTGATACTATTTTATATTATACTTACACTGAACAAAAACAACTATTTAGAGTAGGCATGGTAGGTAGCTCAGGCCTGTAATCCCAGGATGTGGGAGGCTGAGACAGAGGAGAGGGATCATGAGTTCAAGACTAGCTGGGTTAAATAGCAAAACCCTGTCCCCAAAACAAACAAATGAACTTTCATTTCATATATTAAATTTATATAGGTCCTTTTTATTATATAAAGTAAGATACATATGATCCATATAGGTTTGCACTTAGAATTAAGAGTTGTAAAGTGGAATGAGGACACTCAAAGAACTTTTTATTTTAAATATTACAGTTATTACTCATGCAAAATACCTTCTTTCTTCTGGCCAAATAAATGAATAACATCACATTGAAAGAAACAAGCAAAGCTCAAAAAAATAAGACATAGAAGCTGGACATAAATGACATACATACATAATCATAGACATGAACGTATGGAGATAAATCTGTATACTACATATAAATATATATATATATATATATATATATATATACATGAACAAACACAGAACATGAGTCTAACTAGAAGATTACTTAGAAGAAGGTGAAGGGAAAAGAAAAGGAGTATAAATAAATTTGAGATACATGACAAGTATATGCAAAAGTAGCATGAAGAACCACAATGAACGCTGTTGATAAACAGGGGGTTAGAAGGGAGAAAAAGTTGGGAGGTACTAGTGAGAAAGATTTGGGCTTAACAAGGGTGAAAGACATTGAATATGGCTGAAACTGACTGTTAGCATGTGTGAAAAATAGAATAATACCAAAAAAAAAGTTGTTTGAGGCTAAGGAGAAAGATATTTTTTACTTTACTAATGACACAGCATTGTATTGTGTTATATTAGCCTAATCACAATAATGTTTACTGAATAGAAATACTTTTTGCTTATTAATTTCCACATTAATCTTGCAAATGATACTCAAGTAGAAAACAAATTCAAATAGATCTAAGAATCTTGCCCCAGAACCAAAAAGGCAAAGCAGAACATAAACAATATGAAAAAAGCCAGATACCATTTCATCTTTTCAATTTAAGTGAAATGAAGATATAAACAAACTTTGTGGTGGCATTTTTTTAATCTACTGTATTTGATTTTTCAAAATAAAAACATCCATTTTCCACAGTCAGCTCTGTTACTCAAAAAGGCAAGAGCCATGGCTTTGGTAAGAACAGATTTACTTGACAACTATATGTATTTTTTAACTCTCTGAATACCTAGCTAATGATATTTCTAGTTTGTTTTTTAATTTAAAATTAGCCTTTTTTCTTCTTTCTCACATTTCTCTACCATCAGCAAGTTTTTTATATTTTCTTAGGCACTACTTGGCCTTTTTGAACCTCAGATTTCTCATTTAAAAGTGAGGATCATTACATGCAAATCACTTACCAAAGGACCTGACCTTTGCAAACACTAAGTTGCTTGTTATTAGCATCCTTCTTATGGATAACAAAATGATACTAAGGATCAAGGTTCCTAGGATCATGATATCTACCTACACAACAGTTTTCCTATCCTCTTTCCTAATAGAACTTGTATTTTATTTTATTCTATTGCCCTCACCCACCTGCCTATAGGCAGGCAGGTCCAGGGCTTATCACTGGTTCATAGGTAACACCACAACCCTTGGTCAGTATTAGCTCAAGAACAGGTATACAATAGTATTCAGTTAATGAATTATGAGGAGTGGGCTGGGAGTGGGGCTTAGTGGTAGAATGCTGCCCTAGCATACATGAAGCCCTGGGTTCAATTCCTCAGTACCACATAAACAGAAAAAGGGGCACTGTGTCTTAAGTGATAGAGTGCTAGCCTCGAACAAAAGAAGCTCAGCGACAGTGCCCAGGCCCTGAATCCAAGCCCCAGGACTAGCAAAAAAAAAAAAAAAAAAAAAAAAAAAAAAAAGCACAGACTGAAATATGAAGAGAAACATTACCAGCAGATTTGAGGAAAGTGTTCCTCACTCCTAGAAAAAGGTTATATAGGCACATACCTTCAATCTAAGCATTTGGAAGGCTGGGGCAGAAAGTCTCAAGTTCTAAGCCAACCCTAGATACCCAGCAAGATCCTGTCTCAAAATAGCAGAAAGAGAAGTGCAAGGAAGGAGAGGAAGGGAAAAGGAGGAGGAGAAATGAAAGGAGAGGAAGAGAAGAAGAGAGGAAAGACAAGTAGGGAGAATAGGAAGAGAGAAGATAGAAGAAGGAATGGAAGGAGAGTAGAGAAGAGGGCGGGGGAGGGGGGGCGAAAAGAGCTACAAAAGAGATTTGGATGAATCTTCTGGCAATACAATACTCAGCTATCCTGAGAAAGTGGCCAAAAAGTGAGGATAATAGAGCAAGAACTAGAAAGGAGGCAGAAGGAGGTTCCTGGTGTCATCGAAGCAGCACTGGGCCCAAATCACCTAGGAGCCTCTGAACACCCTTCGATTTGTAAAACCTTAGACGTGAAGCCAATTTCTTTTTTTTTATTTTTAATTTTTTTATTTGAAAATGTTTAAAAAAAAAAAAACAGAGGGGTTATAGTTACGTAAGTCAGGCAAAGAGTGTATTTCCTTTTGGACAATATTACCGCTTCCCTTGTTCTCTCATTTTTACTTTCTGTTATATGCAACCCAAAGCATGCAATGATAGATGTTCCTCAACTTAAAGCAGGATTGCAGTCAAATAAACCCATTAAAAATGAGTTGAAAATGAATTTATCACATCCACTGAGCATATTATAGTTTAGCAGTACGGTCCACTGAAGACATCACTGTGTATTCTGGTGACCATGTTGCTAATTGAGAGCTTGCTACCATTGCAAGCACCTCAAAAGAGTATCCCACCACATACCAGTAGCTCAGAGAAATACCAAAATTCAACAGAAAAAAAAATTAAACATTTACACTCTAGTTTTTGACCTGTATCACACTTGGACAGCACTGTATAGGTGAAAGATGGTAGACCGAACCATCTTTTAACCCAGGGACCCTCTGTAGAATAGTAGAGGAAGTAGTAGGTTTTACCAAAGCTGAGCCAAACAAAACTTAACCCTTTTCTTTTTTTTCTTTTTTTTTTTTGGGGGGGGGGGGTCCGGTCGTGGGGCCTGAACTCTGGGCCTGGGCGCTGTCCCTCAGCTCTTCAGCTCAAGGCTAGTGCTCTACCACTTGAGCCACAGCGCCACTTCCGGCTTTTTTCTTTAATTGCTTATGTGGTGCTGAGGAATCGAACCCAGGGCCTCAAGCATGCAAGGCAAGCTCTCTACCACTGAGCCACCTTCCCAGCCCTTAACCCTTTTCAAAATGAAAGTCTCTAGCATGATTACCTAAAACTCTGAAACAAATAGGAACATGAGCTTTGACTTTTCAATACAAAACAAACCATTTGCCAGTCAGAATCTGTTTGACAGTGCCTCCAAACAAAGAAAAGGTTCTTGAGTTCAACTCAACAGGCATTTATTAAGTGCTTCCTGTGCCTTTAACCCATCAAACTTATCCTCAAGAATCTCCCCAGCTTTGTAGAAAAGCAATGGCATAGTGGCCATGAAGCATCCCATGACACCAACTGATTTCAGTTGGAATAAATTTATGGCGCTGAGCATGGGAAGAAAGGATGAAAAAAGCATGTGAGTTAGGAAAGACATCAATGGGAAGAGGGAGAAGAAGGAAGGAAAGTTAAGAGAGGGGAAAAGAAATGAGCTGCAGAAAAAGAAGATATTTGAATCTAATTGAAAGGATAAAAAAAGCTTCATCAGATAGATGGAGGGAAGGGATCCTAAACAGAAGCAAAAAAAGAGATACTTGCACTTATGATGCAACAGCAATAGATAAAGAAAGTGAATGATGGTAATGAAAGCTTCCTATTCCTAAATGTTTCCCAGACTTGTAGATTAAAATAAAATCTACCTATACAATTTGCACAGTCAGTTGCTGGAAACTGTCTGTGAACTTGATAATGTAGGCAGGGTTTAGCCTACAAATGTTATTCTACAGAAAGCTCAGAAAGCTTAATACAGACCCAGACAGATGATTCTGATGAGAATAACTACAAAGTAGCTGCTCCTAATGTGTAAAATGAAATCAAAGTAACTAAGACAAATCAAATGAGAATGTTAAACAATTATATGAAAAAAAAGTTTGAGAATATTGTATTTCTACAACCCATTTATTTTTAGCAAGAGAAACAAAGCATGTAACAGGTAAAGCAGGGGCACATCTAAACTTTAAGGGTAAGAAAAAACACAAATGAAACAAATGATCAGGAAACCTTAAATCCTTACTTAAAATCTTTATTATCGTTTGACCTGAATTTTAGTAGCTATCTTAGCTAGACTGATTATAAAAAGTTCCAGCTGAAGACATGGCTCAGCAGTAGAGTGCTAGCTTAGCAAACATGAGATCCTGAATTCAAAATGCCAGTTCTGAGGAGAAGAAAATCAGAGTACATTTCACTTCTCTGTTACTACAGCAGGCCTGTAATTCAGTGAATGCCTCTATTTCCTGGAGGACACATGAAGTTCTTGATTTCAAGGCCAACCTCAGCGACAGAGAAACTCTGTCTCAAAATAACAAACAAAAAACAAAAACAGACAAACCAAAACTTTTGTATCTGCAGAACTCTTAGAAACTGAAAACCCAAACCAAAATTTTATGTCTGAAAAACCATGCTGAAAATGTTCAGGAAAAACTTTTAGAGGAACTGAAGACCTACACTTTGAGTATCTAAGAGCTAAAGCCTCAAATTCCCAAGACATCAATTTTTCATAACAGTTTGCCAACATCAGACATACCACCAACCTTCAAAAAGTGATGAGTTATACCATGTACAACTTTTATAGCAATAAATTTTCAATTTACAAAACTCAAAGTCAATACATTGTGCCTCATAATCATTTAAGTTGGCAAGACTTTACATAAAAATTTAAAGTAAAGCATTGGAAATATTTGATTTATGTTACACAGCACTATGGAATTTAAACATTTGTATGCTCAATCAAACTCTACTTCTGGTCAATTCACTCACTGATTAGCTTACATATAACTTCCTAACAAATACTTGCCCAAATGTAATATGAAAATCTTTAAAGAATTATCTTCATATTTTTTAAAGAAAATCTCAAGTCAAGTAAATTTCCTAAATAGAAAAGAACCACCAAAACAGAATAATATCCCAACATGACCTTGTGCTATAAAAGGCATGAGTTGTATTGAGTGAATTCTGCCTCTAACAAGAACCTTCTACAGAGAGAACCAAGAAGGCAAAGCCACCAAGGCCTTCAGTCCAGTAAGAGCCACGAAGCAGCGTGTCAGAAAGAAATTGTTTTTCTGCTCCTTTTGATGGGTTATGCTTTCAAGTCAGGAAATTAGAAACAGGTGTGCCAGAGGGCACACACATCCTCGCTCCACACTGAAAAACAGGCGTTTTCAATTTTCAAACATGAAAGGGACTCCTGTTGAATGAAAGAAGAAATGAAAATCCAGCTCTGTTTCTGCGAACCATATGAAGGGAGCTTAGAAAGTCTTTGACAAGTTGCTTGCCTTACTCCTTCTCCAACTGACAGCAGGTAGTACTTGACAATAGGAAGGAAAAGGCATTCTTTTAAGTGAGAACAATCAAAGGGAGAAATACATGAGGGATCGCATCATTGGAAGTTTAACTCATCGCTTGATCTTATTACTCTTTTTTTTCCCACCATTTCTTTACCTCATGTTTTCAAATTAGAAGTCTGTTCTTTCACAAAACAACAACAAAGCAATGCAAACTAAGTATCTAGTGCAAACACACACACACACACACAAACACGTCTGAAAAAATGCAAACTTCAAAAGAACCTTTGGGCTCCACTTGATCCGCTATCCTCAGAGCAAGTCTTACCTTCCCTGTATGATGTCCTGAGCACTGCTGGAACGCAGGACGATGGAGACATTTCAGTGAGTACATGCCGGGCGCTGGTGGCTCATGCCTATAATCCTAGCTACTCAGGAGGCTGATCTGGGGATCACGGTTCAAAGCCAGCCTGGGCAGGATGAGCAATGCTAACCTTAAAGACATTAGTGTGGATGGAATTGGTAGGGAAGGCAGGAAGCGAATGTACTTAAGGCTATAACAATGCTTGTCATCAGGTTCACTGAGGTGCCTACAAGTGACTCTGGGAGGCACACTACAAGGTTCCCCAGAGGAACAGATGCAGCAGAGCATTAAAGCCTAGCAAACCTATCCATATAGGCAGTACTTAAACGTATTTCTGCACTGACAAGAAACTCCATATATCATCAAGTAAGGTCACAGCTTTTGAGCCTTTTAGGACTGAGTCTATGTTATTACTTCTCTTCTAGCATATACAGAATTGCACAGAATAAAAATCACTACAGCCAGGCACCATTGGCTTATGCCTGGAATCCTAGCTACTCAGGAGGCTGAGATGGGAGGATTGCAGTTCAAAGCCAGCCCAGGCAGGAAAGTCCTTGAGATTCTTATCTTCAATTAACCACCAGAAAACCAGAAGTGGCCCTGTGACTCAACTGGTAGAGCACTCACCTTGAGCTGAAGAGCTCAGGGACAGCACACAGGCCCAGAGTTCAAGCCCCATGACCACCAACAACAACAATAACAAAATCATTACAACAACTGCTGCTTTATTACATGAAAGCAATTAAAAGTCACTTTTCCAAGGAATAAAATACCTGTTAATTTATACATGAAAGTATATCCTGTGTTTTAAATTTTAATTCAGAAGAATATTTAAAACATCCACTCACCTGTATGTAAAAAACAAAACTTAACATGAATTAAACAGTATTCCCACTTCTCTTTCATGGCAAAAATCCACCGAAATATTACTGCTATCACAAGACAGCAGAATTATTTTCTGAATTATCGCCAATGAGCATACATTATGTCACAATCAGAAAAAAAAGCCAATTTATTTAAAACTTTTAAGACATTATAAGAAAAGCTGTCATATTTAACTGGTTTCTTAGGAAATGATCTGGCATAATTTAGAATTCTGCTTTACTATGATCTACCAGTGACTTTAGTAACACTAAAAAAAAAAAAAAAAAAGGCAATAAGCCAGACACTCATGGCTCATGCCTGTGATCCAAGCTACTCAGGAGGCTGAGATCTAAAGATTGTGGTTTGAAGCCAGTTTGGGCAGGAAAATCTGTGAGATTCTTATATCCAATTAACCACTAAAAAGCCAAAGTAGAAAAAATTATATTAAGTGAAGTAAGCCAGACCCAAAGAAGCACAGGTCCATGGTTTCCCTTATTTGCAATAACTAGTATACATCTAGGACAAGCAGAAAAGGTCAAAAGCTACACACATATGACCATATAAGGTGATGCTAAGTGAAAGGAACCCCAAGATAGGGACACAAGTGGTTTTATCTTTCTAGCTGTTCTTTTTAATGTACTTATAATGTACTGTGTGATTTTTTTTGTTTCTTTTATACGTTCTTCCTCCATGGTATAACCCCTGTTTTCACTGTATTTTAATCCAGTGCCCTGCATCTTATATATACATTTTTCTAATTTGGAGAGTGGAAGGGAAATAACTAAATGCTGAAACAAGGATACAGGCTGACCCATTGTAACAATGAGATGTACAAGACACTGTTGAAAACGAACTTTACAACTTGAGGGGGGAGGGAGGAGTTGGGGAAGTGGGGAGGGAAGGTATGGTAGGGGAAAAACAAAGGAGGGGGTAACAATGCTCATAGGAAATGGACTCATTACCTTACTCATGTAACTGTAATCCCTCTGTACAATATCTTTACAAAAAAAAATTTTTAAAGGTAGAGCTATGGCTCAAGTGGTAGAGCGCTATCCTTGAGCAAAATATGATCAGGTCACCCAGGCTCTGAGTTCAAGGCTCAAGATTACCACACAGACACAGACACAGACACAGACACAGACACATAGACACAGACACAGACACACACACACACACACACACACACACACACACACACACACAAACACACACACACACACAAGAAGTATTATATTAAAAGTACAACAGGTGTCAAGTCTCAGAACAGAATTACCAACCCAAATCATGATTTTAATTCTTGGAAGTATGCTAGGAATTTATATACTCTATTATTGTAAATAAATTATATTCTCCCCATCCCCAATATCAAAACAGTCCAAAGGGCCAAGTTCTTTTAAGATGATGATATTTACAAATGTTAGTGTTTCTTCTATGCTCACATCTAAAAGTCACAATTCACCAAAGGATTCTCATGGCTTTATTCCCAAGACTACTACATATAAGGCCTCAAATTATTTCAACTTAAGTAGCTAGTCCTTGTACCAAGTACTGTAAGAATCTTGCTGAACGTAACAAGCTTTAAAAAGTTTATCATTTCACACAGACAAGAAGCTTCTGAAAAGCATAAGTGTCAGCCCTATAGTGAGAAACATCACTGCCTCAATACAGTGGATTAAAGAAGTACAGGCTGAAAGGTCTGGATTCTACCAGTATAATTGATCTGTTTGTTTAATTGCTTGGCCAGTGTTGCTTCTTACTAGAAGAATCACTGCTCTTCATTGCAAAACAACTTCAGAGATGAAACATCTATCTTCATGTATCTTCCAAAAGTAGGAATGTTTCCCTACTGAAAAGAATATCTACTTCATACAAGGAAAACTTTGATTATTCAAAGCCTTCTAGAGGCCACCATCCAAGATGCCAAATTAAGCTCCAAAGATCTCTCCCTTACCCATCTTCCTCAGGCATTCTCTGCTCAGGACAGAATACATGACTTCCTTTTAGATAGGCTTGGCCTATCTCACTCTACCATGATGTATTTGGCAGAAAGAAAATAATGATAAAAGAAAAATACTCAGGGGATGGTTACACATACCTATAATCCCAGCACTTGGGAATTACAGGCAGAATCACAAGTTTAAGGGAAGCTTGGAATACAGTTATATTTCCAGGCCAGAATGGGTTACACAGTGAAATCTTGTCTCAGAGAGAGACAGAGACAGAGAGAGAGAGAGACTGTTAAAGGATACACTATGGAAACAAAATATGGAGCGAGGATAAGAAGAATTAGATAATTATATATTTTAGTCAAGGAAGATCTCCATGATCTCCTCTCCATAAGAAGACAAGCCAAGTGAACAAAGAACTGATAGCTGAGGGTTGAATTCCTAAGGATGGAGATCTGAGGGACAGGAAACAACTCAAGCAAAGGTCCTAAAATGGAAATATTCATGGTGTGCTTAAAGTACATAGCAAGACAGCCAAGGTAGCTGAAACTGAGTGGCCAAGGGAAGATATGCAAAAGGACCAACTTGAGAGGAAGGTGGGACATATTTAAAATAAAGCCTTATATACTCTTCTTAAAAACTTGGCTCATCCCTTGAATTATATGGGAAGCAAGTGGACAATTCAAAGTAGCAAACACATGACTTGAGTAAGGTTAAACGTCAATTTTGAGAACTGAAATTAGTAAACGCAAAAATAAGCAAGTGACTAGGAGGCTACAGCAACAATCTAGAGACCATGGATCTTTTAGAAGCAGGGGAGAAAGAGACTAGCTTCATTCTAGAAGGAAGGGAAATGGAAAGCTAGAAGGAAGACTAAAATGATTGAACAGAGTTCTAAGCATAAGTGGGCTTTAATTCACCAGATATGTCTGTTATAAATGCAATACAAATGAGGGGGAAATTACTGTACTGAAAAGGAGGGGGATGAGGAAGAGGAGGCGGTAGCTAGCAGCAGTGGCGGCAGCAGCGGCAGCAATATGAATTTTTTGCCTGACTCTCCCCAACCCTTGAAGAGCAGAAGCCCTGTGGAACTTGTATCCATCTCAGCAGCAGTTTCCTAGTAGGCCATAAGACTATTTCAGGGTTTTGGGGTTTTTTTGTTTGTTTGTTTTTTTGGTGGTACTAGGGCTTGAACTCAGAACCTCATACTTGTTAGGCCAGCCCTCTACTGCTTTACCACTTGAGCCACACCCCTATCCCTTTTTGCTTTCATTTATTCTCTAAATAGGATCTTGTGCTTTTTTGTCCAAGGCACTTAGACCATAATTCTCCAACATTTACTTCCTAGTAGCTGGGGACCACAGACATAAACCACCACAACTAGGCTTGTTTTTTGAGACAGGGTCTTACTAACTCTTTGCCTCCTTCTATTGGAGGATAGGATATAGACTCCCAAATGGTTAAGATTACAGAAATAACCTACCACACTCAGTCTAACTTTTCCATCTCTTAAAATCTCATTCACTTTCAAAGTTATTCCAGGCAAATCATTGCCACAATTCTCCACACAGCTCTCGTTTCTAGTCCTGCCCAGAGCTAAGACCTAGAAAAGCAAACAACCTAGAAAATCAGCAAGTGCTGAGCTTCAACTAGAAACCAAGTAGCAGACATTTCTTCCCTCCAGATTCCTTTGGGAAGATTCTACATCTCCTAATATCTAGTTGTTATCACTGCCTTCTGGACCCAGTGTTTCTCTTTAAGAGGAAAAGAAAAACAGCACAGACAAGTCACAGAAGACCAACATTAAAGTCAAGCAGAGCATAAACTGAATCTTCTGCTTTTTTTTCTCTTTCTGACCTTCTAATCCTTCATCTGTTCCTCCTTTCCATAGCTAGAGACAGATCACAAAATGTATCTTACATTTCACATCTCATGTGTTACTAAAAAATTGTGTGTGATTGGCAAATTGAATCATATTTACAATGCTATATAAAGAAACTCCATGGTGAATAACCTTTTGCAAAAAGTAAACATCCTTTTAGAAGAGGCTGAAGCCATGTATATAGTTCTTAAGTGTCATTTACATATGATGCTCTTCCATCTGCAAAGCTCTTTACCAGGCACTCACAAGACATCCCAGCCTTTCTTTTTTTCTTTTTTTTGGGGGGTGGGTCTGGTCATGGGGCCTGAACTCTGGGCCTGGGCACTGTCCATCAGCTCTTCAGCTCAAGGCTACCGCTCTACCACTTGAGCCACAGCGCCACTTCTGGCTTTTTTTCTTTTTGTTTATGTGGTGCTGAGGAATCAAACCCAGGGCCTCAGGCATGCAAGGCAAGCGCTCTACCATCGAGCCACCTTCCCAGCCCCATCTCAGCCTTTCTTTTCCCAAGAGATTGCTGTAAGAGGACCCAAAAGAAATTATTTATTTTTAAAAAGAAGCTTCGAATAAAACCATCTTCCAGTTTAACCAATTCTAAAACATATTTTTGTCATATTTAAAAAGTTTCTGAAATCAGAATGTATACTAGTATGATGATGTCCTCCTATGCAATCCTATAAGCTATGGTGGCAATAAAGTACCATTGTCTCTAGATGCAAGCTATTCAGATTTGTTGTCCTCTTCAGTTATATGAATGACAGAACTACACGTGTTGAGTTTACAGCTATTTAGAATGTGTTTAAAGGGGGGCTGGGAAGGTGGCTCAGTGGTAGACTGCTTTATGCATGAGGCCCTGGGTTCGATTCCTCAGCACCACATAAGCAAAAAGAAAAAAGCAGGAAATGGCGCTGTGGCTCAAGTGGTAGAGCACTAGCCTTGAGCTGAAGAGCTGAGAGACAGCGCCCAGGTCCAGAATTCAGGCCCCACGACCGGACCCAAAAAAAGAATGTGTTTAAAGGGTTGCAATATGATACAGAATTCAAATGAAAAGTGATTTCACATAAAAGAAGGCATGGAAGCAGCAATAAGGTCTGATCTCATTATTAGTGAAACAACTACTTCTCACTAGAACAACATCCCCACTTCTACAGGTTCTTGTAAAATAACAACCATGTGTTAAGTAATGAGAAAACAGCACAACATACTTCATTAGACAGAGCCTTCCTTTTCTTGTTTTTTTTTTTTATTGTGAAAATACTGTACACAGGAGTTACAATTACATGGGCAAGATAACGAGTACATTTCTTAGCAAGCATTGTTGCCTCCTCTTTGTTTCCCCTTCCCATCCCTTCCCATACTCCCCCTACATCCCCCCACATGATCTTCCCTCCCCCACCCCCAGCCAAAGTGGTAAAGTTCATTTTTTGATATAACGACTTATACATCTCCTTGCAATGGGTCCCCTGTATCCCTATTTAAACAATTTGTTTTTTCCCTTCCCCTCCACAAATTACACCAACATCAAATACAGTGAAAGCAGGGGTTATACCGTGAGGGAGGGATATACAAAGCAACATAGAAATCATTTTATAAATGTTAGAAACAATTGCATGAAAGAAAAAAAAAACATTTGAATACTTATCTTGGGGTTCATTCCCCTAACATCAACTTATCTGACCTTTTCTGCTTGACTCAGACATATACTAGTTATTGCAAATAAGGGAAACCATGGGACCTATGTTTCTTTGGGCCTGGCTTACTTCACTTAATACAATTTTTTCCAAGTCTTTCCACTTCCTAACAAATGGGGCAATGTCATTCTTTCTGATGGTGGCATAGAATTCCATTGTATATCAGAGCCTTCCTTTTCATTAGTATTATTTTCAAAAAGTATATTCTATAAAAGTGGCTTAGATTCAATAGGACACACAAAGTATGAAGCCTCTATACTGGGCCAACAACTATACGAAGTGTCTACCATCTATCAACTCTTTGCATTTGCATGGCAATGATGGATGCTAGTAGGTAGTATTCTTTTTGTACAAATGTCCACCTGCCCAGGTCCCATAGCTAATGAGTCTGAGTAAGCAACAAGGTGTTTATTCTGCTCCCTATCTAGCTAGGCAAATTCCCATGATGCCAGAACATTTTGTCAAGAGTTTACAAGATCGGCTCCTGCTACTCCACCCCTCACTCATTTCTTCTCATTCAGTGATGAGAACAAGATGCTGGAGTTTATCCCTTAGGCTAAAGACCAAATCGCCCGTCTGGCCTTGGGAAAGCCCTATCCTGACCATAACTAACCATCTTCTCTCTGCTTTTCAATTATCACCTTCCAAGATATATAAACCCAAAATGCAGGCCAGGTCTCTGGATTTTCTGCAATAGCCAAAGGCACAAATCTTCTTTATTTTGGAGAAACAATTGCAAAATCCTTTGTTCCACCTTTCTTATGACTTGGTCACCCAACTCAGCATGTGTTTCTATTGTCAGCGCCAAAAGAAACAAGAGTGGAACACACACACAAATCCTACATACATGAAAGGAACCAAAGACCTTTATCTTCCTCAGGTCATGGTGGTTCATCCTTTAACAGGGGACAGCTGCAACATGACAAGTTGATTATCCAAGTTCAAAGGCTACTCAATGGGATGAACTTGAGATAAATGACACAGGTGGGGCAAAAGACTAAATATCTAACAAGAAGAGGAAAAAAGCTTTAATTCCACAATTTTTGCTTTACTAGCCCACTACATTCTACTCAATAGAATAAAAGTCATGAAATACATTGTTAGTCCAATTTTTGTATCATCAAACTGTGTTGGGCTAGGAATAGACAATGCCAAGGAGACTGAATTTCTTTTTTAGGATGACATGTCTAGTAGGTTCAGTTTCAAATAGAATACAAACACATTAACATAAACATAAAACATAATAGCATCTTAAGATTCTTAGGAGAAAGGGGGTGAGCAATGGTAGCAAGCCCTAAGTACCACCAATACTACCACAATATCAAAAAATTACCAGTTTGAGAGTTCACTTTGTTTGTGTACTACAATTTTCCATAGACAGAGGACTATTGTGTGCACAGGCTAATTCAGAAACATTATATACCAAGATTCTTATGTGCCATCAATATTAAATTAAAATTTAACCCTTTACTAGATTTTGTTTACCTTTATAAAAAATTAAAAGACACTGTCTTGTCAGCGATATTATAATGGTTTCAACTGCACATTAATTCATGTTTACATTTCATCTCAAAGGCCAGTGGCTCAAAATCATATTTCTACACTCAAGTAAGAAAAGGAGCTGGGTCAGACAGCAGCCACCATAGGCATACAAGGAAACACAGGTCTGAAATAATAGGACAGGGTGAGTAGAACTAGAAAGAAGCAACAACTATGACAATGGCGCCAAGATTTCAAACAAAGAATAGGAAAGTAAGGGGCAATAAAAGAGCCTGGAAAGCACCAGGAAAGGTGACACAGCGTATAGAAATGAAGAAGCTGACTGTGTATTTAATGCCTATAAGGGCAAGTCCAAGAAATCAGAAGAGATTTGCATGTACTTCAGGAGAAAAGTCCAGAGTAAACACAGATGTAGCTGATACCCCAAGAGAGAGTAGTTAAATCATGAAAACACTAAATCACCAAGAGAAAGCATACAAGGAGATGAAGAGAATCTATCAGAGGCGCAAACCTGAGATTGTAATCAATAAGAGGACACAGGAAGTGGAGTATATATAGAAGGCAAAGATGCAATATCCTATAGGCAACACCTCCATAAACGATCACAGAATCAGTAAGCAGAAGTAGCTTGCTGGAATGGATGATTTATTATCTTGGAGAAGAAATCAATATGGTAAAAAATTAAAGAGAGTAAGAAGAAGGCAGATAGACAGACAGACAGATAAATAGATGGATAGACAGACAGATAGATAAGATAGACAGACAGACAGACAGACAGACAGACAGACAGATAGATATGTGCATTCTTCTAATAAATCTTGAAGATATTAGGGAAAAAGGAATAAAACTGTAACTTGCTGGATAACAGTATCACAACACAAAGAAAGAGAAAAGAGGGCTGGGAAGGTGGCTCAGTGGTAGAGCACTTGCCTTGCATGCATGAGGCCCTGGGTTCGATTCCTCAGCACCACATAAGCAGAAAGAAAAAAAAAAAGGTCGGAAGTGGTGCTATGGCTCAAGTGGTAAAGCACTCGCCTTGAGCTGAAGAGCTGAGGGACAATGCCCAGGTCCAGAGTTCAGGCCCCACAACCAGACCCAAAACAAAGAAAGAGAAAAGACTTCAAGCATATTAGGTACATGCATTATAAAAATCTGGAAATAAATGATCATTCTGTCAGTCTCCCCATGCTCTCATTCTCTCTCTTTCACATACACAAACATCCACTTTCACTCTTTCTCTAAATGATAATCACTTTTCTAATATAGATTCAAAAAGAAGATTTATATTTCACTAAAAGTTCAATTCCAGGAGTTGAAATCATAACTATACATTTTGAAATATACCATAAACTTTTGTCAACATTTTACCCAAAAGATTATCTGCTAATTTTGAAGCTTTTATAGCTCTTGTGATCTAAGTTTGACACTATCACAGGTCATTTGAGAAAAATATACATATACAAAAGGAAATTAAGCATGGTTAACTCTAGGGATGGACTGAAAATATCTGTATTTACACTATGGTACTAAACAATCCTTAAAACTCTAATTCTAAAGATTTTTTATATGCATCAATGTTCTTGAATATCCAATGATTGGTCTATGCTTTGTATTCCCCTAAAATGTTGCTTTTAATCATTAAATGGCTGGCAGATTTGTAGTTATAAAAAAATGGTTATGAAAGCAGCAAATACCTGAGGTACTCACAGCTGTGGAGTAGGGATTATGAGCTCCAGTATTTTCAGCCCAGCAGCCACATCCATAAAGAGCAGCCTAAGAAAAAGAATATAGGTATGTATACTATTGCAGAAATAGTAGATGTAATTATGATCTAAATATTCTCAGGAAAAAGTTCTCAACTTTCAATAGAAGACAAATGTCATATCCATTTAGTAAAGCCCGATTTACTAATGATGTATAGCAAGATGATAATGTCAGAAGTTGTGTAAGAACTACTCAAACAATGGTTTCAACACTCTTGACATTGTTTTCTTCTACTTTGAGATAAACAATATTTACTCTGCTATGTCATAGGACATCTAACTTATTCTTCCTAGCTGTAACATTGTTCACTGTGCAACCATCCAAAATCTCCCTCCCTCTGTTCTTTTCAGTCTCTGGTAATCCCATAGTATATACAAATCAAAACATTACACTATACCTCATAAATATCACAATTAAAGAAAATAGAAAATTAGTTTAAATAAATAAGTAAATAAATATTTTCAACCATTCAACTAAGTTTTTTTTAGTCTATCAGCAGTAGTTTGTTTTTTTTTCTTTCCTTGAAAAACCTCTTCTTTTTTGTAATGTCTCTGTTGGTGATTCTTCTGGCACTTGAAATCAACATGCTAGCCTTAAAATAGTGGTTCTCTAACTAGATGTGTGTTGAATTTCTTAGGAAACTTTCTAGTAAGAACCCTGTTTCCTAAGATTCTCATTCAGTGCTGGCAGAGGACTGGGAGGACTAGGATGCAGGCAGTGCTCCTAATCACCTCTAGAAAACCTCGCTTCAGGAGATCTTTTCATTGCCTCACTTAGCCAAATACAACAGGAAGAGCCAACACTCTGTACCTATGGGCCCAGTATATATTTGCCACCATGCTAGAGTCTATCGGATGAGAAGGAGGAAAAAAAGGTCTCTTCAAGCTAATCATTTTATTAAGTGGTGGAATATACTTGTGTGTCTGAAACCACTAAGATCACAATAAGCTACTATGGCTAATATAAAAGATTATGACCATCATGCCTATTTGTTTCCAATCAAAACTTCTTGTCTTGGAGAGAAGGGAATCCTAACTAGTAACTTCACCACTCCAAAATTAGAAGCAGTTTGAAAAATCCTTGCCTAAGTGTCATAGAGAAACATGGAAAGGCATAAGCAAGACTTCATTACCACTTGGTTAATAAAAATGAGAAACTGGGGGGCTGGGAAGGTGACTCAGTGGTACAGCGCTATCCTTGCATGCATGAGGCCCTGGGTTCGATTCCTCAGCACCACATAAGCAAAAAGAAAAAAAGCCGAAGTGGTGCTGTGGCTCAAGTGGTAGAGCGCTAGCCTTGAACTGAAGAGCTGAGGGACAGCGCCCAGGCCCAGAGTTCAGGCCCCAGGACTGGATCCAAAAAAAAAAAAAATGAGAAACTGGGGGGAAAAAAAAAACTAAATTCAATCTGTTGAGAATGATGAAAGGAATGACACTGATCGAGTCACATTGTATTCATAAACTGCTTTGTTATATGGCATTTCCTTTGTACAACTACTCCTAAGATAATAAAAAAAAAGTTAAGAAAAGAAATGGCTAAATGAGGTCTGACTGATAAATACATGGAATTCATAGCCAAGATATTCCCATAAGATATTTTTGAGGAGTTCACTTCTGAGGGCAGGAGAATACATTATTACTAAGTTGGCTAAATGCGGTCTGACTGATAAATACATGGAATTCATAGCCAAGATATTCCCATAAGATATTTTGAGTTCACTTCTGAGGGCGGGAGAATACATTATTACTAAGTTGGGAATATATTACATAAATTCTGTGGGGCAGAGGAACATATTACAAAGATTAGAAACAGCAACCACATAAGATTTCAGCTTTCTATGATACTCTATTTATTTTTTGTCTATCATGGGGCTTGAACTCTGGGCCTGAGTGCTGTCCCTCAGCTCTTCAGCTCAAGGCTAACACTCTACCACTTGAGCTATAGCGCCACTTCCGGTTTTCTGGTGGTTTATTGGAGATAAGAGTTTCACAGATGTTCCTGCCTGGGCTGGCTTTGAACCACAAGGACCTTAGGACTTACTGCCTCAGGAAAGGCAGGAAAGAAGGAAGGAAGGAAGGAAGGAAGGAAGGAAGGAAGGAAGGAAGGAAGGAAGGCAGGCAGGCAGGAAGGAAGCAAGCAAGGAAGGAAGGAAGGAGGGAGGGAGGGAGGAAGAAAGACACACACACACACACACACACACACACACACACACACGTATTATGGTGCACACCTGTGGTACTAGCTATGCAGAAGATGGAAGGTAAGATGGAAGCCAGACCAGGCAAAACGAAGACTCAATCTGAAAACCCTAAAAACTAAAAACGTGAGGAAACACGACTCCAGTAGTAGAGAGCTTGACTAGCAAGTTTAGGCCTTGAGTTTAATTTTCAGTATTTCCAAAAAGAAAAGACTATCCTGTAACATATACCTTAGTTTTGTGTCCTAATACTGCTGGTACTGGTAGAAACTAAAAGCCCTTCAGAAGTGACTCAACACTAAAACTGGCAGACTTAGATGATCAGCCATTAAGTAGTACTCTGGGGACAGATGTCAAGTCAACTAGTGTCAAAGAACTTACAATCTTAGTGGAAGAGCCTCTCTCAGACATCTGTATATCATCTTCTCCATTCTCTACAAAACCTTGATCAAGAAAACACACACACACACACACACACACACACACACACACACACACACACACACACACACACACACACACACACACGAATATCATAAAGCCAGAGGAAGTCCTCTTCCTAGGAAGAACATTGATGCTTATCATTTGTGTACTCTGTCTTCCTTTATGACATTCTCTTTTAATTTCATGACCTACACTTGTCTTCTTTCGGAAATTGGTTAGGATAAGATAGTCATAGTAAGATAAAACAAAGAATCGGAGCTTAGTCTCTCTTAACCACATCTTTGGGTAAAATAGAGCAACTTTAAGCAGGCTTTTAAAATAATATTAGAAGCTTCTTTCTTTTGGCAGTTAAATTTTATTAAAGGAAATATCCAGTAGCAAAAGGAGCTTACACAAATGATATTTCTTAAACTTTCTCTGGGCCATTGTTTCCTTTTTTATAAAATGAGGATAATAAAAATACCCATCTAGGGTACTGTCATAGGACCACTTAACTAATTGCTCCTGATGCATACAGCAAATGCTTAATAAACCACAGGGCCAAATGTTATGATTATTAACTATGACATGTAGTGAAACACATTGTGTCATTTTATTTTGATAGGTTGGTAAAGTAGCTAGGGTCCTCATTTTACATTTGTGAAGTAAATATTCAAAGTAAGGGGAATAGTAAGTAGGAAGATGGGATTAGAATAAAGGTTATCCTGAATCTACAGCTCACACACCTAATCAATGAAGTCAACTGCATGTTTTCATATCGGTAGAATGAAGGTTGAATGGGGAAAAAACACAGTAATTCCCCTTTAGTGTACTAGCTGTAAATTTTGTAATAATAAGCCAAAAAGCCATTAAATTCTAATTCAAATTAGCATTTAGCCATCTGTACTACTACTGCATTTCTAAAGTAGGGTAATATGTTAAAAATTTCAAATAGTGGGGCTGAGAAGGTGGCTCAGTGGTAGAGCGCTTGCCTTGCATGCATGAGGCCCTGGGTTCGATTCCTCAGCACCACATAAGCAGGGGAAAAAAAAAAGCCGGAAGTGGTGCTATGGCTTAAGCCGTAGAGCACTAGCCTTGAGCTGAAGAGCTAAGGGACAGTGCCAGGCCCAGAGTTCAGACCCCACGACCGGACCCCAAAAAAAAAAAAAAAAAAAAAAATTTCAAATAGTTCATTTTAAAAGTACATTGAAAAGTAGCTCAATTTGGTATACTTTAAAAAGCAATTAGCCTTTGAAATTTTTCTTTTGTATTTTGCTTTATTTTTTTCTCATTGACAAAAACTGCTCTCTACCTCTCAACAGATCTTTCATACTTGCAGGTTTATTATGTCTTCTTTACCCAGTAATATGATCTAAGTAAGCAAATCTACTTTTTTGTAAGTACTTTGACGTCTCTCCTCCATACCCTTTCTTTATATGTATATATATATATATGTATATATATATATAATATACATACATATAAATATATATACACACACATACCCTTTCCTGATTTTTCAGCTCTACAAGTTGTATAAATGGAGCAAATCAACACATAAATTTACTGAAGTACTTTTTTCCAGGACAGCACCGTGTGTGGTAGCAGAGTAACCTCAAGACTGTTAGATGTTATACCTTACTAACACAGTCCAAAACTATTGTTGCTATTTTGCTAACCAAACAAACAGTGAAAAAGTCATAGAATAACAATATAATGAAGGCAATTTTCCTGGCTTTTCCCTCTCCTTCTCCACCTGAGCATCCAAATCTGATATACCAAGCCTGATTTTCTTATTCCAGACTTGACAAATGCACAGGGATTTATAATATGGAAAAACACCATGGCCAGAAAACGGGCTTTTACAATGAGTTCAAGAATTTCCTATATAAGAGGTAAAGAATAGTACAAAATTAGTTACTCTTCCTTTTGGCTTCTCCCTGATACAAGACTATAATTGTCTTGTCCACCTAAAGGGCAAATCAGGGAACATCACTGGGGGCTTCCATGAATCATTCAATGTTTCAAGTCTTGGCTAACTACCAAGACCAAAGCAACTGAGATATCAACTTTTATTCGAATGACCATGACACAAAGCATTACAAGTTATACACCATGTATATGGCAAGATCCAAATACTGAGGGTTTATTTTCAACAAGAAAATACTTGTAGCTTCTTTAAAAGACTCTGTGAGAATGTCCAATTAAATTATTTATTCACTGAGCAAATATGTATTAAACCTACAGGTATGCCAAGTTGCTACATACTCAGGACACAGTGCATCAAATGTGTATTACTGCACTCTTGCCACATACCTAAATATTGGAGAGAGGAAGGTAGATTGAAGATGATATTCAAGAGAACAGGTAATAAGCAATTTCAAATAAATTAGACACTCACTGGTATTCTTGAGTGTGTTGACGATCTGAAATCCTAGTTATTCTAAAAAAAACATCTAAAATACTTCATCAGAGCAGGATATAGAGTATTAAATGTTACTGTTGTTTGAATGGAGAAAATAGAAAGTGTAACTCTAAAATCATTTTCCTTCCTTAAAAAGCAAGCATAATTCTAGCAGAGGACCACAATAGCTCAATAGCTGTGCACATATAACCTTATAAAATGATGGTAATCAAAATGAACTAGAAGATATGTTAACAACACGTTTGTTTTGGTTATTGTTTTGTTTGTCATTTCAGTGTATTGTATGCAATTATCTATTTTTTCTTCCTTTTGTCTACCTCCTGTTGTCTGTTTTTTTATTTTGGTACCCTCTATCTTGTATATAAGTTTATCTGAGTCAGGGATGGGTAGGGGAATCACAGAAATAGTGAGATAAAGACAAAGGGAGAACCAGTACAGCAGTGACGCTCGCAAGCACTATGCTGGAAATAAACTTCACAACTTGCGGGGGAGGGGAGTCAAGGAGAAGGGAAAGTGGGAGAAAACAAGGGAGGGAGAAACAATGTTCAGCAAGAATTATACTCATTTCCTTATTTATGTAACTGTAACCCCTCTATACATCATCTTTACAACAATAAATAAATAAATAAATAAAGCAGTAATATTGACAGGCCGTCTTTGTCCTAGAAAGAGATATTTACAAAAAAATTTACAGGGGCTGGGAAGGTGGCTCAGTGGTAGAGCGCTTGCCTTGCATGCCTGAGGCCCTGGATTTGATTCCTCAGCACCACATAAACAAAAAGAAAAAAAGCCAGAAGTGGCACTGTGGCTCCAGTGGTAGAGCGGTAGCCTTGAGCTGAAGAGCTGAGGGACAGTGCCCAGGACCAGAGTTCAGGCTCCACCACTGGACCCCCAAAAAAAAAAAATTAGAAATCAAAAAAATACTAAATGTCTAGTCTTTAGCTTGTTGAAAATAGTAAAACTAGGATTACTTGTTGATCATTAAGAATCCTATCACTATAAAATTTTTAATTTAAGAAAGAATTCTGAAACCATATTTGGTTTATTTTTACTAGATAAATAATAATGGTGTTAGCCTGCATTGGTTTGCAGCCTTCATTGACTACAGGTTCATGTCTGTAATCCTAGCTACTCAGGAGGCTGAGATCTGAAGATCTCAGTTCAAAGCCAGCCTTGGCAGGAAGGTCCTTGTGACTGTTATCTATAATTAACCAGCAAAAAGTCAAAGTGAAGCTGTTGTTCAAGTAGTAGAACTATAGACCTAAGCAAAAAAGCTCAAGGACAGCACGCAGGCCCTGAGTTTAAACCCTAGCTCCACTTTCTCCCTCTCCCCACCCCCACATACACACATACAAAATCATTTTTCCCCCATATGGAAAAAAAAATCTGTAAGTAACTTAAAACCTGTGAGCTAGCATAGAAAACTTCATATTTAATTTTGAAATAAATGCTCACTTAAAAATCCACAATTCAGGAAGTGGTGCTGTGGCTCAAGCGGTAAAGTGCTCGCCTGGAGCTGAAGAGCGCAGGGACAGCACCCAAGCCCAGAGTTCAAGCTCCACGACCGACCAAAAAAAATAAATAAATAAACATACACTTTAAGTACAAGTTGCCATGTCGAAAACAAACTTTACAACTTTGGTGGGGGGGGGGATTGGGTGGGGGGAGGAAGGGAGGCTGGGAAGGGATGGGAAGGGTAAACAAAGGAGGAGGCTACAATGCTTGATAAGAAATGTACTCACTATCTTGCTTATGTAATTGTAACTCCTCTGTACAGTATTTTCACAATAAAAAAAAAAATCCACAATTCAGGGGCTGGGAAGGTGGCTCAGTGGTAGAGCGCTTGCCTTGCATGCATTAGGCCCTGGGTTCGATTCCTCAGCACCACATAAGCAAAAAGAAAAAAAGCTGGAAGTGGTGCTGTGGCTCAAGTGGTAGAGCGCTAGCCTTGAGCTGAAGAGCTGAGGGACAGCGCCCAGGCCCAGAGTTCAGGCCCCACGACCGGACCCAAAAAAAAAAAAAAATCCACAATTCAATGACACAACTTCCCCAACCAGTTAAAACAAAAATAAAGAATTAAAATCTACAACTACTTACCTGTCCCACTCTCCCTGGATGTTTCAAGGCTAATCCTCCACTGGAGACTGCAGCAGCAACGTTCCCTTCATGGTCCACAACTACAGCACCCACTGTGTCCAAAGTGCCTGCATCATTTTCCTATAGAGCAAAAGGGCCATGAATGTTCACCAGGCCTGATCTAAGACAATTGGGAATGACTGTGCAGGGTTTTTCAATACAATTATAACACAACAGCTGAGTGTATTTTTAAATGCAATACTGAACAATATACTAAAATTTTCTGTTCTCAAGTTGCCATTTTAATCCTGTGTAAGACAAAAAACTTTCCCTAGAAAAATCCTGAACACAGGGTGAACCATTGTTTTACTCTAATAATATTTTCTTGTTTTCCTCTAGTAAGAGTAACATGCCTTTTAAAAGAAAAAAAATGTTAATACAAATTACAGTACAGCAGGAATTGTGATTGGAAAAGTATAAAAGAAAAGATCTGTGGCATAAATAAGCCAAAAAATATATCCTACAGTATACAATCTTCAGTGAGTAATATATTTAGCAGAATCAGAGATTGTGATTTACAATCTTGTAGTATACCACACTATCATTTTCTCTCACAATTCCTTGATTGTGTGTCACTTTATAGGATATTCCTTTCTTTGCTGTATTATTAATAAGCTTGCCAACTGTATGACTGAAAACTGTCTGTCGTGAGAGGCATCCTAATGCCTTTGCACCTTGTGTCAGGTCTTATGTGTTAAGACATTTTATTTTTAGTGACTATACATAGCTGTTCCTTACTGTAAAAGTTTCTGAATCACATAAGCCAAGCAGGCAAACTACTGTATGAAAATCAAAGTTAACAGAAGGAGGGGAAAATATTTAATGACAATATACCCTTATACTTAAAAAGAGTAATGGGTTAGTGTAGGTCTTTAAGTTCACAATAGTCATGAGTATTTACAGACGCAGGCAAGTGCTTTTCAAGCCATGCCTTGGAAGCCCAGGCCTCAACCTTACTCCCACTCCACGCTGCATGAAAGAATCAGGGGCAATCCCATGTTCAACAAGAGTAGCTTCCCTCCACTGTGGCTTAGGTTTCATACTACTGAAAACTTCACTTGTACTGACTTTACTTCTTAGCATGGCCCCAGAACTATGAGCTCTTGGGGTCATCTAAATTGAGTGATGTAAAAGGGAGTTCTTAAAAATGAGGAACAGAATACAAACAAGACTTCTCCTTAAAACCACTTGGGGAAAAAAAAACATCAGAGATCAAATATGTCCTAAGAAATTTTACATTGAGTTTATTAGGAGAAGGTAATTACACCTATACACTAATATTTTTTGCTCTGAATTCTAACACCTTTTAAATATACTGAAACACTATGACAGTATTAACTTTGATTAAAAAAAAAAAAAAAGTAAATGACTAAAAGGAGTGTTGGTATTTCTAACCTCTCTTTTATCCATGCTGGGGGAATCTCTTACCAAGGGATCTACATGGTTATATCCCAGAACATCATTGTTCTACTCATGGCAAAAGCCTAACTTCCAAGCTCCTATCCTGACCATAAATTCCCCGAGGAATGGGGTCTCCACTGTGTATCACTCTGCATACAGCGGTTATTCTGGACACACTGATAATTGATTAAGATGATATGTACGTACTCGTGGTTCCAAAACAAGTTACTGAATAAAGTAATGCAAGAGCTATGACTCTCCAGTTTCAGAACCAGTCTTCTGCTTCCTTTTCTCAAAAGTGATTTTATGTAACTCTTGGGGCTGACACAAGAAAAACGCTAACAATAATCAGTTGTTTTCATTCATGTTGGATAAAGCAGTGCATCTTTGTTGGTAGCTAAAATTAAGAATCAAAGTAAAGGGTGGTACAAAGAACAACCCCACCAGGCATAAGCCTGTAATCCCAGCTACAAAAGAGCAGAAGTAGGATCAAGATCCAAGCCTGCCCCAGGCAAAAGTGAGAGGCACTATCTGGAAAACAGAAGCAAAAAGGGCTGGAGGTACAGCTCAAGTAGTACAGGACTTGCCTGGAGAGTCTAATCCTTAGTATAAACAACAACAGCAACAACAAATAAAGGACTAGGAACCAAAGACTTTAATCCTAGCCTTTAATCATAACTAGTCAGGAGGCTGAAATCTGAGAATCCTGTTTCCAAACTAGCCTGGGCAAGAAAATCAGAGATTTTTATCTCTTAACCATCAAAGAGCCAGAAGTGGAGCTGTGGCTCAAATGATTGTGCACTAGCATTAAGTGAAAAAGTTTAGGGACAGCACCCCATCCCTGAGTTTAAGCCCCAAGACTGGCGCGCGCGCGCGCGCGCGCGCGCACACACACACACACACACACACACACACACACACACACACACACACAAACACACACACACACACACACACACACACACACACACACACACACACACACACACACAAATGGAATGTTAAGGATTTTTCTGCCAAGGTTAGCTTTGAACCAAGATCCTTCAGGTCTCAGCCTCCTGAGTAGTTAGTTTTAAAGGCGTGAGTTACACCAGTGGCTTGGCTTCATGTTTGTTTTTTTGAAACAAACAACTTCCATACAAATAAACTCTGAATTTCTCTCAGCTAAAAAAAAAAAGATTTTTTTTCAAAAAGGATTATTTTTTGGAAAATCATGATTTTACTGAGGATATATACCAACACATTGTCCCCTTATTCTTTGTTTTAAAGTTCTGGAAAACTTTTATATAACTTTTTCCCCAGCCCAGGTACAGAGGAATGTAAAATTATTATCTTTCTCTGTCCTGATAAGGACAATTGTTTTTGAAGAATAATCAAATTACAGCTTCCCTACTGTATCCACGGACCTTTGAAGGAAAGTCACTTTTTTAAATCAATAAATTAAAAAATTGTGTTTTATATAAATGTGTTTATATTTGTATATGTATATTCTACATCTTCACTCAGTGCTTTAATATCAGGACACATTGTAGGATGGTAAAATCAATAATACATGTATTACTAAAGACAATAAGTTTTTTTCCTAAAGACAGAACTCAAGTCCTCATGAATGTAAAGTAATCCCTCTACTAAGTTAACAGTCCCTAAAATCACCTATTTAAGAATATTCTTACTGATTCTTTTCTTTATAAACTGAAATTACTAATCCTACTCAAGCATTCCACAAAACAAAATTTTTAAAGAAGTGATACATAATACCTGTACAATACATATATATTATCTGTAAAATAATTCCCCCTAGTATTTTGATCAAGATGTTGTGGTATGACATTTATGTCTAGCTAAACTACTATAAAAAGATGCAAAATTAATGTCAATCTAAATGGATTGGAAACTGATGGATTTACTCTAACACAGTTTAAAAAATAAAAAATCATACAGAAAATAGAGAACTCTGTTCCAAATTAAGGTATATATTCCTAAGGGTCTGCAACACCTGCAAAAATCAGAATTACTTCATAAATATTCAAGAATTAGTTCATAGACTCCACACACTGCAAAGCAAATTTAAGGATGATGAAGTAATATTTAAACATTTTTATGAAGTGCAGATAAATTGAGTGAAAGACAAACACTGGTATTTGTGCCATAATAATTTTACAGAGTTCATTTGAACAGGAATGAAAACTTAGGTTAAAAACTACACAATGACTGTTACTATATAGAGCCACTATTATACTCTTGCACTCCATAAATACTTGAAAATACATGCACCATACAGATACACATGTACCTATTGTCCTAGACTGAAACATGGTATTCATATTAACTGTGATAAAACTCTGACTAAAAAGAAACTATATAAACTATAGCTTCCTTCAGAATAGGCATGTTTGTATGAAATTGGCAAACAGTACAAATATGGAAAACAAAATTTTCTCAATGTAACTAAGCACTTGATAGTCAATTTTATATTTCTCTGCTGTAAACAGGAGATGACTAATAGTTATTATAATAATAATAAAAGTAAGAACATATAAACTACTTTAAAAGGAACAAATCAGCCAGGTGCTGGTGGCTCACACCTATAATCCTAGTTACTCAGGAGGCTGAGCTCTGAGAATCTCAGTTTCAATCCAGCTCTGGCAGGAATGTAGACTCTTATCTCCAATTTACCCCGAAAAACAAACAAACAAAAATGGGAAGTGGAGCTTTGACTCAGTGGTAGAGTGCTAGTCTTAAGCTTAAAAACCAAGTGTCAGTGCACACACCCTAAGTTTAAGCCCCGAGACTGATGAAGAAAAAGAAAAGAAAGGAAAGGAAAGGAAAGGGAAAAGGAAAAGGAAAAGGAAAAGGAAAGGAAAGGAAAGGAAAGAAGGAAAGAAAGAAAGAAAGAAAGGAAAGAAAGAAAGAAAGAGAAAGGAAGGAAGGAAGGAAGGAAGGAAGGAAGGCTGAAAAGAAAAGAACAAAGGAAGGAAGGAAAGAAATCAAAGAAAGAAAGAAAAAAAGGAAGAAAGACAAACAGGAAAGAAAGAGGAAAGAAGGAAGGAAGGAAAAATCTCTTGAAACAAAGATACTTCCCATCAGAAAGTATACCTTTTACCTACTCCCTAACTCTGAAATAAGTCAAGACACCATGTAGCAATCACTTATCTCATTAACATAGCCTTTCCTTTGTACAGAATTATTCCAGTATCAAGTAGCTAAATACAGGAATAAACCTTGTAAATATAAGAGCACATGCTGCAATTGGGAGTCTCATTGGATTATGCTAATAAAATAATAAAGATGGAAATAACACTTTTAATAAAAGCTATACCACGCTCTTATACTACACTTTTATTAAGTGTAAGAAATGGATGGACAAAGGGTGAACAATTGCAGCAATGGTACTCACTAGACACTATGCTGAAAATAAACTATTCAACTTGTGGGTGGGGATGAGAGGGAAAAATTGGGAGAAAACAAAGGAAGGGGTGATAGGTGACATTGTCCAAAAAGAAATGTACTCATTACCTGACTTATGAAACCATAACCCCTCTGTATAACACCTTTATAATAACAATAAAAAAACAGCAATGTAACTAGCATAACCTTCTAAATGTCTAATAGAAAAAGCAGATGACTTTTGCCCTATATGGTAGCACAACAATGCCCCCCTAAAGCTTTTTCTTCTTTCAGTATCTAAAAATACTCAAAGGACATAGTAATATTCCATGCACTTTCCCCCTGGAGCTAGGGGTTCTAGCCCAAGGTTTGATTCCTAGCACCAAAAGAAAAGAAGAAAATCATCCTTTGCTGACTAAAACTTAAACAATGATTCTTGTAAACATGGTCAACATGTCTATTAGTTTTTTATTTTGTTTTGTTTCTTTGTTTGTAATGGTCCGCAGGCCTGAGCTCAGAGACTGGGAGCAGTCCCTGAGCTTTTTTTTTCTCAAGGCTAGCACTCTACCACCTGAGCCACAGCTCCACCTCTAACTTTTTACTGGTTAACTGGAGATAAGAATCACATGCACTTTCTGGCTGGACTGGCTTCAAACTGAGATCTTTAGATCTCAGCCTCGAGGATCACAGGCATGAGCCAGTGGCACCCAGTTTAACATGTCTATTCTTAAAACAGGCAAGTGGCGCTGTGGCTCAAGGGGTAGAGCGCTCTACCCCTTGAGCGGAAGACACAGGGACATGGCCCAAGCCCAGAGTTCAAACCCCATGACCGACAAAAAAAAAAAAAAAAAAAAAAAGAGTCTTAAAACAGTCATCTGTGGTTGCTGTTAGTGTTGTTTAACAGAAATGCTTTGGTCAGGCACTGACTCATGCCTTTCATCCCAGTTACTCAGGGAGGTGGAGACTGGGTGGATAGTGCTTCTAGGCCAACCCAGGCAAAAAGTTAGCAAGACTTTCATCTCCACGAATAAGCCAGGGCTGAAATTACAGCTACTCAGGAGGCAGAGGCAAGGAGGATTCACAATCCTCGCTAGCCGGGGCAAAAAGTTTGATATCCTGTCTGAAAAATAAGCTGAAGTAAAAAGGCCTGGAGGAATGGCTTAAGTGGTACAGCTAAAGCCTAGCAAGCACAGGTCCTGAGTTCAAATAACAGTAACTCCAATTGGAGGGAAAAAAAGTATGCCTTTACAGTACTACAGACATTCCAAACATTTAAAATGAAGAATAAAATTTATGAAAATCTGTATTTATATCTTAAATTGCTCAACAAAAGTTAGAAATTTTCAGTGTTATATTTAAGGTAGACAAGGGGATTTCATATAATTAAAATTCTAACTTTTATACCATTTATATCATATGAAAGTTCCACAGGAACAATTACAAACACTTAAAGATGCCCACGAACAATGTTTTCCAAGTGGTAAATGTCTATCCATTGTTCTCAAATTTGCAACATTAGAGGTAGAAAGGAAAATGATCTCAATCCTGGTTTTTAAAACAATCTCTCAAATAAAGAATTGGTGATTTTTGTCTTCAAAATGGAACAATTTCAGAGCCTCAGTACATGGACAGTGAGATAAGGAAAAGATAACAAAATAATAAAAATCACAAAAGTTTTATGTAGCTTTAAATTATTCTTACTCATGTACTGCTTAATTAATTATTATGTGTCTTGTCAATCATATTAACCACTGAGTAAAGAAAACAAATGTAAGATATAGCAGAGTTGAAAAAGTCAAGGATTTAAAAATTTCTGTCACGTTCCTTAGCATGACAAGAATTAGATCATTAAATTACATTCATCCTATTAAAATGCTTATACAATACATATCAAAGACTCCAGAATGCAGTTTTGAAATTCAATGATAGATATATGCATTATGTCTTCCTATTTGGCTAAGATAAATGTTAATGTCAGTTATCTAATTTTTTTTTTTTTTTGGTCAGTTGTGGGGACTGAACTCTAGGCCTGGGTGCTGTCCCTGAGCTCTTCAGCTCAAGGTGAGCACTCTACCACTTGAGCCACAGCACCACTTCTGATTTTCTGGCAGTTAATTGGAGATGAGTCTCAAGGACTTTCCTTGTGTGGGCTGGCTGTGAACTGCGATCCTCAGATCTCTGATTAGCTAAGATTACAGGCGTGCACCACTGGCGCATGCCTATAGTTATCTATTAGTTATCTAATAAAACCAACATTTGAGAAGTCTACATGGAATATAAAACTAGCCATCCTCCAACAACTAAAGATAAATTTATACATATGTATGTATACATGTATATACACGTATGTTTTATATACTATGATATATCCATATATATAACATAACTTTAAGAAATCAGAATAGGTAATATTAGTTTCTGATAAGAAAGTATTTGTTCAATTAATTAAATTCAATAGACAATATTTTTCATCACTAAAATCTCAGCAAAAGCTTTGTCCCTCTTGTCCATTCCCCTAGTCCTTGCCCGAGATCTCCCCAGTAATAGCAGAAATTGCCATCTTGTACTCCATCATAGACAAATGTCACATCCAAACTCGTAATCCCCAACATACACACATACATACACAATATTAAAATTCCACCCATCCTCAACTCCTGCAGCCTGAGATAACTCCAAGAAAGTTTTCCTGAAATACTTATACATACCAGGAGGTTTTTGTGCCCTTAAACTCCTAGAACATGATGTTCTTCCCATACCAAGATCACATTAACTTGTTCTAAAATCTTTTGTGGCTTATCTTGCCCCTCATGCATCAGAAAACAACAAATAACAAATATCATGAAATTAATGTTTTACTGGAATCCCACCGGCATCTCTAACATCAGATCCTCTGAAACAGCATCTTGCTCAATTGGTACACATGGTCTAAACTTAGCATACCTGAAGCAATTTTCCTGCTATGAAATCCTTGGCTGGTCTCCATAATATGCAAACTGAAGTCCAGATTAACTTCTCACAATGAAAGAGTGGTCTTTATTTCAGAAAGTGTTGTGTGTCCTTTGGTCTATAAACTTCTGTGGCACTAACCATTAAACATTAAGGCGCTCACTTTATCTACAAAGAAATTATGTCTGAGTTTGGTCACACATTCTACATTCAGTGTGTTATTTGGTAATACTCGTTTACCACCTTCTATCTACTGAGGTTATTTGTCAGTGGATTGGACTCTTCTAATTTCTGACTAATTCTGCTTTCTTAAACTCCAAGTTTTCTTGATGTCCTAAAGGACATCAAGTAATGTTCATAAGTAAGTAATATTTATTCTGTAACTTTAATTTTGTGTTCTCCACTACAGTCAGTCATCACCATCTGGGAAATACATGAAATACATGAGAGAAGGAGAGAACCAAGTTTGTTTGGAATTTTAATTCATAGAGACATGTGTATCATACTACTTCATGACAGAGATAGCATGACAAAGCTACCAACATACTAATAGGACATAAATTCAATACCTGGCCAAATCTTTAAAACACATAAATAAACAAGCTAAGACTTTGCTAATTAAATAAACAGCAACAACTCTCTTTATAAGAGCAGGCAACCTTTTTCAATTTAGTTGTCCAATTTAGCTCTTTCCAGGAACACCTGGCCATGGTCTGGACCTCTGGTCTTTCTTTCATTTTACGGCATACATTTACCTTCCCTGGATAAAATTACACTTTTTCTTTTAAATGCCAGAGCTCTGCTGGCCTTTGAACTATGTCTTAAAGCAGTGGGGAATAACAGATAAAGGACTAGAAGGTAACAGGACAATCTGGATTTTATTCCCACCAATGAAACACCGTGACAATTAGGATGGGTCACTTAACCTAACATGAATTGGACCCTACCCTCTCCGTATAGAAGAGTATTATTTGATACTAATTTAATAGTATATTAAAAAGATGCTTTACTTGATACGAAGTTTTTTAATATTTTTCTATTTGGTCATGAGCCATACATACAAAATTGTGAATTGCCATTCAAAATCATACATATTTAACAAATAAATAAAGATAAGCATATTTGGAAGCAAAAAGGAAACAAAAATGCCTATGGACTCTTTCTTATTTTTGTGCCTCAACAGATTAAATCTTATTAGAGCCAGTGATATTGGTTCATGACTGTAATACCAACACTCAAGAGGTTGAGAAATGAAGACCTTTAAAACCACATTTGACTATATAATAAGACTCCATCTCAGAAAAAGAGAAAATCTTACTGGAAAGTAAAGATGAATCAAAAAACTGAAGTAACAGAAAAGGAGTTAAGTAGATTCTAGGATACAAGTAATATATATTTTAAAAAATCTAATGTCATTCAAATTCAGAGATACATAAACTTAAAAGCCTGCATTAATGCAAATAGCCACCAGGATAGGCCCCATTCACATAGATTTCAAAACATACTTCTTATTCCTAAGTACAGTTAGTACAAATAAAATTAGCAAGATGGTCAGAGAGCACTCTGGCTATTGACTTAATTTCTCTATAGGGAATTTTAGTTTGCTACATTCTGTGGACAGTTTAATCTTATCAACTGACATTTCCCCATGGAGAATTACAAAAAGCCAGAGTTGAGTTTGAAGAGCAAAGTGTAGTTTTATGTGCTATATATATTGTTTTCTAATACCTTAAAATAGATCATATACTGCCAGTAAGTCTTAGTCTTCTCCTAGCCACCTCTTTCCTGCAGAAATCCTGTGGTGCAACCAAGCTCATCCATTTACAGGCCTCTGAACCTAAATCTTTCATCTTCTCTCCCCAGCTTAAATTCCTCCCTTTCCATGAACCCTGCCAAGAGAAACACAGCAAAACTAAGAGTGGCTTCTTTATCCAGTTCATTCTTGTTGCTCTCTTCAATAGTCTTACTATTTTAGTATAGTCTTACTATTTTAGTATATATCAAATGGCACTGTTTCCTTTCATTGTTTGACTGTACTGAGCCCAATACATAAAAGGTAGGGCCTAAATGCCATATGTTTTATTATTCCCAAAACCTTATTTATATTGTTTGGGTTTTTATGTGTATGTATAAGTTCTGGGGCTTGAACTCAGGGCCTGGGCACTGACCTGGACTATTTTTGCTCAAGGCTAGCATTCTACCACTTGTGCCACAGCTCTACTTCTAGCTTTTCTAGTTAATAAGAAATAAGAGTCTCATGAACTTTCCTGCCTGGACTGACTTTGAACCGCGATCCTCAGATCTCAGCCTCCTGAGTGCAATTATATAGGATTATAAAGGCATGCTAACAGTACCCACCTTTATACAAAGCTTTAAAAAAATAACCAATAATGATTTGCTGATGAGAATGTTAGGGGCAGGGGTTAAAAAATAAGAGGTATTGAATGAGGAAAGCTGAAGGTTGCATGAGGCCAGAACCTCTAGTGAAAACAGCACTCAAAGCTTATGTGTAGTTCTCAAGGTGATTTGCTGGTGAATTGCATATACCTGAGAGCAATAAAATAATAATAATAATAATAATAATAACTCTTCCTTGCCAAACATTCTTGCTCACAGCTGAAATCCTAGCTACTCAGGAGGCTGAGATCTGAGGCTTGTGATTTGAAGCCAGCTTGACAGGAAAATCCATGAGCCTCTTACCTCCAGAAGTGGAATTGTACCTTAAGTGGTAGAGTGGTAGCCTTGAGCAAAAACTCAGGGACAGCATGCAGGCCCTGAGTTCAAGCCCCCAGATCAGCACAAAAAGGAAAAACAAAAAACAAAAAAGCACTTCTCCCTTCGGCTAATAATTGGAAAACACTTACACATTCTAACACTTCTTCACAGAAAAGGTGACAATGCTTTAAAAATTAAAGATGTTCTCAACACTGCTTTAAAAAAAAAAAATCAAAAGGCAATCATAAACTTGTGAGTTGTGCTGATAATCAAGCTTGCCCAATTACAAGGAAATTTACATTTCCATTGTACAGTATCACTGTTGCTCCTTTGAAAACCATACATCCAAAATAACCATATGCTAGAAAATGGGGAGGAATTCTCATCCCCTTGGAAAAGATAGTCTAGATGTACCTTTGTAAAACAGGCACATTTACCTGCATAATATGAGTTTCTTGGTCAAGTTTCAGTAGATGAGCATGCCCCCTTGTGGGCACTTCCTGACTCATGTTTACAGATTGGTCAATCAAGAGTGTGATCAGACATTCATTTCCCTCATTTACTTATTATTATATGTTACCTTTAATAATACTGAAAAAAGTAATAGTTTTTAAAGCATTGCAGATAATAAACTCCATTTTCCACAAATAATGGTGATTATTCAGCTGAATAAGCACCAATGTATCAGCATGCAAGAGACTACAAGTTTAATCAGTTTTTACAAGGGGAGCCTACACTGGGATCCAAGATAGCAAAGCTATCTTGACCCTCTTCAACTCTGTGAGTCCTAAGGAGTCACTGGGTATTGTTACTCACAGGCTCAGAATCTACAGGAATAGGTGGCTAGAATACAGAGCAGAAGCCATCCTGTCGTAGTCCTCTCTTACTGCAGGCAGCTCCAAATGAGGGTGGTGGCTCCTCAGGGCTTCATGGTATGTAGTCTGCACAGTTCCCCCACCCTCCACACCAGTTTCTATCTTTTACCTCATCTGTGGTTGCATACTTTGGTAAACTCAGAACTCATTGCTGGAACAAGGAAATATACAAGTGAAAAACAGTGGTAGAGGGCCTTTAAAAGATAACC
Organism: Dipodomys spectabilis; assembly: GCF_019054845.1. Classification (NCBI taxonomy): domain Eukaryota; kingdom Metazoa; phylum Chordata; class Mammalia; order Rodentia; family Heteromyidae; genus Dipodomys; species Dipodomys spectabilis. Next base: position 191,250 of record NW_024871042.1, read on the forward strand.
AGATAATACAATAAGAAATGACAAGCACAGACCCTAAGAAAGTAGATAACATGGCAGTAACTACACACTTCTTAGTTCTAACTCTCAGTATTAATGGACTTAACTCTCCAGTTAAATGACATAGACTGATTAGTTGGATCAAAAAGCAAGATCCAGGGATGAGAAGGTAGCTCAGTGGTAGAATGCTTGCCTTGTATGCATAAGGCCCTATGGTTCGATTCCTCAGCACCACATAAATAGAAAAAGCAGGAAGTGGTGCTGTGGCTCAAGTGGTAGAGTGCTAGCCTTGAGCTGAAGAGCTGAGGGACAGTGTCCAGGCCCAGAGTTCAGATCCATGACCAACCAAAAAAAAAAAAACAAAAAACCAGGATCCATCTATCTACTATCTTCAAGAGACACATCTTGCCCACAAAAACAAACATTCTGAAAGTAAAAGGCTATAATAAAATTTATTAAGCAAATGGCCCCCATAAACAGGCCAGATTTGCAATGCTAATACCCAATAAAATGCAATTTAAATTAAAATGAGTAAGAAGAGACAAAGAAAGACATTACATACACGAGACATAACAATTCTAAATATCTATACACTAAATGCTGAAGCAACCAACTTAATTAAACAAATCCCACTTACCCTAAAAACACAAATAGACTCAAACACATTGATGATGGTTACTTTAGCACATCACTGTCACCTTTGGATAGATCAACAAAGCAAAACTTCAACAGAGAACCCTCAGAACTAAACAAGTGCATAGACCAACTAGACTTAACAGACATCTACAGAACATTTCACCAAGCAGCATCAGAATATATATTCTTCTCAGCAGTGGATAGAACAGTCTCCAAAAAAGATCACATTTTAGGCCACAAATCTGTACAAATTCAGAAATATTTAAATTATTCCCTGTATTCTGTCACACCACAACAGAATAAAATTAGAGCTCAACACCAAAACCCACCATAGAAAATTCTCTAACTCATGGAGACTGAACAATACATTATTGAATGATCGTTGGGTCACTGAAGAGAGCAGAATGAAAATTCAAATGCTTATGAAATTTAAAAAAATGAATGCACAAAATACCAACTCCTCTGGGACACAGCAAAGGCAGTACTCAGAGGAAAATTTATAGTTCTGAGTGCCGACACCAACAAATTGGAGAAATCTCAAATCAACAATTTAATGATGCACCTTAAGCTGTTGAAACAGAGGAAAAAGCCAAACCCCAAACATAGAAAAAGAATAATCAAAATTAAATCAGAAATAAATGAATTAAAGAAAAAGAAAAAAAAATAGAATCAACAAAGAGTTGGTTCCTTGAAAAAATTAACAAAATTGACAGACCCTTAGCAAATCTGACCAAAAAAAGAAGACAACACACACAAATAAGTAAAATTAGAGACAAGAACCAGAACATCACAACTGAAACAAGCAAGATCCAAAACATTATAAGGGAATAGTTTGAAAACTTTTATGCAACAGATTGGAGAATCTGGAATAAAGCGGAGAATTCCAAGCAAATATTGATATACCCAAACTAAACTAAAAAGATTTAAATCAACTAAATAGACCCATATCAAGTAATGAAAGTAATATCAAGTAATCAAGCAATAAAAGACCTCCCATCCAAGAAAAGTCCAGGAACAGATAAATTCACAGCCAAATTCTATAAGGCCTTCTAAGGAGGATTTACTCAGATACTCATCAAATGCTTCAATGAAATTGAAAGGGAAAGATCACTACCAAACTCATTCTATGAAGCCAACTTAATCCTCATCCCAAAACCAGATACGGACCCATCAAAGAAAAAGAACCATAGGCCCATCTCTTGAGGAACATCAGTGCAAAACTTCTTGATAAATCCTGGCCAACCAAATTCAACAACTAACCAAAAAAAAAAAATCATAAACTATGATCAAAAGGGATTCATTCCAGGGATGTAAAGATGGTTTAATATGGGCTGGGAAGGTGGCTCAGTGGTAGAGCGCTTGCCTTCCATGCATGAGGCCCTGGGTTCGATTCCTCAGCACCACATAAGCAAAAAAGAAAAAAGCCGGAAGTGGCGCTGTGGCTCAAGTAGTAGATCACTAGCCTTGAGCTGAAGGGCTGAGGGACAGCGCCCAGGCCCAGAGTTCAGGCCCCACGACCGGACCCAAAAAAAGAAAGGAAGGAAGGAAGGAAGGAAGGAAGGAAGGAAGGAAGGAAGGAAGGAAGGAAGGAAGGAAGGAAGGAAGGAAGGAAGGAAGGAAGGAAGGAAGGAAGGAAGGAAGGAAGGAAGGAAAGACGATTTAATAAGTTCAAGTCAATTAATGTAATCCAACACATCAACAGGAGCAAGAACAAGAACCACATGATGATCTCAATAGATGTAGAAAAAGCATTTGACAAGCTCCAACACCCCTTTGTGATAAAAGCTCTAGAGAAGCTAGGAATCCATGGAATATTCCTCAATATAATAAAGGCTGTTATGACAAACCTACAGCTAGTATACTCACTGGTGGAAAGTTAAAACCATTTTCCTCTAAAATGAGGAACAAGAGAGATTTCTACTCTCTGCACTCCTCTTCAACATACTACTGGAATTCCTAGCTAGAGCAATAAGGCAAGAGGCAAACATAAAGGGGATCCAATAGGGAAAGAAGAAATAAAACTACCCCTCTTTTCAGATGACATGATCCTGTATTTAAAGAACCCATTGATTCCTCACCCAAGTTATTTGAGCTGATCTGGAACTTTGGCAAAGTAGCAAGGCCCAAAATTAACTCACAAAAATCAGTGGTTTTTTTGTATGCCAACAATGAGAAGAGTGAAGCTGAAATCAGAAAAGCAACTCCTTTTTTAATAGCCTCAAAAAAAAGACAAAACCCACCTAGGAATTAACCAAGGATGTGAAGGAACTCTACGATGAAAACTTTAAAACACTGAAAAAGGAAATTAAAGCAGAGTTAAGGAAATGGAAAAACATCCCATAGTCCTGGATTGGAAGAATTAACATTGTGAAAATTGCAATATTGCTCAAAGCTATCTACAAATTCAATGTAATATACATCAAAATCCCAACAACATTCTTCAATGATATAGAAGAAGCAATCCTAAAATTCATATGAAATGATAAAAGACCCCAAATAGCAGAAACAATCCTTAGCAGGAAGAACAGTGCTCTAGGAAAATCAATCAGTACCAAGCTTCAAACTCTATTACAAAGTGGTAGTAATAAAAACAGCTTGGTTCTAACACAAGAATAAGCCAGAAGACCAATGGAAAAGAAGACCCAGATATGAAGCCACATACTTATATCCACCTACTATTTGATAAGGAACCCAAAAACCCAGGATGGAAGAAAAACAGCCTCTTCAACAAATGGTGCCAAAAGAATTGGCTATACATGGCAGAAAATTAAATTTAGATCCTTATATATCACCTTGCAACAGAATCAAATGGATCAAAGACCTGTAAGACCAGAGACCCTGAAAATATTACAGGAAGGGACAGGGGAAACACTAAGGTTTGTGGGCACAGATTGAAACTTCCTAAGTAAAGATCCAGAAACAACAAATCAAAGAAAGACTAAATCAATGGGATTGCATGAAAATGAAAAGTTTCTGCATGGCAAAGGACATAGCAAGATAAATAGAAAGCCCATAGAATGGGAGATCTTTACTAGCTATGCAGCAGATAAAGGCCCTATATTTAAAATATACTCAGAGCTCAAAAAATTAAACCTCCCAAAAACAAATCTTCAAAGAAACAACAACCCAATTAAAATGGGCTAAAGACTTGAAAAGAGACTTCTCTGACGAAGAATAAGAATGGCCAACATGAAGAAATGTTCAACATCTCTGGCCATAAAGAAATGCACATCCAAACAACACTGAGATTCAACCTCACTAGAGTTAGAATGGTCATGATCAAGAAAACTAATAATAACAGATGTTGACAGGGATGTGGCCAAAAGGGAACACTACTTGTAAATGTAAACTTGTTCAACCACTCTGGAAAGCAGTATGGAGGTTCCTCAAAAGACCAAACATAGAGCTCCCCTATGACCCAGGAATTGCACTTCTGAGAATCTATCCAATTGACAAAAAACCAGACTACACTAAAGCCACCAGCATGAACATGTTCACTGCAGCATTGTTTACTATAGCCAAGATATGGAATCAACCCACCTAACCTTCAGTGGACGAAAGGATCAAAAAAATGTAGTATATATACACACAATGGAATTCTATGCTTCCATCAGAAAGAATGACATTGCCCCATTTGTAAGGAAGGGGAAAGACTTGGAAATAATTATACTAAGTAAAGTAAACCAAAGAAACATAGGCTGCATGGTTTTTCTCATTTGTAATAACTAGAATGTGCCTATAAGTCTACAAGTAAACCCAATGGATAGTAAAAGACAAACAATTACACCTGGACAAGATTAATTAAACAGCACTCTAAACATTCACACAGTGTGAACAAAGGAGGATATTCTTCGGGAAAGATTGCAAGGGTTCAATGGCTATGTGTATGTGCATATATATATATATATATATATATATATATATAAAATGATGCTTATCAAAATGAACTCAAAGAAAAGGAAGTAAGACATTTTTTAGTATGTTTGCAGTTCTTTTTATTTTCTTTCTTTTCTTCTTTCCTTTATTCTCTTCTGCCACTATTTTTTTAATCTTTTTTTCTTTCTTTTTTAATTGTGAAAATACCATACAGAGGGGTTACAATTACATGGGCAAGGTAATGAGTACATTTCTTATCAAGCATTATTGCCTCCTCTTTAGTTTGTCCTTCCCAACCCTTCCCATCCTTTCCCATCCGCCCCCCCCCCCAAAGTTGTAAAGTTCGTTTTTTGGACATAAGGACTTGTACATCTCATTGTTGCAATGGTTCCACCTGTATCCCTATTTAAACCATTTGTTTTTTCCCTTCCTCTCCACAAAGTATACCAACATCAAATACAGTGAAAACAGGGGTTATATCGCGGGGGAGTGACATACAAAGCAACAAAGAAATCATCTTATAAATATGTTAGAAACAATCTCAAGAAAGAAAAACATTTGAATCCTTTTTTCTTATTACAAGTTTATCTGATTTGGACAAACTTTGGGACAAGGAGTGAACCAATTCAGCAGTGAAACCCACTAGACACTATGTTGCAAATAAACTATACAACTTTGGGGGGAAGGAAGACAGGAAGGGAAAAATTGGGAGAGAATGGGGGAGGGGATGACACTGTTCAAAAAGAAATGTACTCATTACCTGACTCATGTAACTGTAACCCCTCTGTACATCATCTTTACAATAAAATTTAAAAAGTGGTAGAGAAAGTTGTGGGGGTAAAATCCATTTTAGGCTAGTTAATAGTTTCTTATACCCAATTAGTTTCTTATACCCAATCCTACCTCCTATAATATCCCTCTATTTTTTTTAAACTAAATTTAGTCAATGCTGAATTTTCAACAGTTACTAGTATCTATTCAAAATCTTGGCTGATTAGAGAAGCAATGATGGAACAAACAAGGCTTGACGTCTTAGGTTTTCCTTCAACCTAACTAAGGACTGGTTCTTATAATATAAAAACATTTTTGTAATTGATACCTCTGTGTGTTTGTATACATATACCCACACATTTGTTTTCAACATGTTGGGTTTTTCTGCTGGTCTTAACAGCTGCACGTGTTTTAATATTACCATGTCTATGAAAAGTCAGCCTGGGTCATTAGTGCATGGTAGTGCATGGTAGTGTGTGTGTGTGTGTGTGTGTGTGTGTGTGTGTGTGTGTGTGTGTGTGTGTGTGTGTGTGTGTGTGTGTGTGAATTTGTGGAGCTTGAACTCTGGACCTGAGTGCTGTCCTTGATCTCAGCCTGGGTCATTAGTGCATGGTAGTGCATGGTAGTGTGTGTGTGTGTGTGTGTGTGTGTGTGTGTGTGTGTGTGTGTGTGTGTGTGTGTGTGTGTGTGTGAATTTGTGGAGCTTGAACTCTGGACCTGAGTGCTGTCCTTGATCTCTTTAGCTTAAGGCTAGTGCTCTACCACTTTGAGTCACAGTGCCACTTCCAGTTTTCTGGTGGCTAATTGTAGATAAGATTCTCATGGAGCTGGGTGTAGGTGGCTCATGCCTGTAATCCTAGCTACTCAGGAGGCTGAGATATGAGGATTGCAGTTCAAAGCCATCCCAAGCAGGAAAGTCCGTGAGATTTTTATCTCCAATTAACCACCATAAAACCAGAAGTGGTGCTGTGACTCAAGTGGTAAAGCACTCTCCTTGAACTGAAGAGCTCAAGGACAGCCCAGGCTCAGAGTTCAAGCCCCACAACCGACAAAAAGACAAAAAGGAGTCTCATGGACTTTACTGCCTGGGTTGGCTTTGAATCTTGATCCTCATATCTCAGCCTCCAGAGCAGCTAGGGTTACAGGTGTAAGCTATGGGTGCCCAGAGGAAATACCTTATATAATCATATGAAGACATATTTTAAAATTCTGATTTAGAATCTGATATTAATTCTTAACATCATGGCCTGAATCAATTCCCAAACAGAAATATTTCTGTAGTCTCAATGAAATTACTTTCCCTGGAAGTATTTTCTACAAGAAAAGGTACACTCTAGTGATTTGTACATTACATGTAAGATGAGCTGGGGCTATTTCAATGATAATTTTTTAAACGTTATATCCCTGCATCAATACTGTCAAATGCTAAAAATTAATGGGTGCTTTATGCTAAAAATGAGGAAAGAGTTATTAGCTGACAATACTTGATGCCATCTCATAACAAGCACTCTGGAAAATCACAGGTTATTTTCATTATAAAATAAAACCAGTTAAGATGTCCTAGCACTGACTTTCTGTCTCAATTTTATCTATAACTTTAAGATTTTATAAACTTAAGGTCAATCTTTACAAAAGACTTGTTGAAAAACTCCAACCAACTAGTTATTGAGTCATTATAAAAACTTAGAAAGTTTTCCTGCAACAGGTGGAAAAAAATCCTGCAATTGTTCAGCCATCAAGGGATGAAAGAGTGGGGCTTAGACACTGTTGAATCGATACAAAATACAGCAAACCAAACATTTGAAGACATAGTGAAAAGAAATTTGATCATCAGATTCCATAATCTTCATGAATGCATTAAGTAGTAATAGATTTAATTAAGTTGTTGGCCTACCTAATTGAATTAAATGTAAAGTTTATAAGCTTGCCTAGTAATCAAAATAGTCATATATGAAGTTAATATTACTTTAACCTGTAATTCAAAGAAATTATTTCAAACAGAAAATAATCACTTCACTGAAAGAATTTTCCATTTTATGGGGGAAAAAATGTCATATACACCTCCTTCTGTAAAAGAGAAATGAAAGAAGTTTCCTCCTTCTGTTTACTAGTATACCCACATACCATCCATCTTCTTAAGAAACACAGACACAAGATAAAGCAAAGTAATTTCTCAAAAAAAGTAATGACTTCTTTCCCTGCACACATAGGCACAGGCATGTACACAAGTACAAATGGAACAATCTGACCAAAGCATGTTGTTTTTGTGCATTTATTTTCTTTGATCTTAACCTACCTCTCACCCAAAAAATACAGTGATTTAGTATGATACAGTTAAGCGTTTACATAATAATTTCAAGATGGTGGATAAAAGGGGGAAATGTTACCCACAATATACTTCAAAAGAATAGAATATATTTATATGAAGCGCACAAAGCAAGGCCCAACATTTCCTTTCTGAAACATGTGGCCAATTTGATGTCCCAATGTGGTGGCTAAAGAACGCAAAATTAAAAGTTGTAGCATCTCTTTAGAGTGGTTTTGAACACATAAAATAATATAAAAGCACCAAAATCACTGCAAATTTTTCTAAATTGCTTATTAGAAATTGAAGAATGAAAAAATTTTACACAATGGAAACGATCTGATTAGCTTTCATTTCACTATCCTAAGTACTGTTTTATTGAAAAACCAATGAAATCAATTGAAAACTTAAATTACTTCATAAAAATGGAGAAAAAAATAACTATGTATACTGAATTGGCAAGTCAGTTATTAAAAAAAAAAGATGGAAACTATTTAAGCAATATGCTTGTGAAAAAATAGAGAAGAAAAAAAAAAGCTTGAAACATCAAAAATGTTGAGATCAAATACTACCCCCAACCTCTTTTAATACTCTAAGAATAAAAATATTTTCCAGTCATATGCAAAGCTGGATGTTTAAAATTGATATTTTTAACATCTAGATTATGATGTGTATTGAGTCAGTTTGTTTTCTAAATGTGACCGTCTCCTATTTTTTTGTTGTTGTTGTTGGCCATGGGTGCTGTCCCTATACCCTTGCTCGAGGTTAGTGCTCCACCATTTTGAGCCATAGCCCCACTTCCGGTTTTCTGGTGGTTAAATGTAGATAAAGAGTCTCATGGACTTTCCTGCCCAGGCCGGCTTTGAACCACAATCTGCAGATTTCAGCCTCATCTTGAGTAGCTAGAATTACAGGTTTAAGACACTAGCACCAGGCCAACAGTCTCTTCTTTTACCAGTGAACTCTCAGTCATAAAGCAATTCAGGCAGGAACAGCAATTTGCCAATGAGTTAATTACAAAGGAAGCTTCCTCCTCCAAAAATGATAAAAGTCAATAGTAGGACAACTATTCTTCTCTTTATCTGACAGAACAAAGCAAAAACTAAATTTAAAACAAGTAACCATTTTCTCACACTTACCACAAGAACTAAAGTTATTGGGTTTGTGGCTCAAGTGGTAGAATGCCTGCCTCACAAGTGACATCAAACCCCAGTACCACCAGAATTTTCTTTTATTAAAGAAAGTGAGGCTGCATATGTTAAATTATTCACTAATTTAAAAGAATAAATTGGTTATGGCACTAACTCTTGATCTCACTTCTCTATCACCAAACCATTGACAATACTTCTCAATACTTTTCCCTGATCAACCTACAGAGAAAATGTGCCTATCTAGATCAACTATCTCCAGGGGCCAATCTAGTGACCACTCCTCTATCCACTTAACTATCTTCTCAGCAGCATCTGGTACAAACAATGCTTCTCTCAGAAGGACTCTTTATTTAGCTTCCTAGAAAGTTTTTCTAATTGTGCCTCTGCCTTACTTGCTGCTCCTTGTTTTTTCTTTGTTGGTCTCTTTACTCAACCTCTTTCCAAAAAAGTTTTAAAATCTGTGAGATACAGAAATATTTCTTTGCACAAACATCCTAAAGTGATGTCACAAAAACATATAAAAATTACACAGTAGTTTTATTCATAATAACAAAAAGCTGAAAATAACCAAATCATCAACAGAACAAGGGATAAATACATCACAGTATTTATATTAGTAAATGTTATTTAGTGATTAAAAATAAGCTAATGATACAATGTCTCAAAAACATTTTGTGAAAGAAGGCAGCTAGAAAAGAGTACATTCTACATTAGAGAGGAATACAAAACATCTGTGGTGATAAAGACTGGGTGGCGAATGTCTGCACAAAGAGGTTAGGAACTAACTGGAGGAAGTATCAAAGATCTGAAAATATTCTATATTTATATAAGAGTTTGGATTACATGGTTATACACATTTATGAAAACTGACAAGAATGTTCACTGTATGTATTCTTTATTACTTTTTATTTTCTAGTCTGAATCTTTTGTTGTTATTGTTGTTGGTTTGGTTTGGTTTTGGGGGGGTTTTTTTTGGGGGGGGGGATGGGGAAGGGATCATGGGGTTTGAACTCTGGGCCTGGGCACTATCCCTGAGCTCTTCAGCTCAAGGCAAGCACTCTACGTCTTGAGCCACAGTACCACTTCCGGTTTTCTGGTGGTTAGTTGGAGATAAGAGTCTCCTGGACTTTCTTGCCTGGGCTGGCTTTGAATCATGAGCCTCAGATCTCAACCTCTTGAGTGGCTAGGATTACAGGTGTGAGCCACCAGCGCCTGGTTAGTCTGAATCTTTTGATCTTCTGCCTCAGCCTCCTGGTGCTGGAATTATATGTGTGCACCACAATGACCAGTTTATCGCATTTTATTCTTGGCAGTACTAGAATTTGAACTTAAGGCTTCACCCTTGCTTAGATGCCCTGCCACTTGAGCCATACCACAGGTCTTTTTTTCTGTGCTGTTGGTTTTTTGATTTTTTTTTTTTTTTTTTTTTTTTTTGGAGAAGTTCTTACATTTTGCCTGAGTCAGCTAGACCATGCTCCTAGTTACACCTCCAAATAGCTGAGATAACAGGTGTGTGTCACCACTATACTCATCTTATTAGTTAAAATGAAGGACTTAGTAACTATTTTTTTTTCTTTTTGCTTAGGCTAATCTCATACTGCCATTTTTCTAATATTTACTTCTGAGTAGTGTAGATTACAGGTATGAGCCACCATTCTCAGGCTCATCATTTTTTAAAAGTCAAAAGTTTTAAATTTTTTCACCCAAGTATCAGGATACAGAAACAGACCCACACTACTATCTACTTTCATCAAGATCCACATATTAAGTTGTTTATTTGCTTTCTACATGCCTACTCTTGTACAGCAGAAAAATTAAAAAGATTTGGACCAAACTGTTTGATAAATTATAACATGAGCCAACATAACAAGAAAATATCTCACTATGAGAGATCATCAAAATTATAAAAGAAAGCATAGACTACAATGGAATATAAGAACCATTGTAGAAGAAATCATCAATACACTATATTAGTGAAATATTAAGGTGTATCAATAAAATGTGGTCAGAAAAATCTCAAAACATAGGCTAAAGAAGAAGTTTTCAACTTCTTTTTAACTTCAAAAGCATCTTAAGGAATACCATACATGGACTCATAATGGCACACTGACATATAAAGGGCAAACAAACAATGCAGCAGAAAAAGGAACAGTGATACATATCATAAAGAATCTATATGAGGAACCATGCTTACAACCCTGTAATCATAGTTACCCAGGAGTCTGAGCTCTAAGGATTGTGGCTCAAAGCCAGCCCAAGCAGGAAAGTCAGTAAGACTCTTATCTCCAATTACAACAAAAAAGTTAGAACTGGAGCTGTGGCTCTCATGGTAGAATGTTAGCGATAAGCACAAAAAGCTCAGGGACAGCACTCCAGTTGAGCTGAGACCCACATAAAAAACAAACAAACAAAAAATAATCTATGACTCCATGTATATTTCCTTATACTTACACTCTATCCAAAACAGCTATGTTAAGAATCACTGTCTAGAACTGCAAAGACTAAACCAGTAGCCAAAGCCAAATGTAGCTACTGAGAAAGAAAAATGAAGCAAGAGGAAATGAGAAGCTGAATTTCAAGTTTAATTGAATTAATTTGAAAATATTCAAGTATTGTTTTAGTTTTAGTATATTTTTAGTATGCTTAGAATCTATTTTTTCAACAGTTAATTTTTATGAAATATAAATGAAGATCAAAAAATATATCCAATAAAAAATCTATCATTATAATTTAATGTAAAAAAGTCAAGTGGGTTTAAAGCTTAATAACAAAAAATATAAAACACTATCAATTTTTCAGCTGACTATATTTCAAAGTATATTTTGTATTCACTGATTTAAATAAAATACAGCATCATTAATGTGGTGCTAGGGTCATGACTCAATAGCTCTGACTTCAAACTCCACTATCACCCACCAAAAATAACAAATAGACAGATAAACTTACTTTTTTTGCAATGTAGTTACTGAAAAGCTCAAAAAATACATGGGACAGGTGTCATTTTTCTACCAAATAAGTACTGTTCTAAAACTTCTATATCTAAATGTGGTTTACAATATCATTATTATACATTAATATTGCAAATAACTCCTGACCTTTTCGCTTGATTGTCTTCTTTTCTTTAGTTGAATGAAATCTGTTTCCACCTTTTCTGCCAGTTCTAGTTTCCTCTTGTTCCTTTTAAATGCAGCTAAACTGAATCCTGAAAAAGAAACATTAACAATAACATTTGAGAATCTGAGGGGCAATAAAGTAAATAAAATATCAAGAAAATCCTTCCCAGACAAAATCCATAAGGAAACTGCACTAAGGGTTTTCTAAAGTCCTTTCAATGTGCCCACACAGAGTAAGGAATAACAATAATGTAAGGATTTTTAAAAATCCAGAAAAAGGGCTGGGAAGGTGGCTCAGTGGTAGAGCGCTTGCCTTGCATGCATGAGGCCCTGGGTTCCATTCCTCAGTACCACATAAGCAAAAAGAAAAAAAGCCGGAAGTGGCGCTGTGGCTCAAGTGGTAGAGCGCTAGCCTTGAGCTGAAGAGCTGAGGGACAGCGCCCAGGTCCAGAGTTCAGGCCCCACGACCGGACCCAAAAAAAAAAAAAAAAATCCAGAAAAAACACAACTGAGCTGGGAAAATGGCTCGGCGATAGAGTGCTTGCCTTGCATGCATGAGGCCTTGGGTTCTATTCCTCAGCAACACATAAGCAGAAAAAGCCAGAAGTTGCACTGTGGCTCAAGTGGTAGAGAGCTACCCTTGAGCTGAAGAACTGAGGGACAGCAACCAGGCCCAAAGTTCAGGCCCCATGACTGACAAAAAAAAAAAAAAAAAAAACCTGAGACAAATGTTCCTAATGAAAGGCACCTGCTTATTTAATTCACCTCCAATTCTGGTTTCATAGGTCTCTATGCATAGGGACAAAGATGAAATCTGGGAGAAATGTAGCATTAAAAAAAAATTAGATGGTACTGTAGCTCAAGTGGTAGAGTGTGCGCCTTGAGCTGAAGAGCTGAGGGACAGAGCCTAAGCCCAGAGTTCAGGCCCCAAAACCAACAAAAACAAAAACATAACTATGTTATATTGTCATTTTGTTATTTTATTTCACTATTTATTTCTCTATTTTAACTAACTATAAGGATATGAAACATCCCTTTGTTTTTTAAAAAATAATAGCGATTATCCACAAAAACACAATGGAATCTCAAAAGTTGGTATGTTAAAGGGAAAACAAACCACTAAATACAATGAAACAACAAAAATATGTTTCAGCCTCACCTCATTTTAAGATGCAAGGATTAAAAATAAATCAAAACTAAGGGCATTCAGCCAGGTGTCAGAAGCACACACCTGTAACCCTTGTTATTAAGAAGGCTGAGCATCGCGATTCAAAGTCAGCTTGGGAAGGAAAGTCCACAGACCCTTATCTCCAACCTCTATCAAAAAAACAGAAGTGGAGCTTTGACTCAAGTTGTTGAGAATTAGCCTTAAGCAAAAAAGTAAAGAATAGTACCTGGGCCCTGAGATATATGTGTAAAGAAAATTTCATATTATCTGTGCAACTTGAAAAATAGTGATTTCACTGTGTCAGTGCTTAAGGTCTCCACTTACAATTTCAAATACTCCTTGAAACACACACACACCTTAACTCACTAGGACCTCAAAGTATTCTCATATTTTAATCACCATAGTTTTAAAAGAAATACTTGTAAAACACTTCAGAAACTACTAAGAAAAAAATCCAACCAGATATCAGAAAGTATATTCCAATCTGCAAAAACCTCGTAATAAAACATAAAACATGAAAAATAAAGGGAAAGTATTTAAAATATAACTAAGGAGGAAACTGATAAAACGATGAGGAAGATGTGAAGACAACGCAAACAGGCTTCCAAATTCACTATACAAATTTGTTTTATGTTATTATACCTATAAAACATTATTATTGCAGATAAGATGCTTATTATATAACTCTGCTATAATTATAGACTATTATTTCTATTAATTATATGTATTTAGCAAACATTTCAAAACTTGATTTATGAATTTTAACAGCCACTTAGACCCAGCTAATTACAAATTAGAATGTACCACTAATGTTTAGTTTTCTTATAATAGCAGACTGTTTTTCAGAACAATTCTCTCGCTACTTAGGAAGCTAAGAGCTGAGGATCATGGTTATACACCAGCCCAGACAGCAAAGTCCTCTTATCACCAGTTAACCACCAGAAAGCCAAAAATGACACTGTGGTTCAAAATGCTAGAGTGCTAGTCTTGACGGAAAAAGCTCAGGGATGGCACCCAGGCCCTGAGTTCAAGCCCTAAGACCAAAAAACAGAAAATACAACTTTTAAAGCACTAAAGATCTAATGTATACCTTTAAAGCATTGAAAACCTTAACATAATGTACTCAGCTAAATGCTGGAAGATAAGCCAAGAAGTAGAGCTACTGAGGCTCTGCACATCTGCCAACACTAGCATCCTGTGTTTCATTAAATACTAAGAGAAAATATAAGTCTAGGGCAGAGTAAAGGTAGAAAGATTTATAGGAGATCATTTCCACAATAATCTAGAATTTTAAAGGGCTAATATTCTCACAGAAAGAGTAACAGAGCTAAATGAGTATCTGTCCCTTCACCTCAATAGCTACTACATGCAAGCAAAATTTCTCCAAATCATAACAGAGTTTGAGAGGAGGAGGATAAAAAGGGCAATGAGAAGAATTAAAGAGGACTGAGCAGAAAGAAGTATTTCTGAGAAAAGTTTCCTCCAACGGAGCCACTGCTTGGACTTGAAAACATATACACAGTAAAGTTCCAAGAGGAAGAGAGAACAAAAAAGAAGAGTGAATTTGAATAAATAATAGCAGAAAATTTGCAAAACAAGATGAAAATCATAAATATAAGCATAGAAGAGACTCGACAAACTCCAAGTAGAAAAACCTAAGAGACATACCTTATGGCACATTATAATCAGCCTTCAAAGCACTTTGACAACCATCCGCCTGCATTGTGCTTGCGGCAATGCCATTAACATATAACCATCATGGAACCTGATGGTCTACACTCTCAGAATCATAAATGTCAACTACTTAGAACTGAATCTACACCACCACTGGTACTTGACTCAGCATGGCCTCAGAACGTATCTCTCCATACCTATGACATGGCATACTGGGGTCACTGCAATCCAAACTCACCTCCAAGAAGCCTGAATTCATAAATTCCCAGTAGCCTTACCTCAACAAACTCCTACTGTTAAACCAAGGGCTCACTTGTTGTCATTGCTTAAACTGATTACTGCCCAACAAATCATAAGAAAGTTGTATTTCTATCATATTCAGAAGCAAAGCTAAACTACCTACACAATTGCTGCTCTACAACCATCTAAACAACGTCATTCATGATGTAAACTGCTCTAGAATTTCACTAAATGCATAAAAACTCAGGAAAGTGGAACACTGAAAAGGAACACAATAATTTTCCAGTAACAGCCCTAATTAAAGGAAGTCTGTGAATTCCAAAGTATCTTAAGTAGTCTTGGTGAGGTTGACTCTTACTATATTATAGGAGGAATACGTTCTGGTGGTCTCTGGCATAGCAGGATGAATATAACTAACAATAATTAGTATAGATCTTCAAGTAGAAAGGAGAACTCTGAGTGGGCTCACCATTACATACTAATTAGCCTTATTAGATCATCACCTAATATAAATATGAATCAAAATATCATATTCAGCACAACTATGTTCACTGCAGCATTATTTACCATAGCTAAGATATGGAACCAACCCAGATCCCCCACAGTAGATGAATGGAACAAAAAAATGTGGTATATATACACAATGGAATTCTGTGCTTCCATCAGAATGGCATTGCCCCATTTGTAAGGAAATGAAAGACTTGGAAAAATTCATATGAAGTAAGCCAGAAACATAAGCTCCATAGTTTCTCTCATTTGTAATAATTAGTATATGTCTACTCCTAGCAGAGGATCACAATAGCTCAACAACTATATACATATAAAATGATAGTAATCAAAATAAACTCCAAGATATGGAAACAAGAAGATTTTTCTTTGTTGTTGCTGTTTTTAATGTACTGTGTGAAATTATTTTTTTTCTTTTGTTTTGTTTTTTTTCCTCCCTTTGGTTTATCCCTTGTTGTCACTGTTTTTGATTTTGTTACCCTGTGTCTTGTATATACACTTATCTGATTTGGAGAAGGGAAGGCAAACTATAAAATGGTGAGACAAAAGACCAAGGGTGAACCAATGCAACACTGATACTCACAAGACACTATGTTGGAAATGAACTTTACAACTTGCAGGGGTGGGGAGCGAGTTGGAGAGAGGGAAAGTAGGGAAAAAAACAAGGGAGGGGATAAAAATGTTCGACAAGAAATGTACTCATTAACTTACGTATGTAACTGTAACTCCTCTGTACATTACCTTTACAATAAAATTAAATTTTTTAAATCATTATGTTTAATGGCAGGCAGTACTTAGAAAACTATATTGTTTAATTTCAAAAACTAGTGCGTAAATGTAAATGGAAGGCAATGTAAAAAATTCATTAAACTTCATATATATATATACATAAATGTCCATTCAAACTATTTAAGTGATAAATATGTTCAAATAATCTTCTCATATAATAGGTACTTGCTTATTTAAATAGTCATTGTGTAAATATAATACTTTCTATTGCATTATATGATATACACAATAGTATTTTATTATTGTATTATTTGTATTATATTTGGTAATAACATGCATTTGTAGAGCACATGTTCCATCTCATGGTATGAAGCAACAGTAAGACTAGGCTACATGTTGATAATAATCACAAAATATAAAAAAAAGAAAACTTTTAAAGGAAAGTAAAAACAATTTAAAGGTGAACAAATAATGGTAGATTTCCTGGATGCTAGATTTGCCAGGTACTGGTGGCTCACACCTGTAATCCTAGCCACTCAAGAGGCTGAGTTTTTTGTTTTGTTTTGTTTTTATTGTGAAAATACCATACAGAGGATTTATAATTACATGGGCAAGGTAGAGTCTAAGATTTGAGGCTCATGGTTCAATCTGGGCAGGAAAGTCCATGAAATTTTTATCTCCTATTAACCAACAGAAAGTCAGAAGTGAAGCTGTGGCTAAAAGTGGAAGAGTGCTAGCCTTGAGCAGAAACGATCAGGGACAGTGACCAGACCCTGAGTTCAAGCCCCACAACCGACCAAAAAAAGAAGTGATAGATTTAACAGAGAAAGAAAAGAAATACACTAAGTATACTAAGAACAACATTCATGTACTTTCCCTAAAAGATACTCCTCATACTACAAAATGCACAGAAGAGAGCTCAAGTAGGATGCTAAAGATGTTCTAGCATGAGATAAGGAATTTGGAATATAAAAGCAGCTAGATTGCTTCCTGAAGCAATCTTGGAGATGTATAAGCTACAAAATCTATCTAAACATTCTTCAAATCCTAGATCTGTAGAGAAATCCTGATCATAGAGACTAAAAGAGTCCATAGAGATAAGTAAGAAAAACAGCACCTGAAAAGCTGGTAGACATTTTGGTCTACTATATAAAAATCATAGGATAGGAGCTGGGAAGGTGGCTCAGCAGTAGAGTGCTTGCCTTGTATGCATGAGGCCCTGGGTTCGATTCCTCAGCACCACATAAGCAGAAAAAACTGGAAGTGGCGCTGTGGTTCCAGTGGTAGAGCGCTAGCCTTGAGCTGAAGAGCTGAGGGACAGCGCCAAGGACCCATGACCAACAACAAAAAAAAAAATCATAGGATAAAGTTTGAATCTTCCAGTGAAAACCTAGAAATCCCCAATTTCAGCAAGATAGGATGAAACCCTATGACTAAGAGAAAAGTATATATGCCTCCTTTAACAAAACCTCAAAACAAGCTGTAACAAAAAAGATGATCTGCAAATAATTTAATTATATGCTATAACAAATCTCAATATTCTTCAAAGAAAAATAAATACATAACCTCAAAGGCATTATCATCTACAACACTGTAGTTTGTGGTCTAAAAAATTATATACAGCACACAGCAAAACAAGAAACTGTGATACAGAATTTTAAAATAAGAAAAACAAATGTTTAAATGTGTATAATGGGTAAGGTATGGGGAATTTTAAGGTAACATGAAAACTGTAAGAAAAGAAAAAGGAAAACAGAATCAAAAACACAAATGCTATATTTTGTGTGGGAGACAGAGACCTTGAATTCAGGGCCTGGGTGCTATCCTTGAGCTATTTTACTCAAAGCTAACACTCTTAACACTTGAGCCACAGCTCCACTACAAAGCTTTTGTTAGATAATTGGAGATAAGAATGGACTTTCCGACTTTCCCACCTAGACTGGCTTCAACCTTCAATCTTTAGCCTCCTGAATAGCTAGGACCACAGGCCAGATAAAATGCAATGGTTTTAAGACATTTACAAAGGATTAATACTACGCTTTTAAGATGTTTACACAAAATTAATATATTGGACACAAGAAGAAAAGGTGGGTAAATTTGAAGAAAATTCAACAAAAATTATACAAACAAAGTGAGATGGTTAACTTGATTGGGCCATGGGGTATCCAGATATTAGTTAAACATTAGAACTGTTGCAGTGAGTGTTTCTTAAACAAGATTGCATGTTACAAAAGCATATTACTTTCCCCAACAGAGTTGTGCCTGTCAGTAAAGGAAAAAGTTTTCCTGCCTAAATGACTTTAAACTAAAACATCTACTTTTCCCTGCTTTCACACAGAAACATCAGCTTTTCCTAAATATTGGGGATGTCTGTCTTCAGGATGAGATTATAGGTGACTCTGCTCTGTCTCCAGCTTGCTGAATGACCTTACAGATCTTGAGATTCATCAATCTCCATAATTTTATCAATCAGTTCTTTATGATTCATTTATTTTCTTTAAACAGTTTTTATATGAGATGACAAAAACTGAAGATGTGAAAATGGATAGTGGTTGCATAACACTGTGAATACACTTCATACAAATGAATGACACACTTTAAAATGTCTAAGATGGTAAAAGTTATGTTAGATATTTTATGTTTTTAAAAATGGCAGAAAAAATGTTCTAACCGAGAAAAATCTACCCCTGTAGAATTCTATATCCAGCAAAAACGTTATCTTAAAACTAGACGCAAAATAACCTGGGCATTGTTAACATATACCTATCATCCTAGCAACTGAGGAGACTGAGACTTCAAGGGCCACAGTTCAAAGCCCACTCAAGAAGAAAAGTCTGTCAGACTCCATGTCCATAGCTCACATGGTAGAACATCATCTGAGAGCAAGTAAGGCTCTGCTTATAAACCAGGTTTCAACACAAAAGAAAAGAAAAGAAGGGGCTGGGAAGGTGGCTCAGTGGTAGAGTGCTTGCTTTGCATGCATGAGGCCTTAGGTTTGATTCCTCAACACCATAAAGTAGAAAAGGCTGGAAGTGGCACTGTGGCTCAAGTGGTAGAGCACTAGCCTTGGGCTGAAGAGATGAGGGACAGTGCCTAGGCCCAGAGTTCAGGCCCCACAACCAACAAAAGAAAAGAAAAGAAAGAGAGAGAGAGAAAGAAAGAAAAAAAGCAGGCAAAATGAGGCACTTTTTCAGAGAATGACAAGGAAGAGCCTGTGAGAACACAAACCTACACTATGAGAACTGTTAAAGGAAATTGGAAATTTCAGACCAAAAGCAATGGTATTGTCATCAGATTTTTCAGTAATGGGAATGTTCTGCATCAGAAATACAAATCTGAATGAAGGAATAAAATATCAAGTATAAATGAATGAAATGTAAAAAAATTCTATGAAAAATCTTGCAAGCCTGACCAACTTATTTAGGATAAATTTCAGGACATTCTAAAATATTTTGGAGTTCTTAACTGAAAAGTCTGTACATTATACTCCCTCCAAAAGATAATCTAGTATAAAATATATCACTAACCAAAATACAAACTAATTTTTATTGAAGATTAGATAAGTGGCCTAACATAGGCATTTCCTTTTATATTCCTTTCATCTATGTAATAGTTGTAATTTTTCATTTCAATTTCCTAAAAGGTTATTACACCATTTGTTTTTGCAAAAAGCAGATTTATATATCACTTCAAATACCTTATTTATTCAGGGAACAAGTCTTTTTGATTGGTTAACTCATAAGATTATCTATATTATGTCTGTTAATTAAAAAAAATGAATCATTAAAAATATCTTTGTCGCTGGGCACCAGCTGCTCATGCCTATAATCCTAGCTGCTCAGAAGGCTATGATCTAAGGATCATGTGTAGCCCAGCAGCCCTGGCAAGAAAGTCTGTGAATCTCCAATTAACCACCAGAAAACTGGAAGTGGTGCTGTGTTTCAAAGTGGTAAAGTTCTAGCCTTGAATAAAAGAGCTCAGGAGCAGCACCACCCAGACCCTGAGTTCAAGCCCAATGGGGGAAAAAAGTCACTCTGTAAAATCTAGTCATAACCATCATACATCTTTTATATAAATGCTCTAAAGGAATTGAGAATAAATATATGAGTTTATCTCCATAACCTAATAAAACCCTGCCAAAAAGAAATTAAGAGGAAAAAAGATTCATATGTAGAGAATGCAAACTTAGGATGATACTAATGATAAGAGCAATATAAGCACAATCTTAGAAAATAAAATAATGAATTGATAAATAGTAATTAATTAAGCAGAAAAGAAATGAACCCTACTATCTGTTATACAAAATACCACAAATTCCTGCCAAATAAACCTAAAACTTGTTTGAAAGAGATGACATCTTGTAGCTCTGAAAATGAGAGTGGACTTAAAAAAAGACAATCTTGTAGAAACTATGAATGAGGAATATCTATGCCCAATCCTCAATTCATGCTTGCAGGAGAAAAAAAAAAATGAAGTTTAATCTAGAGAATGGATCAGGCCAAAATTTAGTTAATATCAGGCAATCACTGATGACAGGTATTAGGTGCTCTACTGAAAAGAGAAGTTTACATAAAAGTCTGAAAAAGAAATATAAGGAGCTAAATGTGTAATACAGAAGAGAGGGCTTACTAGCATGCAAGAGGGAGAGAGAAAAGGAAGGAACAAAGGAAAGGAAGATTAGTTTTCCACCTATTTTGCTTCTTATGTCAATAGAATAATGGCTATTACCCAGCCAGAGATGGGCAGCCGGATAGACAGAAAATTTTAAGTGGAGAAACACACCTAAGAGAGTCCTCCAACAGAAAAACACATAGAGTTCACAGAAAGCTTGACAATGGCTTTTAAGTGCCTTACTTATAAATATGAAAACATATGGCCACTAGATTGTGAAGAAAATTTGTCAATGTACATTAGAGTCCACAAGAAAATAAAAAGAATGCAGAATCAGCAGGTGAGAACAAACAACAAAGCACAGTACCTAATAAAAATAAGTAAAAATACTGTGCTCTTGACTTATGAATTGTATGCTAAACTAGGTGGCTGATGGCTGACGCTTGTAATCCTAGCAACTCAGGAGGCTAAGATCTGAGCATCACAGTTCAAAGCCAGCCTAGACAGAAAAGTCTGTGAGACTTTTATTTCCAATTAACCACCAGAAACCCAGAAGTGACACTGTAGCTCAAAGTGGTAGAGTGCAAGGCTTGAGCAAAAAGAGCTCAGGAACAATGCCAGGCCTAGAGTCCAAACAAAATTTGTATGCATGTGTGTGCACATACACGTACATCTCAGAGCACATGCTGGTACTAGGGTTTGAACTTAGGCACTCCTGCTCTTCCTTGGCCTTTGCTCAGGCTGACACTTGACCATTTGAGCCACAAGACACTTCCCAGGATGCCAGCTTAAAAAAAAGATAACCAGTGATGGAGCTCCAGAAATTAAATATTTTAAAACCAAATTTAAATATTTGTGAAAATAATAGCAATTAGAAAAACAAAATATGGAGAACAAAATTACTTCCCAAACCTTGCTTTATTTCCCCCAAACTAAAGCACATGATTTTCCAAAAAAAAAAGAGTACCAGCATAAAGAATGAAAAGAAAGAAAAAAAAAAAAGCACAGGAAGATAATTCATGCAATAAGCAAAACATAGGAATTAAGAGCTTCCTTCCAGAGACAAAGTACACAAGAACTGAGAGCCTTGCAAAACTGGAAAGAGAAGACTTTCTTCAAAAACTTAAGGGAAAACGATTTCCAGTCTCATGTGTAACAAATAGGGAATAAAACAAGAAAGAGAAACACACAAGCTCCATGAAACCAAGAATATGATACTGGAGAGAGGCAAAGGGAATCCCCAAGGTAAAAGTCAAGTCCAGGGATGACAGCTAAGCCACAGACCTAGTAAGGGTGGACGGAGGCTGGGAGGAGGGGGAGGAGGTGCTTGGAGGGGGGGGGCCTGGAAGATAGCTTGATACTTTTTTTGCCTGATGCATAAAATGCACTAGAAACATTTTAGGGCAGAAATAGTAATAGGACTGAGAATTTATAATACTCTTTTACACACACACACACACACACACACACACACACACACACACACTTCTTTCCAACTCCCCTATGTTGCAATATTCAGCTACAATATTTGTGGGACCAATGAAATAAAATCATGGCTTATATCTTTTAATATAGCTTGGTTTCTTAGATTTAATGATTCACTCTTCCATTTGATTAAGGTAGACTCAAATTACTCTGGTAATAAACTTTCACTTAAAAAGCAGTAAGTAGGCCAGGTGTCAGTGGGTCACATCTGTAATGTAGCTAATCAAGAGGCTGAGATCTGAGGATGGTGTGAACCACCTGCCAATCTGGGCAGGAAAGTCTGTAGGACTCCTATCTCCAATTAAGCACCAGAAAAGCCAGATATGGCTCTGTGGCTCTAGTTGTAGAGCACTGGCCTTGAGCAAAAACGCTCCGGGACAGCGCCCTGACCCCATGTTCAAGTCTTACAACAAACAAACAAAAAAAAAAAAAGTCAAATGATCTTTATTGTTCTATCAAGCTTTGTAGACCACCAACAAGAGCAGCAGAAAAATTACTAGAAGAATGCCAAGACCAGTTTAGAAAATTATGAGCAATCAAATGTCATTTATGCCACTTAAGCTACAGATACTGAAGGTAAGGGTCTGGCAGGAAAAAAAAGAAAGAAAGAAAACACCACCAAAAATTCCAACAAAATAAAATGTTTCCATTTCCTGGAATCAGTTTTGATAGATAATATTTTAGATGTTCAGAGGAGAAATAATATTTTAAATGTTCAGAGGAGTTACATCTTTTTTTAAAAAAATCATTAAATTTAATCATTATCAGACATGAGTCTTGACAAGAATTTATAGTTACTTTGTAACATTTCATTATAAAAATTTATGATGATTTACCAAAAATCCTCAAGATATTTATACGTGTTTGTTTGTTTTGGCCAATATTAGGGTTTGAATTCAGGGTTCCACATCTGCTCAGCTTGCTTCCTTGGCAAGCTATTTACCACTTGAGCCGTACCCCCAATCCTGCTTCTGGCTGGTCATTTTGGAGATGAACACTTGGACTTCAGTCCAGTCTAGCCTCAGACCATGATTCTCTGGATCTCACCAGGATTATAAACTTGAGTTACTGTCCTGGCTTGGGATTACTTATTCTTAATAATGTTCATTGATTTCACAATAAAAAGAATATATATATATATATATAAAATAATGTTCATTGAGCATTCTTCTACATAAATTGTCATCTATATCTTCAATAGCAGGTTACTAGAAGCAGAACAAATTTAAAGATTTTGACATATTCTGTTGTGCAGATAGTAAAGTCTCTGCCGAGTTACATTTATTTAAACCTACAAAGTACTATGTTCATATCACTACATATCATCCATAGTAGCAAAGTATATTTAGCCCTTTCACAAGTTAAAATGGAACAAGTTTAATAATACTTCTATAAAGGAATAAAAAGCAACAAAAGACTCAAGACTATAAATGTAGCTTAAAAATTATGTAACTTTGGATATATCTTTTAACTATAAAAATTTCAACATAGAAGCATTCTTTTTTAAATATTGTATTATATGGGCCATAACAGATACAACATAAGAATTTCAAGTGTGTATTTCATAGAGCTTAATGTCTGAAGTTTTTACTCACTGGTGGTCATGATGTTAGGAGGGCAAGAGGGAATCCCGTGATCCACTGCCCATCTGTAGGCACCTTCTCCAACTAAAAAGCTAACAACAGAAATAATTATTCTTTTAAAAATGAACAGGGTCACCTTCTACATAGTCAGTAAAGTAATACAAGTAAGATCATATAGCATCTGAAAGAAATCTTACATATAGATATAAATCTAGAGTTAGCTCAAAATAAGATGGCTACATGCTCAGATTTTATTTGAAATTTTCCTTATAATATTTGTCGAATAAAATTTGGAAAAAAAAAATACAATAGAAAGTAAAAATAGTTGACCTCCCAGAGGAATATGTCAAGATTTATCTTACATCAATAGGATTCTGAATTTATTTCACAAGATCTATTTAATCAGGGTGAGGCTAAGGTAAAGTGAACTGCTTCAAACACAGAGTTCTTGCTGAATAGAATAGCTGGATCCATTCAAAGTAAGATGTACATATATCAATATGTATGCGTGCTCCAACACAAGAATATATGCTTATATTTTTAAGCTTCAGTGTAACAAGAATATATGCATAACCCTCTGAGTCATTTTTACTATTGTGAATAAGTACTATGGTATATATATCAAAAGCAAAGTTAAAGCCCTAAACTAGAAGTTTTAATATAACAATATGGCATGCTATGAAACACTCATTTTTCATAAGGGATAATTAACAACCTGTTTCCTAAGTAACTTGAAGCACATATTAATGGTAAGCAGTGATTATAATAATCAATCATTAATCTTCTTCCATTGCCAGCTACTTAAAAAGATTTCAGCCAGCTAGTAATGGATTCCTTGAATTTGTGCCTGCTTGTGAGTTTTTACTATTTTTGTTTCTGTTATTCTAATCATTCAAACACTAAAAACTCAAGAGTAATGCATATTAAGTATCTTATGATCTAACTATCAATAAGACCAGTAACAAACTGGCAAAATAAAAATATAGGCAGACATTCAGAAATATAATGGTTCCAATGAGAAACAAAACGTTTAGTTCCAATAATTTGTGTTTTTAATAAACATAAATGTAGGAACAGAAAAAGCATTGAAAAAGTAGAGTAGAGAAAGCCTGTTGGCTTAGCTGGACACAAGTGTCTCACGCCTATGATCCTAGCTACTCAGGAGCCTGAGTTCTGAGGATCCTGGTTCAAAGCCAGCCTGAACAACAAAGTCCATAAGACTCTTATCTCCAATTAACCACCTAAAAAGCCAGAAGTGAAGCTGTGGCTCAATTAGTAGACCACCAGCCTTAAGTGAAAAAGCTCAGGGACAGCATTCAGGACCTAAATTCAAGCCTGCCCTAGGACTGGCACACACATGCGCACACACGCGTGCACACACACACACACACACGCACACGCACAGAGAGAGAGAGAGAGAAAGAGAGAGAGAATAAATAACTTTATTTCTGCAAGCCTCAATTAAAAAAAAAACTCTAAAATATTCTGAAAATAGAAAAGTTTTTACTAGCTAGAGGCATGGCTCATGTGATAGAATACTTGTCCAGAAAGTACAAGGCCCTAAGTTCAAACCACAGTATTGCTCCTCAAAACAATTTCTTAATTATATATGTTATCTACTACAAAAAAATAAATCAATAAAAATGGAAGGAAAAACTGGAAGAGAGCGAAGGAAGGAGTGACATTGTCCGAAAAGAACTGTACCTGACCTATTATAATTGCAACCCCTTTGTACATATACTTATAATAACAATAAAAAAAATTTAGAAAAAAAAAATCTACCATATAAAATCCTAATGTTCCTAAAATAGGAACATGTAGATCTGAGTTGTTCTGGTAGCATTGTTAGTCATTTGTTCTTCTAGGAAAAAACTTGATTAAAAAAATAAACTTCTCTTAATGTGAAGATGTAAAAGATGCCAAAAAAGTAGACTCAATGATCAAGATAAAAGAGTTTGAAGCTCCATCTTTCTTATAGTCTCAGCATTGATTAGTCATTTAAATGTAATCCTCATATCTGGAATCTGACATTTTACCTAATATTCTCTTTTATTTTTTCCTCACTTCATCATTCATAAATATAATTCTAAATAAAATTAATTTTATACAATCTAACTATGAAATTTTTTAAATATTTTAGGCTTTCACAGAAAGGCAAATATTTGGATGTCATTTAAGTATATTATAAGCACACTAAATGTACGATCTTTTCTTACTACAAAAAATATTGTCGGAGTAGGATCTCAAGATGGCGACGGGGCAGTAGGGAAACGCCACAGCTCTCTCCAACCAAAAAGAGAGTTCGAGTTCCAACCTTTAATCTCCCCAAGAGACCGACAACAACAAAAAGACGAACACTCAGAGAAAAACCAGAGGTGGAAAATAACAAAAAAAGAAAGAGAGGAAAAGAAGAATTTCAGAACAGAGAAGAGCGAAGACCCCTCCCCCAACCTTTACTGGCCGCGCGGCAGTGCGCCAAGCCGCTGGCCAGCCGGCCCCGCGGGGGCTGCCGGAGCCACAGAGACACAGGGGGCTGCTTGCAGATCACCAGGTACCGGATTGCAGAACAGCGGATCGCCAGGAACAGAGAAACCTACCAGCCGGGAGTCTCCAGGAGGATCCCACCCCACCCATCACTCTCCACCGGAGCGGAGAGGCTCCATCCCGCCAAAGCCGCCCGGCACCAGCAGCGCCACAAAGGGACCTGTCGCGATCGCAACGACCCGGCGGGGGGCCGCCCAACCCAGCCCGCAACCACCCCAACTGAACTCGGACTGCAACAACAACTGACGGACTGCAACAACAACTGACGACCTACAGGGTGAGTACCCATCAGGGGACAGGGAATCCATCAAGGGAGACCAGAGCTGGAGGGAATCCCCAGACCCTGACCTAGACTCCCTACCCCAACACCCGGACCACAGGACCCACTAAAACTGGGAACTGTTCGAGAGCCCCACCAGTCGGTGGAGCACACTCTGCTGGCCAGGCCAGAGCAAGAGCGCCCCGGGAAGGGAGCTTAAATGCTCAAGCCAGGAACAGTGCCCCTGGGTCAAGACTACCAACAGTAGAAGAAATTTGAACTGTGTCCTCCAGGCTGCATAACCAAGGTGGTATACACATTAGCACAGGCCTAACGAGCGCGCTCCAGGCTGGGGCCGGAACCAGGCCAGGGGACCGGCGCCTGAACAAAGCAAAAAGGGTCAGAAGTGGGGCTGTGGCTCAAATGGTAGGGTGCCAGCCCTGAGCTGAAGAGCTGAGGGACAGCACCCAAACCTAGAGTTCAAGCCCACAACCAGCCCAAAACAAACAAAAACACATCAGGAGCCCATAGCAGACTCCAGTATTTGGGAGAGTGCATCCAGAGCATCTGATCTTCCCAAGAGCACCCGCAGGAGCAAACACAAGCAGTCTAGGCTGCTCAACCCTTCCAAAGGCGGGAATTGCTACAGCAGAGAGCTGAGAATCCTAAGTGAATAGCAGCTGGAAATAGGCTCCCAACAGAATCCAGATCAGACACAGACTCTCTCTACCAATAGAGAATCAGCAACCAAGCAAAGACAGACACACCAAAACAAGATTGAAGAGCAGTCTCCTGAACCCCCATGCGAAAATCACAGAGAAAAATCACAAGGTTTACCACTACCCAGGACAGCAAGCTCACCTCAAAAGCCAGCAGCCACGCAGGGGAGAGCCCCAGTGGGAGCAAAGCAGGAATGGAAGACAAAAACTACATCCAAGGGTTGCTGGAGGCAATGACTCAAGAAATAAAGCGAGAAATGGATCAGAAATTGAAAGAGCACAAGGATGAACTATCAAAAGATATACAGGATATCAAACAAAAATTGGATGCAAAAATAGAAGCTGCACAAACCTCAGTAAGAAGTGAGATAAACGCCAAATTAGAGGTAATGCATACTGATATCACCTCATTGAGAGGTGAGATCAGTACTCTGAGAACCAACATTGAATCCATAAAGGGATCCATTTCCATCATGCAAACCACAATAGAAGCCACGGTCAACAGAGTGAATGAAATGGAAGGTAGAGTGTCAGATACAGAAGACAGAATACACCAACTGGACCAAAAAGTGACAGATATGGAAAAATCACTCAAATTAAACCAAAGGGAAATTCAAGAGCAAGCAGATAATGCTAAAAAATTTAACCTTCGCATAATCGGAGTGGACGAAGGTGAGGAATTCCAGAGCAAGGGAATGCAACACCTATTTAACAAGATAGTCAATGAAAATTTTCCCCACCTCAAAAACGACCATCTTAACTACATCACAAAAGCTTATCGAACACCCAACAAGCAAGATCCCAGGAGAAACACTTCTAGGCACATAATAGTAACAATGATGGATCTGAATAATAAGGAAACAATCCTGCATGCAGCAAAAATGAAGAAGGAGCTATACTACAACGGGAAAAAAATTAGAATCACTGCAGATCTCTCCACACAAACAATGAATGCAAGAAAAGCCTGGGAAAGCACCATACGAGCCCTGAGAGCCAATAACTGCCAACCCAGACTGATATACCCGGCAAAGCTAGCATTCACATTCGATGGAGAACTGAAAACTTTTAATAGCAAAGAAAAACTAAATGAATACATAAACATTAAGCCAGCATTACAAAGAATTCTAAGAGGGGGGACACAACCTGAAGAAAGCAACCAGGAACTGGGACCTGCCCCAAACAGGCATTACTCAAAGTCTAACTGAGCAAGCACAGGAGGAAAGGAAAGAAGAAAAACTTAGGAAAACGGAATGGCAAGGACAACAATGCATCTCTCTATACTTTCTCTTAATATAAATGGGCTGAATTCGCCAATTAAAAGAAAACGAACTGAGGACTGGATCAGAAAACAAGACCCATCCATCTGTTGCCTTCAGGAGACCCACCTCTCAGCCAAACATACAAACAAACTCAGAGTGAAGGGGTGGAAAAGGATCTACCAATCAAATTCCCCCAATAAGAAAGCAGGTGTAGCTATCCTGATATCTGACAAAATAAACTTTTCATTAAAATCAGTACAGAAAGACAAGGACGGACATTACATATTAATAAAGGGAACAATCCAAGAGGAGGATATAACCATCATCAACTTATATGCCCCAAATATCGGTGCACCCAGATATGTTAAACAAATGCTCTCAAACTTACAGAATAAAATAGATCCCAATACGATAATACTAGGAGACTTTAACACGCCACTCTCACCAAAGGACAGGTCTACCAACCAGAGGATTGGCAAAGAAGCTACCGAATTAAGTGAGGCCATACTTCAAGCGGAATTAACTGACATCTACCGAGTATTTCACCCTAAAACAACACAGTACACATTCTTCTCAGCAGCTCATGGAACTTTCTCCAAAATAGACCATATCATAGTTCATTCAAGGAACTTAAGCAAATACAAAGGGATCGACATAATCCCCTGTATCCTATCTGACCACAGTGGAATCAAGCTAGCTCTCAATAACAAAGCATACCGCAGAAATTTCTCTAATACATGGAAATTGAACAGCACACTCCTTAACAAGGCCTGGGTAACAGAAGAGATCAGAGAAGAAATAAAGCATTTCCTAGAACTCAATGAAAATGAAAACACCTCACAAAGAAACTTGTGGGACACAGCAAAAGCAGTCCTGAGGGGCAAATTTATTGCCCTCAGTGCCCACATCAAGAGAATGGAGACAGACCAAGTAAATAATCTCATGTTGCAACTAAAACAGCTAGAAAAACAAGAAAAAATGGGACCTAAAGCTACTAGACGAAGCCAGATAACCAAATTGAGAGCAGAGATTAACCAATTAGAAAATCAGAAAACCATAACCAAAATAAACCAAACAAAAAGCTGGTTCTTTGAAAAAATAAACAAAATTGATGGCCCGTTGGCAAGATTAATTAAAAAAAGAAGAGAGGAAACCCATATTAATAGGATTAGGGATGCCACGGGAAACATCACAACACGTACCCAAGATATCCAAACAATTCTAACAGACTACTTTCAAAAGCTATACTCTCTAAAGGAAGAAAATCTGGCGGAAATGGATGCATTTTTAGAGAAATACAAGTTACCCAAACTGAGCAAAGAAGAAGTTAACCAATTAAATAAGCCAATATCCTATAATGAGATACAGGAAGCTATCAAAAGTCTTCCAACAAAAAAAAGCCCAGGACCAGATGGATTCACAGCAGAATTCTATAAGACCTTTAAAGAAGAACTAATACCCATACTCCTCAAGCTCTTCAGAGAAACAGAGAAGGAGGGAGCTATCCCAAACTCATTCTACGAAGCCAATATCACACTCATCCCCAAACCAGGCAAAGACCCAACCAAAAAGGAGAATTACAGGCCAATCTCCTTGATGAACACAGATGCAAAGATCCTTAACAAGATTCTAGCTAACAGAATCCAGAAACACATAAAAAAAATAATACACTATGATCAGGTAGGCTTCATCCCAGAGACACAGGGATGGTTTAACATACGTAAGTCAATAAATGTAATCCAGCATATCAACAGAGCCAAGGTCAAGAATCACATGATTATCGCCACAGATGCAGAAAAGGCCTTTGATAAAATTCAACATTCATTCATGCTAAAAGCTCTGGAGAAAATAGGAATAGAAGGAACATTTCTAAAAACAATAAAAGCCATTTATGACAGACCAATAGCCAATATTATACTTAATGGGGAAAAGCTACAACCAATCCTCCTAAAAACAGGAACAAGGCAAGGATGTCCACTGTCTCCACTCCTCTTCAACATAGTCCTAGAACCCTTAGCCAGGGCAATAAGGCAAGAAAAAGACATTAAAGGGATCCGCATAGGGAAAGAAGAAGTGAAACTATCCCTTTTTGCAGACGACATGATACTATACCTCCACGATCCCAAAAACTCCATCCCCAAACTTTTAGAAATCATAAGTCACTTCGGCAAAATAGCAGGATACAAAATAAACCCACAAAAATCAGTTGCCTTCCTATACACTGATAACGCACAGGAAGAGAGGGAAATAAAGGGAGCAACCCCATTCACAATAACCTCCCAAAAAATAAAATATTTAGGAATTAACCTAACCAAAGATGTAAAAGAACTATTTAATGAGAACTATAAAAAGTTAAAGAAAGAAATTGCAGAAGACACTAGGAAATGGAAAGACCTCCCATGCTCCTGGATAGGCCGACTTAATATAGTAAAGATGGTGATACTTCCAAAATTAATATACAAATTCAATGCAATTCCTATTAAAATCCCAATGACGTACATCACTGAAATACAGAAAACAGTCCAAAAATTTATATGGAACAACAAAAGACCTAGAATAGCCAAAACAATTCTAGGGGATAAAGACAATATGGGAGGGCTATCCATGCCGAACTTCAAACTCTACTACAGAGCTATAATCACAAAGACAGCATGGTACTGGCACAAAAACAGACCCGAAGACCAATGGAACAGAATAGAAGATCCAGATATAAATCCACAGGCCTACAGCCAGCTGATATTCGACAAAGGAGCCAAAGACATACAATGGAAGAAACACAGCCTCTTCAACCGCTGGTGCTGGGAAAACTGGGCAGCCACATGCAGAAAACTAAAAGTGGACCCCAGCCTATCACCATGCACCAACATCAACTCAAAATGGATTAAAGACCTTAACATTAAACCTGAATCTCTGAAACTACTGCAGGACAGAGTAGGAGAGACACTTGAACTAATAGGCACAGGAAGGAACTTCCTGAACAGAGTCCCAGGGTCACAACAAGTTGGAGAGAGACTCGACAAATGGGACTACCTTAAAATAAAAAGCTTCTGCACAGCTAAATCTATCGCAACTAAGCTAGAAAGACAACCAACTAATTGGGAAAAAATATTTACCAGCAATATATCAGACAAGGGGTTAACATCCTGTATATACAGGGAACTCAAGAAACTAATCCCTCCCAAACCTAACAAACCAATTACTAAATGGGCAAGGGAACTAAAGAGGGACTTCTCAAATGAAGAAATAAAAATGGCAAAGAAACACATGAGGAAATGTTCATCATCCCTGGTGGTGAAGGAAATGCAAATAAAGACAACCCTGAGATACCACCTTACCCCAGTCAGAATGTCCCACATCCACAAATCAGCCAACGACAAATGCTGGAGGGGATGTGGAGAAAGAGGAACCCTATTACACTGCTGGTGGGAATGTACACTTATACAACCACTTTGGAAAGCAGTCTGGAGGGTCCTTAGAAAGCTAAAGATTGACCTCCCTTACGACCCAGTCATACCACTTCTAGGCATCTACCCTGAACAACAGGAACCAATATACAAGGACACGTGCACCTCCATGTTTATTGCAGCACTGTTCGCAATAGCTAGGATATGGAAACAACCTAGGTGCCCCACCACAGATGAATGGATCCAAAAATTGTGGTATCTATACACAATGGAATATTATGCAGCCATTAGAAATGACAAAATAATGGCATTTGCAGGGAAATGGATGGAGCTAGAAGGAATCATGTTGAGCGAGGTAAGCCAAGAACGAAGAGACAAACGGTACATGGTCTCCCTCATAAGTGGATGCTAAATCCAAAAGGTTAGTGATACGACAAAACTAACAGGACTTAAGAAACAAAGAACTCCCGCTCATCTGGTTGAACCACTACTAAATATCCTCATGCTGCTGATCACAAATATGGTATATAACATGTGAACACTGTTATATATTACAGACTGTGGTAGACAATTTGCTCCAGGGAAGTTAGAATGAACTTGTGACTTTGAAATTATGTAATCATTTAATCACAATCAAAAAAAAAAAAAAAAAAAAAAAAGAACCTCGGGGAAGGGAGGGAGGGAGGGGATGGTAGGGGGAAAACAATGGAGGGGGTAACAATGTTCAAGAGGAAGTGTACTCATAACCTCACTCATGTAACTGTGACCCTCTGTATAGTAGCTTTACAATAAAAAAAAAAAAAAAAAAAAAAAAAAAAAAAAAAATATTGTCTAAAATTGTCTAACAGTTATCAACACAAAATGTCATATAACTTTTAATATCATTTTAGCACACATTGTTGCTAAAAATTATACTAAAAATCATTTTTTAAAAACCACTTTCTCCAAAACTAAATTCAATACCAACTTAAAATTTTCTCAAGCCTTCTACTGACTCTTCAAAGAGAAATCTTTTTTCAGTTTATGAGTACTATGGATCTTGAACAATATCACTATTTTCATCATTCTCACCATCCTTCAATAATAATGGCAATCTTTTTCCTCAAACTCATAAAATTTCATGTCATGACTACTCTTTACCAGAAATCTAAAAGCTCGCAAATTGATCTGATTCTCATCCTCTCCCTAGTTCATCTTGTATTCTTCTGCCTCTGTGGTACTTCATTCTAACCTCTTAGAAAATCATTCCAAGAAGCTCTTGCTGTAAGGGGGTCGAAATAATCTCATGAGGGAGAGGGGATGAATAAATCTTAAGCTAGGACAATGCCTAAAGCACAACAAATATTAAGTAAACATTTTTCAAGATAATAGATGTTTATTTAACAAAATACTTCACATTTCCTACATTAAAGGACAGTATTTTCCTTGTGTTATTTTTATCTTAAATTTTACATTAAATTAGGTCTAACATGTTTTAAGCAAATCAACAAAATTCTGCTAAGACCAACCCTGAAGTGGCATAACAAACTCTTGAGAACTGGGAATGTGGCTCAGTGGTAGAGTGCTTGCCTAGCATGTGTGAAGCCCTGGGTTTGATTCCTCATTACCACATAAACAGAAAAGGCCAGAAGAGGCTCTAAGACTCAAGTGTTAGAGTGCTAGCCTTGAGTAAGAAGCTCAGGAGCAGTTCCCAGGCCCTGAGTTCAAGCCCTAGGACTAGCAAAAGAAAAACAAAAAATCTCTTGAATACTGCTGCAAGTGCCTGCAAAGCAAAACACATGGAACAGGCTATTTGGATAAAAGTAGGAGTGTGCATTATGGACAACCCATTTTCAAAGAACCGTGTTTCTGTATCACTATAAATGTGCAATTTAGTGATTCAATATATCTCCAGAATTCTCAGGGACTCCATCATTAAAGTGTATTACATGTAGAAGAAAATAACAATATTTTTAATTTAAAAACTAATTCCTATTAATTTCTTATCTCAATAAAATTTTTAAAAGACAAATTAGGCTATGATTATTTAAAGCTTACAGCCATATAAGACATAACTAATAAAGTTTGTGATGCACTTGCAATATATGAAGTGTAACATTAAATAATAAAAACTCTTACTATTATTCCTTATTTCACTAAATTCCTCTAATTCCTTGTACAGAAATTTTCCAAAAAAATGTCTCAACTAGCTTATTGGTTAGGAGTAACTTCTACCTCAGGATGGCTTCTCTGCTTCTTGAGTATCTGGGATTACAACTGTGAGCCACTGCACCCAGCCTTTGTTTGTTTGCTTGCCTCTTTCTTTCTTTGTTTTTCAACTATCATAGTTATATAGCAAACTTCCAAGTATGTGAGAAATTTTGACTTCTGAACATCATGGAGTAATAGAACCAATGAGAAAAACAACAAAGAAAATATATACTTTTTAAAAAGCAGTTTTAGGCATTAGACATCAGAGGACAGTCATCTTTGAGAAAAGGAAACAATATAAATCTTGCTTTACTGAAATCATAGGGTTCATTACTAAGAAAGTTTCTAGATCATTCCACAGGATCCCAGCAGTGTCTGGGTTGGCCAAACCTGGGCAATCAGAGAAGCCACAGTGACCAGAATTCACAGGAATAAGTACCAGAGAAAAGAGAGCTGCTTAGAAAGAGGACCCGAGAGATATGCACAGAGAACTCTTCTACTCTTCAGTTAAGTAGAGTTCAGAACATACATAAAAGAAAATCATCCAAAACAAATAACTTGACAGTTCTAAAGAAAATAGCCCCCATGTTCAAATAGAACCAGGAGTTATCAAAATAAAGAGTTCTGGAAGCTAGAAAAAAAAATCTTCCTTCCAGTTGCATTACCTCACTAACCTCATGTGACAAAATTTAAAGCAAGTTCAGAAAGATCCCAACTGTTTTAAATAACAGCCATATCTAGTTCAAGAACACAGGCATTACAATAAAAACTATACAGTATTCCAAAAGGTAAAATATACCATATCTGAAATGTAATAAAAATTACTAAGCACACAAAAATCAGAAAAATGAAATATACAATGAGTAAATCAGCCAGAACATCCTAGAAATAACAATCATTATAAAATGGTAAGCAATTATTTTTGTGTTTCATTTCCATTCTTGCAGTACTAGGAATCGAGCCCAGGCCTTCTACATGTTTGGTAAGACCTCTACAACTGAGCTATATCTGCAGCCCTAAAATTAAAAAAATAAATTAAAAATTAAAAAAAAGTTGTAACTTCACTCATAAGCTGGCAGATTAGCCATATTTAAAAATATATATGGAAGCCTTTTTTAAAAGATAAGTAAGCCTTTTTATTTATTTAGTCAGTCACTTTTGGTGACACTGGGGTTTGAACTCAGGGACTTGTGCTTGCCTACACAATCATGCTACCATACTGAGCCACACCTCCAGTTTGAAGCACACTTTTTAAAAAATGCAAACCAAACTTCTGGAAATAAAGACAAAATGTCAGAAATAAAAAATAAACTGGATATGATTTGCAAGTGACTATAGATATTGCAGAAAAATAATTAGTTAAAATTTAAACCATAGCAATAGAAACTTCAAAATGAAACAAAAGGAATTTAAAAAGCAAACAAATCATCAGTGATCTGTAGAACTACTACAAGATGTTCCTTAACTTATAATGGGGTTATATCCTGATAAAATCGCAGTAATTGAGGATAGCCTATCCCTCCCTTTCCTCTCCATCTCTGTCTTATGCAACCTCTCCCCCATCACACTTCCAATGTGAGGACACAGCAAGAAGGCAGCCATCTGCAAGACAAGAAAAAAAGCCCTTACCAGAAACCAAATAGGCTAGAACTTCCCAACCTCTAGGTCTGTGAGACATAAATGTCTACTGTTAAAACCACTCAACATAAGGTATTCTATCATGGCAGCTGGAGCAAATTTATATTAATATTAACCCATGTTATATGCAAATGTACTCTATTTTTAATGCCATAAGGTATCTAATAAGATGACTAGAAAGTAATTTATTTAACGTTTCATTCATGGATATTTAGGTGCTTACAGTTTCATAATCTACAAGCAATATTTTATACTACATATCTGTACTTTTCAGTATTTTTCCAAAGGATGAAGCAAGAATTTAATCAAATATTTCCCACTATATAGTCCACTGTCTCAGTGCAATTTACTTATCATGCTTTTCCCTAAAACTAGTTTGAGATGACATTATTACTATCGATCAAATTTTCTTATATTTAGAAAACTTATGGTCTTGCAATTCTATCCTAGAGATCTCTTATTTTTAGTGAGATAAAGGACAGCATTGTTAATTACTAGTGCCAAATAACAGGTTCAACAAGATTATTTACAATGTTCAATGTGCTTTTATTCTGAGAAATGTCTCAAATGAATTACTTCAGTTGGACTCCAACATGTAAGATACTTTTAAAATTTAGCAGTAACATAATCCCAATTAGGCAACCAGCAACAGCAAAATCTTCTCAAGAATCAAATACAGAGCTAAAACTTAACTCTGACCTCCTAGGCTTTAATCCACAAGATTCTATTCCATCTGGAAGTTTATCAAATGTACAAAATGTTCCAAGATCACAGAAGAAAGTATGTCTTATTCTCAAAGGCATGCTACTGCTGGCACATACCCAACAGCCATAGTCTTCTGTGGATTGAACAACTTTCAAACACTGCATGCACCAAAGACCAAAGACACAAGAAAAGTCAAGATGAGCAAAGTGGTTACCAGGGAGGAATTCTTCCAGCTGAAAGCTTGCCCTTCTGTCCTTCACACAACAGTCTGTTTGCAACTGAGACTGGGTTCTTGATTCCTAGAAATAAATTGTCAGAAAAAAGAAATCAAAAAATACCTTCAAATTTTCTTTTTTTTTTTTGGGTCCGGTCATGGGGCCTGAACTCTGGGCCTGGGCGCTGTCCCTCAGCTCTTCAGCTCAAGGCTAGCGCTCTACCACTTGAGCCACAGCGCCACTTCCGGCTTTTTTCTTTTTTGCTTATGTGGTGCTGAGGAATCGAACCCAGGGCCTCAAGCATGCAAGGCAAGCACTCTACCACTGAGCCACCTTCCAGCCCCCTTCAAATTTTCATTCAAAAAAACAAATTTAAAACCTCTTAGAAATGTTTTCACTTTCAAAGTATATGAATGTCTAGTAGCCTCCAGAAAAGAATATGTGTGTATGTTCATTTTGCCCCATGTTACAGCAGCAAAAATTGAGTTTTAAATGCTATTTTTAATGCCACTAGGTATCTAATAAAATGACTAGAAAGCAATTTATTTAACCATTCATTCATGGATATTTAGGTGCTGACAGTTTTATAGTCTACAAGCAGTATTTTATACTACATATCCTTACTTTTCAGTATTTTTCCAAAGGATGAGGCAAGAATTTAATCAAATATTTCCTACTATATACACTGCCTCACAACACAATTTCCTTAATATATCGTGCTTTTCCCTAAAACTAATTTGAGGTGACGTTATTACTATCGATCAAATTTTCTTATTTATAGAAAACTTAATGGTCTTGTAATTCTATCCTAGAGATCTTTTATTTTTAGTTAGATAAAGGAGAAAGCATTGTCAATTATTAGTGCCAAATAACAGGTTCAACAAGATTATTTACAATTTATTTAAATTAAAATTAATTAATCTTCAAAAGGATTTCTATCACACATGACAAACTTATTCAATGGGGAAAAAGGGACAACTTTGGAAGAAAAATTAAGAGGTCTTAACCTAGTGTAGTAGCACACATAGCAGTCACAGCAGTTAGAATGTTGAAGCAGAAAGATCATGAGTTCTAGGACAGCCTAGGCAACATACTGCATTCTAGACCAACGTGAGTTATGAAGCAAGACCATGTCTCAATTTTTTTAAAAAGAAAAACAAAAAACAAAACACCATTTTTTATTCAAAACTACTAATAACTAAAAGTGTAGCCTGGGTACAAAAAAGACAAATATACCAATGGAACAGAATAAAATTAAAGTGTGTATTTAGATGTTTATTATTTATATGTAATATAAATAGGATAAGAATAGACTACACAAAAGACAGAAAAATAGAGTATAATGTATAGGAGTTAGTCTATGTTGTAACTATACTAGCCATCACTTTAATCCTTTTCTTTTTTATTATTTTTTTTTATTGTGAAAATACTGTACAGAGGAGTTACAATTACATGGGCAAGATAATGAGTACATTTCTTATCAAGCATTGTAGCCTCCTCCTTTGTGTCCCCTTCCCATCCTTTCCCATCCTCCCTCCACCCCCCCCAACCCAATCCTCCCCCACCCACCAAAGTTGTAAAGTTCGTTTTTTCACATAACAACTAGTACATCTCATTGTTGCAATGGGTCCACCAGTAGTTTAATCCTTTTCAACTGCAAATTCTGCCTTTGTCACTTGATCTGCAAAGATGCATACAATCCCCATTTTTTAAAAAAAAATTTTATTTTTTTATTGTGAAAATACCGTACAGAGGGGTTACAATTACATGGGCAAGATAATGAATACATTTCTTATCAAGCATTGTAGCCTCCTCCTTTGTTTCCCCTTCCCATCTCTTCCCAGCCTCCCCCCCACACACACACCAAAGTTGTAAAGTTCGTTTTCGACATGACAACTTGTACTTCTCATTGTTGCAACGGGTCTACCTGTATCCTTATTTAAACAACTTGTTTTTCCCCTTACCCTCCACAAATTATACTGACATCAAGTACAGTGAAAGCAGGTACAATCCCCTTTTTTATCTTTTGTGGAGGATATGAGAATGGAGGCCAGGGTCTTACTATAGAGCCCAGGCTGACCTTGAACTCACAACCCTGCCTCAACCTCCTCAGTACTGGGATTACAGGTGTACACTACAAGTCTCAGTAATAAATTATTTCCTTTGCCAGGTGGCACAATGGTAAATTTGTCAGTAGAGGGCACTGGAGATACACTGTAGTAGGAAATGTAGCTGACTAGACAGGTTTCTGTAGAGTACAGTTTCGTCTCATTTGTCCTACCTGGTAATCTCTCTCCACTGTTAAGTGCCTAGAGGGTGCAGCTTTTTCTAGGATTCAGCAACCACATATTTTGTTCAGGTCATGATTGAGGATATGTACCTTATCATTGATCTTAATACCCTTGGTCCAACAGATCACATATAAAGTGTTCCATGATGATAGATATAAGCCAAAAACTGAATCTTCATTCTATACAAACAAGGTTTGTACAGTGCTTGTCTTGCATGCATAAGGCCCTGGGTTCAATTCCTCAGAACCACATAAACAGAAAAATCTGGAAGTGGCACTATGGCTCAAGTGGTAGAGCCCTACCCTTAAGCTGAAGAGCTGAGGAACAGAGCACAGGCCCAGAGTTCAGGCCCCATAGCTGACAAAAAACAAAAAACAAAAAAAACAAGGTTTACTTCATGCTGTCTAGATCTCTTCTGTGCCTACCTACCAGCACAAATGCACCCACGTACCACAGGATTAGTCCTGAACATAACTAATCTTGACCAGTACTAGCCTGGATAATCCAGGTTTTCTGCCACATAGTGGACTGCAACAACCCCTATTCTATAAGGTCTAAATCCAGTTCCAAATCTATCTTTCTTTGGGTATTCTCCCTCTGTTCTAGGACACAAGAGGCTGAGGTCTGAGGATAATAGTTTAACATCAGCTCTAGCACACTGATCCATGAGACGAATTTCCAATTAACTGGCAAAAAGTAAAAGCTAGAGGTGTGGCTCAAGTGGTAGTGTACCAGCCATGAGCAAAAAAAATGCCTAGCAAGAGCTAAGGCCTGAGTTCAAGCTCCCCAGCATGCAAAACAAACAAAAACAATAAATAAATCCTGTTTGTTTCATGTGCTTATTTGTACAATGCTAATAAAAGTACTGACTTCATAAGGTGACTACCAGTTAGCAGGCTGGAGTACTTTTGCTCTACCTGGACAAAATTGCGAGTCAGCAAGTGGAAACTCTTCTGTTGTTGGCAGTCTTGAGCCCTTGAGCACTCAAGTTCTAGAGGCTGCAATGGCAGACCTAGGGCCTTGCAGCTTAATGCACTACTGCTTTATGCTTTAGAAGGCACAGACTTATAGCTTGAGGGACACAGGTTGGAAGTTCATTGCTCTAGACTTTAAACAGCACTAGACCACAACATATTACAAACTTACTTTCAGCAGTAAAGAGAAGCAGTAGCACATAGTGACTGCTAGTGTTATAGCTCCTGAACAGGCCTTATATGTTGGGACTCTCAGATCCTACTACTACAGCTACAGCTCTCAGCTTGAAGGTTTCTCAGACGTTTGGCCCTTATGACTTGGCAGCTCTCTGGAAGGCTCCTTGTGATCACATTCCAGTTTTTCTGTACAACCCACTTTCATTCTTCAGCTTTGGCTGTATACCCTCTCTTTCTTCTTCTCTCTACTTCCCTTATAGTGGTCTCTGCTCTTAGTCATTTCTGCCTTGGTCACTCTCTGAAGCTCTTCCTTGTTACTGGTTTTGTTGCCATTGCTACTGCATCCAACACTGCTATGACTCCACTGCAGCTTCTGCCATCTGCTCTTCCTGCTACCAGCTCAGCCCACTCTACCAATGACAAAGATCAGAAGAAGACAAGAAAAAAAAAACCTATTCAAGAAAAGCCTTTAATTTGGCCAGCTGTTACAACTCAGTGGACAGACAGCACAGAAAGGTATCACCCAGCTGATTCAGAAAGTGAACAGAACCTGCTATTATAACCACAAAGTGGGATGTAGCAAGGGTGTATGCACCAATCTCAGGCCTGGAGGGGGCCAATAGGAGAAGTGATCCCTCTCTGGCCTAAGGGAAAGAAAATGGCTTGTAATAGCAAAAAAGGGTCTGGCTTCCACTGTCCAATGATATGAAATGCCTCCTGGAGCCTAATTGTGCATCAGCAGCAAGTAGCCATAGTTGCTATGTAGCTTCTGCAAGGAATCCATGAATTGTTCAAAAGAAACATGCTGGCTTAAGGGCAATCCAGATAGATGCTTGGTGGACAGTTCTCCACACAAGGTTATCAGGACTTCAGACAAGGGCCATACAACTATCAACTAGGGAGTCAAATTACCTTGGCCCCCAATATTTTAGTTTACTTAAAGAAAAAATAAATACTAAAAGGGACGCCACAATAAAAGATCATCATTAATATTAGTAGTGACCTAACAGCACTTAATAATGCTCTACTAACAACCAAATACTTGGGAAAAAATGGGCTGTTTCTTCTGACTCCTAGGTATATGTTTTCTATTTCAGTATCCTTTGTATTGTATAAAATATATACACATCCTAGGAATATATTTGTAGATAGACAGATAAGATACATTGATACATAGATATCTGTATACAACTGTATAAATATATACACATTTTTAAAAATTCATGAAGATGGCACATTTAACACTGTGGTGTACTTCACATACATTTAAGTGAATTATAAAACTTAGATAATTTTTTTATGTATAGTTGTGGGAAAAATATCCAACATATCCTATTTTAAAAAGCCAGTGGCTCAAGCCATTAATCCTAGCCCTCAAGGGGCTAAGATCTGAGCAGGGAACTCCATGAAACTGATCTCTATCTAATCAGTAAAACCAGAAGTGGAGCTGTGACTCAAGTAGTAGAGCATTAGCCTTGAGCAAAAAAAGCTCAGGACAGAGCCTAGGACCTGAGTTCAAACACTAATAGCAAAAAAATAAAAATTAAGTTTCATAGTAATATAGTTATTTTATAATTATCATATTCACAAAATAAAACTATATTCCTATTTGCTAGCAAGAGCAATAGAAAGCCTATGGATTGGGAGAAGATCTTCACTAGCCATACAACGGACAAGGGTCTCATATCTAAAATATATTTGGAACTTAAAAAATTAAATCCCCCAACAACAAATCCTCAAAGAAACACCTGCCCAATAAATAAGTGGGCAAAGGACTTAAAGAGAAACTTCTCTGAAGAAGAAAGAAGGATGGCCAATAGACACATAAAGAAATGCTCAACCTCCCTAGCCATAAAAGAAATGCAAATCAAAACAACATTGAGATACCACCTCACCCCAGTTAGAATGGCTAAAATCAAGAACTCTAATAACAACAGATGCTGGAGGAGATGTGGACAGAAGAGAACCTTACTGCATTGTTGGTGGGAGTGTAAACTTGTTCAACCACTGTGGAAAGTAGTATGGAGGTTCCTCAAAAGACTCCCTATGACCCAGCAATCCCACTTTTGGGCGTTTACCCTAATGTTCACAAACAAGACCACACTAAAGCTACCAGCACAACTATGTTTATTGAAGCATTATTTACCACAGCTAAGATATGGAACCAACCCAGATGCCCCTCAGTAGATGAATGATCAAGAAAATGTGGTATATATACACAATGGAATTCTATGCCTCCATCAGAAAGAATGACATTGCCCATTTGTTAGGAAATGGAAAGACTTGGAAAAAATTACATTAAGTGAAGTAAGCCAAGCCCAAAGAAACATAGGTCCCATGGTTTCCCTTATTTGCAATATCTAGTATATATATGAGTCAAGCAGAAAAGGTCAGATAAGGTGATGTTAGGAAAATGAACCCTAAGATATGTATTTAAATGTTTTTTTTCTTTCATGCATTTGTTTCTAAAGCATTTATAAGATTATTTCTTTGTTGCTTTGTATGTCCTTCCCCCACAGTATAACCCCTGCTTTCACTGTATTTGAAGTCGGTATAATTTGTGGAAGAGAAGGGGAAAAACAAGTCGTTTAAATAAGGATACAGGTGGACCCGTTGCAACAATGAGAAGTACAAGTTGTCATGTTGAAAATGAACTTTACAACTTTGGTGGGGGGGTGGGGAGGATTGGGTGGTGGGGTGGGGGGAGGCTGGGAAGGGATGGGAAGGGTAAACAAAGGAGGAGGCTACAATGCTTGATAAGAAATGTACTCACGATCTTGCCCATGTAATTGTAACTCCTCTGTACAGTATTTTCACAATAAAAAAAAAAAAAGCAAAGATTTAGAAGATCAAAGGTAAATTTCATTCATAACATCTGGAAATTGTTAATAAAAGTGTTTATATATTTTGAATTGCAAAGTTAATAGGATATTCTAAATCAAATGGTGGCTTGAAATGTGGCATAGTGGTAGAGTGCTTGCCTGGCATGCATGCCCTGTTTTCGATTCCTCAGTACCATAAACACAGAAAAAGCCAGAGTAACACTGTGGCTCAAGTGGTAGAGTGCTAGCCTTGAATAAAAGAAGCTCGGGGACGGTGTCCAGGCCCCGAGTTCAAGGCTCAGGACTGGCAAATAACTAAATCAAATGTTAAATGTCTCAAATCTCTTGAAGGGATAAAGGAAATGAATCTAATTCTAATAAAACTTAGACATAAGTTTTGTTGTTGCTTTTCTTGTTGTTGTTTCATAGTGCTAGAAATCAAACCCAATGCCTCATCCATGTTAAGTACTCTACTAACAGAGCTACATCTCCAGCCTTTGCTGTTTCCTATAAAATTATTCAGTCAAGTTTTGTATTTCAAATGCAATAAAAATTTTGTTTTCAAAACTACTTCCAACAAGAATGATTTAAAAGCCTGAACTAAGTCTTTAGAAAGTGTGAATAAGATATTATAATGCCCACATACCACTCAGTGCTCCAACTGCTCCAAAATTTAAAGATTTTCCATCCATAATGCTGGCATCACATTCAATTTCCCCTAAAAGATTTAAATTAGATCCCATTCCTGCATTTGTAAAAGGAGAATCCTAAAAGATAAAAACAAAAATTAAATATCATTAGGCTTTAAGTCAGAGCTAATATTAATGCTTCATAAACTCTTCTAAAACCTAGGTGAGAAGTATTTCCAATTCATTGTATGATGCCAGTACTACTTGATAACAAGACAAAAATAACATGAAAAAAAGAAATCTAGAGACAAATATACCTTGTAAATATCAACACAAAATCACCAAGGAAAACTAACAAACCAAGTCCAGCATATTATAAAAAGAATTTCTATCATGAACCAGAGGGATGCCAGGAAAGTAAGTTTAGTTTAATATTTGAATAATCAATTGATGTAATATCCCACGTTAATAAAAGACAAGACAAGCTACAAAAATTCGAGAGCTAAGATTCTGATGGATGGTGAAAGTGGTGATGTGTTTCTCATCACTTCTATTTACATACAAACACACACACACACACACACACACACACACACACTTGTGAAACAACTAGGCAAAGACATAAAAAGCAGCTAGATTAGAAAGAACTGAAATCACTATCTGAAAATGACATAGTCTTGTATACTCAAAAGGAGGACCTTCAGGACTCTATTACAAAACTATTAATGTACTAATATGTTAAGTATGGTTATAGGATACACGATCAATATAAAAAAATAATTACATTTGTATATATTACAATGAAAAAAATTCAAAAATGAAATTAAGAAAATAATCCACTTATCTCAGGAGGTAGAAACAGAAGGGCTACAGTTCAAAGTAAGTCAGGACAAAAAAAAAAAAAAAATTAGCAAGACCCTGTCTCAAAAAACAGCTCAATAGGGTGGCACATGTCTGTAACCGCAAGCACTCAGAAGGTAGAGAATTGCCAGCAAAACACAGACCCTATCTGAAAACTAAATTACAAAGCCAGAGAGGATTTGGGAAAGACTCAAGTGGTGGACTGTATTCCCAGCAAGAACAAAGCCATTAGTTCCAACAAAAAGTGGGGGTAGGGCCAATCTACTAATAACATCCAAAACAATAAAATATCTTAACAAATGAAAATGTGGGACTGGGGGTGTAGCTCAAGTAGTAGAAAACCCACTGTGAACAAGTAAGCTGAGTGAGATTGTGAGTCACTGAGTTCAACTCCTAGAACAGGGGAGAGGGAGA
Source organism: Dipodomys spectabilis (assembly GCF_019054845.1). NCBI lineage: Eukaryota > Metazoa > Chordata > Mammalia > Rodentia > Heteromyidae > Dipodomys > Dipodomys spectabilis. Next base: position 236,197 of record NW_024871042.1, read on the forward strand.
AGAATTAAAGATGTGCTGCCCACAGCAAACTCTGACAGTGACTCACACTTGCAGTCCTAGCTACTCAAGAGGCTGAGAGCAGAGGATTATCATTGGAAGCCATCCTGAACAGGAGAGTCCACAAGACTCTCTCAAATTAACCAGGAAAATGCCATACTGGTGATGGAATTCAAGTTGTAGAGTAACAGCTGTAAATGAGAAAACAGAACAAAAGTGCAAGATCTGGAGTTCAAACCACAGTACTGGAACCCAAAAAAGAAAAGGAAAAGAAAAAAGAAAGATGAGAGAGACTTAGACACTGAAAAAATATAAAAATATTTCCAAAATTATGTTTTTAAAGGAAAGGACATCTCATGCAAATGGATCAGAAGACTTAATAATGTTACAATAGCAATAATTTCCTAAATTGATCTCATTCAATACAATCCTTTATCATATTTAGTTGCCATTTTTGGCAGAAGATAACAAACTAGTCCTAACATTTATATGGCAATGCACCAAAACCAGAATGCCAAAACAATCTTGAAAAGAATTAGAAAATTCACATTCAGGGCTGGGAAGGTAGCTCAGTGGTACAGCGCTTGCCTTGCGTGCATGAGGCCCTGGATTCGATTCCTCAGCACCACATAAGCAAAAAAGAAAAATACTGGAAGTGGCGCTGTGGCTCAAGTGGTAAAGCGCTAGCCTTTAGCTGAAGAGCTGAGGGGCAGCGCCCAGGCCCAGAGTTCAGGACCCACGACACCGAACCCAAAAAAAAACAAAAAAGAAAATTCACATTCATAGGTTTACAATTTACAGTTACCAAAAAAAAAAAAAAGAAAATTCACATTCATAAGGTTTACAACTTACAGTTACCAATCATTTCCAAAGAGGAAAAACCTTACATATATTTTCAATTAATAAAGGATGTCAAAACAATTAAGTGAGGATAGCCTTTTCAATAAATAGTTCTGAGACAACTGGCTAGCCATAAGAAAATGAAGTTGGACTTTTTTTTTTTTTTTGTCAGTCACGGGGCTTGAACTCTGGGCTTGGGCACTGTCTCTGAGCTCTTCAGCTCAAGGCAAGCACTCTACAAAAATTTTACTCAAATTTTACTTGAAGTGGATCAAAGGCCTAAATATAAAAGCTAAAACTAAAATTTTTAGAGAAAATATAAGGGCAAATATGCACTACCTTGAATTAGACAATTGTTTCTAATATTTGACATTAAAAGTAACCAAAGGAGCGGGGCGCTGGTGGCTGACACCTGTAATCCTAGCTACTCAGGAGGCTGAGATCTAAGGATCGAGATTCAAAGCCAGCCCCGGCAGGAAAGTCTATGAAGATGCCTATCTCCAATAAACCACTCGAAAACCAGTAGTGGTGCTGTGGCTCAAGTGGTAGAGGGCTCGCCTTGAGCCCAAGAGTGCAGGGACAGCGCCCAAGCCCAGAGTTCAAGCCCCACAACCAACAAAAAAAAAAAAAAAGTAACCAAAGGAAAAGAACCTAGATAAACTGGACATATTCAGAATTTAAAACTTTTGTGTTTTAAAGGACACTAAAATTACCCCAAAGCATGAGGTTAAAACTGAAAATCATATAAATGATGAGGGGCTTGTATTCAGAATATAAAAAAAAAAAAACTTCCTACAACTCTAAAATTAAAGGATACAATTTGAAAATGAGTAAATTATATAAATAAACATTGCTCCAAAGAAGATATATAAATAACTAGCAAACACATGAAAAGATGCTCAAAGTCATTTGTCATCAGAGAAAGGCAAATCAAACCCACAATGAAATACTACTTCACACCCACAGGATGGCTATAATTAGATAGATAATAACACATGCTGGCAATGATATGGAAAAATTAAAAACCCCACGCACTGCTGAGAGGAATGTCAAATGGTGCAGCAAGTTTGGAAAACATCTGGCAGGTCTTCAAAAAGTTAAACATAGAGTTACCATTTGACCCAACAATTCAACTTGTATACCCAAGGAAAACGAAAACATATGTCTACATAAAACATGTATATGAATATTTAAAGTAGCATCATTCATCAATACCAAAAAAGTAAAAAAAGATTCAATGTCCATCAACTGACAAAACAGACAAAATGTGCTATAGCCATACAACAGAGTACTAATAGTGATAAAAATATGAAAAAAAAACTTTGAAAGAAGATATTACGGTAAATAAGTCAGACACAGAAGACATTGCACTAGAGTACTTCATTACATTTTTAAAAATCCAGGAAAAACAAATCCATAAAGCATATTAGGGGTTGCAAGGACAAGGAGAGAGGAAGAATGGAGAATAACCGCTAATATATATGTTTCATTTTGGCGTCTAGAAAGCAAACTAAAATTAGACAATAATGATGTTTGTAGAACATTGTAATCTAGTACACTGTTAAGCTAAAGATTACCAAATACTCAAAATCATCAACAAACTTCATTACCGCCCCAGAATTCTGCCATATCCCAGAAAAGTGGGCCATGACATTGGCAGAATTTAAAATATGTACATACAACTTAAGCAAAAGTGTCAGGGATTAAAGACTAGCACTTAAGACCATGGGGCAAAAATAAGAAAAAAATGTACAATTAAAATGAAAGTAAATAATTGAAAATAATTCAAGAGGAATTGCCTAACTATGAAATGGAAAGGATTAACAATAGGTTTCTGGGAAGACAGAAAATGAAAGCGTCTACTAAGAGCTCTGTCAAGAGCTGGGCACTGGTGGCTCACGCCTGTAATCCTACCTACTCAGGAGGCTGAAATCTGAGGATTGAGGTTCCAAGATACCCTGGGCAGGAAAGCCCATGAGACTCTTATCTCCAATAAACTACTGAGAAAAAGCCAGCAGTAAGCTGTGGCTCAATTAGTAGAGCGCTGGCCATGTGCAAAAAAAGCTCAGGGACAGTGTCCAGGCCCAGAGTTCAAGCCCCAGGCCTGGCAGAAAAAGAAATAGAAAAAGAAAAAGAATACTGTCAAGCTGGGTTGAACTATAATCTCCCATAACCACCTACGTTTCCTCTTAGTAATTTTCCACTCAATGACCTCCATCCTGCTTCTTGATTGCAAATGTCTACCTGATTGTTCAATATGTAGTCAACCACAATCTCTGTCCTTTGCTGCAAAATTGTTTATCATTGGTCACTAAATCCACAGCATTAGTGCCCCCCTTAAATAAAGTCTGAGGTTTCACAAGTGTCATGAACTTTTTTAAAGTACTAGTCTTTAGGAAAATGCAAATAAAAACCACCAGATACTGTACAACCAATAAAATAAAATTAAAGAGACTGGCAATAACAAGTATTGGCAAAAAATGTGGAACAACTTCTTACGTGGTCAGTAAGAATGTAAATGGAAAACAGTTTAGCAATTTTTGTTAAAGTTAAGCACGAACTTACCATATAGCCAACAATTCTTTGTGTGTGTGTGTGTGTGTGTGTGTGTGTGTGTGTGTGTGCGCGCGCGCACGCCCACGCACACGTACACGAACATTCTCACCCACTTTTTTGCTTAAGGTTTATGGTCTATCACTTGAGCTATAGCTCCACTTCTGGCTTTTTGGGTGCTTAACTGGAGATTAAAAGTCTCACAAAATGTTTTGCCTAAGCTGGATTCAAACCACAATTCTGAGATCTCAGCCTCCTGAATAGGATTACAAATTTGAGTCACCAATGCCTAGCATCAGTTCTCTTCTTTATATATTCAAAAGAAATGAAGGCTCATATCTGCATAAAAACTTGATGTAAATGTTCATATCAGTTTATTCATAATGGCATAAAACTAAAAATAACCCAAATGTCCATCAACTACTAAATGAATAAACAAATTGTTATGTGTCAAAACTCATCAAATGGTTAAATTTCAGTTTGACATTGGATTTTTTTTTTTTGAGAAGTAAATGATAGCTCCATATTAGCACTTGGGAGACTGAGGCAAAACCAACAGGAGTTTGATATACAATGCTGGACTACATTGTAAGACCTGTCTCAAAAAAATTCAGAAAATCAGCAAATTTAAAATTATATGTACATTATAAGAAAAAAAGAGCGTGTAAGTATATGTCAAGTAATAGGTATACTGCTTTCTTGACAGTTTCATGTAAGTAACATCATATTCAGTAGTAACCAATGATGCTTTCAAAGTCTGTCAGGCCCTGTTACTTCCCTGTTCAAAACCTTTCCATGGTTTTTCCACCAAAACTAAAATCCAAAATCCTAATTTTCAAGGATCACAAGGCCTTATAAAATGCAATCCCTCCTTCCTCTTACAACCTGCAATCTTCTACTTTTCTCCTTTTCTGAACATGAGCCAGAACCGCAGTTCCCTGAGCATAAAAAGTATGACCCCCACCTCAGGACCTTTGTTATAGTTGTTCATTCAGTCCTTTGAAATAATTAAGATTAGTAGGTGATTCAATGAGGGAAGAAGACCATTAAGACCATATGCCAGTAAAACCTGTGTGCCAGTAGATTATGACTATGACTGTAATTCTAGCTGCTCAGAAAGGCTCTGATCTGAGATCAAAGCCAGAAGCTCAAGTAGGAAAGTCTGTGAGACTCTTATTTTCAATTAACCACACATATACACACAAAGCCAGAAGTGGAGGTATGGCTCAAGTGGTAGAGTGACAACGTTGAGCAAAAGAGCTAAGAGACATGGCACTGAGTTCAAGATCCAGAATCTGCACAAAAAAATTAAAAGTGTAAATATATATGTACATCATGTCTAAATAATCAATAGCCTCTGGTGACAATTATTATAAGAAAAAACGAAGTAGAATAAAAGCTAGATAAGTACTTCTTCTTTTGACTAAGATGTCCCCCAGTATCTTCACATAGCTCCTTTATTTCAATCATTTCTGCTATGATAACTTCTAATCAGAGGATTCTCACTGCTTTAACTAGAATAGCATTTTCCCAGCATTCCTCAATTATTTCCTTTGTCTTACTTTTTCACTCTTCTTAATAGTATAATTTTTGTTTGTATAATTCTTCTTACATGAATGAGCCTTATATATTATCTTTGTAAGTACTATATCCCAGTGACTAAAGCAATACTTAGCACATGGTAGGTACTCAATAAACATTTGCAGAATGGATATCCATCAATTACAATTAGATATAAACAGAATAACTGATTGTTATCAACTAGAATCCCTTAAGCAAGCTTATGTGTTCTAATTCTTTTTTTTTCTTTTTTTTGGTCAGTCGTGGGGCTTGAACTCTGGGCCTGGACGCTGTTCCTCAGCACTTCAGCTGAAGATGAGCACTCTACCACAATGGCCACAGTGCCACTTCCAGTATTCTGGTGATTTATTGGAGATAAGAGTCTCACTGTCTTTCCTGCCCCGGCTGGCTTTAACAGTGATCCACAGATCTCAGCCTCCTGAGTAGCTAGGATTGCAGGCGTGAGCAACCAGCACCCAGCTGGTGTGTTCTATTTTCACAGAGCATTCCTAAAGAAAAATGCCAGGAAAATGTAATGGAATGTTGAGACACTTTTCTTGACTTAAACAAGAGAAACATTTCTTGATTTTAACTACTATACTTTAGATACTGGATGAAAGTTATAAGGAAACAGCACCATTTTTAAAAACTTTTATGTAAGTGTAAAAGTAGATCAGAATAAAACATTAATTTAAGAAAGAGAAAAATGAAATAAACTCAGGCAAGAGTAAAGATTAAAAGCAAAGTCTAATTTAAGCTTACTTGTAACCTTTAAAGGAAGCAATGCTTTTAGAAAGTGAGATCCTTCTAAAGGAAGGGGTGGCAAGGCTAAGAGGCAAGTCAGGAGCTACTGATACTGACCCACCCTGACATGGAAGCTCTGTTCTTTAATGAAATTTGGGAACACCATGCAAAGGCAAAGATCTACAAAACATTACTCTTTCACTATAAACCAAAACCTGTATTAGCCATTTTAATTTCCTTTGCTGAAAGCATAAAATAAAACAAGAACTGCTAGCAAGGCTATAGGGTACTGTAACTCTTAGGACTTATTATGTAACTTGCATTAACAGCTCAAACAGACGCAAACAATTAGTTTGGAAATGCTGGACAAAAACTCAACTGGCACACTATAAAGTCATTTTAGATATGATGATTTATGTTTTTCTACTTTCTCATCTTCCTTTAAAAAGTAGACATTAACAGGAAATTTACTTTGTGACTCCAGTGCAAGTTCAACAAACCTATCACTAGATGAATGAAATACTGAATGCTTGACAATACCTATTCAAAACTAAGTATACTATCAAAATTATTTTAATCAATGCCTCCATGAACAGATAGCTTTATTTATGCTAAAGTGATGAGAAAGGAGAATAACTTCTGAAACTAATTTTCTTAAATTATTTCCAGTGAGAGAAATAGGGGTAGGCTGGGGATATAGCACAATAGTAGAGCTATTACATGTACAAGAACCTAAGTTCAATCTCTAGCAACACAAGTTTAAAAAAAAAAAAAAAAAGAGGAATAAAAACATTATATTGGGGCTAGGAACGTGACTCAGTGGTAGAGTGCTTGCCTTGCATGCATGAGGCCCTGGGTTTGATTCCTCAGCACCACATAAGCAGAAAAAGCCAGAAGTGGTGCTGTGGCTCAAGTGGTAGACAGCTAGCCTTGAGCTGAAGAGCTGAGGGACAGTGTCCAGGCCTAGAGTTCAGGCCCACAACCAACAAAACAAACAAACAAAAAATATGTTTACTCCAGATCATTACAGCTCTTTTCAACTTAATACCAGAAAAATACAATATATCTATCTTAACTAACACTATCTCTCCTAAGAATTATCCATTCCTTGCTATTTCACCATCAAGTTTCACTGTTTATAAGATGAATGGAGGCCAATAAAATTGAATTGGTAACCCAAAAATTATTTGAGGATTTTTAGCAGCAAATTAGGTTCAAATTTTCAAGAACTAAACGGTTGAAAGATTTCCAATTTGGATTCCTTTGAGATGGCAGAGGTTAAGATTCATTCATTCAACAAATATTTATTGGGTACTTATGTGCCGAGCAATACTTTTCTAATTCAGGCTTTGTAGACCACACAGTCAATGCTTAAACTACTCAACTCTGCCACTGTGGCATAAGGGCAGCCAGAAAAAATATACAAATGAATAACCATGGCTGTGTTCCAATAAAACTTCATTTTGTAAACTGAAATTAGAATTTCATATAATATTCTGATGGCATGAAATATTAGGACTCTTGATTTTGTTTCAATCATTTAAAAATCCGAAAACCATTAGGAATTTACAGGCCATTCAAAAACAAGCAGAACTGTTTGACTTTCTGGCCAGTTTGTCAAGACTTTTTTTTTTTTAACTCTTGGGGCTACAACAGTAAAGGAAACAGAAGAATATCCTTGCCTGCATGTAATCTCAATTCCAGCTTCAGGCAATAAGAAATTAAGTACAGGAGCTCAAGCGGTACTTTAATGGAAGAGCATAGGCTCAGTATGCTCAAGGCCCTAGATTCAATCCACAAAAGCAAAAAAAAGAAGAGAGAAAGAAAAAGAGAGAGAGAGAGAGAAAGGAAGGAAGGAAGGAAGGAAGGAGGGAAGGAAGGAAGGAAGGAAGGAAGGAAGGAAGGAAGGAAGGAAGGAAGGGAGGGAGGGAGGGAGGGAGGGAGGGAGGGAGGGAGGGAGGGAGGGAGCGAGTAAGCAAGCAAGCAAGCAAGCAAGCAAGCAAGCAAGCTAAGGAAAGAAGGAAGGATGGAAGGAAGGAAGGAAGAAAGGAAGGAAAGAGAAACAGAAAGAAAGAAAGAAAGAAGGAAGAAAGAAAGCTAAGGAAAGAAGGAAAGAAGGAACGAAGGAAGGAAGGAAGGAAGGAAGGAAGGACAGAAAGAAATTAAGAAAGAAAAAGAAAGAAAGAAAAGAAAGAAAGAAAGAAAGAAAGAAAGAAAGAAAGAAAGAAAGAAAGAAAGAAAGAAAGAAAGAAAGAAAGAAAGAAAGAAAGAAAGAAAGAAAGAAAGAAAGAAAGAAAGAAAGAAAGAAAGAAAGGAAAAAAAGACAGCCATTGGTATCCAAGATTGGTTTTAAGAGACTCCTGTGCTCACTTGCTCTCTCCCTTTCTCTCTTTCTGTCTTTGTCTCTGTCTCTCTCCTCTCCCTTCTTTCTCCTGTCATCTGTCTCCTTTCTCTCACATTCTCTCTCAGAGAGACAGACAGACAGACAGGCCAAAATCTATGTATGCTCAATAACTTATACAAAGTGGCATAAAGGTTAGGGATGTAGCTCAGTGGTTAAAAAAAAAAAAAAAAAAACATGCCAGCATGCATGGGAACTGGGTTCAATCCCCAGTATTTTTTTAAGAGTGTGAACAGCCAGTGATACATATTTGTCAGGTATGGGGACATACATTTATAATCCCACCACTCAGAGGCTGAGGATCGTAATTTTTGAGGCCAGCCTGGGCTACATCCCACATTCCAAATTAGCCTGTGAGATTCTGTTACAAAAAGAAATGAACAAAAAAACTTTTTTAATAAAATGACATAGCATTTGAACATAACCCATACACCTCAATCTATACTCCTCCAATCATCTCTAGAATGCTTATAATACATAATTTGAATGCTCTGCAAAAAGTTGCTACACTGTATCATTTAGGAAATGACAAGAATCAAATCATATATCTTCAGTACAGACCCAATTGTTTTTGGAATATTTTTATTGTTTGGTTGGATTCAAAGATGCAGAACACATGGGTACAGAGACTGACTATATTGGGTGGCTTAGTAGACAGTAGTAAATACAATGTTCAAAAGTATAATAGGATAGGAAATAGGTTATGGTCAGAAGGCTATAAAAGGGAGACTAAAAGACTATTGGGCTATTCATAATTTATTTTTTCTTTTGTTTTCTGCATAAATTTGGACTTACCCAAGTGTATTAATACTCTAGTATCCCTGGCACATTAAAAAAAAAAAAAAACTCCTTCAGCTTTCAATAATCCAATTTTTTAAATGGGCAAAAGACTGAAAAAAGGTATATAATTGCCAGTGGGCCATTTTTTCTATATCATTGTCACTGGAGAAATAAAAATCAAAACCATAATGAGGTTCCACTCCTTTCCACAAAGATAACTATAATGGCAAAAAAGAAAAGAAAAGAACAAGTTTGGTAAGCATATAGAAAAATTATAATATCTGCATATTATTGATCAGAAAGCAAAATGGCTTGTTTGATTGCTGTGGTTAAGAGTTTGGTGGTTCCACTAAAAGTTAATAAATATGTAATCGCATATGTTCCAGAAATTCTAATAGGTATACACCCAAAAGAGATGAAAACAAGAACTCGAATGTCTATGCAGGAATGTTAACAAAACAGTATTCATTACAACAAAAAGGAGGAAAAAGCCCAATGTCCACCAATGGATAAATGGATAAAAGCATTATTTTATATATATGAACAATACCAAACATGCCTCCAAAAATTTAAAAAAGAAGAAATCAAGTACTGATACACTGCGACATGAATGGGCCTCAAAAACATTACATTGAGTGAAAAGGGTTACATAAAATTAGGTATGAGGGGTCTGGGAGGCTAGCTCAGTGGTAGAATGCTTGCCTTGCATGCTCTGGGTTCGATTCCTCAGCACCAGATAAACAGAAAAAGCCAGAAGTGGCGCTGTGGCTCAAGTGGTAGAGTGCTAGCCTTGAGCTGAAGAGCCGAGGAACAACATCCAGGCCAAGAGTGCAAGCCCCACAACCGACAAAAAAAAATTAGGTATGATTCTACCTGGCACCAATGGCTCACATCTGTAATCCAAGCTACTCAGGGGGCTGAACTCTGAGGACCAAGGCTAGAAGCCAGCCCTGGCAGGAAAGTCTAGTTAATCACCAGAAAAGCTGAAAGTGGATTTCAGCTCCTGTGGTAAAGTGCTAGCCTTGAGGGAAAAAAAAAAAAAGCTCAGAGATAGTGCTCAGATCTTGTTTCCATGTCCCAGGACAGGCACCAAAAGAAAATAACAACAAGAAGAAGGCATGATTCTATTTGTATAAAGTATCCAGAATAGATGCAGCCATAGAGACAGCAATCAGAGGACTGCCAGGAGACAGAAGAGGTCTGATAAATGACTGTTTATAGAAATGATGTTTCTTTGAGGAGATAAAAATATTTAGAACAAGAGGGCTGGGAAGGTGGCTCAGTGGTAGAGCGCTTGCCTTGCATGCCTGAGGCCCTGGGTTCGATTCCTCAGCACCATATAGCAAAAAGAAAAAAAGCCGGAAGTGGCGCTGTGGCTCAAGTGGTAGAGCGCTAGCCTTGAGCTGAAGAGCTGAGGGACAGCGCCCAGGCCCAGAGTTCAGGCCCCACGACCAGACCTCCCCCCCCCAAAAAAAAGAAAAAACAGGAAGTGGCGCTGTGGCTCAAGTGGTAGAGCGCTAGCCTTGAGCTGAAGAGCTGAGGGACAGTGCCCAGGCCCAGAGTTCAGGCCCTACGACCAGACCCAAAAAATTTAAAATAAGATAAAAAAATATTTAGAACAAGATAGAAAAAGTGGTTTCACATCTATAAACACTTTAGAACTATGAAATTACTCTATTTTAAATAATGCCATCCCCTATTGTAGCTGGGATGACAGATGTGCACCATCTCAACAAACTATGATTTGAGAAGTGAGTCTCATAAAGTCTTCCACCAGAGCCTTAAACCTCAATCCTCCCCGTTCTCAGCCTCACAATTAGCTTGGATTACAGAAATAGAGGTATGAGTTCCCTAACACTTTCTCTTTATAAACCTAATTGCTTCAGGCATTTCATTATAGTTATTAAACTAATAAATACAGTAATCAACTAAATAGCTACTTAAGCATCTACACAGGAATCACAATTAGAGGACCCGGGACTTGCCTATATGTTGCCTCTCCCAGTGTGCCTATTCACCATTTCTCTGCACTGCTTCTAGGATATGAGAGATGGACTTGAAAGGGTATAAGCCTACCAAGTGTACTGTCCTTTGCTCAGTTCTGAATAGGAATTCAACTAAAGCAAGGTTAAAAACATAACAACACATTTGTATTTTTAGTAACTTTGTTTAATTGTGATAACCTTATTTTCCATTACTAAATAATTAGAGAATGTGGACAATGATAAAGAGCTGTACCATGGAACTCACAAGAGGTTTATAAATTCCTCCAAAATTCTAAAGAATAGAATTTTCTCTCAGAATTTGAATTAATGAAAATCATCATATCTGTTTGCCATAAAGGTACAAAAAACAAGGTCAGCAAGAAGCTGGACAGATCATCTAATTTAAGGTTCAGTTTCAAATGAACTTTAATATGTTTCTGCAGAATTAGCCAGAATATGTTTTTATTAGGCCCAAATGAAGTATCTTTCATTCATTAATAGTGAACCACAGGGCATACTTAAAATTCAGAGGTTCAATTATCTTAAAAAGAGTTCTTGCTGGAAGCCAGTGGCTCATGCCTATAATTCTAGCTACTCAGGAGGATGAGATTTGAGGATCACCGTTCAAATCCAGCCTGGGCAAAAAAGTCCTTGAGACTCTTATTTTCAATTAACTACTGGGAAACCAGAAGTGGTGCTGTGGCTCAAGTGGTAGAGCGCTAGCCTTGAGCTGAAGAGCTAAGGGACACCACCCAGGCCAAGTTCAAGCCCCATGACTAACCCTCCCCCCCCCCCCAAAAAAAAAGAGTTTTAAGGAAATTAAAAAAAAAACTTTCCATTTTCATTCTGTAGCTGCTCCTTATGACAGAAAGTATTCTTTCTTTTTTGGCATTCTCTCTTTTTTCCCCTTCCTCGGGACATATTTACAGATGCACCAGCTGCTTTGTACAGACATGCTAAAAGTTCTTACTGTGGTTGATCAAAGTTGGAATGCCTAAGGAAATTACTCAACTTAGACAGCTCAGAATTATATCTAGCCAAATAGTTACTGAGCTCCACTTTTAACATGTGTTAAAGTAATATTTTAGCTATCCTGGATTTAAGTTCAGAGAACATTTGTTTGTATCACACTCTGTGAACACTTCAGTCAAATACAGAATGTTGAATACCAAGGTTTAGTATCTGTGACAGTTTCCTTCTTTTTAACTGTCCCATTATACAAAAGACAACATATTTTATTCAAAGAAAAAAGAAAGAAGAGAAAATAAACTTTACACAACAGCATCTGTACTAGGAAAGCTGTTCTATGATCTTCTTAAAGAACCCAAGGTCTTTTGGAAATGTCAGAAAAGCTGGAACCAATGTTAGTATTTATTCATTAAAGCATTTGTTAATCTGGCATAAAATTTTCTGTCAAAAAAGAACTATATTTTTCTTAAAATATTTAATTAAAAAATCATTGCACACCTGTACTCACCTCTCTTCTATTACTAATCTGCCTAGTTTATGAATAACCATAGCATAATTAAGCAGAAAAATTACATCACAACAGCTTATTTTCACTTTTTTAATTGAAAGCCACAGAATTGCAGTGCAAAGATTTACTTGTCAAATATAACACAAATCTCTAAAATAAAATATTGGCTTCAAGAGACTTGCACATCTGAAATTGTTTTAAACTTTGTTTTAGTTGGATTCTTTATTATGTCCAGGAATAGGTTAACGTACATGGTACCTGAAATTGTCCTTTCCATATAAGCTACAATAGAAAAGACAAATATAGCTATTTTTTCCAGTATTGTCAATTTTGGCAGCCACTTACACTTCTCTTCAACCTAAATAATTAACCTTTTAACCATGTTGACAATAATATGAAATATCACTCAAAAAGAACTTACCAGACCAAAGAATTACAATAATTTAAACCATCCTTCCATCATGTGACATGGTCAGAATGAGGTTACTTTTAAGTCCTCTCTTGCCTATGCTTCTTTTTATTAAAAAGATTTCCAACCAACTAAAAAATGCTAACATCTGCACATATTCCAGGAAAGTGAAACATAAATGAGTTCCCACTCTGAATTTTCTGGGCAGCTTACTTATACTAAGGCATGTCATGGGTTGTCAGGAAATATGCATATCATGCAAAAAGCTATACCCTGGGTGAAAATTAGGACTGCCAGTAAATACTCCATGGCACTGCAAATGGGCAAAGAAGTTTTGTCATCTGAAATATCTAGAACTCAATACAAAGCTATTTTCTGTAGTGACATGAAATAATTATTCTAACACTTAGGTAAAGTCTGATGCATGCATCAAGTTAGACAGACAGACAGACAGACAGATAGATAGATAGCTAGAGTCACATACACACACAAATAATGGGGAAAATACAAGTAATGTTTTATTCTACTTTGAAACAAAATTGAGGGGAGGGGAAAGAAGGGGAAAGGAGAAATGGAGAGAGAAAAAGAAAGAGGAAAGGGGATGGGGAAGGGAAAAGAAGAGAGGAAGAGGGAGAGAGAAAGAGGGCAAGAATCAGGGCAAGGGCGAGTGTGAGGGAAGAGAGAGGGAATGGGAGAGGAGATAGTTTTTCAAACTAAACAACTTAGTATCAGACTTGTTAGCTTAGTTCCTTCATCACCAAAAGAAAATAAAAACAAAAACCATTTAAAAGGTAATTGTGAAAAAAAATGATGCTTCAAGTGATATGCATCCACATAAGCACACATGTATACATATACATACACACAGAGATAAAATAGTTTAAATACCACAACACTGTAAACTTTAAGACCTATACATTTCATTAAATGTTTTTTGTGTAATATCCCTATGAATATGGAACGAGAGATTATTTCACATTCAAGTCAAAACACGGGATTACCACCAACTCTCTCATACTACCATATGTTGCTTTAAATAGCTCAAAACTAAATTTCAAAATGAAGTATATTACTAAGAGTAATAAGTCTCAGAGAAAAACGAGGACTCATATACAAAGCTACATGCTCCTCAGAAGCTGCTAAGTTTGGTTTTAGAACAAATCTACCCAGACTTCACCCACATGAAACGTCTGACAGGTCCACACAGTGTATCCAGAAATGGCTGGAAAAGGCTGAAACAATCTTCATGTTCCCACCAGGATAAAATAAAGCATGACAAGCTCAGTAAGTGTTCTCACTTAGTCAAAGCTAATACAAGGCTTTGATGTAGTATAAAGTTAATAAAAATTAGTTCAATTTTCTTTTTCTTCCTTTGAAAAAAAAAAAAGGATGGGGTGGGGGAAATCACTGCTTTTCCCTTAAGCAGGTATTATGTGCTAAACAGCACATTTCATTTCTATGGTCTTAGAAAAGGAATAAATGTACCTAATGTGTAAACACAATCAGTAAGTTACAAGTTGCCCCTTAGAACTAAAGGCAAGAATCAGCATCACTACTCAAAAAAAAAAAAAAAAAAAAACAGGAAAAAAGAAAAAAGAAAAAAAAAGTGTGTTAAAAGAACGTAACTTACTTTTACTGTCCCAGGCTAACTGGGCTTTGTCTGGTGCTTCTTTGTCTGCACATGGCCACCCACAGCCTGTCTTCTAATTAAATCAATGCTCTAGCAGCAGAACAAGCAAACAAGTTGCCTCCCATCTGCGTACAGCTCTTCAGGATACATTTCCCTTGGTCAGAAGGTAGAAATTCTTGGGAGAGGTGATTTTCTCTGCCTCTTCACAAGAAGAACATGGATACTTGGCTGGATGCAACTCCATGAAGTGTAACTGTGTGTGTACACCTCAAAAAATAAAACAAAAAAAAATGCAGAGAAACATAAAGACTCCATAAACAGCTGCTATACACAGAAACACTGAAGTAACACTGGAAACACTACTAAACAGGCAAAATAGCGTCTCTGAAATGATATCAACTCAAAAACACACTCAAAAAAAAAAGAAAAGAAAAGAAAAAGAAAATGAGCATCTAAAGTAAAAACTTCATTTCATGCAATGAAAACATACTAAGTACTAATGGGGGGGGAGGGTAAATCTTGTACTTTACATACACAAATATAAGATTTCCCCCTCCCACATTACAAGAATAAACAATATGTCAATAGATGAGAAAACTGACACCTTCAAGTATGGTAGGTCTAAAATTAGACTTACCAGCCACATTATAGTTAATTGGCATTTAGTTATATGTGGGCTAAATGCATCAAGCTGTCTTTCTGATGAGTTCAGCCCTGAAATGGAGGGGATAGAAGGGGAAGAAGCAGTGGGGGGGGGGGGGGGGGGGGTGGAGGGCGGGGGGAGGATGGGAAGGGATGGGAAAGGATGGGAAGGGGAAACAAAGGAGGAGGCTACAATGCTTGATAAGAAATGTATTCATTATTTTGCCATATAATTGTAACCCCTCTGTACAGTATTTTCACTATAAAAAATAAATAAAAATTTTAAAAAAGGAGCAAGCAGTTGCTGAAATACTCAGCTATCTTGCACTTTCAAAAGGATGTTTTCTTTTTTTTTTTTTTTTTTTTTTCGGTTGTGGAGCCTGAACTCTGGGCCTGGGCGCTGTCCCTCAGCTCTTCAGCTCAAGGCTAGCGCTCTACCACTTGAGCCACAGCGCCACTTCCAGCTTTTTTCTTTTTGCTTATATGGTGCTGAGGAATCGAACCCAGGGCCTCGAGTATGCAAGGCAAGTGCTCTACCACTGAGCCACCTTTCCAGCCCCTCAAAAGGATGTTTTCTGCAAATAAAAATATGCAGGAAAATGGATTTGTTAACTTATTATTAAATTAAATTTAATATCCCAGCTCAACAAAAGTGACTTTAAAGCAAATGCCCTCCTTTTTTACAATAAAAATCAAACAGCTAAAGTGAGGCAGAGAACAGATTATGATGAAGCATCATTTCAGAGAAATGCCCCAGCAAGTTTGGCAAGGGAAAGGGGAAACATATTACCCCTTCTCCATATCCCTTGCCATCCTAGGTAGGCCCACATGCAAATAACAAACAACACCATCTTCATGACCACTAAGCATTTCAAGTACTACTAGGCCTTAGGTATTCTTCTCCATCCCCCTGAAGCACATAGAAAATGTTGGCCAGAGGATAAATCCCAGGGTAAGTGAGAGTGGCCAATTACTGCAGCTGAATAGAGGCCTGGGCTAGGATCCACCTGCTAAGACTACTCAACAATAGTTAACATTCTGAACATACTGCTTAAAGCAATGTATGCAGAGTAAAGCAAAAAATATAGCTATACAGACAAATGCATATAATTAGTATAGATAGTAATGATGTAAGGATGTAAAATTGTAAATACCTATTTTCTCTTTTTATAACGCAAAATACTAGCCATCTGGATAAGAAATTGCTTTCTAAAATATTTTCCTAGAGTTTTAGAAGCAATGAAAGTACTGGGTTATATAACAACTCAAAGACAATGGGCTTTTTTTTAGTAGAATGATATCAAAACCTGTGTTTAATGTAAGCTAGCCTAGGAACAAGAAAGCATTTGGACAATAAATCAGTTTTAACCTCTAGTTCCCATCTTTTCTGATCATTGGGTGCCGTAAAGATGGACCAAATTAACCAAAGAACTATTGGGGCCACTTAAAACACACATGTGCAACAAAATACTTTCAATTATTTCATTTTGTTTTGCTTTGGTGTTGCGGGGAGCGGGGGGAGGATGGCAATGTGATTGTTTGTTTGTGGTGCTAGAGCTCAAACTTAGGACCTCATACATGCTAAGCATATATTCTACCATCAATCAACATACCTAGATCAATAAAATATTTTTCACAAAGGAGCCGGTGCAATTTGCCTCTCACTATCCCTCACTATATAAAACTGAGAAGCAAGTCCTAATCACTATGCTTAATCCAGAGAATACTACCTACCATAACCAATTTCAAAATGAACTGCACAACATTTCTCAATGGTTATAAGACCTTCAAAATCTCTACAAGATTCATCAGTTTGTCACTCATATTCCATCTATTATTCCTCATTCAACCTTTTTAAGCCAGATCTTAGTACTTTTTTTTTAGAAAACCATTAATATGCAGAGAGCTTACTTATTTTAGGAGTTGTTAGTTTTCAATTCAAATCCATGAAACACACGTTCTACCTTAAGGACATTCCTAAGACGATGCTGGCATTATAACTCACACCTATAAGCTGTTCCTTCAAAGAAAAAATTCACACTGGAAGCTGTACCATGTGAAATGTGCTAAATAATGGTCTGGCATTTTTAATCCACTGTCCCTAATGGAACCAGCCAAGAAAACAACTGACTCCAAAATATACTATCCCAGTTACAAAGACCAAATTATTTCACAATATTAATCTTCTCTTTTGAAGAGAAGTTGTACTACCAAATGAATCAAATTCACTTCTCAAACATTCTAAAGGTAATCTAGAAAAAGACCATGGGACAAATTAGTTTAACAATAATCACCAAATATAACCTTTCCATTTCTTTCTGAAAATTCTCAAGACAAACTAAAATGACTTTGGAGTTATATTTCTATTTTCACACAGCAGAACACCTCTCATGTAGAAGTGACCACCTGGACTGGGAATGTAGTTTAGTGCTTGTCTAGCATGCATGAAACCCTGGTTTTGGATCCTGAGTACCACATAAACAGAAAAAGCCAGAAGTGGCGCTGTGGTTCAAGTGGTAGACTGCTAGCCTTGAACAAAAAGAAGTTCCGGGACAGTGCCCAAGCCCTGAGTTCAAGCCCCAGGCCTGGCCAAAAAAAGTGATCACCTTCCCTCTCAAAACCTTTATGTTGGAAAAGCTGGTCAAAATGATGGGTAATAAGCACCTACACAATCACTGCCCTTACTTTTTTTCTTCCTTCTTTCCTTCTTTCTTTCTTTTCTTTCTTTTTTCTTATTTGTTTATTTAGAAATAGGAAAAGTTTCTTTGAAAGTGAAAGAAAGTGGTAGAAACTAATCTGGAGACTAAAGAGGACTCCTCTCCCCCTGCTTTATTTAAAAAAAGAAAATACCCCCTCTGGTGTCCAAAAGTGGTAGTCTTAGGATGTAATACTTGTCTTTGTGGCAGTCTAGCAAACACAGGTTTTGATTTCTAAGCCCAAAACTGATATATTTAGGTGGCTTGAATTTGTTATATGGTAAAATTTCCTTTGGTTTAACTTTGCCTCTTCCTCTTCTACTTCATCAACTTGCTATCAGGGGCATTTTTCACTATTTTGAAAGAATAAATCACCATATTATAATAAAAAAAAATAATACAAGGCCAGATTTTCTAGACATTGCTAGACAGGACCATTTCAATTCAGAAATTTCTATCTAATTCAGTATCTGCCAAAGTAATATTACAACAGGCAGACAAGTTTAAATAATACCACTTTTTTAAAAAGTATATAAACCTACCTATAATCCTAGCACTCAGGAGGCTAAAGCAGAGGATAGCAAGTCCAGTCTGGGCTACACATGTAAGCTTCAGATCATCCTGGGCTACACCACAAGACCCCATCTCTAAAAACTGAAAAAGGGAATGTGAGTTCAAGGAAGAGTCTAGCAAGAGCAGAAATGACCCATTCTCCAAATAATAATAGAAATAATAATACAAAACAAATAAACCAATCTAAAAGATACCCTGACACTGGGCGCCAGTGGCTCACGTCTATAATCCTAGCTACTCAGGAGGCTTTGATCTGAGGATCATGGTTCAAAGCCAGCCTGGGCAGGAAAGTTTGTGAGACTCTTATCTCCAATTAACCACCAGAAAACTGGAGGTGGCGCTGTGGTTCAAGTGATAGTGCTCAGGCTCAGAGTTCAAGCTCCACAACACACACACACACACATACACACACACACCAATACCCTGAGATAGCTTTGATGGTTTATGCCTATAATTCTAGCACTCAGGAGGTAAGGCAGGAGGACTGTGAGTTCCATGCCAGCCAGAGCTACACAGACAGATTTTGTCTCAAAAAACAAGCCAGGTACTGATGACTCACACCTGTAATCTTAGCGACTCAGGAAGCTGAGACCTAAGAATTGTAGTTTGAAGCCTGCCTGGGCAGTAAAGTTTGTGAGACTCTTACCTCCAATTAGCCACCAAAAAAAGCTGGAAGTAAAGACATGGCTCAAGTGGTAGAATGATAGCCGTAAGCAAAAAAGCTAAGATATAGCACCTGGGCCCTGAGTTTAAACTCTAGTACCACCATGAAATAAATAAATATCTCAAAGTTAAACGGGAAGGTAAGATGACTGTCCTTATCTACACAATAATTAGGACAAAATTTACTAAATAAATGAACATACAATTCAGTCTGTTATGACCAAAAAAAAAAAAAAAGAATTTGTTTAATTCTTACCTAAATTTAATGAAATGGAGAACATACTATCTTAGTGCAGCATGCTACCATTATCTAAATGACTTATTCAGATCAAAAATAATATAACACGGGGCTGGGAAGGTGGCTCAGTGGTAGAGCACATGCCTTGCATGCCAGAGGCCCTGGGTTCAATTCCTCAGCACCACATAAGCAAAAAGAAAAAAGCCAGAAGTGGCGCTGTGGCTCAAGTGGTAGAGCGCTAGCCTTGAGCTAAAGAGCTGAGGGACAGCACCCAGGCCCAGAGTTCAGGCCCCATGACCAGACCCAAAAAAACAAAAAAATATATATATATAACACATTTAATTCATATCTACATTCTGAAAAGACACACAAAAAAATTCCACTTAGTCATGAGTAACTCATTATTCAAAAATGATTTTTTTGGGGGGGTAGTCAATCATGAGGCTTGAACTCTGGGCATGGGTGCTGTCCCTCAGCTCTTCAGCACACTACCACTTGAGCCACAGCATCACTTCCGGTTTTTTGGTGGTTAATTGGAGATAAGAGTCTCACAGACCTTCCTGCCCAAGCTGGCTTTGAACCACAATCCTCAAATCTCAGGCTCCTGAGTAGCTAGGATTACAAGCATGAGACACCAGCGCCCGCTCAAAATGAATTTTTAAGTATAAACAATCCCCTTAAAAGCAGGAAGAAAGTGGAATCAGATACGCCACCTAAGTATGACTGTGAAAACTAAAATTACAAAAACTTTTTTTTCAAACTTTCTTCAATTGTATTCATAGTCACCATTCAAGCACATTTTCCAGCTACTAACTACCCTTTTTTCCCCAAACCCATACTGACTCTATATAGAGGTAATCTCACGACATCACCTTCTGCACAAAGGAGAGTAACTTCCAACTAATAATTTAATCACACAAGATGAAGACCTTCTTGTGTGAGTGTTTTGTGTAAAGGTTAGGATTTGGCAGTGTATATATCAGCCTTCTTTGCTGTGTCACTTTTCTCCTTTCATCACAATTTACAATTAATCTTTGCCCTTATAAATTTTGTCATTAATATTGAACACAAACATACCTATCATTTCAAAATCACCCCATAACAGTAAAAAATGGTAGCAGTTATGGGGTGCTTACTTTATGCCACAAGGTATTTTAAGTGATTGGCATGTATTCATTATATACCAAATAATCAATTAACCTTCATAATTCCATGAAATAGGAACTGTTATTATCCTCATAAGAGAAACTGAGTCAAGGACAGGCTGATATACCCAGGGACATATGGCTGATGACTAGTATAAGATGATCAGTCACAGTGGGAGAGCACCACCATGTCAGATCCTCAGTGACCAAACTACAGTATAACTGATGTTCCCAGAAATGTTTACTTGCCTTAACTGCATTCACATGAAGTGTTACTAAGAAAGATTAAAATATATAAAGAAATGATCAAAAACACAGCTCCACAATTAAGCAATGGGGACTACACAGAAAGTATAGCTAGTATTTTTTTAGTCAACTTCTGCTCAATTTTCCAATGAGTTGACTAAATGCCCTGACAAGAAAGCCCAAAGGCCAACATTACAGTCAACTTGAAAGTATTTACTTTAACTCTCATCTTCTCTCTCAAACTCATCACTGTTCTGTCCTGTCTTAATGTTACTTCCCATGTAATTTTCTTCTCCAGAAAAAAAAAAAAAAAAAGTGTCCACAATAATGCTCTCAACTCTCACAAATCTATCTTGTTCAAGTTTGAGTCTTCAGAAGGCTTCAGCTCCTAAATAAACTCATCAAAGTTCCAAATTAAAAGAACATCATTTTTATAATATTTTTATAAGAGAACTTAAGACTCTCACTCTGAAATACAAAAAAAAAAAAAAAAATAGACAATCTCACAGCCTCTCTACTCAGTTCCTCAATGTCTGCTGCAAACGAGCAACATGCTGGGCCATCACACTGTGCCTCAATTGCTAGGCTAGTGGTTAAAGGTCCTTCCACTCTGATACAACTTCCAAGAATTTTCCTGCTGAAGATGCTGAGGAATTTTAAATATCCAGTCAGCTTTAACTTTTATATTCATGAATCTCACAAAAAATGAGAGAAGAAAAAAGAATCAAACAACATTTATATTACTCAGAAAAGTCCCCAATGAAAACAGGCTAAAACAATACTACTACCTTCTTAATAACTTTGTTAATATTGTTAGGAAACACTGGTTATATAATTTATGATTAACTAACTTATCAGTTTAATGCCATTTAAAAGTAAGAAGAATAAACTCATAAATATTATAAATAAAACATAAACAGAGAAAGGAAATACCTCAAGTTCCACCAGAGCTGCAGTCACTGCATCTGTTGCAAGAGCACCAGCCTGTAGTTTTTCAATTGCCTGTGAAACCAATGAGACAAATTATTCATTGGAAAACCGTAACTTTTGCTGGGTGCTAGTGGCTCAAGCCTGTAATCCTAGGTATTAGAGAGGCTGAGATCTGAGAATCACAGTTCAAAGCCAGGCAGTAAAGTCCATGAGACAAACTACTTAGAAAAAGAGTGAAGTAGAGCTGTGACTCAAGTGGTAGAGTACTAGCCTTGAACAAAAAAATGACAAGGACAGTGACCAGGCCTAGAACCAGCAAAAATAACAAACAAACATACTTTTCCATCACAGCCATATATTTCCCAAACATATTTAAAAAAAGAGAGATGTTTGGAGTTAATAAAAGTTAGTCAGCAATTCCATTCTGCACTTTAAGTCCTATACTGCTCAGGTTTAAAACAAATAATGTATATATGCAGGTTACTTCATGATATATCTCACTTAATATAACGCAAATTGAAAAAATGAATGAAATCTAGCTATTAAATACAATATACAAAGAATTTAATTAAGTAAAAAAACCCTCTACTCGCCAGGCACTGGTGGATCACGCCTGTAATCCTAGTTATTCAGGAGGCTAAGATCTGAGGATCACGGTTCAAAGCCAGCCTGAGCAGGAAAGTCTGTGAAACTCTTATCTCCAACAAACCACCAGAAAACCGGAATTGGCGCTGTAGCTCAAGTGGTAGAGAGCTACCCTTGAGCTGAATACCTGAGGGACAGCACTCAGGCCAAGAGTTCAAGCTCCAACCAAAAAACAAACAAACAAACCTCCACTCATCACAGTGCAATTCGAAGCAGATACAAAATTTTATGAATTTCCTTTGGTTAAAATATCTTCACAATTTATATTTTACATAGATAACTGAATCTCAGACAAGCTAGTATGTTCCCTACACACTTTTTCTACTCTCCTCACCCACATTTTAAAAAGCCAGTTCTCTGTGTGAGAGGCAATCCTCAAACAGAAGAAAACGTTTAGTGAAAGTATTGTTTATACTACAACCAATTTCATATTTAAATAATATTTCATATTATTTTGTTAAATAAACTATAGAAAGCAAAGGCCTATAATATTTACCTTACTTTCTTTGGGATAAATTATAAAAAGAGGCCAGGTACCAGTAGCTCACGCCTGTAATCCTAGCTACTCAGGAGGCTGAGATCTGAGGATCACAGTTCAAAGCAGCCTGGGCAGGAAAGGCCATGAGACTCTTATCTCCAATAAACCACTTGAAAACCAGAAGTGGTATTATGGCTCAAGCAGTAGAGCACTGGCCTTGAGCTGAAGAGTGCAGGGACAGCGCCCAAGCCCAGAGTTCAAGCCCCACAACCGACAAAAATTAAATTAAAAAAAAGAAATAGAAAGGAAACAGCAAATGTGAAAAATATAAAACCACTTAGAGGATATTTAGCTTTATTATCATAGGAAAATAATAATACAATCCTAATAACAAAATGTTCTTATTTATTTGTGGTATTCCAATCATAAGAAAAATCTTGGATCTGAAATAAAGTATAATTTTCCTTTTAAATAGTTTTATAAAAATCTAAATGAAAAGAAGCTAAAGAAACTCCTATTTATTTGACATGCAGTATTCAATTAACAATATATGCACATAAAAAGAAATGGAAGGTTTGCCAAGAAGGTTTGGGGATCAAAATAATGACAAAGTCTTCTAAGTCCATTCCTGCTTCCACATTAAGTATTTAACAATTTAGTAAAACCTCAAAAGCAAAGGGAAAAAAAAGCACAACTGAGTACAAGGGCAAAGCTAACTCAAGAATGACAATGAGTGTGGTTATGATACAAACTAGATGATGAAAAGCAGAAAGATAAAGTATTAGATAGTACTCATTTTAATTTTTTTCATTACTTTCTTTTCTCCTTTCATGGAAAGACATTGGCTGACTTCAAACAGTTTTTCCTATCCCCCTACAGAACTCAATGCCTTTACAAAGATTTTAAAAGATATGATTATGTGCCCACAATTCCAACAGCATAGACTTCGATGTGGGGAAGGAAAAGAAAGAGCTAACATCGTTTGGAGAATTAAAAACATAAAACACAGCAAGACAAGACTCCACAAAATAACTTTATTTTACAACCAAAGGCTGCTCTATAGCTGAAACCTTACATTTTTTAACTTCAATTCATTTAAATCATACACATTTTGTTCATACCTTCTGACAAGCTCGCTTGCATACATGTTTATATTCCTTGGCTTTCGATTCAGAATGATAACCTGCACCTGTAGTAAAAAGGTTAAAACCAAATATTAAACAAGAATCCTTAATATGCCTAAACAGTAATCTGTGTGTGTGCACATGTGTATGTGTGTGTACATGTGTGCACATGTGTGAACTGGGACTGGAACTCAGGGCTGTGAGCTCACACTCAGCTTTCTGCCCACAACTGACATTCTACCACTTGAGTGATGCCTCCAGTTCCAGCTTTTTGCTGGTTAAATGGAGAGATTTGACTGCCTGAGCTAGCTTCAAACAGAATCCTCAGAGCTCAGTCTTCTGAGTAGCTATGATTATAGGTACAGGCCACTGTCACCCAGCTCTAAACAATAATCTTGTTCCTCAAGAGAATTATAAGTGTTCATAGTGCCAATATTTACTAGCTCTAGTCATGCTTCTCTAGGAAGTATGACCCTGCATTAGAGAGAGAGAAAGAGAGAAACCATAGAGTTTAGACTCTGAATATAGGAAAATGAAAATGGGCAGAGAATAAAGAACCTGCTAAGAATTAGGTACAGTTGCACTGCTCTGAAATTCAAGACTCTTCAAAGATGGAGGGCCCAGATGTCAAACTTTACTGTGTGCTTCTTTATGGTTCTCTCAAACAGAGATTATAGGCAGATGTAAGATTGTTAGGCAGTTGCTTAAGGAGTTACTTAAGGGTTTCTCAGCTTCGCTTTTAGTTGGCACTCAAAGCAGCAACGTGGCTGAACTAATCATTTAAGTCAATCTCTCTGATCTTAAGGTCCCTATTTACAGTACTAAGAACACATGCCAGAGTAAAATATCTCACTCCAAAACATACTTTTTTAAGCACATTTCTAGATGACAATTCAGAGGGACTTCAAACAGAAAGTGTAGCTCTGTAGATACTATTTGTATTACTGAAATAGGCAGGATTCCTCTGAAGACTCCTTATTTATCTCTTCTAGATCATATCAAAACCTACCTACCACAGTTGTTGCAGCCTTCTGATGACTGTTACCTCAGGGACTTTCTCTCCCCAACATTTGTTCAAATTTTTTTCTTTCTTTTGTGCTCTAATAACCTGTCCCCATCCCTGCCCCAGGAGCCTCAAGCTCCTAAATCCCTCTGTAGTTCAAAAGGTTACTACAGTTTCAACTATCTAGCCTATTTTGGGTGTCATCATTACATTACGGCTGCAGTGCAAATTATCAAGCTAACAAATCTATTACATATTTTTACCTGCTTACTTAATATCAGCTCATTTCATAGAATTATTGAATCTCCAGAGGTAAGAGGAAATTTTAAATTTTCAAGTTAACAAATCTATTTGTTTTTTCCTGTTTACTTATTATGAGCTCATTTCATAGAATTACTGAATCTTCAGAGGTAAGAGAAAAACTTTTAAATCCCCACAAAAATGAATTAGCTCAAAAATTGTGTAAGATGACTCTAAGATGACCATATTCTAATATGAGGCCAATGAACACTTTTCAAAAGCATTATTCTAAACAACATAAACCAGTTTAAAAATTACTTTGGACTGGGTGCTGGTGACTCACACCTGTAATCATAGCTACTCAGGAGGCTGAGACTTGAAGATTGCAGTTTGAAGCCAGCCCAGGTAAGAAAGTCTGTCAGACTCTTCCAATAAACTACTCAGAAAAGGCCAGAAATGGTGCTGTGGCTCAAAATGGTAGAGTACTAGCCTTGAGCACAAAGAGGCTCAGAGACAGTGCAGCTCAGGCTCTGAGTTCAAGACCCAGAACCAGCAAAAAAAAAAAAGGAAAGAAAAAGAAAAAAATTACTTTAGTTTTAACACCAATAATCTAAATACATCCATCTGTTATATGGAGTCAAAGTAAATAATAGAGGAAGAAAGAGAAAACAACACAGTGATTGTCATTATATAAATTTTGCCAATTGTAACTGGCAAAATTGGTTAAACACCTGTAGAAAACTAAAGCTAGATTCTTGTATATCACCCTGACCAGAATCAACTCCAAATGGATCAAAGACCTCAAGTCAAAGTAGACACCCTGAAAACATTATAGGAAGGAATATGAGAAATTATAGGGTGCCTTGGCGCAGGTCAAAATTTTCTTAATGAAGACCCAGAAACACAACCAATCAAAGAAAGGTTGGACAAATGGGAGAAAGGACATAGCTAGCAAGATCAACAGAAAGCCCATGGATTGGGAGAACATCTTCACTATCATACAACAGACAAGGGTCTCATATCTAAAATATACTTAGAGCTCAAAAAATTAAATCCCCCAACAACAAATCCTCAAAGAAACAACTGCCTGATTAATAAGTGGGCTAAAGACTTAAAGAGAGACTTCTCTGAAGAGGAAATAAGAATGGCCAATAGACACATGAAGAATGCTCAACTTCTCTAGCCATAAAAGGAATGAAAATCACAACATTGAGATTCCACCTCACCCCAGTTAGAATGGCTATAATCAAGAACTCTAGTAATAATCGATGCTGGAGGGGATGTGGCCAAAAGGGAACCTTACTGCATTGTTGGTGAGAGTGTAAACTTGTTCAATCACTTTGGAAAGCAGTATGGAGGTCCCTCAGAAGACTCCATATAGAGCTCCCCTATGACCCAGCAATCTCACTTTTGGTTACCCAAACAATCACAAACAAGGCCATACTAAAGCTACCAGCACAACCACATTTATCTCAGAATTTTAACCATAGCTAAGATATGGAACCAACCCAGATGCCCCTCAATAGATGAATTGATCAAGAAAGGATGATATATATATATATATATATATATATATACACATATACATATATATATATATACACATATACATATATATATATACACATATACATATATATATACATACATACACAATGGAATTCTATGCCTCCATCAAAAAGAATGACATCGCCCCCATTTGTTAGGAAATGAAAAGACTTGGAAAAAATTATATTAAGTGAAGTAAGCCAGGCCTAAAGAAACATAGGTCTCATGGTTTCCCTTATTTGCAATAACTAGTATATGTCTAGCACAAGCAGAAAGGTCAAAAGCTATGAACATATGACCATATAAAATGATGTTCAGGAAATGAACCCCAAGGTAGGGACACAGAAGTTTTATCTTTGTTGCTGCTATTTTTAATGTACTTATAATGTACTCTGTGATTTTTTTGTTTCTTTTGTATGTTCTTCCCCAATGGTATAACTCCTGTTTTCATTGTATTTGATTCTAGTGCCCTTGTATATACATTGTTCTAATTTGGGGAGCGGAAGGGAAATAACAAAATGCTGAAATAAGGTTGACTCATTGTAACAATGAGATGTACAAGACACTATGTTGAAAATGAACTTTACAGCTTTTGGGGGCTAGAGGGAGGGAGAAGTTGGGGAGGTAGAGAGGGAAGGGATGGTAGGGGAAAAACAAAGGAGGGGTAACAATGTTCCATAGGAAATGTACTCATTACCTTACACATGTAACTGTAACCCCACAATAAACAATATTTTTAATTAAAAATAAAAAAATAATAAAGAAGAATTGTCATTATAAGATCTTCCAACTTGCTGGGAACATGGCTCAGTGGTAGAGTGCTTGCCTTGCATGCATGAGGCCCTGGGTTCAATTCCTCAGCATCACATAAGCAAAAAGAAAAAAGCCGGAAGTGGCACTGTGGCTCAAGTGGTAGAGCGCTAGCCTTGAGCTGAAGAGCTGAGGGACAGTGTCCAGGCCCAGAGTTCAAGCCCCACGACCGGACCCAAGAAAAAAAAAAAAAGATCTTCCAACTAAAGAGATAGGGAGGGTACCTCACCAGCTTAATATGAAACAAATTCCTCAGTTTCGTGTTTGACCTGTCCGATGTGAAACTCAAATTCTCAGTGTACTTCAAAGCAGGAAAAAGAAAAATTACCATTAGGGCTTGCAATTCACCCTGAAGGTCTTACCTGCGTGCACCAGCACAAAGCCTCCTCGTTTCTCTTTATAGGACTGCTTTGTTTCCAATTCTTTGGCTGTTATCTTAACACCTGAAGGCTGAGATGATCTGGAAGGCAGTCCTTCTCCTGAACTCATCCCCTTCTCCATGGTCATTCTCCAAGATTATCATCTTCTATCAGGCAAAGCGCATACTTCTATCCAAACAGCAATTTCAGGAAAGGAATTAGCCTATAGAAAAACAGACAAAAATAGTATGGTTTCTTATCACCAGTATGAAAATTACTTACAAAAATTCATGTGAAGATTTTTAATCTGTTTTAGTTATTTAAATGGTGCAGAAAATATGAAAAGGTTAAAATTTAAATATACATCCAATGACAATACTTACATAAAGACCTGTAGACAAATGAACTTCTGTTAGAAAAAAAAAAGACCTAATATTAAGTCCAAAGATACTGTTTCTTAAATGCTGAAACAAGGACAAAGGATGACCCACTGCAACAACAATACGCACAAGACACTATGTCAGAAATAAACTTTACAACTTGCGGGGCCGGGGGCGGTGAGTGGAGGAAGAGATAGTGGGAGAAAACAAAGGAGTGGATAACAATGTTCAACAAGAAATGTACTCATTACTCATGTAACTGTGACCCCTCTGTATAGCATCTTTACCATAAAAAGAAATTTAAAAAATAAAAATAAATAAAAGATATTGTATATTTTTATCCACACTTAAACAGTCTTCCATATAAATTACATATCATTTTCTCTTCCTTCAAATCACTGTTAATAAGCTCTGGGACATTTTATAATAACAATTAATGCTAGCAACATCATCATGCTTTGATATAAAACTTATATTTCTGATTAATCAAATAAGGAAGAAAAACAATAAGATACATCTGTATGTGAAATTCTTAAGACAATCTTTATAAAATAGAACTAAGTCCTAACAAATGCATATGAAGAAGTCCTGGGTTCGATTCCTCAGCACCACATAAACAGAAAAGGCCAGAAGTGGCACTGTCTCTCAAGTGGTAGAGTGCTAGCCTTGAGCAAACAAGAAGCTCAGGTAGATGGGTGCCAGTGGCTCACTCCAGTAATCCTAGCTATTCAGGAGGCTGAGATCTGAGGAGCATGGTTCAACGCTAGCCCAGGGAGGAACGTCCAGGAGACTCTTATCTCCAATAAACCACTCAGAAAACCAAAGTGGCGCTATTGCTCAAGTGGTAGAGTGCTAACCTTGAGCTGAAGAGCTGAGGGACAGTGCCCCAGGCCCAGAGTTCAACCCCCAGGACTGGTAAAAAAAAAAAAATATATATATATATATATATATATATATTAAATGATAAGACACAAATTTAATGAAACAATTTGTAAGGAAATTATGTCACAAAGCTTCTTACTCTTCTCACTTGCATTACCACCTCACAACTTTCAGTCCTGGCTGGCTTAATAGCAATGACAGGAGAGCATATTGCAGTTCAGGAGAAAATTAATCATTTAAAAATCCACCAAGAAAGAAAGAAAGAAGGGAGGGAGGGAGGAAGGAAGGAAGGAAAGAAAAAGTGAAGTGATCAGATTCAAAGGGTTAAGTAAAAATGTGTATCATGGTTTGAATTGAAAAGAGGAGAGGGCAGGCATTGTAGCACGTATATGTAATTTCAGCACTGTAGAGACCTAGATACTACAAGGTTTGTTGAACTAGATAGTAAGATACTGTCAAGACAAAGAAGAAAAAAAGAAGGGAAAGGGGGGAAAAAGAAAGGAAGTAAACAAGGAAAAAGGAAGACCTACAGGAAGGAACGAAGGAAGGAAGGAAAGAAGGAAGGAAGGAAGGAAGGAAGGAAGGAAGGAAGGAAGGAAGGAAGGAAGGAAGGAAGGAAGGAAGGAAGGAAGGAAGGAAGGAAGGAAGGAAGGAAGGAAGGGAGGGAGGGAGGGAGGGAGGGAGGGAGGGAGGGAGGGAGAAATGGAGAGATGGAGAGAGGGAGGGAGGGAGGGAAGGAGGGAGGGAGGGAGGGAGGGAGGGAAAGAAAAGAAGTGAGGGCAGGGAGGTCAATTCTCTTTTTCAATATAAAATACCCTCTCTCCTTCCCCTCCTTTCCCGTGTGTGTGTGTGTGTGTGTGTGTGTGTGTGTGTGTGTGTGTGTGTGTGTCCTCTGTGTGTGTGTGTGTGTGTGTGTGTGTGTGTGTGTGTGTCCTGAACTCTTAGCCTGGGTGCTGTACCTCAGCTCTTCAGCTCAAGGCTAGTGCTCTACCACTTGAGCCACTTCTGGCTTTTTCTGCTTCTGTGGTGCATGCAAGGCAAATGCTCTACCACTGAGCCACCTTCCCAGCCCTAATCCCTTTTTATCTTATCGTAAAGGTGGTGGATGTACAGAGGGGTTATAGTTACATACATAAGGTACATTTCTTTTTGAACAGTGTGCCCCTCCCCTCATTTTCTCCCACTTTCCCCAAAGTGCCGTTTTCGAATTTACCAATTTATGCTGCCATTACAAGTTTATGATTGCTCTCATTTCATTGTTCCCTCTTACCTTGTTTCTCTCAGTTAAAAATCATATTTGAGGACTGGGAATGTGGCTTAGTGGTAGAGTGCTTGTCTAGCATGCATGAAGCCCTAGGTTCCATTCCTCAGTACCACATAAACAAGGCGCTAGCCTTGAGCAAAAGAAGCTCAAGGACAGTGCTCAGGCCCTGAGTTCAAGCCCCAGGACTGGCAAACAAAAAAAAATTATATATATATATATATATATATATATATATATATATATATATATATATATATATGTATGTATGTATGTATATATTTAAGCTGAGCAGGCACTAGTGGTTCACACTTGTAATCCTAGCTACTTAGAATACTAAGATATGAGGATTGCAGTTTGAAGCTATCCTAGGTGGAAGGTCTATGAGACTTTTATCTCGAATGAACTACCAAAAAAGCTATAAATGGAGCTATGGCTAAAGAATGCTGGTTTTGAGCACAAAAGCTTGGCAATAATGTCTAGGCCCTGTGTTCAAGCCCACACACTAATAATAATAATAATAATAATCATAGATTGTAGTTTTATTTTGAATCTCTTTGAGTGATGTTTAGCATCTTTTATTAAACTATTTTTTCTCTAACCTGTGTTTTATCTTTTAATTATTAACTATTAATTGTTTGTGTGTGTGCTAGCATAGAGGTTTGAACTGGGCCTTGCAATCTTGCTTGGCTTTTTGGCTAAAGGCTAGTATTTTACTACTTGTACCACACCTCTACTTGTACTAGTATTTTACTACTTGTACCACACCTCTACTTGTAGCTTTTTGCTGGTTAATTGAAGATTAGAGTCTCGATTTGTTTGTTGATCCTCAGATCTCAGCCTCTTGAGCAGCTGGGATTGCATGTGTTAGCCACCAATGAGTGGCTAACTCATTGCTGTGTTTAATCTTTTCATCATTTCTTGGCACTTTTTTATTTATTGACAAGTTAGACCTTCAATGAGTTTCTGATTAAACAAAATTGATGAAACTGATGTTTGAGTAGGTATTGCTTTATTTCCTCTATTTATTTTGGAGTATTGAGGTTTGAACTAATTGCCTGAACCATGCCTCCAGCTGTTTTACCTGTTTTGTTATTATTGTTGTTGGTATTGTTGTTGTTCTTACTGATTTACTAAGGACTGGACTCTGAGACTCATGCTTTGCTCAGCAGAGGCTGAGGCACATCTCCAGTACCTATGGCCCATTATTTTTTTGGATAGTATCTCACTTTTCCCCCCAGTAATGTGCCTGGGCTGCTATCTACCCTACCTAGGATAACAAGAACTTGTTGCCATGCCCAGCTCTCAGTTTAGAAGGGGTTTCGTCACCTTTTCTGCCTAGTCTGGCCAACTGTAATCCAATCTCACTCTTCCAAGTAGCTATGATTATAGATGCCACTGGTACCCATTCCTAATTGAATTCAAAACATTTCCTGTGTCAGGTGTCAGTGGCTCATGCCTATAATCCTAACTACTTGGAAGGCTGAGATCTGAGCATGGCGGTTCAAAGCCAGCCTGGGCAGGGAAGTCCATGAAACTCTTATCTCCAATTAACCACCAGAAAACCAGAACTGGTGATATGGCTCAAAGTGCTAGAGTGTTAGCCTTGATCAAAAAAAGCTCAAGGGCAGCTCCTAGCCACTGAACTCAAGCCCCACAACCATCCCATAATGAAAAAAAGAAAAAAAATCAGGCAAGTATGGTGGCACAAGCTTGTAATCTTAGCACTCCAGAGGTTGAGGAAGGAGGACTTTGAATTCAAGGCCAGCCTGAGCCACTTTGGGAGACCGTTTAAAAATCATTAAACATACAACAAAACCTAAAAAAAAAAAAAAAAAAAAAAGGAGAAATAGAAGGAGGAGGAGGAGGAGGAGGGGAGGGGAGGAGGAGGAGGAGGAGGAGGAGGAGGAAGAGGAGGAGGAAGAGGAGGAGGAGAAAAAAGAGCCTGATCTATATAAGAGTTTACTTTGAGAAAATTAAACATAATCATTATATGAACCAAGCTAGGCTTTGGTACACAGCTGGAACCCAAATACTCAGGAGGCTTACACAAGAAGATCTAGAGTTCAAGGCCAGCCTGTGTATACAGAGTCTTATAGGGTGAAATATATGTCACATAGGAGACCTTGTCTAAAAAAAATGTTTTAACTAAGTTAAATTAAGTTTAAACAAAGGGTGAACAAATGCAGCAGTGAATTATACAATTTGTGGGTGGGAACGGGAGGGAAAAGCTGAGAAAGAGAGCAAGGGAAGGAGTGACAGTATCCAAAAAGAACTGACTCATTCCCTGTCTTATGTACCTCTCTGTACATCACCTTTATAATAACAATAAAAATATATTTTATTTAAAAATAAACAAAATTATGTTTAAAATAAAAAGGGAAATAAAATAAAATAAATAAAAATTTACAAAGCATGTTAGTGTAGACATGCTAGTGTAATCCCAGAACTTAGGAGGCTAAAACAAGAGAATCTTCAGTTCAAGACCAATCTCATCTATGTAGTGAGAATCCATCTCAAAAAGCCAAACCAAAGAAATTATCATATTATCCAGAAAATTACATTTCTAGATAGACAAGCAGAAAACTGCAAATAAGTGTCAATACAAAAGTGTGTACCTTCGGCCAAGCTGAAAAAGCCAAATACCACTTGTTCTCATTCATTTGTGAAGCACACACCTAAAATGATGATGATAACAGTAAAGGCAATGGAATACAATGTAAAAGTAATACTGGCCAGGAAGAGCTAAGTGGGAGGGGAGGTAGGGGGGAAAAGAGAGAATAATGAGGGGTAAGAAGAATATCACATATATACATGAAGACCAAATAATACTACCAAATGCTGTTTGAAAAGGTGAGGATGGAAATAATGAAGAGAAATATGGTATAAGGAAGGAATTTGTTCAAAGTACACTTTGTGCATGTATAGACATATCACTATGAAACCATCTTATATGAGAGATGTATTCTAATTCAAAAATAATAAAAATATTTATAGCCAGATGTTTAGAAAAATTATTCAAAACAATCAAAAGGTGGAAACAATCCAAATATCCATCTAATAAAAGTGGACTTAAAAAATAAAAATGTGTCATACTCAGACAATGAAACATCAGTCAGCCATAAAAAGGAATGAAGTATCAATACATGTGTAAATGTGTAAATGAACACTGGAAACAATGAAACAAGCCAGATTAAAAAAGGCCACCTATTGTACAATCCCATTTATAGAAAACATCCAGAAGAGGTGAATTTAAAGACACAAGAAAATAAATGAATGGTTACTTAGGGATCAAGAAGAAATGGCAAGTAACTGATAGTAGGAGCAAAGTTTCCTTTTGTGGCAGCAATTCCTGAAAAGATATTTGTCAGGAACCTACAGATACATATTATGCATATCATCAAATACAATGCCCATATGACCAATGCTCTAAATACTGATTAGGGTGATGATGGCTGTCCATCTCTATGAATATAGAGTAAGAAAAAAAAAAGTCTTGTTTCCAACAAGTGGCATATTTTGCAAGATACTAAATCCATTGGCCTTTCTTAATCTTCTACTTGGAACCTTTAATTCCTAGGATCACCAGCTTTTCTTGGTAAGCATGTTTATCTATTACTCTAGTTCTTCATGATCTCTCTGACCCTACTCTCAAATGTCTCCTTCAGAAATTCAGTCAACTTGGCAACCTTCAAAATCATCCTATCAGCAAATCAGATGTTTCCCAAGTCTTTACCTTCAGGCTTGGGCTCTACACACTATTTTTCCCTCCTGGAGAACATCTTCCTCACTCTCAGTCTACCCAAAACAAGCTCACCCCAATGCCCCCAAAATCTTATTCCCATATTATACCTTGGATTTTAACTTCCTTTTTCTCCATTCTTGTTTAGCCCAAATTCCCTTAGCCTGTTGCAACAGCATCCTAACTTTTCTCCCCAAATCCAAGCTATCATAAAGCAACCAGCTACCAAAGACTGCCAAAATAAGTCTCATAAAACATAGCTCCAATCAAAACAAATACTACACCATGAGACATGAACAGACAATAAATAAAAGAGGAATCTGTGAAACAAGTATCCAATGTGAAACAAAGAGTATTCAAAGTATCTAGCTCCATATTGGTGCCATAAATGAATGCAACCACTTTGAAAAGGGTTTTGTAAGTAAGTAACAAGAGCCTTAAAGTGTATAATAGTGTATATATTATCTATCCAGAAATACTCAATGAATCAATGACACAAGTTAACAGTATCTTGGATACTTCTAAGAAAAATGGAGAAAGTGAGGAAAAGAATAAAAGGGCAGGCTGGGAATGTGGCTTCTGGTAGAGTCCTTGCCTAGCATGCATGAAGCCATGGGTTCCATTCATCAGTACCACATAAACAGAAAATGCTGGAAGTGGCCCTGTGGCTCCAGTGGTAGAGTGCTAGTTTGAGCAAAAGCTCTAGTGGTAGAGTGCTAGTTTGAGCAAAAGCTAGACCCTGGATTCAAGCCCCAGGACTGGCAAAAAAAAAAAAAAAAAAAAGAATAAAAGGGAATTCTATTTATCCTAATAACATTTGTATTTAAATTTCTATTACTAGGTACAATCTAATGAAAAAGACTATCTAAATTGGCCATTTCTAAGACCAAAGTGAATATTAATTAACAATTAACTGGATCATCAAGGCTAGGAAGCTCATAATAAACCAGTTTACTCTAGGAACCTCGAAGGCATTAAGGTAAGTTCTAAATCTTGGATGTCCTGTCTTTTCAATGATTCTTTGTTTGCACATGCACATTCTTTTTTTTAACATTTAGGAAAGGCCATGTGTCTTAAAAGTAGGGTACTTTTTTTTTTCTCCTCATTCTAGTTTTGTGTAGTCTTTCACGAGTTGATAGAAGGAACACATACAATCCTTCCATCTTACCAAGGAAGTATTTGTACAGAAAAGCTATCCCTTAAGCTGCTGCAACAGATGGCTCAAAAAAGATCTATGTTGTGGCTCTCTTTTTCAGTATTTCTGTATTTCCCAGATATGCTCCAAGAACCTCTGCTTTGTGTGTGTGTGTGTGTGTGTGTGTGTGTGTGTGTGTGTGTGTGTGTGTGTGTGTGTGTGTGTATGTGATGTGAGGAGCATTATTTAGAAATGATTAAACTCTTCAGTGTATAAGTAAAAATTATGCGAAGATCTGAGTCACATGGTCGACCAATAGACGTTCCTTCCTCTCCCAAGCAGAAGGCAAGTCAAGTGGAACCACTTCCTTCCGGAAACATGATGCCCTCAAATGCCAGAGCACCCCCCAGCTGTCCCTCACCCCTCCTCCACCCTGCACCCCAGCTTCAGCTTTACACACACACACGCACACACACACACTCACACACTTCCCAGCTGCTTCACCTCCCGTCCTTTTCCTCTTCCTCGCCAGTCACTGCTCATCAAGCCCAGCGGGACTGTCACCAGGCCGCTAGGACCGACACGCTGGGGTGTCTGGGCACCCCCCTGCTCACCCCCACCAAGACACTCAGGACTGGCTGGGGTGTGTCCTCTCCGATCTCCACGAACCTCAGGGACACCCTCCTCTCCTCCCCGCCCCCCCCGCCCCGGGACATGTTCCTGCGCCCCAGCGACTGCAAATCGGGTGGCAGCACGGCGGCCACGCAGCCCTCCGAGGCCTCCACGCCGGAGACCCGGCAAGGAAGAAGGGGGAGAGGGGTGGCACGGGCCCCACGCGCGACCAGGGGCATCCTAGACTGGGGAGAGCTTCCTGCGCGCTGGCCCCTGGCGACCCGGGAGAGGATGTCCCAGCCAGCCCGAGGGGCGCAGAGATCGCGGCGTGGCCGCGGCGGCGGTGCCGACAGCGTGAGGAAGAGAGGACACTCACCCGCGTCAGCCCCGAGCACACACGGCACCGGAAGTAGTCACCCGCCCGTTGCCAGGGTGAGGAAGCGGGCGTGACGCGATGCGCTTCGATTGGCCGGGGCGAGCCCCACGTGGCCGGAAGCGGGCTGCTGTGATGCAGCCCTCGGGACCCGTCACGGTTCAGCCCGGCCCGCACAGGTGTGCTCGCCTTGACTCTTTCGTGGGAGGGGCGAGGGCGGGGTGGGGGGGGGGGGGAATGCTGGCGGTTGTTCTATCTGTTTTTGTGTGGAGGTCTTCTCTGTAGTTTGTATTCGAGTGTTTTTAGCTGGGAAGGCGCCATCAACCTGTCTCTTCACACACACACTCCACCCCGCCATCCCCGCCGCCCGGGATAGCCGGCTGGCTGGGCGGGCCTGCACCTGATCCCAGGGCATGGCTGACGAGCCTGTTGTATGAAATGAGCAACTGTAAAGGATACATCGTCGGTGGATGTGCTATTTGCGTGCTTTCGGCAGTCCTCTGTCTCCTAACTGTAAGGAACACTAGGTTCCTGCCTGACACCTATGAAAGAGGAGGGAGGAGGGAGTCAGCCAGGCGCCAGGGAGGAGGGAAAGCATGTCCGTCCAAGATGAGCAGCATTTCAAATCTCTCTCCCTAACCCTTCTGTCTATGGAGTAACACACACACCCACTACATTTAATATCCTCTATCTTTTCCATGTGTAATCATCTGTAGTATATTCTTTTCCCTTTATTTCAGGATGTCTTCATTTCCCTTCATTCTTATCTAGATAGCCACCAAGTCCACAAGAACAGAAAGGTGATTGTTGGCCCTCCATGCGGCCGGGGGAGAGATCTGGGAAAGAGGGGCAGCTGGCCTAGGGTAGGGGCGGGGGAATCCAGATGTGACCTCTTCCAGGTATGCCAGGTGCCTAGGTAACTCAGGTACTGGGCAGAGACTTGGCTGCGAGGAGGATGGAGTCTGCTCGCCATCCAGGAGCGGACCTTACAGTGCTCCCACAGAAATTCCCACTTAGAATTTACTGAAAATTTTCTTTATGTTTAAGTTTTCTATGTGTAGATAAAATCACACTTATGATACTATGTATAAGAAGCACTTGCTAAGTGTGTCTTCTAGCCGTGGGAAGGTCCCACTTAGAATTCAAATATGGAAGACACTAAATTAAAATATATATATGAATTTTGTATTTTTTCGACTGTTGGTACCCTGAATACATATTTAATAATTTTTATATAGTGCAATATTTTAATATTTTTCTCCATAAGAAAAAAGAGGGTAAAAAAGCTATGAAATTTATTTTAAATTTTAGAATCGAGATATGTAGGATTATTTATTTTACTTTAGTCGGTCGTGGGGCTTGCACTCTGGGCTTGGGCCCTGTCCCTGTGCTCTTCAGCTCAAGGCTAGCGCTCTACCACTTGAGCCATAACGCCACTTCCGGTTTTCTGATGGTTTATTGGAGATAAGAGTCTCACAGACTTTCCTGCCCGGGCTGGCTTTGAACCAAGATCCTGAGAACTTAGCCCCCTGAGTAGCTAGGATGAGAAGTATGAGCCACCTGCATCAGACCTTAGGTTCTCCTTTTACCCTTCCTTGCTTGTCAAAACTTTCAAAACCAAAGCTACATGCTATACATTTATTGTTATATTGTTACATTCATTCCACTTGTAGGTAACAAAATCCCTTGAAGATACTGTTATTGAGCTATCGCTACTAGGTAACAAGTTTCCTTTTCTCACAATTTAATGGTAGGAATAAAACAAAGACCTAAAAGCCAGAAGTTACATAATAAATGATAGGCACTCAGGCGAATTACTGTGTTTTTTTATACAAGTTACATTTATGATAATTGTAACATTGCTTCTTTAACTTTTCTGGTCTCAGGACACACCTTTAATAATTTGTGTTTTATATGTATTTATTATTTTTGTGGCATTGGAGATGCAATCCTGGGCTTATATAGGCTACATATGAGCTTTACCATGGAGCTACAACCCCGGAAGTGGTGCTGTGGCCCAAATGGTAGAGTGCTAGCCTTTAGCTGAAGAGCTGAGGGACCGCGCCCAGGCCCAGAGTTCAGGCCCCATGACCGGACCCAAAAAAAAAGAAAAAAAGTTTCAAGGCCACTAAAAATTCCCATATAACCTTCAATTTATTCTTTGTTAATTGTACATTTGCTTTTTTTTCTCTTAAAATAGGTAGCCATTTCAATGTTTATTATAGCTATCCCTTATACATTCTTCAGATATATTTGCAAAGGAAAAGGATATTCTTACAAATGAGCACTACATACTCACCCAAATCAGGTATTTTAACATTGATCTACTGCTCCCCCCCCCCTTTTTTTTTTTCTTTTATTGGTCATGGGGCTTGAACTCTTGGCCTGGGCACTGTCACTGAGCTCTACCACTTGAGCTGCAGCACCACTTCTAGTTTTCTGGTGGTTATTTGGAGATAAGAGTCTCACAGACTTCCCTGCCCAAGCTGGCTTTGAACCATGATCTCAGATCTCAGCCTCCTGAGTAGCTAGGATTACAGGCCTGAGCCACCAGCGCCTGGCTGCTCTTTTTAATATTCAGTCCCTATGGAAACCATATCATGCATTTCAATATTTTTGTGTGTGTGTGTGAGTTGTGGGGCCTGAACTCTGGGCCTGGGTGCTATCCCTCAGCTCTTCAGCTCAAGGATAGCACTCTACCACTTGAGCCACAGGGCCACTTTCGGCTTTTCCTGCTTCTATGGTGCAGAGGAATCGAACCCAGGGCCTCATGCATGCAAGGCAAGCACTCTACCACTGAGCCACTTTCCCAGCCCTCAATTTTTTTTTTTTTGGTCCGGTCGTGGGACCTGAAATCTGGGCCTACGCACTCAGCTCTTCAGCTCAAGGCTAGCACTCTACTACTTGAGCCACAGTGCCACTTCCGGCTTTTTTTTTCTGCTTATGTGGTACTGAGGAATCTAACCCAGGGCCTCAAGCACGCAAGGCAAGTGCTCTACCACTGAGCCACTTTCCCAGCCCTCGATAATTTTTTTATATCATATTATCTCCCATCTAGGAACCAGAATCATAAATTACATTTGGTTATCATGAAAAACACTAGTGTGAGCTAATTCTTTTTTCTCATTCAAACTACTTTAAATAATCCTACGTGCCAGGCATCAGTGGCTCACACCTGCAATCCTAGCTACTCAGGAGGCTGTCTCCAATAAACCACTCAGAAAACCAGAAGTGGCACTGTGGCTCAAGTGGTAGAGCACTAGCCTTGAGCTGAAGAGCTCAGGGACAGTGCCCAGGCCCAGAGTTCAAGCCTCACAACTGACAAAAAAGAAAAAGAAGCAAACAGATGAAAATGGCTTATGGAATCAAAAGTAAAACTCTCAGAAAAGATAAGAGTCAGAAGTCAAGGGTGGTAGTGCATGTATATAGCCATAGCCTCAACTTCTCAGGAGGCAAAGCCACACAGGCAACATTAATGAGACACCAACTCAAAAACAAAATACAAATAAAAGAGCTAGGAGCATGGATCAAGTGATAGAAGTTTTGTCTGGGATGCATGAAGCACTGTGTTCAATAAGATGAATGAACAAGATTTCTGAAGCCCAACCATAGAATGAATCAACTCCAGTGTGTTTCTAGTACTTGTCTCTCTGCTCAGAAATCAAATTCCAGGGTGAAGACCTTTTGCAACATAAATTATATCATGAATTTATTCAAAAGAAAACAAGAACTTTGAATTTATAATCCCAGTGCAACTGATAAAATGAGGTAGGTAATTGAGAAATTGGTCCCAAGAGGAGGGACATGGATACTAGGCTGCAAAACTACCAAGTACACATTTTTTCAGAATGGATTGACTGCCTAAATTAGAGCTCCAGCCATCTTTACAGTTTTCTTAATATCTACCTATGGTGTGTTGTCTATTTCTGCAAATTCAGTACACTTTCAGAAAACATTAAATATATTCTTTGGTCCAGGTACAGTTTCTCATGCCTATAATCCCAGCTATTTGGGCAGTGGATCCTGTTTTGAGGCCAACCCAGGCAAAAAGTTAATGAGTCTATCTCAACCAATATGCCAAGTGTAGTTGTTCATGTCTGTACTCTCAGCTACAAAGAAGGATGATGGTCTACATAACTAGGCTGATGGTCCGAGGCAAATTGCAAAGCCCTATCTTAAAAACAGCTAAAGCTAAAGGTGCAGATTCTATAAATCAAGTGGTAGAAGTCTTGCCTAGGAAGTGCCAGGCCCTAAGTTCAAAACACCAATACTGCCAGTGTATAAATATGTATCCCTAGTTCAGAATTATATAGTATATAGCTAATAATATTTCATCTTTTATAAGATTTACAAGGAAGAGTGCAAAGAAAGTAGGAAAAAAAATCTAGCTTTTATTCTAATGTTTCTATTAATTTTGAGGATGATCTTAAAGGGTAATAATTTGTATATTAACCTGGGTTTTTTTCTTTTGTTTTGTTTTTGTGCCAGTCTTAGGAATTGAATGCAGTGCCTGGGAGCTGTCCCTGAGCATTTCTGCTCAAAGCTAGTACTCTACCACTTGAGCTACAGCTCCACTCCCAGTTTGGTGTTTTTTGTTGTTGTTGTTGTTTTGTTTCATTTTGGTTTGGGTGGTGCATTGGAGATAACAGTCTCATGGACTTTCCTGATGGACTGGCTTTGAACTGCAATCCTTAGATCTCAACCTCCCATGTACCTTGAATTACAGGAATGAGCCATAGAGTCCACCAGATTAAACTGTTTTTAATCCTTTGATTATGGAAATTTTTGGAGAAAGTAGAGAGTATTCTAATGGAACTCTATGTTCTAAATGCCAGCTCATCTGTAGTTTATCTGGTCTTACTCCCACCTCACACACTCTGTTAGCAGAAGCTTCTGGTACCCAGATCACATCCTGGCTGACTTTGGTCTGGAGCCTGGCAGGCTGTTCCAGCTTGCACCGTCAGCTTTCCTGGCTTTCTGGTTCTTGGCCCAGAGCCATGTTCAAACACAGTGGCTTACTCAGCCTTGGTGCCTAAACACAGCTCAGAAGCCTTTGGACATTAACATTTCCTCCAAATGTTTCTCTGTCCGTCAGACTCATTCTAAAAGACAACTGTAAAGTTCTGAGTTCTCTGGGTATTGAGTCCTGAATAATCAGTGCAGCATCTTTCCATTGGATTTGCCTTCCTCCTTGCCTTCTTCTTCCTAACTTCTAACATTTGTTTCCTAAAGCCCACCTCCTCCCAAAATTTCCTTACACCAAAATTCCTGTCTCAAGGTCTGCAACGGGGTGGCCTAAACTAAAATTAGCATCTTTTATCCAGCCACAGCTTTTGGTTACCATCAAAGTTGAATATTCATTTATATGAAGCTCATTGCATAGACAGAACTCAGGACATTTTTCAAGATGCTGGTTGATAGAACTGACTGTTATAGTAACTCTGGGAGCATGCTTGTTCCTCTTTTCTATAAAAATGACTACATTCCTAAGAATATCCTCCTTTGATCTCACTGTGTGAATTGTTGAGCTGTTTAATTAATCATGCCCAAGTGTAATTTCTTTTGTATTTTACTATCCATTGAGTTTGCTTGTAGATTTATAGGCACATTCTAGTTATTACAAATGAGGGAAGCCATGCAACCTATGCTTCTTTGGGTCTGGCTTATTTCACTTAATGCAATTTTTCCCAAGTCTTTCTATTTACTTACAAATAGGGCAATGTCATTCTTTCTAATGGAAACATAAAATTCCATTGTGTGTGTGTGTGTGTGTGTGTGTGTGTGTGTATGTGTGTGTATCACATTTTCTTGATCCATTCATCCACTGATATGAATATGATCGTATAAAATGGTGCTTACTGAAGTGAACTCCAAGAATTGGAAATAAGAGGGTATTATTATTATTATTATTATTGCATTGTTTGTGATTCTTTTTTTTTTTTTGGTCGGTCGTGGGGTCTGAACTCGACCTGGGCACTGTCTCTCAGCTCTTCAGCTGTCGACTAGTGCTCTACCACTTGAGCCTCAGTGCCACTTCCGGCTTTTTCTGCTTATGTGGTGCTGAGGAATTGGACCCAGGGTCTCATGCATGCAAGGCAAGCACTCTACACTGAGCCACCTTCCCAGCCCTGTGGTTCTTTTTTCCTTCTGTTTTTTCCCCCTTCTGTCACTTTTTTTTTTATTTCTGTATCTTTTGTCTTGTGTGTAAGTTTATCTGATTTGGGGAGTGGAAGGGAAGCACAGAAATGATGGGACAAAGGGTGAACTAACTCAGCAGTGATAGTCACTAGATACTATGCTTGAAATGAATTATACAACTTGTGGAGTAGGGTGCTCAAGAGGAAAAAAACAGGGAGAAAATGAGGGAGGGGTGACACTGTTCAAGAAGAATTGTACTCATTATCTACCTTATATAACTGTAACCCCTCTGTAGAAAAAAAGGCTTTTGTCCTGGGGCTAGGGGTATTGCTCAATGTAAAGTGCTGACCTTGTATATGAGAACCCTGAGATTTATTCTCAGCACTGTAAGAAAAAAAAGGGGGGTGAGAATAAGGGAGGTAAGGAAGGAAGAAGGAAAGGCCATTCATACATTAAAACCTCAACTTAAGTCCTATCCACAACACTGCCTCACCCTGTTTATACATACACTTTTTGGAGTGTTGAACCCAACCAATAGGGAAGCAAAGGAACAAATATGTCTCCTTATTGATTTCCTTTTAACCCCAAAGCCTTTACAAGTTATCACTTACCAAGGTAGGTTCAACCTAAATGGCTCATATCTTTCCTCCCCACTTTTTCTTTGTAATGCTTTTACAATATAAACTAACTCAATCAAAGCTCATAATTGAGAGGGGAAGGTTGTGGAAGAGAAATAGACTTTGGGCAGGTGGGACTATCTGGAAGAGGGTTGCTGGGGGAAGGATAAAGAAGACTGGATACTGTTCAACTAGACTATGAAAACAGAACAAGGAAACCTGTTAGTGATGCTGTTTCTTTTAAGTGTTATCATAAAGATAATTATATCATAAGGGAATTATACTTATATAAATCAGATAATGAGTATGTTTCTTTTTAGACAATGTCACCTCTTCCCTCACTCTTTCCCAGGGATGCTATTTCTTAGAAGAAAGAGAATGCGATAGAGGGGGTGAAATTGATAGGAATACAGTATAAATGTGTGAAGATAAAACAATGAAAACCACCCATAAGTGACATAAGCCAATTAAGAAAAAAAAACCCTCTTAGTTCTAGTCCAGTGGATATCTTTCCAATTGCCATCTATCCTTCCTATGACAGTTTGTGGAAGCTTGACCTCAGACCTAGACCTTTTTTCTGGTTATTATTTATCATGATTTAATAAACCCTCTTACATCAGAGAGTTTGGTTTTAGCTGGGCACAGGTAGCTCATGCCTGTAATCCTAGCTACTCAAGAAGCTGAGATCTGAGGATCATGGTTGAAAACCAGCTTGGGCAGAAAAGTCCCTGTGAGACTCTTATCTCCAATTAACCAATTAACCTCAAAAATGGGTAGTGGCACTGTAGCTCAAAGTGGTAGAGTGCTAGCCTTGAGCAGAAGAGCTCAGGGACAGCACCCTGGCCCTGAATTCAAGCCCCACAACTGA
Source organism: Dipodomys spectabilis (assembly GCF_019054845.1). NCBI lineage: Eukaryota > Metazoa > Chordata > Mammalia > Rodentia > Heteromyidae > Dipodomys > Dipodomys spectabilis. Next base: position 279,921 of record NW_024871042.1, read on the forward strand.
CACACAAAAAACAGAAGTTTTAGTTTAATATTGCTTAACTTAAAAAGGAGGAAAGGATGGGCTGGGAAGGTGGCTCAGTGGTAGAGTGCTTGCCTTGCATGCCAGAGGCCCTGGGTTCGATTCCTCAGCACCACATAAGCAAAACGAAAAAAGCCGGAAGTGGCGCTGTGGCTCAAATGGTAGAGCACTAGCCTTGAGCTGAAGAGCTGAGGGACAGCGCCCAGGCCAAGAGTTCAGGCTCCACAACCGGACCCAAAAAAAAAAAAAAAAAGGAGGAAAGGAAAAAACAGAAGAGAGAGGAGGGAAGAAGGGCAGAAGGGAGAGAGGAGAAGGAGATAGAGGAAATTTTTCTTTCTGATAAGTTTTCACTACAAAATTGAATGGTGCTTTAGGAGAAGAACATAACTTCCACTTACCCAATCTGAATGCCAAACTTTATTTCCCAACCTTGCGTACCCTTAAGGATATAAGTTGGTTGCTGTCAGCACCTTAACACCTAGGAGCACACCCAGGCCCCCACAAACCTGGAACCCAGAGATCAGAGGACAGCAGTATCATTGCCTAGTGTCTCTAATGTGAAACCGATGCCCCCAGCTGTCTTCAGACATCAGCCAGCTCACCGAAGGTTTTCAGCCCTGGTTCCTTCTGTAAAGATCCAGCTGTATAAACAACCTTTTTATTTCCAAGCTGAACTCTAGGAGCAGCCAGCAGATCTGTCTTCCTTTCTATTCCAAGGTTTAACTCATTAGAATAATAATTAAACAAAGGTGGATTTTTTTTTCCTTCTCTTCCTTTCCTTGGTAATTTTTAGCTTCTATTTTCTCTTTTTATTTTTAATATATATTTTTATTGTAAAGATACTGTACATGGGGGTTACAGTTACATGAGTAAGAAAATGAGTACATTTCCTATCCAGCATTGTTACCCCTTCCTTTGTTTTCCCCCTACCACCCATTTCCTCCCCTGCCAAAGTTGTAAAGTTCATAGTGTCATGTACATCTCATTGTTACAATGGGCCAACCTGTATCATTATTTCTTTTGTTTGTTTGTTTGTTTTTGGGTTTTTTTATTGTGAAAATACTGTACGGAGGAGTTACAATTACATGGGCAAGATAATGAGTACATTTCTTATCAAGCATTGTAGCCTTCTCCTTTGTTTCCCCTTCCCATCCTCCCTCCACCCCCCCACCCAATCCTCCCTGCCCCTCTCCTCCCCCCCCACCAAAGTTGTGAAGTTCGTTTTCGACATAACGACTTGTACATCTCATTGTTGCAGTGCTCCACCTGTATCCCTATTTAAATGATTTGTTTTTCTCCTTCCCCTCCACAAATTATACCAAATACAGTGAAAGCAGGGGTTATACTGTGGAGGCGGGACATACAAAGCAACAAAGAAATAATCTTATAAATGTGTTAGAAACAATCGCATGAAAGAAAAAAAAAGTGGCGCTGTGGCTCATGTGGTAGAGCGCTCACCTTGAGCTGAATAGTTGAGGGACAGCGCCCAGGCCCAGAGTTCAAGCCCCACAACTGACCATCCTCCCCCCCCCCAAAAAAAAGAAAAAGTTAGACTCTGTATCATTATTTCAAATTAGCTTCTACTTTCTACTTTCTTTGCCATCAAGATGCCTTTGGTAATATCACCTGATAACTCACCTTGAGAGCTGGGGGCAAAAGGAATCTATTTGAAACAGGAACACTTTGGGTAGGGTTGGTACGTCTGGATGTCTGAGTTTCTTGGTGACTCATTTTTCTTGACCAATAAAATGAAGAAGTACATTTAGATGATCTTAATGAACCTTCCTGTAACTAGTATTTTAAGTATTTTTAACTCATGGATTTTATACATATTTTCCTTCAACAAATATTTTCTATGGATAGCACTTATGACCTGGTCAGTACTAGAACATTCCTTGGAGAGCCTTAACTGTAGAAGGCATCTGTCTAATGGTACACAACATTGGCTTCTATTTTTTTTCCTGGTAACAACTTTCTCTTGGACCATTGTAATCAATCCCATTTCCATTTTATGTGTCTTTTATGGGTCTTCCAGTCGGAGCACCCTCATAGCCCAGCTTCGGTATAAGCAGATGATCTCAGCCTAACTTATCACATACCAAAACCTGGACTAGATATCTTGCCTCATACCAGGACAATTTAGATTGTTCTTTGAAATCTTATGCAAGAGGTTTTAGAAAGAGAGTTCTCTTTTACATATAAGGTTACTAAGTTGGTTAAAAAAAATACCTAAAACCATTGCTTTATCCTGTTTTGGGGGGGAAGTCCATGTGAAGTTGGAAAAGCTAAGAAAAAGACATAAAAATAAAAAACAAGATGGGAAGAAATTTCAAATAGCCTCTACCTTCCCAGTGTCCTAGTTATGTATGCCACTCTCTCTCTCCTACTTTAAGAAGTTACCTGTCTATAACTTTTAATCAAGTTCTTGATTCATAAATAAACCACTTTTTTAAGTATAAGGGAATTGATTCTCCCTGCATGTGAAATTTGCCCAAAGTTGCATATTTAGCCAGCAGCAGAGCTGGGACCCAGTGATAGAATTCCTAACTAGTTCCAGTATTGTCATGCTTCTTCTAATTTCACGCTGTGGAACATTTTTCAAAAAGACAGGCAACTTAAAAGTTAAAAAGGAAAGGGCTGGGAAGGTGGCTCAGTGGTGGAATGCTTGTCTTGCATGCATGAAGCCCTGGATTCGATTCCTCAGCACCACATAAGCAGAAAAAGCCAGAAGTGGCATTGTGGCTCAAGTGGTAAAACTAGCCTTGAGCTGAAGTGCTGAGGGACAGTGCCCAGGCCCAGAGTTCAAGCCCCAAGACTGACAAAAAAAAGTTAAAAAAAAAAAAAAAGCAAACACGGTTTTAGTCAATCTTGTGTTGCTATTAAAGAATACTTCATACTGGGTAATTCATAGTGAGCAAAAGATATATTTAGGTCACAATAGTAGAGCCTAAGAAGTCCAAGATCAAGGGGCCACATCTAGCAAGGACCTTCTTATTGGGTCATCCATAGCAAAAGAGCAGAGATGTTCATCAACACACAGATAAAGGACGAGGGAGGGGATCTATTCCTACAATGACTAAATCATTCTCAGAATAACAGCATTGAGACAGTCACCATGGTCTAGTGCCAGTGGCTCATGCTTGTAATTCTAGCTACTCAGGAAGCTGAGATCTGAGGATCTTGGTTCAGAGCCATCCAGGGAAGGAAAGCCTATGAGACTCTTATCTTCAGTTAACCACCAAAAATCCAGAAGTACAGCTTGTGACTCAAGTGATAGAGCAATAGCCTTGAGCAAAAAAAGTCTCAGACACAGTGCCCAGGTCTAGTTCAAGCACTACGACTGGCATAAAGTACAATAAAATAAAAATGGTTGTCATGACCTAATCACTCTAAGGGGTCTTCCTTTCAGCAGTGTTTCTTGAATTACTCGTTGTTGAATTACTAGTAAATGAACTTTGCAGGACAAATTTCAACTACCACTCACTTTGTCACATATCTATCCATTTAAGCACTCTTTTCAGTCATAAACCTAGTTTCTTAAAGTAAATTATGACCAGATCTCCTCTGTTACACTATACCTCCTCAGCCTTCATAGGCTTAGTGGTATGTGGGTAAAGAAAGCCTAGGTAGGCACAGCCGTCCTTCATGATATGGAATATAGTCAGAAATAGAAACAGAAGTGGGAAATCTTTTCTAAATGATGTTGATAAGCTTACAGGAAGCCCACTGTGATAAGTTAAACAAGTGGGTGAGATCATTTTTGTTAGTCATGAGGGTTAGGAAGAAAATAAATCAGAGTGATGCCATGGAGTATATATGTATATCAGTAAAAGCATAAGTATGAGATCAGGACAGAGGTGGTCTCATTAAAAAAAAGTGACTTTTGAATTATATCTCAATGGAGAAAAGCATCAGTAGTAGGAGCTGATTCTAGTCAAAGAAAAAGCAAATACAAAGGCCACAGAAGCTTTTAGTAAAAGAAAGATACTTAGCAAAGTATCTTCCATCTTCTCTTCCTCATCAAGATCAACATCACCATCATCAATAGTCTCGTTACGGTGGGAAGAACTTAATGAATATTTCATAATCAGTCATTGAAGTCTCCAGGTGAATTCAGTTATTATATCTCACTTGTAACTCTGTGGGCCAAATGATAAACTCAGTAATCCTGCCAATTTCTCTCTGGACAAAGATAAACAGCTCTGAGAGTAGTTTGGATACACAGAAGCCCATAGGTCTACAGAAACAAGTTGGTCCCAAATAAGAACATGTTGTTCTTTTGCAAATTTTGTTAGTCCAAAGAACTGGCTCAGGTTACATCCCAAACAACTCATGATTTCTTAAGCTTCTCTTTTCACATCATAATTGGAGGCTGTTGGCCAAAAAAATGTTAGTTTATCTTGTGTAAATGGTTTAAATATGTGTTTTAGCATTAAAATGATCCAAAACCAACACTTTGCATTGCTTTCAAGTGCCTTTTTGACCTTCCCTCAGTGGAAACCAGATTAACTTAAAGCTTTATGAGTGAAATGTCTTAATCTTCTGAGAGACTATTTTGCCCTCACTGGTTCCAAGATCATGAAATAGGCCTCTTCTTTTACTTTCAGTTGCAATATTTGTTCAGAAATGTACTAAAGAGCATATGCTTCAAGTTTTATTTTTATGTTTTTTTTCACCATGCTATGAATAATGTCCAAAAGTCAATATTAAACCAAATTAATACCATAACAGATCAAGGGTATGTTTGGATCTAGTCTGTGGTCACTGTATTTTTTTCTAGTCCACTTCTACAAGTATAGTTGAATTGGGCTATGAAAGCCCGAACTATTCCTAGAAGCAACTAAATGAAATGTTTAACAGCAGAAATAATATATAATATGATTATATAAAGCCATATTTATCACTGGAAAACAATTATTTCTCAGGAGCAAAGTCACATTTATTAAAAAATAAATGTATCTCAAGTTCAAGGATGTCTCAGAAGTCTCAAAATATTTACTTTGGCCAATAGAAACATTGATATATGTCCAGGTTTTGGGACTCATACCTGTAATACTACCTAGACAAAAAGTTGAGATCACAATTCAAAAACAGCCAGAGAAGACAAGTCTCTGAGACTCTTATATCCAATTAACCCCCAAAAAGCCAAAAGTAGAGCTGTGGTTCAAGTGGTAGAGTGCTAGCCTTGAGCAAAAAGCTAGTGTTTAGGTCCTGAGTTCAAGCCTCATTACCAACACACGCTTAAGAAATCATTGATTTGCTTTTTTACAGTAGCAGTTCTACATTTGTAGAAACTACTGTCAGGACTCCAGCGATTCCTCTGGGCCCCTATGAGCATTTCTGTGTTTGTGTTCTTGTTATGGTAACTAATTCCTGAGATAAATCAACTTTAGAGAAAAAAGAAAGGAACTGTTGGTCTTGGCTTTTGGTTCAGAGGTTTCAGTTCATGTCCAATTATACTCATTGCTTTAGACCTGTTGTGAAACAATACATCATGGCATGGCAGGAACACACACCGGAGGAAACCATTCCCCTCGTGGCTAGATGCGAAAGAAAAGGAAACACCAGGGTCTCGCAATCCCCTTCCAGGGCACATCCCTAAGGAACTACCTTCTTTCACTAAGCCTCTCCTCCTGGAGGTGCTACCGCAACAGCACTACAAGCTGGGGACCAAACCTCGGATACATGGGCCCTGGAGAGACATTTAAGATCCAAACTGCAGTAATTTCTATGTCCTTCCCTTGGCTTCTGTATTTTTGTTTTTCAACAAAAAACACATGATTCTTGTCAGAAACCATTATGGGGCTTCCAGAGCCATTTTCCCCTCTTTTCTAAAAACTGGAAGCATCTAGCAGTTCACAGCCCTCTAGTATGGCCTTAGCTAATCTGTGACAAACGTGTTTTCAGCTCTCTACTCTCGAGAAGGTGAAACTTGGAAGCATAAGTTAGACTATAGGGCATCTCTATGAGATCTATCAAAGGCAGTGATACTGACTGAAACTGCTGTCTTGCTGGTCTTGCTCTTCCCTGTGCTGTTTCCCATCCACTGACTGGTTTTTCCTTAAGTCCTTTTTTTTTTTTTAACTCAGTGCCTTGGAACTTCTGCTGGGCTTTTCACTCAAAGTTAGTGCTCTACCACTTTAAGCCACAGTGCCACTTCCAGTTTCCTGCTGGTTAATTTAAGTCTCTTATGGATTTTAATGTCCAGGCTAGCTTTGAACCACCATCCTCAGACCTCTGCCTTCTTCTTTTGGTCCAGTCGTGGGGCCTGAACTCTGGGCCTGGGAGCTGTCCCTCAGCTCTTCGACTCAAGGCTAGCACTCTACCACTTGAGCCACAACACCACTTCCAGCTTTTTTTTTTCTGCTTATATGGTGCTGAGGAATCAAACCCAGGGCCTCAAGCATTCAAGGCAAGCCCTCTACCACTGAGCCACATTCCCAGCCCTGCCTTCTTGATAGCTAGGATTATAGGTCTAAACCACTGGCACTTAGCTCCTTAAGTCCTTTTTTTTTTTTTAGCATATTACTTACACACAATTTGACCAACCAGGAGAAAGTATTATCAATGACAATCGTGTGAATTCCTGTGTTCATTTGTGTTCATCCAGACATTATTAGTCAATACACATGGAAGCTAGAAACATAAATTTCAATTAGAACCAATGAAAGTAAGCCAGTAGGAAAATTTTCCTGGGTTCAACAGAATTCCCTGAGAAATTTGCACATTATTGGTTGGTAATATTTTCTGTTTGTTTTCATTATTTATCTGTAAAGCTTGTTGGTAAAAAAATGAGAAATACAAAACTGTAAGTTTTTTTTATTTTCATGAAGAAATCCTAAACAGTAAAAGCATCTCCATTCCTATTCTACTTTGAATCCCTGAACCCATAGCCATTCACTGAATGTCAGCCAGCAAAACTGTCTAGCTTCTAATCAGTAGGTGGTTTCTGTTTAGTGCACCCCTGGGTAAGCAGCACTTAGCTCAAACAAGCATGAAGTGAGTCTTCTAGAATCTCTTTCTTTGAAAAAGCAAAATAGTATCTATATATGGTCAGCAAAGCAATGATCTCCCAAAGATTCCCATGTCCTAATCATTAGAACCTATAAGCATGTCATTTTACAAAGCTGTGCAGTCAGCTTTCCATCACTATAACAAATATCTTAGATAATCATCCCATAAAGAGGAAAGCTTGATTTTGACCCACAGTGGGTTTTGTTTTGTTTTGTTTTGCAAGTCCTGGAGCTTGAACTCAGGGACTAAGCACTGTCTCTGAGCTTTTTTTGCTCAAAGCTGGTGCTCTACCACTTGAACTATAGTACTATTTCTGGCTTTTTCTGTTTATGTGGTACTGAGGAACCAAACCCAGGGCTTCATGCATGCTAGGGAAGCACTCTACCACTAAGCCACATTTAGGTTTCAGTCCATAATTGGTTAGCATTGGTGTTTTTAGGCCTGTGATGAGTCAGCACATCATGGCAGGGGCATGTGGTAGAACAAAACTACTTTATTCAGCCAGGTGCCAGTGGCTCACATCTGTAAATCCTAGCTACTCAGGAAGCTGAGATCTGAGGATCATGGTTCAAAGCCAGTGCTGGGCAGAAAAGTCCCAGTGAGACTCTTAATTCCAATTAACCACTCAAAAACTGGAAGTGGGGCTGTGGCTCAAGTGGTAGAACACTAGCCTTGAGCACAAAGAGGATCAGGGACAGCACTCAGGCACAACTGACAAAAACAAACAAAAAACAGAAGTATAGTGGTGGCTCAAAATGATAGAAGGCCCTTAGTTCAAGCCCACAACCAACAACAACAACAAAAACTATTTATTTACATGGTACAACATACAGGAAAAGGAAGAAGCTGGTGTTTTACTGTCTTCTTTGAGTGCATGTCCCCAGTGCCTAAAGACCACTCGCTATACAACCCACAACCCACCCCTTGCCCATAAGTTCCATTACTTCCCAATAGTACCAGAGGCACAAGCCTTTTCCAAACACTTTTCAGGGAATGCTTAAGATACAAATTATAGCAATGGCCAAAGGTAATTAAAGTTATGAGTGAAATTAAGGCCACTAATTAGATGATCTTAGATAGATTTTCCTAAATAGCTGAGGCAAACACAATGTAAACAGAAGGGTCCTTAAATATGAAGAAAAGAAATACCAGTTTCAGAGTAATGGGATATGAGGAAGGCTTAAATGGCTATTCTGTCTCTAAACATGGAAGCGCTCATGAGCGAAGGAATGAAATCAGCCTCCAGAAGTTAGAAAAGATGAGGAAATAGACTCTCCTCTCTAGCCACCAAAAAAGACTCTACAAACAAATGGAGCCCTGACAACATCTTAATTATAATTCAACGTTATCCATAGCCATTAAGTTCATTGCAATTTGTTACAACAACAATGGGAAAATAACTGATCTGATATTCTATCCACTGTTGAGGTTCATTGATTTACCTGAAGAAATTCTAAATCTCACGTGTTACTGGCAGAGCTATTTGTTATTAACTCATTCCTGCCTTTCTATTTGGCTGTCACCAAGGTCTTGTGTATTTAACCTCTATGCCAATCAAAGTTTCAAGAGCCCTTTACTTCCTTCTGGTACCAGTATGAAATAGTCACCCATAATAGTGAATATATTCAAGTCTAATAGCATTAGTTCCTCTTGCAAGTGACACTTTGGTGTGTTTGGCTTCCTTCTGGGCTTCTCCTTCCATTTTTATATTCTGTTGAATTTGAGACTTCGAAGATATGATGTTCACTTCCTTTTTTTTTTTTTTTTTGCCTGTCCTGGCGCTTGAACTCAGGACCTCAGCACTCTCCTTGAGCTTCTTTTACTCAAGGCTGGCACTCTACCACTTGAGCCACAGCACTACTTCCAACATTTTCTGTTTATATGGAACTCAGGGCTTCATGCATGCTAGACAAGCACTCTACTACTAAGCCACATTCCCAGCCCTGAAGATAGATTTTCAGTGGTGATAGCAATGAAAAATGAAATCCAGATGAGCTTATCACAACTGGAGGAAATTTACCAATGCATCTGGACAAGACACATTAAGATCAAAGCCACAGAGTGATGACATCACTATCACCAAGGCCTCCAACATCTCCACATGCATTTACTCATGTGCTAACTTATTCATTTGTTCATTTGATTTAACATTAACAAGTACTTGTTGAGTGTTGGTTGTGTGCCAGGACTGCACTAGTTGCCAGGATTCATCTGTAACAAAGATCTCTGTTCTTGTGTAACATACTCTGGCTAGAGGAGGCAGATGATAAACTAGGTAGGTGCTACGTTTTGAATGTGTATATCCCTTCATATTTCATGTTAGAACTTAACCCCAAGGTTGAGTGTTAAAGAGATGGGTGTCTTTTTAGCAAGTGATTAAGTCACGAAGTCTCTGCCCAAGGGAATGGAATTGATACACATCCAGAAGAGATTTTAGAGAACTCCCTGGCCCTTTGGTCTTTTTGCCTTCTGTCTTTTATCATGGAAGGATGATGTAACAAAACACCCTTTGGAAGCAGAGACAGCCCTCAGCAGACCCTGAACCCACCAGTACCTTGACTTTGGACTTCCCAGCCCCCAGAATTGTGAAAAACAAATTTCCTATACATTTCCCAATCTTGGGTATTTTGTTATAGCAATAGGAATAGACTAAGACCATAGGTAGATAATGCAATAGGTTGAAGATGATAGTGCAATAAGGTGAAAAGAGCAAGATATATGAAAAGGAATAGGAATGCAACAAGTTGTAACATATTTATTGACAAGAGATGTCTCATTTTAAAAGTGGCATTTTAATGTTATGTCATTCATAGAAAAATGAATGGACCCAGAACAAATCATGTTAAATGAGGTAAGACAAACTCAGTGATAGAGTGCTATCCTTGAGCGAAAAAGTGCAGAGACAGTGCCCAGGCGCTGAATTCAAGCCCCACAACAACAACAAAAAAAGAAACTGGAAAAAAAGAAAAGAAAAGAAATGTACTTTTTTTTTTTTTTTTTGCCAGTTCTGGGGCTTGAACTTGGGGCCTGGGTACTGGCTTTGAGCTTCTTTTGCTCAAGGCTAGCACTCTACTATTTGAGCCGCAGTGCCACTTCCAGCTTTTTCTGCTTATACAGTACTGAGGAATTGAACCCAGCGTTTCATGAATGCTATGCAAGCACTCTACCACTAAGCCACATTACCAGCCCCTTTAACTGACTTACATAACTGTAACTCCTCTGTATATCACCTTTATAATGCCAATTTAAAATTTTAATATATAAATGAAGTAACATTTCAGGAAAGACTTCTTTTGAAAAAGTCAAGGAATGAAATTATGTCAGATAGCAAAAGTCAGCAGCCCAATGGCCATGAGGCATGAGCAAGACTAGAGGGTTCAAAGAGAGAAAGGTTGGCATAACTGGGGTAAGATCTAGAGAAGAAGGACAACAGGTAAGCTAGAGAGGCAACTGAGGGGAGAACTTTGAGTTTGATATATGATTTTTTAAAATTACGTTTTAAATGCATCGTCCTAACCGATGATCATCTATTATAGAGGAGTGACGAAAAGAGTAAAGGGCATCATTCAGTCTAGTTGAGCGCTGATGGTGCGAGGGTATAATTGACTGATTAGAAGTGATCAGATTCTGGTTACATTCTGACGCTAAAGCCAACATGATTTACTGAGAGACTGGACATGTGCACTGTCGTAAACAAAATTATGAAAAATAACTACATGTTCGTCAGCCCTGGAGATTGGAAAAGTGCCATTTTTAAAGATTTTTTTTTACATTTTTATTATTTAAAACTAGATGTACAGAGAGGTTTCATTTTCACATCTCCAGACATGCATACAATGTTCCTTGATCAGACTCATTCCCTTCGTCACTCTCCCTCATTGCTTAACTCTTTCCTAAACAAATCTCTACAAGCGTCTTTGTTCCATTTTCACACATGTACATAAAGAATTCTAACCATATTTTCTCTCCTTCACCGAAGCATTCATCCTCTCCACTTTCACTAGGGTAAACCCCCAACCTGCTATACATTTCTGTCATTTGTTGTATATGCTAATTATATATAATTTATATATATATCCTTTATATATCATACATCCTTTATTATGTTGATGTAATTTCCTTCTACTTTTCATTTCATCAAAATCTTTATCATAAAAATATGTTGAATTTTGCCAAAGATTTTCTCATCACACAAGTCTTGTCTTTGATTCTGTTTATGTACTGTATTAGATTGATTGTGTCCCAGATGGAACCTGCATTTCTAATATACTTTTAGGTAGTGTTGACATTGCTGGTTTAGAGATCACACTATGGGAACCATTTGTATATAAGAAAGGGGAGTACTAGCTTTAAACAGCACTTCATCCCTTATTGAAGTACAGAGCAACCCATGAGTATTTATTTTGGAAAGATATAGTGGAGATGACAAAAACATATAACAAAGTCCCCATATTTGGATACACAACTCATCAAGAACTTGGCAGTGCTTCTGATAAGAAGTCACTGAGGAGAAGTCTGATTTTGCAGGCACCCTACATTCACCTCTTATTAACTGGGCCATTTTTCTGATGTCCAGCCAAGTAGGAAAGCTTGGTTTCCATAATCACTCCCTTTACATGCCTGGAGCGCCTCAGTGGTCTCTCCTGGCTGAGCCTTGGCCACAGCTTTCTTGGAAGTCCCACGTATATGACACCCCAGGACTACTCTTTCCAGGGCCTTTTCCCTAACATCACAAAAGAGCCTGACTGAATATAACAGGGTTGTTTTGCCAGCCAGCATTTGGAGTTGTGATTAGTTGAGCCAAAAACCCCAAGAAGCCTGAGCCTCACATTTTGTTGTTGTTGTTATTTTTATGGTGATGTTCATCTCTTTCCAGTCACTGGCAATCTATCTTTCCAAAAACTTTTCTCTTTTCTTCCTCATTGAGGACATGGGTACAGCAATATATACTAAGGATACAGTAGCAACAATAATAGATAGATAGATAGATACATACATACATAGATGTTTAGAGCTTAAAAGCCTTTTCATAGTCAATTTATCATATCCACTGTTTACATGGGGAAACTGAAGCTCAAAGAAAGTAAGCAATTTGACTTGCTATACCAAACCTGGTGTAACCAGGACCCAGAGTCTTTGGATACAAATTTCCAGGTCCTTTCTGAATTACAAATCCGTGTTGTCATATGCTGCTCAGAACAGATCTTCCAAGTCCTTCTGCCTTTTTTTTTTTTAGCATGTGTTGAACACATTAAGGGTAAGTATCCTTTCCTTCTCTGTGCATATATTAATACAGCACTCTTAAGGAATGTTTTTGTACCTTATCTCTTTTAGATTTTGCCCCATTTCTGTACTTTACTAATGGATTCTGGGTTATATGAGCTGGATTCCTACATGTACTTTGAAAGAATGACTAGAGGAGGGTGAACTCTATGATTTTATTTTCTAAAGTATACTTTCTTTAGAAGATTTGAGGTTTAGAGAAAATCAGAATCTTGCAAATAGATAAAAAAAAATAGAGAGAGGGTTCCAATACACCTCTTCTTTCTCTCACATAGTTTTTCATATCATTTTCATCTTTTTCTAATGAACTAAACTTGATTCATTCTTATAAAAGCCATAGCTTAGTTAGAATTCACTGTGTTGCAATTTTATGGGTTTGTGCAATATATAATAATGCACCATTCATGTAACACAACATGTGGCATTTTCTCTGACATTTTAGGTCATCTGAGACCCCTTATTCAATACTCCCTCCTACTTTCCTAACCCTGCCAACCATTGATCTTTTTACTATCCTTATACTATCCTTATATCCTTATATTCTTTCAGAATGTTACAAGCTTGAAATCATAGTTTATAGTCTCTTAAAATTGACTTCTTCCATTTACTAACATACATTTAATTTTTCTTCCCTGTCTTTTCATGAAGATAGCTTATGTATTATCATTGCTGCCGAGTATTTTATGCATGGATGTACAATTTGTTTATTCACCTACAGGAGGATATCTTGGTTGTTTCTAAGTTTCTGCTCACTTTAAATATTGTTACAATAAATATCTATATACAGGTTTCTGGTGTGGTGTGGTGTGTGTGTGTGTGTGTGTGTGTGTGTATGTATGTGTGTGCGTGCGCATGTGCGCATGCGCACTAGTCCTGAGACTTAAATTCAGGTCCTAGGCACAGTCCCTATGTTTTTCTACTCAAGACTGGTGCTTTACCACTGAGCCACAGCTCCATATCTGACTTTGTGGTGTTTAATTACATAAGAATCTCATGGACTTTCTTTCTTTTTTTTTCTTTTTTTTTATTGTGAAAATACTGTACAGAGGGGTTACAATTACATGGGCAAGATAATGAGTACATTTCTTTTTTTTTTTATTGTGAAAATACTGTACAGAGGGGTTACAATTACATGGGCAAGATAATGAGTACATTTCTTATTAAGTATTGTAGCCTCCTCTTTTGTTTCCCCTTTCCATCCCTTCCCATCCTCCCCCCTCCAGCCCCCCCCAATTCTCCCCACTACCCCCCCCCAGTATTATTGATGAGTTTTGATGAGTTTTTGTTTCATTTTGTTTTGTTTGGTCGGTCATGGTTTTTTTTGTGTTGTTTTTTTTTTTTGGGGGGGGGGTCTGGTCATGGGGCCTGAACTCTGGGCCTGAGCGCTGTCCCTCAGCTCTTCAGCTCAAGGCTAGCGCTCTACCACTTGAGCCACAGCGCCACTTCCAGCTTTTTTCTTTTTGCTTATGTGGTGCTAAGGAATCGAACCCAGGGCCTCAGGCATGCAAGGCAAGCACTCTACCATGAGCCAACTTCCCAGCCCGGTCTCATGGACTTTCTTACCTGGGCTCGCTTTGAACCACAATTCTTAGATCTCAACCTTTTGAATGGCTAAGATTAGAGATATGAGCCACCAATGCCCAACCTTTGCAAATTTTGTATGCACTTAAGTTTGGACCACGTCTGGGTAAACAAAAAGGAATGTGATTGCTAGATCATAGGGTGATACTTAGTTCTGTGAAAACTGTCAAACTCATTTCCAAAATGGCTGTACCACTTTGCATTCCCATCAACACTGAGATTTTCTTTGCTGCTTTGACATTCGTGTCGGTATTTGTTGTTTTTAGTATTTCAATTTCAGCCATACGAGATATGTACTGGTAGCTCACTATTTTAATTTGTAATTCCTTAATAGCATATGATGTTGAATCCTTTTGTATTTCCAATGTTCATTCCCCTTATTCTAAAGTCCTGCAAAAAATGAAATATCCTCTACCAAGCTATCCTAAGCTAGTCTTTATTCTAGCTATGCTAAATTTGCTGCATGTGATATGGATAAACAATTTCTGTCATCCAGAATGGCATAGTTTACCACATCAGAATAATAACCTATTTCATGGTCTTTAGAGAGAGTTTTACTGACAAAAGATAACATCTTTAGCTCCAATTTACCAAAAAGAAGACTCCTGTAATTTACTCTCTCCCTTCCTCCCTCCCTCCCAGCCTTCTTTCTTTTTCTTCCTTCTTTCCTTCTTTTCCTCTGACTGTTTCTCTTGTGGTCTATTGGCTTCTGATGGAAAAAGAAAAGAAAAGAAAAAAAGGCATTTCCAGACTTCTTCTGTTCAAACATCTTGTTCCTTCTAGAAAGATAATGCTTTACTGTAGGTCTAAAGGAAGAAAGATTTTTTTTTTTACCCAAGATTATGAGTCTGGTTAACACTTTATTGATAGAACTGGATTCTCTTATATAAATGTTTAGTAAATATTTCAGTGAAGAAAGAAGCTCACTGGTCTCCAGAGATTTTAGTCTTAGAAATAAATTTTATTTTCTTAAATAATTGCTTCTCAGATGAGCCATTTGTACTGGACAGGATTCTTGGTTGCCAATAACAGAAATGGACTGTGGCTATCTAATGCAGAAAAGAAATTAGTCAGAAATTAGATGACTGCTCACAGATTTGATTGGAAGGATGGAAAATGGGCAACAACCAAAGAAGTTGACGCTTGCAAAATTGCAACCAAAATTTTTATTGACAGAAGAGCTTTGTTATGTTACTCCCATTGGATAATCTTTGCCACCACAAAGAAAATTAACTCAAGCTGGGCGCTGGTGGTTCATGCTTGTAATCATAGCTATTCAGGAGACTGAGGTCTGAGAATTGTGGTTTGAAGCCAGCCTGGGAAGACAAATCCCAAAAGTCTCGTATCTCCAATTAACCAGCAAAAAGCCAGATGTGAGGCTGTGGCTCAAGTGGGAGAGTGCCAGTCTAGAACAAATAAAAGCCAAGCCAAATATGAGCTCTAGGCTCTGAGTTCAAATCCCAGTACCAGCACCAAAAATAAATAAAGGAAGGAAGAAAGAGGAGAAGGAGGAGGAAGAGGAAGTGGAAGAGGAGAAAAGAAAATTTTCTAATCCATTTTAACCTGTAACACTTTCTCTAGATTTGCGCTGCTGAGGAGAAACTGTATTTTAATGGTCATGTCCTATTATGTGAGTTGTTGCTATTGGTTAAGGAGTGATTAGCCAGAACTTACCTCCCTACAGAAATTTTTAAAGATAAAATATTGTGAAAAAAGTGTTCAAGCTAGGTGCCATAATGGCTCATGCCTGTAATCCTAGCTACTCAGGAGGCTGAGATCTGAGGATCGTGGTTCAAAGCCAGCGCAGGCAGAAAAGTCCCCATGAGACTCTTACCTCCAATTAACCACTCTAAAACTGGCAATGTAGCTGTGGCTCAAAGCAGTAGAGCACTAGCCTTGAGTAAAAGAGCTCAGGGATAGCACCCAGATCCTAAGTTCAAGCCTTATGACTGACCAAAAAAATAAAAATAAATAAAACCAGGCGCTGGTGGCTCAGGCCTGTAATGCTAGCTACTCAGGAGGCTGGGTTGAGGATCCTGGTTCAAAGCCGGAAAGTCCATGAGACTTTTATCTCCAATTAACCACCAGAAAACCAGAAGTGGTTCTGTGGCTCAAGAGGTAGAGTGCTAACCTTGAACTGAAAAGCTTAGGGACAGCACCCAGGCCAAGACTTCAAGCCCCATAAAAGGACAAAAAAAAAAACAAAAAACTGTTCAATACTCAGTACTTAAAAACAAAAGGTCCCCATGTATCAGTCTGTGGTAATGCCATGTAACAGAATAAACAGATGTCATTAAGATTTATTCTTCCTGAACTTAATTCTGTAGGAAGTTCTTAGATCTTAGGTCTGAGGAAGTTCTACTGTAGGTTGGAATTGGCAGGGCTTGGCTCTAGACTAGAGGTTAAGTTCAGGACTACTCCACAGATACCTTCATTCTACTCCACAGATATGCCAGCTCCATAGGGCACAGTCATTGGGGGTGGCAAAGGCACAAGAGGCCAAAGTCAAACCACAAGATAATTTTAAAATTTTGCTTATGTAACACCTGCTAACATTTCATTGTTCAAGGCAAGTTACATGACCAAACTCAAAACACTGAGATGGAGTGTATGTCTCCTCTGCTGATTACTTTAGACCTAACTTGCTCTTCTTTTTCTAATTTCCTAAGGTTAAAGCTGAGATGAGGGCTGGGAAGGTGGCTCAGTAGTATAGTAGAGTGCTTGCCTTGCATGCATGTGGCCCTGGGTTCCATTCCTTAGCACCACATAAGCAGAAAAAGCCAGAAGTGGCGCTGTGGCTCAAGTGGTAGAGTGCTAGCCTTGATCTGAAGAGCTCAGGGACAGCGCCCAGGCCCAGAGTTCAGGCCCCATGATGGACAATTCAAAAAAAGCTGAGATGAGTGATTTTAAATTATTTCTTTGCTAATATATTTATTTACTATTTGCTATGTTACTTTCCTCTAAGTTCTACTTTCACTGTATCACACATATTTTTATACATTGCATTTTCATTTTAATTTACTTTAAAATATTTTGTTAAAAATTTCTTGAAGTTTATCCCTAGTCTTGTGTTCTTTTATTTTTGTCAATCGTGGAGCTTGAACTCAGAGCCTGGGCACTGTCCCTGAGCTCTTCAGATCAAGGCCAGCACTCTACCACTTGAGCCACAGCACCACTTCTGGTTTTCTGGTGGTTAGTTGGAGATAAGAGTTTCAAGGACTTTCCTGCCAGAGCTGGCTTTGAACCATGATCCTCAGATCTCAGCCTCCTGAGTGGCTAGAATTACAGGCCTGAGTCATCGGTGCCCGGCTTTGTCTTGTGTTGTTTAGAAGTGTGTTGTTTAATCTTCAAGTATGTTTTTGCAATTTCTTGCTAGCTTTGTGTTATTGATTTCTGGTTTAATTATATTGTGGTTTGAGAATAGTTATGTGGTTTCTATTCTTTTTAATTTGTTTAGATGTATTTTGTGGCTTACAATGGGAATCTGTCTTCGTGGGTATTTCATTTGAACTTAAGTAGAATGTATAATTTTCTATTGTTGGATAAAGTAACCTCTAGATGTCAACTATATCCAGGTGACTGATATTTAACTATGTCTTTATTGATTGCTTTTTCTGCTGGATCTATCTATTACTGGCAGAGGGGTGTTGAAGTCTTCAACTATAATTATGGTTTCATCTATTTCTTTGATATCTTATCAGCTTTTGCTTCACACATTTGATTAATATTAGATAAGTACACATTACAAATTATAGTATCTCTTTAGCATATTACCTTTTATCCATGTGCAGTATTTGTTTCTTTTGAAATAAAACATAATAATCTTCCTATATTCGCCTCCCTAGTTCTGAGACTATATGTGTACACTAACTTGCCTATCATTAGTCATACTTTTCTTAAATAGTTTTTAATGTTTACCCTAGTGTTTGCAAAATATATTTATAACTAATCCAAATAACATTTTACTGTTTCACAAGTAATACAAGTGCTTTATAATAATAAAATATTCATAATTCTTCCCTCCCATCCCTTACAACAGTGTGTCATACCATGTACTTATACATTATCAAATAGATTCCTGCCAAAAAAAATGTTATTTGGAACAAACTGTTATAAGAAAAGAAGCCAGGGGCCAGTGCCTCCTGCATGTCACCCTGACTACTCAAGAGGCTGAGATGTGAGCTTTGAAGTTTAAAGCCAGCCCCAGCAAGAAAGTCCTTGAGACTCTTATCTCCAATTACCCTCCAAAAAAAGTGGAACTGTGGCTCAAGTTGTAGGGTGCTAGCCAAGAGCTCAGAAAGCTCAGGACCAGTGCCCACACCTAGAGTTCAAGCCCCAGAACCAGCACCACCACCAACAAAAAAAAAAGCAAGAGAGAAGAGAGACCATGTTCCAATGGCTCATTCCTTTAGTCCTAGATCCTGGCAATACTGAGATCAGGAAGACAACAGTTCTGAATCAACAAGGGGAAAAAGAAAAAAGAATAAATCATGAAACTCCAACTAAACAGAAAAGGCTGGACATAATGTTAGCTGCAGAAATAAGGTCACAGTCTAGGCCAGCCTGGGCTAAAAGCAAGACCCTATCTCAAAAATAAACAGAGCAAAAAGGGATATAGGTATGATTCAAGCAGTAAAAAATTTGCTTAAAAATCTTAAGTTCAAACCTTAGTACCACAAAAGAAAAGAAAACAAAACAAAGTAAAAAGAAAGAGTAAGAAGCGCTAGAGGTGTTGCTTATCTAGGAAATGCAAACCCTTGATTTCAAACCCCAGAACCACCAGAAAGAAGGAAGGAATAATAGAAGGAATTAATAGAAGGAAGGAAGGAGGGAGGGAAGGAGGAAAGAAGGAAGGAAGGAAGGAAAGGGAGGAAGGAAGGAAGGAAGGGAGGAAGGAAGGAAGGAAGGAAGGACGGAAGGAAGGAAGGAAATATGGAAGGAAGGAGGAAAGGAAGGAAGGAAAGAAGGGAGGCAGGGAGGGAAGGAAGGAAGGAAAGAAGTAGCTAATATGAATAAGAAAAATGTCCAAGATCCTGTGTCTCAGGCCTATAATCCTAGCTACTTAGGAAGCTGAGATCTGAAGACCACAGTTCTAAAGCCAGCCCAGGAAAGAAAGTCTGTGAGACTTTTACCTCTAATTAACCATCAAAAAACTGAAAGTAGAGGTGTAGCTCAAGTGGTAGAGTGCTAGACTTGAGCACAAACCCACAGGAAAAGGGCCTTACACTCAGACACAGACACACAGACATACACACATACACACACACACACACACACACACAAACACACACACAAATGCAAGAGCAAGTTTCCAAGAAAATATGTATAAGAGAACAGTTCTACTTGTAGATAGAAGGGAAGTATATAAATGCAGAAAGGGAAGAAAGTATAAATACTGAAAGGCAGCTGTTGTGTCCTGTGACTCCTTGAGTCATAATTGTTCCAGGCCTCCAGAATAACTCAGTCTCTAAGAATAGACACTCTCTTAAGATGAAGACTTATTTTTGCACTCCAAGGTAAGGGATGAGGAAAATGTCTTTCTTCACCAAGGCTGGCTTCCCACACTGGAGTAGTTGCTGCCTCACAAATCCCTATACTTGGATTCAAACTTGCTGTGTATGAAGTCTGACTGTACGACAGTCTGTTTTGCCTTGTAATGGAGTCCTCAAATTCCCCCTACCGCAATCGGGGAGCCAGGGACCAACTTAGAACTCAATACTTTTCTTCTGCTAGATGTGTTGCCCTATAGTTTTCTGCTTCTGTGCAGCTTCCTTTGTGGGTTATTTTGGTTCTCTTCATTTCTTTCTCTCTTTAGAATCCAGTCACGTGTGTGTCACCAGATTCTTGTCATTCATGGAGGGAAAATGATGACAGGTTCTTCTAATCTGTCCCTCCCTTGCCCAACTGCTTCCCTCCTTTGCTTCTTTTCTTCCCCCCTTGCTTCTGTTCCTTAGATAGAGCCAAAGCATTCATGCATGATAGGCACATGATCTGCCATTGAGCTATACCCTGAGATTCTGATCTCATTTATCTAAGACTTGTTCACCTTTTTTATTGATTCAAATTTTGAACTGTTGTTACAATGATGTGGTGTGTTCTTTACATGACAGACCATTACCCAAATATCGTCATCTGTTTTACTTAGAGACTTTGGAAAGTCACTCCATTAAAGTCTCAACATATAAATCCTGTTATGAGCAAGGAATTGGAAACAATAATCCAATCATCTCAGATTCCCCAGTGTATTAAAGAAGGATAAAGGAGATTGGTAGGTGGAGTATGGACATAAGCAAGAGTTGTGACCATGATGGAAATTCACATTGGCCTACAAGAGAACGGCTAAAGTAATATTTTTTAATGATTTCACCAAATCCTTAGTAGGACTTATAGCTGGAGCTGGAAGATCTAGAAAACCTCAAAGGAGGAACACTTTTGGTGCTACTTGTAGGATCAACATCCTACTCCTGAGAATCTCACAGTATGAAACTCCACATTTAATTTTGCAAAGAACTGGGAGCAAAGGAGTTTATGATTATGGACTTAAGAATACATGATAAGGCAAAAGGAGAGAAAAGAAAGAATGAGAAGGCCAAAGAGAAGAAATTTGAAAAATTTGCAGATATTAGAAAAAGGTGGCCAGAAATGATCTATTAAACACATGGTGGTCTGCTCCTTATATAAAATTCAACATATGGTACACAAAACTTTAACCCTTCTCCTGCATACTGTGAGACTGATATTCTCAATCACAGTTAACACCTCATTCTAGGATAGGAAGTCCTCTAAACAAGCTTGCAAATTAAGGCTTTTGATTGAGCTCACTTCCCAGAATTTAGACCTGACCTCCTTTTTCCAATTGCAGAATATGAATCATCAACAGAGTGAACAATTCTGAAGCATAAAACTTAATATGGTTCTTTATACTGGGAGAATGAAATAAATATACTGGGAAGTACTTTTCTGATTCATTTCAGAGTAATCTTCTTGTTAACACAGTGGGAAAGTAATTAGATTTCCTCTGAAAGAGAGTAGAACATATCTCCCACATCACAAAAAACAAAACAAAACAAATCAATGGATTCCAGGGCCAGGAGCTACTGCAAATGTTCTTGTTTTTTAAAGAGAATTTGTTCTGATCTCACTTCCAAAGGACTTAGCATGTATGCCTGAGATTTATTTTCCATTTTCTAATTAAAAATTCCTTGTCAGCAGTATTTATCATTATTATTTTGGTGAGTGAATCATCCTTCCCCCCCCCCCAACAAATCTATTTTCCAGGCTCACCCATCTAACTGTTGGCTTAGACTGCACTTGTGAGCGCCAAGACAACCCTCCCAGATGAGTCTCTTCTGCATTTCTCTGTCCGTTTCTTTTGCTATCCAATCTGAGACTAAAGTTTCATTTGAACAGTTGCCTTCTTTTTATATTTTGCTGGATTGACATCTGTCTTAATCTCAAACCAAACTGTTTTCTCCATTCTACCAAGACAAGGTCAGATACATTTAATAAGACAGCATGAAAAAAATTGTTCTGCCTGCAGCTTGGTATCTTTCTGCATAGAACTGTGAATTTAAAATCTTGCAAGACAATGGATAACCAAGGTAAGTTTGGGAGACCCACACTCTCTCAGAAATTTGTGAAACAGGATGACAAGAAATATCTTAATCAATATACTAGCCAAGAGACACTTCAAATATATATATATACTTTCCTCACATTTTGATGGTGTTGAGATTTGAACACCGGATATCTCACTCTTCCTTACTAGGTGAGTACTCTCCCACTGAGCCATGTTTCCAGTCTTATATTCTATTTTGAAACCCAAAATTTTCAACTCTCTATTTTAAATAAACTCAAAATTGCAAACATTGTAAAAAATAGTGTGCTTGTATATTCTTCATGTAGCTTTCCCAAAGATTATCACCTCATAAAACCCAAAGATTAGTTATCAAACTCAAGAAATTAAGGTGATTCAACCTTCTTCACTAAAATTTCACTGGCCATCCCACTAACTTTTTTTGAGGTCCAAGGTCACATACTATATTCGGTTTTCATATTTCCTTGGCCTCATTTAACTTGGGACAATCACTTAATTCTCATTTATTTTTCATGACCTTGACACTTAAATGGTCAGTTATTTGAAGTCATTTATTTGTAGAGGATCTCTTAATTCGTGAAATTTATTTTTCCCCACCCCCACTTTGGCAGTATCAGGACTTGAACACAAGGCCTGAGTGCTTGTCCCTTAGCTCTTACTTCAGACTTTTGGGTGGCTAATTGGAGATAGGAGTCTTATGGCTTTGAATCACAATCATTAGAATTCAGTCTCCTGAGCAGCTGAGATTGTAGATGTGAGCCAAGAGAGTCAAATCTGGGGAATCTGTTATTAAAAGTCTTTAACCTCAGGAAACTTATTAAGGTTCTCCATTTGGGACATCTGTATGTTAGGGATGGACATGACGAAATTATGTCAGATAAATATTTTTTCCACAGTTTAAGAACATCCTGAAAAAAGTAATAAAACCTCATGCATGTAATCTCATGGTGCCTGTATGGTTGAGCCTGAAACCCGTAATTTTCTTTTTTTTTTTTTAAAATTTTATTTTATTTTATTTGAGAACATACTGTACAGAGGGGTTACAATTACATGGGCAGGATAATGCATACATTTCTTACCAAGCATTGCAGCCTCCTCCTTTGTTTACCCTTCACCTCCCTTCTCAGCCTCCCCCCTCCCCCCCACCCAATCCTTCCTCCCCTCCCCCCCCAACACCGACATTGTAAAGCTGGTTTTGACATGACATTTTGTACTTCTCATTGTTGCAACAGGTCCACCTGAATCCTTAAACGACTTGTTTGTCCCCGTCTCCTCCACATGTTATACTGACATCAAATATAGTGAAAGCAGGGGTTACACTGTGGGGGAGGGACATACAAAGCAACAAAGAAATAATCTTATAAATGCGTTAGAAACACATGCATGAAAGAAACAAAAACATAAAAATACATATTTGAGGGTTCATTTTCCTAACATCACATTATCTGACTTTTTCCGCTTGACTCATACCTATACTAGATATTGCAAATAAGGGAAACCATGGGACCTATGTTTCTTTGGGCCTGGCTTACTTCACTTAATATAATTTTTTCCAAGCCTTTCCATTTCCTAACAAATGGGGAAATGTCATTCTTTCTGATGGAGGCATAGAATTCCATTGTGTATATATACCACATTTTCTTGATCCATTCATCTACTGAGGGGCATCTGGGTTGGTTCCATATCTTAGCTATGGTAAATAATGCTGCAATAAACATAGTTGTGCTGGTAGCTTTAGTGTGGTCTTTTTTGTAAACATTAGGGTAAATGCCCAAAAGTGGGATTGCTGGGTCATAGGGGAGTTCTATGTGAAGTCTTTTGAGGAACCTCCATACTGCTTTCCAAAGTGGTTGAACAAGT
Source organism: Dipodomys spectabilis (assembly GCF_019054845.1). NCBI lineage: Eukaryota > Metazoa > Chordata > Mammalia > Rodentia > Heteromyidae > Dipodomys > Dipodomys spectabilis. Next base: position 303,274 of record NW_024871042.1, read on the forward strand.
TTACATTCCCACCAACAATGAAGTAAGGTTCCTTTCTGTCCACATCCCCTCCAGCATCTGTTGTTGTTAGAGTTCTTGATTTTTGCTGTTCTAACTGGAGTGAGGTGATATCTCAATGTTGTTTTGATTTGCATTTCTTTTATGCTAGGGATGTTGAACATTTCTTCATGTGTCTATTGGCCATCCTTCTTTCTTCTTCAGAGAAGCTTCTCTTTAAGTCTTTCGCCCACTTACTTATTGGGCAGTTGTTTCTTTGAGGATTTGTTGTTGGGTGGTTTAATTTTTTGAGTTCCAAGTATATTTTAGATATGAGACCCTTGTCCGTTGTATGGCTAGTAAAGATCTTCTCCCAATCCGTGGGCTTTCTATTGATCTTGCTAGCTATGTCATTTGCCCTGCAGAAGTTCTGCAACCTTATGCAATCCCATTTGTCCAACCTTTCTTTGATTTGTTGTGTTTCCGGGTCTCTATTCAGAAAATTTCGGCCTGAGCCAAGGAGACCCAGGGTTTCTCCTATTCCATCCTGTAATGTTTTCAGAGTGTCTGCTTTGAGTTCAAGGTCTTTGATCCATTTGGAGTTGATTCTGGTGCAGGGTGATATATAAGGATCTAGCTTTAGTTTTCTACATGTAGTTAACCAGTTCTGCCAGCACCATTTACTGAAGAGGCTGTCTGTCTTCCATTCTATTGTTTTAGCTCCCTTATCGAAGATTAGATGGCTATAGGTCTGTAGGTTCATTTCTGGGTTTTCAATTCTATTCCATTGGTCCTGAGGTCTGTTCTTATGCCAATACCAAGCTGTTTTGATTACTATGGCTTTATAGTAGAGTTTGAAATTTTGAAACCCGTAATTTTCAAAGAAGCAATCAAACAGAATGCAAATAATTATTTTGTAAAAAAAAAAACACACACATAAAAATAAACACTGGTTTAACTTTAGGCAATGCTGACCAATAGCCTCAAGCCTTTCTATATTCACTTGATCTGCTAAAGTGGTTCCATTCCAAGATGGTCTCTCTCGGTGGCATGAGGTGGCTGCCAATAACAACCAAGATGGCACATACTCTCATGGAAGCTGTATGCCCTTCAGTTCCACTGAGTAAACTTACAAAGGGATGATGGAGAATTAGGGTTTGCAGATTTAAAAGAAGAAGGTGGTGGAGTGGAGGGGAGGGAGAGGGAGGGAAGTCTTAAAGACATGCAGGCTCAGACTCCTTCCTTTGATAGAATATGCCAAGAAAATGTCAGTTCCTTGTTCAAGGTCACACAGCTACTTTTAGTGGCAGAGCTGAGACTAGAAAGGCTTGGCTTCCAAACCTGCATTTTTTCAAACACCCCAAATGTACAATTCTACTCTGATGTTATTCTCTTTGTTTTTCCTTCTGTTAAATTTTTGGAAATAAATTGTAGCTGAGGAGATCAAATTTCAAGTCTCCTGCATTTCAATATCTGACCTATGGAACAATTTGTAGACAGAGGAAGGAGAGAGAGGACAAAATTTCATTCCAGGATTCCGGAGTTTTCCTGCCCAGAAACTCTCAATAGTTCAATCCACTGGCTGCCATCTATGCTTCCAAGGCCTGAAACAAAGTCTTTTGGCTCTAAGGTCTATAAATTACATTCATCTTGTATTAATTCCTAAAGGCCTTTTCATAAACACTGAACTATGTAATAAAAGAGGAAGAGGAAAATCAACTTTCAAAGTAAAAGGAAGAAACATCTACCAACTGTGTGAAATGCGAGGAGCCCTCTACTGGGAAAGAGATCCTCAGCGCTGCTAGGGGATATAGAGTGACTCTTGGGAGAGCTGTGTACACAAGGACCAGCATTTGGCAAAACTGGGAAGGAAGCGATGCAGTCTTTGATCTCCCAGTCTCCGTCATCTATGATCTTTCCACAGCCACCACTGTCTTACTCCTAGTTCTCAATCTCTTCACCTCTGTTGAACTGGCAAAGATATGTCAAGTTGGGAGTTTGCAGATTGGAAGATATTCCATGGAGTCATTTATGCCATAGGGATTGCTTCAACTAGAAAAAGCTGTCTCATTCAAGGTCATCTTCTGCTTGGATGTGGGTTTTTTTCCTACCCTAATTTTTTTTTTTTTTTGTTAGAAGTCCAGTTCCCACTGTGATAATGTTGGGTAATGTTAGGACCATTTAAGAGATGGGATGTCATGGGAGTTAGTTTACTGGAGATTGCTACCTTTGGAAAGAGTAAACCAAGCCTCCTGGGATCCTCAGTTCCCAGCAGAGGAAATGTTATAAATCTGAGCATGGCCCTCTCCAGGTTTGCATTCTAACTTTCTGACTCACGATGGCAGTCTTTCATTCTTACATGTTTTTACCTGGTCCTGAACTTTCAGCTCCCCAAAACTCTGAGCTAAATAGATAGATTTTTCTTTATAAAGCACGAGGCTTTGTGTGCTTTTTGATAACAATGTGAAACAAATTCATGAACCTTTCTCAGGATAGCCCACATCCAATGACCAATCAATGCTAGAGAACAAAGGAAGGAAGGAAGGAGGGAAGGAAAGAAGGAAGGAAGGAAGAAAAGAGGAAGGGAGGGAGGGAGGGACACTAAGGGCGTAGCTCAGTGGTACAACACAAGGTAGTATGTGCACGACAATGGGTCAGTGGGTTCTGTCCTTATCCTATATAACCCACACATACACATACACAAGAGTGAGGGAGAGAGGAAATAATCAAAGAAACATGAAACTTTAGCAATTGAAGAATATGGGTAAAGAGCATATGGAAATTCTTCTATGGCTGCCTTGCCATAAGATGGAGATTGTTTCCAAATTAAAAATAAAGAAGTAAATCAGCGAGGAGTGGTATTGCAAATACACTTGCAATTTCAATACTTGGAAGCTAAGACAGGTGGATAATGATTTTGAGGCTAGCCTGGGCTATGAGTGAGACTTGTCAAAAGAGAAAGAGGAAAAAAGAGAATGAGAGGGAATGAGAGAGAGAGAATAAAAATGTTTTGTTTAAATTTTTTTGGGGGGTCCGGTCGTGGGACCTGAACTCTGGGCCTGGGCGCTGTCCCTCAGCTCTTCAGCTCAAGGCTAGCGCTCTACTACTTGAGCCACAGTGCCACTTCTGGCTTTTTTCTTTTTGTTTATGTGGTGCTGAGGAATCAAACCCAGGGCCTCATGCATGCAAGGCAAGCGCTCTACCACTGAGCCACCTTCCCAGCCCTGTTTAAATTTTTATTGAAGAGGGATTCACAAACTTAAAATTAACCATTTCAAAGTGGATATTTCAGTGGCATGTAGTATTTTAACAATGTTAGCTTCCTCCATTTCTATCTAGTTCCAAATTTATATAAGCCCTGAAGGAAACCTTACTAAGCAGTTCCATTCATTTTCTTACCTTCTCAAATCTGTGTCATAGAGACTGACACATACTTGTAGATTTGGTATTTCATATAAATAAAAATTATTCAGTATCTTTACTTTTTTGGTTTAGCTTAGTCTGTTTTCAAGGTTCATTTATGTTGTGACATATATCAGTACTACTGGTGTGTGTGTGTGTGTGTGTGTGTGTGTGTGTGTGTCAGGGGGCGGGCCGTGGGGCTTGAACTCAGGGCCTGGTCACTGCCTCTGAGTTCTTTTGCTCAAGGCCAGCACTCTACCACTTTGAGCCACTTCTTTGAGTGTCACTCTATTTTTTTGGTGGTTAATTGGAGATAAGAGTCACAGACTTTCCTGCCCAGGCTGGCTTCAAACCATGCTCCTCAGATCTCAGCCTCCTGAGTAGCAGGCAGTTAACCTAGTACTACTATTTATAGCCAAAAATATTCCGTTATATGGTTATACAAGTTTATCTATTTATGTGTTGATACATATCCAATGGTTTCCATTTTAGTTATTGGAATAATGCTACTATAAATATAGGTGTACATGTATTCGAACACATGAACTCATGGTGTTTGTTAATGTCTTTTGATAATCTAAGATATATGTGTGTGTGTGTATTTACTCCTGAAATATACTCAAGCTTACATGTCTAAATACACAAGTAGAGATTGTCATGCTTAAGCTCAGTTGGACTGAGTTTTTCTCAAATTGCAAGAAGCCCGACTACTACAAAAATTTTTAAATATATTTCAAATTGTGGTCTTTGGAATCTATGGGGGAAAAATCTTCTCATTTAGAATACCTTTTTGAAATAAGACCAAATAAAATTTTCTGAAGTTCAAAGCTCTTCTGTCCCCAAGGAAACTTGGAACGAATAAGAATTTGAAACATTTCTGAACTAGAAGAATGAGCTCAGCTAAGAGAGAACATTCCTGAACTGTGTCTACAGCCACAACGGGATAATCATAATACAGTCATGAACCAGAAGCTTTTTTGTGGGTGCCAGAATTAAAGGAAACAGCACTTTCATTTGAAATTATTTTAACTTTACCATTAGATCTTTTCTCAATCAGCAGGTAATCATTTTTTAGCAACTCATCTGAACAGAAGTCCCCAACTACTCATGCTGTTTTTTTATTTCTTCCTTCAGCATTTACTTCCTGTCATCTATCTTTCATCTCTTGTGGTCATAGGAATTTTAATATTTTCTTTTCAAAAGCTTCTAGGAATTGCCTTTGGTTTACTTAGCAAAATCCTGCACCACACACACTTCTTCAAAAGACATTGCTTCTTATTTCTGTTTGAAGAAAAACCAAGAAATAAGAGAATTTGTCTACTGACAACCAGTCTTTTACTCACACACACAAAAAGTCATGCTAGGAACTGGTGGCTATAATTCTAACTACTAAGGCGGCTGAGATCTGAGGATCACAGTTTAAAGTCTGTGAGACTTTAATTTCTCCAGAAAACCAGAAGTGGTGGTATGGCTCCAAGTGGTAGAGAGCTAGTTATGAGCAAAAATGGTCAGGTACAGTGCCCAGGCCCTAAAACTCAAAAAACAAAACAAAAAAAATTCATCACCTTAATTTCATTTAATCTTACTTACCTAGTTAGTAAGGAAACAAATTTAATATAATATCTCTTCAGCTTTCCTCCATGTAACTGGTCAGTAATGGAATTTATATCCTTTTCTGCCTTTAATCTTTGCAATCTTTTATTTTTTGTGGACCAGAAAATTATTTCCTCCAGAAATGTGATGTTTGGGTTAAGACATTCTATTCAAATCTTAAACTGGGGTGAGTTTAGGAACTGTCAGTCATTTTGGGAACCAATTTTGTCTAGTTGGTCACTGAACATGATCTAAACAGTAAAAGGAGAGGAGCAGACAAGGAAGAAGGGGGAAAAGGGAAACAGAAAGAGAGAGATAAATAAGAGAGAGCAAAGCAGGGTGCCAGTGGCTCACGCCTGTAATCCTAGCTACTCAGGAGACTGACATCTGAGGATTGCAGTTCAAAGCCAGCCCAGGCAAGAAAGTGAAGTTCTTATCTCCAATTAACCACCAGTAAACCAGAAGTGGCGCTGTTGCTCAAGTGGTAGAGCGCTCCTCTTGAGCTTTAGAGCTCAGGAACATCACCCAGGTCCAGAGTTCAAGCAGGAGGGGGGGGGGGGGAGGAGGAGGAGGAGGGGGAGGAGGAGGAGGAGGAGGAGGGGGAGGAGGAGGAGGAGGAGGAGGAGGTTCAAATTTCCCACCATATATGAGTAGCATGTGACCTTGAATGGACTTACATAGGTTTCATGCCAGTCTTGGTGTCAGTCACATGATCATGGAGTTGAGGAATGTGATAGATTATGTTGAGTGGACAAGATCACTGGGTCATCCCCAGAGTTAGAAATACAATTATAGCCTCTTTATCTACCTATGTCTCCAAGAAGAAATGTTGAACTATTGGTAAGAAAAGTTTATACTGAGAAGGGAACCAATGCTTACTTATCATTATTGTCTTCCAGTGTCACCAGACACCCTCATAACTGAAGCAGGATAGGTTAGGGAAAGAGCCAGGAATTAAGCATCACTATTTAAATCTTGAGAAAAACTTTTGGTGAAATGACTCATTTGATCACAGAAATGCTTTCAAAGGAAAAAAATACAGAAATCTATACAACAATGACTCAGATAGATAGATAGATAGATAGATAGATAGATAGATAGATAGATAGATAGATAGATAGATAGATAGATAGATAGAAAGAAAATAACATATCTAGGCTTATGTCTCCAGGCCAAGCTGATAATATCAAATAATGTAACAGTGAAATGCTTCTTACTGGATGTTTAATAGAACACCCTGACTATTTCCATATCTTTTAGAATATGTCTTTATTTTCCTTTTGCTTTGCTAGACAAATTTTGTCAGTCTCTCATTATACCTTAAATCATGGTCTGACATTCTTTTCTGCATTGAAAAGACAAGGACTTATGGGGGTCAGGAGGAACCTCCTCAGACTGTCTCCAATGGACTATATCTTAATATCCTCTTTTATTTAAACATCTGGTACTTAGAGCTAAAGAGTATTGACTAAGATATCCCATTAGAATAGTGAAAAAAATATCAGTGTGAAAGTCTCAGGGAGAAGTTGACACGGCGGGTGTGTATGCCTTGTACACACAGTTTATATAAAAGAACAGAAACAGTTCAAATTGCTGGTGACACTACCTACCATTCTGCTCACCATCTGAGATGGCAGATGGCAGCAGCTCTTCTCTCAGTGCAATCTTTGTTCAGCCAAGTCTTTGTTCTTGCCAACTATATGATTCTAGTTCACATTTCATATAGCAGCCTCTGTCACTGGTATTCAACAAAAGGAGCAGAAGTGGTTGGAGGAAGAGCTGGCCAAGCAGGCCTCACCAAGTATGTCATTCCTAATGCAGCATGTTTCTGGAAAACTTCAAAGATAACTTTCCAGGAATGTTTTTTTTTTTTTCAAAAGAAATTTGAGGGTAGTTTTGTTGATAAGGTAAGATTCTATCAAATTTAGACAGACAACTATCACCACCACTACCCCCAAGAAGCTAAGAAAGCTGATTAGTGGAATCATTACTATGTCCATGCATTAACAGTTTTTATGCATTGACCAATTGTTAATGTAAATATTTGCACATAGAGCTTGTAAGATAAGTATGATGTGATAAATGGCTATGTTTAGAGAAATAATCTTGAATGTTGTTTGGGGGCATTCATGGTGGTTTAGTGAACACAGAGAGGAGCTGTAACATCTAATACCCTTCTGCTGTAAACTATTTGTACAGTAGGAGCTGTAACATCTAATACCCTTCTGCTGTAAACTATTTGTACAGTAGGAGCTGTAACATCTAATACCCTTCTGCTGTAAACTATTTGTACAGTCTTGGGAAAGTTACATAATGTTTCTGAACCTCAGGTTTCACCACTGGTAAAATGGGAGGAAAAATGCTTATCCTACGTGTTTTCAAAGTTATTTCACTATGTGGCCTGTGCTCTCTGAGGCAGCTTCTTGACATCTTTTAGGCCAGAATGAATGATATACAGAAGGAAAAAATATTCAAATGGAAAAATTTTTCAGTGCCTCCAGAGATGTTCAGTGGATCATTTATCCTGCCTATGTCCTCTTGGATGTTAAAATAAAAGCAAATACAAAAGTACAGCCCTCTCTAGAATGATATAGCAAAAAATATAGTAAATATGGTAAAACTTGCTTGTAGTGAATATGAATCTTACAATGTTCACTCAACTACAATGAAGTTTAGGGTGTTCCAGGCAAAGCTCAGTTTAGGTTATGGAATCACTGTTTCTTTACAATCTGCTTTACAATTTAAAAATTAAAAAGGTATATCTTCTCCACATTAGGCTAATTCTGTCTTTAGGTAGTCATGTGAGTCTCCCAAGAGTGTAATAGACACCAGGCATGCTGGCTCATGTCTGTATCCTAGTGCTTCATATACTAAGGCAGGAAGATCGCAAGTGTGTGGCCAGCCTTGTCTTCAAGAAAAAAAAATCCAAATCCCCAAAATAATAACTTCTCCCTCTTAAGGAATTGTTCCTCCTCCATTTCCATCATGCCAAGGGACATGGCTATTATATATACTTCTACTGACTCCAGCACACAGCAGAAACAAGACTATTTAGCCTAAACCATTTGAAATTGCCCTAAAGGTAGGTATTTAACTCTATACACTATTATTTAATATCTGAAGACTGTAGGAAATTAGATTACATGTACAGAACACAAAGAACTTAACTAAAAATTCAGTTTGAAGAGAAACTTTTGTTCCTAGAATGTCACAAAATTTTCTTGAGGAGGAAGTGGTGCTGTGGCTCAAGTGGTAGAGCACTCACCTTGAGTTGAAAAGCTGAGGGACAGCGCCCAGGCCCAGAGTTCAAGCCCCACGACCGACAAAAAAAAAAAAACAAAAAAAAAAAACTATAGAGCACTCAGAACCTCGGCGATTTAAAAAAAAATTTTCTTGAGGAAAGCTGTGTTTTCAGTAGATTCACATCCCAGGTTGGTAAAATTACCTGCAAAAGTCATTAATGACGGGTATCATTTGATGGTCTCAGGATGAAAAGGTGGGAAGGAACAGAAATATCCGCCAACTAACCTAAGAGGTATTTGTGTCAGGATCCTAGGGAGCCTCAGGATCTCAGTGGCAGGAAATAAAACCAGGAAGTCACTTCCTCTCCATCTCTGGATTTATTAGCTCACTTCTGCATTTTCTGTATGTCTGCTCACTCTCTTGTTTCTTGCCTGACTACTAGCTTGTTAGCCAGTATGTCATTGTCAGCTCTACATGATGGCTTTTGTCTATTATGGCTGTTAATTATTATGACAAAAATACTGAGATACCCAATGTAGAAGGAGCAAAGGTTTATTTTGGATCACAGCTTCAAAGGTTTCATTGCATAGTTTCTTGGTCTCATTGCTTTGGGGCTATGATGGCAAGGGAACATGTATGTGGTAGAGAAGGCTGTTCACCTCTTGGAGGCTGGAAAGCAAAGAAATGAAAAAGCCTAAATATTCCCTCTAACAACCTCCTAAAGTTTACACCGCCCTTCTAATAGTAACTTAGGTGAGCATGGCCTCTACTATATGGCCTTTAGAGGGCAATTTTTAAGATCTTAACCATAACAATGAGCTTCTAATCTAGCACAGATACTTTGTAGATAGCCAATACATACTAGTTTGCTTGGTAGGCAATAAAAATGAATTACTAACTGTCACTGGTAGATAGTCAATAAATACTAATTCTTTTTCTCTCCTTCAAAGAAGGAGGGCTGGGCACTGTTGGCTCTCATCTGTAATCTTAGCTACCCAGGAAGCTGAGATCTGATGATCGCATTTCAAAGCCAGTGTAGGCAGGAAAGTCCATGAGACTCTTATCTCCAATTAACCTTCCAAACACTGGCAGTGGATTTGTGGTTCAAGTGGTGGAGCTCTCATGGCCAACTCAACTACACTAGGCAGTTTGGGTTTCTGGGTTCACTGAAAGCCTGAAGAAAACATACAGAAGTGGTGGGTGAGATCTAAGGTTAACTGAAACTTACTAACAGGGGTAATGCATTGCTTTGTTTGTTTAGTTAATTATTTGTGCTGGTACTGGGAATTTAGCTGTAGGCCTGGAGGTCTCATTCAGCTTTTTCCTTTATAGCTGTTGCTCTGCCATGTGAGCCATGCCTCTAGTTCTGGCTTTTTGCTGGTTAAATTGGAGATGAAAGTCTCTCAGATTTGACTGCTTGGGCTGTCAGCCTCCTTGGGAGCTAGGATTATAGGTGTGAGCTATCAGCACCCATCTGCTTTGTGATTTTCCTATTTTTAGATGTATGACATGCCAGTCTCCATTTGTGCGCTTGTCCCAGTCCAGTGATGTGCTGGAGCCAGCTCATAAAGTTTGTGTGTGTGTGTGTGGCGGGGCAGGGGGTGGGGGGTGGGGGGGAGCAGTACTGGAACTCAGGGCCTCGTGCTCTTGCTTGGCTTTTTCATTCCTGGCTGGTCTTTCATTCCTGGCTGGCCATTCTTGGCTGTATCTACTTCTTTGCAAGTCAGTGACACCTGTTTATAGTTTGTTTTTTTGCCAGACCTAGGGCTTGAACTCAGGGCGTGGGCACTGTCTCTGAGGCTCTTTTGCTCAAGACTAGCACTCTACCACTTGAGCCACAGTGCCACTTCTGGCATTTTCTGTTTATGTGGTACTGAGGAATTTAACCCAGGGCTTCATGCATGCTAGACAAGCACTCTACCACTAAGCCACATTCCAACCCCTGGTTGTAGTTTAAAATCAGCATGACAGAAGGAATTACACCAGGGAAATTGTTGAGCACCACCAATCGGGACTTTTTTTCCCCTCCTGAATGGCTGTAATTTAATAACTTATCTGCACACACTGCCTAGGTTCCACAAGTGTTAGGAGCAGGCTCACTTACGATGACTTGGCTCCATAGGGCAGCTCACTGGAGCTCCTGGCCCTGTTTTCTCCCCAAAGCCCTCCAGCATTGGAGAGGTCACAGCCTCCTCTACTGCGGCTTATCTTTGCTGCACTGTCATTTTGCGGGTAATCTTTGCACTGCGCCATCCTCACTGAACACTCTGCGGTGATTTGCTTCCTGCGGGACCTTGGCTAATTGTTAGAAATGGCTCTGTATGTTGGGATGTCATGTAGGAATAAGGACACGAACTCAAAAGGAACTCGGCAAGGCAAAGTTTATTTCTGCAGAAGAGTACGCCATTGACCAAAAAATCTGGCAAGTAAGCCCACGGAGAAGCCAGGCGGCTCCCTTTTCAGCCCTAAGTCAGCAGGCCCTTGCTGCTCTGCTCAGATTGGTTGAGCTCAGGTTCACAATCTGGAAAAGGATGTGGTTTCATCAACAAATGTAACTAAAACTCAAGGAACTTCTAATAGGATGGCTTGATTAAATGAAGCAGGAGAAGGATGTACTAAAATGTAATCAACAAGGGCCAAACTACATGACCAAATCAAGAACTTTTCAGAAAGTCAATTCTCACAAAATTGACAGAAAGCAATCTCCTTTGCTTTGCTATGTTTTTCTCACACTAATACAAATTCAGCACTTACTCAACACTTTACCTGGAGATTTAATGAGCATCTCTGACTCCAGGGGAGCCTGGAACCTCCATTGTATCTACATCTGACAAAGCTATTTCATTTGCCATCTGACGTCCACCCACCCCGCCCTCCCCGTTTATTCATCTCTCCTTGCCAAAGATGTAGAAGAATAGCATCCATCCTGTGGCTTCAATACAAGAAGAAACGTCCAAAACAACTCTAAAAACCACCAGCGTATCCATTGCTTTGTTCTTTTAACACCTTAGTGTCTATGCATCAATGTGACATTTGGGATTATTTTTAGAAGTTCAAAATATGTAAGAGAAACAAAATGTCATAAGCCACTGGAAGTCATTCAAATATTTGAGAAGTTAAACAAACAGAAATCAGGCCAGATGCTGATAGTTCACACCTGTAATCCTACTTTGGAGGCTAAGACCTGAAGATCATGATTCAGAGACTGCCTGGGCAACCAAGTCTGTGAGGCTCTTGTCTCCAATTATCCACCAGAAAGCTTGAAAATCCACATCTGACTTAAGTGGTAGAGTGCTAGCCTTAAACAAAAATAGCTCAAGGACAGTGCACAGGCCCTAAGTTCAAGGTTCAGACTTGCGCCAAAAAAAATGAAAGGAGAGTCGCAGACCTAATCATTTCTGCTTATCTCATCTCTGAGTTATTTTAGAAGTCAGTCCTCGTGGTGTTTTCAACCTATCTTAAGACTGTTGCCTGTTGCTATAGCAAAAAATACTTAAGGCTTACTTTTTATTTTTGTGCTGGTCCTGGGGCTTGAACTCAGGTCTTAGGCACTGAGCTTCCTGAGTAGCTACAATTGCAAGCATGAACCACTGGCATCCAGCTGGGTATTTTATCTTACGACAAAGTTTTATTTAGTTCACAGTCTCAGAGGCCCACAGTCCAAGCTTGGGAAGCCCACTATGTTAGTCTCAGATGAAGTTCTCATGGAAGAGTCAGCACAAGAGTGCATACAGAAAAATTACATGAAAAGACAAGAACATGGTGACACATACCTGCATTATTCTCTCCCACTGGGTCCCTGCTCATAAAGTCTGTCACTTCTCCATACTGCCACACAGACCAAGCTTCCAACATTTGGGGAACAAGTCACATGCAAACTACAGCACAACTGTAGCCTTCTACCTCTTCATGTCTGACTTACACTTTTCATACTGATTCCTAATGATATTGATTTAGAACAACAGCACAGGGCTGCCACAGGTCTTGGCTCACTGTGTAGATCACTGATCTATCTGCCTCAGTGCCTCAGCTCTGCTGTTTGTTCATTTTGTTTTTTCTGGATTTACCCGTTTTCTTGAGTATCTCTGGTCATACTGCTGTCCTGAGTTAGTACTGATGATTAAATGCAGGTTTGGTGAGGTTTACTGAAGAGCAGGATGACATTTCTATCTTTACTATTCGTTTTGCTAATCACCAATGCTTTTCTTGCTTTACACATATACACAAAAGGGCATTTTCAGTTGTTGACACTAAGAAAAAAGAAAAAAAGGAAGAAAGAAGAGAGGTGGGAGATATGTTATTAATTTTCCTTTGCAACTTTATGTGGAAGCAAATGACAATTTCTAAGAATCTTTGAAGTCAATACACTACTAAAATTTGTCTTCTATTGTCTTCCCTTCTTCCTCTATTGCCTGGAACTCAAATGTAGTAGCTACAGCTCTAGCAGCCATTTTGGTTCCTTAAAACAAAAGCAAGACTCCATCTCCAGGAGAAGAAAGGAGGAAGAAAAACCAACCTACACCATCTTTTAGTTTTTCCAATTGTAACTAAAATGTCTTTCTAATTGTTAGTATAGTCTGATAATATGGACTTTTACTGATCACTTTAGCCTTTGCTCATTATAAAAACTTCTTGAAGCATACTTCAAAGTTACATTAACTTTTTGCTCCAAGATAAAATATATTGATAATTAAGATGGATTTTATTTTTTTTTCTGGTATGTTTAATGTACAGAGGGGTTAGTTATGTAAGTCAGGTAATGAGTATATTTCCTTTTGGACAGTGTCACCCCTTCCCTCACTCTCTCCCACTTTTTCCCTCCTGTCCCCACCCACAAGTTGTATAGTTCAAGTGTCTAGTGACACCACTATTGCATTTGTTTACCCTTTGTTCCTCCATTCCTGGAGGAACAAAGACATCCCAAAGACAGATAAACAAATGAACAAGACAAAAAGAAAACAAACATAAGAAAACCCCCTTGTTTCCATTTCCTGAAGTTCATTTTGATAAATATTATTTTGTATAGTCAGATGCAGTCATTGTGCCTTTGTGCTCCTCCCCTTCGTCTGTATGTGAGTGCCTAGAGTCCTATATAATTTATCATGCCTCCAGGAATTTTAGATATAGATTCCACATGTGAGAAAACATGCACTGTTTGTTTCTCTGAGCTCCCATTTGTTCTAGGTCCATCCATTCCCCTGCAAACAACATATTATTCTTTCTAATGGCTGTGTAAAATTCCATTGTGTATAGATTGCACAATTTTTGGGACCCACTCATCTAGTGTAGGGCATCTAAACTGTTTCCCTAACTTGGCTATTGTGGTTAGTGTAGCAATGAACATGGATGTGCAAGTGTCTTTATGATACCCTAGCTTGTGATGTCTGGGCATCTGCCCTGGAGTAGTATGGCTGGATTGTAGGGAAGATCCCATGTTCAGTTTTCCTGAGGATCCTCTGGACTGCTGTCCAAAATGGTTGTATTAGTTTACATTCCCATTAACAGTGCAATAGGGTTAGTTCCCCCTCCCCCTCATCCCGACCAATACTTGTTCAAATGACTGTAATTTTTAAAAGTTGACAGAAACAACTTGTAAGGCCCATGCAGGCATCTCTCCCAATTTTTCCTGACACAACAGAATCGGTCAGTCTATTTGTTTTGGCCCTGACTTACAGTGGAACAGTGAAGATTTTACCTCCTCATTTTGGCAAAACTTGGGTAATGTAGAACCTGCAGTTAAGGTTGGGCACAGACTCCCACTTTTACATTTTCTCATGTGCCTGATTCTTGCTTGCTTTTGGCAACTGCTCCTTTATAAACTTTTAGAGGAAGGTGATAATGTGAACCCAGAAATGCTGAAAATAGTTAATGACTCTAATGCCAGTAGTGCTTGTAGAACAAAGTGTCCCAGCTGCTTTTGAAGGGAGCTGGTCTCATTTCTCTTGACTCAGGTCCACATCCAAAAATCTGCGAATCTTACAATATTGAGCATACTATTCTAATTATTTCAAGTTGCAAAGAGTCTGACCACAAAGTAAGAGAAGAAACTTCCTTTAAGAATGAGAAGCCAATCCCTGGTGGCTCATACCTGTGATCCTAACTACTAAGGAGGCTGAGATCTGATGATCTTATCTCCAATTAAACACCAAAAATCTAGAAGTGGAGATGTAGCTCAAGTGGTAAAGTCTTGAGCAAAAAAGCTAAGGAACAGTGCCCAGGAGCTCAGGATGAGTGTGTAAGAAGAAATTATCAGAAAAGAGGCACAAAATAGGACAGGGTAGATTATAGCCAGGCACCGCTGTTATTTTGTTATTGTATTAAGAGACGTAGATAGGACAGTAAGTTGATAGGGGCTTAAACAGGACAGAATTTAACCTTTCTAACCCACAAGTTTTGAAAAAAGACAGCCCATGGCTGAAATGGTGGTTAAGCTCTACAAATCCCTCAGTGATCCAACTCCTTCCAATTTACTACTCCTTACTTTATCCCTGGTACTAAAATACTTTTGTTTTAAAGATCCAAGATGGCTGCTCAAGCTCTAGTTACTGCATTTAGATACACTTTACTAGAGTGCTGACAAAGATTTCTACAAGCTCCAAAACAGAATGAGTAAATTTTTATGAAAAACTTGATACTCAAGTAAATGGTTCTATTAAATATGGAAGATGGAGACAAAAAATACTAAAGAACAGCCACTATTTCATCTATACACAGTTCCCTGAGAACCATGTACACAAACGCTCTCCTGCTCTGATCTCTTCAATGATTTGTACTATGGCCTAATCCCCGATGTACAGAGTTTGTGTGTATATATGTGCACACCAGTAGCAGTGATAACTTAGCAATACCAGTTCTTTCTAAAGATATGATTCTGTTGGTTACTCTACATTTTTCTACCTAGTATAACAAGACATTTAAATGTATTTTTTATGCTTCTCCATTTAGAAACTGTTTATACTTCCTTATTATTCCTAGTTTTACATCTCTTAAAAATATGCTACATTGGTAAGACCGAATTTTTATTTATTTATTTATTTTGTCGGTCGTGGGGCTTGAACTCTGGGCTTGGGTGCTGTCCCTGCACTCTTCAGCTCAAGGTGAGTGCTCTACTGCTTGAGCCACAGTGCTACTTCCGGTTTTCTGGTGGTTTATTGGAGATAAGAGTTTCACGGACTTTCCTGCCTGGGCTGGCTTTGAACCGTGATCCTCAGATCTCAGCCTCTTCAGTAGCTAGGATTACAGGCGTGAGCCACAGGTGCCTGGCTAAGACTGAATTTTTATTATCAGTGTCAACTTTACTAGTAACTATAAACCTAGAAACATGTACTGCCTTTCAGAAGGGACTGTATTTGTAGCTTGTACCAATCTTTTTGGGTTTTATGTTTACTTGTGTATAGCACATCTAATTTTCCTGACCAAGTGGTCAATTAATAGTTCATAAAGTCTAGACCAGATGAGATCCAAGGGTGTTAAGGCCTGGAAGGTATATTTTAATTTTTAAAAAGAATTAACATTTTCTTGAGGGTTGATACCCTTTTAGAGCATTCTAAAAATCTGAAGGACAGGGGAAGGGAAAAAACAAATGGTTTAAATAGGGATACAGGTGGATCCATTGTAACAATGAGATGTACAAGTCGTTATGTGGAAAAACACACTTTACAACTTTGGTGGGGGTGGGAGGGATTGAGGAAAGAGCCAGGGGAGGATGGGAAGGGATGGAAAGGGGAAACAAAGGAGGAGGCTACAATGCTTGATAAGAAATGTACTCATTATCTTGCCCATGTACAGTATTTTGCCCTCTGTACAGTATTTTCACAAAAAAAAAAAATCTGAAAGACAGAATTGTTCTGCTGCTACAAACAGCAAGACCACTGCAGAGCTCATGAACATTTCAAGCACTGTAAGCCATACAAACTTGGAGCTGCTTTTTATGGAGTGGAGTCATCCTCAGTATCACATTTCAGGTATTTTTCCAGAGACTAGTTTACTCCAAGTTCATAAAATGAAACAAAGTAGTTCTATGCCAAATAGCACTTTGTGGTTTTATAAATTTCATAAATTAAATCCATAAACAAAACTACTAAAGATAAAACATGGCAAGAAAAAGTTTTTAGCTTCTGAGCTTTATAGATAGAAAAATAAATTATCTTGGTAGCTTTATAAATCTACATTATTTCTGGAGAAGTTAATGTATTACATGACATATTTTCTACAGAATTAAGAATAGGTGTTGCTCTAATTTTACATAGGTTGTAAAAACCAGTCTTCTTAATCTAAGGATCATGGTTTGAAGCCAGCCAGGGCAGTAAGGTCTGTAAGACTCTTCTCCAATTAACCACCCAAAATTTGGAAGTAAAACTGCTGTGGATCAAGTGCTAGAGCACCAGTCTTGAGTGAAAAAGCTCAAGCCTTGAGTTCAAGCCTCACTGCTAATACAACAACAAAAACCAGTCTAGATAATTTAGAGTAATTTTCTACTAGCAAAAAATTAACTTCTAAATTATATAAATCCTATATACCTTATAATCCTGGAAACTTGTGATTAATCTGTGAAAATGTGTATTAAAGTCAGTGTATCCCTAATTAGGTACAACAGGCTGGTATGGGAACAAACTTTGTAACTTGTTCACAGTCCTGATAGTCCCTCTGCTTTTTCTGCACAATTTAGGAGAATCCATTCTCAGTCCAAAGAAACAATATCAGGTTATTTGACTCTCTGTTTTTTTCTTGCTTGAAATTGTTCTGTTTTGTTTTTTACAGATTTGATCAGGATTGACAAGGCAGGATCAATGGACTTCTTCTGTGGTGCATTTTCAATCTCACTCTCCTTTTTCTTTATTGTCTGAGTAAGTTTTTGTTCTTTTAGTTCTCTTTGGCGAGCTTTCTCCTCCAGGATCTTTTCCATTGCTTTTGTTTTCTTGAAGTTAGGATCTGAGGGATCCACATTGAACAAGTGGGAAGTGTACATTGCTTGAAACCGTGCATCACTAACATTTACCTGAAAATTTAAAAGGAGTAAATAAAGGTGGTGAGGTGTTGGTCATAAGATAGAAAATCAGCAGTTTGTCCTCATGTATTAGAAATGTTTTTTCCACACTAAAAAAGTTAAGTAGTTGTATACAGGCATTTCAGTTAAAGTCAGATTGTGAGTACAATGCATTTTGAGCGAGCCACCCCTTCCATTATTCTCCATTATTCTTCCATTATTATTTTAAGTCCTACCCCTGGAATTCCACATTGTATGATATGCAGTGTGTGCTGCTGTCATCAAATGGCAACCACTTATTTGAAAGGGATCTAGAGTAGTGTGAGCACATGTGTTATGTATGTACTTATGTATGTATGTGTGTGTGTATGTTACAGCCTACAATGACAACGACTACTTTGAACTGGTAGGGGTGATTCCTAAGGGAAGGTTTCCCTTGCTTATAGTACAAAATTAATTCCTGGAATATATAAATAAGCAATGGAAACATACTCCTGCTGCAGTTTTATGTAAAGTTACTGCATTCTTAGTACATTTCAAGAAACTTTAACCTTGGTGCAAAAAATAAGTAGCGACCAAGAGTGACTCAGATAAAGATATTTTGCTTTTTTTCCCATAAAGAAATCAATAAATCAAAAAACTTCAGTATAACTGAAGCAAATGTGAAACTGTATAATGGTGCTGGGGACTGAACCCAGATCTTGCACAGGCTAGGCAAGTGCACCAGCACCAAGCAGCACCTCAACTTTCTTTAGAGGCTAATGACTTATATTCTTGGTTACCTCAAAGTCATCCTCTATTAATTCTTTCTTTTTCATAAGCTGTTTTTTCTTCTTTTTGCTCAGATTCTGGTGCTCCACAATCTTGCTGTAATTGAAGTGTTTCTTACCATCTTCTTCCTCATCCATCACAAGTAAAGCCATTTCAGCCTGCAGAGAGGGAAAAAAGTTGGGATGTATAACTGAGTTTTTCCCCACTGTTACTTTAAAAGTATTATTTATATATGATGAATAGTGAATAGAAAGAGGCATTAAGCTGCAAGTACAAGTAGCTAGCCAGGTTCACTCACAGAAAGTGATGTATTAGAATCAGGGGTATGAGAGAGATGACAGCTTTTACTTAAAAACCAGACTTCAATTCACTTATTGTAGCCAATTAATAGACTACAGGAATAAGAGTTCCCAACTCTGTTCAATATAATTTTTTTTTACCTTGCTCTTTTACAGTAATAACATTCAACCCAGCAAATGACACTAGATTTATTTTGTGATGCAAATTATACTTTCCAGATGTGTATTTTAATAACCAGATTTTCGTTTGCTTTTTGCCATAATGCTTGATAAAATGGTAATATTAAACACTATGTTACTAAGATATTTAGTTATGTATTATTAATCTCATTGCTGATATGGGTTATTCTTGAAATTGAAGACAATAAAAATTCTTGTGCACAATTTCATTTAACTGCATTATCTATTATGTACTGATTATCTATTATGTATGTAACAATGACCATGTTCTTCTACCTTTTGCTTTTCTAATTCAGCTTCTTCCTCAGGAGATGGGCCATCTTTTGAAGATTTCATTGATTTTTTCTTCATACCTAACATAACAAATCAATATTAGAGGGTTAAAAATCATAGGACAACAATCTGTTCACATTATATCTAGGAATAATCTTATGTGTCAAAACTAAAGGAAGAAAAATCATAGTACCAAAAGAAGGCTGGAGTGTGAATAATTAATACAGTACTTTTAGATGGCATGGCTGAATAGTATCAAGAAGAAAAGTCTGAAAGGCATGCTGGCCAATGCCTTTTTTAATTTTAGCACTCAGGAGGCTGAGGGAAGAGGACTACAAGTTCAAGGCCAGTCTGGGC
The DNA here is from genome assembly GCF_019054845.1 of Dipodomys spectabilis. Classification (NCBI taxonomy): domain Eukaryota; kingdom Metazoa; phylum Chordata; class Mammalia; order Rodentia; family Heteromyidae; genus Dipodomys; species Dipodomys spectabilis. The sequence continues at coordinate 322,354 of NW_024871042.1, forward strand.
TACACATTGAGACCCTATCTCAAAACCAAACCAATTAAAATAACCAACAAGTCACTATGCTACACACAAACACAACAGAAAACAATGGCTTAATACTTTCATAGTGAATTAAGATGAGATTACTCAAAAACTTATACTAGGCATCTTGTTCCATTCTGGAAAATTACCTCATAGACATGACAGAAAAGAAGATGAAGAAAATACTGGATCTTAGAATTCACCTTTACAAAAATAACTTGATAGTAACCACCTGGAAGTATAAGTTCTCCAAGACCATTTTTATCTCTGTGTGTGTGTGCACCAGTCCTAGGGCTTGAACTCAAGACCTGGACACTGTCCCTAAATTTTTCTGCTCAAAGTTAGGGCTCTACCACTCAAACCACAGATAGCTCCACTTCTGGCTTTTGGGTGCTTACTTGGAGATAAAAGTGTCACAGACTTCCTGCTCAGGCTGGCTTTGAACCACAATCCTCAGATTTCAGCCTCCTGAGTAGCTAGGATTACAGGAGTGAGCCACTGGTGAGGTAGCTCTCCAAGAAAAATTTGATCTTCAGCTAACTTTCTGGCTGTATGATCAGGAAACTACTTATGGTGATGTGGCTTCTGACTGAAGTCTTTAAACACTCATAACTTTGGTTTTCCCTTGAAGCAGTGACTCTTGTCAGTGGTATGAAGTGTGGCATAAAGAGCTCTGAAAGCTATGTGGAGGAGCCACTAGAATGATATCTGTTCCTATTTGGGACATGGGAATCTCAGGCAACAGGGACTACTGGTCTCCTTATATCTGAGCTATCTCACTGAGCAGATTGCTATGAGACCTCACAGTACAGAAAAACAACCAGTGCTGTCTTATTGTACTTCTAGGCATGTATCCCTGTATAAGCCTGCAAGTGCCTTAGTAGACCCTAAAATCCTCTCCTGGGCACTACTTTAATTAAGCAGTTATTTGGACAATCTGACCTTAAGTGATATGTAATATAATACAAAAAATATAGCATTGACTTATGAAATATCCTTTCAAAAAATATTCAGTGTGATTTGGGGTGAATGACTATGCTATTCTAAATTCAAGCTTATCACAAATACAGGGGCAGAGGGAGGGACAAAAAACTACTACAAAGTAGAATATGAAACATTAGCCCACTAACATGCGCTCTGGAAAAGGCAATGGTTTATAAAGGAAAAAAGCATATAGTCTTGTACATTAGAATATACCGGAGATAACATGATTGTGTAAGCCTTGACTGAATCTGAGAGAGAGAGAGTACTGTATGTACATACAATGCTATAAAACTCCCTGAATAACTGTGACTATTCAAATACTTAAGAACACAGATAATACAAATGGCAAATGGTAATAACTGCTGAACATAGGTGTAGTGTCATTTCCCCCAATTTCTGAAAGTTTATGGATTTTCACATTACAAACAAATAGTTGGCTGGGTGCTGGTGACTCAGAAGGCTGAGACCTGAGGATCATGGTTCAAAGCCAGCTGGGGCAGTAAAGGCCATGAGATTCTTGTCTCCAATTAACTACCAGAAAAACCAGAAATGGAGCCGTGGCTCAAAGTGGTAAAGCATCAAAGCTCAGGTAGCACCCAGGCCCCCAGTTCAAGCCCCAGGACCGACAAAACAGTAACAAAAAAAATGGCTGCTACTATTATAAACTACCTGACTTTCCCATTTAAAGATCTTATGTAACCCATTAAGAATATTAACAGTTAAGGACTTAAGGGGTATAGCTCAGTTGTAGAGAGCTTATCTACCATGTCAAAGGCCCTACACCAAAAGAAAATCAACCAAAAAGTCTCAAAAAAAAAAAAAAGGTAACAGAAACAGAGATTAAAAAACTCAATGATTTTTATCATTCTCACAAATGTTAACTGAATGTCTATTATGTTTCATGAAAGAATGGTAAATTTGTAGCAGGCAGGCCTTGAGACTCAGCAGAGACGGGAAAAGGAAAAGTGGTCAGAGTGACAGGGAAGTTAGTGCCTAAAATTCATGCCACCTGCACTCTGATCTCAGCTGACTACATCACTTCTTATTTAAGAAAACAAATGCAATCAAAAGTGAGCTTTAAAAGACTCCCACAATAAGTATTCTCTGTTGTACAGGAAAATGGATTTGAAACCCAGTATAAACCCAGTATAAAGCTGGGCCTTAACTAGAGGTCTAATTAATTTAACTTCTCAGTGACAGAGTGCACTCTAAGGTTTCTGTATTAAATGAACTAAAAAAGGTGAGTGCTTAGAACAGTGCTTGCTACACAATAAGCAGTATTTAAATATGGGTTGTTACTCTGATTATTACTTGCATGCATGATGTAAACCAGTTCTATCACTTGAATTATGGGCCTTACCTCTCTTATTACCTCTCATATACCATTCTAGTAATTATTCCCTTTTTCCCTTGCATCATTTATTTTCCTTCTCTACTATACTTACATCAGCACATAGAAATCATGAATCTCCCAATTAAAAAACAACTAACCAGCCAGGTGCAGTGGTACATGCCTGTAATCTCAGCTACCCAAGAAGGATAAGTAGGATCACAGTCTAAAACTGGGCCTAAAGAAAAAGTTGAACTGTTTTGAAAAATAACTAAAGCCAAAAGCCTAGGGAAGTGGCTGAAGTGGTAAGAGCACCTGCCCAGCAAGGTCACTGCATTCAAATCTCAAACCCCAGTACCACCAAAAGCCAACCAAACAAAACCCACCATCAACAACTACCCCAAATACCCAAATAACCAAACAAAATGTGTCTTGACACATTTTTCCCCACCAGGTTAGTGGGCCACCTCCCTCTTCCTCCTCCCTTACCAGGCCCTGTTGTTGCTTTGCTGGTTCTTTCCTCCCTTCTTGACTTGTAAAGGTTGTACATTCTTAGGGCTCAGTCCTTGGATATTGTTCTATCTAAGGTTTGTTCATCCAGCTTAAGGCTTGAGTCATTTCTATGCTGCTTGTTTTTTTTTATTTCTAGCTATAACTCCTTCTAAATCCAAACTTAAATTCCAACTGCCTCTTGAGATTTCTTTTGCTCACAGAATAAAAATGTATTTCTAGAAATCCATTTAGCATTATTAAATAGATTACCTCAACTAAGGATTACCTATCCAGAAGTAAAACAGATATGGACAATTTGCTGCAAGTGAGTGTTACTGGAACTATAAATGATGCAGGGACTTCTGAACATGTAGGGACTTGTGAAGCACGCAGGCTGTTAGATGAGATGAGATGAGATGCCCTTGCTCCTAACAAGAGACAGTATGCAGCAGCTAAGGGCACTTAACTCTGGAGCAGTTGGCTTGGTTTAAATGCTGAGCCTACTATATTTTAGTTGTAGCAGTTTGAGCTGGTGCCCTTATCTGTAAAATGGGGATTTAAATGATGACAGCTACCTTTTAGGATCATGATGGGTTAATGGATTAGCAAATAAGGAGAGCAGTTAATGCACAGTAATAAGGTAACTTCCCTTATGTGCCATATAGCAGTGCTATTATGTAAGTTAATTGTAATTAATTATATCAATTCATCTTTAATGCTATGTGATGGATTTATTATTTACTGTAACTCTAATTTTTGCAGATGAAGAAATTAAAGCACAGATTGGTACATGTGTCCCACTTTAGTGAGGGAATCATGGTTCACACCCAACCATTATGGCTCAGGCTCGCTAATGACACTCCTAAAAACACACACCCCTTCCACCATAATCAAATGTCATTCTCCCGGTAATGGCCTTTTCAGCTTAGAACACACTTGATTGTAAAGTAACAAAATTAAAGACGCAAAAACATGCAATCATGGTTCAAACACTGCAGGTAAGGGCGTATAATAAGGAAAGCAGGAACCAAAGTCAATAGAAGCTTTTGAGACTGCTTCACATGTTCCTGTTGTGATCATGCAGACTGGTGAGAGAATATGCACGGTGGATTGAACACTGAGTGCTCAGTGCTACCATGGCATTTAAAGAATATTTATGGAAGGCATCCCTTCTCTGCAAAGTGAAAATCTTTAGTCTTATCTAAAATGTTTTTAGGGAATGATGCGTCTTTCTTGAAACTGTAAGTTTCTGTCGAGGTTATGTGTTTTTATAGGTAGGTAACAAGGTTCCAAGTTTTAGAGCTATGACTCAACTCTATCCCCTCCGCTACTGTGCTCTCAAGCAGACCCTGCAGGAAGTGGACAAAGGCCATATGCAAAGGATCACTGTGTAGCAAGGGAAACACCAGGCTGCATATGATTAATGCACAAAGGAGATAAAGATTCTCACATACAGCTGTGGAACATAATTTCAAAGAGCCCACAATGAACTGCTCCAGATTTTATAACAACCTGGTGAAAAGTCATAAAAATAACATGAAAGGCTGACTGCAGCAGGGAGAAAAAAGAAATTGTCAAGACTAAAAGGGACACCCAATTTTAGCATGATGAAAATTTCTTTTCTCACAAAAATTTATTATCTGCTATGCTGAACTATTTAGTCAAAAGATTAATAATGTATAGAGATCCTTTCTGAACTGTTAACAAGATAATATTAAAGGGGTACATCTACTTTTTAAAAAAGTGTATCATCCCTCTGGAAAGTTTTCAGACTTAAATTACATGTACAGTACCAGGGAAATGGAGTTCCTGTTCTAAAATATTAAAGTATAAGTAAGAACAGTAAGAAACAGTATCCCCTAAACTGGACATGGTAGCATATGCCTGTAATCCCAGAATTTAGCAGGCTGAGACAAGAGGATCTTGAGTTTCAGATCAGTCTGAGCCACAAAAATACAAAAGTATTTGTATCTGTAAATCCTACTATTCAGGAGGCTGAATTCAAAGGCAGCTTGGGCAAAAAATCCAAGATTCTTATCTCCAATGAACAATCTGGACGTGGAGATGTGGCTTTAGTAATTAAATATTAGTCTTGACCAAAAAAACTCGGGGACAGTGCCCAGGCCCAGAGTTCAAACCTCACTATTGGCACACATACACAAAAATCTTACATCCTTCTGGAAATGCTATTAAAAAGTATACATAGATGGATTTTAATAGCTCAAAGGTCAAATACCAACCAAGACTTCATGTCAGATGTTTTATAGTTAACAGCATGCCCAGAAGTGTTCCTGTCTGCCATCTTTATGATGCTAGCTGAACAAGCTCAAAAGTGTTCTATTCTGGCTTTTAACTTTTTGAACATATGCTCCATGACTGTACTAAGAATGTACACAAATATGTCTGTCATCTGTCCTTGAACTATGACCTCAAACTGAACATGCTCAGGAATGGCCCAGTTCTAAAGGGCTTTATATTATCTCTCCAAATAAAATCCCTGTTTCTTTGTTAAAGAAAGGCACTGATTTAGAAATAACTCTCATGTTCTGTCTACTTGCTACAGGTAATAAATCTTCTACTATGCTACTTTTTGGCTGGGCTTACTTTTAGCTTTGTATTTGCACAATGCAAGCCCACTACTAGGGTGCATATGTTATAAATGTACATAGTCCACCTATTTTACAATGTCTTTGTCTTGTTTAATGGCAGAACTTGAACTACACATTTTTCCAAATGCTAAAAAGTCAAATTTGTTATCTTAAATATTTTTGGAAGCCAGTCACAATCCTACATAATGACAATATTGTAATGTTCTACAATTATTTATTTTGACAAATAATGAAGGCAATACTGTGCTGATACAACTTACATCACTGGAGCTATCTGGTTAAAGAAAAACCCTCACAACTTGAACTAAAATCCAACTAATAAAGCCTTACCACCCCCCCCCCACCCGACCTACCACCATATACTTCTAAATAAATGTTCCCTAGAGCTATAGCATGCTTAGATCTTAATTGTCCTGTTGGAACATGAGTATAAAATATTAAATCAATGTTTATGCTTTATATCACAACAGAAAATAGCTGGCGCAATGGTATATATCTGTAATCCCAGCTTTTTTTTATTTAGGTCTGGTCGTGGGGCCTGAGCTCTGGGCCCGGGCACTGTCCCTCAGCTCTTCAGCTCAAGGCTAGCACTCTACCACTTGAGCCACAGCGCCACTTCCGGCTTTTTTTCTTTTTGCTTATCTGGTGCTGGGGAATCGAACCCAGCGCCTCATGCGTGCAAGGCAAGCGCTCTACCACTGAGCCACCTTCCCAGCCCTTTAATCTCACCTTTATGGGAGGCATAGGTAAGGAGCACTGAAGTCCAGTCTAGCCCAAGCCAAAAAATGTGAGACCTTATCTAAAATATAATTAAAGCAAAATGGGCTATGTTTCAGTTGGCAGAACATTTGCCTAGCAAATATGAGGGCCCCAAATTTCAGTACCACCAAAAAACGACCCACAAAAAAGTAAATTAAAACAAACAAATAAATCAGGGTGCCAGTGGCTCACATCTGTAATCTTAGCTACTCGGGGGGCTGAAGTCTGAGGATTATGGTTTGAATCCAGTTGGGTTAGGGAAGTCTGTTAGGCCCTTATCTCCAATTAACCACTAAAAAGCTAGTTGGGTTAGGGAAGTCTGTTAGGCCCTTATCTCCAATTAACCACTAAAAAGCTAGAAATGACGCTGTGGCTCAAGTGGAAAAGCATCAGCCTGAAGTGAAAAAGCTAAGAGACAGTGCCCAGAACCTGAGTTCTAGCTCCACTATTGATTTCCTTATTTCTCATTTAAACTCACACTAAATTATTGAAACTACATGTAAGATTACCTTACTCAATGATCTCTGTAGCTCACCAAGTTTCTGGGGGATATTTTTGTATCTGCCTACTAGTACCTGACATAACTCATAATTCAACTACATCTCTCTTTTATGTACTGCTTTTTTTTGGGGGGGGGGGAAGGGGTTTCAGTTCCAATATCTTCCATCACCTTAAGGAAGCGTTCTTTGCTTACCAAATCATAATCTTCCCCTTCCCTTTGTCCTCCTAGTTATCCTCTATCTTACCTATTCTTTTTTTAAAAAAACATTTACCATACTTTTGCAATCTTCTTTATCTGTGAACACATCTTTCTTAAAACCACACTTCTAGAGGGATGCAATTTTGTTTGCATTATTACCTCATCTCTCCAATTGATCAGAGTACCTAGCAAGTGATAAGACAATCAAAACCCTTACTGATAAACAAACATGGCAAGACACTATGTTTTTAGTAGTAAATTTTATGTATAAAATTCTCAGTACAGAGACTAGGAGCAATGGTTTATGCCTATAATCCTAGCCATTTGGAAGGTAACAATCAGAAGGATCAGTTTGAAGTTAACTCATGCAGAAAGTTAGCAAGACTCCATTTCAGTGAAACTCAGGAGTACACTTGTCATTCTAGCACACAGGAGGCCATAGACAGAAGAATTGTAGTCTGAGTCTGGCAAGGGCAAAAATGTGACACCTTATGTTTAAAAAACAATCACACACACAAAAAAATCTAAAGTAAAAGAGTGCTGGGGGAATGGCTCAAGTGTTAGAATGCCTGTCTAGCAAGCTCAATATCTTGAGTTCCATCCCCAATATTGGGGGGGAAAAGTGCCTTTCTGTTCTTTAAAATAAATGAACAAAACTCTTATTACTTAAGATCAGATAGAAAAAATTCTTCCTCAGAAATAGTCTAGAATCAAAAGTGTACCAAAAGCAAGCAAATTGTACTTATACCCCTCACTTGGAACTTGGGATACTAACTTTAGAGAATGCTAATACACAATTTAAATATGCTGATTCCAAGAAACTGGCTGCTCTATGCCATGGAACCATTTAACTTGCTCTTTGAATCCTATTCTGAGTTCTGTAATCTGACCATTCACATGCCAAATGAGGCACATTGGACAGAGAACAAGGAAACTATAATTTCTCCATTATGAACTTTGGTTTAGCCAGAGGATAAGGCTAAAATCCATCATCTTCTAGAAATGACTACACAGGTATGATAAAAAGCAGAATATGCTAAGTTTCCATTTCTCTTTCCAATTCCCAAGAATCTCACATCCTATAATAGACTTTATTCATTTCATCAATAAAATGTCAGTGCTAAATGGCTGTAACAACCAGGAAATAATTTTAAGCAATTTTGACTTTCCTGTTGAGAACTATTCTGGCCCACTAGTCTGGAGGGACAAGAAGCCGGGAAACTTCATAAAATCCCTCTCTTTACAATGCTAGCTTGGAGTCACTCCAAGAGCAAGTCTTTGGGGTTCATGGGTATGGTATAAATATCAGGGGAAAGGAAAAATGCTTACAGTGGTCTCTGTACTGATTTTTTCCAACTATGGCCAAAACCTTCCCAAACACATTTACATAGACCAAAAAGGTAAGAATAAAAGCATTCCAGAAAGAATAAGTGGTACATACACAATGGAAACAAGGCTGTTTCCTGAATCCAGGAAATGAGAAACCAAATAGTTTAGGGACTCAGAAAAGGGAGAGTAAGAGAAAAACTAGCTGTTAGTTAAAACTAAGCAGGATAAATGTAAAAAAAGGACAAGATGAACATAGGTGCTTTTGAATATTTGAGCAGAATTTCATCTATAAATTCAAAAATATGCATGTGACACAAATTCACCTCATTTTGACTTCTCCATAATCTCTTCAGAGAGAAAGAAAGAGACAGAAAGGGGGGGGGGGGAGAGAAAGAGAAAGAGAGGGAGAAATCTGAGTATTACAGAGAAATATCAAAGCATAGGACAAAAGGTAACCAGTCTCTCCATTTCCTCTCATCCTTTTCTGGACATCATCTGAATAGCTTCCCAGTAAACTGTTAAATTGACCATGTTACCAAAAGTCTATGATAAATTTATTCTTTGTTATATACAGAGGCATGCTGGTCCTTCCCAAATATGATCAATGGATGGGCCAGACATGCTCATAAACCACTAATGGAGTTACCCAAATTTTAGTAAATTTGTGAGTGAGTGAGTGAGTGTGTGTGTGCATACTAGGGCTTGAACTCAGGGCCTCACGCTCTAACTTGTCTTTTTTTCTTTAAGGCTGGTACTCTACCACTTGAGCCACACCTCTACTTCCGGCAACTTGGTGGTTAACTGGAGATTGCCACCCACAATCCTTAGATCTCAGCCACCTGAGTAGCTAGCAAAGTTTAGTAATTTCTTTTTCGCCAGTTCTGGGGCTTGAACTCAGGGCCTAGGCACTGTCCCTGAGCTTCTTTTGCTTGAGGATAGCACTCTATCACTTGAGCCATAGCTACCACATCCGGCTTTCCCATTTATGTGGTACTGAAGAATGAAACCCTGGGTTTCATGCATGCTAGACAAGCACTCTACCAATAAGCAATATGCCTAGCTTCAAGTTTAGTAATTTTTAAAGAGTAACTACTTTTTGTTTTGTTTTTCTGTTTTTGTTTTTTCTACCCATGTCATCTTTTCCTTTAGATTCCAATTGAAAATTCAAATGCAACCTTACTTACCTATTTTTTTAACTTCTTCAGCAAAGTATGGGTCATTCAAATCAACATCCGAAGGAAGTTCATCATCACTGGCTTCTTCAGCAAGAGCCTTAAAGTTGAATATAAAAACAGTTTTATTTTTATAAGGACTTTAATGTGTGTATGTGTGTGTCATTTTCTTCATGCACATCTTTTGGGAGTAACAGTGAGACCCTGTCTCAAATATTAAAATCATAAAACAAAACAGGACCTAGGAATGGTAGGACATACCAGTAATCCCAGCTATCTGGAAGGCAGAGACAAGGAGGGCATGGTTCAAGGTTAGCTTGAGCACAAAGTAAGATCCCTTCTCAACAACCAACCAGGTGTATACCTATAATCCTAGCTGTGCAGGTGGTACAAACAGGAGGACTACTGAGGCCAGCCCAGGTACAAAGTGACAGATCATAGCTGAAAAGTAACCAAACCAAAGACAATTGGGGATGTGGATCAAATGATACAGCACTTGCTCAGCTGGCACAAGGTACTGAGTTCAAGCTCTGGTATAGCAGAACACAAAGAACAATTAAAGAAAAACACCTATAAAACAAAAAAGACTCCATTGCATCATACTTTGATGTATCCAACGTTGTGGCCTTTTACAGCACTAAAGGCAACAGTTGCAGTGAAAGTGCTGTAAATTCACATAGTATAGACAGAAACAATACAGTACAGTAGAACACACACTAGGCTGAGTGACCATGGACTCTGGTTTCATCTTAGGCATTTATAAGCAATGAAATAACCCCAGACAAATCATTTGATTTCCTACAACTATAAAATAACAGTGTGGCACTAGACAGAATCATTTAAGATTCCCAAGTTGTAAAACTGTTTATGAATGGTAACATTCATAAAGCAATGACATGTCAGTGACAAGATAAGGTTTTTAGTGACAAAACTCTACACTGCCTCTGCTGTTACAACTCTGGAAAAGGTATTATTATTTGAATGATGGCAGTCAACTCATACTATCCATAGGAACTCGATATTAGTGCAGAGAAAGCATTCTTCATCAATAGATTGATGACAACAGCAACTAACAGCCATACAATAGTGAACAGTGAAAAACACAGGTATATAGTATAATCTCAAGTCAAAAACTTCTACACAGGCAGATGAAGATGCTGTATACCTGTAATCCCAGGGTTCAAAGTCTGAAGTAGGAAGATTATGAGTTTGAGACTTGTTTGGGCTTGAAAGTGAAGCGTTATTTCTTGTCTCCTTTTTTTTTTTTGACGGGGGTGGGGGATGGGGGGGTGGTACAAGACTTGTACTTGAACTCAGTACTTGATGCTTTCCATCACTGGCTAGCACTCTACCAACTCAGCCATGCCTACAATCCCTTGAAACCTTATCTTAAAGACGAAAACAAAAGCTTTTTTTTTTTTACAAATATATTAAGTACAAAAGTTTTTATGCAATTCTCTTTTTTCAAAAACACACAGAATGGAGCCAGGCTCTAGTGGCTCACGCCTGTAATCCTAGCTACTCAGAAGGCTGAGATGAGGATCATGATTTAAAGCCAGCGTGGGCAGGAAAGTCTGTGAAATTCTTATCTCCAATAAACCACTAGAAAAACCAGAAGTGGCATTGTGGCTCAAGTGGTAGAGCGCTTGCCTTGAGCTGAAGAACTGAGGGACAGCACTCAGGCCCAGAGTTCAAGCCCCATGACTGACAAAACAAAACAACACAGAATGGAATCATTCTATTTACAGCTATACACTGACTACCAGTGTCCTTCATTCAGGTGGCACATACAACATTATAACACATGGGGAAAGTGGCTCTCAGCTCTTACTAAGATTACATACCACTCTATGGTCCTGAAGAAAAAATTTAACTTACTTTTTTCTTATGGGATGACAATAAGGTCTATTCTATTAGTGGCTATATTCTGAGATAATAGATAAAGAGAACCTCGTACATATTTGGTATGCAATAAATATCTGGTCATAACTATCATTTGTACCTTCTGTTTCTTTTTCAGTTTTTTTTTCTCTTTCTTCTTCTCTAAAAATTGCTCCCAAGGTGTCAGTTTATCCTTTCCTTCCAATTTGTTTTTGACCATCTCTTCTGCACTTTCTTTGAGACCTATAGAAAAAAAACACAACCAGTTTAGCTGAAAATGCTATATCTTCTAGCAAAAGTTTATAATTTCTTTTTTTTTGTGCTAGTCATGGGGCTTGAACTTAGGGCCAGGATGCTGTTCCTGAGTGTTTTTGCTCAAGGCTAGAACTCTACCACCTGAGCCACAGCTATAGTTGGGCTTTTTAGTGGTTAGTTGGAGGTAAGAGTCTCATGGATTTTCCTGTATAGGCTGGTTTTGAACCTTGATCCTCAGATCTTAGCCACCTAAAGAGCTAGGATTATAAGTGTTGAACCACCAGTGCCTGGCCAAATGTAATCCTTACAAGATAATAAGTTAATATGAATGATTGTAGTACCCCAAGATCACACAAGGACAGTGAATTCCTATAAAACCTATTTCCTACTAACAACCACTAATAAACTTCAACAGATGAAATTTAAAGCAATCAACAAATGAATCCAGCAACTAGATACAGGATGAAGCCACTAAAGAAAACCTCTTTGTTAACCAGGGGTGATGACACATGTGTAAACCACCAGCACTTAGTGAGGCAGGATCATGAATTCAAGGCCAGCTTGATCCTCATAGTGAAATGGTATCTTAACAGAAAATTCTTTTTTCAGGTTCAAATGTAATTTTTCTAAACTTAATTATTTTGAGTGTCTAAGAAAAATTCTGGAGCAATTAGCAGTCAGGATATGAGTGCTAATTAAAATTACTGCTGTTGCTTCTGCTACCCAAGTGAAAGCCTGAGTTCTCAAGAAACTATAAGTGGTGAACAACAATTAATTGACATGACAATCCCCACTGAAATACCCATAAGAAAGAATTCTCATTGCTTTGTAAGAACACAAGGTAAAGATCAAGAGGACAAGCAGCTTTACATTCTACTCTGTCTAGCTTAGTTCTTTCAAGACTCTTATAAGCTCTTTATATCTAGAGATCTGCTGTTACTGATTCGTGTTCCTAGGTGACTTACCTATTTCTGCATTTTGTAGGCCAATTAACATTGTGGTTATATCTAGCAATAGTATAGAGGATAATCAGGAGTTCAAATTCCAGCTGTGTGCCTTCCAAGTTGTGTGTTCTTAGGCAAGTTATTAACTGTTCTCAGACTCTGTGTACTAATCATTAAAATGAGAATTATAAAATCCTTGGGATTGTTTTCACTTTCATAATATTTAGAATGTGAGGTGACCTCTATTAACATGCTCTTAAGAAGACATTTCAAATGATTCCATTTGTTATTTTTTAAAATACTTTTTATCATCTACATATTAGAAGTCCTCATCATGTTCTCCAAAAATTCTACCAAAATATGTCCACATAGTCATCATCGAAGGGAATAGCATAGTATTTACATTTCCCTTTACTTTGGCACAAGTACTGGTCAGCCTTAGGACTCCCCCTTTTACGTTCTCTAGTACGGGACTAAGTTTCCTTAATATATAAAAATTGAACCTGGTATAGATCAGAAGTATGTTACCTGCACCCCTCCCCTCCCCCACCCGCCATGTGCTTTACTTCTGCCTTAAAATATCGGGTAGAACTCCATGCATATGAAACAACTAACAGGAGTGCTTTGGGACCCCATGGGTCCCAAAGAGAAGTTTGAAACAGCTGGAATAGATGACCTCTAAGGTCTAAGGTCCCTTCCCTGGCTTTAAGCCAATACTTAATCTCAGATTTCTGGGGCTTAGGAAAGTATTAAATTATATACACAATCAAGGTTATGTAGATTTGTTTCTATTACATACTGCTGGTAGGATCTCTGATTTACTGGATGTAAGTGAGAAACACAGCTTTTAATTAAAAATATTTCTAATGAGGAACAACATAATTCACTTTACAAAATACTAATCAGAAGAAATGTTTACAATATAAAGTCATGTCCAGATCTCTGAATGATTCTATAAACAAACAGCACCTAGGATGCTGGCAAAATTGGTTAATACCTGTAGAAAACTAAAGCTAGGGCTGGGAAGGTAGCTCAGTGGTAGAGCACTTGCCTTGCATGCCTGAGGCCCTGGGTTCAATTCCTCAGCACCACATAAGCAAAAAGAAAAAAGCCGGAAGTGGCGCTGTGGCTCAAGTGATAGAGCGCTAGCTTTGAGCTGAAGAGCTGAGGGACAGCGCCCAGCCCCAGAGTTCAGGCCCCACAACCAGACCCTCCCCCCCCCCCCAAAAAAAGAAAACTAAAGCTAGATCCTTAGATATCACCCTGCACCAGAATCAACTCCCAATGGATCAAAGACCTCGAAGTCAAAGCAGACACCCTGAAAACATTACAGGAACTATAGGGCTCCTTAGCACAGAGGAGAAACATAGACCCAGAACACAACCAATCAAAGAAAGGCTGGACAAATGGGATTGCATGAAAATGCAGAGCTTCTGCATGGCAAAGGATGTAGCTAGCAAGATCAATAGAAAGCCCATTGACTGGGAGAAGTTCTTTTCTAGATATACAACAGACATGGGTCTCATAGGGTTTCATATCTAACATATACTTAGAGCTCAAAAAATTAAATTCCCCAACAACAAATCTTCAAAAAAACAACTGCCCGATTAATAAGTGGGCTAAAGACTTAAAGACAGACTTCTCTGAAGAGGAAATAAGAATGGCCAATACACACATAAAGAAATGCTCAACTTCTCTAGCCATAAAAGAAATGCAAATCGGGGCTGGGAAGGTGGCTCAGTGGTAGAACGCTTGCCTTGCATGCATGAGGCCCTGGGTTCGATTCCTCAGCACCACATAAGCAGAAAAAGAAAAAAGCCAGAAGTGGCACTGTGGCTCAAGTGGTAGAGTGCTAGCCTTGAGCTGAAGAGCTGAGGGACAGTGCCCAGGCCCAGAGTTCAGGACCCACGACTGGGCTCCCCCTCCCTCCCCCCCAAATAAAAGAAAAAGAAATGCAAATCAAGACAACATTGAGATTCCACCTCACGCCAGTTAGAATGGCTATAATCAAGAACTCTAATAACAAAAGATGCTGGAGAGGATGTGGCCAAAAGAGAACCCTCCTGTATTATTGGTGGGAATGTAAACTTGTTCAACCACTTTGGAGAACAGTATGGAGGTTCCTCAAAAGACTTCACACAGAGCTCCCCTATGACCCAGCAATCCCACTTTTGGGCATTTACCCAAATGATCACAAAGAAGGCCATACTAAAGCTACCAGCATAACCATGTCTATCGCAGCATTACTCACCATATGATATGGAACCAACCTAGATGCCCCTCAATAGATGAATAGATCAAGAAAATATGGTATACACACACACACACACACACACACACACACACACACACACACACACACACACACACACACACACACTGGAATTCTATACCTCCATCAGAAAGAATGACACTGCCCCATTTGTTAGGAAAGGGAAAGACTTGGAAAAAATTATGTTAAGTGAAGTAAGCCAGGCCCAAAGAAACATATGTCTCATGGTTTCCCTTATTTGCAATTACTAGTATATGTCTAGGACAGGCAGAAAAGGTCAACAGCTATGTACATATAACCATATAAGATGATGCTAAGTGAAATGAACCCCAAGATAGAGACACAAGAGGTTTTATCTTTGTTGCTGCTGTTTTTAATGTACTTATAATGCACTGTATGATTTTTTGTGTTTCTTTTGTATGTTTTTCCCCCCATGGTATAACCCGTTTTCACTGTATTTGATTCTGTTTCCCTGAATCTTGCATATACATTTTTCTAATTTGGGGAGGGGAAGGGAATTAACAAAACGTTGAAATAAGGATACAGGTTGAACTACTGTAACAATGAGATGTACAAGACACTATGTTGAAAATGAACTTTACAGCTCTGGAGGGGTGGGGAGGATGGAGAAGTTGGGGAGGTTGGGAGGGAAGGGATAGTAGGGGAAAAACAAAGGAGGGCATAACAATGCTCAATAGGAAGTATACTTATTACTTTACTCATGTAACTGCAACGCTTTTGTACAGTACCTTTACAATAAGAAATATTTAAAAAAACAGCACCTAGGAAATGTAAATTGAGATTTTCATCTTGGAAAAAGCATAAATTCTGATAAAAATTGATTGCAAATAACAAAATAAAATAATTTATATATATAAAATGCATATATTTCAAATGCATAGTATTATTAGATATGGTACTGAAATAACATTTACAACATTCAATCATAATTTTCTTATGCACTTAGAAACAGTTTACTAATTCAAAATACTAAATTAAATTATATGGAGACATTTTTTTTCAACACAAAACTATTTTGGTTAATACTGATCTTTGCGATTTAAGTTCTAGCTCAGCCCAGAGCTACGAGAAGGTTTTGTGCTATTTATTTTAGGTGACTAGAGCACTGGCTTGACATATTTCTACCAGAAAAAGTTGCATATGATATTCAAAACAACTTCCAGGCATCCAGTGACCATCTCTGTGTTAAGATTCAAGGGCTATAGTCAAAGAACACTCAAATAACACTGGCTGAAAAGGTTTTGGGAAAGAGGAAAGTACAACTCTCACAACTTCAAAAACTATCAGCACTGACATTTGTAGATTCTACTGACCTTGACTTCTTTTTTGGGGGAAGGGGGACAGACTGAACTCAAACTTATGATTTTCTGCTTCCATCTCCTGAGCACTGGAATTATAGGTGCGTGCCACATTGCCAGCTCTATTGATATTTTGATGTGAAGAGCTACCATGTGCATTGGAAAATATTTAGCAGTATCTCTGGCAATGCTAGTAACTCAACTGTGAAGGCAAAAATGTCTCTAGACACTGCCAAACTCCTGTAGCAGAGTAAGTATTACCCCTAGTTGAATACCACTGTTGTAGACAATGATCCAAGGTAATTTCTGAAAAGATACACTATGGAATTATTTGTACCACATAAGTGATGCTGTGCATTACTTGATACTTGGTTATATAATGTCTTTCCATTTGTTAAGTTTCATCTGCATATGCCCTCTCTTTAAAAACTAGACCAAAAACAGCTTAAAGTCACCTTTTTTGTATTCTATAATATTTAGTATACTGCCAAACATACAGTAAATACTTAATAAACACTTAATTGCTCTGTCTTGAAGGAAAATTCTTATTTCAAGCCAAGTGTTTGATCTTTCATGTTTGGAATGTATTCTCTCCAACAGAAAATGAATCAAAACTTAAAAGTCTACATAAATGGTCTTTATCCCTAAATAGTTTGTGTGGTTTTTTTTTTTTTTTTAAAGAAGACTTCTTGCTCTAGAGTAATTCAAGAAGTATTTATTCTTAGGAAAGAATATTTCCTGGAACTTAATTGGTTTATTATCAGAAAGAAATAGTAGCCTGAGTTAAATACAGCCTGTATTTTTTTTGTCCTGTCTCTCACTTAAATGCACCAAAATAATAGAATGACAAACACATTGCAATGAATTAACACACCACTATGATAACCCAAAAATGCTTTGTTCTCATTGTCATCATGAGGTCATTTAATTCTTGCCACAGATCACAGTTGTTTATGTTCTAAGTTCTTAAAAGTATGCCCATCCCAGAAATCTGCTGGCAAATGCACAAGGACATTCTTTAGAGTCAGCCTTAGTGAGAAAAGCCACTATACGGCTGAAAAAGTCCTCCACCATTTATAACTGCTTTTAACTTTGCATAAATTCATTAAAAAAATTTAAGCATATCCAAGGAATCCTGAATTAGGTAAAGATAGCAACAATTATCCCAGAAAAAAGGAGCAAAAGCCCCTTTCAAATCAAATGATGAATGCAGATGACTCAGTATGACAATAGTACTAATTTCAGTGCAATCCATTCAGAATTATTTTGGCAGTTTGCGTGCATATAAAAGCACTCATAAATATCCATCCTTTCAAGATCTGCTAAAATAAAAGAGTAGGCATTCCATCTGACCTTGCTCATATGAAATACTGAAGTCTTCAAAGGACAGGACAAAAATAACTTAAAATAACTCAACTAGGTACTGTAACAGGCTTTGTTTATAAAGACAAAATGCATGCTGTAAGCTTTCTGATACAGACTGAAACTAACTTTCTTCTAACACATGAAAACAAGACAGGTAAAATGAGGACTATAAAGTTAAGAAGTTTTGATAAGATATTCTTTGCAGGAACTGTTTATCATGTAGTTGTTAATTTTGTATCTCCCAAAACATTTAAAGTATCCACAAAAGATACCCTCAACCTATTTGCTGAATGAACAAATGTAAATACTTTCTGCTGTTGATTGCTTAAAAGCTTCTTCACAGGGTAGACACTTCCTTATAACTGTCTGGATTAAGTTTATCTTGACTTCTACTTCTTTTTCAAGTTTCCTTTTACCTTCTCTTAAAATGGTGGCTTCCATTCACAAGTACATTCCATTTATTGCAAATCAAAATGTCCCTGCCGCTTAGAATCAAATGTTCTTAAAAAGCTGACTTCAAATACAAGACAACATTTGGGCCTCATTAAGGAGCTATTGTTTCCTGTATTTGCCTGCAATTTATTTGTATGTTTTCCTTGCTTTTCAAGCAGCTTGTGACAAAAACTGTCCTAGTACTGACAGACTAAAGTTTTGACCAAGGTGGTGAAGCCATTCTGCTAATGAATTTATGACAAAGAAGACTGAAGAACTATTTGTGCTACTTATTGTTACACATGCTTATAGACAAGTTAGAAAATTTATGAAAACTATTAGATAAATGACTAAGATATATGAAAACAAAGGGAAATCCAAAGTCCAGTTTTAACAAGAAAGCTCAAACAGAAATTCAGAAGCGTGGGTTTTCCTTGGGGATACAAACTAATCTAATATAGTCCACTATGGATCTTGGGATTGTTATGGGCTGCTAGCCAAGGGGCGGCAGACAAAGTTTGGCATCTGATCATGGTGGGAGGTCCCATCAGAGACCACTACATAAAGTCAGAACCCTTAAGTGTGCCCTCAGCACACATCCTTCCCCCTATCAGTCAGAGAAAATACATTCCCATTTAGGGTCTGGATATGGAATAAATAAAGTAAAAATACACTTTACCCCAGAGTATTTATAACCACAAGCCCATAAATCCATGGACTTGTGGCTGAATTCACACTACATGTGTGGTCCTAAATATTCCAATTCAAAAACTCAGTTTCAATAGATCTTGGATTAGAAATGTCTTTAAACACCTGGCAACTACTCTCTTAAAGAAACACTGTTAGCTGGGCACTGGCTCATGCCTGTAATTCTAGCTACTCAGGGGCTGAGATCTGAGGACTGCAGTTCAAAGCCAGCCTGGGCAAGCAAGTCTGTGAGACTCTTATCACAGCTAAAATATCAAAAACCTGGAAGTGGAGCTGTGGCTAGAGTGCTGTAGAACACTAGCCTTGGGCAAAGAAAAGCTCAAGGACAGCACTCAAGCCCCAAGTTCAAGCTCCCAACTAACCAAAATTTAAAAAGAAAAGAGAAGATATTAAAAGATCAGAGTATTTAAAAATAATTGCAAAAAAAAAAAAAAAGGCTCAAGGAAAAACCTCTTCATGAAATAAAAAGCATTAATTGAGGACTGGAAGTATGGTTCAGCAGTAAAGTGCCTGCCTAGCAAGCATCAGGCTCAGGCTGAGTTCAAACCACACTACTACAACACAGACAAACAAAACAAAACATAATTGAAATTATTAAGTCAATGGCTAAGTTAAACAGCATAGTAAACAGATGTAAAGAAAGAATAAAGAAGTACAGAAATTACTCAATAAACCATGTAGACTCAAAAGTATGGAAAACATGAGTTGTCAAATACAGCGTGAGAGTAGCATATTTATACAGGGCTTCCTTAAAAAGAAAACAGAGAAGATGAAATAAAAAAAACTTAAGTGAAAATGGGGTGGGTACTGGTGGTTCATGCCTATAATCCTAGCTACTCTGATGTGAAAATGAAGGTTTAAAGCCAGCCAGGGCAGTAAGAGCTATCTTATCTTCAGTAAAAAGCTGAAACTTGCTGGGCACTGGTGGCCTGTAATCCTAGCTACTTAGGAAGCTAAGATATAAGGATCACGGTTCAAAGCCAGCTTGGGCAGGAAAGTCGGCAGGAAAGTCTGTGAGATTCTTTTTCTCCAAGAAACCACCAGAAAACCGGAAGTGGCACTGTCGCTCAAGTAGTAGAGTGCTAGCCTGGAGATGAAGAGCTGAATCAGGACATCACCCAAGCCCAGAGTTCAAGCCCCATGACCAACCAAAAACAAAACAAAACAAAAAAAATGCTGAAACTGGAGGTAGAAAACAAAGGGTAGAATGACAGCCATGAGTAGAAAAAGATGAACATACTAAAAGCTTTTAGTATCTCCACAAATATGCACAACTTTCATCTCCTCAAAGAAATCCTATAACTCTACTGCTTCTCTAGTAACCATACTCAACTTCTTGTCTCTACACATTTCTCTGTACTGGATATTTCATATAAAATGTCACCTTTTGATTTCTTTCATTTAGCAAAGTAGTTGCAAAGTGCATATATATTATAGCATCCATCAATACTTGATTTTTTACTTTGTATTCTTTATTTTTCAGAGATATTTTTCTATGATAAAACTTCATATAACATTACAAAAAGGATATACAAAAGTCATTCAACAATAACAACTATCAAGGAAATGCAAATAAAAATGACAATGAAGTATCACCCAGACTTGTTTGGACCACTATTATGAAAAAGGCAAGGTAACAAGTATATGTGGGGGAGTAAACACTTGGACACTGTTGGGAGTGGAGGGCATAAATTTGTATAACCTTTGTTGAAAACACTTGTGTCCATCAACAGACAAAAGAAATTGCAGTACATACACACACTCACATAACATGAAATATTATTCTGCCAAAAAGAAGGAAATCTGCCATTTTTTTTGACAATATGGATGACGTGGAGGATGTTATTCTTAATGAAATAAGCTATGGGAAGACAAATAGTGTAAATAGAATCCATAAAAAGAGAATAAAATGGTGGTTACCACAGACTGATGGGCAAGGTATAGGAAATGTTGATCAAAGAATAGAAACTTTTGGTTTGAGATGAATTCTAAGGATTTAATGGAAAACATGGATGATACTGGATGTGTGAACTAGGTTGTAGTAATCATTACACAATATGTATGTTTTTCAGGTCCTCATACTGTATGTCTTAAACATATTCAATCTTTGGTTTTCGATTATTTTTTAAACTACACATAATGGAAAACAAAATAATAAATACTTGTCTAGATGATGAAATGTGATACCCCAGGTGTGGAAAAATGAGCAGGACAAATAGGTACATGTTAGCAGGTTCAAGCTTTTTTGGTGGGAAAAATACTCATTAACTATTAGAAATGAAGAGGCCATGCTGAACAAATGATGAGACTGTCTTAATCCAAGAACTATGATTAATTATATACATTGAATATATATATAATAAAGACATTAATAAACTTGACTATATTATTTTTGTTCTTTAAAAGACAATATAAAAAGGGTAAAAAGACAGGTCATAAATTAGGAAAGTTACTTGTAGAATACATGGCTAACAAAAGACCAGCTTGAAATATATGAAGACCTCTTCTGAGTCAATAAAACAGAAGACCACCACATGGATGAGAAAACATGAAGTAATATTCTTCCTCATTAACAGTAAAATAAATGACCAAATAATCCTTTAAACACTTCCATTTCCTACCTCATTTAGAGTGAAAGCTAAAGTTCATTTAGTGATCTACAAATACTCATGATTTGGCTATCTCTCTGAGTTTATTATACTCTACTCTCCAAAAACCTGGCATATCCTCTAGAGATGTCTGTCACATCATTATCACTGGACACACAAATTAAAAAAATGGTTCAACCTTGAGGCCTTTGAACTTGTTATTTCCTCTGCCTGAAATGTTTTTGCCTAAGATAATACATGGTGTTGCAACCTTATTTCCCTTCATTCTCTGTTCAAGTGTCACTTTCTCAATGAAGTATCACCTGACTACCCTATTTAAATTGCTACACAGTCCCACTCTTCACAAATTTCCTATTCTCCATCTGGGTTTATGCTTTATTTCCATAGTCCTTATGCACCTGAAATAGATATACTTATTGTTTACTTGTTTATAAATCCCTTTCTTTCCTCCCACAATTCCCACACACTAGAACATATGGCCCTATGAAAGCTTGGACATGCGTTTATTCTGTTCAGTGCTATTATTTCTAGTAACAAGAACAGTCTGGTAGACAGTAGGAACTCAAATATTTGTGTGCCTACAAACTAAAAAAGTATAAAGTATCATTACACACTTACTCAACAGGTAAAATTTTAAAAGCCCAGTGATATTAAGGGTGAAGATGAACAGTTATTAGAGTTCCCCCTACTAGGGAGAATGCAAGATAGTACAAGCTTTTGGAAAAGAAAAATGGTTATAACCTTTTACAGGTAATTATGAGCATACTATCAAGTAACTCTCTCTCCCTCTCTCTCTCTCTTTCTCTCTCTCTCTATACACACACACACACACACACACACACACACACACACACACACACACACACACAAAGAAATTTTACATATATACATATGACAAGGTTAAGAATACTCACAAAAATGGTCTGAAGTACTGTTTATTATAATAATAATATGCTACAAAAATTGACAATAGACTTTGGCATAGATATTGTGACAATGATAAAATAAAATCCTATGTATAAGTGAAATAAACTATATTTGAAGGTATGTATACAGCTTATTCTCAAAAACAGAACATTTAAATAGCAAAAGCGAATGTCAGAAGAATATACAGATAGGCTTTTATAAGGCTCAGGACTAACAAAAAACAAATACTATTTAGGGAGACATGTGTTTGTGATAAAACTTTAGAGAAGAAATGGAATGATGAACACAAAAGGTAGGGAGGAATTATTGGGAGTTAATAAGGAACTGTAAACACTGATGAAATCTGAATACACAGATGACTGCTTCAGCATTTTTTTCAATTGAGAAATCTACGATTCTTGCACAATAAATTATAAAATTTTAAAGATAAGTCAGTGAATGTTTACTTTTTGTGTTAAGCTGGCTTTAGTCATTTCCTTCTCACCAAAAATGATAAGGAAAATCCAGGTTATTTGATTGTAAGCCCTCAAGGCCCTTTTCATTATCACATTAATCTTTTATTGCTATCCCAATTTTGCGCTGAATAGGTCCCAAGCTGTACACTGTATTTGTGAAGGTCACTAGTAAGTTGCTGGTTTGAAACTCAGGGATGTCTAAATGATTTCCTACTGGAAGAGCTTCTGATCACAGAAACTATGAATATGTAAGAATATGATGAAGCTGGTATAATCAAAATGACATCTCTAAGTTGATTTAAAAATTTCCTTGTCATAAAAGTAAAAGGAAATGAAACACACTTCAACTTCCCTACCAGTCTAACATTTTACAACCTTTATAATAGTTGTATCTAAATTCAAACAATATTTCTCTGGCTACAATTGACACATTTTCTTCATCAAGAGTTTATAAGTAATTTTTTCCAAGTCTTTCCATTTCCTTATGAATGGGGCAATGTCATTCTTTTTGATGGAAGCATAGAATTCCATTGTGTATATATACCACATTTTCTTTTACTTTCTCTTTTTTTTTTTTTTGCCAGTCCAGGGGCTTGAACTCAGCACTGAACTTGGCACTGTCCTTGAGTTTCTTTTGCTCAAGGCTAGCACTCTACCAGTTGAGGCACTTTTTCTGTTTAGTGGTACTGAGGAATTGAACCCAAGGCTTCATGAATATATACCATATTTTCTTGATCTATTCATCTACTGAGGGGCATCTGGGTTGGTTCTATACCTTAGTTATGGCCAACAATGCTGCAAAGAACATGGTAGCTTTAGTGTGGTTTTATCTATGGTCATTTGGTAGCTTTAGTGTGGTTTTATCTATGGTCATTTGGGTAAATGCCCAGGAGGGGGATTGCTGGGTCATAGGGGAGCTCTACATTTAAAACCTCCATACTGCTTTCCAAAATGGTTGAACAAGTTTACACTCCCATTAACAGTGTAGTAGTATTGCCTTTTGGCCACATCCCCTCCAGCATCTGTTATTATTAGGTTTCTTCATAATGGCCATTCCAACTGGGGTGAGGTGGAATCTCAATGTTGTCTTGATTTGTATTTCTTTTATGGCCAGAGATGCTGAACATTTCTTCATGTGTGTATTGGCCATTCTCTTTTCTTCTTCAGAGAAGTCTCTCTTTAAGTCATTAATGGGACAGTTGTTACTCTGAGGATTTGTTCTAGGGGGGGTTAATTTTTTGAGTTCTAGGTATATTTTAGATATGAAGCCCTTGTCTGTTGTATAGCTAGTAAAGATCTTCTCCCAATCTGTAGGCTTTCTTGCTAGCTATATCCTTTGCACTGCAGAGACACTGTAGCAAAGCAAGCCAGGCTTGCATGGTTTCCCTCATTTGTAATAACTAGAGTATGTCTATGATATTCTCAGTAGAGGATCACAACAGCTCAATAGCCAGATGCATATGACCACATAAAATGAAGCTTAACAAAATGAACTCCAAGAAATGAAACAAGAGGTTTTTATAATGTCCTATTCGCAGTTATTTCTTTTTTCTTTCTATTTTTTCCCCTTTGGTTTATGCCCTGTTGTCACTGCTTTTGATTTTTTTTTACCCTTTGTCTTGTATATAAGTTTATATGATTTGCAAAAGGGTAAGGGAATCATAGAAACAGGTGGGACAAAGAGTGAAACAATGCAACAGTGATATTCACTAGACACTATGTTGGAAATGTACAAATTAACCATATATTTTAATGACAGGTGAGCCCGTCTTATTCATGGAAGGTTCTCAGTGCGGATGCTGCAACCCATATGGTACCAAACCCTACTATTGCTATTGTTACTGCTATTGAGACATTTGATCTGATAACTGAGATGGATACTAAATGCTAGTGGGTCAGTAGCATATTAAGAATGTACATGGATGAGATTGCATGCTTATCATGATACTCAGAATGACGTGCAATTTAGACCTATAAGCTTTGACTTCTAGAATTTTCCACTTCATACTTTTGGTCTGCAGTTGATGGTAGGAAACTGAAACTGCAGAAAGTAAAACTACAGTTGAGAAGAAGCCATACTTCTAAAATGGTTTTCCAAATAAAGTAATTACAAGAAAAGCAGTGCCTTCCCAATTACTTTCTTATTATAATCTACACAGAAAATAATATTTGGGTAGCATACAGGAACAAATGAGGCGACAAAGGAAACAACTGAGGGCTCTAGCTGGTGTAAAGGAAAAGAGCGAGTATTTTGGCAAATTTGTCATCCATTGGTAGAATGTTGGCTGGCAATCTTTGAAATAGCATAATGAATTAAGATTAACTCATTTCCACTTTTCCTTTTTTAAATTTTTTATATTATAAAGGTGATATACAGAAGAGTTACATTTATATAACTTAAAGAGTCATTTCCACTTTTCTATGTATTTAATTCTATTTATTTGTTTGGCAATGTCTTCTATACAACACTGTACAATATAAGAATGAGAATAATTTAAAAATAAATTATTATCATAATAAATTTAACATTTAGGACTTCAGGGTTAGGGGCATGTTTTAAGTAGTAGTGTTCTTGCTTAGCAAGCACAATGTCCTAAATCCAAAGAACTCTTGTAGTGGCAAAAAGAAAAAAAGGAAAAAAAATAAGATTTCAGTATTTCCATGTTTTTTCTTACAAGTAAGCACTGTTTCTATTTTGATAAATTGTCTGGTAATATTTATTATCTACTACAGATAACTATGATAGGTTAAGCATTCTTGGATCCAAAAAGCTATTATACTCTTAACTAAAAACCATTAACACATGCCTAGATGCCTGACAGCAAAGATGTAAAATCTCCTTTTGGCCTTTTATTAAAACTTCAAAACAGCTAATTAATTAGAAACTAGGTTTCTCACACATTACCAAACACGTGATCTCTGTAGCAGATCAAAATTTCTTTTCAACCTAAAGAAGCTTATAATAGCACAAGGTTTTATCTCAGATAAGCACTTATTAGTTGGAAAAAAAATGCCCTAAATTCCCAAGTAAAATTTCCTGAGGGTCTTATATCTGTGTACACAAAAGTAAATACATGTAGATTGAGATGAACACTAAACTAAGAGGTCATGGCCCAGATTTAATTATGAGCATGGAGAAATATTCTTTAAAACATTTTAGTGTTTTCAGATAGATTGAGGTTTGAATTATTCTCTCTCCTAGCTTTTTGATCCTGAGCAAATATGTGCCTCAGTTTTCTCCTCTGCAAAACAAGGACTAACCACTTGGAAGAATTTAATGTAATATTGCTTATCGAGAATCTAACACAGTTCCTGACACATCACTAGCATAAAAGTACATTAATTCTCCCTTCTCAATAGGGTATCTTAAAATGTTAATTCTTCTGAATTGAAATTATATATCTAAATAAATTACTTAACAAGCATTTTAATCGCCTAATAGGAGTTTCAACTGAAAATATGTTTAAAACAAATCTAAAGTGACAATGCTTAGGAAAGTTTGATTAAGGCACAGAAAGGCTTTCCTTATTATGTAAGCCCATTCCCAAAGAAACTTATACTTTCCAACTATGTGCTTCAATTCACTACCAAGGCACATCATTCCAAATCAAAGGGAAATCATCCAAGTCAAATTAGTGATACTTATCTTTAGGCACACATACAATTAGATTTTCAAGTTCTTGCCAAATAATTTTACAGATAAAAGTTTTCCATGCTGATGGAACTAAGGCTATATCAAATGAGGATAGGTCTTTTAATGTTCATTTGGTAAGAGTTATTCTACTCACTCTTGACAAAGTAGATTTCATCTGGCAAATGTCAATGTATAAAGAGTAAGACAGGGTCTCTCCCATAAGAAATCAGCAAATTAAACTGGCCTAGCCACCAGTTCAAGCCACATAACTTTTACCAGCTTCACTTTGGGCCTCAAAATTGAAAATCATCACTGCACTATAGCCAGTGAGTAATTGTCTACAATGGTCTACCCATAAAAACAGTGAGAAAGGCCAGCAATTTTTCCAGTGCACAAGAATGTAGCATATAGTCCTATAGTAAAATTACATTTTGTATCAAATCAAAGATCTATAAAAAATGTATTTATGCCCTAACCTTTCTGTCAGTTCAAAACCTAAACCTACTGTTGAAATTAGATTGGTTTTATGTTTAATTTTTGTCAATATTTCTGAGTCTTGAAAAAGAATTTTTTTTAAAAACTGCCCAGTTAGTATCACAAACTAATAGAATCCTTTCAAAAGTCACTACTTAAAAAAAAAAAATCATGAGATATTCTACTCTTAGGAATTTATCTCAAAGAAAATTCAGTGAAAGTTTATTATGTTATTCTTAACAGTAAAACACTGTAAAGTATCTAAAGTATAACAGGAATTATTTATAATTTAGCAAACAAAAACACAATAAAATGTGAGAAAGATCTTATGATTATAGTTTACTTAGAAACATAAAAAATAAGTGAAATAAGAAAGCAAAATAAGATATAATCAACCATGTATATTTGTGTAAGATACTATAAACATGGATGCATTAAATTAGTTAAATTTATAGGTTATATGACTCTTCAATTTTAGAAAAAAAAAAAGGACAGCAATAACAAACCTGTTAAAAGCAAGTAGTCTGAGTGAATTCTGTCAAAAAAAAAAAAACATATGGAACATGTGTGAAGAAAAATGATAGTCTGCTATCCAGGCAGTCAGTATATATAGACAGAATGATGATGTGGTATAACCACAAATAAAATAGGCAAAAATTCTGCTATAAAGACCAAAGAATTCACAACTTCAAACAAATCAACAGAGCTGTGGGTTGTGGGAAAACAACCTATGTAGCAAGCTCCCTCTTTGAGCTGACTTTGAGCAGACTGCAACTCTAAGGCAAAGTCAAAGAAAAGTCCTATACTTGGAAGTGATGGCTACAGATAAATCTGGTGTTATGATACATGCCATGTGCAGAGGACTGCATTGGAAGACTCACTCTAGATCCTTGAAACTAAAGGACTTTACTAACTTAGTTGGGATCATATAGAAGGGAGGGAGAAAGAGAGAGAGAGAGAGAGAAAAAAACAGAGAGGTACACAATTAACTTGAAACTCCTTAAAATATTTTAGTACCTTCTAAAGCAACTAGTGTTAAAATTATCTTTAGGTTTTGCTTTAAATTCTTTTCAAGAGCTTTTTGGGAAATGTTTTATTTTTAAAAATCTTAAAATCATCAAGAAAGAAAAAAAAACTTTCAATAATCCAGAAAGAGACATTTTCTACCAACTCTAAAGAGAAAATGTGCTAGCAATACTTCCAGATAGCCCTAGCAGCTCCTCATTTTTATGACACATTCCACACATCATTCAAATTTTTTTTTTATAGTATGAAGTTACAGCTTATTACCTTATAAAGCCTTCACAGCCAACCTGTTGATGATTCAAGGAAGGAACACACTTAAGTTTCAAACTTCTAGACACTTAAGAAGTGTCTAGTGTGGCTTTGTGTGTGTGACTTGATATCCTCCTCAGCTCCAAACTAGGAAGCAAGCTCAAAATTCTTTTAGCGTATTTTTAAGTTTAGGTTGTTCCATTTAATCCTCTCAAGTCAAGATTTCAAACATCTGGTTATTTTAAAAGTTCCGACCAAAAAAGCATTTTTGTGAATACATTTAAAATAGTGAGCACATTGGCAATAAATGGAAATAGAGATAAAGCCAAAAGTAAATAGTGAACAGGTTTGAGATGTCTGAAAATTAAATGTCTGGAATGGGACTGTCTAACAAAATGAATGTACAAGTGATTTAAAACTATTTCTGAATAAAAAATAAAAATAACAGATAAACCAATTGCTACATTTATTTGTCAACTGATGTCTGTGCATGTAAACTTCCTAAATGAAGACTGAAGAGTCAAGATGAAAAGAAGAGAAGGAAAAAAACAGCTTTATAAAGAGCAGTTACCAAAATAAAAATAGGATTACAAATGTGAAGAGTGGAGGAAAGAAAAAAAACAACAAAAGTGGAGTTTGCATCCTTGCTCCATGGTCTTGTTGGATGAAACTGAAGTCTCTGTGCTTCTGGATTCCATACCTCCATCCCATGAATAAGGTATTTAGATCACTGTTTCTGACAAAAATCTCTCATACATTCTTGGCCTTACCACTATTATAGCTTTAAGATCACCAGAACCAAAATCATATGACCTTTATTCATATTTAAATTGGTTACTAAAAGTAAATTCTAGATCCCAAATCATTTCCAATTCCCGTTCTTCCCCAACAAATGAATCCTTTCTTTTTTTTTTTGGTCGGTCATGGGGCTTGAACTCTGGGCCTGGGCGCTGTCCCTCAGCTCTTCAGCTCAAGGTGAGTGCTCTACCACTTGAGCTACAGCGCCACTTCCGGTTTTCTGGTGGTTTATTGGAGATAGGAGTCTCACGGTCTCTCCTGCCCGGGCTGGCTTTGAACCGCCATCCTCAGATCTCAGCCTCCTGAATAGCTAGGATTACAGGCGTGAGCCACCAGCGCCCAGCCCAAATGAATCCTTTCTACAAATTAGGAGTCACGATCAGCCATAAATAGGTCATTAACAAAAGTCATTTATCTTCTTGCCTATTAATTTGACTCTCACAAAACCTGGTCTTCCTTTGGGACACTACCTTCCTTGTATCCTTGGTAGGAGATGACTGATGTATTGTACATATTCGTTGTATTACAATATAAGGAACTGTTAATTCCTCACCTCCGTGTATATTGCAAATACCCTCACAAGACACATTTTATTCACAAAAACCTAATATACTAATTATATGCTGTTTACTAATCAGAATGAGTCAGGAAGAATAACTAGCAACATACCTATAATATCGAACTTATATATGAAGCTGGGCCCAGGTGGCTCAAACCTGTAATTCTAGCTACTCAGGAGGAAGAGATCTGAGGATTGTGATTTGAAGCTAGCCTAGGCAGGAAAACCCATGAAACTCTGATCTCCAATTAGCCACCAAAAAGCTGGAGCTGGAGCTGTGACTGAACTGGTAGAGCACTATCTAGCCTTGAACAAACCAGTTCCCAGGCCCTGAGTTCAAACCTCTGTACCAGCATTAGAAAAAACAAAAAACAAAACCAAAACCAGCCTTATATTTTAAGATCTTATAATTAATACTTATAGTTATTTATTATCCTACTTAACAATTTCGTGGGAAATAAATACCAATAGAAGGCATATTATTTCAGTTACTACATGTGTAAACCATTGTTTATTTGTTATCTACCTCCCTTAGTACTTTACACTTAAAGGATTTAATGCCAAGGTTATTATAGTATAAAATCTAATGAAAAAGAGAAGCTTAAATAGTACAAATTAAAAGTCCTTCTAAAAAAAATCAAGCCAAACCATATTCAAGAAAGTATGAGTGGGAAGTGGTGCTGTGGCTCAAGCGGTAGAGTGCTCTCCTTGAGCTGAAGAGCGCCAAGGACAGCGCCCAAGCCCAGGGTTCAAGCCCCAAGACCGAAAAACAACAACAAAAAAACCCAAAGAAAGTATGAGTGATTTTAGTGGCCTTGCTTTTCTGAAAAGTTTTGGAGATTCAAGTAATAGAACCAATGACTGATATATATGAACCCATACTGGCCCTCTGTGGTTTATGGAAGTATAACATCAGAAAAGTTCAGCGGTTCAGGGTAATTGCTACTGAAAACACATTTCTTAAGACATAAATCTACTACAACATACACATGACATGAATAATATTGCAATTTATAAGACATCTTTATATACATCTCAAACTAACGGAAGAAAGGCACTATTACTCTCACTTTCGAAATGAGTAAGCTGACATTCAGAAAAATTAGTCATCTAACATATAGAATATCATTCACATGGAGATATGTGCACATACATAACGAGTTCACAGGCCCCATTAGGGCCCTTCAAAAACAGGACAGTTTAGGATGTTCAAAATGTAATTTTAAATTGAGGTGTTCACCTCTCTATTGAGAAAACAAATTTTTCTCCACTTAAAAAAAAGTAAAAAATAGCCGGGCGCTGGTGGCTCACGCCTGTAATCCTAGCTACTCAGGAGGCTGAGATCTGAGGATCGCGGTTCAAAGCCAGCCCAGGCAGGAGAGACCGTGAGACTCCTATCTCCAATAAACCACCAGAAAACCGGAAGTGGCGCTGTAGCTCAAGTGGTAGAGCGCTCGCCTTGAGCTGAAGAGCTGAGGGACAGCGCCCAGGCCCAGAGTTCAAGCCCCACAACCGACAAAAAAAAAAAAAAAAGTAAAAAATAGTGGGAGGGAAGGGATGGTAGGGGAAAAACAAAGGAGGAGGCAACAAAGCTGGATAAGAAATATACTCATTACCTTGCTCTGATAACTGTAATTCCTTTGTACAGTATTTTCACAATAAAATACTTAATTAAAAAAGTTTTCACAATAAACTTAATTAAAAAAATAAAAAATATATACCAATAGTGATGATAATTTTGCAAAGTGGTAACTACTAAAGACATCATTAAGTTGGTATCACATTTTTGGAAAAGAAATTTGACAAAAACTTCAAGATACAAAAAAGTATTCATGCCTTTTCTTAGTATTTCTATTTCTGGGAAGGTATCCTATAAAAATAACTCAAGACATAGAAAATGCATCCTAGGCACTTATTTATAGTATTTGAGACACCTGTCATGTGAGATTTAACAACTGAGTTGTTGACACTGTTTTTTGGTTTTTTTGGTCCTGGGGCTTGAACTCATAACCTAAGTTATGAGTTCAATAGCGTGGGCACTATTGCTGAAGTCTTTTTGCTCCAGGCTAGTGCTCCACAGTTTCACTTTCAGTTTTCTGGTTGGTAACTGGAGATAAGAGTCTCATGGACTTTCATGTCTAGCTTTGAACTGCCATCTACACATCTCAGCCTCCTGAGTAGCTAGGATTATAGGTGTGAGCCACTAGTACCCAGGGACACTGGTGGTTTTTAACTGATGTACCAATCACAGGTTGAACCACTGCATATGTGAGGTTACTTTGTGATAAAGTTACATAATAGTAGTAGTCCTGACTGCCATGTATCTTTCTGCTGCTCCCTGTGGCGTGGTTGCACTCTACTAGTCCTCAAGTACATAAAAGTACTTTTAAAATGGGAGGACATTTTTGTTCAAAAATAGTTTAAGTTAAAAGGCCCCCCAAAAGCCAGCCAATTATTTGGCTAAGGATAAAAGTGAACAGATCTAAGAAAGGACTGATATTTGTGGGTTTGGAAACTATTTGTTTTTAATGCCATGAATCTACTGTAGTAAAGACTAAAATATGGTTAAATATTCAACAATAGAGAAATGGCAAATAAAACCACAATCTACCAAAGCAGTGGTAGAACATAAATAGTGAAATTACAAGTAATAATTTTTCATTTCAAAGTATTATATGTAATAGTAACATTACAACCACAAGTTAAAAAGTCAAAATAAGATGCTGAGCATGATGGATTACCCTATAATCCTAGCTACTTAGGAAATGGGAGATTGGAAGGATTAGAATTTAAGGTCAGCCTGGGCAAAAAGTGAGTAGGAACCCTATCTTGGCATACACCTGTCATCCCGGCTACACGGGAAGTAATAGGTAAGAGGACTGCAACCTCAGGCCAACCCTGGGCTAAAACTCAGGACTTTTTTTTTCTTGTGTGGGTCCTGGTGTTTGAACTTAAGAGCTTGGGTACTCAATGCCAGTGCTCTATGACATAAGTGACAGCTCTACTTCTGGCTTTTGTGGTGGTAATTAAATATAAATGGACTTTCTAGCTCAGGCTGGCTTTGAACCATGATCTTCAGATTTCAGCCTCTTGAATAACTAGGATTAACAGTTGTGAATTATCGGCACCTGGTTGAGTCTATTTTCAAAATAGTTAGAGCAAAAAAGGGCTAGAGGCAAGGCTCAAGCATAAGGCTGTGTTCAAACCTCATAGTAACAACTAACAAGAAACCCTGAACAAAGAACAAAAAAAAAGTTAAGACAAAATGTCCTGTTAAATAGAAAGAACAATTTCCAATTCATGGATGTCATAATAGAACATTACAATAAAACTACAGATCAAAACTCCTCACTAACACAGGAACAAAAATTTGTATCCAAGGATTCAATATCCACAGATGCTACAAACTGTGGATTAACACACAGAATGAAAAACCACCCTGGGGTGACAATGTCCAAAAAGAAATGTACCTTTTATCTGACTTATGTAACTGTAACCTCTCTGTGCATCAACTTTCTAATAATAAATTTTTTTAAAAAAGAAATAAACAAAATACCACCTTACACCTGTACTTAATATGCAGACCACTATGTGCACAGCCTTTACATTGTAGAAGATATTACAAGTAATCTACAGATGATTTTAATTATATAAGAGGAGGCATATAAGTTATATGCAAAAAGAAAGTCACTTTGTTTAAAGCATTCAAGTGTCTGTTTTGGTATACAGAGAAAGTAGGAGGGTTCCCAGAACCAATTCCCCAAGGATAGAAAGGGACAACTGGATGTAAAGAGCAATAATCTTCAGAAACAGTCCTGTTTATTAAAGCATATGCTGATTTGCCAAGGACTGTTGGAAAAATTATTGTGTATGCCTTAAAACAATTCCTCTATCTTTACTCTTTGTTAATCTTTGACACTTTTTAAATTAACCTTTTTCTAAGTACTATACCACATTTCTTTGACTATTTACAGCAAAACTGAGATGGAAGACCATATAATTCATATTTTGTTTGTGTTAGTGAAATCTCATGAATTAAAAACAAGAAGTAACTATGGGAGTAAAGAAACACACTGTGCCTGGATTCAACTCTCTCTAAGAATTCAGGAATTAAATACTTTCATAAGTGGATAGAATATTTGTAGTTGCTAGCTAATCAAGAGTAAACTGGATTAAAAGAAATAAGCATTGCAAAGAAAGAAAATATTGGGAAAAGAGTAATACAGTGATGATGGGACCAGCTGGATGAAAAGTATTCTTAGAGTCCTTCTGTTGTTTCACACAACATTTTGAGACATCTTTCTCTCTCTTTATATGGCACAGTATTACTGTAATTAAGGCAAACAAATTCTATTTATTATTGGATCATTTAATTAAAAAATTGAATTAAAAAATAGTAAATTGCCGAGTCTAACACACTACCTGTGAAGTGAAGTACTATGTTAATTTAATCAAAACATTTCTGAAAAAGAAAAATAAATTTATATATCCAAAGCAGCCTTAATTTTTTACCTTTATATAAAAAAATACCTTCAACATCATCAAGTAAAGAAAACATTTCTTTAAATATTTCTTACCTGGAACCCACTTAATTTCCATTTCCATATCATTTTCTTTGCCTTTCTTTTCTTTGTCTTGAATAACCTGCAAGAGCTGCCTGTATTTAGCAATTTGTTCTTCATCATCCTTCTGAGTTTTCTTTGTTTTCCCATCTTCTACAATGACTCCATCATCTAAATTTTTTTTAAAAAAGTGTAATTTAATACACAGAAACAATCCATTTCTAATTTGTGTTTAGATTTCAGTCATTTCAGCAGCTTACTAAAAAAACATTGTCATAGTGGCTCATGCCTGTAATTCTAGCTATTCAGGAGGCTGAGATCTAAGAATCGTGGTTCAAAGCCAGCCTGGGCAGGAGAGGCCGTGAAACGCTGATCTCCAATAAACCACCAGAAAACCAGAAGTGGTGCCGTGGCTCAAGTGATAGGGCGCTAGCCTTGAGCTGAAAAGTTGAGGGACAGTGCTCAGGCCCAGAGTTCAAGTCCCATGACTGACAAAACAAAACAAAACAAGTTGTCAGAGACATACTACAAACACAGAATACCATAATTAAATAAAAGTCTTGTATATAATAAAAATCAGTTGTAGTAAGTTAGTACCGTCAAGGTACTATATTTCAGAATTAGTGTTTTTACTAAGTTATTATTTCAAAATAATTTGCTGAGCTGGAAGTGTGTCTTGATGGTAGAACACTTGCTTAGCAAGCACAAAGCTAAGATTTCAAATCTCTAGTACTCGGAAAAAAAAATGTGCAGCAAAGTAATTTGCCAATTACATAATACCTTATGATTCTCTATCCTACCAGCTACAGGATATTAAGGATGGTATTAGCACCTCTTTTGCCCTTTGCTATCTAGAACAGGGGCTTTAACAATGTTCTATTCAATAAAAGGAGACGGAATGTTGTTGATGTGAATTTAGAACAATACAAAAATTTCAGATTAAAGAGATAAAAGAAGCTGCTTAAATGCAATACCAAATCCTTTCCATTTGACTGTGAAAATACTTCAAAGATCTTATTAATCTATCAATGGTCAAAATAAAGAATTTCAGTGTGAAAAAATATTCACATTTCTATTTTCTAGTTATACAAAAAGTAACTAGAATACAAGAAGAAACAAACATTCATGAATATCAAATGCCAGAGAAAATTAATATACAAAGTTTCTTTGCTGTACATTTTCATTCTAACTCACTAAGTCCAAAACACAAATTAGGGAATGGTTCAGTGTGTGAGGCCCTGAGTTCAAACCCCAATATTGAAAACAGTATACATATATATACATATATATTCCACAAAATTATGTGTGTATGTATAGTAACCTATATTTTGATATAAAACATGGACTTACTGACTAAATGATCTCAATATAGAAAAATTTAGAGACAACATAATGAAGTCCTTCCCCTTTATAACATATAACTAAGTAGTCACCAAAAATGTCATTATTAAACATGAAACTATGAGATATAAGTGTTCATGTACTGTCTTTAAAAAAAAATTGTCAGGTGCCAGTGGCTCATACCTGTAACCACTTAGGAGGCTGAGATCTAAGGACTGCAGTTCAAAGCCAGCCTAGGCAGGAAAATCCATGAAATTCTTTTCTCCAACTAACTACCAAAAACTTGGAAGTAGGGCTGTTGCTGAAGTAATAGCCTTGAGAACAAAAGTTCAGCAACAGCACCAAGCCCTGAGTTCAAATCCCAGGACCAGCATACATACAAATACAAAAGTGACATGGAAAAAAAGTAAGTTAGTATTTTTATTTATTTTTGTCTAAATTAACAAAAAATGGTTGAGGGCATTCTTTCCATCCTATCACACTTTTACATTTTTCACTGAAACAGCTGAAGTTGATTTTTTCCTTGTTTGTGCTTTGTGCCACAATAATAATGTTGGATGGAATTCTGTCATGGATCCTGTAATTCAATGGATAAAACATCAGGAACACATTAAGAAAATGGCAATGTATTTCTTTCTATTAAAAGCTTACTTCTCAAAACATAATTAGAAGCAAGCTCCTTCCAGGTTGAAATTTTAGTGGTAAGTCTCTGATGGCTTACTTTAAATTGATTTTTTCCAGTACTAACATTTTACTTTCTGAAGCTCTAAAATGTGGGATAACTCATGTAGGTCTGTTCTCCTCTCAATTCAAGGACAATACTTTGTAAACGTTTTAATGTGAATGAGAATTAAATCTTTTTTTTTTTTCAAACAGTAAGCTCCCCTTATAAACAATAATCAAGGAATATCCAGTAAATCCAAAGCCTTCAAATATACTAATTATCAAAGGTACTAAATTACAGATTAAAGTAAGCTTGCAATCAGTTAAAATACTAAAGAAAAAGGCCTGTTTAAAAAAAAAGTGAGTAGTACAGTTCAACAAAAAGGCATTAATCTTTAGGGTCTTAAGAAATAAAAAGACACAAAATATAACCTAAATACTTTATGAACATCATTTCAATCTTTCCAGTCATGAGCCAGGGACTATCATGACTAGCTACAGCAGAAAGGAACAGAATGCCTAGAAAATTTGATGCACATTATTTTTCAAGGCATGCACTCTACCGCTAAGCTACCTTCCCAGCCCTGCACATTATTTTTCTTATGTAGTTAAGTCAGAATTTCAAATAAGCAGTCCAAAATCTTAACAAGAATATATTGACAAACTAGTACTAACTTATTCATAATGCCAAAAATTTATTTCGGTTTCTTCAAATCAAAATTGTTTTTGCAGCCTATTTGAAAAACTTGGAACCAATCTTCGTAAGTGTTCATGAAATAACTTTTTTTCCTTTATTTCAGAGCTGATAGTAAAAATGGTGTATAATTTTCAGAAAAGTGCTAAATAGCTATAGTATATGGTATTTTTTTTCTCACTTTATTGCAGGGCTAGTATTAAAGGAAAATGATTTATTTTCAGGAAAGTGCTAAATATCTATGCAGACATATAAATTTATCTATTTATGGGGGAAAGAACATAAAAGGTATTTGAGAAAGACTCAATGTTCAAATAAAATGTTCACTCAAATGACAAAAAAAAACCCAACCATCTAGTTAGCCCTTGAAAATGTGAAGTCTTTTGTACCCAACATAACTATCATTACAAATTATACATTTTCAGTCTATTAAGTCTTTAAGCAATTGTGTGGTTTTATTAAATGCGACATCTGAACAAATAAACGAGAATCATTAACCATGATTTTCCAGTGCATGTATGGAACACTGTTCCCTGTGGTATTTTACAAAAACAACCAAAAAAAAAAAAAACCCTGGGGAAAAAAAAAGCAGCCCTTTGCAGCAGTCTAAAATAGTGACAGACCCCATAGAAACTAACTAAGTTAAGGTTCAACAGCCCTATGTCAATACTAAAGAAGTAATTTGGATTTATTTAACTTTCCTGGAGGCCATAAAACAAAAAGAATGTGCATCTTTTAATTTTTTTCTTTAAGTAGTTGTACAAATGGGTTTCCATTCAAGAAATCAGTTTATAAGTATAGAGCATCTTGATGAGTCATCCCTTTTATCATACTCCCTACTCCCTCCCCATCTATCCCTTCTCTGCTCATTTATTGTTCTTAGTTGTATTTTTACATCTGTATTATGTATTATAAATGTATTCACCCATCATTGCTCTTTGTTTATTCGCCCCTATCATCTTAACACCCATCCCTATCAGACATGTTTCAGCTTCCTAATATTCATTCTGTCAACCTGTTAAATGTTCAAAGAGGTCTCATGAAAACACATCCCTGTGTATACATTAGTCAATTTCATTATGTATTGATGCATATAACTTTGTATTTTCACATTTCCTTATGTTTTATTTCTAACTTGCATGCCTTTGAAAAGGATCCAGATCAGTTTCAGTGTGGATTCTTATTCTTAATGATCAAGTGTTTTTGAACAAGTTGGATCACTGTCCTTTCTTTAGTCTTGTAACTGATAAGAATGTGTTTTATGGCTCATGTCCTAAGCCAGTTCTCCCATTAATGAGAATCTTCTCCAAGTGATTTATTGAAGAATTGCTCCAGGGAAGTCTGAAGAAGCTGGTAGAAGGGGAAGCTGGTAGAAAAGAATGAGGCCAAGTGATGGAGGAAAGTGCTCAGGTAAATCCTATCATCATCATGGTCCTCAGAAAGCTTGGAATATAAGAGTTGGGCCTATTCCCAGGCAAATGAGTTGAACTTTTATATTCCAAGTGTTCCAAGTTCAGGTATATGTCAAGGCTCATTTTCTCTTTAAATAGAATAATACATGCATTAGTGGGCTATTTGAATTTGAAAGTCTCTGTTAATCACTTAACAAACTGCCTAGTACAAAGTAGGAACATGGCAAAGTTGTACTTAATAAGAATTTTTCACTTTTCTTGAGGAAACTGAGCAAGTTCTAGAAGAATAACACATCCAGCTAGGGTAGTCTTGGAGGAAGATACATACTTGGACCTTTCCCGTCAGATTGCAGGAGTCACAGAATCTCTAAATAGCAGGTTTACATTCTGGATTGACTGTTACCTAGTATACTTTTGGGTGGTTCTGATCTTCAAGTAAGAGTTAAAATACACAGAAACAATTTCTTTTTCTGTGTGAGATCTTGAGAGTAGTTCTGAAATTTTGAGTACATATGATTAACAAGTCAAATGCATTGTTTTTTGTGGGTGTTTTCATATGGAAGTAAAATTAATTCAAAAGTAGCATATAGCATATTAACTACCTTTCAATCCTTTTCTTTCTTCCTACTTGTATGTGTGTTCTGCTGAAGATTGAACTCAAAGTGTCCTACATACTAGACAAGCACTCTCTCAGTAAACTGCATCCAAAATTTTCTTCCTATTCTTACTTTCTTCTAAGCTTTTACATGTGCAAGATAGAAGGCTTGAACTCAGGGACTCATGTTTCTTATTTTTTTTGTCAGTCATGGGGCTTGAACTCAAGGCCTGGGAGCTGTCCATGAGCTCTTTATAAGGCTGAGTACTTGAGCCACAGCTCCGCGTCCTGTTTTCTGGAGATAAGAGTCTCAAGTCTTTGAACCATGATCCTCAGATCTCAGCCTCTTGAGTAGCTAACATTACAGATGTGCGCCACCAGCAAATGGCTTATT
This sequence comes from Dipodomys spectabilis, assembly GCF_019054845.1. Lineage (NCBI taxonomy): Eukaryota > Metazoa > Chordata > Mammalia > Rodentia > Heteromyidae > Dipodomys > Dipodomys spectabilis. The sequence goes on from NW_024871042.1 coordinate 361,315, forward strand.
TGGCTTTTTTACTCAAGGATAGCACTCTATTCTTCTGGCCATGCCTCTATTTTGGCTGTTAATTGGAGATAACTGGCAAAAAGCCAGAAGTAGAGGTATAGCTCAAATGGTAGAACACCAGCCATGGGGGATAGATTGACTTAATTTTTTTTTTTTTTATTGTGAGAATACCATACAGAGGAATTACAATTACATGGGCAAGATAACAAGTTCATTTCTTATCAAGCATTGCCGCCTCCTCTGTTTCTCCTTCCTATCCCTTCCCATCCCCCCCCCCCACCAAAGTTGTAAAGTTTTTCGACATAACGACTTGTACATCTCATTGTTGCAATGGGTCCACCTGTATCCCTAGTTAAATGATTTGTTTTTTCCCTTCCCCTCCACAAATTATACCAATATCAAATACAACAAAAGCATGGTCAGATAAGTTGATGTTAGGGGAATGAACCCCAAGGTAAGTATTCCAATGTTTTTTGTTTTTTTTTTTTTCCTTTCATGCAACTGTTTCTAACATATTTATAAGATGATTTCTATGTTGCTTTGTATGTCCCTCCCCCACGGTATAACCCATGGCTTAAAATTTTTTTCCAGCATGTCTATGTATACAAATTATACTTGGCAGACCTCTTAAGAATTCATTTGGTTTTTCTCTTAACTTACAAAGACATATTTGCATTAATAAGTCACTAAAAGATTAACAAATACCTTGTAGCTCTTCTATCTCCTCTTCCTCCTCACTAGAGGAAGCTAAGTAGGCTTGAAAATCCATGTCCAAAAGCTCTTCTTTTTTAAACTTTCTGTTAAGTGTTGTGATTCTTTCATGGTCAGTCTCATCCCAAGTGATCTCCACCTTTTACCATTGAATGAAGGAAACAGACACACAAAAATGACCCAGAAATGTCAACAACTTATGCCTATTAAAGAATACCTACTGTTAACTTGGATACTTAACAGTAACTTTAGAAAGTGAAAACAAGCCAGGCGCCAGTGGCTCATGCCTGTATTCCTAGCTACTCAAGCGGCCATGATTGGAGGTTTGAAGCTGGACCAGTCAGGAAAGTCCCTGAGACTCTTTGATTAGTCAAAGAAAAAGCCAGAAATGACACTGTGGGTCAAGTGTACGAGCCTTGAGCAAAGGAACCCAAGGACAGTGCCCAGGCCCAGAGTTCAAGCCCCACACTAGCAAAAAAAAAAACAAAAAAAAAAACACAAAAAAAAGTTAACATAGCCTGAAACAAATACATGAATAATACAGTTAATAAGCAGTATCCTATTTATGGAAAAGGAAACATTTTTATTAACTTATATCTTTCTTTTCCTCTTAATATTCCATCATTGGTCATAATAGAGTATGTGGATTAATTGTGCTGGAAAAAAATAGGAAAATGTACTGTTGAAAAAGTTAACATTATTATCAACCAAAAAAACATGCTTTTATCTTGAGTTCTACAGGTGATTCACAAACTATGAAATAGGTCAGTGAAACAACATTTCAATTTCAGTGTGTTTAATTTTCCAAAAAAGATTAAGAGCCATAAATGAGAAAGATATCTATTGGACAGAAGTACAATAAACCCCCACGATAGTCAAATTCATGCATAACATGGCTCCTGTCCTCCATTCAGGTTTTTGCATTTCCTACTTTTCCCCTTGTGTTATTGGAGATTGAACTCAGGGACTTGAGCTTGCCAGACAGATACTCTACCACTTGAGCTACATCTCTTTTCCCTTTTTCCATTGTTATTTTCCAGGTAAGATCTCACTTTATGGCAGGACTGGTCGGGGCTATGATCCTCCTCTGTGTGCTTGGCCATGTCAATGGAGAAGAGAGGCACAAGCCGTTGCATTTAGCCTTTTCTCTCGCTCCCTCAACTGGGATAACAGATACGCACCATCATGCCCAGTCATTAGTTGACAGTCTTACAAACTTTTATGTGTATGCTCCAACTAACTGCAATCCTATCTCTACCTCCCAAGTAGCTAAGATTACAGGCTTGAATCACAGTACCAGCCTGCTAAAGATTTTAGATTCACCAAAGGGTGGGTCTCTAGTCTCCGTTTTTCTCCTAATACCAACTTCCCCAGATAAGGACAATGAATAGGTACCAATTAACCAAGAGATTCTTAAAATTATTACCACTGTCTTAGACATTCCAGCTAGTTACAGGATCTACAATTGTTCCTATTCTGCTAACTAATATCCACTAAACTGCTGCTAGAAGCAGAACAGGTATTGAGGACACAGCCAGGACTCAGCAACTCAAGACTTGCCTGGCTAGTGAGTACTTCAGTGTAGAAAGTACCATGATCTTACATTTTATATATCTGAATCTTTTAGAATTGACTTATTGCATAAAAACAGGATTTTTTTTACTACACTCATTAATGAATCACTACTACACTGGACCCACCACACTGAAGAATCAGTTTCTCGGCCACCCCTCATCTCAGAAGAGCAGAGGTCTGTCAACTCAAAAAAGGCAAGGGAAAGCCAATGTGCAGAGTACAGCTGTGGGTAGTAGTTTAAGGTAAAGAAGACAGAAGCCAGTCTGCTAAGTAACAAATTATTTCAAAACAAAGAAACCTCCTAGGTACTTGGTTAAGATTATGAAAACTAATAATCCTGAATTAAGTCTACTTCTATAGTTTAATTTTTTTATCCTATCTGTTGAAAAATGTGTGCTTTTCTAAATTTTCACTAGTTTTGTTTAACTGACAACTGAAGGAACCTGTTACTTCTTTTCCTTATGTCCAAAGATATTAATAACTTATTAAAGAATACAATTGTTTAGAGTGGTTTTGGTATTCTTTCTTTTGTGGTGCTGGGAAATCAAACACTGGACATCCACATTTTAGGCAAGTGCTCTACCACTAAAATTATCTCATCCTCAAGGGATCTAGTTGAATACTGTGTGGGCAAGACAGAAAAGAAAAAAGAAATATTAATAGACAACCAAGTCAGGCTTAATGGCATAAGAATCTGGAAGTCAACTTTAACATCTGTGGTAAATAACATATGTATATTTGTCTCATTTCCATTTGTGCATTAAATTTTTAAATACTGTCCATCTTTAAAGATCCTGTAAATAAATAATGCACACATCTCTTCTTAAAGCAACAGAAACAGCTCCACATGTTTAAAAGCTAAAAAGTACCGTTGATGTTCCCATTGCAGCAGATGTGAAGTATTTTGGTTTATATGCTGTTAAATCCACTTCTGAAGCTATATCCTTGGGCTCATCATCAAAAGTAATATCATCTGGTATAAACCTAAGACATAAAGAAAATATATATTTATTTAAACATATGCTGCAGTGATAAACAAGAGTTTATATTCTTTACTAATTAGTTATGGTTTACAAATACATCCATACACACCATATAAGTTTCTACAGAACACACATGTAGAGAGGCAAACAGCATTAGAAATAATCTTGGTAAAAATTTTTTCTAAAATTCATAAATTATGAGTCTGAAATTCCACTAAATTCAAGAGAACAATACATAGATAGAATCCTTGTCTTAGGAGACAGTATAAGTGAAGTGCAAGCACACAAGATCTACCATGTCTCAAAAACATCCAGATTCCTAATGGTGCATTCACTGGCTTGCTTTATGACACTCTGAAGATCAAAGTGATTTAATAATTCAGTGTTTTGAACACAAAGCATATGTACATGAAATGTCATTGAAAATAAAAGCTCAAGGTTTATTTAAGACACCCCAAAGTCTTAATATAACCTTATAATTTATTTCACAAATAAGTAGCTTTTCAGTGTAAATTAGTCACAGTATCTCACAATTTTCAGTCATCAGGATAGGGAATAGGAAAAAAACCCAACACACCATTATTATATTTAGGTTTATAATTTATGTAAGAGACTTTACACATACATGAAAATAATATAATTTTATAAAATATTGTTTTAGTGTTAACAGGGATGCGTAAATCCTTCTATAGAGACACTTTTGCACAGACATAGTAGAAGAAAATATCTGAGATCTATTTTTTAATGCTACATTTGCTTTTATACATATTTTTAGATAAACAAAAAAAAGTTTCTACAGATAAATAGCAGCAGAAAATTCAATTTCTTTCTTTTTGTCCTTGTACTATTATGTACAACAAAATGTAACAGAGAAGGGAACATTTTCCCATGATCAAGGTACCCAAGAGCTTACTTTAACACTAGATGGAAACGTCTCCAGAAGGAAACAGAACAAAACAGTCCTAAAAACAAGTCAGCATCAATTTATAATAAATAAATAAATAATCTAACAAATTTAAACAATCAAAACAAAAACCCTCTATTGACATTTTTAACCGAAAAGAGAAGGAAACAGCTTGTCTGATGAGATCATGCCATTCTTGCAATAAATTTAAGCATACTAATAAAATCTTATACCCAATTATAATACTTTTTGGTAATTTTTCTAAAGTCTGAATCTCTTTAAAGCAACTATGAAATGATGCATTTTTTTTTCTCCCTGAAGTATTTCATTTTGAGAACAAAGCCTCAACACATCTACATCTAAATAATGCTTCCTATTCCACATCACAGTGGGATGGTTTAAGGATTCAAAAGGACTACTTATGATGATAAAATGGTACAGCAGTTCAGTTTCCTGTTTCCTTAGAATTGAAATTCACAGCCATCTAAGGCTCTTCAGCGCTGGGTCAGTGAAGACCTAGCACTTGCTGAAAACAATTTTGGCCAGTGGCTACTGTTTTGGACAGCACAGATCTTGAAATACCAGTGACTAGCAAATGCCTTTCCCCCTACTTTAAGGCTTTTGTCAAATTATTTCTTCTAGTACCTAAGTCTAAGATAGTTGTAAATATATATTGCATATAACACATCACCTTAAAAAATACAGACACGTTTAAAAGATCATAACTACGGTAATAAATTATGCATAATTTACATTTTCTTATTTTTCTTCTTAGAAAGCAAATGATTATTTCAGAATAAAAATCAATATAGAGCACTATGCAAATATTTTAATTCTTAACAATCATTGTAAGATTCAGCTAGTAACAACTGGATTACCTTAGATCTAGAAAAGAACAACTGCTTTCAAATTCCAGACCATCACAGTCCTCATAAATTTTACTTGCTGTTTCAGGTGAATCACAGTCTACTACTGCATAATAATACTTCAGACGTTTGAATTGATAATCTCTCAGCTTTTCTCTAGAGGCCCTAGGGAAGAAGAACTCATTAAACTTAAGTTATATAGGAACAGAAAAATCTACCTCCCATTTAAAAAAAAATAAAAATAATGTATGAAGTTCTACATCGAATCCCTAGCATGAAAAAACAAAAAGTAATTCTTTAAAATATGTAATATTAGGCTGGGAAGGTGGTTCAGTGGTAGAGTGCTTGCCTAGCATGCATGAGGCCCTAGGTTTGATTCCTCAGCACCACATAGGCAGACAAAGCCGGAAGTGGTGCTGTGGCTCAAGTGGTAGAGTACTAGCCTTGAGCTAAATTGCTGAGAAACAGTTCCCAGCCAGGCCCAGGGTTTAGGTTCCACCACCGACAGAAAAAAAAAAAAGACGTTAATACTTAAATATAAAAACTTAAAAATAAAATACAATAAAAATATATACCTATGCATATTTTTATATTATTATTATTACTACAAGCTAGCCTTCAAGACATCTTGCTTCCCTTCAGGGTTTTGCCTTATGACCAAAAAATAGCCAACCTCATTTTTTTTTTTTTAACTCTAACAGGTATAGATTTTTAGTGTTTGGACTGGAATTAAGTTATCTACAAAAGGAAAATGAGAATTCCATATACCTAACCTTTTACCCTATTTCTTAGAAGTTATTTTATTTTTTGTTTGCTTTGCTATCACATACAGCATTTTCAAGTAAAACCTCTAGACCAAACATTGCATTATAACATACACGTGGAAGGAATAGCTCTATCCACAAAGAAATTCTTAATCTTACAAAATATTTGCTCCAGAATCATTTGCTTCCCCTACCACAAACTTGATCATAATTTTCACTAAGTGTACAGAGAGCTCCACCTAGTGGTTCAAAAAGTATCTTTAAATTTTTTTTTCTATACTGTACTATGATGATAAAAGAACCTTTTGATTCTGCCATTTTGCTATTTAATCCTCAAATAAGAAAAAAATTCAATAAAAATCAGGGAACTGAACATGAGAAAATTTTAAATCTCTTTAATTCTGAAATACTTCAAAAACTTCAACAAATATTTTCAAGAATATACACATTTGAAGAATATATAAATGTTGTTCAAAGTGCCACTTTGACATACTGTTTTATGAACTACTTGGATCATAAATGGTATAAATGCAAGCTTAATTCTATTCAGGTAACCAGAAATCTAAATTATGACATGAATTCATAAGGTTTCAACTTATGTTCTATAGTAATTCAATACCAGTCCTTTTCAGGGGCATCTTCAGGAATACTTAGTAATTCTACTGGTCCTTGAACTTGCTCTTCCTTCATCCTCTCTTTTCCAAACTCGGAAGGATATATCTAAACACAAAAAGATAACACTGACATGATATGTACATTCTTTTCACACAATAGGCAGACTTGTGAAGATCAGGCCAAGGGTCAAAAACCTGACTCAATGACGATAACTCACTTCAGGAAAGTAAAACTCACTTCTAAACTCAGGAAGCTAAAGAATCTTGAGGAATTTCCTTTAAAATAAGTCATTTTGGCTAGAGAGTAACAGATGTGGGACTTATGAACAAAAATTGATTGTTTCCTTCACGTACTAACCAGAATGAGATGGTTCCGGTATCCAAAGGAAAAATTAAGAAAAACCAAACAAGATTTAAAGTTTAAGAAACTATAAATATAAGGGAAAAAAACGACTTGTTTAAATGATTTACACAAAATCCACTTAAAAAAATACATAAACCATAGCAAAACCAATTTTATAATACCCAATTTTATATTTTATATCTACATCACAGTATTTCTCAACTGGTTTTAATAGAAATTCTCCACGTAATAAGAAACAAAACTGATGACAATCTTACCGTATAGATATTTTAAAAAGTGAATCACTTTCAGTGGGCTTAGCATTTTTTATGGTATCTACTTTCAGAGGAAAAAAAAGCAATTACATTAACACTTTGATACTGATGAGCTTAAATATATACTCATTAATATATTTTCCAGTTGTCTGAATACGTAATTTATCAAGAGTATTTGAGGTTTGTCTTTTGTTGTTGTTTCTGTGCCAGTCCTGTGGCTTGAACTCAGCCTCTTTGCACTGTCTCTGAATTTCTGTGCCAAAACTAGTGCTCTCACACTTAAGCCACAGTGCTACTTCCAGCTTTTTGATGATTAACTGGGAATAAGAATCTCATGGACTTCCTTTCTTGCCTGGGCTGGCTTTGAACTGCAATCCTCAGATCTCAGCCACTGGAATAGCTAAGATTATGAGCTAAGTATGAACCACTGGCACCTAGCAGGAATATTTGAGGTTTTTGTTTTTGCCAGTCATGGGGCTTGAACTCAGGGCCTGGGCACTATCCCTTCTTTTATTCTATCACTTGAGCGAAGGTGGCCTTTTCTGTTTATGTAGCACTGAGGAATTGAACTCAGGGCTTCATGCATGCTAGGCAAGCACTCTACCACTAAACCACACTCCAAACTCCAACAGTTGAGTTTTATAATAGGTTGATACAGAAGTTTCAAGTATATATGTTGTCCTATATTGATCATAATTTTTTTTTCTGATGTAGAAGTGCTTATTCATCTCCTGATTAACAAAATACATTTCCTTTGGTTATCCTGTTTCTGTGGTTTGCTTCATTCTGAAGTTTATCGTGGGGCATATTTGGTCATTACCTGAACTAAGGTGTCTACATAATATCATATCCATTTGTCCCAACAACACATATTTAAGAGCTTTATTTTGGTCTAAATTATCATGTGCACTTACTTATTCTACCCCATGAATTATGCCATTTCCTTCCAAACCTTTGAATTCTCATAGGATCATAAAATGTTTATACACAGGTGAGACATTTCCTTTTTTTGGTGGGAGTGGGTCCTTTTACACAGGCATTTCATAAAGATTTACTAATTTTGCTTATTCTTTTAGATGTATACTGGTATCCTTTTTCTTAACCTTCATTTTAATTGGAATTTTACTAAGAACTGCAATAAATCACATAAGTGGGGGTTGGAGGCAAGCCTCAAGTCATACAGCACCCGTCAATGAGCAAAAGCAAGCATTAGCTATTGAGTTCAAGTCCTGGTCTTGGACAAAAAAAAATTATAGAACATTTAAAAATATTTACACAGAATAATAATTGAGAACTATTTCAAGGACTCTGCTAAATATATACCTAAATATGAGTTGCTTTTCATTTAATTCTCATAGACACCATAGGAAGTACTACTGCTACATCTATTTGTCAATTAAAAACCACTTAAGAAATGAATAAAGTAGCCAAGATTATACAACATTTATGAAAATCAACATAAAACTTAAGTCTGTCATAATGCAAAGCCTAGATTCTTAATCATTATACTGGCTTGTAACTTGTAAGAATGATAGTTTATTTCATGTTCATACATATGCTACAATAATTCCCTAAAATTCCATATTTCTCTTGCTAATGTATTGAATCATTTCTTTTTTTTACTGTACTTTTTTTTTTTTACTGTACTTTGTCATTTTAGGGTTGTTTGCTTTTGTTTAAGACAGCTTAGCTTTGAACCCCAGCTGGCCTCAAATTCATGATCTCTGTATTCTAGTCAAGTGCTGGTACTTTACAAATTCATGATCTCTGTATTCTAGTCAAGTGCTGGTACTACAGGTATGGATCACCACACTTGGCTTTCTTTGCAATTTCAAAGTATGTTCAAAAACGTATGACCTACCAATAATAATCTACCTCTCCATTTCTAATACTTATACCTATTTCATGCCCATTAGACCATTCCAAAATTAATTACTTTCTTTAAAAACAAAGTTATAGTTTTAAGATTTTTTTTTTTTTCAGTTGTAGGGCTTGGAACTCAGGCCCTATCCCTGAGCTTTTGCACTCAAGACTAATACTCTACTACTTTGAGTCACAGTGCCACTTCCAGTTTCCTGGCGGATCATTGGAGATAAGAGTCTCACACTTTCTTGCCCAGGATGGTTCTGAACTGCAATCCTCAGATCTCAGCCTCTTGATAGCTAGCATTGCAGTTGTGAGCCACTGGTGCCGGGCTGTTTTAAGATTTTTTTAAAAGTTAGATTTAGGTTAAATGTCTTGAAATATTTACCTCCAAATGAAATCAATTCTTACCTTTACAGAAAATACAACACCTCCTTTCGGTTTAAATGAATTGAACAGAGCTAATAAATCTTTTGCTTTTAATCTATCCCAGTCCATGTTGCAAACTGCTAATCGACGTGTAATCTGAGAAAGGAAGAATATTAAATACTATGTGTTCATGCCATTTCAGTGCTTTGAAAATTAAAAATTAAAAAATGTAATTTTTCCCCAAAGTATAAAGTTTACTAGTATATTATGTAAAAATTTCACATACAGGAGAACTTCAAATGAGCCCAATAATAATAAAACCATATAGATAAATACTTTCTCTTAGATCTTGGTTAAGACTATTATCACAAGGTGACTTTTTTTTTGTGCGGGTCCTGGGTCTTCAACTCAGGGCCTGAGCTCTGTCTGCGAGCTTTATGCTCAAGGCTAGTGCTCTACCACTTGAGTGACAGTGCCACTTCTGAGTTTTTTATTAAGTTGTTTTTTCTGAGTTGTTTATTGAAGATAAAGAGTCTCAGGGACTTTCCCACCAGGGCTAGCTTCAAACCATGATCCTCAGATCTGTTTCCTGAGTAGTTAGGATTACAGGCATTAGCCTCCAGCACCCAGTAAGAGGTAACTTTTTAACTACTACCTTTGCTTAGCTATTCTGCCACCCATGCATGAGAAGCAAGGTTCACAGAAACAGAAATGTAAACTACCAGCTAAAAATTTCATGTGACTTTGAGTTAAAGTATATTATATTATAGGTGTACATATATATATATGCATATATATAAAGTCAAACATTTTTATGTATATATTTTCCCCCCCATTATCAGTAAGTTTAAATCAGAATCATCAAAAACATTATTACCAGAGGCTGGAGAATGTGACTCAGTGATCACCAAAATATATATACATGTGTGTGTGTGTGTGTGTGTGTGTGTATTTTTTTTTTGCCAGTCACGGGGCCTTAACTCTGGACTTGGACACTATCCTTCAGCCCTTCAGCTCAAGGCTAACACTCTACCACTTGAGCCACAGCGCCACTTCCAGCTTTTTCTGCTTATGTGGTACTGAGGAATTGAACCCAGGGCCTCATGCATGCAAGGCAATCACTCTACCACTGAGCCACCTTCCTGGCCCCTAACCAATATTTTATTAATAGTTTTCATGCTTTTTTTTTTTTTGGCGGGGGGTAGTGGGGGTGCTAGGGATCAAATCCAGGGCCTTATACATGCTAGGTAAATATTCGCCCACTAAGCAACACCACTAGTCTCTTCCCATTTATTTACTGACATCAAAATCCTACCATCTGTTATTATAACTAATGGTACTATGTTATTCATAAATAATCTATCCAAAAGGTTACCTCATCAGCTCGAGGAGCATCTTTATCTAATTCTCTCCAAGCATGCTCAAAGCCAGGTTCTTCAGGAAATATATCAGCCCAATCATCTTCATCTTCAGAACTAGTTTCAATATTTCCTTTCCCCCTTGCAAGATCAGGGCCACTGTCACTTTCATCATCATCTTCACTGTCTTCTTCTTCCTCTTCATCAACTTCACTTTCATCATCATCAGCTGAAGCTCCACCACCACCTGTGATTTCATTTTCAGATTCCTCATCACTTCCTATTTCACTCATACTGTCTGAATCTTCCTCCACAGACTCTTCATCAAACATCTTTCCATTACTGTTTCCTGCCATTACAAATTGAACCAATACACAATGTTACGGGCAGGGGGAAGAAGAAAATATATACTATTTATTAATTTAATTATATTAAATATGTACTAGTATATATTTAGTTACTGAAGAGCGAAATGAACTAACGAATGAGTACCCAATTCTACTTAACTTCTTCAGACATTTCTTATCATGTGATGACAATATGTAAAACTTTATCTGGTTATAGAATATAGCTCTCACTAAAGTGCACTGCAAGTTAAAATCATTTAGATTCAATTTTTTATGTCCTTCAGTGCCAAATCAAAAATAATCACTGTATATTTTTCCTCCTATAGTATTTCCAAATAAGCATTTGGCCATCTCAAGATACTATGAAAATAATTATTATACCTTTTGTTCTTTTTAGCACTAGTTTAAAAATACCATAACACCAAAGAATCATTATTTTCAACCAACCTGATTGTTTTTCTCTTTTTGTCTTGTTACAACTGATCATAGGACATTTCACAATTTCAGAGCTGCTCAAGTCTGCTGTCCTGAGTTTTCCTTTGGGAAAGGTGTCTGTGCTATGTTCAGTATTTCTTTTCTCTTTTGTGCTTTTTTGTGTAAATTCACCACTATTCTTCTTGGGACTTATTTCTGAATCTATCTTCTTCGATTTACATAAGTTTTTCATTTTCTGATATTTTTTAGAATTATCTAAATCATTTTTATTTACAGAATCCTTTTGGTCCGTTTGCTTAATTTCTTTCTTTTGTTCTTCAGTCAAATTCTGTGAACTAATTTCTTTACTGGTTTGAGTTTTCTTCTTTATTTTCTTTTGGTTCAATACTTTGCCTTCTTCATCAGAGAGATCGGAATCAGAATCTGATAGGTCATAGAAACGTTTTAAGTCTTCGGTAGTGCTATGGTTGATGGGCCGCCCTCTTTTGTCAACAGCATAGTTCAACTTAAATTTTTTGTCATGAAACATGGCTCGAAATCTCTTGTCAATCTTGACTTTTCGATCCTTTTCAGGCATTTCCCAAAATCTAGGATCCTTTGAAACCCGCCTAAAGCGCTGGTCATTCATTATTTCTTGTTTGGATGACATTTTGAAATCTTACTGAAGAAACCAAATACTAAAAAATAAAACAATGTTAGGACAATGAACAATTAGTAACATAATTAGGAGATTTAAAAAGTGTATTAACTCACAATACATTATGTGTAAAATGTATGTAAAATAAAGGGAAGTGAAGTTCAACTTCATCTCCCCAACTTATTCTGGGTCACATGCAAAAAAGCAAAAACAGCAAACTGTTCTCTCTTCTGTTTGGAGAAATAAATTTAAGGCATATCAAGCAGAACCCCAGGGTTTTATGGATATGGCTAGTAGCCTATTAAACTCTCTTAGAATTTCTATATGCCTATCTATATTTCTGTAGTGCTGTTAAGTTAAAAGCAAATGCATTTTAAAAGCACTACCAAAAAACCAAGGATGGAGGTCCACACATGAAACCCTAGCATTTATAATACAAAAGCAGGATAGTGAGTTGCACAGCAGTGTGGGCTACAGATAGAATCACAGGTTAGCCTGGACTATTTAGTGATACCCTGCCTCAACACTCTGCCAAAATAAAAAAAAAGCCGGGCACTGGTGGCTCACACCTGTAATTGTAGCTACTCAGGAGGCTGAGATCTGAGGATCGAGGTTCAAAGCCAGCCCGGGCAGGAAAGTCCGTGAGACTCTTATCTCCAATAAACCACTCAGAAAACCAGAAGTGGCCCGGTGGCTCAAGTGGTAGAGTGCTCGCCTTGAGCTGAAGAGCTGAGGGTCAGAGCTTAGGAGCAGAGTTCAAGCCCCACGACCGACCAAAAAAAAAGAAAAAGAAAAAAAAGAAGAAAAGAAAAATACACCAAACCTCAGTTTATATAATTTGTTTCGGAATGCTCTTTACCTCCTAGTACTCCTAACACAAGTCCTACAAAGTTAATCTCCTAACCAGAGACCAAAACCAAACCAGACTTATTTCAGAAAGTTCCTTCTTTAAATCTTCCGATCTGTCAGGAACTAACTAAAGACTCTTTCCACTTAACACATATCGCCCTTCCCCCTTTTAAAGAATTAGCTATTCTATAAGTAATAAGGCATCAAAGACCCCATCCTACAAAACTATATAGGTTTATGTGTATTAATTATCATGCCCTTCTAAAGAGTCTCTGATGGTTTGGCTTCCATGGGATTTGAATGCTGCCAAAAGCCTAAAATCTGATTTTAAAAGCCAACCTGTGTGTTAACCTCATGACAGCAGACAATCTAACACCGGAGGACAGCAGATGCCTGGAGCACCTCCCCTCCTTCCCCTATGTCAAAATGATTAGCCAAGAGATTTATTTTTTTTAGAGAAAAAAAAAACAGAAACAAAAACAAAAACAGGGCTGGCATCGTGGTGGATCAGAGGTAAAAGAGCTTGCCTAGCAAACTCGAGAATAAAAACAAACTAAAACAAAAATAAAATAAAGCAAGCCCCAAAGAGACTGACCCAGCTGGACAGAACTGCTTTATTTATTTATTTGGGGGGGGGGGGAGCCAGCCTCACCATATAGCCCAGTGGGCAAGGTTCCTACATTTGCGCGCGCGTGCACACACACACACACACACAAGGTTCCTACATTGGCGCACACGCACACACACACACACACACACACACACACGAGTCAAAGCCTCACTGATGTACTGATCAGTGTGCAGAGGTAAAACCTGTAACTGTGAGAGAAGACACACACACACAGTCACCAGAGTCAAACGCCTCACTGATGTACTGATCAGAGGTAAAGCCTGTGACTGTGAGAGAAGACACACACACACACACACACACACACACACGTGCACACGCACACACGGTCACCAGAGTCAAATGCTTCACTGATGTACTGATCAGAACGCAGAGGTAAAGCCTGTGACTGAGAACACACACACACACGAACACACATACATACATACACACACACACACACACACACACACACACACACAGTCACCAGAGTCAAAGCCTCACTGATGTACTGATCAGTACGCAGAGGTAAAGCTGTGACTGAGAACACACACACACACACACACACACACACACACACACAGCCTCCCTGATGTACTGATCAGAGGTAACGCTGTGACTGAGAACACATACACACACACACACACACACACACACACACAGCCTCCGTGATGTACTGATCAGAGGTAACGCTGTGACTGAGAACACACACACACACACACACACACACACACACACACACACACACACAGCCTCCGTGATGTACTGATCAGAGGTAACGCTGTGACTGAGAACACACACACACACACACACACACACACACACACACACACACACACACACAGCCTCCGTGATGTACTGATCAGAGGTAACGCTGTGACTGAGAGCAGCGGAGACGCCGCAGCACGCGTTCCCTCCCCCCGGAAGTCCACCCACTCTCGGACCCTGGGAAAAGCCCTGAGGAAGTCTGAATAAGGCCAGCAAAGCGAAGGAGAAGGAGGGTCACCCTTCAGCAGTCTCGGAGAGGCCTCCTCAGAGGCGAACTCGCCCCCGAGCTCCTCTTCCTGAGCTCTCTCCCCCCGCTACTCACCCCAGCGGACTCCTCGCGCAGACTCACGTGGACTCGCACCCACAATCCTCCGCGAGACGCTTCGCCAGAACGGCACGCGAACGGGGCCAAACGACCTCCAGCGTCCTCCCTCTCGCAGAATGCTCTTCGTAGCCTTGCGCTTGCCGTACGCGTTCCGGCGCCTGCGCACGACCGCGCGCTTGCGCGGCTTGCTCGGCGGCGGGAGATGTTGAGGAGAGTTGGGATTCGCCGCTTCTGGCGGCTGCTTGGGACGCCTGATATCCCCTCTAGGGATGGCGGTCGTCGGCAGGTCACTTCTGGTGTCCCTCCCTCCGGTGGGACCGTGTTTAGAGCCCTAAATATCTTCGATCGGGACCTGAAGAGGAAGCAGAAGAACTGGGCGGCCCGGCTGCCCGAGCCGATGAAGTTTGACTACTTGAAGGAGGAGGTGAGGCGCGGGGCGGGGCGGGGCGGGGGCCTCCGGCGGGGCGGGCGCCTCCGGCGGGGCGGGCGCCTCCGGCGGGGCGGGCGCCTCCGGCGGGGCGGGCGCCTCCGGCGGGGCGGGCGCCTCCGGCGGGGCGGGCGCCGGGACCCCACTTCCGGCCGGGAGCTCCTGCGGCGCCCCGCCGGCTTCTCCTGTCTGCGAGGCCTGGAGCTGAAGCTTTGCCTCCGTGGCCTTCGACAGTTATCGCTGGAAGGCTAACATGCTATTCATTCATTCATTCATTCATCCAACTTAGCAAACATAGCTTGAGTTCATGGTATAGCCGGGTTCTCGCTTGACCCTTACCCTTAACGGCTTTCAGGAAGTCGGGGGAGGACATAGCAGACTGACATCATCAGGGAAATGTCATTTCAGCTCAAACATAGGAAGGTGAGGGGAAATGAAGGGATATTATTAGTGACGGTGATGCCCGGGCGGCGTGGTGAGACAACTAGCCAAGAGATGAAAGGTGGCGGGAGCCTTCCTAAGAACAAGGAAAGACCAGGACAAAGTCCCAGAGACCCAGAGGACCTTGTTTGTAGGGGCCTGAGTGAAACTGCAGCACAGAACTCAAATCCCGGTGGATATTTCTTCAGGGGAACAGCAAAACTGAAGTCAAGTATAATAAGATTTTCCGAGCTAATGGAGCTAATGTTTTTGAGCTGCTACTTTGAACAAGTCAGTAGCCTGATGACAACTGACAGTGTGTCAGACCTCAGAAATCCTTACCTTCAAACAACTAAGAAGCTGATAAAGTCTATGGCAGAGATAGGAAGTCAACTTTATACATTGTGGGTATCCCATTGGCAACACACTGTACACACTATTCTGATCCTACCAGTTGCTGGTTTCCTTCTGCAAAGTTCATGGTGTTATGTACTTAGGAGATTTCCTTCCTGGCGCCACTCTTCTCCCACCCCACAAGAAAAACATTCGGATTACAACTTGACTGAAGCCTTGCCAATGTGCAGAATTATGATAGATGAGATACGATTCTGTGAGATCTTCTTTTAATAAACAAAAGTTACTGGTATAGGAATGATTGCAGAGTGACCATCACCTCTGAGAAAGTACTATTTTATCTCCTTTCTTACCAGAAGTAAAGGCAGAGTTCTGAACTGACAGGTCCCAGTGGCAACTCTGTGATGAGTAGAATGAGTAGAATATGGGGGATATTAGATGCCCACATCTTTGTTGATGAAGCTAGTCCAGTAAAAGGAGGTTTTGCATTGTGATCTCTTTTAGACTGGGATAGAATTTGGGTAATGGTGGACTTTCTTGAGGTTTAGTTTCTTCTACTAATTTGCAAGTACCACTCGAAAAAGCTGTTCATCCAGGCCACTTGTAGTGGCACCTGCCTGGGCTCCTAGCTCTCAGGAGACAGGAGCAGGATTGTGAATTTGAGACCAGCTAGGTACACAGTGAAACATTTTCTCAAAAAAGAAAAAAATGAATATATTTTAAGATTGATTTCCCTTGTTTTCCTCTAAAAATATTGTATAACTTAAAAAAATTTCTCATAGTGTTCACTGATTTTGGATAGCAAGCACCATGAGTACCTAGAAAAATGTGAGAGACTTTTGAGTGGCTGTAAGTTGTAAGGTGATCTGATTTGTATTTTAGGAAAATAGGAGTTTCACAAAATTTGTGAGTGAATTTTTATTAACTGACCATGTTTGTATTGATCTGTAGTAAACCTTAGCTAACTAAGACGTTTTTCCTTTAACATGTCTTAAATGAATATATGTGAGCAATAATGTACTTATTATGTTCCTGTTAACTTTTCTTTCCCTTCTTTCCTTCCTTCCTCCCTCTCCCTCTCCCTCTCTCCTCTTTTCTCTTTCTCTCTTTCTTCCTCCCTCCCTCCCTTCCTTCTTCATCTCTCTTTCTCTTTCTCTCTCTCTCTTCCTCTTTCTTTCGTTCATTCTTTCATTCTTTTGCTTTTGTGCAGGTCCTGGGGCTTGAACTCAGGGCCTTAGCTCTGTCCCTGAGCTTCTTTTGCTCATGGCTAGCCCTCTATCACAGGTCCACTTCTAGCTTTTTTGTGGTTAATCAGTGATAAGAGTCTCATGGACTTTTCCTGCCCCGGCTAGCTTCGAAATTAGACCTCAAATCACAGCCACCTGAGTAGCTAGGGTTACAAGTGTGAGACACTTTTCTTTTTTCATATTTATGATCTTATATCACATAAACTTAGTCTAGGTGAAATTTGTATATGTGTGTAGACATATGTGTATACTTATTGTTCAGTCTTTATTAAATAATTTGCTTCATTAATTAACTGCTTAATTAAGTAATTTGCTTCAGATTATTTTCTGGTATATTTTAGTATGTTTCTATTTATTTGTAAAGTAAGTTGCTGTGGAAAAATAGAAAAAGGAATAAAAGGAAATACTTATATTAAATCTTTGTTGCATACTGGGGAAAAAAAGTATTACTTCTTGTTCTTCTCAGTTTATTGATGCCATTGCTTTTTGTAATCTTTCAGGTTGGAAGTCGGATTGCAGACCGTATATATGACATAGCCAGGTAAATGTTGGTATCACAATAAAGACATGCAAGATCCAAAAAACAATGACATATGGTTTACAATTTATTAAAAACATATATCATGTGTGCTTTAATAAAAGAAACATTAAATTTTGCAAATTAGTTTTGATTTTATGAACTTTTTTTGCTATATCTCTGGGCAGAATGCAGTCAAGTTTCCGTGATAATGGCTAAAA
The DNA here is from genome assembly GCF_019054845.1 of Dipodomys spectabilis. Classification (NCBI taxonomy): domain Eukaryota; kingdom Metazoa; phylum Chordata; class Mammalia; order Rodentia; family Heteromyidae; genus Dipodomys; species Dipodomys spectabilis. Next base: position 379,094 of record NW_024871042.1, read on the forward strand.
GGATGTTATAAACATGAAGTGTTTGAGATTAAACTATTAGAGATGCCAGTTTAAAATATCCTTGCATTGATGTCCTATTAGAACGTTATAGACCTGGAGATAAAACCCAGCCAACAATAGAACACTTGCCTAGAATATGCATGTCTTCATCTCTTGATTGTAAGGAGACACAAACAGAAAAAAAGAGTCATTTACATTGTCAACACTGTTAGCTTTAAAAACTGATTTTTAAATGTCTTATTTGTGAGATTTGAGGCCCACTTAATAATAGTGATAATAGCAACTAATTTTATTGAACAGTTAGCCTGTGCTAAATATTTTACATGTACTATTTCATGTAATTATCACCAACTCTGAGAGACATAGTTAGCTTTTCCATTTTGTATATAAGGACACTGAAGAACCAACAAGTTTAAATCACCTACATAAGGCCATAGGACTAATAACTTGTAGGCCTAAAATTTGAACTCATGCCTTTCTCATTCCAAAGCCTGTACTTATAACAGTACTATACTGTGTATGTTTATAATCAGTATGGGGCATTAGGTTTAAAAAAATGGCTGTGACCAAGTTTCTTCCATCTATCTGTTGGTGTTCTGTAATTTTGATGTACATTTTTAAAAAGAGTTGAACAGACTTTTTGTTCCAGTTTTTTAGGGGAAAAAATTTACTAGTAGATAAACTGTTAACTTTTCTGTCATAAATGACTTTACACCTGTGGCCTAAAACTACATTTCTATACTGACTTAGTATGGAGTGATATATTTAGAGGAGATAGATAGCATAATATGGAAGGTAATTGTTCTGACTCAATTTATCATATTAATTGCTTCCTGTTGGTTGAAATACTTGAGTTGTCATATTGAACACTCAGTTTTGTTTTGTTTTGTTTTTGTATTTTTTTTTTCAGGTAAGGGGTAGGTTTATTCATCGTTCTGGCTGGCACACTTGGTTTTTAGTAAAATTTATCTGTTATTTTGGTGTTTGGCTTGTTGGTTTTTGTTTTGTTTTGTAAGTTTTAACCTTTTATTCCCCCTTGACACAGGGGACCAAATCCAAGACATTATATGGTTAGGCACTGCTCTGTCACTGAGTCATTGAGAGTTCAAGTTTAACATATTTCATGTGAACATATCTAAGTGTTCTGACTCAACTAATTTAAGAAATAGGGATAATTACTAAGTTCCTGATAAGTATGCCAGTTTTCTCAGATTAATTTACATGTTTTATTGAATTAAAATAACCTCATTAAGTCTGTCCTTTAAATCCATATCATGAGCCACTTTTTATAAACTGTTTTGTTTTGTTTGCAGTACTAGGGGCCTCACTGTGGTACAACATGAACACTAAAGCTTGTTCTATATAAGGTGCTATTTGAATGGATCAAACAGATCACTATAGACTTCTGATAGATGTAGCTTATTAGACCAGGCAGCAAAGGCAGATGATGTAACTTTCTGAACAATGTCTTGACTTAAATTATTTTTAATCTAAGAAAAATCATCTCTTAATTGTTCAATAAGCTGTATTACAGATAGACAGTAAATACTTTGATTTTTTTTTTTTTTTAGAAATTTCCCCCTTGCTTTGGATGTTGGTTGTGGAAGAGGTTATATAGCACAGCATTTGAATAAGGTATATTTACTCAGTGACTTAATTTTTGTTTTGTGACATAAAATTAGCCTTTTATTGTTAATTATTAAATAGTCATATTAAAGGGGTTGCAGTTCCATAAATCAGTTTGTGAGTACAGTGCTTCTTGACAATGTCACCACTTCATTCTCCCCTATTTCTCCCTCCCATCCTTCCCACAAGTTACACAATTTATTTTTTAAATAGTGTACATTGTATATAATGACTGCATTTATTCACCTTTCTCCATTCCTTTGCCCTACTACCCTTGCCCCCCAAGAAAAAGGCAAAAGATGTTTCTACTTCATGGTATTCGTTTTGATAAAGTCTACTTTAGTTGTGTAGGTAAGCCTTGTTTAGTTGCCTAGTTCAGCCTTTGTATTCCTCCCCCAAGTGTACTCTCCTTTAGTCAGTTTGTATGTTAATGCATTGAGCACTGTAAAGGTTATCATGCTTAGTTGTATTTTACATATAGGTAAGGTATTTGTGTACCATATCAGTATTATGCCAGAAAACACTATTACAAAACTGGAAATCAATCTGTGATTAACACCTTTTCCTTTCGAAATTTCAGTAATTGTTTCATTTGTTGCTGCATTTATAGGTTTCTTTGTCTTTGTACAATCTGATCAGCTTTAATTATTCCATTGCAGGAAACTGTTGGAAGGTTTTTCCAAACAGACATTGCAGAAAATGCGTTGGTAGGTAGCTTTTTAACACACCATTGGTTTCTGCTCTCCCAGTTTGATTTCTATTTTTCAAAATGAACATAGCTTTATTTTCAGTCTGATTATAAATATAATACACATGAAAAATTAAACCGAATGATAAAAAAGAAAAATACCCCTAGAGGCAGCTACTAGTGACATTTGGTTTACATCTTTGCAGACATCTTTATCTTTTTCCCCTAGCCCCCTCTCTCCCAGAAGGACAGTTTTATTATCTTCATGTACAGAAAAATCAACATTGTACGCTTAGCCTAGCTTAGTGGCCAGCTCCTTAGCCTTCGCCTTTTCCAACTTGGCCATTCAGGCCACAGATTTTGGACCCGGGACATTGCCTCCCCAGTGACGAAGGATCCCATCATATCTGTCATTATAATTGGTCCTGATAGCCTCCACTAGCTTTGCCAGAGATCCTTTGTCTTCCAAGTTAACCTGAGTGAAAGGCAACGGTGGTGCATGTTTTCCTGTGGATGAAGCGCCCCAGCCTGGCCTTCCCCTTGATGTAGTAGGGAGCATCCATCTTGCGGCACAGGGCAGGCAGGAATACAACCAGCTTGATGGGGTCCATGTCATGTGCAATCACCACAAGCTGAGCCTTCTTGTTCTCTACTAGGGTAGTAACAGTGTTAGCCCCTGCTCAGAGGACTGGAGGTCTTTTAGTGGGGATGTCTCCCTTGCCAGCAGCTTTCTTTTCAACTCAGGCCAACAGTCTCTGCTGCTCTATCTCTGGCCTGTACTTAATGGGCCAGCTTAAGTAGCTGTGTAGCTAGCTGTCTGGCGGTTCAAGGCCTGGGAAAACTGGTTAATTGCAGGAGGCACTTTCAGCCGCTTGTAGAGGATTGCCCTTTGCCGCTGCAGCTAGATGTATTGGCGCCATTTGACAAAAGGTCCCTTTTAGGCTGGAAGTCCTGTCCAATGCCAAAGTTCTTAGGGCTTTTTTCAAACAGGATTTACTACCTTCTTGGCCTCCTGCTTTTTCACGACAGCAGGGGCCGGGACCACCTTCTTCCCCTTGACCTTCTTTTGGCATCTTGGGTGTCTGGAGCAAGCTTATCTCCCATTTTTAAAAAATAATATTGTGCTAATGTTCCTTGTATTGCCGAAAATTTCATTCTTTTCTGTTAGTGAACACTGTGTATGAATGTATGTGCTGACTTTTCAGATGGTTACATTATCTTCTAGTATATGGATAGCCCATGAATTATTTAGCTGAATTATATTGGACTATATATGTAATTTTCTTAAAAAAACAACAGGATGAAAATTTCTTTGTGATGCAACTATGTGTGATCTTTTTTCTACTTGGAAATGAATTCTTGTTATAGGATTTGTGGATTCAAGTATATTATACTTCCAATATACATCTTTGGATAGTCTGTAGAAAAATTGAATTATTTGAAAGTGGTTTGTCTTTTTCTCCTTGTTTTTTGTAACACTGGATAAATCACTTCTGTGTTTGTCAATTTACTAGGTAAAAATTAGAAATAGCTTCATTTTGTGCAAGTTTCTTTCATTATTAGATCAAATATCTGTTGATGTCTTTTCACTATTGGTTTTTGGCCATTGGTATTTCTTCTGAGTTTTGTAAGCTGTTTTGTAACAAGCCTATACTATATCTTTCTATGTCTTTTGCCTTCACATATTTTTATTTTGTTGTAAGAACTTGTGTTTTATCAATAGCGATATCAATCCTTCATCATATACATTGTAAATATTTCCCACAATTTGTGTTTATATCACTTAGAGCCTTTTGGAAATTTTTATTTTATCTTAAAATATATCTTATCTTTTTATTAGTTTCTAGCTTTGAGTTGTTTTATCTAGGCTTTTAAAAATCTAAGTATAAAAGTATTCACCCACATTTTCATCTAATACTTGTAGTTTTAATTCTACTGAAGTTCTCAGTTTTGACTGTAAGATGGATATTCTGTTTTGTTTTGTACAAATATCTGGCCAGTGTTTTCTGACTGATCTTCTGTATTATGTAAGATTTTTTGAGTACCTTATATTTTCTGTATACCAACTGACAAGTAGACCATTAATTTCAGTTTAATAGCCATTGAGTCTACTTAGGCAAGTTCTTGATATTTAATTTCTTTGTCATTAGAAAAATTCCTTAGGAACAGATATTCCTACTGTCAGTGTTCTAGCTGATGAAGAATTCCTTCCCTTTCAAGAAAATACATTTGACCTGGTGGTTAGCAGTTTAAGGTTGGTAATCTATTTGTACTTTTAAAAATTATATATTATAAATAGGAAATTTATGGTATAAAATCTCATCAGATAGAGAAAATAGATAATACAGTAAATATTTTTGAGTAACTTTTTAAGCTTTTTAAAAAATTACAGTTACTTTTAGTTTATAAACTGTTAAGATTTCTCTGGTGAAGGATTAAAGATCCTAGTAGAGATAATATGATGTGCTACCTCACCTTTTTTTCATCTTCAACTTTCCACCACTTGCTAAAACTCATTGGTGATAGATTTTTCCCCCTGTATAATTTAGCATTTTGGAATTGATCTTGATGGGGGCAGGAGTTTGAAATAGTATTCTGACTCTACCATTCAAATGTTAGCCTCCTCATCTAAAGGTAAGGAAAAGCTTGTATTTCCTTTTTCTTTATTCTTCTACATAAAAACATTGTCTTCAAAGTTACTGTTTTGTGGGTTTTTTTTCTTCTTTTGCCAGTCCTAGGCTTGAACTCTGGGCCTGAGCACTGTCTCTGAGCTTCTGTTGCTCAAGGCCTGCACTCTACTATGTGAGCCACAGTGCCACTACTGGCTTTTTTGAGTAGTTTATTGGAGATAAGAGTCTCATGGAGTTTCCTGGCTCCAAACCACGATCAGCCTTCTGAGTAGCTAGGATTACAGGTGTGAGCCACCATGGCCTGGTTTGCAAAGTTATTTTTAACTTTTGTATTTTGTTTCCATGTTCTTTTATGTTTATTATGTGAACATGTGCTATGATCTATTGAGTAGGTGGCAAATATAGGAGAAACAGAGCAAGAAGACTTGGAAAAATACAAACATGAATTCAGAAAGGGATTCTGTCCTCAGAGAACTCTTAATCTAATAGAGAAGACATTCTTTACTAGCTTATTCTCTTGCCTTCTTACAGTCAAGTAGATTTTCTTCCAAAGGTACTTCATGCTCTCCATGTCCTTCATAACCTGTTTTTTTTTTGTTGTTGTTGTTGTTGTTGTTTGGTTGGCTAGTTTTTGCTGCTACTGAGACCTCCCTCCAAAAACCTTTTAGGGCTTGCTAAGCACCTGGTAGACCTCCAGTCACTTTTTGGGGTATGGTCTTACTTTATGTACAGGCTGGACTTGGTACTGTGATCTTTCTACTTGTTTCCACTTGTTGCTGGGGTAACAGGCATGTGCCACTGTGCTCAGCCATTGTGCTTCTACTATAGTTGGTATGACAGGTGCATGCACTGCAACCCAGCCAATGATTGAGATGGGATCTCATAAACTTTTAAGCCCAAGATGGCCTAGACCTCTATCCCCTAGTCACCCTCCAGGTAGCTAGGATTATAGTCTTGAGTCACCACTCCTAGCTGTCCCAATCCTTTTGATATTTAATTTGGGATGGCCAAACATCACAATAACCCTGAGCTTTGCTGGTTTTAGCACTGAAAAATCCAGTGTTTCATAAAATTCTTCAGTCCTAGACAAACTTGAAAGAATGGGTTACTCTTTTTCCTTGTTTATAATTTCTTTTTTGAGTTTGTAATTTCTTCCCTAATTTGTATACTTCTGATAAAGTTTAGAAAAGTAGTCAACATTCTATTGTAAAATGGAAAACATGGTTCTTTTTTGTTTGGTTGGTTGCTTTGGGTCAGGTTCTCACTATGCAGCCCAGGCTATCTTTGGATTTGCAGCCATCATCCCCAGCCTACTTAGTGTTGAGGTTATAGCTATGCACCACCATGCCTGGCTGAAAAAACAGAATCTTGATCTAAGGGAAAGACCTCTGAGCAGAGAATCAGAACTTGAGTTTCAACTTTAAATTTATCTGTTTTCTATTTGCAAGTAGCTAATTCTATTACTTTCAGTTTTGTAGATTTTCATACTAGTAATTCTAATCTAAAGCAAATACATGTTTCTGTATTTTAGTTTGCACTGGGTAAATGACCTTCCAAGAGCACTTGAGCAGGTGAGAATTTGTCTTTGATTCTACTGTTCTATTATTATTATAAGCCGACAGCTGAGTGTGGTAATACATGCCCTGTAATCCCAGCAGGCAGGAGGCTGAAGCAATAAGATTATGAATTCAAGGCCAGCCCATGGTACATGGACAGTTATTGGCCAGCCTCAGATACATAGTAAGACCTTGTCTAAAAAAAAAAAAAAAAGGAACTATTTACTTAAAAGACTGACAATTCAAGAAAGATTAAGTATTGTTTTTTATAGGTTGGATATACTTGCCAACCTTTAACATGCAAAGATGTACATTGGGTGAGACTCTCCTCTTAAGAATCTTAAGAAATCTATTAAAAGAAGTAAGTTTTGGGGTTGGGAATGTGGCTGAGTGGTAGAGTACTAGCCTTGAGCAAAAGAAGCTCAGGGACAGTACCCAAGCCCTGAGTTCAAGCCCCAGGACTGGCAAAAAAAAAAAGAATTTTTGAATGTATTTATGATTTTTGAATGTATTTATGAGAAAATTTAATTCATGTGCCAAATAATACTGACATAAGGCATGTACTATATGGATTATTTTGAATCATAATTGCCTATAAATTGTCTATAGATAGGAACATATTCGTACTTGTTTTGTTTTTAGGTACTACTTAGCTTTGAATTTAGGGACTTTCACTTTATAGGCCCGCAAGCCATGCCTCCAACACTACTTTTCCACTGGTTATTTTCAGGATAGATTCTTACTTCCTGCATTAGCACACGCCTGAGCCATGATCCACCTACTTAGGCTCCCTGTCTTTTGCTGCGATCATGTCTTTGCTTAGATCATAGACTCAGATTGCCTTGTCCAACTTCTCTCTGTGAAGATAACATCTTGATCACTTTTCTGCCCTGGCTAACCTTGAACCATGATCCTCAGCCTCCCATACAGCTTAGAATTAGTCTCTTACTACTGTGCCCAGCTATCAGTTAAGAGAGTTTTTTTTCAGCTTTTCTGCAAGAACTGGCCTAAACTTCAGTCCTATTCTCAGTCTACAAGTTAACAAACATTACAGGTATGAGCCACCAGTAACTAACTGGAAGCTTTTTTTGTATATGTCAGTCCTGGGGCATGAACTCAAGGCTGGGTGCTGTTCCTGAGCTTTGTTGCTCAAGACTAGAGGTCTACTACTTGAGCTACAGCTCTGTTTCTGAATTTTTTGATACTTCACTGGAGGTAAGAGTCTCATAGGCTTTCCTGCCGGGACTGGCTTTGAACTATGATCCTCAGATCTCAGCCTCCTGAGTTGCTTAGAATTTTAAGCATGAACCACCTGTGCCTGGCTTGGAAGCTATTTATATTTGTATCTTCCCCATTCTTTATATTTACAACAACAATTTAGTGTTAGGTAACTAATTTATAATAGGATAATTTACATTGTACTCAGTATACTCATTTCCAATAGTAGATAAATGTTTGTTAATTGACATTTATCACTGAGCACATGTGGTCAAAGAAATAAAAGATCACTGTGGCTTGTAGTTGCTTAGGAAAACGCTTTTAAGATGAAGGAATTACTTAAACCAAGCCTGGATTGGGGAAAAGGCATTCTAGGAAGAAAAATTTATAGCATAAGTGAGGAAGAGTTCAAGAGCCTCAGTAGCATAAAGATAAAAAGAGGAAATCTATTGAGGGGCTTCATTAACTTAGAAGTCAAGATTTATTAGAAACATGTATAGGAGGGCTTGGTTACCAGATCAAGAAATTTATTCTTGATGCCATTCAGAGCTGTTGGAGAACTTCGAAGATTAAAGTGATAAGATTAAAAAGCTTAATTCCCTGCGTGCCGTAGGGTCTTACACCTGTAATCCTAGCTACTCAGGAGATTTGTATATTGAGAATTGCATTTCAAATTCAAAGCCAGCCCTAGCAGGAAAAAGAGTGAGACTCTTATCTCCAATTTAATCACCAGAAAGCTGAATCTTAGGCACTTGGTATAATAATAAAAATAGAGTTTGATGACCAGAGAAGGAAATAAAACTTAAGAGGCGTAAGGGAAGAAGCCAAAGATTTTAGTGGTTTGCTTTGTAATTACTTTAGAATATATTAAATACAAATGGAAGACAGTGCTTTGTTAGAAATGCTGGTCAAATGGTTAGAGTGCCAAGTAAAGCTGAGGAAGCTCAAGGGCCTGAGTTTAAGGCTTGGTACCAGCAACCAAAAAAAGGTCCCCTAAAACCACCCCCAAGTTCTGATTAACTTCACAATTCCACCTTCATCTTCACTAGTTATACATTGTAGTCTAAGAATATTGCTGAGTAAAAATTTGTGATTCTGGAATTTAATCTGGCCACAAGTTTGCCAAGTTATTTAGGTTTTTGTTTGTTTCAAAGCTGGAAAACATTTTTCTTAAAGAAAATTTATGTGTTACTAAGTAAATCCTGGGACTCATAATGGTTTCTCTGTGGATTCTTTTTTGCACAAGACAATCCGGTGTAATGGTTTAACACAATACTTATTAAGCTCACAATTTTGTGAGCTAGAATTAGGAAATTCTTTTGGATCTGGCTTGGCTCACTCCTAAGTCTGTTGTCAATTGCCAGATTGGGTGCTGGCTGGTTTACCTTGGCTTCAGCTGAGACAACTGGCCAATTTCTGAAATTACTTCATGTGCCTGATAACCTCTGCCAGCTAGCTTAGGCTTCTACACAGCATGGTAGCTGAGCAGGGCTCTAAGAGAGCAGGTGAAAGCATGCAAGGCCATTTGAAAATTAGACTTGAAACTGATACTCTCACTTGTACTTATTCTTTGGGCCAAAGTCAATCATGAGACTGTTCCAAACTCCAAGGAGAAGGGAAATAAACTCCCATCACTTGGTAAGAGTTGTAACAAAATGATAATGACATTTCACAGGTCAGAGACAAGGATCAGATCGGGGGTTTTACACTCTGTCACACGTTAATTTTTGTCTTTTTAAATATATATATATATATATATATATATATATATTTTAATTATCTTTATGTGGTTATACAAAGTGGTTACCATTCACCATTAAAAAAAAAAACCATAATGTAACATTCTTATAGCTGCTACTAGTGAGTGTATTGCCTGTTACAACTACATCCTACAGCAATGACTTTGAGATATTACATATTAGGTTATCTGATTATTTTGGCAAAATAAGATTGATAGTCAAAATATCAACTTAGGTATGATTATGTTCTTTTGATATTTTTAATCTATAAAATTTTGAATAGTACTATTTTGTATTTATTGCAGATTCATTATGTTTTAAAACCAGATGGAGTGTTTGTTGGTGCAATGTTTGGAGGCGACACGCTCTATGAACTTCGGTGTTCACTACAGTTGGCAGAGACTGAGAGGGAAGGAGGGTTTTCTCCACATATTTCTCCTTTCACTGCTGTTAATGACCTAGGACATCTGCTTGGGAGAGCTGGCTTCAATACACTAACTGTGGTAACTATCAAGAGAATCAAGTAATCCATTTTAATCACACTGTTCAGAAGCAACTTTTCATTTTAAAGGTAGAAAACTATACATATTGGACATGTGGGGCATTTTCTCTTGCTAGTGCTCTCCTTTTTTTTTTTTTTTTTCTTATTGCAGACAAGCTTTTATTGACCAGGTTTAGTATACATAAATACAACTTGATTGACTTCAGACAGGAATGTAAAATTTTTATTATTCGGTACTAGAGTAAGCAGCTCAAAAAAAAAGTATTATAGTTGGATACTGTTTTCCAAAATAAGGGTTAGTATAATATAGCTAGAGCATTGCAGATGATGGTAAAAACTGGTTATCTACAAGGGCATTTATAGTACTACTTCCCACCACCAGCACCCCTAAGTTGAAGTAGTAACACATGAGGCCCGAGTGACTGTGCATTCTCTGTGCCTAGTGGTAGTTTTGTACTTCACTAGGACAAGAAGGTTCCAGAAAGAATATTGTCAGGACATAGTGCAAAAGAAGCATTTGGTACAGTGCTGGGATAGGTGTGCTGTGGGTAAAGCTTGAATCCTCTTCCTGCCCTTTGACCAACTAAAGGAATTCATTTGGTATACTTCACCTTCCTAAGCATGTTTCTTTTTAAAATGCAAATATATCTAACCTCAGGTGGCTGTTTATGTTAAGTGCGATAAAGAGTACAAAGTACCTGGACTATGGTATATGTTCCGTCATAATAGCTACTGTTTCTTTTTTTCCCCATTTTTTTTTTTTTGGCGGGGGCTGGTCCTGGGGCTTGAACTCGGGGCCTGGGCTCTGTCCCTAAACCTCTCTGTGCTCAAGTCTATTGCTGTACCACTTGAGCCACAGTGCCACTTCTTGCTCTTTCTGTTTATGTAGTACTGAGGAATCCGTGCCAGCAAGCACTCTACCACTAAACCACATTCCCAGTCCTTGACCATTAAATTTATTCTGTGAAATACATATACTTTTTCTGAAGTACTATATTAATGTGTCCTAATTTATTTTCTAAAAATTCCTATCCATAATGATGGAGATGATTATGATTATGATGTATTGTTCACATAAATGGACTTGTTAAATGAATCCATCTTGCTGGGCTCCCGTGGCTCACACCTGTAATCTTAGCAACTCAGGAGGTGGGATCATGGTTCAAAGCCAGCCTGGGCAGAAAAGTCCCTGTGAGGCTCTTATCTCCAGTTAACCACTCAAAAACTGGAAGTAGCACTATGGCTCAAAGTGGTAGACCACTAGCCTTGAGCAAAAGAACTCAGGGACAGCACCCAGGCCCTGACTGAGTTCAAGCCTTAGGGCTGATGACAAAAAGAGAGAGAGAGAGAACCCCTCTTTTACAACTAACAGATACTAATTTAAAAAATAAAATAAAAATTCTCCCAAAACTTACATTTAATTAAGCATATAGGTTTATGTTGTATGTGTTATTTACACTGCAATTTTTTGAAGTGAAGCAAGCTAAATTAATGTGTAGTTGGTTTTATACTAATGTGACCCTCTTAATTAGCTGGTGGTCTAAATTAAGTTCATTTTCTTTTAGAATAAAACTTCCAGACTATTACATTAATAGAAAGCTGTGGAGGTGGTTCATCTTAATTTAAATAAGGCTTTTGACAAATTTATTGTGATAATTTTTGATGGAGATGGCGATTTTTTTTTGAAGAACTGTATCTAAAATATCTTGCTAATTTCTAGAAGGAATTTTATTTTTAATCTTAAGATTTCTCGCGTGTGTGTGTGTGTGTGTATATGTGTGTGTGTGTGTGTGTGTGTGTGTGTGTGTGTTCCTTACCAAGAACTTTTGAAAACAGTTTGTTAATGTACATATATTATAGTGTATAACGTATAAATGAAATGGTCTTGGTTAAGGTCCATTTTAAGAAATGTCCATTACTAGAGAAATTATTTATTTTTATTTTGTGTATATGTATCAGACCTAGGGCTTGGACTCAAGGCCTTGGTGCTGTCTGTGAGCTTATTTGAGCAAAGCCTGTGCTCTACCACTTGATCTACAGCTCTACTTTGGGATTTTTAGTGGTTAATTGAAAATAAGATTCTCACAGGTTTTCCTGACTGGGCTGGCTTTGAACCATGATCATCAGATCTTAGCCTTTTGAGGAGCAGTGATGATAGACATGAGCTACTGGTACCTAGCTGAGAAATGGTTTTATTAAAAAGCATATATATAACCTGGCCTATGTGTATGACCAAGACAAGAAAAGAATGCTGTAAACTGTCTATATAGAGAAAGAATGAGATAGAGCAAGGTCTAAAGTGAAAAGAAACCTCTTCCTGACTTCTGACACTTTGTCCTTCTCTCACAGTATTTATTATTTTATATTTTTATTCAAAATAGTTATTCCCAATAGACCAGCATACAGTAATGTTATTGAAACATAATAATATGACAGTTTCTAAATGTGTGTTTTCTTTTTTCATGTGTATCATAGAGATCTGTAGACATAGCTCCCTCATTCTTTTAGATTTCAAGCCTGGCACTCGACCCCTTGAACTGCTATTTTTTTTGGTTGGTTGTGAGGTTTGAACTCTGGGCCTGGGTGCTGTCCTGAGCTCTTCAGCTGAAGGCGAGCGCTCTACCACTTGAGCCCCAGCGCCACTCCCAGCTACCTCATTCTTTAAAATTTTTTAAAAATAAATATATGATTTTCCCTTGACTAGACACTTTTTTTGGTGGTTGTTGTCTCAGCTGACGCTTTACTACTTGAGCCATGCCTCTAGCCAAGCATTATGCTGGATATTTTGGAGATGAAACTTCAAAGACTGTTCTGCAATCCTTCAGATCCGTTTACTGAGTAGCTAGGGTTATACACATGAGCCACAGGCACCAGGCCAAATAGATGTTCTTTGTTCAATCAACCTTTTAATAATGACATTTAGATTTATTTAGGACCAATCTCCAATATAGACAAATTTTATGGGCTACATCTTAGAATGTAGCCCATAAAATTTTATCAAATCACTGTGTCCAGGGAAATGTAGTTATGACATATAAAGATCAGAATTTTCAAAGATTTGACCAAGAGGGTGATAGTTCGTAGGATACAGAATAGAGGTATACTGTATTGTTCCATGGGTAGAACTTGAGCCAGTTGATAGAATTTTAGGGAGATTTTTCTCCCAGTATGGAGATTATGAAGAATATAATTTAAAAAAAAAAAACTGCCAGCTACTGGTCGCTCACCAGCTAGCTACTCAGGAGGCTGAGATCTGAGTGTTGAGGTTTGAAGCCAGCACTATACATTAAGTTTGTGACACTGTTATCTTCAATTAACCACCCTAAAAGCTGGACTTAGAGACATGACTCAAGTGGTAGAGTGCCAGCCTTGACCAAGAATGCTAAGGACCCTGAGTTCAAGCCCAGAATGGGCACAAAAAATTGTTTTTTAAAATTTCTAGAGCTTGAAGTATAGTTCAGTTTTAGATTGCTTGCCTAGAAAATGAAAGGCCCTACTTAACTGGAAAAGAGGGGCGAGAGAGTTAGGGGAAGAAGACAGACAGGAGGGAAGGAAAACAAAACAAAAATTTCTTGGTTTTCATGGGAGATTGCCAATCCAGGCCCTTTTTAAATTTGAATTTTTGTGATGAATGTTAAATGAATATTATCTTTCTTTTTAAATAGGACACTGATGAAATTCAAGTTAATTACCCTGGAATGTATGAATTAATGGAAGACTTACAAGGTAAGGCATTTTAAAGGATTTTTAAATTCCATTTAAGGGACATTTGAGTCAACTCTGGTGAGCACCAGGGTAAGCACTGGGGAGCCATTCATGAGAAAGGAGACTGTCTTCACAAAGCTTATGATATACAGTAGAGAAGGCAGAACATTAGGCAGCTATCACGAACTATAACTTAGAATTGTGGTCATGCCATGAAGTATAGGCACATATTTATAAAAGTTTCTCAAAGGTTGGCAAGACTTTCCTAAAGGATACAGTTGAAGATGGCAGAACACTTTGGTAACTTCATCTAGCAATAACTTCATCTAGCAATGCTTGACATCTTACTTTGAGGCATAAAAAAATAGTTGGGTAAGTTTAGTCAGTAGGATAGATTCTGATCTAAGAACCCTTTCCAAAGAAATCTTGTTTGAAGAAGTTGGGACTAAGCTGTGTTCTAAAGAAACAAAGGTAAGTTACCTGTGCAGAAAAGGCAGGGAAGTGAGCCCTATGCAAAAGCAGCCTATGCAAAGACCCTTAGTAAGAAAGAACACGGCAAGATTGGAAAGAAGAGCATTTTAGCAAGGTGTTTAGCAGAAACACTAGGGAAGTATCGAATTACCTGAACCAAGAGAAAAAGAAGTTTCAGAGCCAGAGGAGGACTTGAAATGCAAAAGTAGCATAAGCCAGATGCTAAAACCTCTATAGAGCAGGGAGTGATTAGCCTTCAGAACAAACAGAAGTAACCTACCTAAGATTATGAAATTGATATAGCCAAAATGTTAATCTGGGCAAGCAACCTAATTCATGTCCTGAAATCTCTAATAGAGAAAGTCACAGTTTGGGAGACTTTCAGGTAGGTTGCTTTGCTGACTGGAAAATGATATCACTTCTGATTGATTTTTGGTATTTTACATTTGAGTAATACCTTTTCTCTCCATGTTTGTAGTATGTCTCATTTAAGTTGCCATTATTATTAATTCGCAGAATAAAAAAGTCCAGAATGTTGACCTAATTTTACAAAACAAGTTATATATCATCTGATGAATGCATGAGAAATTTTCGAGGCTTTCACAGTAGTTTTAAGGTAAGTTCAGTTACATTTTTTTAAGGCAATACTCAGTATTGTTCCACTAGTAAACCCTAATAAGCTCTTGATTTTGTTTTTAATAAGCCATTGAACTTTACCTTAAAACCATTGTGACAGTCTTATTACCTGCTGGCTGGATTTTTCTGTTATCCCAAGCCCAGGTTGAACCAGAAATCACAATTTTTTTTTTCCCCTTTCCTGAGCCTTGACCTCTGGGCCTGGGCACTGTCCCTAAGCTGCTTTTGCTCAAGGCTAGCATTCTACTTCTTGAGGTATGGCACCACTTCTGGCTTTTTCTGTGATTAACAGTCACATGGACTTTAGAGCTGGCTTTGAACAAAAGTCCTCAGATCTCACCCTTCTGAATAGCTAGGATTACAGGCTTTATAATTTTTTTTGTAAGTCATTCTCAATGAGGTTTCACCATGATATACTATGAAGTTTGACTCCATTTTAAAGATGGAAAAACAGGTCACAGGTTAATGGGGATTAAATCACTTTGTCCCAGGCTACATAAGATTGTAATCCCAAAGTCTGGATTCTTTTCACTAGAAGAGTAGACTCTAGAAGCAGTTACTGCCTGTGCTTTTAGCCATGCTCTCAAATTTCTCTCTGAGCTGAGAGTTATACCTGCAGATAGTGTATGTGTAACTACCCTAATTAACATGTCTGTCTAAATACTGATGCTTTAGAAGGAATTTTAAAATCTCTTCTTTATCACATATTCACTCTGTGTGTGTGTGTGTATATGTGTGTGTGTGTGTCACGTGCAAGCTTGAACTCAAGGCCTAGGTGCTGTCCGAGAGTGTTTTGTTTCTTGTTTTTTTGCACAAGGCTAGTGCTCTACCATTCCAGCCACAGCTCTACTTGTGGCTGTTTGGTAACTAATTGGAGATCGAAGTGTCATGGACTTCTTTGCCTGAGCTGTTTTTGAGCCATGGTCCTCAGAACTCATCCTGTTGAGTATCTAGGATTACAGGCATGAGCCACTGATACCCAACTTGTACATTTTTTAAAAAATTAAGTCTGGTTTTTATCAGTGTTGTTTATCTAATGAGTAAGTGGGCCCAAGCAGTAAGAAGTTGAGCAGAAACTAAAACATCACATCCATCATCAACAGTAGACTCTTCCAGTGTTAGTCCCTGTTTACTTTGAGGCATTATGAAATTTATGCTATAAAGGAGAATGTTTAAAAAGTAAATTATAGGATGGTCTGAAGTATTAGTACCAGAAACCTTTAGGAGTCATTTAATTTTGGACACCTTCAAGATCCAAAGTGCTTGATCGAGTTGACCAATTTCTTCATGATATAAAGAATAAACTCCACAATTTTCTTCATGTATATGTTATTAATTCAGATATTAAACTCACAAGGTACAGAAAATTGAGTTCAAAATCAGAGATGTACTATTTCAGAGAATAATAAGAATCTTTCAAGTTGGAGAAAAGGAACAGGGTGAGTTGTTGAAGCTAATTCATTGACTTTATAAAACTATTAAAAACTTGGTAGAGTATTATTTTTAACCCATTGAATGGATACTGTAGAGTTTATTCTTGATTGTGAAAGTAGAAATACAAAGGAAGAAAATGGCAATCCTGTAATAAAGTTCAATATAAAGAATGCTGTCTAATGAGTCTTCCAAATTTCACATGTATACATTCATGGCTTTATGTATTACATTTATGGTTTAGGAGTTAGGCACTTTGTCACTGTCCTGTCATCCGTTAAAGAACATAACTAAGCTGGGTACCAGTGGCTCATCGCTATACTCTTAACCTACTCAGAAGCCTAAGATCTAAGCATCATGATTCAAAGCCAACTCAGCCAGAAAAGTCCATGAGACTTTATCTCTAAACAGTAAAATGTCAGACTGGTAGTGCCAGCTGTGAGCAAAAAGAAGCTGAGCAAGAACAGAAAACCCTTAGCTCAAGCCCCAGTATTCTTACACACACACACACACACACACACACACACACACACACACGTAATAATAATAATAAAAACCTACAACTAAAAGGTATTAAATGTGGCACGTATGTATATAAAAAGGCACTGTCAATACTGATGACTCACCTAGGGATCAGTCATATTGCATTTGACTACCCGGCTTGCTTTTATTTATTTATTTTTTTTGGGTCCGGTCGTGGGGCCTGAACTCTGGGCCTGGGCGCTGTCC
Source organism: Dipodomys spectabilis (assembly GCF_019054845.1). NCBI lineage: Eukaryota > Metazoa > Chordata > Mammalia > Rodentia > Heteromyidae > Dipodomys > Dipodomys spectabilis. Next base: position 396,025 of record NW_024871042.1, read on the forward strand.
CTCAGCTCTTCAGCTCAAGGTTAGTGCTCTACCACTTGAGCCACAGCGCCACTTCTAGCTTTTTTCTTTTTGTTTATGTGGTGCTGAGGAATCGAACCCAGGGCCTCAGGCATGCAAGGCAAGCGCTCTACCACTGAGCCACCTTCCCAGCCCCAACCTGGCTTGCTTTAAATTGATGCTACCAAGCAAAACATGATGCAGCTTCCCTTCTAAAATGTGACTTCTTTGCCTGTCGTAATTCCCTTTGAGATGCTTCAAGTAGTTCTGTTTCAGAATCACTAAGAATGCTAGCTGAATGAGATTTCTTAGGTTACATGAAGATACTGTGGATGGATATACTGAGATTTATTAACTCTGTTATTGAGCTCCTTGGGGCAGTTGTTGTATTCTCTCAAATTGCCTGTAATGTATTTTTAGGTATGGGTGAAAGTAACTGTTCTTGGAATAGAAAAGCCTTGCTGCATCGAGACACAATGCTGGCAGCTGCAGCAGTTTACAGAGGTAAGGAGACTGCCCCTCCTTCCATCCAGGCATCACTGAGGACCTCAGGCTCTGCCATGTTAACTCCCTTAACATTACCAGTGCTTTTTCTTTGCCTGTTTTGTGCCATCAGATATCATGTCCTTCCTATAGGCTTTTATCTTTTTTACATGCACACTTTATTTCCTTACTGTTCAGCATATCAGTATTAAGAATTTTTCATATGAGGTATTCTCAGAATCTTAAAGTTATCCAAGTAACCCATTTCTCTTGGAAGAAGTAGATTGAGTAGATTATTTTTTTCCTCATGGATTTTTTCAGACTTGAATCATTATTTGCCTCTATAGAAATGTACGGAAATGAGGATGGCTCAGTACCTGCCACATACCAGATCTATCACATGATAGGATGGAAATACCATGACTCTCAGGTAACATTATTAAGGCATCACTTTTCTTTATGAGTTTACGTTTTTGTTTATTTTTCATTGTTTACTTAAGATTTTTAGTATATTCAACAAGACTAAAGAGTTAAACAGGGCTGTAACAATCTATTTTCTAATAATTTTCATCTTTATTATTATTTCCAGGCAAGACCAGCTGAAAGAGGTTCTGCAACTGTGTCGTTTGGAGAGCTAGGAAAACTAAATAATCTCATGTCACAGGGGAAAAAGTCACAATAAATATCTTATGCAATGTTTATATATTCCAGAATTTTCATCAGAAATGAGTAGCTCTCACAAATGAAATATTAGAGCCTGAGGCTATCTATAAGTTATTTAGTAGCAAACTTTTTTCTTATTGTGAAAATAAGTAGCAAACTTTTAAGTGATTAGAATAACCTAGTACTACATTTACATTTAGTAACCATTTCACATTCATGTTATTTTTATTTTCATAAGGATGCTGCTATCTAATGATGTAGATGTCTTTATTTTTTGCAAATCCAGCCTAAAAGCAAAGAAAATATTTTCCTGAAGGCTCACAAATATATGTTCCCATGTAGATAGAAAAACAGTGCTTATACTGACATTTTGTACTTTTTCCCTGTTCTGGTCTTTGTTATTTCTGTGGGAGGAGCACAGCCGTGCACATTAGGAGAGAAACAAATTGATAGGTTCTTTAGAGTTCTGACTCATTTAGAATAACTGCAGTAAGGCACTTAAGCCAAAATTATTTATCTCAGTGTTGTTTTCTTTGTCTTGAAGAGGAGCAGAGGACTCTTTCTCCAAAGCTCCTCTGTAGTTTTAGACTTTGAAAGCATATGAATCTTCATTGAATCCCCTTCTTGTCCTCTTTTTCTGCCCCTCTTTTTTGAGGTAGAATTTGGGTTTTTGTTTGTTTTTCCCAGTGCCAGGGTTTGAACTCAGGACCTCACATTCTCTTGTTGCTTGCTCATCTGGCACTCTACCCCTTTAGTCATGCATTCAGCCAGGCTTTTTTAGAAATGGAATCTCATGGACTTTTCTGCTGTGGCTGGCTTCAAATGTGGATCCTCTGGATCTCAGCCTTCTGAAAAGGTAGGGTTATAGGTGTGAGCTGTCACATACCTGGCTAAGACAAGGTCTTGTCCATATACCAGACTAGCCTAAAATATTCCAGTTGCCACTTCTCATATGCTAGCATTACAGATATGTACCACCATGCCCAGATGGAACCACCACAGTTTTATATTCCATCCTACTGTAGAAGAGAAGAAAACATTTTAAAGAATTACAGAGACAAAATCACATGTAAAAGTCCACACAGCAATTAACCATGTTATTTGCATTAGCAGGTTTTCGACTGTTACTATCACCCTAATCCAAGTTCATTGTTCCATTTTCATCCAGGGCTCATTTATTTGGAAGCAATCAAGCTCAGACAGCTTAGAATCAATGGGAAAAAGGTGGTGGCAGAAAGTAAGGAAGCAGGTGGGAAGCAAGGAAGAGCTCAACTTCACATGTATTTTCTCTAGTCAGTGATAAGATAGTTGCTATTTCATTTAACCTTGACATAGCTCTGGTATCCTCCTCAGCCTAAGGTAAAATATTACAACATCTCTTTCTCTTCTACTTCCCTACTCTTCTTTACCAAAAAAACACCAGTCTTATCAGTAAGGACTTTGTCTTAATCCTATGTAAAGCGTACTTGGTAATGACATGAAACTGGAATCATCTCAAAATAAGCTCCATTGGTTTAAAAAAAATTCTGAAAAATGAATAGGCCTAATGAGGATGACCCTCGATTAATGTGACAGTGATGAAAATTATTTTAGTATGAGTGACACTGGTAAATTATTTTTTAATTAATGTCTACTTGAAGTGTATTCTTATCAAGCTTTAATTGTTTTGAGTACTCAGAAAATTGTTTTTTCTGAATAGCCATGTTTTCCAAATGATTAAGAGTTTATCCTGTCAAGCAAAAAACTTCAAAAAATATCTGATCAAAATTTTTTCCAAAAGTTGTTAATACATAAATGGCATGTGGAAAGTAACTTCTTATTGATAACCATGGTTAACTCATCAACTCCATTTGTATTGTATTGCTTGTTTCCTATTGACTGGCTCCAAGAATGCTGAGAATTCTATAGTCTTTCTTTTCCACACTTTTGTACTGGTAGCATTGAGTTCTCATTCAGCATTTTTGCTCACAAATGGCATGCTACCACTTGAGCCATGTCTCCTCTTCTGGTTTGTTTGATGTCTAATTGGAGATAACATGAGGGTTTGTATGCCCAGGTTGACTTAAAATACAGATCTTCAGATAGCTAGTATAAAGTATATGATTTGATTATAAGAGATTGTTGGGCCTGGGTGTGTTGTTTTATACCTTCAGTTCCAACTTCTCCAGAGGTGGAAATCAGGAAGATCAAAAGTTTGAGGCCAGCCTGGGCAAAAAGTTATTGAGACTTTATCTCAACAAACAAACTGGAGGGTAGTTTAAATATGTCATCCTAGCTATATGTTAAGCATAGGTAAGAGTACCTACCAAGCCAGCCTGAAGCTCTGAGTTTAAACCATAGTACCAATGAAAGAAATAATTGTAAAAAAAAAACAGCAAATGGATGAATATCTGAAGAAAAATTATTAAAGTAATTTCAATCAAAAAAATAGTTACAGAAGTAACAAGTTTTTTGTTTTTTGCCAGTTCTGGGGCTTGAACTCAGGACCTGGGCACTGTCCCTGAACTTCTTTAGCTCAAGGCTAGTACTCTACCACTTAAGCCACAGCACCATTTCTAGCTTTCTCTGTTTATGTGGTACTGAGGAATCGAACCCAGGGCTTCATGCATGCTAGGCAAGCACTCTACCACTAAGCCACATTCCCAGCCCTGTTTTTTGTTTTGTATTTCTAACGCTTTTGAAACATTTTCATCCACATAACTACAGTATGGGCTCTTTTGAAAGATATCTAGGGAAAAGATAGTTGATGTAGTATTATCATTTTAATTTTTCATTAATGATCAGCAACCTGTCTTATGAAGAAATTTTCTGAACTTTTTTGAAGGAGCAAGGAGTGATTTTTGTTGCTAATAAAAAGTATAGTTTCAGATACTGGTAATATTGTAATCATCTACATGGATACTTGACAGATATCTTGCTGGTTTAAATAAAAACCCATTAATTTGAGAATAGGTAGAATAGATATCAACAGATATCAACAGATAAGGTAGTAATACTTTGCTATCTGTGGTGGTTTTTATCCACATTCTTTGAGAAGTTTTTTGTTTTTCAAACGTGGAACTTTGCGCTCCTTAGTACAGAGAATCTAGTGACTCCATCTAACAAGCAGAACTAATGTGTGCTTCTTCCAAGTCCTGGTAGTAAAAGTCATTGTTTCCCTCAGCTGTCTCTTGGATCACTCACTATGGAGAGCAAGTCCCTTTCTGTTTAGCTGCCATATTGTAAAGCCATCCAAACAGCTCAGTGTAGAGGTTCTAGGGTAAGGAGCAGAAGGCTTCTGCCAAGTGCCACCTGAAGGAGCCATCTTTGAAGCAAATCCTTCAGTCCAAAGGACATTTTAGATGACTATAGTCCCAACTAATATCTTTACCCCAACCTCATGAGAGCCTCTGAGATAACCACCCAGCAAAACCACACTCAAATTTCTTAACCACAGAAACAAGTCAAAAATTTGTTGTTTGCTGAATATGGTGTTTCAGGCCTATAATCCTAGGTACTCAAGAGACTGAGATCTGAGGATCACAGTTCAGAGCCAACTGGGCAGGAAAACCCATGTGATTGTCTTCAGCTAACCACCAAAAAGCTGGAAATGGAGTTGTGGCTTACATTGGTAGCTGTGCCAGCCTTGAGTAATAAAAGCTGAGGGGCAGAGATCAAGCCCTGGGATCAACCCCAGCATTTGCATGCATATGTGCATGTGTACACACACACACACACACACACACAATATTAAAGCTGGCTACCAAGGGCTCATCCCTGTAATTGTAACTACTTGAGGCTGACATGATTGAAGTATCTTCAGTTCACAGACAGCCTAGCAGAAATCAGTCTGCAGATACCCATTTCTAAAATCAGAAAGAGGGAGGTGGGGGAACCACTGGCTAGAGACATGGCTCAAGTGGTATAGTGTAAACCAACCAACCAAACAAGCACAGGGCCCTGAGTTCAAACCTAGTGCTACTAAAATAACCAACTTCACACTAACAAGAGGCTAGCACAGTGGTTCACATAGTAATGTGCAAATATGAGGCTCTGAGTTCAAGCCCCAGTACTGCCAAAAAGATTTTTACAGTTGTTTAAGCCACTATGTATGCTTTATTGTCATTGTTCCATAGCAGTGGATAACTAATACACTGGGAAAAGTTGAGTGCTCAGAATATGCTGAGTTTTTACTTTATGTATAAAACACCCTGCTTATTTGGAATGAAGGAAATTAACTAGCCTGTTAGTGAATACCAGGCCTGAGGTATTCTTTCCCAGATGTTCAATTCCCTGGCATCTCAAAAAAGAACTATCCTCCTCAGGTACATTTATTAGGACTCATTTTATTTCCCAGGACTATTTAAGATGTTTTGTTTGTTTGTTTTTGGGGTCCGGTCATGGGGCCTGAACTCTGGGCCTGGGCGCTGTCCCTCAGCTCTTCAGCTCAAGGCTAGCGCTTTACCACTTGAGCCACAGTGCCACTTCTGGCTTTTTTCTTTTTGTTTATGTGGTGCTGAGGAATCGAACCCAGGGCCTCATGCATGCAAGGCAAGCACTCTACCACTTAGCCACCTTCCCAGCCCCTTAAGATCAGTTTTTTAAGTGTGATGGAACTAATTCCAAAATGATGCTGGAGAATTTGGAAAGACAGACCTTGAGAATTCACTGAGATATGTAGCTATATGTGAATTCCACAGTTGGTTCCCTTCTGCATTAGCTGTTAAGTTGCTGACAGCTTATTTATTTGGATGGCCTGTTGAGACTGTGCACTTGTTTTCAGGCTCTTAAATGAGCACAGTGCTATTGAAATCACATGCCTTTTTAAAAGCCAACAGTCTTCTCAGCCATTGCTAGCAAAGGTTAACTGTCCTTTCAACATAGCCAGGGTACTAGCAGTACAGGAATTTCACACCTGTGTTTGGTTGCCACTTGCTAGTTTCTCAGAGCCATCCTGGCAGAATCATTAGGACTACTTAAGTACGGGAAATTACAAAGAGGAAAATTCCCCAAGAGAACTTGCTAGTCTTTTTTTTTTTTGGGGGGGGGGGGGGGCGGGGAGTCCGGTCGTGAGGCCTGAACTCTGGGCCTGGGCGCTGTCCCTCAGCTCTTCAGCTCAAGGCTAGCGCTCTACCACTTGAGCCACAGCGCCACTTCCAGCTTTTTTCTTTTTGGTTATGTGGTGCTGAGGAATCGAACCCAGGGCCTCAGGCATGCAAGGCAAGCGCTCTACCGCTGAGCCACCTTCCCAGCCCCAGAACTTGCTAGTCTTTGCAATAGAAGTGTTTACAACTAGCCTTTACTAGACTAGAAGCAGGAGAAAGCAGACCTGGGAGTTAGGTTCAGGATTGAGTCAGGCCTAGATTCAGTCCTAGCCTTGTTTATTTCTTAAACTTGAATTTCATCTATCTGACCTCAGAATTTTCATCTATAAAACTACAGCTTTGGTACCAGTCTCAGAAGGGGCTGCTGGCCTTTCAAGTTCTTGAGTGACTTTTTCAAGCCTTTTCATCTTTCTCCCCTTGGTTGAGAATCATGGCTTCAGGGACTTCACTGTAGTTGGAAAATGGGCTGGGGGGGGGGGGGGAGGGAAGGGAGGGGCGCTGAACAGTGTGATCTGATAGGACCTGAGCCCAGAGTCTGGGTCCCAAGAGAATGACCAGGATTACCTTCCCAACTTTACAGTGTCTCAAATGAACCTCTTGACTTGGCATTTTTCCCTTTAAAGTTAACTGAGTGAAAAGAAAATACGTTGTGATTTACTTTAGATTGTCTAGTCTGGAGAGTGCATTTTTAACTATCTGAGCCACAAAGGAAGGAATCCTCCCTTCTGGAACCATACGTACTCAACATACAGGAAGTGGCCCCAAACTTTACAAACAGTTCCCTCACTTATCCAAATGGTGAAGTGGTTAGTGCCAGGTCACACTCTAGAACACAAAGTGCTTAGGCTTCAAGTGACAGCACTTTAGAGAAGTAACTACACTGATCTCCAATCAAGGCAGGTTGCATGATTTCATGGTAAGTCAGATCAGTATTCACATATCTTAACAAATGTAGCTTCATTTAGCTTTTACAAGGCTGCGCTAGGCTTAAAAAGTCCTGGGTTTAAAATTCTGTATTCAGCATTCTTAACATACAGTATGTTAAACCTTTGACCTTCATCACAGTTTTTATCTTCACAGTTTTCTTTGGATTAGATACTAGTACCATTGGCCTATATTTCAAATGATGGGCCAAATTTACACAGGTTGTGACTCTCCAGGGTCATATAAATGACAGAACCAGTATTTCATTCTGTGACAAAGCTAAAACAAATCACAGATTAAGGAATAGGGGTATAGCTCAAGGGTAGAACACTTGCCTGCCAGGTGTGAGTTAAAGCCTGGGGTTGGAATACCACCACTGGAGAGAAAACAATTTGATTATCTTGCCTCCTTTAGGAAGAGAAAATCTGAGCTTCCAGCTTTCTCATGTCTTCATCTGCTATAATTTGCATTTTGAATGAACCCCCAAAGGTAGTATACATTGATATTTGGTCACGGTCCATTGTGCTTTTGGGAAGTGGTAGTGTCTTCAGAAGCTGAGGCCTCTTGAAAGGAAGTTAGATCATCGGGCATACAATTTTTTTAAAAGTATACGTGGGCCCTCAGTCCCTTCCTGCCTTTCTCTGCTTTCCAACCACTATTTCCTTGACCACTTTCTCTTGTCATATGGTACCTCCTTTCCACTGGCCCAAGGGTAATAGAACAGTGAAGCCATCAACTGGCCCCAGTTGTGAGCCAAAATCTTCCTTGTTAGTTCTCTCCAGTTTTTTGTTTGTTTTAGCAGCTAACATACAGTTGTACACCCCCAACCACCAACATGAGAACCAGTGAGTTAATTCCATCATTGTGTCTCACACATGCTCAACCTTGTTCTAGAACCATTGTCGTCTCTTCATACCTACTTGCTTTCCATATTCTGGGTGCCTTCCACTGAAGTTCAGTCATCCAGATATATCAGCTTTATTTTCCTTGTACCATACCATCATGTTTCCTGTCAGTAAGTTCTGGCTCTTTGACTTAAAGTTTGGCTCCTTGAGCATGAGTGCTGCTACAACCAGAATTCCAATAACCACAGAGAAATCCCACATGGAGGAAAGTGGGACCAGCAAATAAGAGATGGGCAAGAGAGTCAGCAAATATCAAGGGTCATCTGGGATTGGGAATCTGAGTATGAAGGGAAACAGTTGGAGATGGACAATTAGGCACAAATACAGTTGCTGTGACTGGGAGATAGATTAGGGCCTGACCCTAGGAAATACGAGTAGAATCTGTGGGAAGTAAAGTTGTGGCTCAAGTGATAGAGCGCCATCTTTGAGGGAAAAAGTCAAACTGAATTCAAGCCTAATATTGGCCCAATTTTTTTCTTTTTTTCTTTTTTTTTTTTTCTTTGTTGGTCATGCGACTTGAATTCTGGCCCTGACCACTGTCCCTGAGCTCTTCAGCTCAAGGCAAGGGGTCCACCACTTGAGCCACAGTGCCACTTCAGGTCTTCTGGTGGTTAATTGGAGATGAGAGTCTCATGGACTTTCCTGCCTGGTCTGGCTTTGAACCTCAATTCTCAGATGTCAGCCTACTGAGTAGCTAGGATTACAGGTATGAGCCACAGGCACCTGGCTGCTGGCACAATTTTTTTAAGCCTACCTGAGAAGAGCTTAGTGTTACATAGACACAGAGCAATGTGAAGCAATGTGGGACTATGAACTATGAAAAAGTATCAGAGAAGACAGCATCAACAGCTCCTAAAACAAAATGTACACATAGAACTGAAGAAGAGTAAGAGTAAAGACTACCACCAGATTCTGTGGGTAGACAAGAATGCTGCTGAGGATGGGATTAAAAAATAAATGTCAGAGCCGGGCACTGGTGTCTCAGGCCTGTAATCCTAGCTACTCAGGAGACTGAGATCTGAGGATTGTGTGGTTCAAAGCCATCTGGGGCAGGAATGTCCATGAGACTCTTATCTCCAATTAACTACCAGAAAACTGGAAGTAGCGCTGTGATTCAAGTGGTAGAAATTAGCCTTGAGCTGAAGAGCTCAGGGACAGTTCCCAAGCCCAGAGTTCAAGACACATAACCGACAAAAAATAATAATAATAAAAAAATAAATATCAGAAGCATTTCTGCACCATTGAGCTTGGCATAGTAGAGCCAATGCCCAACTTCAGAAGGAGGAAGAAGAAAGTCCAAGGAAGCCAAAAAGACTTAAGCTTCCTCCCTGATCAGAAGAAAATGACTAAGTATGACAGCACATAGGACCTGAGTGAGGAGGGCCAGAATATGGGTGATTTTGATGCAAACAATATCCTCAAAGCACTCTTCTGTGGTCTTGGGGGATTCTACTTTGAAGACCCAGAGTTTTTTTTGTTTGTTTTTTACAACTTGACTAATGAAACAACCACTCAGAACCCAGAAAATGCAGATTTTCAGTTAAACATTAAATGTCCACACAGTTCACCTGCCTTTATCATGTCAGTGTATTCTTACAGTGGCTTCATTTCCTCATTTGGAGTGAGGAAAAGGGAGTCAATTCCATAGACTGACTAGAGTAAGAACTTAAGGGGATTGAACAGAGGTAGCTTGTGAATTTTTGTTTTAACATTTGTTAAGGAAAAAAAAAAATCTCTCAGTGACTCTTGCCTACAGTAAATTTGGGTAATTTCTCTGAAAAGGAAGACTCCTTTTTACAGCACATAAACCTTGGGAAGACAAGCAAGCACGGGATTTGAGGGCTAAGACCTTGCCTACATTGCTTTATTGGTCTTGCTACAGTCCCTCCAGAGCTCACTGATGCTTTGTGCTAACATCACTTCCCAAGTAAATGCCCTACATCCAACTTATCCCAGGGTCTGCTTTGGTAGGGGAAACTAATGCAGAGAACTTGAGCTTTATTTTGAAATCCATATACAATCACTAAGAAATTTTAATTGAGTGGCATGCAATTTCTATTTTTAAAAGATCACTCTGGGGGGCTGGGAAGGTGGCTCAGTGGTAGAGCGCTTGCTTGCATGCATGAGGCTGTGGGTTCGATTCCTCAGCACCACATAAGCAAAAAGAAAAAAGCCGGAAGTGGTGCTGTGGCTCAAGTGGTAGAGCGCTAGCCTTGAGCTGAAGAGCTGAGGGACAGCGCCCAGGCCCAGAGTTCAAGCCCCACGACCAGGCCCCCCCCCCCCCCCTCAAAAAAAGCACTCTGGATACAGTGTGAAAAATGAAACAGAGGAGATAGAATATTTAGGCTAACAAGATCCCAGGTGAGAAGTGGAGGTAGCCGGATGGAGATGAGGAGAGTGGGTGTGGATTGAATTGGAGGGTAATACAATTCTATCAGTGGTTTGAAGGTTGGAGAGCAGGTGAGAAATGCTGAATGAAACTATCTAGGGAGAATGTGTTTAGTGAGAAATTAATGTCCTAGGAGGGCTTTTCCAGTAGGTTATCTCATGGAAGACGACTAAGACTTTTTTAAAAGAAGTTTCCTAACCCCCCTCCCCCCTTCAAAGCCCATTGTTATAGTATTTTATTGGATATAAACCCTGCAATCCTGTCCCATTTCTATTAAATCTCAGTATAAGTCTTCAGTATTTTATTAACACCTACTTAGATAATAAAAGCCAAATCATGTTGTTTACTGTTGTCATACTGTCTTTTTCACATATTGTGGACACTTTTTTGTCAATCTCTTTAAAAACTTTTTGTCGGCTGTGGGGCTTGCACTTTGGGCCTGGGCACTGTCCCTCAGCTCTTCAGCTCAAAGCAAGTGCTCTACCATTTAAGCCACAGTGCCACTTCCAGTCTTCTGAGTGGTTTGTTGGAGATAAGAAACTTATGGACTTTCCTGCCCGGGCTGGCTTTGAACCGCCATCCTCAGATCTCAGCCTCCTGCATAGCTAGGATTACAGGTGTGAGCCACTGACACCCGGGTTAAAAAGAATTTTTTTTTTAATAGTTGTTCATTCAACCCATGCTAAGATGCTCCAGCCATCAAGGTTCTGTCTTTTGACATCCAGAGTTCCTCTGTTGGTCTTTTTCCTGGCTCTTTCCAGATTGGCTTTCCTTCAGATTGGATCTTGGGCACCTGGAGACCTGGAGGATCATGGTAATTTGTGCTAGTCCTTTCCTGTGCAGCCCAGCTCTCTGCTTTGGAACTTCCAAACCTCTCTGAGAAGCTATTTTCTTGTTCTTTTAAAAAAAATTTTTATTTTATTAAGATGTACGGAGGGGTTGCAGTTACATGAGTAAGACAGTGAGCTCATTACTTGTCGATCATTGTTACCCCTTCCCTTCCTTGTTGTTGTCCCACTATCCCTTCCCTCCCCCAGCTCCCATACTTCTATACCCCCTGCCCCACTCACTGCCCGAAGTTGTAAAGTTCGTTTCCAATATACTGTCCTGTGGGTATCTTTATTGCAATGGGTCATCCTCTGTCCTTGTTTCAGTGTTTTGTTATTCCCCTTCCTCTCCCCAGCTTAGACATATGTATATACAAGATGCAGAGTATCAAAATCGAGTACAGTGACAACAGGGGGTACGCCGTAGGGGAAGGAACATACAAAGGAAACAACAACAAAAATAATAAAATCACATGGTACATTTAAAACAGTAACAATAAAGACAGACCTCTTGTGTCCATATCTTGGCGTTCATTTCAATTAGCATCCACTTATATGGTCATTTGTATATGGTTTTTGAGCTTTTCAGCTCATCTGATAAGATTATCCTATATGGATACTAATTATTGCAAATAAGGGAAACCATGGGACCTAAATTTCTTTGAGACTGGGCAACTTCACTTAATATGACCTTTTCCAAGTCTTTCCATTTCCTAACAAATTGGGCAGTGTTGTTCTTTCTGATGAGAAGTTGTTTTCTAGCTGCTCTTACTTCTGAGTTTAGAGTGTGCTTCTGTCGCACCATTTTAGAGCTATCATTGGTATTTTTTATTAAGAGTGTTTTCCTAGTCCATTTCCTGTTGATATAAAAAAAAAATACCTGAGGCTGGGTCGTCTGAAGAGTAGAGGATCATTTGGCTACATTTAAACCTTTGACTCCTAAAACCTGTGTAATATCCTTATGGTCTTTGAGCTTAGTTTTGGTTCCTGACATGAGGGCTTTAAATTCCTTGGAATTTCCTGGAAGAAAATTACAGGAGGGAGTGTCTTCTACCCCCACCCCCCACCCCCCACCCAGTGAGATGATGCCTGCTGTAGTTCTGGGTAGCTTTTAGGGTGGTCACCTGAAAGCCCAGGACATAATAATGAACTGGGAACTTTTATCCCCTCCTCCATCTTCCAGGAAAGAAACGACTAGAGGTTGAGATAATAATCAGCAAACTAATGTGGTGAATATCCCACTAAAATTTTCTTTTAATAAAAAAAGAAGTTGGCCCTGTGGCTCATGTCTAACTACTCAGGAGGTTGAGGTCTGAGGATCATAGTTCAAAGCCAGCCCAGTCAAGAAAGTCTGCGATTCTTAATTCTAATGAACCAGCAAAAAGCTGGAAGTAGATGTGACTCAAGTAGTAGAGAGCTAGCCTTGAGAAAAAAAATACAAGGGGACAGCACCCAGGCTCTGATGCATACACGCGCACCAGTGCGTGCACATGCGTGTGCGCGCACACACAGAGATTTATGTATTTATTCATTTGGTCATAGGGCTTGAACTCAGGGCTGGGAACTATCACTAAACTCTTTTGCTCAAGGCTAGCCCTCTACCTCTGAGCCAGAGCACCACTTGCAGTCTTCTGGTGGTTAACTGGAGACAAGAGTCTCATGGACTTTCCTGCCCATACTGTCTTTGAACCACAATCCTCAGATCTCAGCCTCCTAGGTAGCTAAGATTATAGGTGTGAGCCACCAGCACCAGTCTGGGTTCAAAGATCTTTTCAACACCTGCTCATGCTAGGTCTTTGAAACAAGAATCCTATGGTTCTCCAATAAAGACTCACAGTTTGGCCTCTTAAATGATGGATTCTCTGTCATAACAGAGATTCTCTGTCTCCTTACAAGAGGGAGGGTAGCAAACTAAGTTTGTGGAGGCAGAAGTTCTGTGTACCCCTTCTTTTGGACAATCGTTTAATGATATACTTTAGAAGGGCTTATGCATACCCCTGATTTATAACCAATTTGTGCAGAGATATCAGTAATATGAGGATTAATTGATGTGACTGGCATCAGAAATGAGGGGCAAGCTGGTAGAACTGAGCTCTTTGCCTTATAGAATTTAAAGTTAACTTCAGCTAGTGTCAGAATTGAACTGAATCACAGGACACCTGGTTAGTGAGAGGTGAGGAATTTGTTGCTATGGGAAAACCTCCCACACATTTTCTGTCAGGAGTGTTCTGTGAGAGTAAAGGAAAACAGAATTTATTTTCCTTAGTTTATAGACCTCTTTTATAATCCCTGTTCTTTCTTTGTCACTAATTAGGATAACTTATTGTTTGAAAAACAAAATGTCCATTGCCTCATCCAGCTTCTGGTGGCTGATGTTCTTTGGTTTGGGCTACTTTGCTTCTCTCTCTATCTTTATGGTCACCTGGCTTCTGTTTGTCTCTGTCAGATATCTCTCTGCCTCTTCTAACAACACTTTTTTATTACATGGAAGCCCAACCCAGACAATCCAAGACAATTTCCTCATCTTTAAAATCCTGAATAACTCCTTTTGACAGGCTACAGCAGAGAAAGTCTGTTGGATGAATGAATGAATGATCAGAGCCTTGGAACTCAGGAAATCTCCCTAAAGAAGCAGACACACATCTCACCTCTGAGTTTTAGCTACACTTGTAATGGATCCTTCCCTGAAAATTCAGTGTCCTACTAGCTGTGCCTAACACCAAGAGAAGACATTTTTTTTTTTTCCTCTGCTTGGGAGACTTTCCTTAAAACTTCTCATAAGCAGCCTAGAAAAGGTACAAGGGATGATATGTACACTGTAGGAATAATCCCAGTGCAGAATAGAATGGAGGCCTGAGCCTCTCTTCTTTTGGTCAAACAATCCAGGGGGGTATTTTGTTAACTTTTCAAGTCTACCCCACTCCACTCCCCGCCCCATGTTGCCTACAGCAGTGATTTCAATGATAGACATGTTTTTGGGTTTGTTTGGTTTTTTTTTTTTGGTAGCTTTTTGTCAGTCTCTACTTTTGGGAAATGCTAAACAAAGACAGAAGGTTCCCAGCAGAGTATCCTTGGGAAAGCCACAAAAATGCTGTATAGGGGTCAACATGGCAAATGTCCAAGCTCAATAGGCACGTTCATAGGCTGGCTTCTGTGCCAATTTAGCAAAGTACCTCCTGTTCTTTAAACACCTTCCCAACCATTACCCACTTCAACCGTGGAAGAGTCAAGGGCAAATAGGATGGGAAAACAAGAAGAAGCAGGACAGAACAATTTACTACATTTTCATCCTCTTTTATCAGGGTTCTAGTTTTAAGCAGGGAAACTGCCTTCATTCCTTTTGACACAATACTTAAAATTGTCAACACATTTGTTCTAGTCACTTAGAGGCAAATTTGTTCACTAATTGGCATCATGGTACTTTAATTATGCTTTTAAGTACTGCTAGTGATAATACTCTCTGAAGAAGTAATTGATCATTGACTTACATGTCTATAAAATAGAATCCTACTTCACATTATCTTTGCAGAATGAAACAAGCTATCTCAAGAAAATTTCCTGATAGCTGGTGGATGACCCAACAATGGGCTCCTCTACTGCAAGCTTCCTGAAGACAGGGATGACAGAGTGCTCAATTTTATTCCCCCAGATCTTAGCAGAGTGCTTGAGACACAGTAGGCACTCAGTGGATTACTGAATGGAAGAGTGGAGAGGTTCTAGAATATCACCCTCCATCATTTTAGGTGATGCTGCCCCCTCAGGACTTACCATTGTTATTGGCAAGCAAAGCTGTTAAATGCCAGCACCTGCATCTGTTTGCCCATGTGCTTTCTCTAAATTGGAGTGCAGAGAATTAGGGCTTCCTGAAAGCACCCGTCACCAATGAATGCTGGGAGTTGTGACTAAATATCTGGCTTTGTCGCCCTTGGATAGGATAATTATGAAGTATGTGTTCTGCCCAAGGTGGCTAGCTCTAGTGACTCAACAGTGGTAATTTTCTTGATACCTTGATAACTGGCTTTTTTCTTTTCTTTCTTCCTTTTTTTTTTTGTTGGTCGTGGGGCCTGAACTCTGGGCCTGGGCACTGTTCCTCAGCTCTTCAGCTCAAGGTTAGCGCTCTACCACTTGAGCCACAGCTCCACTTGCATTTTTTTTCTGCTTATGTGGTGCTGAGGAATCGAACTCAGGGCCTCATGCAAGGCAAGCACTCTACCACTGAGCCACCTTCCCAGCCCCTTTACTGGCTTTCTTACCCCCTCTCCCCCACACGCATGCATGTTTATACATACGGATGGATGATGAGTGGGTGGACAGGTGGATGAGTGGATGAATAGATGTATATTTTGGCAGTACTGGGGATTGAGCACAGGGCCTTGAGCTTTCTAACACTTTACCACTTGAGACATGCCTCTACTTCTTTTGCTCCTTTTTTTCTTTGTTTTTGGCTAGAGATGTATGATTTTGCCCAGGCTGGTCTCCTACCTCTGCCTCCAGAGTAGCTGAGATTACTGGAACGTGCCACCACACTCAGCTCCTAAACTACTTACACACAAATCCCTAACTCATAGTTAGATTCTAGGGAAACCTATACTAAGAAAATTTCCTGGCTCAGGTTTGTAAGTGATATGTGAAGCTCTCTAAAGCAAGGCCCTTTTCTCATAGCATTCATCCCTTTTCCTGATTGGTTTCAGATCTTCATGTAATCTGTAAATTATTTGGCCTAACTCACTTTCATTCTGAACTCTGCCAAGCCACAGCTGCCTCTGTGCTGCCTGTCATCTTCTTTAGTGGGCTGTTTCTAGACTTAGCCGTGACTACAGGAACAGAAATCCTTCATGTTTTCTTGCTAAGGAATCATTATCCTAGTTTGATTTGCAGACTAGTGGGAAGATTACAACTGAATGATGTTAATTTTTCCTTAAGTTCTTTCAGGAATGAATTCTGGAAGATTCCCTGTATATTTGCTGTGGGTCAGTATGCTCTGTTCGTTCAATGACATGGAGAACAGTACAAGATGGTATTTTGCCATAACTAGAAAATAATGGTAGCTTACAGGCAGAAGCTCTTAACACTCTTGTTAGTCATCTTGAAGCTGTCCCCAGGGTGGGAGGAAGTGCTTCAGTGGTCGCATTGAAGAAGAGGCCTAGAAATGGATGTTTTAGTGACTAAACTACTCCTTTTTTCAAAACCTGTTCTTCCTGTTCTTCCAAGATCTCTGACCATCTTGTACTACACCCCATTATTTACAAATGAACTGTTCTTGTCCCTAAGTTGGATTTTTTTTTTAAGTAGGCAAAGAGAATTGCTTTGCTATCAAAGCATTCCACGTTTTGGCTAGAGAATAGATACAGGACATAGATTGATTTCTGACTTTTTAAATTTATTTTTCTTTTCTGTAGTACTGAGGTTTGAATTCAAAGGCCTTAAGCAGGTGCTCTACCAGTTGAACCATCCTACCAGTCTCACTTTTTTCCTTTGGTTATTTTCAGAATAAAACCTTGCTTTATGAGCTGGCTGGTTTAGCCTGCAGCCCTCCTGTTTGTGTGTCCCTTCATTAGTGCACCTGATCATTGTGCTTCCCTTATACATCGGGATAAAGGGCTTGCACATGTGTCATTGGTTAAGATGGGCTCTCGTGAACTTTTATACCTGGGATGATCTCAAGCTCTGATCTATATCTGATCTGCACCTCCAAGTAGCCAGGATTATAGACTTGAGCCACTGAGTTTTTAAAAGATAGTCAAAGCAACAATTTAAGAGTCTTCTTCTAGATGTCAGGACTTGCTTTCTAAAATAGGTATTATTCTTCGCATGTGGCAGGTCAGAAACTTGAGACTAGAGAGGTCTAATAGCTAGAAAGTTGGGGTGCTGGGATTTAAGCCTAACCTTCACAAGTCACAGCCTCTTACACTCTCCTTACCCACCCATTGTACTTTTCCCCCCAAGCCTGGCCATAGAATCTGACGTTTTCACTTTGCCTCAATGGCTCCAACTCCTTCTTTTCTAGGCACTGCTTGTTATAAGGTGCTGTTTGTTCATTTGCATTTCATTGGCTCACAGGATCATTGCTGAAGGTCTATTTGTGCAAGGTCTGAAACCTTTGTCTTAATAACTTCTGAGGTATCTATATTCCTACCTTCTCCAAACTCACTCCTTGAAACCTTGGTATATCTGTAGGAGACAAGAAACCCAGCTGCTCTCTTGAAAGGAGAGGGCACTTTTCTGAGGATGCCACCTTGTATAATATGGAAATAGTGTTCTTTATCTCCAAGTCCTGACTAGGTCGCCAAGATGACAAGTTTGTACCCACATCTTAGGTAACCAGTTCACACCTTCTCCCACATGTTTCCCTCAACTAAGCAAGAAATATAAAGTTGTTTTTCTCTGTTTTTTTTTTTTTTTGGAGGGGGGGACCAGGGGACACTACTGGAGCTTGCACTCAAGGCCTTATGCTTACTAGATAAGCATTCTACCACTTGGCCATACCCTTATCCCTTCTTTTTAGTTTTCTTGACATAGCATCTTGGGCATTTTGCCTAGGCTAGCCTTGGACAATAATCCTATATTCTCCTTCACCGACCATAGCTGAGATTATAGGAATGCACCACTACTACAACAAGTCTTTGAAGTTGTTTCTCTAGCTTTGTGTACTTCCTGTGACAGGACTGTGTGAAAAATCAGCAAGCAGGTTCTTGATTTGGTTGAGGAAATTCTTTATTTTTGAAGATAGCTTAGCATGAACTCATGAGCATGTTTTTGGATCATCCAGAGCCTACCTATAGTGATTTCTAAGCAAGAAAATCAGTGTGGCAACAAGTAGGCCAATCACAAATAAATCCCAGTATGGTCCAACGGTGTTGTCCAATTTCATCCATTTCCATCTCATTGTAAACTGTTGACAAGTGACATTTAGGTTAAAAAAAAGTCCTAAATTACCACTGTATTCAGATCCATCATCTCCTTCTTATCCACCTCCCACCTCTCGCAGATCTCATCAATTCCCCTTTGCTTCCTGCAGTCTTAGAAGAGACAGTCTTTTCTGGCTTCCAGCTCTTAGAGAGGGCTCAGCCAGCTACCATTGGAATATCCTCCAAGATTTATAAAATTTAATTTCAAATTCTTTTCAAATTGTAGCTCTTTGTGGTACCATTTGCTACCTACCATCTGCTTACCAGTCTGAGATTTTTGATGGCAATAGCTGTGTTTTGAACAATATATATAGCACATGTTATTTCACTTAAGGCTTTGAACATAGTTTGTGCTGAAAAAAATATCTACCAAATGAATTCATTGGGTGTACTACAAAGTGCCAACACATACTCAATATAACAAGTAAAGCTGTTCTGCATGGTAAATATAAGTCTGAATGCTACTTGTCAAGGGAAAGCTATCCAAAAAATACTCTTATGATGGGCCTCATCATTTTGTCCCTAAGAATTGCTTATTGGAATTTCAGAACCTCAGGGCCTATTTGAAACACACTTACGTTAAAAAACAGGATGTCTCGGAGCAAATGCATTGTTTCCAGTTTCATAAGGGCAAAGAACACAGGTATGTGAGCATCTGGACTTGTTTGAGCAGCCATGTCATACAATCTCCTGGCCAAGTGGATGTCCTAGAAATAGAACAACAGCCCATCCTCATTAGCTACAGGTTCTTGACAGATAAACAGAAGCCATTGTTAGAAATTCTATAGTTTATATTTGGCAGAGTGGTCCCCTACAGATGTCTATGCTTTCATCTGTAGAACCTGCAGGTATATCATAAGTCAAGGGGCTTTTACAAATGTAATTAAGAATATAGATCTTAAAATAGATTATCCTACATCATCCAGGTGGACCCCATATCATTGTATGAACCTTTAAACAGAATTATCTCTAGAACAAAGAAAGAAGAAAACCAGAGACTCTCAACTCACCATTGCTGGAAGCTGCCACAAGGGAAAAATGAGAAGAAATTCAAACAGCTAGCAAGGAAACAGAATCCTTGATCATACAACTTCAATTCAGCCAACCACCTGAATGAGCTTGAGAGCAGATTCTTCCCAGAGCCTCTAGTGAAGAATGCGACCTTGATTTTTGTCATGTGAGACCCTATACAGAGGACCCAGTCAAACCACCAAGACTTTTGATGCACAGAAACCATGAAGTAATAAATTATATGTTGTTTTAAGCAATTAAATTTATTTTACAAAGAAACTAGGACAAGCCTTTAAAAGCTTTCTTGGATATCCTAGACCAGCTCTTTATACTTGTGAATTCAATGAAAGGGTTAGAGATCACTAGATACTAAGAGCGGTTTCCTAAAACAAACACAAATGTAAGTAAAAGGATGATAATTTATTGTGTATAATGATCACCATCATATTTATCTTACCTGAAGTTATTAATTTGTCTCTAAGTCCTTGAAGACAAGGTCTTGTATTATTTTTTCCCAGTATTTCATGAAGTTCCTACTATGTAATAGGGCTTCAGGAATATTTTATAGAATGAGAGAATATATAAAAAAGAATATCTGTCATAAACATTATAGACTATGATAATGAGAATTTGCCTTGTGAAGGCTAAAATGTGTTTGTGAGTATCACTATCTCACAATACTGAGAAATTTGTGAATTTTATGAAATCACTTAATCTCAATAAAAATTATAAAAAAAGAAAAAAAAAGATGAGAGAATATAATCTTTTGGCTCTTGGCTTGGAATTTGATTCCCCAAATAACATAATACTATATTGTCAGGGACTTGCTTTTGATAACATTAGATAATGGCCGAGAGAAATACTTTATTTTCACTTTGTATGGCTTATTGTACTTGCTTTATTTTGCTCTGTCAAACAGTGGTGAAAAGGCTAAGGTGTTTTACTTGTAAAGGTTGAGGTGTTCTGAAAGTGTTTTGCTTGAGTGCCATGAATTACTTCAAAAGAAAGGGAAGAGGAGAAATGTTTCGTGAACTGCCATCCAAATACGTTATTTTCTGTCTGCATCATCACCTAGGCCTTAACAGTTGTGAGTCCTCGAGGCCTATGCAAAACCTGTTTCTTGAGTAGTGTCTTCTGTCAGCGTGTGTTCTGTCATTTCTTAAAAATTTCCATAGCTTTGAAGTCTGGTAAATAGATTTGTTGGAGAAAGAGAAATGCCTTTGCTTAAAATTTAGGAGACTATTTGGAACAAATATTCCTGGCAACAGAAAAAAATCAATGTTAAAAACTCTTAATTCTAGGGGCTGAGAAGGTGGCTCAGTGGTAGAGCGCTTGCTTTGCATGCATGAGGCCCTGGGTTCGATTCCTCAGCACCACATAAGCAGAAAAAAAAAGCCGAAAGTGGTGCTATGGCTTAAGTGGTAGAGTGCTACCCTTGAGCCGAAGAGCTGAGGGACAGCACCCAGGCCCAGAGTTCTGGCCGCACGACCGGACCCAAAAAAACAAAACAAAACACCAAAAACCTCTTCATTCTAACATATTCTGTGGGTTGTCTTATGGTAACACTCCGCTGATTGTAACAGCTGTGTAGCCCCTCATGGGAAAGGCAGCTTGACTCAAATGGGTCATGTAGGGTAAGTTAGCTTTGTCAATATCTCAGTCATTCTTTCTTAAATTAGTCATTCTGAGGTTACTCCTTGGCACAAGTGTGGCTAGTTCTATTACTAGGTAATAGAAAAAAAAAACAAGAAGTACTACCAAAGTGGAATGAGCTTGCCCTCTACTCTATGGGCCTCAAATGTTGGAGTAGAGTAAAATGTGAAAAATCTTTAAAAATTTCCAGACAAATTTCAAACACTTCTGCCTAATTAGATCAGTTTATTGCCAAACTTTAGAAAAGATCACTCATGCTTTGATCTTACTTAGTAAAAAGTTTAAATCAAGCTGGGTAAAATGGTTTACACCTGTAATTCCAGCTACTCTGAAAGTAGAGATTAGGATGATTGTGGTTTGAGACTCCACCATCTCAACAAAAATATCTGAGAATGATAGTGAAATCCTGTGAGCCCAGCCATGCAGGAGGTATACATAGAAGAACCATCGTCTAAAACTCACCCCCCAAAAAAAAACAAAAGGCCATACCTGAAAAATAACTAACACCAAAAAATTTGGCCAAAATCTTTCAAACAACAGATGTCTTCTTGATAAGTACTGTTCATTAAAGATGGCCAGGCCACAGTAAATGAGAAGCCCATTTCATAGTATAATCCTTATGTTTAACTTTTCTATGGTATATTAGCTAAATTCAGTGATAAGAGGGGTCTGTATAAATCAACCCTCAGACTAATTAAAAGATTCGGAACTGTTTGATTACACCATGCAAGTGTTTTACAGTCCCAGATGTTTGAGTGTCGTAAAAAATTTCTTGAAGTGAGACAGATGTGCAAATGGAAAAGTAATTCTTAAAATAATGAAATTTTATGGTCTTATATTGAATATGCCCTATGTAAATTAGAAGAAAATTTGAAATTATAGAACTGAATAACTGAGGAAATAAAGCCACTGGTATTCTCACTATAGAGAAATAACTGCCGAAATTAACACATTGTTCTAGCTTTTGTATATGTTCATTATACATTCTTAATTTAGGGAATTTTTTTCACCTTACATAATGTTTTGTTGTCTGCTTTTTTATTTTAACCTGACAACACATT
This sequence comes from Dipodomys spectabilis, assembly GCF_019054845.1. Lineage (NCBI taxonomy): Eukaryota > Metazoa > Chordata > Mammalia > Rodentia > Heteromyidae > Dipodomys > Dipodomys spectabilis. Next base: position 417,930 of record NW_024871042.1, read on the forward strand.
TTAAAACAAAATATGTGCTAAGGTAGTCTTATTGAATAATATATATATATATTTATTTATTATTTACTTGTTTATTTTGTCAATTGTGGAGCTTGAACTCAGTGCCTGGGCACTGTCCCTGAGCTCTTTTGCTCAAGGCTAGCCCTCTTTCACTTTGAGCCCCAGTGCCACTTCCAATTTTCTTAGGGTTAGTTGGAGATAAAAGTCTCATGGGAAGAAAGGTAGGACAAATGGGATTGCATGAAGATGCAGAGCTTCTGCATGGCAAAGGACATAGCTAGCAAGATCAATAGAAAGCCCACAGATTGCAAGAAGATCTTCACTATCCATACAATGGACAAGGGTCTCATATCTAAAATATACCTGGAACTCAAAAAATTAAATCCCCCAACAACAAATCCTCAAAGAAACAACTGCCCAATAAATAAGTGGGCTAAAGACTTAAAGAGAAACTTCTCTGAAGAGGAAAGAAGGATGGCCAATAGACACATGAAGAAATGCTCATCCTCTCTAGCCATGAAAGAAATGCAAATCAAAACGACATTGAGATACCACTTCACCCCACTCAGAATGGCTATAATCAAAAACTCTTAATAACAACAGATGCTGGAGGGGATGTGGACAGAAGGGAACCTTACTGCATTGTTGGTGGGAGTGTAAACTTGTTCAACCACTTTGGAAAGTAGTATGGAGGTTCCTCAAAATACTCCACATAGAACTCCCTTATGACCCAGCAATCCCACTTTTGGGCATTTACTCAAATGATCACAAACAAGACCATACTAAAGCTACCAGCACAACTATGTTTATTGCAGCATTATTTACCATAGCTAAGATATAGAACCAACCTAGATGCCCCTGAGTAGATGAATGGATCATGAAAATGTGGTATATATAAACAATGGAATTCTATGCCTCCATCAGAAAGAATGACATTGCTCCATTTGTTAGGAAATTGAAAGACTTAGAAAAAATTATATGAAGTGAAGTAAGCCAGGCCCAAAGAAACATAGGTCCCATAGTTTCCCTTATTTGCAATAACTAGTATATGTCTGAGCAAGCAGAAAAGGTCAGGTAAGTTGATGTTAGGTGAAATGAACCCCAAGATAAGTATTCAAATGTTTTTGCTTTCATGCGATTGTTTCTAACATATTTATAAAATGATTTCTTTGTTGCTTTGTATGTCCCTCCCCCACAGTATAACCCCTGGCTTTCACTGTATTTGATGTCTGTATAATTTGTGGAGGGGGAGGGAAAAAACAAATCGTTTAAATAGGGATACAGGTGGACCCATTGCAACAATGAGATGTACAAATCGTTATGTTGAAAAATGAACTTTACAACTTTGCGGGGAGGTCTGGGGGGGGAGTTATGGGAAGGGATGGAAAGGGGAAACAAAGGAGGAGGCAACAATGCTTGATAAGAAATGTACTCATTATCTTGCCCATGTAATTGTAACCCCTCTGTACAGTATTTTCAAACTTAAAAAAAAAGTCTCATGGGCTTTTCTGTCCAGGCTGGCATTGAACCACAATCCTCAGGTCTCAGCCTCCTGAGTATCTAGGGATACAGACATGAGCACCAGGCCATGGTTTAAATAATATTTTGATATATCTTTGCATTAAATATTTAATGTGTGCCAGTCGCCAATAGCATTTAATCATCACGATAAGTCTGTAGGGCAGGTTGCATTAACTGTGTTTGAAGAGGCACAGAGAGGGTAAGTTACTTAAATTCTTATGGCATTTAGGTGCTGAGTTAGAATTCAATTCCATGTCTGCTTTTAACCTACTCATGCACTAGTAGCAGATACACACCACTGTATAATAATCCATTATAACATATCTTCTACTGGGGAATATCTAAGGGTTTTATAAATTTTATAAGTTTTATATAGAGAGAGAAAGACTACATATACAGATTATATATAATATATAGGCTATATGACTATATATAGTTATATATATATGACTAGTTATATATAGTCATATATACATATAGTCATATAGTCTATATATAGTCTATATAATATAGACTGTATATATAGACTATATATATATATATAGACTAAGTCTATATAGTCTCTGTATATAATATAGTCTACATACTTATAGACTGATGATATATACATAATGATATTTATCTCCAAATGATAATTTCTCTCTTTTTGTCTTACTTTAGGCCAGTTGCCATTATCTTCAAGCATACATGCTTTCTTCCCTTTAAAAATGGCTACTACGTGTTTCTCATACTCCACATTCTATATTTTGGAACAGAATATAAGTATCCTAATTGTCTCCCCCTCCATGAAATTAATTTTTCTTTCCATAACATGTTTAGTACTTTGCTTTTTATTCTTTTCAGGGGTGTATATGTGTGTGTGAGTATGTGTGTGTACACACTTAATTTTTACCTATAACTATTGGTATATTTCTTCCATAGGCTATTATAAATCATTGGAACACTATCTGTTCTGTCCATGTTCCCAGAAACAAGAGTACAATGTTTCCTGACCCAAAACAAGCACTTGATAAATGTTCAAATGAATAAATGAATGGGTGAAAAATCAGAACCTTATACCATGATAGTGTAGAAGTGTATATATCTTTAATTCTGGGGGTTCATTGAAAAGTTAATGTCATTGTTCTTTGAAGAATGTTAGTCAGGGGCTGGGAAGGTGGCTCAGTGGTAGAGCACTTGCCTTGCATGCCTGAGGCCCTGGGTTCAATTCCTTAGCACCACATAAGCAAAAAGAAAAAAGCCGGAATTGGCACTGTGGCTCAAGTGGTAGAGCACTAGTCTTGAGCTGAAGAGCTCAGGGACAGTTCCCAGGCCCAGAGTTCAGGCCCCACAACCAGACCCTTCCCCCCAAAAAAGAAGAATGTCAGTGGGAAAAATATGGGAGAAGATCATTTCAGTAAAAGGGGTAATACAAATAAATATCAAAAGAACTCAGCCCAAGGCCTCTGTAGGGGAAGGAATATGTAGTCTAGAATAATTTAAGAGAAAGTGGTTCATTAAGCCATCATTATGAAGATGGGTTAAGTCAAGGTAAATTTTGAATTTAGAGTCTGAAGTCAGGATTTTATTAGGCAATAGAAAACAAAATTATTTTATGTGTTTGCTTGTTGGTGTTTTATGAGTAATTTTTTCTTTTCTCCTTCCACTTTCCTTCTTTTTTTTGAAAAGGAGGTAAGATAAAGGAGTAACAGCACCAGAGTTAAACTTTATCAACAATAACATGATAGAACTTAATTAGATAAATTTTGTTAATCAATTGATAATATTTTAAAAATAAAGATCATGCTAACACATGTCACATACCCCCAGACTTCAGTAGTCTACCACCACAAACATCTGTTTTTCCCTCATTCTGCATTCTAATCTGGATGTTCTGGTGGGTAGTGACTTTTCCTCCCATACATCTGAGGGTCTTAAGCTTCTTCCACATGTGACTGCACTTCCTTAGGACCTTTGTGCCTTCTGCTGCATTGAGTCAATGGAAGGGGAAAGAGACTAGAGGTAATGCCTATCTAATTCTTAGCTATCTTTATCTACAAATGCTCTCTTTTATATCTGTGCCATTGCTGAGAACTAGTCACATAGATGCAAAAGGTGCTGAGAAATGTAGTCTTAGCAACTATCCTAGGATTAGGGATTACAAATTAATAACTACACATCAGTAATTACAAATCACTAATCTTTGGGGATTAAAATTAGTGGTGAGTAGAGCCATTTCAGTCACTGGTTTTAAAATACAACATTAGAATGGGAGACTCAAAGTAGTTACAACAAGTGTAAGTAAGCAGAAATTCAGGGTAGAGACAGAAAGAATGACTAAGAGGGATGAACAATAGGGATTGTTCATGGCCACATTTCTGAAGTAATTCCAAATCAAATATAAATCGAGTAAGAATTTCAGAAAAATTTGTGAGCTGAATTCATCTATTTTTAAACTAGCACGACTTCTCACTTCTCCAGGTAGTATTTTGTGTTCTTACAAACAATTCTTGGTCAGCCCTCAATCCATTTAGGTCAAGCAATTCACCAAGCTGAGCTAGTGGTTAGGGAAGCTTTGAGAATAACTCGTCTGTATCACTATAATCCCACGTTCCTTTCCTAAAGACAGATGAGAACAAAAATGACCCATATATTCACCTTGATTTTCCAAGAGTTGATTTATACCTCACTGTCCTCCCTAGAGGTCTTAAATACAGGGTTTATAAAACATAACAGTCTTATTTGGTTCTCAGAGAAACTCCAATAATATTATGTTCATCTTTTTCACTGGTTTATATGAGGATGAATAAGAACAATTATGAAGTGCCTTTCTGAAGAAATAATTACATGATGAGAAGAGCTTGGGTGGCTTCTTCTCCCAACCCCTTCTACTTTTATTGCAGTAAGTTTTGGGATTTTAATTGGCAAGATTTTTATTTTCTTGAATTTCCTAGTTAATGTGACTATGCGATGACACGATTAATAAACTTTGCCTCTGGACCCTTATTTTTCTAATGACTAAGATTAAGGATAGTGGTTTTTCATTAGCTAAATCAAAAAGTAAAGAAAAAAAGGGGATGAAGGAAAAAAAGTCAGACCTCAACTAAGATAGACTGATCAAAGTGAACTATTCATAATTTAACAAGAACCCTGACAGAAAAGAATAGGAAGTGGTCAGAGAGAAACTTCAAAGTATTTTCCTGAATGTCTGGCCTGGCTGTTTCGATAGTACTGTTTGACATTGTAAAGACAGTGACTAGCAGAGAGATTCATGGTGACTAAGAAGGAAAACCAAAGCCTCTGACATGACTGGCCAGCAGGGCTAGCAGGCAGTATCTCTGCTCTGTTTATAGTTCCTGTGTCCTGACAGGATGTCCCCGAGGATTCAAGGCCAATAGGGTCTTCCTGTAGTGAGGATGTGGCTGTCAGAAGACTTGAGTCCTTTTCAAATCACACAGGGTGGGAGAGCCAACATGAATTTAATAATTGGAGTGGGGCATTTGCTTGCTTCTCATAAACAAAATTCATCTTGGGTTATTATGTTTTACATGAGGAATTGTGAATAAAAGCTTTAATCTTATAGAAGCCTCTTCCTTAGCAGTTGCTCAGGATTTCCTTCTGATCTATATTCCAGTGATTCCCCACATTTGACTACAAAGTTCTTTCACAAAGTCTTATTCATTCATTTTATCTTCAAAGTGAAGGCCAGGCCGGGTATCATTAGTTCTGTTTTACTGATATGGTGACAGTGGGAGGTGGAGAGTTGCTAAGTAACATCCAACAGATCATCCAATTTAGCTACTTGGTCCAGTCTGCTCTCCTTCCATTTTTATAAACACAGGTAGCTTACCACTGCTAGGAAGGGGGGAAATAGACTGATTTGGATTTGATATTCTTTCTATTGCCTAGGGTGCCAAGGCTGTTGAATAGTATTTGTCCAAAAGGCGGGCTGCAGGGGAGAACAAGACATTGGGGATCTGGATAATTGGCACCTGAAGAAGCTGCCTTTGGCTGCCTGTGCACACTGTTTTTGCAGCTCTCAGAGAGGAAATTCCCTACCAATAATTCTTAAATTACTACTAGCACAACTGGAAAGAAAACAAGAACAGAAAAAACCCAATATTCTCCACAGTATTTGATTCTAGAAGTGCATTTAGGAATATAAACACCAAAGAAAAATACATGCTTGTGCATTAAGAATAAATCAATCTAGGGCTCATTTTTCCCCTAATATTTCTGAGGATCAGACAGGCCTGGGTTAAAACTTAGACCCTTCCACATATGAGCTCTGTAATCTTAGCCAAATGATGTATACATTGATTCATACATTTAGGACAATTATAGAGCTTTACCAACTGACTATGGGATTTAAAAGACATAGTGCACATAATACACCTGGCCCAATTATTATCATCATTGACATTTAACACAACTTGTTCACCCTGTCAGACCCCAGTACCATCCTCTGGTTAACTAGACTCACTGACTAGGGGATTTCCCCAATAGCATCTGGTAGTGTTAGTGCTCTTTCATTAACAAATATGCATCTCTTCTCTTGGACCTTCCTAGAATACTGTACCCTGTTATGGAAATGCTAGTTGCTCTATAAGACATTTCTGAGGGCTGGGAAGGTGGCTCAGTGGTAGAGCGCTTGCCTTGCATGCATGAGGCCCTGGGTTCAATACTTCAGCACCACATAAGCAAAAAGAAAAAAAAACGGAAGTGGCGCTGTGGCTCAAGTGGTAGAGCGCTAGCCTTGAGCTGAAGAGCTGAGGGACAGCGCCCAGGCCCAGAGTTCAGGCCCCACGACCGGACCCCCCCACCCCCACAAAAAAAAAAGACATTTCTGAAATAGTATTCAGTTTCTAGCACTGCCCTTATTCCACTTTGTCCTTTGTTACTGAGGACTTGGAAGTCAGTGGAAATGTCAATGGAAAAAAGGTCTGTAGGAGGAGAGGAATAGAAGTGAGGCCTGTGGAAAAAGGTATGCTCTGGGAATAGTAGGAACTTATGACTCCAATTGGACTAGATGAGATTTCTTCTATTTATTATTCATATCCTTGATGTAAATCGAGAAAATGCTATGACATTCATAGGATTCATAGTGGAAAAATAGTATTAATAATATATATTGACATGAGACTCAGCAAATACTGAATCTTCTCCTTCCTTCCTGTACACTGATGACATTAATGAGACTCAAAATATTTATGGATTTTCTCTTCCCATACAGCTATAATGTCTAGACTTAAACCAATGTGCTTACCTTTGCAATACCTAAGCCGTGTTCATACATATATGCCAGATTGAACATGGCTTGTGCACTGTGATATTTGTCAGCTGCAATGCTGTAATGTGTAGCTGCTGTTTGATAGTCTTTCTTAGTCCCATAGCCATAGTAATGGTAATCTCCAATTTTTACTCTAGCAAATGCATTTCCTGGAGAAATATTAGAAAGAGAAGAAGAATTGTAACTCAAGTGATTCATATCTAAGTGATTCAGTCTAATGGTCTGTAAAAAAAGACAAAGAAAAGTGGAGGGAGTGGAGGAAAAGGAAGAGAGTAAACAAGTGAAGAAAGGAAGGCGGAGAATGCAGTCATAATGTTCAATGTACATCCTATGAAACGAAGAAAGTTGATGGGAGTGGTGGGGTTGGGAGGGATGAGGAGATTGAAGAAAGGGGTGGCATCATCAAGATGCATTGTATTTATAAATTAATTTGTTAAATGGTAACTTCATACAGCTACTTAAAGATAATAAAAATATAATTAAAAATTATATATATATATAATTACACACATTCTGAAGTTTATATATGAATAATTATACAATTTTACCTTTTAAATTCATTTCTTTTGTTGTCAGTTATGGGGCTTGAACTCAGGGCGTAGGTGCTGTCCCTAGCTCAAGGCTAGTGCTCTACCACAGTGCCACTTCTGGTTTTCTAGTGGTTAATTGGAAATAAGAGTCTTACAGACTTTATTGCCTGTGTTTGCCTTGGACCATGATCCTCAGATCTCAGCCTCCTGAGTAGTTAGGATTAGATGTGTGATCCACCAATGCCCAGCCTTAAATTCATATCACTCCTGGAGACTGATTTCCTTTCCTCCCATTCTTAAGACTCATTATTGCAGCTCTACTCTTCTACATCACCAGCATCTTCTGTCCCAAATCAACCCCATTAGCTATTCACACTCAACCTTTTTAAAAGTATGTTGTGCACTCACTATCTCCAGAGCTTTATTTCTCACTTTTGGTCTCAGCCTTTTGACTGAAAGTCACCTTTCTCTTAGAGATGACTTCTAAGAGGAAGGGAGGCCCAGGTTTTTGTTTGTGAAAGAAAGATTGAGTGTGCTTGGTGTGGTGGCTCATGCCTGTAATCCCAGCTACACAGGAGGCAGAGGCAGGAGGGTTAAATCTTTAGACCAAACTCCAGCCAAAAGCATAAGAACTTAACTAAAAAATGACCAAACCAGAAAGGGCTGGTGGTGTGGTTCAGGTGGTAGAGTGCTTGCATAACCTTGAATTCAAACCCCAGTACTAAGATAGATAGATAGATAGATAGATAGATAGATAGATAGATAGATAGATAGATAGATAGATAGATAGATGTTAAAAAGATGAAAGATAACTCATCTAAGACATCCAGCCTTAGCTGTAACCAATCCACAGTCTAGGAGTCTTTGGAAAAGAGGAAGTACTGAGTATGGGCAGTCTGGATGTGTCATTAGTGATATAGGACTAGTTCCCAAACTTTCACCCCATTTAACCTAGTGGTGCCTAAAATCCTTTGGAATATATTCCTTTGCATAATAGAGTTATTTTCACCTTGTAGAATTCCCTATCAAAATGAAGATTCCTCTAAGAAAGGTAATGTCATTGCCCTACAGTGTTACATGAATAGAGCTAATTTTATAACATTCTTACATGGATGAGGTCCTGGAGAACTGACCCCAAGAGAGGGTTCTGCAGAGGCCGGGAGAGACTAGAGATCCATAAAGCCTTAACGAGAAACACACTGCATCTCTAATTTTACCTAAACCCATCCTTCTTTGACTCAAGGAGTCATAACTCTACAAGAACAGGGCACTTCCGTGCATTTTCGAGCTTTACAAGCCGAATATAGGATTCCTGAAGTCTTTGAGAATAGAGGGCAGTGAACAAGCTGGTTTTTAGAAGATTCAGTTCAACTCTAAGGAGGGGAACTAAACCTGACAGGCTGTGTGGGGATTGGTTGACAGTAGAAGGACTCCTACTTTAATTTCACAGTTACAAGACAGATACTGCGTACTGATAGATCAACACCCTCTTCACATGAAGCAACTGCTAAAAGAGACCAATAGTGAGTGACTAGCTGGAAAATTCCATTATTAGGTTTCCTGACCCCAAAAGATCTACTAAGCAGCCATATCTTTGGAGACACTTATACCCAACCTCTCTTGTGACACATAATTATTTTTAGCACAGTGACTTTTTTTTTTAGATTGAGGGAATTCTGTTTAATATTCATTTTTTCTCATTTTCAATTTCTCTTTTTTCCTTGATCCAATTTCCACACCATTTCCTAGTTTGAAATAAACACGCATTCGTCGCAACTGAGCTGATTTGCCATGGCTGAGAGATTGCTGGTGTTGTTTTTCTCATTCCAAATAAAGTCGTCATTGCATTTTAGAAAACAGAATTTCTCACTAAAATTGCAGTGATGGCTTGCTGCTGCTTTATCAGCTCAGCTGGATCTGAGAAGGCACCACTGTGGCTTTTTCCTCTGCCTCATATTAGCATAGGTTGAAAATCATTTTTATCCTATTCACTTCCTGTTTAAAAGGATGATTTGGCCATTGCATGATTTTTATAAAACGTAATTGGAAGTAAAATTGCTCTTATTACGCGAGCTCCTCACATATCCAAAAGCCAATTCTGACAGCTTTGCAACATCTCCCTGCTCTTAATACTGTAATTTTAGGGGGAAATTTGGGAGAAGCATAGTAATATAAATGCCACCTGTCAATGCTATTCCTGGTAACACTATTTTATATTCTTTACCACATCTGAAGTCAATGCACAGGAATGACATGAGAACTCCAGGCAAGGGAAAGGATCTTGCCATTCATCTTTACTTTGAATTGTTTTAATTCTAACGTGTTAATGGCTATAGTAAAGATCTGAACTTTGTTGTAATCATCAATATAATATTTTTCAAAGAGAAATCAATGAAGTCTTAGATACATAACTAATTTTGCCCATAAACTCAGAGACATAGGTCATGTCAATGATTAATTCCATAAACAACTCAGCAAATGAGTGACTGAAGCCAGACTAAGAAAATTGTTTTCTTGTGTAAAATTATCATGTTTTAAACAACAGCTCTGGTGCCATGGAGACTGAGCCATAGAAAATTTCCTAAGATTTGCAAAACCAAGGGACTTTGAGAATAATGATTATGGAAATGACCCCTAACATCAATATGGTTTGAAGTGCCACCTACCTGATATTCTGTACCTTTATACCTATACGCCCAAGAACATAGCTGAACCAGATTAAGTGATTAGTCAGGGAGCAGGTTTGTGTTTATTTTTAATCTAGGTTTTATACCTTGAACAGCAGCTCGATTCCATAAGAGAAGTGCCATTGGATACATCTTCTCTTTCTCAAGAATGTTTGCCTTTTCTGAAAAACAAGGAAACATTCCATTAAGAAGGCTAAACGTGCCTTTATAGTAAAGTCATTATATGCATCTGTATGATTGGGGAATTGCAGAGAATTTTAACTTATCTTACTAGATTCCAAAATGAATGCTGAATTGCTCTGAGCTACTTCATACCCCATTTCTGCAAGCATTGCATACTGAACAAGAGAAGAATCTATATCACCATCCTTATAGGCAAAGTAAGCTGTCAGGAATTTTTCAGCCCAGTGGCCTAGTTCACAGACACCTTTATAAAGCTGTATAATGGAAGAGAAATCAAGCACACTAAGTTAGTCAAGATACTTAATCCCAGGCAAATGATGGATGAAATCATTCTGAAGCATCTCCAGGCTAGTCAGACAAGAATTTTAAATTTAATGCATGCTCTTTACAAATTATCTGGGGGTAAAGAGTTAATACTTTTCCTAGGCACAAAGATTTCAATTGTATTTTTCCTTTTTAATTAAAAATTTTCTTTGTCTTCAGCAGAATTTCTTCAGGGGGATTTAAAATTTGTATAATAACCTTTCCTGGCTTGGAGATTTTTCTTGACAAGAATGTAAGGATTGTGTTTGTTATTGTTGTTGTTCTTGTTTTACAGGGCTTATCTTGGCATTGCTGTGCTGTGTGGGCAAATTACAAGGCTATGGCTGATGTGGAAAGGACAGAAGAAGGGAAGATAGTGCCTAAGGGAAAAGGTGACATAATCGCAAGGGAGGTATGCAGAGTTCTATGGGGACAAATGTCAACTTAGCTGAATAGCCTTTATGTAACCAAAAGAGGTTAGCCATACATAATTCATTAGGAAGTTGGCAAAGGAACAAATCTAAAGATAGATTATTAGCTGGCAGCTTTTAAAATGAGCTTCAGAGGGACTGCAGCTTGGAAGTATTTATATTGGTGTAGCAGAGGGGACACATTTCATAAATCAATGAAGGGCATTAAGGTCCCAAAAGCATTCTTTTGAAAAGTATACTACTGGCTTATGCTGAAAGAATACACTATCAATTGTCATCCAAATCATTAAAAAAAAAAACAACCCTAAGGACCCTGCTTTCTGGAAAGAAATGGGCCACATTTTCTAGGCTAAATCAAGCCATTCGTTTCCCAAGTAGCAACTCCTAATCCAACTAAAAGTGCCAAATTGCCCTGGTGATGTGATTGAAGACTGAAACAGAGCTCCTTCACTGAATTATGAGGCAAGCTCTGAATGGGATAAAAAGCTCAATGCAGCAGAGGAGGGATCATTTCTCTTTCCTCCTGTTCCTAATCCAAGTCACATCACTATTTTTCTTCTATGGAATATGTTGGTGTTTATGCTGTCAACTGGAAGAAAAAAGGTAATAGCCAGAAAAATCAAAGGCACCAACACAGTAAGGACAGTATCACCTCCTGTGTGGGACAAATGGAAAGAGCTCTCAAAGCAGTCCAGCATTTACCTCCACAGCAGTTCTGCATGATCTCAACACTCCCGTTCCTGTGGCATACATCTCCGCCAGGTAATAAATGGCAAGAGGCTGCCCACTCTGAGAGGCCAAGTAAAAATATTTGAAGGCCAGTTTATAATCCTTCCACACTCCAGAGCCAGCTGAAAATGAAAATATTTATGAGCCACATTTGTTTCATTAGTGGATATTATACTCTATGGATATAATGGTCATAGTGATGCCTGCTATCTTAAATAGGATAGGAAAAGAAAAACAATCAAATATCATGCTTCAAGGCTACTATGAGAACAAAAATATGGATGCTCATTTGGGCAACTAATAAAGTAGAACCATTTATCTTATCTACTTTCTTGCTTTCAGTTTACAACCTCATCCACTGCCATCTGGCTTCCATTCCAGCCAGTCCAATACTTTTACCAACATTGTCACATTGATATATCCCAAGCATGCTCAGTTTTTCTTCTTATTTTGTTGTTGTTGTTGTTAAAACTAGGCTTTTCATTGCATTTCACTAAAGTGCTGTTCGTTCATTGAGTCTTTCTGGAGGTCTCCACACTCTTTTTGTTCTTTTAATTCCCTTCTAGAATTCTATACTCTGTTCCTATGTATGACCATGCCTTTTCTTACCTCTTGGTGAGTACTTCCTCCTTGGCCTATTGAAAGATTAAATAGACTTTGCCAGAAAATCACGCAGACATCCAGGTACGGAGAACAACAGGTACAGAGAACAAAGGAAAGTTTATTACTGGGAAAGGGGCCGGCAAGACTCCTTCTCACAAGGGAGAAGTGGGAAGAAGCACTGGCTATTGTCTGAGGTGACCTAAAGAACCTATTAGGAGGGGCTAGGAAGTGGAGACCCTGGTGTGGATGCACTAGGATTTATAGCTGCTATCTAAATAGTAAATAAGGGGTCCCTGCAGCTGCCTGGACCTGAAGGTCACTCTAAGGGGCTCTTGTTGCCTTATATGGTGGTAGCTGCCCCAGAGAAGTGCCATCCCAAGGTAAAGGGAGTTGGATTATTTACTGCCTTTACTACATGGGCCTAGTGTTGCCTAGGAAGGGAGCATGCTAAGATGTGGAGAAGGGAAGAAGTGGACTAAGCTATGGGAAGGGAGCTCATTTTTGCTAAGACCTATCCTTTCAACAGATTACCACATTTCTGGTCATAGCTCATCTTTCCTTTCTCTCATACACATTTCCTTCCTTTCACAATTTCAGTTACTCTTAACTCACATTGATGTTGATGACTCCTATGTCCTTCTCTCCAACATTGACCTTTTTTTGTGAGGTTCATGGTTACTTGTAGGTATGTGTGTGATACCACATTGGATATCATCTCAAACTTAACCTTGTCACTGATGAGCTTTTGACTTTGTGCTTTCCCCCTCCCCCAATTGATACCCTTTCCTCAAGTCTTCCTCAAACCTTCCTCAACTTGCTGCATGAATGCTCAAGCACTCACCTCAACCCTTTTATTTGTGATATAAAAGTAGCAGATTTAATAATGCATATGTAAGTCTAAATAAAGCAGTAATATTTATAGTACCTACAGTAGTACATGAAGCCTAACTGGAACTGTGCATTAGGCCATCCTTTCTCTGCAGCTTTCTGAAAGTATTTAAGTGCTTCGGCATAATTCTGAAAGATAATTACATTCTATTATTCAAAGCTATATGTACAACTCCATGGTAACAATTATCTTTCACTTTTTAAGGAGAATAAAACCAGTGCCTCATAGGCTAATTAAAATAGCATCAGAAATAAAATATATTTTGTTTCATTATTACATTAGAGTCTATTAAAATTAGTTAACTCACATCCACTATAAATTATATATCTTCCACATTGATAGCAAATTTTGTTAGATATTAAGAGAAGGTCACTTAAAAGACAAACTAAGCTAAGAAGATAAATTTTTCTCTCAATAAAGTCCTCAAGGAACTGATATTTTGAAAGCTATGTAGAATCTATGATTCCGAAATACAATTAGGGTTTCTATTCTTGTCACAAGGCTTGTGATTCTTTGTCTCTTTAATGAAGATTTTACTAAATTATTTTATTCTCTATTACCAAATCTAATAATGTAGCCAAGCAGGCAATAGAGACTAATTCCTATAAGTTAATGCATGATAAAATTTACCTTATAAATTACTAGAAATATGTTGAAAGGATAGTAAAATTTTTTAACTTACCACAGGGATACCTTTTCCATGAAAGTGAAGGAGACCAAGGCCATAAAGACCAATTGCATTGCCCTAGAAGAATTTTTAAAATCCAAGTAAAATTTCAGAGAAAATTCATGATAAGGAAAATCACCACAAAATTATTCAGTATATTTGAAATGCACCCAGCAAGAGATTAATGAAGACATGTTAATCAAGCAGTCGGAAGGTTATTCTGACCTATCTAACTTGTCCTTTACTATCTTTATAACCTCCCTTAAATATGAAAGAGGGAAATGAAAGTCAAATGTTTACTCCATTTCTTACTACTTATTTAATACTTGCTTTGGGTGTGATTCTAAGAGTGGTACTGGGGTGAATGAAGTATGATTGCGAAAAGTTTATAGGCCAGTGGGCCCTGAGCCATTTCAAATGTGTGGGTCACATTTCTTTGTCATGTTAAATGTGGTTAGTTGTGGATATCTACAAGAGAGACACTGAACTGTGTGGTTGAGAGTAGGGAGCTGAAAAGAACTCTTAGCAGGAGGGTAACATTTAAGCTTGGTTTCAAAAGGACAAATCAGTTTATCAGTGGGGGAAAGTCTATCTAGACAGTTCCTACCTACTTTAGTCAAGGAGGTAAATGACATAAATGGCCAAATGACATTTCAGGGACTCTGAATCTCAACCCAGCCACTATAGATAATAAAGCATTCTTGGAATGTTTCTTTATTCAGTTTTGACCACCTATAATATCACCAAAGTTTTCTTATCATGTGGCTAAGTAATTATCATTTGTTTTCTGAATATATTCTCAATACTCTAAGAAGTGAATATTTAGTCTATGTAGTACTAGACGATAATGCTTAATTAGCATATGCTCAAATATATTAATTTTAGCATATCAATCCTGGATGAAGAGTGAATCTTGTAAGTGACTTCCTAGCTAGACAACTCTTTTCTTTCCATCTCTCTCAAGTAATTTTCCCTCTGGAGACTGTGAAAAGCCAAGTCTTGGTCACTTAGCTTTCTTTTATCAGGTTTATTTGATAGATTTATGGCATTTCTTTGTGATCTTGGAGAGGAGGGAAGGAAGAAAGGTGAGGAGAATGTTGCAATAGCTGTGACAAATTGCTTTTCTTCTCTGAAAAGCCAGAGGCTCATTAGCTGTTTTAGTCTAAAAGTACCATGTTCAGAATTTCGGTGACCAACCCAGGTGTCTCCAGGTACTACACTAATAAGCTATGGAGTACATTAAGCAGATGATGGGGAAAGGAAAGGAGGTAAGACAAAATAGAGCCTATCTTTTCAGTCTAAAGACAGCAGCAGCTACTCAGCTACTTTGCTCCCCACAGTTTTTGCCACAAGGAGGGCTATCCTATGTGGTCAGCACTTGCTCTTTTCCAAGAAAAGCTAAATGTCTATATTCTTTCCTCCTCTGCCCCCTCCCCCACCACTCCCATCAGTTGTCATGAGCTGCAAGGTTTAAGGGAGGCTCATCTCATACAGTAGTGTGAAAACCCAACCATTACACTTAGGAACCACAAAATGATAAGAATAAAGAAGCCCTCTTGTGCTATTAATACATGTAACAAGCAAACAAAGGAAATAAAAAAGGAGCTTAATGTTCAAATTCTGGTGTAAAGTTTACTGATTTTTTTTTTTGTCTGAGACTGGGACTTGAACTTGGTATCTGATGCTTTTGCTCATTGGCTAGTGTTCTACCACCTGAGCCATACATCCAACCTCAAGTTTACTGTTTTATTTCTTCTTTCTTTTCTTTTCCTAATTTTTTGTTATTATTAAGGTGATATACACAGAGATGACCATTTCATAAGTGAGGTAATGAGTACATTTCTTTTGTGGGCAATATCACTCCTTCTTTCAAAGTTTACTGATTTTTAAAACACTTTTAATAACATGTAAGTTGCAAGGCTGGGTTCCTGTGGCTCACATGTGTAATCCTAGCTACTTAGGAGCCTGAGATCTGAGAAAAGTGATTCAAAGCCAGCCCATGCAGGAAAGTCTATGAGACTTATCTCTAATTAAGCACCAAAAAAGCTGGGATTGGAGCTGTGGCTCAAGTGGAAGGGCACTAGTCTTGAGCAAAAAAAAGCTCAGGAACAACATCTAGACCTTGTTTCAATCCCCAGCGCGTGCGTGCACACACACACACACAACAAAACAAACAAAAAACATGCATGTTGCCATGTTCTCATGTTATAATTTCCACATTAAGGCTGAATGCTCTCAATCAAGTTAACTGACATGAAGCTAGGGGGCAGATGATCATTTGTTTCACAAATATTTAATGTACCTTCCTGGTTATGGACTAGGAGCTTGTCCTCCTTATGACCTCCAGACAGTAGGAGAGAAACTAGAAGTAGAAAACTGCAGATTCCCCTGAGTAGAGAGAGAATATAAGGAAGGAAGAAATTTTAAGCCAAGAGGAATGGGGAGAGAAAGAGTACTGTACTTGGCTTTGGAGATAAGTAGGCCTTGGAATGGGGGACTCTGGGAAGAGTGGCTTTGACAAAAGTGCAAAGATGGGGGGATTGGCCTGACTTGTTCAGTCTGATATAGAGAAACAGAGTGTATGGTCCAGCATGGTACACTATAGACTCACTGCCAAATTACATGTTTATGAGTCAATAAGACAAAGGGATTGTAAAATCTATAGCTTAATGTCCTAGTCCTAATATATCTTTACAAATGGAAAAAGCAGTATTTTTTAAAGTAGTAAAACAAATTATCCAGGCAATGACCAAGGAGTATGTGATTGTACCCATGTATCAGAATAATTACATTCAGGGAAATTTTAGATTTCTCTCATAAAGAAAGGAAACTGAGCTTTAGAACAGGAGCAAATTCAGATCACTGTTACTTACACATTCCTAAATAGCTGGGGAGCAGAGTTAACTTACTCACCCAACTTCCTGGTATTATTCCCTTGGGCTGACAGATCAGTGTGATTTGCCATATTATAAGAGATCATTCTGTTACCTCTTTTTCAATCTGTTCTCCCTGGTTGTCCTTCTAATATAATGGGACTCTGTTAAACTGTCTTGCTGAGCAACAATTTCATAAAATTACAAGGGAGAGGAGTCCAGTACTAGCTTTCTCAGTAATTTACACCATAAGAACAGCAGCTACAAGCTGAGCTTCTCATCCTTTGTAAATAGACTACTAAAGCAGTGCATATAGGCTTTTAAAAACTGAGAACAGTGAAGAATGTTCTTGATTTAAACACATCTTTACTGTCGGCATTGCATTATAAAATTATAATGCAACGAAATGCGTCCTGCTATATGGGAATAGAACGTTTACCAGGGCTACTTGCCAAGATTAAACTGATGGATGTTGGGGATGAGAATGTATTTTATGATATGAGAGTTTCAGAGTAGGCTGGGCGCCCATTGCTCATGCCTGTAATCCTAACTACTCAGGAAGCTGAGATCTGAGGATTGTGGTTCAAAGCCAGACTGGGCACGAAAGTCCACGAAAATCTTATCTCCAATAAACCACTCAGAAAAATGCAAAAGTGGTGTGTGGCTCAAGTAGTAGTGCACTAGCCTTGAACACAAAGAGGTTCAAAGACAGTGCCCAGTCCCCGAGTTCAAGTCCCAAGACTGGCAAAAACACTTTTTTCAGAGTAAATCTACCGTCTCTTGTCTGACAGATACCAGCCTCTGAACTTAGGAACAAAAGGCAAAGATTTCAACAATGGAAACAAGTCATAGTCGTCCCTTGGTGTCTTGAGGGGACCAGCCCCAAGATTTCCAAAGTAGAGTGCCAAAATACTCCAGTCTCTTATGTAGAATGGCATAAATACACATATAATCAATGTACATCCTCCTAACTATAGATAACTTATAATACCTAATATAATAATGAATGCTGTATAAATAGCATTGCTCTATTTTGCTTAAGGAATAATAACAAAGCAAATCTGTATATATTTAGTACAGATACTGAAATAAGGATACTGGGTCTAAGTAATATCATCTTGTTCTCACAGCCATCTTGGTGTCTTGCTGGGTGATAGAGGCTTTCCACCCAGCTCTGAAAGGCCTAGAGCTGAGATAGGCTGTTCTTTAAAATGCAGATGTTATTATGTTTGGCCCCAGGAAAGCTTTGCTATAGAGAATGCTTATCCTTGATTATTTTCCTATATGGTTTGCTTTGTGTGCCCCCAAGTACTCCTCTACATGGTCTGCTTTTGTTGGGTTGGATCTCCATCCCAAACATGGGGTATTTGTCTTTAAAAGCTTTGTGCAAGCTACATTTTGGGTTGTAGGTCTTTGAGACAGGAGTCCATCTGCAGTCGCCGGCTTTCTAATAAAGACACCCAGTTTAACATCTCAAAATGGAGCTTCTCTTGCTGGGTACCTGTGGCTCACCCCTGTAATCCTAGCTATTCAGGAAGCTGAGGTCTGAGGATCACAGTTCAAAGCCAGCCTGGGCAAGAAAGTCCATGAGACTCTTTCTCAAAGCAATTGAATCTTCGAAGTCACTGTATCTCACTGATCTCAGACTTCAAATGATCACAGCTGATATACAAGGACTTCCTGTGTTTAGAGTTTTAAGTATTTCACAATATAAGGAACTTATTAACTCCTTAAATCCTGCCTGACATGACACTATCCAGTAAATCTTACATTCCCATTTTATAAATAGAGAAGTGAAAACACAGAAAGGTCAACTAAGTCTATGGTCACACAGTAAGTTGCAGAGCTAGAATTTAACTAGAATTTAACTCTGTCTCCACAGCAATCTATATCTATATCTATCTATATATATATTTAATATCATCTTGCCCTGACCATCTAATTTGACAACTTCCTTCCTGGGCTAGAGGAGCTCTGGCTTTTGGGTAGGATACTACAGAGGAGAAAAATTGACATTTCTTGGTTTTGTTTGTCCTGAGCTTACTGTGGCTATTGATTGAGTTTTCCCTTCCTCTGTCCTCATCTATTTTAGTTTTTGTTCCTAGGCTAGATGGCTTCATCTACCGCACAGAGAAGACAGCTGAGCTTCTGTCTGGACTTCTGCCCGCCCCTGTGAGGGCAGCATAAGTCACCATCCTTTATTATCAAGAAGGCAAGTCCTAGCTCTCTCACCCCAACCGAGTGTTTCATTTTCAAGGATATTTCTCCAGGATATAAAATTCCTACAGGCCCACTATCTGGACTTGGGACATTGAAATTAATTCTTGAGTAGCAGTTACATGTAATAAAAACCAATTGGTGTGTGTTTGTGTGTATTTAGAGCAGTGATGTGAAGACATACCTTATCAGCTGCCATGGAAAAATATTTGAAGGCAGTAGCATTGTTTTGTGGTGCTGCCGCATTCCCTTCTAAATACATCTGGAGAAAACAAATGAAAAGGACGTGTAAACACAAGAATTTGATGGTATGACAATAATTTAAAACTAGAGGTAACAAGTGGGAAACACGGTGAATGTAGCAATTCTCACCTAAGTATACATTGAAATACTTTTAAGTTATGTGAATTTTACCTCAGTTAAAAAATAAAACCCAATGAATTAAAAAAAAAACCACAAACTAAGGGTACCCTCTACTTCATATAGCTCAGAATGACCTTGTCCAAGAAATGGACCCCATTTGTTTTCTCATGTTTCTGGTGACTACATTATTTGATGTAGCACCTGTGAAAGCTGGGGGCTCATCCCCATGGTTACTAAGGCAACTTGATTGCAGAGGGTCAAGGGCAACACTGGAATGGGGAGAGAGTGGTCTGAGAAGGACAGAGAGCATCTTTCTCTAAAGGCCTCAGAGGACATTATTTTAGAGGAGGCATAAGAAAAACCTTGGAAAGAACAGAGCTGTTTCTTTTCCCAGGAGTGGAAGAAAGAGACCCTTGGTTGGTCCGAGACCTGTATCAGTCTTCAATGATCAAATAACCTGGATTTCCTTGTCTGAGCTGGGGTGGTTCACGAGCTCATAGATTTACCTAGTAGAGGAGCCTGGGCCAGGTGCATTTTCTCTGTCTCTGTCTCTGTCTCTGTCTGTCTGTCTGTCTGTCTGTCTGTCTATCTGTCTGTCTGTCTGTCTGTCTATCTGTCTGTCTTTCTCTCTTTCTTTTTCATCTTTTTTTCCCCATGTTGGTCCTGGGGCTTGAATTCAGGGACTGGCCACTAGCTTTTTGGTGATTAATTGGAGATAAGATTCTCACGGACTTTCCTGCTTGAGCTGGCTTCTAACCATAATCCTTAGATCTCAGTCTCCTGAGTAGCTAGGATTACAGGTGTGAGCCACTGGCCCCTGGCTTCTTTCTTTCTTTTTAAAAAATTATACAAACGAGTTTCAATTCAACTTGCCAGTTTATCAGTACAACGCAGAGGTGCTTACAAGGTTGCTTTTGTGTCTCTGATCAAGTCTGATGCTATGTAGGACTTCTTCCAACTTGTCATCTCAAGAATATTACTCTCACTGGGCACCAGTGGCTCATGCCTATAATCCTAGCTACTCAGGAAGCTGAGATATGAGGATTGCTGTTGGATGCTAGCCCAGGCAGGAAAGTCCATGAGACTCTTATCTCTAGTTAAGTACCAGAAAACCAGAAGTGGTGCCATGGTCAAAGTGCTAGAGTGCTAGCCTTGAGTGAAAAAGCTCAGGAGCAGTACCTAGACCCTAAGTTCAAGCTCCACGGCTAACAAAAAAAGAATACCATCCAGTTTCTACCAAATGCCTCTTGAGCTGCTACTATGAACCAGGCCTATGGACCTGTCATACCACATGCTGAATTCAATCAGCTGGTACCATTCTTAGGTGCTTTCTCTTCCTTCTTTTTTCCCTCGTTCTTTTTCTCCTTCCTTTCCTTTCCTCCCCCACCCTCTGTGTGTGTGTGTGTGTGTGTGTGTGTGTGTGTGAACTCAAGGCCTCAGATATGCTATGCAAACAGCTCTGCCTTTGAGCTATATCCTTAGCCTATTAGGTCTTTAAGAAATGAAAAGTATTGATCAACTTAAACATGTACCTTTCCTATAAATGCCATGGCATTTGCACTCCCAGCCTTTGCTGCCTTTAAGAAATAGTATAATGCTTTCTGGAGAGAAAAAGAAAGAAATAGCATTATTGCCAGTCACAAGTTAATTCTATGAAATGACTTATTGAATCAAACTTTATTCTTTCAATATGCATTCAAAAATATCTACAAAATGCCTACTTTGTTCAAGGCGTGATTCCAAGTACTATTTAAACCAAAAACCTGAAGAGTGGGAGTATATGTATATATACAGATCACACACACAATTTTAGAATGTGAACACTTATTTCTACCAGTTGGACATGCAAGATAGACATAAGGATTTGTAGTGAGAGAGGAACCTTGGTTTCAGAGTTAAATAGCCTATTATTTTGAAACAGTGGGCTTCTCTGTTAACACTGTGTATTTACTGTTACAGTTAGCAAAGTCTTAATGTTTATGTGACAGGGTAAGAACAAGCACCCTGACTGCCTGGTGAAACCTGCGAAGGAGAACTTTTAATTTCTTCTAAATAAAATAGGAGTTGGGCAAAACCTCTGACTTCATCTAACTTATAACACAAAGTCATATAACAAGTCTGAGATATGTAAGAGCTGACTTTGTCTCTTGCTGCTACATTGTCTAGACCTCACCCTGATCTTCTAGAAAATCCATCAGAAACTATGGAGTAATAAAAAAAGGATCAACTCCAGGAAGACAACTTGGAAACACTCTCCAAAGTTACACTTTAGGACAAAACTATTTTGTTCTTTAAATTCTAAGCTAGGTTGACTGAAGAAGATTTACCACTCAAGGAGAAAATAAGTTTAAGGAAGGTATGTAGGTATGTAGATCTTTCATATGGGAATTCATTCCTGAAATGTTGCCCTCTTATTTGAAAGCCATTCCCTTGTTACTGAGGTCAGGCTGTCTTGTGAACAATTACAAATTATATCATGCATCTATTTATCCATCTCTCCCATTCTTCATTTTTCTATTCTGAAAGTCTGCTCTATGCTTGTTGGTAGTATGTTATAGATGTTACAGATGTATTATAGATGATTCACAGAGGAACAAGAAGATGGTTCCCACATTTGCTCTTTGACAATAGTGCTGAAGAGAAAGGAATATATGTTGATAACTATAAGACTGTAAGTGATAGGATAAAATGAATGCCCCAAAGAGAAGGGTATTAATTAACAGGAAATTAGAAATTATGATTAACAGGAAATTAATTAGAAATTATGCCTGGTTTTCTTTTTCTTTTTTTTTCAATTTTTTTTTGCCAGTCCTGGGGCTGGGACTCAGGGCCTGGGCACTGTGCCTGAGCTTCTTTTGCTCAAGGCCAGCACTCTACCACTTGAGCCACAGCACCACGTGGGGATTTTTCATGGTACTGAGGAATTGAACCCCAGGTTTCATGCATGCTAGGCAAGCACTCTACCACTAAGCCACATTCCCAGCCTATGCCAGGTTTTCTTTGGAGTGTTTATAGGACTTTTTTTCTTTTTTGAATACTCACAATGTCACCATCTTTGTAATATCTGATCTTGTGGATATTCATCTTTATTGGACCTTTCAGATCAAATTGTAGTTATTGAGAATAAAAATCAAGCATGTATTCATCCACCCATCTTTCATGTGAATGCAGTGCTATATTTCACTAATTCTAAGATATACAGTTCTCTTTCTCTTCTTCCCTCCTTCCCATCTCTCTTTTATTTGTGCTCATCCTAGGACTTGAACTCAGAGCCCGGGTACTGCCCCGAGGCGTTTTTTGCTCAAGGCTAGAGCTGTATCACTTGAATCATGAGCCACTGGTGCCAAGATTCCCCTTTCTCATTTTAAGAAGGATACCAATGACATGCTATAATGTAAGTTAATATTGGCAGTTTTTTTCTTTCTTAGTAGAACATTAAATAAAGGTAGCCAGTTCCATGCATTGAGGGAAGTTTTATTATTTTAACTCCCCCTCTCACATGAGTATGGTTTTTCACTGGTTTATGAAAATCCCAGTTTAATCAGTTTGTAATATGTCCTCTAGAATGACATGTCAAGAAAATGTATTATTCTAAAAACTCTTATGAGCACTTTCTTTTATCTTAGGCTCTGTAAATCATCCTGAAAAAATGGATGAGATTAGCTTTCATTTTAATTGGTGGCAGTGTAGATAAAGCAGTTGTCTTTATATATTAGATATTATTCCTCTTCTTCTGTCAGGTGTAGTTTAATTCTGCTTTATCCACTGTAATAAAGCAGTTGTCTTTGTATATTTGATATTATTCCTCTTCCTCCGTCAGGTTTCACTTAATTCTGCTTTATCCACTTTAATATTTATATACCCAAATATCCTGCCCTTTCCTAATCCAACTCATTCTGAGCCTGTATATATTTAGAAATGCAAATGAAATGAAAATTTATGTGTGTAGAAAATTCAAGATAATGTAATCAAGAAAAGCACATACAATACTTTTCAGTAATTAAGGCATTAGTCAGGGAGTGGGTAAAAATGTTGCCTGTAATGGCAATGCATGAGAGATTCACCCAAACAGTGAGGAGAAGAGAAAAAGGCCAGATAGTTATTTCTGGATATTTTGGTATTTAATTTGCTGGGCAGTAAACTGCATCATCACATTTCACTTTTAAAACATTTTCAATTGGTCAAATGCTGATTTATTTCAGTTGTAAATTTCATTATATCCCTGTAAGATTCCCTGGAATGATACTATGTAACCCGTAAGTGTCCAGTAACGCTGGTATTTTATTATTAGTCTGATGACTAATATGATTTTTATAGTGAAGATTTCTAAAATTACCTTTTAATGGTGAACTCCAGAGTAAGAGTACAACATGGGAGAATATGTCTATCTTGAATTGCTAGGATTTTGCTCTATTGGTGATTCTTATATGATCAGATAAAATATTGTCTTGGAGTTTACCACATCTTAAAAGAGCCTTATTTCTTTGGTGGACCGAAAGAGCATATGATTGAAGTGGTGGTTTTCTGGTTACAAAGCAATATATGTTTACCATGCTAGCATATGTTCATTCAAAGACTCTTACTGAGAACCTGGGATGTGCCAGGTACTCATAAACAAGACACATAGTAGTGAGCATGAGAGACTAGGGCATCCAATGCGTTGTGGGGATACAGACAATAAAGATCAATATAACTTGGGGAGTTACAGTATGATTGGATAAGTGATGGAAGATTAAGATTGATGAAGAAAATCCTCCCTGAGAGGATAAGATCTAAAAGATGAAGGTTAGATCTGGATCACATCCTTTCCTTTTCCCTTTTCCCTGTGGGTCTGTGCTGCCACATAGATAGCAAGGAAGCCTCAGTAGTCTGCTGCTTCGTCCACCGTGAGAAACTGACTTCTCTATCTCTTCATTCTTCCTGGCCTGTGATGATTTTTGGCCAAAACAATAGGACAGAAGTGACTTGGAGTGCTCAGCTGGACCTCAAGGCTCCCTTTGATTGCCATGTATAAAACTAGGCTGCTTGGCTCGAGGAAGAGATGCTCCAGCCATCCTACTTGTCACAAATCATTCCATCACCAATGCCATCACAAACTAGATTGCTTTGGCAAATGCTCCATTTAAGTGCAGATGAATGAGCAAAACTAGCTAAGCTTCATTGAGCCTGGCCCAGACCCTGTTCAGCAGAGCCTTCCCAATATTGTTGACAATGCCCAAACCAGGAAATCAAGTGGCTATTGTTTCAAGTCATCTAAACTAGGAAATGGTTAGTTGTGTAGACTAAGCTAATCACAAGCCAATCCGTTGACATTTTTTGACTGTAGTCTCAGGGCAACTTCTTTAAGTTGAAGGAAGCAGAAAGGACCAGCCTGAGATTGCCTCAAACAGTGCCTGAACCACTGGGATTGTTCCAGAATTAAAATTGCTTTCTTGAGATATCTGGATGAGAGGAGCAAGAGCCCTAACCCACTATCAAATCGTTATAGATGAAAGGGCCCTGATTGATCATGTTCTTGCTTGTTGGTTTTTTATAAACAAGGAGGCAGATTTTAGAGCCTGTATGGAAGGGTGAGGCTGAAAGGAAAAATAGTTTAATAGAAAGAGCACAAGTTTGAATGCTGAAGACTGGAGTTCAAATTCTAATTCCTAACTTACTTCTCAGTTATGGCTCTTGAAGCAATTTACCTTACCTCTAATAGCCTCTGCTTCTCGTTTTGGAAACACTTACCATGAAACCTCTGCGAATGAGCTTCTGGAACCTGACTGGGGACCTAGTGATGCCCAGCAATGCCTAAGCATTGCCATGAACATCCCTGAAACCTTTCACTACCACCCTAGCTAGTCCTTCACCCTAGTCCACGGTACCTCTGGAAACTCCTCTGATGTTCATAGCCAGTAGGGCTGATTGGAAATACCAGACTTGGAGGAGGTATCATATTGTACCAAGATTGGCAAGTCATCCATACAGCTCATGTTTGGGTGCTTTGACACCCAATCAAATGAAGACCCCTTAGCAGGTTAATTTCTAACACTGAAATATTATTAATTTGGAAATTCTCATTTAAGAAGATCATCTCATATGATTAGCGTTTTTTTTAACTACCTAAAAACCTTCAGTTGAGCTATCTTGAGCTGCATATGCTTATTGAAATTGCTCCTTATTTCTAATCACACTTTATGAAATTAACTTTAGCATTTACTTGATGTTTACTATATCTCACATAAAACAGAAAACTGGATACCACAGAAATATTCATAAGATAAAATCAAATGAAAAATATTAACAGGTCACTTTTTTATGCAACAGCCCTATAAAGTTTCCATCACTGTCATTGGGATTTTGTTGAAACAGAGTTGTGTTCTTTGAGACAATGAGCTTCTAGAACATGATAAGAACTGCAAAATTATCTTTTAAAAGGAAACTCAGGAAGCCAGACATGGAAGGCTTACACCTATAATCCTAGCTACTTGGAAGGCTAAAGATCAGTGTTCAAAGCCAGTCCAAGTATACAACTCCAAGAGACTTATATCTCCACTTAACAGCAAAAAGCTAGAAGTAGTTCTGTGGCTCAAATGGTAGAGCGACAGCCTTGAGGAAGAAAGCTTAGCAAGGGCTTGAAGCCTTGAGTTCAAGCTCATGTTATACCAGCACAAATATTAAAAGAACCCGAGAGATAACCCCTGGTCTGTAGTGACTAGACCCTTGAACCCACAATTAAAATCTACATAAAAGTTTATCCTATGACTCTGGTATTTCACTGAGAAGAACCCTATGTAGATCAAGTTTATTTGGCCTTTTCTCTCTACTATAAATGTGAATGGTTAATGAATCCTCTAACTTTACTGAGATGCTTTATGGCTAAGAAAAGGAAAAGAATTTTTGTAAATGTAAAAGCTGTTTGATGTGTTGTTAATTGCAATGAAAAGAATCTCCTCACTGGAGGTGCGGCTTGAGTGATTAGAACAACATATGTGAGTGGAAAAGAAATATGTTCCCTGATCTAGCCAAATGGGAATGGAGTTGTTCCTTAGCAGAAACTTCCCAGGTGGACTTTTATTCAGCTGACCTGGAAGGAGGGGAATATTTAAGGCCTGTGGGTTGGGGGTGTTTTTCTAACCTAACCATACCCTTACAGTGTGTGGGAGTAGTTATGCTCAAGTGTGCCCCAATGGTTCCCTTAGACGCTCCTGCAATTTTGTACTTGAAGGCAGGTAGGAAAGTTCTCCACTTTCCTTCTTCCTCAGAAGCAAGAAAGCAGGGAGGTAGCGATGGGCTGTGCTTGGCTACACTTCTACCTATCCCTGGTTTCCTTTTTCACTGTTCCCAGTCTCCCTCCCTCACCATTTTCCTCTCCACACTATATGACTAAATTTTGAGGTTGACTTACATAGTAATCTTGATCTAGACCTTTCCTCCCAATAAGATGTAATTGTCCAAGAGATACCTAGGAGCAATGATTTTAGTACAATATTAATTTAAATTTACTTGGTGTTGATTAACTAAAACATGTTAATCCAGTTTGAGGCAGTTGGTGGATTTTGAAAAAAAGCTGGAAGCTGGGCATAGGTGGCTCATGCCTATAATCCTAGTTATGTAGGAGGCTGAAATCTGAGTATTGTAGTTTGAAGCCAGCCTGGGCAGAAAAGTCTGTGAAGCTCTTAT
The DNA here is from genome assembly GCF_019054845.1 of Dipodomys spectabilis. Classification (NCBI taxonomy): domain Eukaryota; kingdom Metazoa; phylum Chordata; class Mammalia; order Rodentia; family Heteromyidae; genus Dipodomys; species Dipodomys spectabilis. The sequence goes on from NW_024871042.1 coordinate 444,860, forward strand.
CTCCAATTAACCACAAAAAAATTGAAATGGAGCTGTGGCTTGAGTGGTAGAGCAGTAGTCTTGAGTACACAAGCTCAGAGACAGTGTCTAGGCCCAGAAGTTCAAGCCCCAGGACCAAAAGGAAAGAAAAAAGCTGGCAAACATTCCTGACTATATTTTTCATTAGAAAATTAGTTGCTATTGGGCATATGGCTTCCTCAGTAGCAGGATGTTAGCTGCTGGGTAAAGAGCAATCATGGGCACATGAGCCTAGGGCACTTAGCTCTTGGCTTGGCAAAGGTCACACAAATACTGCCCCATTCCCCAAGATAGTATTTCTAGATCCTTGTATGATTTCATATATATCAAAGACAATATTGGATGGTGCTTTTTTTCCTCCTTATAATTAAAACCTAGGCTTTAAAAAATATTTTTTAGGAAGAAATGGAAAAAACTCCAAATCTTAATATGGCAAGTGATTCTCCACATAGGCAAGTGATAGGGGATAAAACAGAAATAGGGCAAAAAGGAAAAAATGCCTCTTCCCTCCCTTTCCCATTCAATTTGGGGGCATTGCTAATCCCTCCAGAATTCAGAGAACCAAGTCCCTTGTAATTTGCATGTTTTAAGAATTCAGACTCTTCTGAATACATTACTTGTATCTGAACATCTCCTCTTTCTGCCAAAAATTTATAGTATTGGTATATGTCCCAATCCAAAATCTCACTGTTAGAACTCAAATTTTCAGGCCTCTCAGTGAGTCTCACTTTTTCCACTGGAATACCTTCACTTTTTTCCAACTTGTCAGCAACTGTGAATAGAAACAACCCAGAAAAGAGTTAGAAAACATAACCCGAAAGGGATAACAGTCAACTTAGAGAAAACAGTTGAACTTAGTCTCCTAAAATTGTGGTAAAATGTGGCTGATTGACAGCGAAAACCCACGGGAAAGAGAAATTTTTATTCTTTCAAAAGTTCAAAAGACCTAGCTATTCTTTTCAATTCACATAAGCATTATCAACATATATTGAACTCTTCTGAATAAATTGGTCACGGAGGCTCAAGAAAAGAGATTTTAGAAACGGCTAATTCCATCTGTGCGGACATTTTCGGGAACTGGTAATACAATATAAGAAGAATAACTGTTCCTTAGTTATTGCTTATAGATAGTCTGGAAATAAATATGAACATAAACATGCTAGAATTTAACAAAGTATGCAGTTTAAAATATTATACATAGTAATTCCAATTTTATTAAGCATATAAAATGATCTTGTTATTTATATATATAGCATCTCAAATTCAAAAGTAATTTATTTTTTCCCTTTCTTTTCTCAGATTCCAGTTGTGGCAAAGATATGGTTCATTTCTAGATTTAGGTGTTATTCTAAATCCAGAAATTAACCAAATGGGCTTTGCCTTATTCATTTCTTGGAAGATTTTTATTTTAAACTCCAGTATAGATTCTGCTTCTGTGCTGTCACAGCTGAAATGTTACATACAAACTTGAAAGTGATTGTAGGCAAGAGGGGGACAAAGCTCAGGTGATAAAGTGCTTCCAGATTTTAAAAGAAAAGACAGAGAGAGAAAAAAGAAAGAAAACAAAGGAAGAGATAGAGGGAGGAAGAGGGGAATGAGGGAAGGTGTGAAGGAAGGAGGGAAGGAAGGAATGAAAGAGAGAGAAAGAAGAAAGGATTCCAGGAAACATAGCTTAGTCTCATGTTGTGTGTTTTGGAGACAAAGCTTATAAGGTATTAGAATAGTAATTGCTTGAATTTACTTGGATGCAGTGGTAGATATCTCCAATGTATGTGTCTGTGTTTATTTCGTTAAGTATTTTTAACAGCCATTTTACATTGTAAATATTAGGTTTGGAGTAAATGCTTAATATTTATTGGTGTTGCATTTATAGTTTTTTTTGCATTTAAATTTTTTATTTAAACAATGAACATCACAAAAATATGTAAAACAGAAGTGTTTGGAGATAGATTAATAAAAAATAAAAGATGAATACAATCATTTTTGAAGTGTCTCAGAAAGCTGAAACACCACAATGATTAAAAGAAATGTATTAGCAGATGCTAAGAGCATAGAAATCTATAGTACTTTCATAAATTTATGTTGATTAGTATTGATTGGTTAAGGTTGTTTAATCAGTCTGGGTTTTTTGCAGTGATAGGCAATGGAACTCAGGTTTTTGTGTTAGACAAGTGCTTTACCATTGAGCTACAGCCCCAACCTCATGTCTGTTTCCTTTAAAATAAATTATGGGGATTACTCACTATAATCTGCTACTTTCTTGTAATGATTTAGCGCAACTTCACAATTTTGTAGAACATTGATTCCTGACAAATACCGGTACCCCTAAAAACACAAGAATACATATTGTTAACATTCAGATAATATTGTATTTATAATATTTCTACTTGACTCAAGAATATTTAATTTACAAACCAGAATCATCTGGGACATCATGCTTCCTCCAGCACTTCCAAAGGTATAATATATCAATGCCTAAGCAAAAATAAAGCAAAATTATATTGTTTTCAAGTTAGGAACTCAAGTCAACCACTAATTTTCACTCCTACTCTAGCAATGAATCTTTAGCTACTTCAAAATAAATTTCAAATTTCTCTTTTAAGATGGGTGCTATTTATCAAAAATGGCATTATTATTAAGACTGTGGAATTTTTAATAAGGGAATTATGCATGATATTTCCATTCATTTTATTATCATAAAATCCCTAGAAAGTAGATACTATCTGCCTTTAGCTATGAATGTAAAATATGAGACTTTAAGAAACTCCTAGTAGAAAAATGTTAAATTTCTCTGTTGATTGGATGCTTCTAACAATAACGTAAGTCCCCTAAACAATAGATTCTGCCCAGCATGGTGGCACATGCCAGTAATCTTAGCATTTGGGAGGCTGAGACAAGAGGATTACAGGTTTGAGTCTAGCTTGTCCTATCTTGTGAGATCTTGTCTCGAAACAAAAACAACAAAAGAGTATATCTGACTCAAATAAATAAATTTAAATAAACAAATGTTTTATTTCCCCCAAAAGATAATAGAATTGACTTTACCTTGGCTTGATCGTATTCCATTCCTATTCCATAAGAAGACAAAAATCCTAAAGCCTAAAGTACAAATGAAAACATATAGCTAGATATGTCATTGGCTTCACAGTTCTTACCTATGATAAGGAATATTTGAAAGGTCTGCTCCATGATAATTTGTATTGTTAATTTATTTGTTAAGTTCCAACAAAATTCTTTGGTTAAAGCTGTGAGAATTTGGGAAAGGTCACAATGGTGGAAGAATTATATAATATATGAAGATGAGCTAATTCTTACTGTACTTTAGAATGAATAATAATAAAACATTTTAAACCAGTGGTCATTATGTATTTTACTTACTTAGAAACAGTTTTTTACCTGCAATATCTTACAAAGTACGTTTGAATATTTTATTCAGGTTTTTAAATGAGACAGGATTGGTACAAAATATTCAAGCAGTAAGAAACACATTGAATAAACTGTTACAGTCTAATCCCTGAACAAGTTGAAAGAATAGAAAGTCTCAGACTGTATCCCCTCCCTCCCCCACCCCTCAACAGACATAAAGTTTTCAAAAGATCTCCAGAAACCATTTAAGTTGTAGTGAGCCACCAAGCTGAAAATAGAGATGATGAAGCCTGGTAGAAGGTTGCCAACTTCTTATGGTTTGACCTACAATTTCTCAGCTTTGGGATGGTGTGAAAGCAATATGTGTTCAGTAGAAATTGAACTTCAATGCTTAAATTGCAGCTTTTTCTTGGTTAGTGGCATGGGATTGAACACTTTCTGAGGATGCTGGGCAGTGGCAGGTTCCCAGTTAGCCAATGAGATCACACGGTCAACTGCTGACACCCGACATGTCCTGTGTTGCAGATTTACAATGTTTGACAAGTCTATGAAATGGATTTTTGCCATTTGATGAGTTTATTGGGACATACTATCTCACATTTATGTCTCCCAGCATGCTTTTACTGTGAGCTATTCTCAGTTCTAGAGACGATTGAAATAATTTCTAGGCTTTATGCCTCACCTCTGCATTCTACAACTCTCCATTATTATTACCACTCTCTATCTACCAGTATCAGGCTCACATTTCCATTTCTTCATCTGGTTCATAAGAACATTACAGGAGACATGTAAAATGTCTAAAATCTAAATATGCATCAAGGTGTGGTAATTCAATCACCTCAAAAAATGGGTAATTTTTTTAAGTTTTAATTGTAATTTTGAAAGGCAAAACACTCTTTTCTGTCTTTTCGGCCTCTCTCTGCATCTCTGTCTCAATCTCTCTTTACGGTACTGAAGATTAACTCAGGGCCTTGAGCTTCCCCAAATGAGCAATGCCCTCTATCCATGTGCTGTATAGTTTTTGCTTCTTCGATAGGGTCTCTTATTAACTGCCTGGACTGGCCTCAGTTGGCAATCTTCTCACCTCTACTTCTCAAATAGCTGTGATTACAGATGTACACTACCATACCGGGCCTGTGTTACTTTTTAAATTATGAAACTGCAGAGTTCTGTTTCCAAAAGCATAATGACTCTAACATAGTTTATAAGTACAGTTCATATATCAAAAATTAAAAACAAAACAAAAAACTTCTGTGATTCTGAAAAGTCCTCTTTAGTTTTCAAGGTTTCCTCTTTAGGGAACTCACAATTGTTCTGTAAATGGAAGACATCTGAATTTTGGTACTCCTGTAACCCTTGCAATGTATATTTAAAATGATTAAATTGGCTCCTTTCAGGGACATCTCCAGCCAATTTTAGATTATTTTTCAAAATTTTGTTGCAACTCCCAGCAGTTTTTTTCTGCTCAATTTAGAATCTAGTTCACTGATGCAGAAACTTTGACAGTAAACAAATACACTGACCTTCATGTAAGAAAATGAAGGTGCAATTCTATTCAATTTAGGCCTGTATTTTAGAGCCACTTACAACCAACAGGATCATTGTGTACAGCCTCGCCTGCTCTTTTGGTCTGATCCTCCTGGAAAAATACATGAGCTCATAAAGTTATGAAGAAGCTTGTGTGGGAATTAAATTAACATTCTGTGACAGTGAAGGGGAGTATTTTTGTATAAAGCTCACTCCAAAGAGTAAGGACTAAAATAATGATTTTTATCAGCCTTGAATAATCAAAGGCTGAACTTCCTTTCTCTTTAGCATAAAAATAACATGGAGTGACTTTGAGTTAATTCTTGGAGGAGGGGGAGTTCAACTTTACTTTATTCTTGGTATATCTTTTAATTCTGCTTAAAGCATGCCTGGGCATTCCAGAAAGTCAAAAGATGTCACGAGCTGTCCTGTGGTAAAATACACCGATTATTGTCAGCACAGACCTATTCTTTTATATGTCATGTATTGCCATGTAACAATTTCACATTCTTTGGCTTTGTTTGTTTGTTTGTTTTTGGACTCAGTCTTTTTCTGAGAAAAGGACGAGATAAAACAAAGATGGATTATAGAATGATTTAAGTTTCCATCCAGGAAAGAGAAACATGATGAACTGAAAGAGAAGCTACAGAATAGTGATAACATCAAGGACATTTTTGGTGGTTTTTAATGGTCAAACTCTGCAAATTGGATTGTTTATAATACTCAGATACTAAACTCAACCACTTTGGCATGGCTTTTAAGGAAGTGTTACAGTGGCTGGGGTTGCATGGGAAGAGTTAAGTATAAAGGATGTTTCACTGTACTTCAAGGTAAATTATTCAGGTTCTATAGTAACAATTTCAAAATTAAATATTCCTTTTGCTTTTTTGTGCAAAGGATTATTAAGGGAGAAAAAAAAGATGAAGCAATTTTCCTTTAATTATTGTATGAGGCTTGAAAGCTCCTGTGATCATTACTTTTAGTTCAAATTGAGTTCTTTGGAACTCAATTTGAACTAAAAGTAATGAAGGAACTCTAACGAGCAACTCAGACACTGTCTGTACTCTAAATACAAAAAAGCATCAGCGTCAAGCAGTGCTTTACACAGGTAACTCTAGACTGATCAAAGTGATTATTAAGTTGATACTAAAAACATTTTTTCACTAGTAGCATAGTGCTAATAACTATAGCCCTACCACAATTCATACCTCCATAATTTGATTTTTGTATATAAAAGAAGAATATATAGAATCTTTGTCATTGAGACATGATTATTCTAGAATCCTAAAACACAATAAAAAATGGAGTTAAGGGATTTAAATCAAGGGATTCAAATAGGGAGGAGAAGTCAAATTATTGTTATTTGCATATGACATGATCCTAGTTTTAAAAAAACCTAAATATTCTAACCAAAACCCCTCCTAAATAAGCCAGTTACCAGTAGCTCACACCTGTAATTCTAGCTACTCAGGAGGCTGAGATCTGAGATCACAATTTGATGCCAACCTTACAGGAAAATTTGTGAGACTCTTATCTCCAATTTACCAAAAAACTGGAAGTAAACCTGTGTGTCAAGAGGTAGAATGTTAGCCTTCAGCAATAAGGCTTAGGAACAGCACCCAGGCCTTGGCTTCTTCAAGCCCCTGGACTGGCACAAGAAAAAATAAATAAAAGAGAGAAAAGAAAACTCCTAGATTTGATAAACACTTTTAATAGCAGAATAAAAAATCACATATAAAAAGCAGTAGCTTTTCTATATACTGACAATGAACAAGCTGAGAGAGAAATCAAGAAAATTCCAAGGTGGGAGACATGATTCAGTTGCTAGAGCACCAGTCAATGAGTGAAAGTGTTAGGTACTGAGTTCGAGTTCTAATCTTGGGCCAAAAGAAAAAGAAAAGAATTTCATTCACAATAATCTTAAAAAATTAAGTTAAATATTTTTTTTTGTCAGTTGTGGGGCTTGAACTCTGGGCCTGGTGAATCCTTGAGTTCTTCAGCTCAAGACTAGTGCTCTACCACTTGAGCCACAGCGCCACTTCTGGCTTTTTCCATTTATGTGGTGCTAAGGAATCGAACCCAGGGTCTCATGCATGCAAGGTAAGCACTCTACCACTGAGCCACCTTCCCAGCCCTTAAATACATTTAAAATAAATAAAAGTAAGTTAAATAAATAGCAAAGTAGTACATATGCATGAATAGAAAGACCATTTAGAGAGAAGAAAACAATATAAAACTACTTAAAAAAAAGAAAGGAATAGAGCCAGGCACAGGTGTCTCACACTTGTGAGCTACTTAGAAGGCTGAGATCTGAGGATCATGGTTTGCAACCAGTCCAGGCAGAAAAGTTAATGATACTCTTGTCCTCAATAAATTATTCAGAAAAAATCTGGAAGTGGCCATCTGGCTCAAATGATACTATGAAGAGGCTCAGGGACAGCACCCAGGCTCTGAGTTCAAGCCCCAGGACTGGCAAAAAATAATATAAAAATAGCCAAAATAGTGTCACCACTTGGAGATTACCATTACTGGTTTGAATTTTCTTAAGGGTAATAAAATATAAATGACCTATTCCTTGATTCTTTTTGTAGTACTCTACCTTGAACCATATACCGAGGTTTAATTTCCTGCCTGGAAAATTAATGGACAAATTTCTTATTGAGAACAGTTTATCTATATGAAGAAAAGAATTAGTTTCTTATTTCTCAGTTTTTGCCTCCTAAATGAGAACTAGAAAATTGAAAAGTTACAAGTGAACTATCTATATCCAACCTGGTAAACACAGTACCTTACAGGACATCTTCCAGATTATGAGAGCTTGAAATCTCCTCAATTCCCACCATTTCATTGAAGACTACTCTACTAATAGTTACTATTACAGATTCTTTCAAATCATCTTACTGGGATATTTTCATAATGTAAATTGTTTTTGTTGCCCTTCACAGAATTTCCTTCAGTTTATTTTGCTACATGAACCAGTCAAGGTATGAAAAGAAGTGATTAGGCCTCTTTTCCTCCATCCAGCTTCTCTTTGTATAGTAGTCTAAAATTGCATTCCTCCCCTCATGTTCTCAAGGACACTTTATAAGGTGAATTGTAGCATTGTTTTTCTTTGTTAATTTGTGTATTCTTATTGGTTCTCTGACATCCCATCATCATCTGTAGTGCATCAGAACTTTATTTTCCTGTGCATGTGTTCCTGTCCTAGCTATACTTCTGGCTTTTTGGTGGTTAATTGGAGATAAGAGTTTCATGGAGTTTCCTGCCTAGGTTGGCTTTGAACTATGATCCTCAGATCTCAGCTTCCAGAGTAGCTAGGATTACAGGCGCAAGCCACTAATACCTGGCTATTGGTACTTCTGATTTATTTTTCTCTCCCCACTTCAGAGATGTAGTATCCTCTGTATCTCTCCAGCCCTGCAACTCTCTCCTATTCTTGCTCATTTTAATTTCTAGCTTCTTTAGTTGCATTTCTTTTTAAAAATTTTATTTTATTGTAATGATGCTGTACAGAGGGGTTACAGTCACAAGAGCTAGATAATGAGCACATTTCTTTTTTTTTTTTTGTCGGTTGTGGGGCTTGAACTCTGGGCCTGGGCGCTGTCCCTCAGCTCTTCAGCTCAAGGCAAGTGCTCTACCACTTGAGCAACAGCGCCACTTCTGGGTTACAGTTACAAGAGCTAGGTAATGAGCACATTTCTTGTCGAGCATTGTTCCCCCTCCTTTGTTTTTATCCTACTAACCCTTCCCTGCCCCACCTCCCTCACTCCTCTCCCCCAAAGTTATCAAGTTTATTTCCAGCATAGTATCTTGTGAGTCTCCTTGTTGCAATAGGTCATCATCCTGTGTCCTTGTTTCAGCATTTTGTTATTCCCCTTCCTCTGGCCAAGTTAGATAACTGTATATACAAGATGCAAGGCACCAAAATCAAATGCTTAGGTGCATTGCACTTCTGTTGTGCTATTGTCCTTACACTTCCCAACAGTGCCAGCAGGATCCCTATATTAGACTAGCACAAATATCAGGAGAAGGAAAGTGGTCACCTGGGCAGCACTATTAAGCTTGAATCAATGTGGCCTGTGGCCAACCTGGTCTCAGGACTTAGCCATTGAACTAAGTACTGTTTGTGGCATAAAATCTCCTTCACTCTTTCTTTTTAATACAAGGAGCTCAATCAACTGTAAGAGGATTTGCTATTGGAAACATTTTTCTATAGTGTTCACAGGAATAATAGTAGAAATGTAGTCAAATCCAGCTATAGAGCTGCAACAGGGTAGTTGAGGGTTCTACATTTGCATATCATGGAGAGTTTGAGAAGAGTCTTGAGTGAGGAATGAGGACATTCAGGTGGTCAGGGAGCACAGAGGATGGCTTAGGCAGAGGATTTTTTTTTAACCATCAAATATAATGTTGCAGTGTTCCAATAAATAGCAGGGCTGGATTTTGCATAGTAGATCACTGTTAGCCATTTGGATTAATTTTATCTTACCTACACTCTGTCTTCTGGTCCCTCACAAACTAGACACACACCTATTACACAGATAACTTCATTTTTTTTATAGACAAAAGAAAATGAAATGCAGAAAGAACAAGTCAAGCCAGATAAGGTGGCACAAGCCAGAAATCCTAGTTATGCAGAAGGCATATGTAGGAAGAGCAAAGTCTGTCCCTGGCATTAACCTTGCATTCTGTATAAAATGTAACTATGTCAAGAATCCAGAGCTCTCAAATGAGCCCTTAGGGTCTGTCACCTTAGGGTGGATTGGAGAGCAGTTCTCTTTTTTTTTTAAATAAATTTTATTTTTTAATTGAAAAGGTGATGTGTTGGGGGGTTACAGTTACCTAGGTAAGACAATAAGTACATTTGTTTTTAATTATCATTTTAATTATCATTACCCCATCTTTTTTTTGTTTTGTGTGTGTGTTGGGTGGGGGTGGGGGGGTTGCGGGGTTTGAACTCTGGGCCTGGACGCTGTCCCTCAGCTCTTCAGCTCAAGGTGAGTGCTCTACCACTTGAGCCACAGCACCACTTCCGGTTTCCTGAGTGGTTTATTGGAGGTAAGAGTCTCACGAACTGCTCCTGCCTGGGTTGGCTTTGGACCACAATCCTCAGATCTCAGCCTCCTGAGTAGCTAGGATTACAGGCATGAGCCACCAGCGCCTGGCTCTACCCCCATCTTTCTTTGCCTCCCGCTTACCCTTCCCTATCTTCCCCCCTCCCCCCCCCCCCCCCCCCCGCCCGACCCCCAAGTTGTAATGTTCATATCTCACATAATGTCAAGTGAGTATCAATGTGGCTCATCCTTTGTTCTGATGTTTCTGTGATTCCCTTTCCTTTCCACATATTGCATTGTCTATTATGTAAAACACGAGGTACAAAAAGCTAAGAGAAATGAGGAAAGGAAAAAAAAAACAATAATAGAGAAAAAAGAATGAATTATATACCGGGTCTAATGAGAGGCTCTTGTTTCCATGAGTTGGGGTTCATATTAATATACTTCATTATATATAGTTCTTGACACTAAGCAAGTGGGTTCTTGAGATCCCTTGTTAAGAGTTATCTTCTACATATTCTAGTTCTTACAAATGAGGGAGATCATGAGACCTGCTTTACTTTGGGTCTGGCTTACTTCACTTAATATAATTTTCCCCAAACTTTTCATTTCCTTATGAATGGAGCAACAATGCTGGAGGAATTTCAATACTAAACCTCAAACTCTATTACAACGACATAGTACTGGAAACAGCTTGGTATTGGCACAAAAACAGGCCTGAGGACCAAAAATGGAATAGATTCGAAGACTCAGAAATGAACCCACAGACCTATGGCCACCTAATCTTTGACAAGGGAGCAAAAAAAAAAAAAAAATAGGATGGAAGAAAGACAGCCTCTTCAATAAATGGGGCTGGCAGAATTGGCTAAACAGGTATAGAAAACTAAAGTTAGATCCTTATTTATCACCCTGTACCAGAATCAACTCCAAATGGAGAGCAGTGGAGAGCAGTTATGTTCCTTAAAGTCCTCTGTTTGGAATAAGGTACCAGGGGTCCTGCTGCATTACTGACCTGACACTACTATGTCTATGTGCATATGACCACATTACCACAGCCTAGCTAGCTCTGGGGTCTGCAGTAGTGTGGGAACACTATTGTAAAACTTCTTTTATGTGTTATTGTTCTTTTGTTATTTCAGGATGGAGGTATTTAAGGTTTTGTTTTCTTTCAAAACTCACGTTTTGGGCTTTGTATGATCCTTCTTTAGCCAGGGACTCATATAATTGGATAGCTGCTGTTATGTTTTGCATGCCAAAATTTCCAAATAGCAAAGCATCAGCCATTTTCTCCATTGCTTTCAAATTTCCCATGTCAGCTGCTTTGGCAAAAAGCATGTAGGCTCTGTTTCAAGAATATAATGTCAAAAGGGTGATTTACAAAAATGAAATTTTCTGCTCCTTCCTTTATGTGACTTCTTTCTAATAAGTAGTACTCTGTTGTCACAATGCAGCTGAGCTGAAGTCTATTATACCTCTAGATTTGTTGATTTATTTTACCTTTAGATCAATCTAAGGTTATAATTTCAAATACATTTAACAAACAATAAAGCTACTAATAATGAGAAATACATAAGATATGTCATCCTTAAGCTTTATGTGGTAAGTAAAGTGAAAACTCAAAGCAGTCATCCTAAAATAGCAAATTCTTCCATGCCCATCTCTATTATTTATAGATATTTGTTTTGTAAAGCAACTTCTGAAAATATGAGAGTACTCAAAATTTAAATGCTGCATATGGGAGTTTATCTCATGCAAATAATGAGATACTTACATTTCTTAAAGCAACACTTCTTTTCAATACAGCAAAGCCAGGTTACTTGGAAAATCAATACCCAAACAAAAGTTCAATCGATAGGACTCTACAGTTTTGTTGTTTGGAATCATATTCTGGCTCCACCAGTTAATAGTTGGAAATTTTCAGTCAAGTTACCTAGCCTCTTTGTGCCTCTTTCAGCTATGAAATGAGGATAACAGGACACTTACTCTGTAGGGTTGCTGTAAAGATTAATTGAGATAATCTTGGCATCATGCCTGGTAAGCGTAAACCCTCAATAAATTTAGCTATTACTATTAGAACCAAAGTTTTATAACTTAATAATTTCTCTTTAATTAGGTAGTAATGGTGTAAAATTTTAGTGGTTGAAAATATAGTTACTGTAGGATTGCCTGACACTGCATATTCTGAACTTCAGCCTCAAATCACCTGGACTTTCTGTGTGTGACAAGTAGTGATGAAGAATCTCACAGGTCAAAATGTGTTAAGAGACAGAGAGGACTTCGGGGATGTACTTTTACTTTTATAATTTCCTTTTTTTGTTAGTACCAAGTCTAGAGATCATTAACCTCTATATTCATGTATTTGACTCAAATATAAGAAAATGTACGGTACACCCCCTCCACATCATTGTTTCCAATTAAGAATGATCAGGCAATTTTGTGTTGAGTGTCTTTAATGGTGAGAAAAGAAGCTGCTCCTTTACAAAGACTTGTGCAGAACAAGTTGGGCCTAAAAGGCCTCAGAAAGCCACTCAACGAAGGAAGCAGTAGAGGTCAGCATGTCAAAAATAGAGGATTGGTATTCTAGTAGAACAGAAAATGGCAGACAACTAGAGCCAGGAGGGCAAGAAAGAACTTACCCAGGGATAAAGCAAGCTTAGCATCTTGAGGATGGGGCAAACAAGGAAGGTCTCAAAAAACTGATACCTAGGATAGGTAGCAGAAGGATAGGCTGACATTGGGATACAAATCCACTTGAATGGCTTTTATCACAAGGCTTGCTGTTGTAACTTATCTAGCCTGCAGGAATGAGAAGACTCCAACAGGGACCAAGATGTAGAAACCTGATATGGATTGTAGAAGCATTCCATTGTATATCTCATCTGTCCAAGGAACAGCAACAGGCCACAAAGCCAAGCTCTATAGGTTTGTGGATTCTGTGGACACAGGTATCTGGCTTCCCAGTCAGGGAAATCCAAAGTGATAAAACAGATGCTACAAATAGGACAAGTTGCTTCTGGTTAGGCAAGATTAAGTTCCACATGCAATCCTCAAAAGGGAAAAAGTAGAAGGAACTAGACAGCAGGAATAGATCTGGACAATAGCATTGTTAGCTATCTGTATGATCACCAAAGCAATTGGGTGTTAAGTGGGTATTGAGGGAGAAGAGTCTAAACATTCCTCCAACACAGATCAGCAGCGTATCTGAAAACGCTGATGTGGAATAATTCTAAATGAGGGACCAACAATGGCTGTCACTGAGATTTCCTGACTCCCTCAGACAAATTTTGTCTCTCTTGATAAATGCTTGCATGATAAGTGTACTTTTGTGTGTATGTGTGTGTGTTTGTGTGTGTGTGTGTGTGTTTCATTTCTGAGAATTGAACTCAAAACCTTGAGCTTGCCAGGCAAGCATTAGATATTTTAGTGGCACTTCCAGTCAATATGTATATTTTTAACAATACTGACACTTTCAACAATGCTACCTATTTAATACATAAATAGATGAATGAATGATTAAACAAATGATCGAATGATTCCAGAATGTGGGTAAGCTCAAAGCACGAGTGCCATTTCCATGGGAAGGCGCAAAGCATGAGTACAATAGAGGGATTCCCTTCTAGTCAGGAAGGTAAACATTAAATTTCTCTTCACCTTCCTGAATCTTGAACAAGACAATAGAGGTGATTGGCTGAAGGAGAACATGGGCTATTCTGACAGCATAAGGGATTTGCCCAGCTTCCTCACAAACTCCCAGGGTGTCTTGTGATTAGCAAATTTGGTTTTAGTTCTCCACTGCTGTTAACTCAAAAGCATCAGGTGACTCAGATATCCTCTACTGCTATGTAAAACAGCTACTCTTCTGTCACTCCTAAGTAAGGACTAGATTAAGACAATCTGGGCAAGAATAGCCTGGAATAAAGTCCTTAAATTTGAAGGCTGGTTTGCTGTTAGGACTGGGTTTTGTTCCAGTCCAACCTTTAAGCAAAGGCTAAGAGAATCATTAAGCTAGATAAATAATTCTCTGTTTTCACTTACTAAGTGAGTTCCTTAGTAAAATAAATTGCATATTAGGATAGGTTGTATTTTAGGGGTCTGATTTTTACCTGTCCTTATCAAGACAGTCATCAGGGACGCTTAGTAGGAAACCAAGATTGTGCTGGGAGTATTTCCTTTGTTCTTGCTAAGAGTTTATGAATCACCTTCTCCTAAGGAAAAGAACAACTTTCTCATCTCTCTCTTCTTGTCACTTTGGCAGAATTACAGAATCTTTTTCCCTCTCCGTTTCCTCATGTGGTTGGGGGATAATAATCCATGCTCCACAGGAGCATGGTGAGCACTGAGTAATATCGAACTTAGCCAGTAGAAAGTGATCATGAACAATCCTCATCTTCTATACTCCTGCACTTTCCTCAAAGGCTTCGGGTTTTGACACCTTTGTAAAGACACAGGCAACAAAGAGGAAGAATGGGTGTGGAGGACCACAGCTTATTCACCTCCTTGCTGTGTATCTATGTTTGTCTCACTGTAAGAACATTAGCTTTCTGTTTCCCATTTTTTAAATAAGCTAGGTGTAGTATTTCTTGCCTCATAAGATTCATCTGGAGAGAATGCAGAAACACATGAAAAAGCTCCGACAATCATAAGGTACTGTACAAACACTCAGGAAGAATAAAACATGCTAAACCAGCAACTGTTCTAGTTCAAATAACACATTTAAAATATCTAATTAATTAAAGCCAACATAGTATTTTGGCTTGAATGCTCATGAGGATCAGAACCTTAATTCTCCATTTCACTTAAAGGTACCTGAGCCAAATAATCCTTCTGCTTAGGGTAATGCTTTTTGAGACTCTTTAAACACCATTTGATCCTTCTAAAAGCAAAACTTATGGGCAGATAAGCTTATTTGTTATTCTAATGAGCTTAATGATGAATTAGATTCTAGAATGCCCTTTTTTTTTTATTAACGTGAGTATTAACTTGGCTACTTACTCTGCTTTATGCTTTTGGCCTTTAGATTCCTGGAGAATCTTGATGCCCATGTTAAATAGCTCATCTCCTTGATCTGTGAAGTTTTTCTTTGCTTGCTTTTTTACTATATGGGCAAACAAGGAAAAGAAAAACAATATTACTTCTTTATTTTACTTATTTTTTGTTGTTGTTGTTGGTCGTGGGGCTTGAACTCTGGGCCTGGGCACTGTCCCTACCCTCTTCAGTTCCAGGCGAGTGCTCTACCGCTTGAGCCACAGCACCACTTCCAGTTTTCTAGTGGTTTATTGGAGATAAGAGTCTCACAGACTTTCCTACCCTGGCTGACTTTGAACCATGATCCTCAGATCTCAGCCTTTTGAGTAGCTAGGAATACAGGGATGAGCCACCATTGCATGGCAAGTTTTATTTATTTTTAGAATATTTTAAATTTCAAAAAGTTTGCTTAGTATTATTCTCTAAGTTAAGGACACTGGTAGGTCAAAAGGGAGAAGCTGCCTAAAAATGTCACTTGTTATTTTGTGAAAGGATCTAGACAGTGGGGAACTAAGTTTCTGATGGCAGGAGGGAAAGTGGTGTTCACGGGGTATGTAAGGTTCTACAAACAGGAAGCTGGGGATTTCTGGCTCCTGTCTATAAATCTCAGAGCCATGATATATAGTTGAAGAGAACAAAAGGACTAGGCAACAAGCATTTCTAAGATGACTTAGCATTGTGCACCTAGAAGCAGAGGACAAAATCTCTTTGAAATTTTGCTCTCCCTAAGGCTTCTCCCTATCATTTCTTTGTATATTCTTGACAGAAAGACTACTAATTATAACTTGCCTTGTAGACTGAGGGCTAAGAAGTCTGTTTTATGGGACTTAAGGAAAATAAGATGCAATCTTACCCACTACAGTAGTATCACTGAACCATTTCTACAGCACTTCATAACTTTTAGATCATTGTCACCAGTGTATTAACCAGAAAAGCAGGTTGGAGGAAGAGTCAAATTTGCTGCTACTCCACACACACACACACACACACACACACACACACACACACACACACACACAACCTTTCACAACAATATTTATTCAAGTCCATTTCAGTATCAGTGAAATCTCTGATTAGGAAGACAGCACCAGAAATCATTTCAAAGGAAGGGCATTTGGAATTTGATGCTTCATTAACAAGACCACAAAGAACTTTTAAATGGCTCTTATTTTTTTTTCTTCCTGACAAGCTATCACAGTTGTCTCATTTCATTTTTTAAATTTAATTTTTATTGTTAGCATAGAGGTGTGTACAAAGGGGGTTACCATTTCATAAGTCAAGTAATGAAAACATTTCTTTTCTTTTCTTTTTTTTTGGACAATGTCATCCTTTCCTTCACTTTCCTCCTCCTGTCTTTGTCCACAAGCTACACAGCTCATTTTCCCATAGTGTATACTGAATATACTGCATTTTTTCACTCTTCTTCTCACCTTTCCCCCCTACCTAAAAAAAAAAAAACAACAAAGCAAAACCAAGCACCACAACCATTTTATTATTTAATTAAAAAACCAACTTAAAAGCCAGTTTAAAATTATTTTGAGTGCTTCACATTAGTTAATCAATTTAGAAATACATGATATTTTAGCATATAATTTTTGCTCTGAGTTATATATTATCTATACTCATGATTAAAACGTGAGGAATAATGGGAAAAGCCTACTAATCTGTGTATACAATCACAGTTGCTCTCATTAACACGCTTTCAAAGCATAAGAATAAATTTTGAAAGCTTGACTCTGCATGCACATAAATATAAAATGGTTTACCATTGCAAATTTTTTACCCGTAGCTTTTGCTTTTATTTGTAATTCTTTTTTGGCTCCCTAAAATGTATTGAGCTGTACAAATTTTCTTCTTAGAAGAGAGTTCAATTATGAGATAAAGTTATCTTGATGACGCTTTCATCTTCTTCTTAAGGTTTGAAGGTTGTGAAACTTCAGGGAATGTAGAGTAAGGAAATGTCTTGAGATTCCAGATTTGATGTGAGGTAATCATAGTGGCTGGAGAGACTGATGCAGCCTCAAAGCTGTATTACAGCAGGACATCATGTGACCACTCAAATAGACAAAATACTAAAACCAGTTTTTGACCCTAGACCTCCAAAGTATGAATTGAGTCCGACTTAGTCGCCAAATAAAGAGATCTGATGAGGGGCAGAGAATGAAGATACATTATATGGCACACATAGAAAGATAGTTCTTCAATACATCTTTGGCAATTTTCAGATGTCTTGAAAAGGAGAGTTAAATAGGAAGAACTGGGGGAAGACTGAGGGAGAAAAAATGCATGCTTAAAGCAGTCCTAGAGACATGCATGTACCCAGAGACAAATAGCTGACAATCCATCGTCTAGGACTGGGCAGGTGATCTACTGCTTCCTGGCTTGGCTTCTAAGACAGTTTCAAAGTGACTGAGGCATGGAGAGAGAGTAGGAAGGAAGACTAGATGTCATTGTTAGGAGAAAGAGAATGAATTGAGTGGTAGGAAGCTAGCTCTCATTGAAGACAGGTATTTTACAGTTCAAAATCATGTTGGTGAGAAAGCTCTGACTGTGACTAACAAGTGGCAGATGAGAAATGGAGACAAGGAGGATTGTAATTGTTAAGGTCTAGGATATAAGGCAATATCTTCAATAGGCTATTTCATATCCAGGGTGGCTAGTAGTGGTCACCTTAGTAGTCATTCACTGAGCAATGTAGCACAGACCTTGTGATTATAAGAAGAGGCATTTTTCTATTGCAGTCCACTCTTCACAGGTCTAACTACTGAACCTCTAGCTTTGCTCTGTTCTTCTTTTTTGTCATAACCTTTATTTCTTACTCCCTTTTAACTTTAACCACAAAATCTAAAATTTAACATTCAAAGTAAAACTACTCTCTAACACAACTAGAAAGATGAGAGAAAAATAATGGATTTTTTCCACCTCAAGTTAAATATATTTACAGCATGAAGTACATAAGGATCACTTAGAATGAAAAGAATTGATAGTTGGGTCGGTAGCTCACACCTGGAATCCTGTAAAAGGTGTTTTAAAAGCTGCTTCTGCTAGGCCCATGAATTAACTAAACGCAAGATAAATACCGGGGCACCCAGCCCCCACTTTCCATCTGAGCTGTTCCCTTGTACAGTCAGTTTGCAATCACCCTAGGCTCCAGGAAAGCTGGGATTTGACACACATAAGCATCTTGGGACACAAGTCAAAGTATCCCTTAGCTAGTCATTGTCAATATCTGCACCTCCAACAAAAGCTAAACATAGCTAAAGATGTATTGAAGTCTGCCACATAATCTCCTTTCTCTGTCCTTCATCAATTGTCTTTATTTGTCCAGACCTGAAATGTGGGACTTCTAGAGTTTGGGCCTAAGGTTTAAAACCTCATTTCAGTCCCAGTTACTCTGAAGAAAAAGAGGAAGAGGAAGAAGGCTTAAGGCCAGCACCGGCAAGAGAAGTTAGCAAGACCTATCCCAATCCACAGGTGGCTTGGGGTGTGCTTGTCATCCTAACTATACTGGAGTTATAAACAGGAGGACTGCAGCCTAAGTCAGCCTGGGGAAATAAACAGGAGACTCTACTTGAAAGACAGCTGAAAAACAAAAACAAAACAAAACAAAGCAAAGCAAAAATCCAGTAAAAGCCGGGGGCGTGTCTCAAGCACTAGCATACCTACCTAGCAAGCAGGAGGCCCTGAGTTCAAAATCTCAATACCGTCGAAATAATTAAAAGGGTTGACAAATGATCAAGGAGAAGAATATTTTAGAGGCTTATTAAACATCAGATAAAAAGGCAAAGTCTTTCCCCTTGGAGCAAATCTTGCCTATACAGATCACCAAGTCCTTCTTACCTAATTTCTATTGCATTCAACATAAAACATCTTCAGCTTCCAATGTTCAGCATATTGCATAAAAAGAGCTCCTTATATTTACCCTTATGTGTGCCAAGAAGACACAATATAAGGAGAGAGACTAGCAATCCATTACTAAAAATAACATTCCATCCAAGAAAGAATGACTCAGCAAACCCTTCAGTCAGTTAACAATGTGATCAACTCAAATACACCCGAGTAAAACACAGATTTTTTTTAAACAATCAAGTGCATTTTCATCATCTCCACTTCACTACTGTCATATGTAGATAAGCCATATTATCAGTAGAAAAAAATAATCTGACTTCTTCAAATATTTACCATAAAAAATTTAATAGGGATCCTGACTAAAGATATTGAATCTACTGCTTAAAAATCTTAATTAGCAAAGAGAAAGAAGATTTATAAAACAAATGAAGGATTAAAAACATTTGTGTTATAATAAGCAAATCAGGTGCCAGAAATTTGGGACAAGCAGTTCTCAGTGTTTATTTACTTAATTTTCTCAAAGTATAGCAGGAAGGTACAATGGCTATTTCCAATTTATAGATGAAGTGATGTGTATACAAAGAAGTTGAGTAACATATTAAAGCTACCAAACTTAACCCAGATGATGATGACTCACATACGCTTTACTTTTTTAAAAATAAAAGTTTTGCTATACTTTAGGCCTCATTTTTAGATGTATGTAGCTGGAGGAACTTCATACTGGATGAGCCACTATTTCACCACAGTGAGAGATATTTCATAATTATTTTTACTATTAATTTTAAAAAATTGTTATTATAAAGGTGATGGACAGAGGCATTACCATTTCATAAGTCAGGTAATGAGTACATTTCTTTTTGGACAATGTCACTTCTTCCTTTGCTCTCCAATTTTCTTATTAAAAATCACTATATTTAATATACTTGTGTGCTGATTTGAAGAAAAGTTTTCAGCAAAATAATGACAGTATTAAGGTAAGCAAATTGGATTCTCTAATGCAATTTCTAGTACTGAAGAACTGCCTTTGGGTGGCTTGAATCGTGCCTATTTCTTCCTCTTAGAATTGGGTCTGGCTCCTGCTTTTATACAGGGAAGATGAGAAAAAGGCACCCAGTATGAAATTATCCCCTTTGGAGGAGCTTGCTCTGTAATACTGAGGTCTAGCCTCCTCAGGCCTCTATGTTTCCCCTCCTCCAACCTTTCCCCAACACAGAGGACTGCATTGGTCTCTTCCAAAAAACACACTTAAAGATAAAGAAATTACTATTCATTCTGCACAGATCTAAGCATGGTCAGTGTCATTAGGGTTGATGTTGGGCATTCAAGGCAGAAGAGAGATTTTCCCAGGTGTGGGATAAGAGACACTCACTCTTAGCTCCTAATTCTCCTCCCCACCCCAACGAAGAACCACATGAGGAGTTGATGATGGACTGGGCAAAGATAGAAACTGACGTAGCCTTAAAAACACTTGGCTTACTCTCCACAAGGCAATTTGTAGCTAAAATGGCCCTCACAATGGTCTCAAGCAGGGGAAAATGATCAGGCCTTTGTACTCCTGACTGCCCCAGGGAGGGGCAATTTTGAGTAAGTAGCTCATTCTACCCAATATAGTTCCATTATGGACTGATTGCCAGAGTCCATTAGCAATTGAAGTGGGGATGGGGAGGGATCTACATAGTACTTCATAGCATGTGCTACACACACACACACACACACAAAGGGGAATACAAATTATAGGTGATATGATCAGGTCTAAAAACAAGAAAAGGAATTACAATACTAGCTTCAGACCTCCTCCCACCAAGGACACAGTAGTTAGTGCCAAAATTAAAGATGATTATTTCCAGGTGAAGTGGAAAAGACCTGGTCAAGATGGAATAGAAGATAGTGTTCCAGCAGCTCTATTGTACCTACTGTAGTATGATTGGCTATTGATTTGTCATACTAACAACTTAATAAAGCTAATTATTTTTATGAGAGTCAGTTCTATCTTAGAAGGAAGAATTAGTTGAAGATTTACTGTTAAAATATCCTGAGGGAAAATGAACATGCTATTTTCAAAAAGGTAATGGATGTAAAAACATCATGTTGAAGTACAAAAGTACTTGAATATTCAAATAAACTCTAAAAAATATAAGGCTTGTTTACTTTTGTGTAGCATGTTGTAGAGAGAATTTTGAATTTGAGGTCAGAAATAACTCAATTCACTTTAATTCAGCAAATATTTATTTACTGTAACTGCATGACAGATACACCTCCATTTAAGTGATGGAGGTACAAATGCTGTTTATTATATTTGAAAGTTTCTGATTGGAAAAGGAGTAAAAATGAGTCCCTAATTTCCCTGTTTTTCAAGATGTGAAAAAATATATCTACATGTTCTAGAAATGTCAGCTCGATGTTAATCCTGTTAGTTTCTCAAATAGACTATTCTGCATTTTTTTCAATGTGATTAAAACTCACAGGTAGGACACTATCTTAGAGAGTCTGGG
Organism: Dipodomys spectabilis; assembly: GCF_019054845.1. Taxonomy (NCBI): domain Eukaryota; kingdom Metazoa; phylum Chordata; class Mammalia; order Rodentia; family Heteromyidae; genus Dipodomys; species Dipodomys spectabilis. The sequence continues at coordinate 466,191 of NW_024871042.1, forward strand.
TTGGCCTAATTCAGAACACTGCAAAGCCTTAAGAGTGGAACCAAGGCTTTCTCTTTTTTACAATTCTTATTTATGTACTTTTATTTGTTTATTTATTTTTGTCGGTTGTGGGGCCTGAACTCTGGTCCCGGGCACTGTCTCTCAGCTCTTCAGCTCAAGGCTGGTGCTCTACCACTTGAGCCACAGCACCACTTCCAGCTTTTTCTGCTTCAAGGCTTTCATGAAGCAAATAAAATTGTACCTTTAGGAAGTAGTTTAGCTTCTTCCCAAGAATTATAGGCTTCTTTTCCTGACAAATTCTGAACTTGCCCAGCCAGACACATATATGTAAGTAAATCCCTTACAATAAATCCTTTAATATACATCTGTATCTCTTCTATTCTCCTAGATGTTTTTTCCCCTCCCTGGTTGAACTTTGACTGGCTTAATTCTTATTTTTTCACCCTTTTGAGTCAGGGTCTTACTAGGTAGTCCAGGCTGGTCTTGAACTTTTCTTGTCTCAGCTTCCAGTTGCTGGGCTTACAGGTGCATGCCACAACTCAGCTTGGCTTAGTACTTTTCAGTGAGAAAAGGATTTATTTTTGCCATGGAGTTGTTATGCTTCATTACTCAGATGGTGTCTAAAACAACTAACAGGATTTTAGCAATGACACGCACAAGGCACCACACACTCGTACAAGGCACCATTGCTCAGTGGGCTAGGCACTGCATGCTGATCAGGACAGTGCAGGTCACATTGTTATGTCCAGTTCCTGACATTGACTAACATGAAGATCATAGTTTGAAATGATTTGAGTTTAATGTAAGTTAAGAATGTTATAAGGAAGTGAGAGATGTAGTAGAGAACACCATAAACTGCCTTGTATGATAATAGAGACCTTACTTTCAGCTGTCTTTGTAGGAACTAATGTCATTTGTCAGGAACAGCTGAAGAAAGATCTTCTAGGGTAGGCAACCTCTAAAATTTCCTTTATATTCTTAGACACTTAGTAATTTTACTCCTATTACAATATTATAATTTCACTAACTATAATATAGTATTATAATTATCCTCCTATTTTCTGTCAGCAGAAATCTTTCATCCTTCAACCTGCCCTGCTTAGAAAACCAGTGTGTTGGGTTGAGAATGTGGCTTAGTGGTAGATTACCTGCTACGCATACATGAATTCCTGTGTTCGATTCTCAGTACCACATAAACAGAACAAAAAGCACTGTGGCTCAAGTGGTAGAGTGCTAACCTTGAGCAAAAGACACTCAGGGACAAGGGCCAGGCCCTAAGTTTAAGCCCCAGAACTGGCCAAAAAACAAAACAAAACAAAAGGCATGGTTGGGAACTTAATGGCAGAAAGAGAAGGAAGAAGGAAGAAGGAGAAGAGGAAGAGGAGGGGGAGGAGGAGAGAAGAAAGGAAGGAAGGAAGGAAGGAAGGAGAAAGAAAGAAGAAGAGAAGGAGGAGAAAAAAGAGGAGGAGGAAGAAAGGAAAGGAAAAGGAAAAGAAAAAAAGCAACAAAGGAATTTTAACTCCATGCTTCTCAAAATGATTTTGGGGAAATACTGAATTATGTGATAAGCATGCTGCGACTTACTGAGCACCAAATGTATTTGAAGGTTTTAGGTGAGAATAAATAAAAGTAAATGATGGAAGACATTTTATAACTAACAACTGTAGTTTATGTTGTAGATTTCAAAACTCACACTTTGAATTGTCACATCTAAGACTTTAGAGAAAGAAATGTCTTGCTGTCCACCAGATCTCCAGGCATGTTTAAACCTGGGCACTGGTGGTTCACCTGTATTCCTAGCTATTCAGGGGGCTGAGATATGAGGATAGTTGTTCAAAGCTAGTGTGGGCAGGAAAGTCCATGAGATTTATCTTTAACTAACTACCATAAAAGCTGTAAGTTGAGCTGTGGCTCAAGTGGCAGAGTGCTAGCCTTGAGCAAAAAGACCAAAAATCATAAACCAAAAAAACAACATAGACACACACACACACACACACACCAGGCTCTGAGTTTAAGCTCTCATATCAGTATACACCAAACACACACACACACACACACACACACACACACACACACACACACACACTTCTTTGTTAGATTGCTCCAAGTGTCTTAATTCCTCATTCTCTTAGGAACCTGAGACAAGCAAAGCTGCAATTCCTCACAGAACCTGAAGATGCAGCCTGGGAAGGCCAGCTGCACTACACTAAGTAACAGAAAGGCTGTGTTACTGTGTCAAAAATTGCCAGATAATTATTGCAATATCTATGATTGTATCCTTAGACATCTCAGAAAGCAGCTCTAAAATGTGATTTAGATGAACTGTCGTGTTTTAAATTTAGTTTTGATGACTTGGAGCTTCACACTTATTAGGCAGACATTTGAACACTTAAGCATGTTTTTAGCCCTTTTTGCTTTGCTTATTTTTGAGATAGAGTATCCCTTTCTTCCCAGTCTTGTTTGGACCTTGATCCAGTATTTATGTTTCCTGCAGAGCTGGGATGACAGATGCATGTCACTGTCCTCATCTTTTTTCTATTGAGAGGGGTGTCTTATTATTCCTTTTTATTAGTCTAGAACTCTCTAATCCACTTAGTTCTTACATTCTGAGTAGTTAGTATTATACATATGTACTACCAATACCCAGCAACAAAAATCATTTTATTTTACATGTGAAACAGTTTTATACTTACAATGAATTTTAGTTCTCTTCGGGACATCTTTATGTTGAATTCCTTTTATTTTTAGTTTATGCTGACCCTTCTTTTTCTCTAAGAGATACTCTCTTTTATTGGTTAATTTATTCAGTTTTCTTTGTTCCAATATTTGTGTTAAAAGCCGTTTGACTTTGTTCACTGATACCTACAAAGAAAAAGACTTTTGTTCATGTATAATTCTTTTTATAAAATAGAAAGTGAAAATTCATCTGTTTATGGCAAAAATGTAAACATAAGTCAGTTTTGTGAATTCTTGCTGTTTTTTCAAATAAAAATGACATAAAGTTTACTTAACTTTGGCAATTCATATATTTTATGAGTAAAATTCTGTTAAACCTATGACATTGTCATCTAAACTGCCAAGACAAGTATTAAAAGCTAAATGTTATAGATAAAATAGTAGGAGAATTAAACTAATTTGCTATTCTAGAGGTGAGTTGTCATAGTAATATTGTGTGTTTTTTTAAAAAAACTTAAGTTTTTTGATAGCCCCTTATATTTAAAGTGAATTGCAATTATCATTAAAAGTATAAAAAAATGTATTTCCCCAAAGTATTTTTTTCAGAAGTAATATAATTAACCTATTTTGATTAAGGTGATGAATTTGGGGACAAGGTTCAGTATACAAGAAAATAATGCAGACTTTAAAGGAAAAAGTTAAAAAAACATTGTGGAGGTAATATTATACACACACACACACACACACACACACACACACACACACACACACACACACACCTTTTCAGGATAAATCATTATAAAGTAATTTTTTCTTTATTTTTAATGAGTATGTTAAGAAAAGTCAAGTTTTTTTATTTGCTGTTTTCCCCCCCTTTCCTTCAGCACCCCCATTTAAACTCTTGCTTTCTATGTTTATTTTCTGGAAAGCTTAAATCTTTCCTATAAAGTGGCAATGCAGTATTCCAGGAGTCTGAGAAAAGAAACCAGCAATCTCTTATCTCTCCTTTAGCCTCAGACTCCCCATTTTTTCCTCCACTGTTCTGCTCCCACCTCAGCAATCACTGATCTATGTTCTCTCTATGGAGCTCCCTGTTCCTGGCTTTTACAAGCATGGAAATGTGTATGTTTTCTTTTCTTGTGTAGCTAGCTTTTTTCATTTAGGATAATTTTTCCAAGATGAATCTATGTTGTGGTATGTATCAGCATTTCATTCTTTTTTTATAGCTAAATAATCTTTATCTCAATTAATTACATTTTATTTAATCATTCATCCAATGATAGACATTTTAGGTTTTTCCATCTTTGGGCTCTGCTAGTGCTGTTGTTGTCATCATGAAGGTACAAAATCACATAAAGATTTTGCGGGTGAGCCTTCTTGCTTTAGAATCAACAGATTCCATGAATAAAATACAAGCAGCTCAGTTATAGTTGAATTTCTGATCAGAATTTTTGTAGGGTGAATATGTCCCAAATATTGCACCTACCCAAAGATAAACTGTGAGATTTCCAAAAAGCTCACTTCTACTAATAGTATTCTCATTACCAATCAGGGTATGTGGCAGTTAGAGTGATGAATATGGAGGAGGGGTTTAGAAAATATAATGAAAAGAGACAGGTTTAAAATGCATAAACAATTATTCCCATTTTACTTCTTCAATTTGGATTTAGGATTTCTTCAAGTAATTCAGTAAACATTTATTGCTAAGAAATGTAATTGTTCTAGTACTCAGGAGGCAGAGGTAGTAAGATCTTGTTTGAGGTCACAAGGATTATGTGGCAAGAACCTATCTCAAAAACAAAACAACATTAAATGAAACAAAAAGGAATAAAAATTATTGGATATATGTGCACAGTACTGGTCTAGTTGCTGGGCTATCACCACAGTAAAAAACACAGACAAACATCTCTGCTCTTGAGCAGATTAGATTCTGATGAAGAGTGTTAACAGTGATAATAATATTGTGTGTTACATAGTTCTTAGAGATTCTAAGAGAAAAAGATTCTAGGAGAAAAATTGCCACAGGGAAGGGAGATAGAAAAAGGTATGTGACCGAGTTTGCAACTTTGGATGGCAACGACTATGAATTGAGAGGATCTGGGCCGAAGACTCTCTTAAAAGTTGGTATTTGAACAAAGACTAATGGAGGTAAGATGAGGGAACCATGCAGTTATCTTGGCTACAAAGGCACTGTGAGTAGAAAGGACAGAAAGTGTGTGCCTGCCTCGGGTTGCTGAAATAAAAGCATGGAAGACAGTGTGTCTAGAATGCTTAAGGGAGACAGCAGGAAGAGATACTATCAGAGACCAGACTCTTGAGCACAAGAAGCAGGCCAGTGGCCATGACTTTGGTTTTGCAAGAGAAAAAACAAAAAACAAAACCCAACCAAACAACAAGAAAAACCACTCGGGTTTCAAATAAAGTTATCACTTGAAATGCCTTGTATTTAGTTTTGCCCTGGCTGCTGGGTTGTTACTCGTCTGAAATTTTGAATCATCGTTTCAAGACGCTAAAAGATACGTGGTTAACAAGCTTCAATGAACATCTGTATGTAACTAAAGTCAAACTGTCTCTGCCCTTTTGGTTTTAATATAGTCTTACCTTACAGTGGACTAAGAAATGTTTACTGAGTGAATGAGACCGTAGAGAAGAACAAAAAGACTAGTAAATTATTCCCTGTGTAAGAAGTTCTAAGCAAGCTGAGTAAATAGTACCAACTCTGCCGAAGGCCTATTGTTCTATTGAAATATACAGCTATGAACTAAATATTTACCTGTGTGGTAATATTTCTTTCCTTTTGTCTTTTATTGTATCTTTCTGCTTCCATATCTGTAATATACAAAGCATTTTTTTATAACATTTGAAAACTTGAAATTTTCTGTAAGTACAGTTTCTGGTTAAAACTACGTAGGAAACTTTTAGAAGTGTCTTAACAATAGTTCTAAATAAGGGGTTCAGTGATAGAGTACTTGCCTAACATACATGCATAAAGGCCCTGGGTTCTACCCATGCAATACACAAACACACACACACACAAATGAAAATAAGTTACAATTTCATTACTAAGAGTGTGTTCAAAATAGTTCCTTCAATGACAACTTCTACAGCTATAACATGAGTGAAAAGATGGCAAAGATATATTATGACACCAGAGATAGTCTGAACAATTTAATCAAGCATTCTGAAAGTGAGTTAAGATGCAAGTGTTCTACAAATAATAACGCTAATTATAACAGTGTATAACTTTCTGAGCTTGAGTTTAGTTAAAATGTATCTATGTAAATATTATATCTTTGTACTTAAAGGCTATCTATTAGGCCTTGAGAAAATGAGGAAGAAGGATGGCAAGGTTGAGGTTAGCCTGGGCTAACCTATGATGTCAAATATCCTATGATGTCAAATGAACTGCACTAAAATAAAAGTATTAATATAAATGATACTGTATCCCAAGTTTGTCAAGTGACTGTTTGAATCCATGAATACTTACTATTGGAAGCAAAATGCCATCATAGTTCATCATGTAGTCTTTAGGTCAAACAAGCCTATGTTTTAGGTTTTATTTGTACCCATTTCATTAATTTGCTGTGATAAGCAAATGACATAATCTACATATTTAGCCCAGAACTAATACATTCAGTGTTCAATAAACCTAAGCTACATTTTTAAAAAAGGATTTAAGATGCCTTCAAGATAATATCACATGTTAGTAGTTTTAAAAGACTTTGGCATGTAAAGTGTTATTAGAAACTCCATATATGTTAGAATTTATAAATGCTTTGCATATATGGCTTCTATCAATGACTGGTTTTTCCACAGATTACATTGCTTACTCATGTTTGTTGTATTAGAAGCCATTTGCTATGACTGATATAGTCACCATAAATGTCTGGTAATTTAAAACTCCATTATCACAACTAGAATGGTAAGTGAGTTGGACAGGTTCCCATTTTCATCTTCCCAAAAGTACACAGAATAAAATTAGAGGTAGTATGCACAGAATGTGCCGTTGCAGAAAAAGTGCAAAGGGCCATACATATTTAAAGTGAGAAGATAAAATTATGGATATTAAATGGAATACAGTTTATATTATATACTGGACCAGAAAATCAAATTGTCATTGACAAAGAGTAAGATGAAAATTACAGGACTAAAACTAGTTATCAAAGGCAGAAGAAGTGTAGATAAAAGAATTAGTGGAATGTGGGGAGGTAAGAGTATAACTAGAGGAATTAACTACTCAATTGCTTAAAACATAATAAAAAACAAGATAGAGGGAACTGGGCAGTCTTTCAAGGAGAAAATGCACAATCCAAAACACTTTTGAAACATATTAAAAATGTAATTCTTTTTTACATTTTGAGCTTTTAGATTTTCAACTAAGAAAATAAGGTTTTGATTGGCTAGTGGAGAAAACAGTCATTTTTGCAGCCATGTTGGAATCTGGGAAAGAATAAACAGGAGACCTGAGCACCTTCCAGGCATCAAAGATTTGTTTTGCATCAAGGTCCCACCTAAGCCATCCTGAGACAACTATAAGATCCAAAGAGGCCTTACTGAAGGCGAGAGCCGAAAACAGAGAGATACAAAAATGAATCACTGCAAGAGGTTCGATATAAACACAACAAACTCAGCTATAGAGCTGTTGAGGTAGCAGTGGTATCAAAACTCAAGAGCCCATTTCAGGCACAGAGCTTGTTCCAGATTTACTGGCTCTGTATAACCTACCTTAATATACCAAAGTAATACTTTATTTGCATCAATAAGTTACATACCAATTAGCTTCATAGTCAGTGCTGGAAATGTGGTAGTTTATTTACACAAACAAGGTATAGAGTTATTATGCCTCTGCATTTTGTGCTCAAATGGAGCAAATGGCTGTTCATGAAATAGAATTACTCAGGTGGGGCACAGCCTAAAAGCTATACACCATATAGTAGGGTACAGCCAGATTCCCACAAGGGCCAAGTCATGGACTGAGATAAGTCCATTTTGCTTCTGAATCTGTCTTGTTTCATCTTTCTTCCCTACAGTTAGTTACTTTGCATCTCAGGAATAACAGATCAGATTGATGGGTATCTTAAGACAAAAGGCTAAAACTACTCTTTAAACAACAGCAATCTTCATAGCACCAACTTGGCATTGCCTGTCCTAATGGTCAACAAAAACATGGGCAGACCAAGATGACCCAAACTGCTTGTTGCCTTTGCTTCTCTCTAAGATAAGCTGAAACTATTTAAAGCACTTTGAAGATAGACCTTTTATTCTTGGGGGTGGGGGAGGGGTCGTGGTGGTGGTGATCATGGTGTTAAAAAAAGCTCCTTTCCTGCCTTTGCCATTACTTTCTCTGATTGGCTTTCCAGGACCTATGGTAGAGCCTAGTCTATTGGGGCTTTCAGTAGCCCTAACTCTGATTTTTTTTTTTTTTTAAAAAAAGTGCATAATTCTATGTCTCCATCAGAAAGAATGACACTGCCCCATTTGTTAGGACAAGCAGAAAAGGTCAAAAGCTATGTACATATGACCATATAAGATGATGCTAAGCGAAATGAACCCTAAGATAGAAACACATGAGGTTTGTATCTTTCTTGCTGTTGTTTTTAATGTACTTATAGTGTACTATGTGATTTTTTTGTTTCTTTTGTATGTTCTTCCCCCATGGTATAACTCCTGTTTTCACTATATTTTAATCCAGTGCAGTGTCCTGCATCTTGTATATATATATATATTTTCTAATTTGGGGAGGGGAAGGGAAATAACAAAATGCTGGAACAAAGATACAGGTTGAACCATTGTAACCATGAGCTGTAAAGACACTATGTTGAAAACAAACTTTACAACTGGGCAGGGGACCGGGAAGGAGTTGGGGAGGTGGGGAGGGAAGGGGTGGTAGAGGAAAAACAAAGGATAGGGTAACAATGCTTAATAGGAAATGTATACATTACCTTACTCATCTAACTGTAACCCCTCTGTAAGTATCTTTACAATAAAAAATATATATTAAAAAAGTGCGGGTGGGAACAGTAGGAAAACCAGTTACCCAATCTACAGAATTATGATGAGCTTGTAATGAATCATTATTGTGTCAGCTGACCATGTTTTGGGTTGTTAATGCAAAAAACTGAAAACTGGAAAGATTGGTTCTTTGTTCTACTAGGACTCCATAGCCAGAATTCTCCTTTCTCAGAAGTGAAGGTAGACCAATAAATACTGTCAAAATATGTCATATAGAATATATTCATAGAACGGACAAAAGCCTTAGAGGAAAATAATGTAAACATACTGCTACATCGTGGTTCTTTACAGATCTACATTCTCTAAGAAAGGCTAAATGTTTATTAACACCTGGTTTTACCCAGAAGGCTGCATTTCCCTAATGTAGACTCACATCCTTTTGTCCCTGGTATTGTCTAGATTTAACCTTTCCACATTACTTGACCTGTGGGAACTGTTACTGCATTTATCACTCTGGTGATAACCAGTGATAACTCTGGTAACCAATATTTTGACTTTCTCATTTTCCCTTACATTTAAGTGTTTCCCCCTAAACACTTGCATTCCTGTAAGAGGCAACCTAAAAAGTGATTTTGCTGGTCCCTGTGAATTAGCTACAAGTCCTCCAACTTCTTATCTGTGTCCTTTGATCTGAGCTATTCTGCTGCAACCCCTTTGCAATTACCTTGGGCTCTAAGAAAGAGAAAATTTCTTGATAAATGTCTTTTGTGGAAGGCCATGTTCTCTTATCATTTTAACGGAAACAGCCAAACCACTCAGGAGACTACCTTACTCCTGTTTGGTGCCAGTAATAAAGTGATAACAACTTCTCTGGAAAGTCCTCTAAGGACAAAGACTGAGCTAATGGCCAACTTATAACTTGGGACTATTTTAACTGTGCATACCTTTCTCACCCTCTTCCCCCAATTTCCCCTATTTAACCTGAAGCCAAAATCTGAATCCCTGAAGACAGTGAAAGATGAACTGAAATGCTCTCTTCCTATGCCTGCCATGCAATAAATCTTCTTCCTCTGCCCAACATCATATAGGGCACATATAGGGGCATATAGGGGCACATATCTGTTTATATTTCAATTGCTTTCTCACTGCTCCAAACTCTCTGAAAGAAGGACATGCCATGTTACTTTCTACCACAAGGGGGCAGTTTCCCTTAACACCTTGTTCTCTAGGATCCAGGGCAAGAACACAAAATCTTACCTGCCATTCATTTAAGGCCCTCCTGGAAGTCAAAGTACACAAAGTAAAGGACACAGGTGTAAAGATGACTGGAGTGAACACATGAGGTAATAAAGCACCACTTTACAAAAAGCGCAGTGTAGTGAATAATAAAGTGGTTAAAAAATAAGGTCAGACTGTTGAGGGACAGATTAAAACATTCATTTAGTTTGGGCACTTTGGCATTGAAGAGTTGATAGGAATTCATCCAGTCCACTTTGTTGTGTATTTAATCATCGTAGATATGTGTGCACTTATTGGTGACAGTTAAGTAGTTTTGATGTTTTCATTCTTTAAATCCTAACTAGAGAAGCTTACCAATTGCAAGGTTTCAGAATTTCAAGGAAAGCCGCTCAGTTTAAAAGCCTTATTGCTGTATTGCTAGAGCTAGGCAAATCACATTTAACATTCACTCTTCATACTTTCTATTAATAGTTGGCATACATTTTAATTTTCAAACTCAATTTTGTGAGAAATACAACATCCTTAGGATTTTTTAATAATGGAATTTAATTGGCATGGAATTTGTATTTCAAGCTATCACACTATACACTTCTCTTGCTTCTTCCCCTTTAGCTTTTCCCCTACTTCTAGTCCAGAAAATGCTTTCCTATTTGGGGGATGGGGTCTAGAAGATCTTGTAGTGCTCTTAATGTTACAAATCAGACAGTGTTCACCTATATCTTCTTACCACCTTATTTTAGAACCACGAGCGACTGGCATCCACAACTATGTTCTACCATGTTTTCCTATTGTGATTTACATTCCTTCCAAATGATTTCTCATCCAAACAAGACTACAAGTAATATTTGCTAAGCATTTCCTATATGCTAGTCAAGCACTCCGTGCAAATCATTCAACTATCTTTCAAGTTTGCTGTTAAACTCTTACATCTATCTACAAAAGGTAATGAGGCTTCTTGAAGGAAAATCCTCGGCAACATTGAAAGTTATTCAAGTTTTTTGACTAAAACCCAGAAAAATGAAAGCACTCTTCACTTGTTATCCTATTTCAGTAACTTTAGCTTTCATGGAAAGTGTACACACATACTATACCCCTAGTCCCCTTAGTCTTCTCTTTTTGGAGACATTTTAGAATTCTAGCATAATTTGCATTTTAGAAAACCTTTAGAAATAAGCTGGAAATTCATTGGTAGTTCTACTAGGATTGTGTTGTTAATTTACAAAGATCTTGTTTACTTAATTATTTATTTTTAATTAATTTTGCCTGTTCTGGAGCTTGAACTCAGGGCTCTGTCCCTGAGCCTCTTTTTTGCTCAAGGCTGGTGCTCTCCCACTTGAGCCACAGCACCACTTCCAGCTTTTTCTGAGTAGTTTATTGAAGAGTCTCATGGACTTTCCTGTGTGGACTGGCTTCAAACTACGATCCTTAGATCTCAGCCTCCTGAGTAGCTAGGATGCCAGCAGTACCTGGCAGATGTTGCATATTTAAATTGAGGTTCACTCACATATATACATATAGCCTTAATTGGTTTAGACTTTTTAATTTATCCTCTTCAGAAAAATTGTCATTTTCTTTCATACGCATATTTTTCTACTTTCAATAAATTTTATTGGAGCAATCTTCAATATCTATTACTAGTGAAAGAGATTGTTTAAAGTCAATTATAATAAGTATATTTCTAAATATTAAAATGAACATGTACTTGGATGTAAACTTGAAGTTTGGTTTCTTTGCTTACTGTTGGCTTTTGGTCTTTTTCTTCAATCTATGTTATATTTTGTTGGAGTATATCTTTTTGTCCTCATTTCAGCTAGGTTTTGTGATGACCAACTGAAGAACTTCAGGTCCAAAAATGTCTTATTTCACTTGTCTGATAGCCTTTTAGATGATAGATTCTCAGCCCTAAAATTATTTCACCACTGTACTTAGAAAATGTTTCTCCAATGTCTCTTTATATTTTGATGTTGCTTAATAAGCTTAAAGTCGGCATTGTACTGTTTTTTTCTTTGTAAATAATGCTATTTCTCTTTAGAAGTCTTTCAGATTTTCTTATTATCAATGAAATACTATAATTTTATGGATTTTTTTCAGAGCTGGTCTTAGTTTTCTTGCATGGCATGAAGTAGGACTTCATCTAAAACTTGAATCTTTTTTTTTTTTTCAGATCCTTGGAATTTTATTTGCTTATTGATTTTTCATTGCACTTCTGTTCATTTCTTTTAGAAATCCTCTTAGCTGGATATTGTATGTTTCGGATGGATGCTTGAATTCATTTAATCCTCTACTTCATTTAATCACCTCCTCTTTCACTTACGATCTAAGAGAATTGATCAGTTTGATCTTTGAAATTCTAGATTGCCCTGGGGGCTACATCAGTGTTGCTGTTCTGGCTTTAAGATTTTAAAATCTTTTTATTTTTGTGCCAGTCTTGAGGCTTGAACTCAGGGCCTGGGTGCTGTCCCTGAGCCATTTTGCTCACGGGTTAGCATTCTAGTGCTTGAGCCATAGCTCCGTTCCTGGCTTACTGGTGATAAGAGATGAGTATCTCACAATCTTTCCTGCCTGGCTGGCTTCCAACCACAATCCTCAGCTCTCAGCCTCCAGAACAGCTAGGATTACAGACATGAGCCACCAGCACCCAGCTTTAAGCTTATTTTTAAAAAATATATTTTTCTTTCATTAAAGCATGCTTTGTCTTTATGAACTGAATAATCTCTCTAAATACAGAATATGTAATTATTTTGGGTTTCAAAGTCTTCAGCCATGTGTGTCATTTATTCTGTTTCTTCAGGTGTGTGTGTAGTTCGATGCTTTACCTTCATAGTGTTAAATGTTTGGTGAATACTTATTGGATTCAGGCTTAGATTTTTCTGTTTACCTGTCTAAGAATGCTGTAAAGTAATGCTTTCAGCTTATAATGCAACATAAGTGCATTGTAAATAGTTGTTACATGATATTGCTTAGGGAATAATTTACAAGGAAAAAAAGTTTATACACCTTCAGGAGAGACACAGTTCTCCACAAAATATTTTTCATGTGTGGTTGCAGATGTTGAATGATGGATAGGAAAGGCTGACTACATTTAGTGAATTTTGGCTATGTATTTTGGCTATATGAGCCTGCCTTCTCATAGAAAAGACAAAAATCTACTCCTGCCACGTGTGCGGCATTAACAGTAAAAGACCACCTTAGATCTGATTCTGGGATTAGGTGTATGGGAATACATAGGCATGGTAAACTGATGATGCAAATTTCCATGTGGGCTGGTCAGTGACCACACTTTCCTCTCTTCCTTTTGCTCTTTGCTAAATGTGAGGTGTGTCAGATCTCTAGAAAGGGTGAATTTACTTTTGGTTTGCCCTTATTCTAAAAGAGCATCATTTTATGTTCTTAGGCTAATACAGACAAGGTCTCCTGTTAAGGTCTTGAATACTGGATTCTATTCTTCCTTCCTTGCAAGACCATTAAAACCCAAGGCTTGTACTGTCTGATTCAGTCAACGTGTTCTCTGATAATCAGATATAAGTAGGGTCTGAGTCCACTCAAGTCTTCGTGCTTACTTTCTTGAGTTCTGCCTTTGTCTTAGCTTTTAATTAGTTAGTTCTTTACTGCCTTCAGTACCCTTCAAAGTACTTGAAGGCTGTTTCTGAATGTGGTGACGCGTATCTGAAGCCTATGCTATTTGGGAGCTTGAGGCAGGAGGATCACTTAAGCCCAGGCGTTTAAGACCAGACCCAGAAACAGAGTGAGATACCATCTCAAACAAACAAATTCTTGTTATTTTGTGTACCATCTGTTATCCGTGGGAGATTGTTCGGATAGCCGTCCTGTTACTGGAGATGGATTTCTCACCCTCTCCATTGCGCATGGTAGTGGTGGTTAGTGAGGGTTGGAGGTATTGAGACTTTCACGTTGCTCTTCCTGTTGATTCCAACCACATACCTTCTCCTTTTCCAAGTATTCCCTATTTGTGTTTTCCTAAATCAACTAGTACAGCTTTTCTAACAATGTTCTTTTTTTTTTTTAAACAAACTTCGGGCAAAAACTTCCTATTTCAATTCAGTTCCACCTCTCGTTTTTGTCTTTTAGGCAGTCTTAATGATTTCTTTTTCCAGAGCAGATGAGGCTTTTAGTTTGTTTGTTTATTCTTTTATCTATCCTATCAGGGAGGCTGCTGGACAGATAGCACATTATCCAATCTGAAAATATCCATTTCATTTCTAGCAATGTAAACTGTAGCTTTGGTTCCACACCTGCCTCAGACTCCTAACTGCTGGGAATTATAGGTGAGCACCACCATGCCTGGCTTAATGATTTAAGAAAGTTTTATTGCCTTTCCATTCTCATTGGTTGGTCAGCTAATGTAGATACTGTAGGTATCTAGCTAAGTCTAGCTATAGTAAGTAAATGGAAGACTCCAGTAAAGTTACAAAATCAGTTTAAAAATGAATAAAATGTCACGACTGAATTTATGTAATCATCATACTGCCAAAACAACTGAGTGAAAAACAAACAAACAAACACCTGGCTATTTGTTCTATATGAAGGCAAACATTCATACTATATTTAAAAATATTTAGGTGATTGATGGAATTTTTTTCAATCTGGCCTTTTGGCAGTGGAAACAGCTTGAAACAAATAAATATGATAATGAGTTAAATACCTAGAGTCTTCCTTTAGAGAATACCAATTTAGAATGACAAATAGGTAGTGCAAAGTGAAAACATTAGATCCCAGTAGAGGATGTGAGTGTTACTAAACTCTATACTTTAGGGTTTTAAAATATCTATAGATTTAGGGTACTAAAAATATTGACGTAGTCTACTTCAGGAATACTGAGAATGTATTGTAGAAATTTCAGTATTGCATAGATATTGACTATTATCCAATTTGACAAGTCCTTTAGAACAAATACTCTAAGTGCCAATTTTCCACAGACTATGGAAAATTTAAAAGTCAAGCAAAGCACAATATCTGCATTCAGGTAGTTGACAATGGTGAGAGACTTAAAAAACTCAATTATGAGTGCATAATTATATGATGTATAAGACAATAAAGGCACAATAGGTCACATATGCAATGAAGAAAATTTTGTTGTTGTGATTTTTATGTGTGTGTGTGTGTCTGGATGCTGTTTCTGAGCTTCTTTTGCTCAAGGCTACTGCTCTATCACTTGAGACACAGCTCTATTTCCAGATTTTTTGGTAGTTTAGATGTGATAAGTGTTACACAGACGTTGCTGCGTAGGGTGGCCTTGAACCATGATCCTAAGATCTCAGCTTCCTGAATAGCTGGGTTTATAGGAATGAGCTAGTGGCAACCAGCCACTAAAGCGGAACTTGCATGGACCTTAAAAATTGAACCAGATGTTTTGCTGTAGGTTATTGATAATGTTGAAGACGACATGAAGACAGTCCATCCCTGAATAGCCTATCTGCAGAATAGATAAAGAATGTCACTGATATGAGAGAGCTAGCAGGTATAGAGTAATTAGCAGTTTGCATTGGATGCAATAAAATATTAGTAGAGACAAAATAGAAAGGAAGCTAAAATACAATTACACAGGATGTTGACTATTGAACAAGTTGTTAGAACTTTACTTTCTGTGGGACAAGGGGAGACCATGATACTGTTTGGTGTTTTGGATTATTATTTCTGGTGGTAATGCACAGTGGGTAAGAGAGAGGAGAGTCAGAGATATAATGGTGTAGTTAAAAGATACTAAAAGGAGATATCACATTGAGACAGTGAAACACATGGAAGAAAAATTGAGGAAGTAAAGACTTGACCAGAGAGTAAAGGAATATTAAATATAAAGGATTAAATCTGATTGTGATGACAAAGACCTATAATCTCAGCACTTGGGAGGCTGAGGCAAGAGAATTTTGAATTTGAGGCCAGCCTGTAGTGAGACACTTTCTTAAAAATGCAAAACCTGCTGGGCACTGGTGGCTCATGCCAATAATCCTGGCTACTTAGGAGGCTGTGATCTGAATATCACAGTTCAAAGCCAGCCCAGGCAGAAAAGGCCCCTGGAAGACTCTTATCTTCAAGTAACCACTCAAAAACCTGAAGTGGAGCTATGGCTCAAAGTGGTACAGTGCTAGCCTGGAGTGAAAAAGCAAAGCTCAGGGACAATGCCCAGGCTCTGAGTTCTCAAGTTCCATGACTGACAAAAACAAACAAACAAAAACATTCAAACCCAAATTAAAAAAAAACCCTGAAAACATAAATCAAACAACAAAAAATGATTTATCAGTTTGGATGTGGTGGCACATATCTTTAAGCCAGTACTTGTGAAGTAGAAGCTGGAGGATCTAAAGTTCAAGCTCAGTGTGTGTTAATTTTTTTTTTGAGGAGAGTGATCCTGGGGTTTGAACTCAGAACCTAGGGGCTGTCCCTGAGCATCTTTATGCTCAGGACTAGCGCTGTATCACTTGAGCCACAGAACTATCTCTAGCTTTTTCTGAGTAGTCTATTGGAGATAAGAGTCTCATAGACTTTCTTCCCTAGGTTGGCTTTGAACTATGATCCTCAGATCTCAGCCTCCTAACTAGCTAGGATTTATAGGTGTGAGCCACAGGTGCCCAGTTCATTTTTTGTTTAAATGAAAAGATATGGAGATTCTGAATCCAGACTTGGTTTTGTAGAAAAACTCTGAAAAAGCAGTTTTTCACTAGTCTTTAATTTTTTTCTTTTCCTTTTCAGATTAATAAGTTTTACTGTTCAGTCTAGGCTAGATTAAAACTTGAGATCCTGCTGCACTCTAGCCTCTGGAGTGCTGGAATTACAGGAATATGTTATCATGCCTAGCTGAGAACCTCAGTCTGATTATTTATTGCATTAGGTGAGGCTCTGGGTATTATAACTGCATGATCAAAAACTTTATGAGAACTTTACCTTTGAAATTTAGAGCTGTGGGGAAGGGTAGTTGATAATAATAGAAAATAAACAAAGAAACATATGCAAGAGAAGAACTTTGAGAAAAATATTACTTATTTGTATAGATGGTTTGTGACATCTTGTAGCCAGACATACAGATCTAGTGCTTAAGGAAAAGGTCTAAGACCGGCTCTAGGGCTCATGAGAAAGAATGGGAAGCACAGAATATGAAAAGCAAAAGAGTCAAGCACTGAACTTTGAGAATAACATTTAAAGGGAGAGTTGAGGAAGACCCACCAGTGAAAACACTTAACACGATCCTATGGAGACAGAGGGGAAAGAGAAGATGTTGACTAGTGGCAAATGATCGCATGCAAAGAATGGTAAGAATTGGTTTACCAATAGATTGGTACCCAGTGAGCTACAATGTCATTCTTCTTTTTTTTGGGCCCGATCATGGGGCCTGAACTCTGAACCTGGGTACTGTCCTTCAGCTCTTCAGCTCAAGGCTAGCGTTCTACCACTTGAGCCACAACGCCACTTCTGGCTTTTTTCTTTTTGCTTATGTGGTGCTGAGGAATCAAACCCAGGAACTAAGCCTCCTCCTTTGTTTCCCCTTCCCATCCCTTCCCATCTCCCCTCCCTCACCAAAGTTGTAAAGTTACTTTTTTAACATAATGTCTTGTACATCTTATTGCTGCAATGGGTCCACTTGTATCCCTATTTAAACAATTTGTTTTTTCCCTTCCCCTCCACAAAGTATACCAACATCAAATACAGTGAAAATGAGTTATACCGTGGGGGAGGGACATACAAAGCAACAAGAAATCATCTTATAAATATGTTAGAAACAATCGCAAGAAAGAAAAAAAAATTTGAATCCTTATCTTGGGGTTCATTTTGCCTAACATCAACTTATGTGACCGTTTCTGCTTGTCTCAGACATATACTAGTTATTGCAAATAAGGGAAACCATGGGACCTATGCTTCTTTGGGTCTGTCTTACTTCACTTAATACAATTTTTTCCAAGTCTTTCCATTTCCTAACAAATAGGGCAATGTCATTCTTTCTGATGGAGGCATAAAATTCCATTGCGCATATATACCACATTTTCTTGATCCATATAATGTCATTCTTTGAGAAAGCAGTTGACAGGGAGTAAATCTCAGAATCTATTAGGAAAAAGTAGAGGCCTAGCATTGGCAGAGAAATGTAGTAGGGTATATATGCAATGAAAATAATATGAGCCTTTGTATGGATAACAGAGAGTAGAGTTGGGAGGGATTCACAGCGTGATATAGGACAGGTCAGGGAGGCGAGGTTCTCAATAGAGATGAGATAAACTTGATGCATGGAGGCTTATGAATTTAGCAGGAGTGTCAGTTCCCCAATCTGCACCAGGCTTAGTTCTGTCTTTTCCCCAAGTGGAGCCTCTTACTAGATGAATTTAACAACTAGTTGCTAGTATATTGCTTACTATAGGAACCTTTCAGATCTGTATACATAGAACATTGATGAAGGAAACTGAAGATGACACAAATAAATGGAAAGAAAACCCATGTTCACATAGCTAGCAAGATCAATAGAAAGCCCACGGACTGGGAGAAGATCTTCACTAGCCATACAACGGACAAGGGTCTCATATCTAAAATATACTTGGAACTCAAAAAATTAAACCCCCCAACAACAAATCCTCAAAGAAACAACTGCCCAATAAGTAAGTGGGCGAAAGACTTAAAGAGAAGCTTCTCTGAAGAAGAAAGAAGGATGGCCAATAGACACATGAAGAAATGTTCAACATCCCTAGCATAAAAGAAATGCAAATCAAAACAACATTGAGATATCACCTCACTCCAGTTAGAACAGCAAAAATCAAGAACTCTAACAACAACAGATGCTGGAGGGGATGTGGACAGAAAGGAACCTTACTTCATTGTTGGTGGGAATGTAAACTTGTTCAACCACTTTGGAAAGCAGTATGGAGGTTCCTCAAAAGACTTCACATAGAACTCCCCTATGACCCAGCAATCCCACTTTTGGGCATTTACCCTAATGTTTACAAAAAAGACCACACTAAAGCTACCAGCACAACTATGTTTATTGCAGCATTATTTACCATAGCTAAGATATGGAACCAACCCAGATGCCCCTCAGTAGATGAATGGATCAAGAAAATGTGGTATATATACACAATGGAATTCTATGCCTCCATCAGAAAGAATGACATTTCCCCATTTGTTAGGAAATGGAAAGGCTTGGAAAAAATTATATGAAGTGAAGTAAGCCAGGCCCAAAGAAACATAGGTCCCATGGTTTCCCTTATTTGCAATATCTAGTATAGGTATGAGTCAAGCGGAAAAAGTCAGATAATGTGATGTTAGGAAAATGAACCCTCAAATATGTATTTTAATGTTTTTGTTTCTTTCATGCATGTGTTTCTAATGAATTCATAAGATTATTTCTTTGTTGCTTTGTATGTCCCTCCCCCACAGTGTAACCCCTGCTTTCACTATATTTGATGTCAGTATAACATGTGGAGGAGACGGGGACAAACAAGTCGTTTAAGGATTCAGGTGGACCTGTTGCAACAATGAGAAGTACAAAATGTCATGTCAAAACCAGCTTTACAATGTCGGAGTGTGGGGGGGGAGGGGGGGTATGATTGGGTGGGGGGGAGGGGGGAGGCTGGGAAGGGAGGTGAAGGGTAAACAAAGGAGGAGGCTGCAATGCTTGGTAAGAAATGTATGCATTATCCTGCCCATGTAATTGTAACCCCTCTGTACAGTATGTTCTCAAATAAAATAAAATAAAATTAAAAAAAAAAAGAAAACCCATGTTCATGGATGGGAAATTAATATTGTTAAAATATTACTAATACTTAGTTGCTATAAAATGCCATCATCATTATTTTACAAAAACAGACAAAGCAGTCCTTAAGTGTATATGGATCACAAAAGATCTTGAATAGACAAAGCAATTTTGAGCAAAAGGAAAGATGGAGGCATCACACTATCCAATTTCAAAATACATGACAAAATTATAGTTGCAAAATATCTTGGCATGGGTATGGCTTATTTCTGGGCTCAGAAATAAGCCTGTACATTTAGAGTCCATTGATTTTTCTTTCTCTCTCTTCCTTCCCCACATTCTTTTGAGCTAGAATCTTCTTAAGTAGCCCAGATTACTTAACTAACTCATTATGAATCCGAGGTGGGTGTTGAACTCATCATCCTTCTGTCTCTGCTTTTACAGTATTGGGATTATAGGTATATATCACCACACCTAACATAGACAATTGATTTTTGACAAAGGTGACGAGAATGTGCAATGAGGAAAGGACAGGTACATCCAAAAATGGTATTGAGGCAACTGGATACACAGAAGAATGGAGCTGGATCTAACAACTATACTGAAGGTAACACAAATGCATGGAAGATTTAAATATAGACCTGATACTGGGATAACACCGAGGAAAAGCTTAATAGAATTGTGCATTTCCACAAAACACAGGCATCAAAAGTAAAAAAAAGGGGACAAATCAAACTATAAAGTTTTTGGAGAGCAAAGGAACCTTAATGGAGTAAAGAGAAAACTTGTGGATTCAAGCAAATGTTTGCAAACCATATATAAACCATACACAAACCCTGATTTACAATTGTGCCACTAATAACACTAAGCATAATTTCTAAGCAATAGGATATTACTCATATGTCCTGCAGAGGCTCAAGGGTCCTGTGCAATGTGTACAGGACTTAGTCCTACTGCATCTTCTCTCTGGACAAGACAGGGACCTACATGTGATTACTAGACTACTTGCTTGTTAACCTCTGATTATTGTAAGATTGATGAATATTTGTCTTTTTAATTAGAGCAGAGAGTTGGTAAGTGGGTGCGTTTAAGAAAAGAAGGTGGCTATTAACTTTCTGTTGGTTTGGTTTTCTAAGGGACAAGTACAGGCTAATGAGAAGTTACTGCTAGGAAAAAAGTAGATAAGATGGAGAAAATCATGGATCCTGGATGATGTAGAGCTGGAGCTACTGACAATGAATTTTCTCTGTCTCAGTTACATATCTTATGTTACTATAAATCAGCAGCTGGTTTGGTGAGATAGAGAAAGAAAAACATTATTATAAAGATACTTTCATTTGCTGAGCAATGTTTTATATGGACTGCTCATTTTTTCTGGGCTTGACTTATTCTAAAAATTTACCAAATGTGGTGGAAAATCTGTGATTGTTGTATAATTTTCCCTAGATGAATGTTGAGTCTGGATGATCACATAATTGTGCCCCCCCCAACTTTCATATAGGTAAAACTAAAGTGCAAAGCATATCAACAAACAAAAACACAACATGTACCCTGGTGCTTGAGTGTGAAAAAAGATAGATATGTCTATTTTTGCCTTGAGAACAGGGGAGCGAGGCAAGGAGAAGAAAGAAAGGAAGAGCAAAAGCCAGCTATATGTATGAATCCTGGGTCTTTTAGCACTAGAGTGAATTGCTTTCTCCCTTACTAACTACTTTCCTGGGTCTCTATATACCTGAAATCAATAAATGACCCACTGAAAACTCTAGTCTGGCTACGAAAGAAGCATTGTTTGGGAAGAGCTCTGTAATTGTCCTCACTGTCAATTCTTTCTCTCCTTTTCACACCTACCAATTGAAATGGTTTTTGGTACCTGCTTCTCAACCAAAATTGTCCTGGAAACCTAAACATTTCCTAGACATTAAATTCAGTGATTGACTCTGACCTTACCTACTTTCTTTGCCATTTGTCACTATTAGTAACTCTCATCCTGACATTCTCTAATCTTAGACTCCAGGCCACAACTCTCTGTAGGCTTGTTTTCCTCCTGCTGCCCATTCTTACTGCCTGATGTCTAAACCCTCATTGTATGTTATTTGGACCATTTCAATCAAATCTGTAAGCCAGTCTCCTGCTGACCACATAGTCACTGCAGTTATGCAGCTAGAATTTATTCACCTTTCTGCTGCCAAGGTAATTTTTCAAGGCAAAATTCTATAAGGAAACCTTCCCACTCTGTCACAGGATACAGCTAAGACTTCATAGCCCATCACAGTCTCTGCCATCACTTTAGCCTCATCAGGTGTTGATACATCCTGTATCACAGTAAACTCACATACTTCACAGACCAAATGTGTTTATCATTCTGTGCCTTATCATCTGGACTGAATGTTCTCCTTTTCCCTGGCCTGCTTGGCAATGGCTCACTAATCTTTGAAGAGTCAGTCTATGCCATCTTGTTTTTGAAGGCTTCGGGTCACTCTGCACAGCCAGAGCAGAATGGATCTCTTTCATATTTGTGGCCAACAGTACCCTGTTTTACCCTGTAAATGCTTCTGTTTGAAGATCGGGGACACTTTCACAATGTATTTCCTCACTTTTGTTTTTCCCTCCAAGACTTGAAGTTGCTCAAGAAGAAGGTCTGTGTCTTAGGTGTTTTTATATCTCTAATCCTCTTGGTTTGTATCTTTCATCAAATGATGTAATAATGTTTAGCATATTCATAAATTTGTGCCGGCATTACCATGGTCAATTTTCGTTCATTTTGTTATTAGTTTTTGTGGTGCTAGTGGTTGAACCCATGTTAGGAAAGCACTCTGCAACTGAGCTACACCTGTCCCAGCCTATTTATTTTGTCGTTTGCCATGTGGTTTCACTATGTTGCCTGGGCTGTCCTTGAACTTGTGATTCTGCCTCAGTCTCCTTTGTAGTTAGGATTTAGTGACATTTAGCACATTCACAATGTTGTGCAAACATTATCTCTCTCTCATTTAAAAACTGCCCCATCGCCTCAGAAGAATGCTCTTACCCACCAAGCAGTGACACCTCAGTTCTACCTCCCCTACTCTCTGACAAACACAGATACATGTTGTTTCTATGGTTTTCCAGTTGTGATTATTTTATATCACAGTCACCAAATAATGTAGTTTCTTTATTTGGCATTTTCTAATAGCAGTAAAAAAAGTATTAGTACTTATTTCCTTTATATGGCTGAATAATCCTCATGCATATAGCACAATTCTTTTTTGGTTGAATAAATGATGTGTTTAAGAGCACTCATGTACATCTATGTGGATGTATGTTTTCATTTCTCTTTGGCATATTCTTAATAGTAGGATTAATATAACACATTGTAAACCTATGTATCTATGTATGTATGTATGTATGTATGTATCTATCTATCTATCTATCATCTTGGCTTATAGTTTAGTTTTTCTGAGACAGAGTCTCACTTGTAGCACTGGTTGTTCTGGAACTCTTGATTCTCTGCTTCAGCATCCTGAGTGCTGAGGATACATGTGTATACACGACACTTGGCTCTATTTATGTTTTTTCCCTGTAATAGTACTATTTCATATTTCCACCAGTAATGTGTGAAGGTTCTTATTTTTTCCCACCCTTGCTGAACCCTTGTATGTGCCATTCCTTTTTTTTCTATCTTTTTTTTTAAGTACTGAGGAAGCTTGTCTTCATGACTGTTAGGCGATCACTCTTTCTCTGAGCTATATACACTCCCAGTGCTCTATTTCTTTTCTGATTTTCCTTTCCTTTCCTCTCCTCTCCTCTCCTCCCCTCTCCCCACCCCATCCCTCTCTTCTCCCTCCTCTTCTCTCTCCCCTCCCCTCTCCCCTCCTCTTCTCTCCCTTCTGCCCTGCTCTCCTCTCCCCTCTCCTTTGCTCTCTCCTCTCCTCTCCCCTCCCCTCCCCCTGTTCTCTTTCCCCTCTCCTCTCTCCCCTCCTTCTCTCTCCTCTCTTCTCCCCTCCCCCTTTCCTCTCTCTCTTCTCCCCTTCCTTCCCCTCCCCTCCTTTATTCTCTTCTCCCCTCCTCTCTTCTCCCCTCTCCTCTGCCCTCTCTCTCCTCTTTCCTCTCCCCTCTCCTCCTCTCCCCTTCCCACCTTCCCCTCTTCTTTCCCTTCCCTTTCCCCTTCCTCCTTCCCCTCTTCCTCCCTTGCCATCCTCTCCCCACCCCTTCTCTCCTCTAATCTTCTTTGGCCTCCCTTCTTCTTTTCTCTCTTCCCCACCCTTCCCCTGTCTCCCCCCCCACCCCCCACCCCAACCACTCATCTCTCTCTGAACAAAGTTTCGCCTTGACTGGCCAGGAACTTGCTATGTAGCCCATAATGGCTTCAAAGTTATGGTGATCCATTTGCCTATTTCCAAAATGTTAGGATTGCAGATGTGGGCCATTGTACCACCTTTGGGTTTTAGTTGGTTTCAAAGATTCTCTTAAATTACATTTCATGTATAAAGAGTAAGCATTAATTGTACCACCTTTGGGTTTTAGTTGGTTTCAAAGATTCTCTTAAATTACATTTCATGTATAAAGAGTAAGCATTATTTCTTTCATTGTGTAGATGTATTAGATAACTAAATCTCACTTAGTCTACATAGTGAATCCTTTGCTTCTTGATAGAAACTCAGGTGGCACAGGTTGAGGCCCTATTTTGGTACCATGCAGGTTTGAGCAGATATTGCAAAAATGAGAACACTGGCCAGATTTTCACAGGTGGCTCCAGTAGAACTTCTGGAGACCTTTTTTTTTTTTTTTTTTCAGAACTTGAAGATTATCTTGAGACAAAAGGCTCCATTTATTGATTCAGCCATTCTTGTGGGTGTGATGTTGTCATTATAGTTTTTGTTTTAATGACTAATAATGTTGGCCATCTTTCGTGGGCTTTAGCATTTGTATGTATTCTTTGGAGAAGATTACAATACCTTTATCATTTTAAAAACTGGGTTGTCACTTGTTGGTTATTTGTAAAACTCCTTTACATATTCTAAACTCTAAATCTTTACTGGATACACAAGTTGCAGTTGTTTTCTTCCTATTTTAGGATGGTATCCTTTCAAGTTTCAAATTTTATGTTTTCTTTTTATTTATGATTGTAGTCATCTAAAAAGTCATTGTTTAATCCAAGGTCTAGAATATTTATTTCTACATTTCTGCATTACTTATATTGCTTTCTAGTCCTGGTGCAGAAAACGAAAATACAAAAACAAATACTTCAGTGCCAGGGCACTGTTCCGGAGCTTTTGTGCTCTAGACTAGAGCTCTACCACTTGAGTCAAAGTTCCATGTTTGATTTTTTTCATGGTCACTTGGAGGTAAGTTTCATGGACTTCCTACCCATTCTGGCTTTGAATCTTAATTCAGAGAGCTAGGATTATAGGCAGGCGACATTTATATATATTTTTTATATTTGCCCGGCTTACATTTATATTTTTAAAGCTTCAGCTTATATTTAGATATTAATTAGAATTAATTTGTGTATATATGACATGAGGTAGGAATCCAAATTCATTCTAATTTCCATGGCTAGAACTTCTAGTACAATGGCAACAGTGAACATTCTTATCTTATTTCCAATCTCAGGGGAAACACATGTAGTCTTTCATCAATAAATATATTAGCTGTGCCATTTTTGAGGATGTGAGGGTTTAAAAAAAATGAGGTTCATGGGGCTGGGAAGGTGGCTCAGTGGTAGAGTGATTGCCTCGAATGCATGAGGCCTTGGATTCGATCCCTCAGGACGACATAAATAGAAAAACCGGAAGTAGCACTGTGGCTCAAGTGGTAGAGCACTAGCCTTGAGCTGAAGAGCGGAGGCCCAGAGTTCAAGCCCCACGACCTACCAAAAAAAAAAAAAAAAAAGCTGTGAAAAAAAATCAGGAAATTTCCTCTTACTTTGTCTGGTTTTTTTTTTTTTTTGGTTTTGTTTTGTTTTGTTTTAGATAACAAATGATGTTGAATTTTGTCAGATATGATACTTTTTCTGGTCTTTTACTCTACTGAATGATGTGTTATGTTAATTTATGCTCAGATGGGAAACCATACTTACTTTCCAGGGTAATTTAAATAAATATTCTTTAAATTAAATCTATAGTGAATTAATTACATGAAGACTGGGTAAAATTAACTCAAGAAACGAATAGGGAAATAAGACTGGAAAATAATCTTCTTGTTCAGATTGCTGCTTAGGAAATATGGAAACTTTGGAAGTAGAATTATCACTGTATAAACTTTTTAAAAGAATACGTTCATAGTACTTTTTCATTCTTTCCATCTTATACTTTCCTTTAAAGTCCTAGAAGATTTAACAACTTAACAGCCTATTCCAAAATGCTTTACTTTATGCATATTACTATAATGCTTTTCTTGTATATTTGTTCTCTCTTTCTCTCTCTCTCTTTTCTCCCTCTTCACCTTCTGAAGTATTTGTACAAAACATGGTATCCATTGAGAATATAATGACTTCTGACTAATTAGTTTTAGCTCCTTGTGTTATAAAGAGGAAAGAACTTTCCCTCAGAAAGACCCTTTTCTATCCCAAATGATAGAAAACTTACTTTTAATTGCGACCCCAATAATTATCAATATCTGTATTAACAAGGTCAAGGGCTTCATCTTCTAAGCAGCTCCTCTTCACTGTAACACAGGCAGAATTAGGTGGCTGGCCTATAAGCTTACTCTTCGCACGGAGTCAGTTGCTAAGTAACCATTTCCTTACACTTGAGGCCAATGGGCTTCCAAGGAAGTTCCTTTCAAGATGGAATTGAAGGCAGCTGATTGAGAGCACAGGCTCTGGGAAGAAACTATACATACTCTTCCATTCCTCTGGCTAGAGATAACATTTAGGTTTGAAATATGTAGGGGTTACTCTCTGATGCAAAAGGAAGGAACCAGATGCCCAATATGTTTACGATGACACAAATGTTCAACTGTATTCAGTGTTTCTGGAAATTCTTGTTTTTATGTTACCGCTAGAAATCTGTGCTATCCAGTTTTTGTTACTATAAGAGATACCTGAAGCTGGATAACTTTAAAAGATGTTTATTTCAGTTTATAACAGTCCTAGAGGTACAATGCCTAGGGGCTACAGTCTGTCAGTCTGTCATGAACTTCTGGTTGGCAGAGTCCAGGAGTGATGAAGAATAACAAATATCATCAAGGGACAGAGAATCCACTTGATGTGTATTTTGTTCTGGTCACTTTCCCTCTTAGAAGATTCAATCATGGGATTTCTACCCTAATGACCCAATTATAGATAATCCCAATTATCTCCTAAATGCCTTACTGCTAAGCACCAGTGTCAGATTAATTGTTCCTCCCCCTAATACCTCATAGTGGTGTAAATTCAGCACACGAAAGTTAGGAGACACACACACACTATATCTAAATCGTAACAAGGTGCCAGATGCACTATGTGACAAGGCAATTCAGTACTTGAATATGACTTGATGTTATCCCTCAATATGAAACCCTTAGGTAATGGCAGAAAAGAGAGAGAGAGAGACAGAGAGAGACAGATGGGGGGGTAGAGGGTAAGAGAGAGAGAAAACAGAAGCACACAGACCAAGCCTGCTTTCTTCCAAATCTGGATGAAAATCTGTTTAAATTAGGAACCGTTAAAGTTTTACTAGGATAAAGGCAGACAGAGGTCAAAATGAATATTAAAGGAAAAACTTGGAAATATTAAGAATACTTAAGGAATGGAATAATTGAGAAATTGTGCCTAAAATATATTTAACTTTTACAGTGAATCTAGGTAATTATTTCAGAAGCACATTATTGTCATGAATTGACATGTTATACTCTATTAGTCTCTCACTGCTATAGTAGCAAATCGCCACAAATTTACTATGTTTAAATGATAGAGATTTATTCTTGTACAGTTCTGGAAGCCAGAATCCTAAAGGATTCTAAGAGATATGAAAACGAGATCAGGAACAGGGTTAATTCTGGAAATAGTCTATGCTTTTCCTTTTCTTGTCTTTTTGTGTGGTATTAGAGGATTGAGCTCAGGGTTTTGGCATGCTAGTGAAGGGTTATACCACTAAGCTACACTGTTAGACCAGAATCTATTCATTATTTTGAATTTTTCTCCCTTCTACTAGCTACTAGCATTCATTGACATACAGTTATATCCCAACAATTTCTATTTAATCACCATTTGTCTTCACTTGTCTATAAGCAAGCATGTTTTGATTAATGATGAAGATGAATTCTGAGAAATTTGTTATTGGACAATTTGATTATGATAACAATACGGAGTGTACTTCTAGAAACCTAGATGGTATGGGTCAATCCTTGACATGGCTTCTTACTGCAATCAAGAGACAGGGTAACCACAAAATATGTGAAGTTACTGTCAGTGTAAACATGACATACTTTTGTACAGTAACCTGCATTTTTTTATTGTGAAAAAACTGTACAGAGGGGTTCAATTACATGGGCAAGATAATGAGTACATTTCTTATCAAGCATTGTAGACTCCTCCTTTGTTTCCCCTTCCCATCCCTTCCAAGCCTTCACCCGCCCCAGTAAGCTGCATTTTTTGTAAGTAGAAGAACACACTATAATGATAAAACTATAGCTTAATAAAAGTAGCAGCCATTTATTACTGGACATTATAAACTGCATATATAATTACATGTGTTATACTCTTTTATAACTGGCAGCGCAGCAGCTTTGCTAGCACCAGCATCACTATAGTTGAATAATATAGTTTGTTATGAGGTTATATTGACTAGGCAATAGATATCTTTCAGACTCATTTTAATATTATGTAATGGCCATCAACTATGTGTTATATTATGTAACATACATAATTATGTGATACCTAATATATGGTATTTACTGCTATGTACTGTATGGCAATGGTTTTATCTATCTCTATATGCTTATATGTACATCAAGACACACACATACACACATATATGAAAGTATCTTGTTGTGTAATTCTGGTTGTCCTCAAACTTATGAGTCTCCTTTTTTAGTTTCTTGAGTGTTAGAATTACATCTGTGAGCCATGTCTAGTTCTGCCTCTTGGTAAGGGACATTTGTGATAATAATTGGGAGTCACCAATATAATCCATGATAATTTCTCTATCTCAGAAATTTAATCTCATCTTCAAGGTCTCTTTTCCCATAATATAACATTCACACTTCCAGAGATTAGGGCCTGGATACTTTCTTTTTTTGGCATCATTAGTCCCTAATGTGACTTCCTTCTACCAAAGGGTGTATGGGATGTTCATAATTTCTAAAATAGCATAAATAGAATTCATTTAAACTATCAGATATTATCTATCAATTTTTTTTCCTGATCTCAGCTTCTTATGTGTCTGGAATGAGAAGTGTATGTCACTGTGAACAATTAATGCTTGACAGAAAAGTTGATGTTAGGGAAATGAACCCCAAGATAAGTATTCAAATGTTTTTTTTCTTTCATGCAATTGTTTCTAACATATTTATAAGATTATTTCTTTGTTGCTTTGTATGTCCCTCCCCCATGGTATAACCCCTGCTTTCACTGTATTTGATGTTGGTATAATTTGTGGAGGGGAAGGGAAAAAACAAATCGTTTAACTAGGGATACAGATGGACCCATTGCAACAATGAGATGTACAAGTCGTTATGTCAACAAACGAACTTTACAACTTTGGTGGGGGGGGGGGATTGTATAGGAGGTAGGGGGAAGAGTATGGGAAGGGATGGGAAGGGTAAACAAAGGAGGAGGTAACAATGCTTGATAAGAAATGTACTCATTACCTTGCCCATGTAATTGTAACCCCTCTGTACGGTATTTTCACAATAAAAAACAAACAAATAACAACAACAACAAATTAATGCTTGAGAAGTCTTGCCTGTATGCTTGAGCTGGCTTCCAACCCAAATCATCCTGATCTCAGCCTCCAAAGTAGCTAGGATTATAGGCTCCAAAACAATCCTTTTTTTCCCTTTTGCAGTCTTCCTTTGAGTGTGGAACTGTAATCAGATAAGTTTGCTTCCCAATTTTACTGATACTGAGGCCATTTGACCAAAGAATTTTCTTTCCCCTTCTTTTTTATTTAAAAAGTTCTCGCAACCTCTGTTGACTTGTTTTTCCAGTGTATTCCGAGATGAAATATCCTTTTCATATTCTAAATCTATTTCTTTTTCTCTTACTTTTGATTTTTATCCTTCTACTTTTTGTAGTTTTTCAGTTAATTTAACATTTATCCATTTTACCTTTGTCTTCTTTTTTTAATCCTCCTTCATGTAAAAACTCATGAAACTTCTAGAAAAACTACCTTGTTTGTGGATTCTTTTGCCTATTATGTCCTGTACTTTGGTTCTAGCTCCAACTATCTCAAAAGAATATTTCACAACCAAATGTGGATAGCACACATCTTTAATCCTAGCGAATCAGATTTGGAGGACAACAGTTCAAAGAGAGCCTAGGCAGTCTGTGAGACTTTAATCTCTAAAATAACTAACAAAAAGCTAGGCTGGGGGCATGGCTCAAGTGCTAGATCATCAGCAGAGCTAACAAACTGAGCATGAGACTGAATTCAAATCTCAGAACCATTTAAAAAAAGAAAGACAAAGAGGAATAATTCATAATCATCGTTTTTGGTTTATTACCTCTAACTTTTTTCCCCCAAGTCCTAGGGCTTGAACTCAGGGCCTGGGCACTGTTCCTGAACTTCTTTGTGCTAGCACAGTTGAGTCATTGCTCCACTTCTGGATTTTTTTCTAAGTAGTTTATTGGAGATAAGAGCCTCCTGGACTTTCCTGCCTGGGCTGACTTTATCCTCAGATCTCAGCCTCCTGAGTAGCTTGGATTACAAGTGTGAACCGCTAGTGCCCAGCATCCAGTTTATTCTTCAACAGCTATTTTCTATTTTCACTAATTTACTAGAGTATATTGATTTTTTAAAAAATTATCTTGATCTTTGTGAGATATCTGACCTTTCATACCACAAATACCTTAAAATATTAGTTAACCTGCAAGTGGAATTATTAGTTTTTCCACTGTTTTCAGCTCAACTTCTCACTCTTTTGCCATTCTCTCATTCCTTTATTCATTGACACCTATTTTATGCCAAAAGTGAATTATAACATTTTGTGAAGATTTTACTAATTTCTTTTTTCTCTTTTGCCGATCCTGGGGCTTGAACTCAAGGCTTGGGAACAATCCCTGAGCTTCTTTGTGCTCAAGGCTAGTGCTCTATCACTTGAGTCACAAAGCCATTTCTGGCTTTTTCTGAGTAGTTTCAGAGGAGGTAAGAATCTCATGGATTTTCCTTCCTGGCTGGCTTTAATCATGATCCTTAGATCTCAGCCTCCTGAGAGATGTGATCCACTGGCACCTATTAATTTCATTTGTTAGTTTCTCTTTTTGTCTTCACATTCTCTTCTGTTCCTATGTGCTCTTCCTCAGTTTTACTAATATCTCTCTAAGGATATACAATTAATATTGATCTATTTTTATTTATTCAATGGCTATTCATTGAGAGTTTATTCAGTGCTGGGTATTGTGCTATTTTTTTGGTGATGGTGAGCAAAAAAGTATATTTCTTGTCCAAGGGAATATGTCGTGGTTTCAGATGTGCATATATTGTTTTACTCAGAATAACCCTATTACTTTCTCTTTCTCCATATTCAACTTTTATTACCAACAACTTTCATTGAGAGTCTTTTAAAATTTTTTTATGCCAGTGTTGGGACTTGAACTCGGGGTCTGAACTCAGGGCCTGAGCAGTGACACTGAACTTCTTTGCTTAAGGCTAGTGCTCTCTAGAGCCACAGCTCCACTTCTGGCTTTTTGCTGGTTAATTGGAGATAAGAGTCTCATAGACTTTCCTGTTTGGGCTTGCTTCCAATTGTGATCCTCAGATCTGAGTCTCCTGAATAGCTATTACAGGTGTGACCCACTTTTATATAATAAAAGTTCTAGTTATTTGAGCTGAGAGAAGTGATAACCAGTACCAGATATAGTGATAAATGATTACCAATAACTTCTAAGGTAGAAGGACTGGCCCTAGGCTGGGGTGCAAACAGCTTGGTATTATGTGCTTTCTGCAAACACTGTGTACTTCTGTGCACTTAAAAAAAAGAACTCAGTATCATTCTCACAAATATGCTCTTGTATTCTTTGTAGTAGCTTTCTATTATTATAAAGAAATACTTAGCAAAGGCTACTTAGGATGTACAGAGAAGTTTATTTTGGCTTGTGAATCTGGGGGCTCAAGTCCAAGACCCTGTGTAATGTTCCACTTCCTCCCCTTAGTTTAAGCCTCTAGTTTCCAGCTAGGAAGCAGAGAGAGATTGAGAAACAGGGGTCCCACAATACCCTTGCGGGCCACAACCTCAGTACTTCAGTGTCATTCTATTCCAGTGCGTCATCTTTTTAAGGCCCATCACTTTTAGTAATGCCAGCTAAGACAACAATCCTTTTTTCTCGTAAAGACTTTGGGAGACATTACTCATACTCAAACCAAAGCATTTGCCTAAGATTCTTCTCCTGAACTATGCTCTGAAACTCTTATCTCTTTTTCTTCTCCTGATTTATTTCATTACAAATTTTTATTGCTTCTACCTGGGCAGTATCTCTTGAATGAATGCCCACCTTCTGTTTTTCATTAAGTAATGAATGCAAATTTTTATTACTATTTGAAATGTTACTACTTGACACTTTATTTTTCAGATAAATGTTTATGCATGTCATGTAATTTACTAAAAAAAAGTGGGGAGGTCAAAGTAAAAACTAGTATTTTATAATATTATAAATCATTACCAATACCCAGAACATTCCATTCTTTACAATTCTTAAAAATGTGTTCTGAACAAGAATTTACACAAGACATACAACACAAACCCCCAGTTGTCCAATAAATGTGAAGTTACTTCTACCAAATCTGTCTGGTGGAGTGGTCTGGTATTTGGAGAAATGCAACCAATTTAGGAAGAAGGTAATCATTCCTTCTAAATTTTAGTACCCTCTGTTCTTCTAGTAACCTTTCCTCGCATTGAATTTTCCGAATCCCGAGAGATTCGTATTACTAAGAGTTAAGCTAGCTCTCTGGACAAGAGCCATGATCTGAAGTCACAGTTAGAAGAATTAAAAACAAAAACCGGCTTTGATGACCACTCAGTGTAGCTTACTTTGATGTAGGACTTATTTCCAATACATTTTGGTTTTCAGTTCTTCAAACTATTGAGTAGCCCATTCTAACTTTGTCCTTTCCAACTCCAAATTCTAATGGGATTAGTTTCTTTTTCCTTTCTCTTTTTGGCATTTTTTGGTGCCAATTCATTTTACCGTAAAAACTTGAATCCTGAAACCAGTCCTAAAACTTTTTTTTTTTTTTTTTTAATGTGTTACTTGTATTTCTTCAGGCTGTCACATCGAGGTACCAGGACTTTGCTTCCTGCAGCCCGAGGCTGGAACCCAGAGGCTTAGCAGCCAGGCGGCGGCGGTTTCTGGCGGAGCCCGGGTTAGTGGAAGGCAGCTTGGAATCTTCACCGTAAAGCGGAGCAGGTGGTGATGGCATGCGGCGGAACCCTCTCCCGGTCTTTGCACTTCTTTTAGTTCCTTCTGCCCACCGAGCGGAGGCCTTCGGGTCCTCGGAGGCAGGGTGAGCCGGAACCATGCGTTTGGACCCCACGGTCTCTTCCCGTAACACATCCCACAGCCGCTCTTCCCCGCGCCGCTCGCCTCCGCGGCACCTGTTCCACCCGGCTCACCTAGCCCCCTCCACAGGCCACGCCCTCAGGCCTTCCGAGACTCGGGGAGCGCAGCTGGACCCACCTCCTACGCTCCCAGAGGCATCCCCGCCACGCCCCGTCATCGTGGCGAGGCTTTCTCTCCCCGCCTCTCGCGCTCTGGCTCCGCCCCTTCCAGCTCCCCAACGTCCTCGGCGTCGGGCCCCCGAGCCTGCGCCTGCGCCTGCGCCGTAGGTCCGAACTCGGGGCGCGCCTTGGCTAGAACGCGGAGAGCGGCGGTTGGCACAGCCAATGGGAGGCGGCGCTGGCTCAGCGGCTGGGAGGCGGGGCCTGCGCGGGTGTTAGGTTCGCGCGAGGCGTGACCTAGTTGACAGGCTCCGAGGTGCTGCTGTGGCGGCGGCTGGCGGCCGCGGGGCTTGAGGCGGGTGTGGGGAGTCGGAGCGGAGCCGAGCGGAGCCGAGCGCCAGCGCGGGCTGAGGGTTAGGAGGGCGGCGACTGGCAGAGCGACCGGCGGCGGCGGCGGCGGCGGCGGGGACGGGGCGCCCTCTCTCACTTTTTGAGTGCCTCCCTCCGCTCCTGACAGACCACCCACCCCACACAGCACTCCTCCCGCCCCCGACCCCCGCGCACCCCACGCTCACACCCTGCCTGCCCGTGAGCCTGGGGAACTTGCAGCTTAAAGCCGGCCACCCCCACGGCAACATGTACCCCAGCAACAAGAAGAAAAAGGTGTGGAGAGAGGAGAAAGGTAAACTGGCCGCGTCGAGTTCCGGGGGTGCGGGCGGGGTGGGGGGGCGGGGGTGGGGGCGGGGGGGAGGCTGGGTGCGCCGCGGCGGCGCCCCTCCGCCCGCCTCGCGCCCTCCTCCCCCCGTGCCCGTGCGCACACGCGTGCACACACACACGCGTGCACACACTCACGCCGGCGTGCACGCGGCGTCCCCGGGCACCTGCGGCCCGCGCACGTGGGGGCGCACACCCATCTCCTCCACTCGCCGCGCCCCCACCCCGGTCACCTTCTGCCTGGCACACGGCGGGCGGCGTGGGACCGACGGCAGCCCAGCCCTCCGCCCTCCGCCCCGGCCGAGGGGTGTGTGTGTGTGTGTGTGTGTGTGTGTGTGTGTGTGTGTGTGTGTGTGTGTGTGTGTGTGTGTGTGTGTGTGTGTGTGTGTGTGTGTGTGTGTGTGTGTGTGTGTGTGTGACTTAGTTCCCCAGCACCCCAGCTGGGACTTTGACATTCCCGGGCTGGGGTGTCCCAGAGACAAATGCACTCCGGCTGCGGCTGCTACGGTGCCTCGGGAGCTCCCCGCATCATTCCTTCTTTCCTTCTCATCTCTGTCCTCCCTCTATTACCGCACACTGGCAGAGGGTTCCTATTTTGCGGGTGTTTACTCCTTAGTCCTTCCTCTCCCCCCTCCCCCAGCGGGGCCCCCTCCCCTCTTCCTTAGCTGCAGGGTGACTTTTGAAATGTGCAACTCTAGGGGAAACCTACAGGGAGCTGCCTGTCCACCCCAGCTAATGGGAGCCTTCCCCAGTCCCATAGCCCGAAGTTACTCGGAGTAAGATGGAGTGTCACCGCGAAGGAAACCCATCTCTGAATGTGTGCATCCCGAAGGCGTATCCAAATCAGATAGCAACCATGCTCATGACTGTGTGAGATTCCGTCCCCCACCCCTCCTTGCCTGCTTTCTTTACTCTCTCTGTTATCTGTGACACAGATGATATTCTGATGTAAATCTTCAATCTGGCTTTTTTTTTTGCCCCTCTCCTTTTTACATCTTTTTCCTTTCATGCTTTACTTTGTGTGTGTGTGTGTGTGTGTGTGTGTGTAACAGAAATATAGAAAAAGTATTTACATTGCTACTGCTAAGATCTACTTAACCTGTCTATGCAGGATGAAATGGAGTACAGTTAGTTAAAAGTTCTTCTAAATATCTATTGTTAATACCCTTGGAGCTTTTTTCTTCTTATATTCCTCACTATGTAGCACAGGGTGGCTTCAAATTTGGGATCCTCATGATTCAGCCTCCTTGGATTACAGGTGTGCATCACCATGTGCAGCTGCTAATAACTTTTTAAAAAAGAGTTTTAAAAATTGTTATTGTAGAGGAGATATATAGAGAGGTTACACTTACATAAGCCAGGTAATAAGTACATTTCTTTTTGAACCATGCTAATAACTTTTTTAAACCTGCAGCTTTTTTTTTTTTTTTTTTTGTTATTACAGGTCCTGGCCTTTAGGAACATTATGGCCAGGAATATTATATAGTGGAGTTAAGAAAGGAACTCTAAAAGGACCCTTTATATTGATAGGGTCTACTTCCAACAGAGCAGCAGAAAAGGGGTGAAAAGAAATTTTAACTACCAGGAAGATTTAATCTACCTGTATACATAACTAAAGTAGCCTTTTAACACATTGAAAGTGGAGTTTATGTGTCATATACTTATATAAATATAGATATATATACACACACACACACATATGTGTATATATATGTGTGTGTTCTTTTAATTTTTTTTTTTTTTTTGCCAGTCCTGGGGCTTGAACTAAGGGCCTGGGCACTGTCCCTGAGCTTCTTTTGATCATGGCTAGCATTCTACCACTTGAACCACAGCACCACTTCCGGCTTTATCTGCTTATTGTGGTACTGAGGATTGATCCCAGGGCTTCATGAATGCTAGACAAGGACTCTACCTCTAAGCCACATTCCCAGGCAATTTTTAATTTTTAAAATTAAATTTTTTTATTGTCATTATAGAAGAATTACAGTTACATAGTCAGGGAAAGAGTTCATTTCTTTTTGTGCAGTGTCACCCCTTCCCATGCATGCACTCTCCCAGTTTTTTTTCTCTTCCATCCGTATTCACAAGTTGTATACTTTACTTTCAACAGTGTGTAGTGAATACCACTGCTGTATTTGTTTACCATTTATCCCTCCATTTCTGTGCTTCCCACTTACCCTCCTAAAGACATAACTGAGCAAACAAGACAAAAAGAAAAGAAAAACATCAACAAAGAAAATTAATTATATTTTAATTATGAATATATGGAGGACTAAAAAGTTTGGTGTCAAAAAATGCTGTTAAAAAAACCTTAAGCTTAGCTTTGTAGAGAGTAGTAAAAAGCATTTGCCTAACATTTAGGAAGGCTTGGGTTAGATCATTAGCACTTGGAGGAAAAAAAAAGTTCAGCACTGTCTGATCTATGAAGTACTGTAAAATAAGTTTGCTTTATTTTTTTATTTTATTTTATTTTATTTGAAAACATACTGTACAGAGGGGTTACAATTACATGGGCAGGAAAATGCATACATTTCTTACCAAGCATTGCAGCCTCCTCCTTTGTTTACCCTTCACCTCCCTTCCCAGCCTCCCCCCCCCCCCAATCATACCCCCCCACCCCACCCCCACCGACATTGTAAAGCTGGTTTTGACATGACATTTTGTACTTCTCATTGTTGCAACAGGTCCACCTGAATCCTTAAACGACTTGTTTGTCCCCGTCTCCTCCACATGTTATACTGGCATCAAATATAGTGAAAGCGGGGGTTACACTGTGGGGGAGGGACATACAAAGCAACAAAGAAATAATATTATAAATGCGTTAGAAACACATGCATGAATGAAACAAAAACATTAAAATACATATTTGAGGGTTCATTTTCCTAACATCGCATTCTCTGACTTTTTCCGCTTGACTCATACCTATACTAGATATTGCAAATAAGGGAAACCGTGGGACCGATGTTTCTTTGGGCCTGGCTTAGTTCACTTCATATAATTTTTTCCAAGCCTTTCCATTTCCTAACAAATGGGGAAATGTCATTCTTTCTGATGGAGGCATAGAATTCCATTGTGTATATATACCACATCTAGTTTGCTTTATTTTTACAGCAGCAATTGCTTCAATTTTGATACATTTTCAATAAGGCTTTACCTTAACATTGAAAGAAATTGTACCCATTTTATTGATGATTTTGAAGTGTTAGCTTTGTATTATTGATGATAATGAAGACAAAATAGTGGAAGATACTGTTTTCAATAACAAGTAATTGATGAAATTATAGTACTTAAGAACTATTTTTTTCTGTTATATTAGAAAAACAGTGTTCCTTAAGTAACAATGTTATAATGGTTACTTCATTTAACATCTGCACAATTGTATTGTGTGATAGGCAGGCATTTCAGAAGCTTTTTAATGTCTTGATTTTTTTGTCTTTTACTTTCTTCTAATAGGAAATAAAAGTGAATTTTATTTTATCTTATTTTATTTACTTAATTATTTTTGTCGGTCGTGGTGCTGGAACTCTGGGCCTGCGTGCTGTCCAGCAGCTCTTCAGCTAAAGGCTAGCACTCTGTCTCTTGAGCCACAGTACCACTTCTGGTTTTCTAGTGGTTTATTAGAGATAAAAGTCTCGTGGACTTTCGTGCCTGGACTGGCTTTGAACCGCAATCCTCAGATTTCTGCCTCCTGAGTAGCTAGGCATGATTCACCAGTGCCTGGTGAATTTTATTTTTTTACATAAAGAGGCAAATGTACAGAGAAGATGGCTAACAAAATAATTTTCATTTTTCTAAGCTAGGCTATCTTTGCAGGAAGTTTAAAGGTAAGGGGAAAAGTTATGATGTGATACTTTAAAGTATGTCTTCTGTTTTGTCAGTATGTCTTTTTGGATTGTTTAAGTATAAAATAACATATATTATTCCACCAAAAAGGAGCTAAGGATTTCTAGTATAGCAGAGAAGCTGATGGGATGCCTGACCTTTTTCCTTTCATCCCACTGGAGAGTTGATAGCATAGTATTTTTGCAGCTGTTATTTAAGTCTACAGGAAGGCTTGCCCACTTCATTGAAATGTCAAGGCATTGTAGAAACATATTTTAGCTCTGTATTTCATCTAGTAAGTAGATATCTTGATTATATGCTTGGTTCACAGAAAAAGAATTCATTCACCTTTATGTAAAGCATTCTCTAAAATTTTATGTAATGTCACACACACACACACACACACACACACACACACACACACACACGCACATATCTCCTGGATCTTCAGTAATTTTTAAACAGAGTTCTCAAGAACATATACCTTACATTATTAATCTAATATTTTGAGCTCTAATTCAGAACTGTTCAATATATATTTTGAGTTCAAATGTTGCAACTTACCTCTTTTTTACATTTGGTCCTGGTTTTGTTCTAAGTTTTCACACTTGAACTTTTAAATAGAATGATAAGAGGCCAGGTATCATTTCTATATGTATCCTCTGACATTTAGAAAAAGTAAGTTGTCTTAGACATCTTTCAATCTGATCACTGATACTGTAATGATTTTGCAGTAGTGTTTTGAGCTTTAAAAACTTTATTGTTATTAAAAAGGCATGTACAGAGGGGTTACTATTTCATAAGTCAGGTAATGAGTACATTTCTTTTTGTATAATGTCACCCCTTCATTCTTTCCTCTGATTTTAGCTTTCAAATTGGTGCTAAGGCATCTGATAATAATTTCCTCTTCGGTCTTCATGTGATAATTCAAATTTAGCATTTCACCAAGACCTTATCTCCTGATAATAAATAGATGAGATTGCCTTTAAATTCATGAAGAACATAAATGACATATAAAGTGAAGAGCCCTAAAATAACTCCTTCAGGGTTTTATGGGTCTGTTTCTTTAGGTTTTGTTCCTGTTTATTCTTTGTTTCTGAGATTAACTGGACAGCTTGTACTCATTAGCTTATCTCTTCTATTCTTTGAGATCTGTGCTATCATTTAGTCAATCTTAGGTGTGTGTAATCTCTATGTATGTCAGTTATTTTATATGTGTATGTCAGTTCTTTTATACTACTTGTGATCAGGCTCAAGGGTTGTCTACCTTAAAGTAGCTTTTCTTCCAAAAGGCTTCA
Organism: Dipodomys spectabilis; assembly: GCF_019054845.1. Lineage (NCBI taxonomy): Eukaryota > Metazoa > Chordata > Mammalia > Rodentia > Heteromyidae > Dipodomys > Dipodomys spectabilis. The sequence continues at coordinate 505,356 of NW_024871042.1, forward strand.
TGGTAGAGTTGTAATTCTCACTTTTTTCCTTTTGTTCAATCTCTCATAGTCTCAGTTATATTGTAATAAAACTAAGGTCCTAAGGCCATTCAGCAATAATGAAAATTGGACTAATATAACACTAAGAATAGTTACAATATAAATACTATTTGTGTGCTCAGTACTATTTTTAGTGTCTTACATTTTGATTCTCACAACTATGAGATGAGAAGGTGCATGGGGTAGTATAGGGTCAAGAACTGGAATACAGTTGCTTACATTTGAATCTGAGTATCATGCATACAAGGTGTGGTACTTTAGGTAAATTATTTGACCTATTTTCCTTAGTCCCTTCATTTACAACTTTTACTTCCTTTGTTTGTTTTTTTTTTTTCTTTCTCTGGCAGCACTGGTTTGAATTCAGGTACTTTACCACTTGTGTCATGCCTTCAGCCCTTTTAAAAAATTTTTTTTTTTGGGTCCGGTCATGGGGCCTGAACTCTGGGCCTGGGTACTGTCCCTTAGATCTTCAGCTCAAGGCTAGCACTCTACCACTTGAGCCCCAGTGCCACTTCCGGCTTTTTTTTTTTCTGCTTATGTGGTGCTGAGGAATCGAACCCAGGGCCTCATGCATGCAAGGTAAGCGCTCTACCACTGAGCCACCTTCCCAGCCCCCCTCCAGCCCTTTTTGCTCTGGTTATTTTTGAGATGTTTCTTGCTTTTTGCCTGAGCCATTCTGGACTTTGATTCTTCTGTTTACACTTCTTGCTACAACTGGGATTACAAACATGTACCATTTTGCTTCCATATTGCTTGAAATATGTTTTTTTGGTTTTTTTTTAAACTTTTTGTTCTAGCTAGCTTTAAACCTCTACCTTTACAATTTTTACCTCCTAAGTGACTAGAATTGCAAGCATGAGCTGAGGGTACTTCTTGGCCTACTTTGCTTTTTTTTTTTTTTTTTGGTCAGCTGTGGGGCTGAACTCAGAGCCAAAGCCTTTTCCTGAGCTCTTTTACTCATGAGTAGTCCTCTACCACTTTGGTCCACAGTGCCACTTCTTGTTTTGTTGTGGGTAATTGGGAGATAAGAATTTCACAGGGACTTTTCTGCCTAGGCTAGTTTGAACCACAATTCCACAATTCTCAGATTTCAGCCTCCTGAGTAGCTAGTATTGTAGGTTTGGGCTACTGGCTCCTAGCTTGCTTTCGTAACAGTAGTGTAGATAACCCAGTTGATAAAAGCGATGGGTTTTATAATGTAATATTTATTCTTTCCAACTTTCCTCTAACTATTGGCAATATTTCCCTTCCTTGTATTTACTAAAACTCTTTTCCTTTTTTTTTCTCATTTCACAAGGACCTGATAACCCCATTGACAACTGGGTTTTATTTCATTGTTCTCTTTCTGCCTGCTAACCTAAATGCTTTATTTTTGAAGTTTAATCTTTTTCTTTTTTCCTCTCATCTGTCCTTTTTTCTTTTAGAACCAGAAATTTAGGTTATGATTTCCAAAATATTTATGCTAGATCGTATTAAGTTCTTGATTTCACTTTTCTTGAATGTACCACAGACAACTTAAATTCAATTTGTTGGCCCTTGAGTAATGTGAGTTTAAATTGAATAGGTCTGTCTGTCTGTCTCTTTCTCTTTAAAATATCATGTTGAAGAAAGAGTAGTTGTAGCAGTAGGAAAAATTGCTGATTTTATTTTTTCTTTGTTGTTTAGGCTGGTCTTGAACTTCTGGGCTGAAGTGATTCTTCCACTTAAGCCTCAGTTGGTCTAGAGGTATACACTACAATTCCAGGCTTGAAATACATACCATCTGCCCAGCTTGGAAATCTCTTTTGAAGTTATTATTTTGTGAATGTTGGATTGTCATAACATATATTTTATTCTTTTAAATCCATCTATTTTTAAAAATATATTTATATTATCTTTAAGTAGTTGTATAAAGGTTACCATTCAACAAATAAGTACAGTGCATCTTGATTTATATCACCCCTCATGCTGTCAGGCTGACTCTCTACAACTTGAGCCATGGCTCCATCCTGTTTTTTGTTGGTTATTTTTTATTTTGAGACTGGATTATAGACATGAACAGGAGCCCCTGGCTAGTTCTTTCTTATTTTTTTTTAGGTTAAAAAACATGCAGAACTTTCTCTTTTTTCTGTATGTTGTTAGACCATTTTATATACCTACTAGAGTCTACCTATGACTATAGTGGTCTACTTTATAAGCTAAAGGCTAAACTGCTTGTGATGGCACACAAGTCCCTGTACAATATTGATTTATCATGTTCTCAGATATTTCATTTCTGTGAAACCTTCACTCTACATATATTACAGTTTCATCAAACTAAACATGTTTCCTTATCTTTGTTAATAATGTTCTATTAGTTAAAATATTCTTACATTTTACTGACTCATGGCAAAATTCTACTTATCCATTACAAATCGTGAGTTGTAACAGATTATTCCATTGAGATCATACTTTGAAGCACCTGGTTAGATGGGGAGTTCTTTATTAATGACATTCACAATTAGTAATTTGTGATGCAATTATTTTTATAGTTTAAGCTTTTTAGTGAGGTATGTGTGTGTGTGTATGTGTGTATGAATATGTGTATTTATTTAATTAATTATTTTTTTTCCCAGTACTGAGGCTTGAACTCAGGGCCTCACTTTTTTGTGCCAGGTTGGTTGTCTACTATTTAAGCCACAGCTTTACTTTCTCATGTATTTTTTTTATTTGTCAAGGCTAGAACTTGAAATCAAAGCTTTATGCTTTCTAAGAAGTATATATTTAAAGTAATTTTTAAAAAATCACTACTACAAAGTAATTACTGAGTTGAAACTATACTTTCATTGTTGATGGCCTTGTAGAACTGAGGCACTATCTTGGTAGGTATGTTTCTGTGCTCACACTTATTTGTACTGCTGAAACTATCTGTCCTAGCAGGTTGTATTTTTTTTTATATAGACATTATTTTCTGTCTCATCCATTCCTTCTTATTTTTTCTGCAAACTCAAGATGAAGGGTCACTTTTGTTCCTGCAGTCTATAAACATAGTAAGATATCAATGATGTTAATTGAAGAACAAATGAGTTTCCTTATTTTCTGGACTATCATAAAAGTCTTCATCATGTTTGGTTTAGTTTTTCTTGATAATATGGTATTAATTTGACACCTTTTAACTCTCAAATGTGAAATCATGTATTTACATTATAATATTCTTCAAAAAGGCATCAAGTCTTTGGTCTAACATAATTTAGAATATAAGATAATTCTTAAGCTTAAAAGCTCAATACAAATGGAGATTATGCTTTTATTTTGCAAGAACGTTTACTGAAGATGACCTTAGAGGACAGACGCAAAGAATACCTAAGAGACTATGTTCCCCTGAACACCATTCTATCTTGGAAAGATGAAATGAAGGGCAAGAGCCAAAGTGATGGTAAGTTTCTCAGAATATATTTTAGGTAGATAATGTTGCTATTTATTTATATGTCTAGCAATAAAACTGCTGGCCAAAATGAACAACATTCAGGGAAGAGGATATTTTTGTGATTTTGTTATTTGAAATTATTGCTTATCATTCAGCTGTTTTTTAGTTATCTATATCATGTGCTTTTTAAGCTTATAAATATTTTTGTACATAATCTGTGTTTCTGAAATACACCCCATTTACAATATGGTACTCTATAAAAGGTACCTTTTTACTTTTAAAAAACTTTTCTGCGGGAGTTTTTGGAGCAAATGCTATTAGAGATTTGCTGCGTTTGTAGTGAGGTATGTTGAGTTTTCTTTGATTAGTTTAACATTTATTGGATTTCTTTTAGGTATTTAAAGGATTTGATATAGGTAAAAGACAGTACATTAGGAAGAATAGAGAAAAACCAAATAGCATTTCACATAATTTTAGAGAATAGGTGCTTTGTATGATGTGGTATTATGTCTACATGTAATATATTTTTATGGTCTATTTTCTCTCAAAAGCTTTTTTGATGAAGGTCAAGATTGTGTTAGAATATAAATGAAGTTTTGAGAAACAAAAAGATATGAAAAAGTTTCTAAACTTAAGTTTAACAGATATTGATTATACTCATTTCAGAATTGTTGATTAATCTGAATTGGTGAATGTTAAGTTTAGACAGAGTACTTTTTAGTCTACTTAGCAATTTAACTTTATGAAATAGACTTGGAACATAGTAATTTTACAAGGTATTGTCTTAGCTGGAACTACACAGGATATAGAGAATACTTTGGGCCAAATGTGGAATGAAAGACCAAGTATAGAATTCTTAGGGACAAAGTCTGTGGAGAAAACAGTGAAATAGGCTTTAGTGTGGAGAGTGAACACATTTAGGGTTGGGCTTTAGATAAGATTTTGATTTTGTTTTTTATAGAAGGACAAAGTATGGAGTTGGGAGAGAACAGATTTTTTTTTTAATGATACACTATCATAATGCTATGTTTCTTTTTCATAGTGTTAATACCAGTTGGTTTTTATGTACTCACTAGTAAGATTATCTGATCAGGCTTCATTTCTTTTTTCTTTTTTTTGGTCGGTCGTGGGGCCTGAACTCAGGGCTTGGGTGCTGTCCCTGCACTCTTCAGCTTAAGGCGAGTGCTCTACTGCTTGAGCCACAGCGCCACTTCTGCTTTTCTAGTAGTTTATTGTAGATAAGAGTCTCACAGACTTTCTTGCCTGGCCTGGCTTTGAACAGCAATCCTTAGATCTCAGCCTCCTGAGTAGCTAGGATTACAGGCGTGAGCCACTGGCGCCCAGCTCAGGCTTCATCTTCTTTATGACCCCATAGTTACCATGAAAATAAAGACTGTATATTCTTTTATAGTCTTGGTTACCTGCCATAGTGCTGTTGTTCATTAGATAATCAGTAAATATTGGTTCTATAAATTGAGTATATAATAAACTGTTTCCTTATTGGTAATTTTAATAGAAAGGTTTTATTTTTTAATTTTTGGAAAACATATAGCGCTTGGTTATTTCAGGAAGCTTCTTGATACTGACTAGTATATGTTCGTTGAGAAAGATAGTGTAACTTTAAAAAATATTGTGATCTGTTAAGTGGTTATACAAAGGGGTTACAACTCTTCAGTTTACAACACATTAGTTTATAAGTACAATTCATCTTGATTGTTATTATCTCTTTCATCATTCTTCCTCATCCTCTAAATCTCATCTCTCTCATCAGTTTTCCTAGTTTCATAGGGTATTAATTGAATATTATGACTGCATTCTGCCCAAAACTTCCTCTCTTCATTCATTTGACCTCCCTCCACACATCTCAAGTGTATGTTACTCATTTGTTGGATTGTGAGTTTTTCTAACGAGTTACACCATTTGAATCTTTCCCTAATAAACCATGCTTTGATGATTATGTTTGTCTATATGATGTCATATGTCTTGTTGATATTTTTGTGCATTATTTCCTTTCTTTCCACCTTTCATGTATAATAAAAATTCATGTGGAAATAAAAGTCTGAGAAATTAAGGCAGATGCTGTTTAATGTAGGTAATAAATACTTTGTAATAAAAGGTTACTTTTATTGTAAGTGTTCTACAGGTCAGCATTTAATAAATGTATACATTAGATAAAGTTTTCACTAGATAAGACAAAGATGAGAATTCATATGTTATATGTATTCATAAGCATTGTATGTTATTTTACAATATTTAGTAACTAAATGATTTCAGCTTATAACAGCTTAAGTTGAATAAGTATAAATTTCTACCCTTGGACCTATTATATGGACTTTAAATTCTAGGATAAAAATTTCAGAGGGTTGCCATTTTAAATGTACTTAGTTTTACATTGTAGATTCTTTTTCTTTTACTACTTTAGTAGTGTGGGGGATTGAGCCCTACAACATGATGCTAGACAAATACTCTGTTAACTGAGAATTATCCTCAGTGCATTACTGATTATGGACAAGTATAATAGGTTATTCTAATATTATATCCTGTTTGAATCTATTACTGTTAGTTGGTTTGTTTCAAAAACCAACTCTGTTACAATGTGGTTTTCTCTGGAAGAGTGAGATTAAACAACTTCTAAGAATCTTGAGAATGATATTTAAGTATGAAAACATAAAATTTTCTATGCAATAATATTTTTGTGGAGGTGTGAGCTGTTATTTAGTCAAATATTTATGATATAATTTAACTAGTAAAATGGAAACAAAACATGAAGTTTAAATTCATGAATCACTAAATGGCTCTGCTTTTCCTCTACTTTATTTTTGGTTCTTTCAACTACTTTTCAAAATTATTTTGACATTACATAAGTAAAATTTGCAGCATGTACAACTGTTATGTAAATTGTTCTCATATGAAATATATTGTTATAATAATATAGACAGAAAAAACAATAATCTTTTTATATGTATAAAAATGACTTGGTGTTGAGACCATAAGGTCCAAAATTCTTTTTATATACTTTATAAGTCTATAATTTCACCAAATATCTGCATTTTATAGGCCCTGATGGCACTCAGGACCTTATGCTTGCTAGGTAAACATCCTGCCACTTGAGTCATAACCTATGCAATGTTGTTGAATATTTGGCATTTTACTGTTTTATTGTCATAACCCTGAAAATTAGGTTCTGGCTTCTTTAGCATTACATTAAAAATTTTTTTGATTATAGGAGGCTGTGATAGCCTAATTGACTTGAGATTTGTGTGTGAGAGAGAGAGAGAGAGAGAAAGAGAAAGAGAAAGAAAGAGAGAGAGTGTGAATGCTGGTTCTGAGGCTTGAACTCAGAGCCTAGGTGTTTTTTCTGAGCTTTTTTTTTTTTTCCTCAAAGCTAGTGGTCTACTACTTGAGCCATAGGTCTACTTCTAGCCTTTTGGCAATTAGTTGGAGGTGAGAGTCTCATGGACTCTACTGCTGGGCTGGCTTTGAACCACAATCCTCAGATCTCACCCTCCTGGATAGCTAGGATTATAGGCATGAGCCACTGGTACCTGAGATTTTTAAAAACTCTTTTGAGGAAGAGTAGTCCTTGTGTTTAATCATTGAATCTGCTCCTTTAGCTTGTGTTCAGCTCATGTTCATTAAAAAGGGAAGAAAAAATATAGCACCATCCATTCTATTAAACTATTACACAGTGCTTTATTTTTGTAATTTTGTTTTTGAAGTAGTGTAATTAATATAAGGGAGTTTCATTGTGATATTTCATACATATACACAATATACTTTGAACATATTTACCATGTCCTCCTGTACTTTTTTTTTTTTTTTGGTGGTGTTAGATATTGAACTCAGGGCTTCCTGCTTGCTAGGTAGGTTTGCTACCATTTGAACCACACCTCCAGTGTTTCTCTGTGTTGACTGTTTTTGAGATAGGGTCTCACTTTCTATCTGGGAAGGTCTAAGCTACTCTCCTCCTACTTGTATTACCCATTTCACTGGGATAACAGGTTTGTGTCACTGTACCCAACCATTGTACTTCTATAGCTGGGAGAATAGGCATGCCCCTAAGCCCACCCATTGGTTGAGATGAGGTCTTGAAAATTTTTGTGCCATGGCTTGCCTTGAACTCTTGTCCTTATCTCTGCCTTCCAAGACTGGCACTCTACCACTTGAACCATACCTCCATTTCTGGCTATTTGCCGGCTAATTGGAGATAAGGATCCCATAGATTTGTTTGCCTGGACTGGCTATGAACCATGATCCTCAGATCTCAGCTTCCTGAGTAGCTAAATTTATAGACATAAGCCAACAATAACCAATAGTGACAGACTTGGGGCAAAAAGTCATGTGAGAATGTGAGGTCCTTTGTTCAAGCTCCAGTACTGGAGGCAAGATCAGTATGAACAGTTGCTGTGGTTTAATCCTACTTACTTTGGAGCCTGTGTATTGATACCCATAGTGTTTGTACTAATAATTTACATTCCCACTAACATTTTTTAAGGAGTGCCTCCTTGCATTCTCAACTTGTTACTGTTTGTTTTCTTGATGATTGCAAGGATTGTTAAGGATGTTGACCATTTCTTTGTGTATTTACTAGCCCTTTGTATTTATTCTTCTGAAAATTATCTGTTCAAATCAAATTTTTTCAATTATTAATTGCTCTTTTGCTGTTTAATTTTTTGAGCTCTTTGTATATTCTTGAAATGAATCCTTGATCTGTTGAGTAGCTGGTGAAGATTTTCTCCCATTCTTTGGGTTGTCTCTTGGTTCTGGCTAATTTTTTTTCATGTCACATGTTTTCTCTCAGTAAAATATTATATCTCAATAATAAACCTCCTTGAATAAAGCAAAAAAGTCTTTTAGATTTACTCAGTTGTTTTTATTATTTCTTTGAACATACATGGAAAATACAAGTGAAATATATTAGTTACTACACTCCTAAAATGTTTTGCCATTAAATTTTATTTCTCTGAATCATTTTCTTTTCTACCCATAGTTGTTGATGTCTGTGTCTTTTAAAAAATACCATTTCTGTGCAGTTCTGAATGCTGACGATACAATATACCAAAAATATACACTACTTTTACCTGGATTTTTTGAAACCATTCCTATTTTCAAGACTGAATACTAGCATTTTCTTGATCTTACTAGATAATGTTAAAGATTTTTATCCAATTACTAGGATTTATGCTAATTTCTCAAATGTTAATTAAATAAGATGCCTGAAATGTTGAGAAGTGGCCATTAACTAAATATATCATCAGAAATAATAAGATCAGATTCAAGAGAAAATCTGTCACTACTACCACCTCTCCAGCAGCAATTATAATTGCTAACTTCAGAGAATTTTTTTTTCTAGTGCTGGGCTTGAACTCAGGGCCTGACACTCTTACTAAGCCTTTTTGCCCATTGATGCTCTACTATTTGAGTTACACCTCCACTTCTGTTTTTTTTTGCTGGTTATTAGTGGTAAGTGTCATAGATTTGTCTCCTCAAGCTGGCTTCAAACATTGATTTTCAGATCTAAGTCTCTTCAATACCAATGATTATATGGTAGGTGTGAGTGCCTGGCACACAACTAATTTTTTTCAAAAAGACGTATTGGAAATGAAACTATTTAGTATTTTGAATATAAAGCAAAGAGAAACCTGCTCAACAAAATAATACCCCAAAACTAAAAACACTGAGAACCTATTCAACAAAATACCAGAAAACTTCTTCAGCCTCAAGAAAGAGACTCTCACCTGAGAAAGGCATACAGAACTCCAAGCAGATAAGACAAGAGAAGAAACACTCCTAGACATGTTGTTGTAAAATCTCTGGAATTAATTTTAAAAGCAGCAAAACCAAAGAGGCTACTTCATTACAATGGAAAGATTAGAATAATGAAGATTTCTCAATGCAAACTCTAAATCCAAGGAGAGCCTGGAGAGAGATAATTGAAGCTCTGAACGACAACTGCCAGCCTAAACTGGTGTACTCAGAGAAACTATCATTCTCATTTGATGGGGAATCTAAAGTCTTCCATGTCAAACAAAAACTAAAAGAGTTCGTAAATACTAAACCAGCATTACAAAGGCTACTAAAGGAATGCATAGTCTCAGAAGACAATAGCAATCAAAGAAATACAGCAATGAATAGACACTACTAGAGGATTAATAAAACTGGAGGAAGATAGAAGCAAGAAACACAACAACAAAATGGCAGGAAACAGCATATATTTTGACAGTAACATTAAATATCATTTGACTCAATTCTCCAATGAAAGGCATAAAACAGCAACCTGGACCTAAAAATAAGATTCACCCATTTGTCTTCAGGAAGATATTTCACTGTCAAAGATAAACATAAATTTTGAGTGAGGAGATGGAAAAAGATCTTCCGAACAAATGTATCCTCCAAGAAGGCAGGAGTAGGTATACTGATATCAGGTAAGAGACTTCATGTTAAAATCAGCAAGAAGAGATAAAGAAGGTAACTTCATATTTATAAAGGAAATGAACCATGAAGACTAAATTACAGCGGTCATCTATATGCATCAAAAAGTAGAGCATTCAAATGCATTTAAACAGACATGTTAGACTTACAAAAAGTGATAGATTACAAAACAATTATAATGGGAGATTTTAACCCTACTCTTATGAAGGTACAGGTCAAGCAAACAGAAAATCAGCAAAGGAACCTTTGAGTTAAATGACAATGTGGACTTAATAGATATCTACAGTATATTTCACCCAACAACAACACAATATACATCCTCAGCAGCCCATGGAACCCTTAATAGAAGATATTCTAGGTCATTCAAAAACCTGAGCAAATACATTAACCCCCTGTATCCTATTGGATCACAATGGTATTAAATTATAACTTAACCTCAAAAGATACTACAGAAAAATTTCAAATATGTGGAAACTGAACAACAGCTAGGTCCCTAAAGAAATAAAGGGAGAAATCGGAAATTTCCTGAAATCCAATTAAAATGATAGCAATCCTACCAGAATCTCTAGGATACAGCAAAAACAATGTTGGGAGGAAACTTCGTAGTTCTAAGAGTCTACATAGAGAGAACAGAAATTAGTTAATAACCTCACAATGCAGCAAAAACTTCTAGAACAACAGTTAGAAAAAATCAACAAATCTCAAACTATTAGACTGAGAGAAATAGTAAAGATAAGAGCAGAAGGCAATGCATTAGAGACTAAGAATTGCACATAGCATTTCTTCATGTGTCTATTGGCTATTTTTATTCCTCTCCAGAGAAGTCTCTTTAATTCTTTTCCCCACTTATTAATGGAGTAGTTGTTTCTTTGAGGATTTGTTATGAGGAATTTAATTTTTGAGCTCTAGGTGAATTTTTGATATGAGGCCCTTGTCTGTTGTATAACTAGTGAAGATCTTCTCCCAATCTGTGGACTTCCTGTTTATCTTGCTAGCTATGTCCTTTTGCCATGCAGAAGGTCTGCAGTTGAATGCAGACCCATTTACCATTTTTGATCTGCTGTGTTTTGGATCTTTATTTTGTAAGTTTTGACCTGTGCCAAGGAGCCCTAGTTTATCCCCTACCCTTTCCTGTAATATTTTCAGGGTATCTGCTCTTGGGGAGGCAAGAGGGGGAGGATGCAGGGAAGGAATTCTATTATACTGTTGGTGGCAATGTAAAGTAGCCCAACTACTCTGGAAGGTAGTTTGTAGATTCCTCAAAAAACTAAATGTAGAACTACATTTACAAGCCAGCAATATCACTCTTGAGGTTCTACTCAGAGTATTACAAATCAGGATATGTTAAAGATCCTTACAATCTATGTTTATTGCTACGCTAGTTACAATAGCCAAATTATGTAAACAGCCCAAAATGTCATAGAACAGATGAGTGGATCAAGAACATGTGGTACATACATGCAATGAAATTTTACTCATCCATTAGAAAGAATGGTACATCACTTTCAGGGAAAGGAATAGATCTAGAAAAAAATCATGCATGTTAAATAAAGTTAGCCAGATTCAGAGAGATACATGGTGTATGTTTTCTCCCATATGTAGAACCTAGATCTAAAATACAGCTAGGCATGATATAACGTCGACAGGGCTCAGTGCATTTACAGACAAACTGACTAAAGGAGCTATGTTTAGGGGAGAAATCTAGCGGTATAACTCCTATGAATAACTAAAGTACTGAGACTAATTTTTTGTTCAGTTATGTGATCATGTGCAAACACTTTTTTCTTGGTTCTTCTATTTATATAGTGAGATTATTACAAACCTATAGTACAAAATTTCTTGAAAAAGTTACTAAATATATAAAATACCATACTTTTATAAAAGTATCATTTATGATGTTTATGACAAATGACAGATTGTTATTCATTGAGTTATTTTAAGTGCTTATTGATAATATTGGAGTTTGACTTGAGTTGGATGAATACTGTTTTTGCTCTGAATTTTGCTTTATTTCTGATTTTAATAACTTATACGTCTCTTTGGCATAATAGCAAAAGCTTATTGAAACTTCATTTCTTTCCTTTCATCTCTTAAATTAATTATTCAGGAGAATAGAAGGGTAAAGTAGTACAGATAACTAAATTACAAATGGGTTCTTGAAATATATCATGCAGACAGAAGACAGCAGCATTGTTCAATAATGTATAAGATAGAATTCCGTGTTTTCCCTGCTGATATCTACTGAAAGTAATATTGTAGTAGTGCCTGGAATCTGTTGAGCTCAAATAACCACGCTTAACCTATGCTTACATGTTTATGAAATGAATAGATACCTATAGTTTCTAAGTTTTTGTAGGTATAGATTAAGGCTCAGAAAAGTCTAAACAACTAACAAGCTGAGTGTTTTTTTTATGGCTGCCTCCCATTAGTAAAATAAATAAATAAAAAATAAATACCTTTTCTGTATCTCATAGAAAATCAGTTTGGAATTGGGGTGATGTAAACTCGTATTTTGGTTTTCTTTTTAATTTTATTATTATTTTTTATTGTAAATTCATTGTAATTTGTAAGTCTTACCAAAGTCGTTATGCCTTCTAATAAAATAGTGTTTCTTAATTTAAGAGGAGTTTTTAATTTATGTAGTGGTGGGATCTCCATATAAATGTTATAGGTTAGTAATGTTGATTACTTGCAATAATTCTAGAATGTTCTATTAATTTACTAACTCAGTGAGTGATAAATTTCAGTTTACAACTGAAAAAAAGTTTTGAGAGAGTCTCATAGTGTCGCTCAAGTTGGCCTCAAAATTGTGACCTTCCTGTCTCAACCTCCTGATTGCTGGTATTATAGGCGTATACCTCTACATTGAACACTTAACAATGAAAAACAAAATTCCCAACACTTTAAAAATGATCTGCCCTCTTTCCCCTTGAATTTCTTGGTATAGTTTAGGTGCCCAGAACTTGGAAAAGTTAACCATTTCAAATGGCCCAAATGTGCCTTTTATTTTAAAGAGTATTTCACATGAGTATTTGGCTGTGTTCATATTTACTTTGAGATAAATAATGGCCTTTTTTACATTCAGAATGTAGACAAATCACAAACTATGTAAATAACTTTGTAGGGCTTACTAGTTTTGACATAATGAATTGATGTTAGAAATTTAATACATGATATAAACATATATCAACAAATAAAGCATTAGCAGACAATCTATACATACTTGATTTTTTAAAATTTAATTTTATTTCTTTTTGGGTCCGGTCATGAGGCCTGAACTCTTGGCCTGGGCACTGTCCCTCAGCTCTTCAGCTCAAGGCTAGTGCTCTACCACTTGAGCCACAGCGCCACTTCCAGCTTTTTTCTTTTTGCTTATGTGGTGCTGAGGAATCGAACCCAGGGCCTCATGCATGCAAGGCAAGCGCTCTACCACTGAGCCACCTTCCCAGCCTCCACATACTTGATTTTTGTATAAAGTATCTTGATGTAAGGATTAAAAAGATAGAGGGGGCTGGGAAGGTGGCTCAGTGGTAGAATGCATGCCTTGCATGCATGAGGCCCTGGGTTCAATTCCTCAGCACCACATAAGCAGAAAAAGCCAGAAGTGGCGCTGTGGCTCAAGTGGTCAAGCACTAGCCTTGAGCTGAAGAGCTGAGGAACAGCACCCAGGCCCAGCGTTCAGGCCCCACGACTGACCAAAAAAAAAAAAAGAAATAGGAAAATCTGTATAATTACTCTTTTATTCTTAGATTGGTATAACAATATGGAGGTAATATAATTACCTTTTATTTCAATCCAAATATTGGAGTTTTTTAATGTATCAACTGTTTTGTTTTTAAAATTAAGAGTAACCATTAAAACAGGAATCATTGACTTGTAGAGTGACATAAATATACTCCTTAGAATAACCAGATGAAAATTGTGCTGTGATGCATTTTTTTAAAAAAAAAAAATAAGGTGACTTCAAAGAAGGTGGAAGATGAATAAATATGAACCTTTCCATAGTGTAATTGCAACTTTTGTATTCTGATCGTATTTTCTGTGTAATTTGCTATCTTGATAGCAGACAGAAGTATAAGACTCCTTCTGAGTAGGAAATTAAATAATAAAGTTTATGTTCTATTGTTTTTACAGCAATTTAGATTTGAATAAACAAATAAAAATAAAAATAAGCCAGGCACTGGTGGCTCAAGTTTATAATCCTGGCTACTCTGGAGAATGATATCTGAGGAGCTCAGTTCAAAGCCAGACTAGACAGTAAAGTCTGTGAGACTGTAATCTCTAATTAGCCACCAAAAAGCCAACACTGGAGCTGTGGTTCAAATGGTAGAGCATTAGCCTTAAGCAAAACTCAGGGATAGTGCCCAGGGCCTGAGTTCAAGCCCCAGGACCAGCACAAAAATAAAAAAAAGAGAAAAGAAAAGTAACAGTATTGTTATAGTTTTTAGATTCTTAGCCCAAAGTTTCTGATTTCTTACTATATTGTTACTTGTTCCAACCTTCAGTTTAAATGATCTGTAAAATGTAGATTAGCTATAATGCAGTTACTTACTCTTGTGATAGTTTATTTAAAGCAAAATAAGCTATGAATGATAAAGTAAAAGAGCTAACTTTTGTGTTCGCATTTCTTAGGTTTCAATAGATCAATCTTAAAATAGTTGAAAAGATTTTTTTTAACTAAAATTGTATCAAATGTGACAAGCTCAATCTAAATTGCAGCAGAGAAACAAATATAGGAATAAGAAAAAAAAAACCCATAGCAGCTTAGAAAAATAGAAAAAAGATGTAATCAGTAAGCCATAAAGTTATGAGGGTTTTCTGATGAGATTAGATTATTGAAAACTGTTAGTACTGTACAGTCTGTAACACATCAGGAAAAATATCTAGGTTCTAAGTAGAAAATAGACTTGCTTATTTTGATAGTTTCAAAATTTACCCAACTTTACTATGAACAGGGTTATTGCAGAGAAATGGCCCTGTGAGCAGTATCAGGATGGTTAGGAGACCATAGAACGTTGATTCTTTTGTTTGGGGAGCAGGGTCAGTCATGGGCCTTGAATTCAGGGCCTGGGCTCTATCTTTGAGCTTTTTCCGCTCAAAGCTAGCACTCTATCACTTTGAGCCACTTCGGTTTTCTAGTGGTTAATTGGAAATAAGAATCTCATGAACTTTCCTGCCCTGTCTGGCTTTGAACAGTGATCCTCAGATCTCAGCTTCCTAAATAGGTAGGATTATAGGCCTGAGTCATAGGTGCCTGGCTGGAACTAGCAATTCTTGAAGAAAAAAATCTGAATGAAGAGAATGGTGAAACACTTTATATTTGCAGAAAATTTTCATAATGCCAAAGAGAGGATTTGTATACAACAAGAATGCAAAAAAAAAATGCAGCTATCCTAATTATAATTGGGAAAGTAACAGCAAATTGAAAATTTCTGTTTAGAATTTTGAAAACATTATATTGAGAAAGATACAATGAAAATACTTTTTTGTGATTACTAAGAGGTAAAAAATATAGATGCTTGAAATCAAAGTTACTACTAATTTAATCCAAAGTTGGTCTTACAAATCTTATAATATTTGCTGACACAGGCAAAGACCTAAGATTAAAGACTGTATGGATTTGAGGGAAGAGATCCTTTTTTTTTCTTTCTTTCTTTCTTTCTTTCTTTCTCTCTCTCTCTCTCTCTTTCTTTTCTTTCTCTTTCTTTCTTTCTTTCTTTCTTTCTTTCTTTCTTTCTTTCTTTCTTTCTTTCTTTCTTTCTTTCTTTCTTTCTTTCTTTCTTTCTTTCTTTCTTTCTTTCTTTCTTTCTTTCTTTCTTTCTTTCTTTCTTTCTTTCTTTTTTGTCAGTCATAGAGCCTGGGCACTGCCCCTTAGCTCTTCAGCTCAAGGCTAGTGCTCTACCACTTGAGCCATACTGCCACTTCCAGCTTTTTCTGCTTATGTGGTACTGAGGAATCGAACCCAGGGCCTCATGCATGCAGGACAAGCACTCTACCACTGACCACCTTCCCAGCCTGAGGAAAGAGATATTTGGACCACTACTATATTCCAAGTTAGAGCTCAGACTCCTTTATATAGCCAAGATTCTTTTAAACAGGACTTAAATAAAGGGGAGCCTAAATTTAACTTCCATTTGAGAGACATCAGATAAGTTACCTTCTCTTGGCTTTTAGATAGCATACTGGAAAGATTCCCATAAAACTCTGAGGTATGCCTTCGTGTGGATATGAGATTCCAATTTATTCTACGCACCTTGTTCATTAAATGAAAGAAAATTATTAAGAAGTTTTTAAATAAGTGTTGCAGTGCTGTAATGCATAATAGAAAAGCAAAAGTATGTACACTTTTAGAGTGGTTCTCCCTCACAGTATATCCTATGATAGATCCAATAAGATGCTTGTATAGTCCAATGCTTTTTAAAAAAAAAAAAAAAACAACAAAATCCCACAATAACCCCCAAACCAGAAAATTAGCAATCAATGAGAGTGAGCAAGAAAAGCAATACAGTTTGATCCCTGAATATTAGATATTGAAATTATTAGATAAAAATCTGTTATATACATGTCAAATTAGTAATACAAAAGAAAATCAGAAACACGAGTACAGAGCAAAACTACCAGGAAAATGAAGACCTGAAATTATTAAAAATATAGATAAATATAAATTAAAAATATAACAAACTTGAAAAGCATTCAAAGGTAAGTAGATTAAATCAGCTGGTCAGAGAAATAACGAAACTGAAGATATGGGAAACAAAATGAAAACAAAACAAAACCTGAGAGATGAAAACAGAAAAGGAATGTTTAGATATAGAAGAATAGAGATGACACATACTTAAAATTGGAATTTCAAAAAAGAATGAAGAGATTGTCACTATCCAAAGAAAGAATGACTAAGAACTTTTCACAATTAAAAGATGTGAATCATTAATTAGCCTGAAGAACACAAAATGCAGAGAAAGAAAAATAAATGAATAACACCAAAACCTAAAATAAGTTAAAAGCGGTTAGAAATAGATTACTTACAAAACTGGAAATTAGACTGACAACAGACTTCTAAACTTTAAGAATATATGCTGGATATAATAAAATACTAAGTGAAAACAGTTATCCAGAAAATAAAACTAGAAAATCATTCAAAAATGAGGGTTTAGAAATAGATTTTCAGAAAAATGAGATTGATAAAATTTAACCATACTGTTAGTGATTATGTGGGACAGTGAAAACTCTTAGCTGATGGAAGTATAAAAATACTGTCGAGAATAATTTGACAATATATAGTAATTTTTGTGTGTGTGTGTGCCAGTCCTAGGGCTTGAACTCAGGGTTTGTGCACTGTCCCTGAGCATCTTTTGCTCAAGGCTAGCACTCTACCACTTGAGCCACAGTGCCGCTTTTGGCTTTTTCTGTTTATATGGTACTGAGGAATCAAATCCAGGGTTTCATGCATGCTAGGCAAGCACTCTACCACTAAGCCACATTCTCAGCCCTGTATAGTAAATCTGATTGTGCATTTTTCAGTGAGCCATGAATTCTGGTTGTATAAGAGCATCTATAGTATATACACGTATTTTAATGAGCGTCTTTCTCTTTGTACATATATACTCATTATTATTAAAGTTACAGCCACAACAAAACTAGAATTAGAAATTCAGTAAACAGGTAATAACTTCTTAAATGTTTTCCTTTAGTTCTAGGTCTTATCACTTTATTTACTTTCTCTTCACTCCCTATCACTTTGTTTTCTTTTTTAAGTATCAGTTGCTCTTAATAGTAATATAATTTTAATGATTAGTTACAAACTGAGATTTGGAAAACACTTAAACCCATAATTTGTGTGTAGAGACAAGAATAGCAATATTGATAGCAATATCCTGTGTAAGAGTGACAAACTTTTATATGGAAAAGTGAATAAAACAAACTGTAGCATATTCATGTAAACACCTTAAAGTAAATCATGATAAATTGGTGAATTATGCCTGTATTCAATAAATACATACATATATAAAGCAAATTGCCAAATAATACATAAAAAGGGGGTGGGGGGGGTGGGAGATGGGAAGGGGAAACAAAGGAGGAGGCAACAATGCTTGATAAGAAATGTATTCATTATCTTGCCCATGTAATTGTAACCCCTTTGTACGGTATTTTCACAATAAAAAAAATAGCTGGAACAAAAAAAATGCAAAGCAATTCTATATATGGTTTTGTCTTACATATATAAGAACATGTAAAGAAATGGATTTAGTTTATAATCACCAAAGTTAGTTTTCTCCTTTAAGCAAGGTATTTCTGTTTTCAGATGACATTTTTTCTTCAGCCGAATGATAAATACATAGATAGTTTTAAATCATACCTTTTACGACTTTATATATCTAAGATATTTCACAACAGTTTTTTTAAAAAATGGGGAGGATGCTGGGAATATAGTTGGGGGTTGTGTGCTTGTGTAGCAGGTATGAGGTCTTGGGTCTTATAACTAGCCTTATGACAAAACAAAATACAGCATAGTAAAATGCAATATTGACAGTCATATGGACTGTTTTTCTTTTAGAAAGTATGTTAAAAAGAATTGGATAGTATAAGAGAAAAGTTAAAACATATAGAATAGATCCAATCAGCATGCCATGATATGAGAAACTGGCATTCCGGAAATAAATACGATGTAAGCAGCCGAAGTAGTAGATAATGAAACAGGACAAAAATTTCCTCACATGAAAAATACAATGAAATAAGAAAAACCGAAATAAAATTTCAGTAAAATCAAATACCAGTAAGACTTATGAATTTGGGGGATCAAAAGAAAGTCAAGTTTTCAGACAGAGAAAAGGACTACTCATATATATATATATGTATATATATATATATACACGCATATGTATATAAATACTCTTATATGTACATATATATATATATATACACACACACACTAACCGACAGTAGAACAAAAACTATTTTTCAAGCATTAAAACAAAAATATATACTCTTCTAAAAGACTATGAACTGAAGTGGGAGAGAGCTGGGAGGAAGGGGTGATATCCAAAAAGAAATTACACTTTACTTGACCTAAGTATCTGTAACCCCTCTATATATTACCTTTGTAATAGCAATAAAAATTTTAAAAAGGGACTATGAACTGTAATAACTACAGATTTGAAAAAAATTAATTTATTATTAGGAAGTACTTAAGCAAAGTGAAATGAATCAGAGTGAAGAATCCTGGCCCAAAAGAGAAATGTATATATTAAACATTGAGAAACAAAACTAAACAAACAGAAATCAAAGCAATCAGTAAAACTTAAGGTTAAATCTAAATTATTATCAATAATTTGCTTTGTAATATAACAATTTTTAAGAAAGAATATTTATGTTTTAATAGTAAGAAAACTTGACAGAGCTTTATTGAATGAGTAAAGTAGCAGGCAAACAGCCAAAAAGCTGACAGAGAAGCAGAAAGGCAGAGGCACACTCTAAGGGAGTGTGGGTACTCTCAAAGGGAGAGATGAGAAAATAGTTTTAATAAAATGGAGGATATGAATGAAAACTGATGACTGGGAAATAAAAATTCTAGATGAATAAAAAGTTGGTAGGCTTCGGATGGATGGAAAAAGGTAGAAGAAAATTATGCATACTATGCAGTGCAAGGGATTTCTATGCAAAAAGTTACAGGGGTAGGCACTTTACAGTTGTAAATAAAATAAACTTCAGATATAGACTGAAGTACATTCTAGATCCCTTCATAAATAAGATAATACATAAATGTTGAAAATTTGATAATTTTGAGAAAGGAAAGCAAATGATCAATTTACAACCTTTGCTATATATATTTGGAAGGATGTATTTTTTTTTTTTTTAAAAAAAAGCCAAACTTGGTGGAGCGCATCTTGATATCCTAGCACAAGGGGACCTGAGGCAGGATGATTAAATTTGAGTCCAGTGTGGGAGACCCTATCTCAAAAAAGCAAAATGAAAGAAAACCCACAACAGTAACAAGTACAAATTAAGAAAGGGTAAGAAAGAGTGACATTATAAGTCTGAGGGAATTCCTTGATGATAAGGAGAGGTAAGAAGGGGTGACATGGATAGAGCCAATGTGAGGAAATTCCTTGGTGATAGTAAGTAGGCAGATGAGAAGAACAGAGGAACAAGAGCACAGAAAATACAGAGTACTCAAGAAACTCCATTTGTGGTGTTCATAGTCTCAAGAAATTGAACTGTGTAGTGTGGCTTATCAAATTAAAAAACACACACACAAAAACCACATATAACAACTGGCCTCTCCTCTTTCTTCTTTGTACGTAGTACTGCTTGTCACCAGGAGTATTTGTCTATTCAGATGATTCTAGAGGTTTCTGATACATATATTGAGATTGGAAAGAAGCACAGAGCCTGAGAACTGTGCTAGGAATACATTTTTGGGGAAGGGAAGGGAAAAGGAAAAGGAAAGGAGGCTCCATATTTTCCCCCAAAGAAAGCCCTCCTATGTTAGCAGTCTTTTTGGATTTCAGCTCACCCTAAATTAAAATGTACATCTTCTCATTCAGAGAAGATGCTTTTGGAGAGGAACAGACCAACAAGAGAAAACCAGTTAGCTAGTTCTGGAACCCCGTTCACAAACTTGGCTAACACAGGTCACCATAAAACCAACAACATAAAATAGAAAATGAACTTAACAGTAAAAACTGAGCCCTGATGGCTAGGAACTGTTCAAGAAATACAAGGAACTTAATGTTATTTGTACTTCCAGAGAAAGGATAAAATAACCAGAAAATTGTATCAGGCTGTTCTGAAATAAACAACATGAAAACTTCTCAGAAACTAAAAATGTGATTATTCCAAAAATTCGAAGTACTAAAAGCTGAATTAATGATTTAGATGGAAATTTGAGGGAATGTCTTAGAACATAAAAATAAAAGAATGTAGATAGGAAATAGTAGCAAATACTTACGTGACACGAAGCATGGAAACAAGGTAACTCATTCTTCTGAGGATATTGGCAGGAAGAAAATAAAGAAGTACTGACTAGCTACTATAGAGTATTAATACTAAAATAGATGAGTGAGATTGATAATGGATTCCTGTGAAAAGTTGGGAGAAGAGTATGCATAGTATGATAGCTGTGTTCAGAAATGGTGTGTGTGTTTAAATGTGTACAAGAGAAAAAAAGACAAGAAATCATGAAAGTTAGTAAAGTTTTCTTTATTTTTCTCACTTCTTCATGAATTTCCCCTCCCACCTATCAGATAAAGATTTTATCTTGAAAAAAGACTGGAGAAATGAAAGTAATATTTTTCTTATCATGTAATCTATAAGGAATACTTTTATTTAAAAATTAAAAATTGAAAAGTTATACTGTTGAGGCAAGTCAGGGGACAATATGAAATAGTTAACCTGAATAATTTTTTTAATTTAATTTTTATTTTTTTTATTGTGAAATTACTGTACAGAGGGGTTACAGTTACATGGGCAAGATAGTGAGTACATTTCTTATCAAGCATTGTAGCCTCCTCTTTAACCTGAATAATTCTAACAATGCTTATAGATGGTATAGCTTCCCTCCCTCCCTCCCTCCCTCCCTCCCTCCCTCCCTCCCTTCCTTTCTCCCCTCCCCCCTCTCTTTTTCTTTATTTCTTTTTGTGTGGGTCATGGGGCTTAAAACTCAGGGCCTGGTCACTGACCCTGAGGCTTTTTTTGCTCAAGGCTAGTGCTCTACCACATTGAGCCACAGCTCCACTTCCAGTTTTCAGATTGTTAATTGGAGATAAGAGTTTCATGGACTTTCCTGCCAGAGCTGGCTCCAAAATGAGATCTTCCAATCTCAGCTCCTGTAGCTAGGATTACAGGTGTGAGCCACCGATACTTGGCTATACTTTTACTTCTTAGCAGCTCTCTCCAGTACTATTACGAATTCTTACAGAAGCATTTTCACTTACCTCTCAGTTTTTTATTTTTATTTTTTATTTTTTTGGGTCCGGTCTTGGGGCCTGAACTCTGGGCCTGGGCGCTGTCCCTCAGCTCTTCAGCTCAAGGCTAGCACTCTACCACTTGAGCCACAGCACCACTTCCGGCTTTTTTCTTTTTGATTATGTGGTGCTGAGGAATCAAACCCAGGGCCTCAGGCATGCAAGGCAAGCGCTCTACCACTGAGCCACCTTCCCAGCCCCCTTTCAGTTTTTTAAATTAAATAAACAAAAGTAAACAAAAACCAGGATATTGAGATGGGAATGGCTAATGATTCACTTTTTGCATATGGATTTTATTAGGGTTGGTGTGTATGTAGAAAATGCTTAGGTTGTCCTTAAATTCTAGGTATTGCTTTATTGATATCTAATATCTATCATTTTTTGTGGAAATGAGTTAGCATACATGTAAGTTAAAATAATGAATGGTGAAGAAAAACATCCAGGAGAATGACATTCAAGATTCTGAAAGTAATCCTGGTGGGTTGTTTTAGGTTGAGAATAGAAATTGCTAAGCATCAGAATCATAGTAACATGTAAGTATAATCACAAAGGTGTGAAGTGGTGTTCTGGATCACCTGAAAGGCCTTATCCTTTTTGCGAAGAGATGGATATGATCCTTGGTCTCAATATGCCACATCTACTGTAAACTTCTGAACCCTCCACCATCATTCAGGATGCATCTCTAAGGACTGAAGAAGTAGTGGATTTTATGGGAAAGAGAACCTGAGGATCCTTGCCTGGGATAAGTTATGGAAAGAAAATCTTGCAGGTATTCTTCTATATTTTACTTGGTTGTTGTACTTTGTCTAGATAAAAGAGTGCTTAGTGTGGGGGAATTGTGGGAGGTGGGAGGATTGAGGTAAAGTATAGGTCTTTACTAAAAATAATTAGGAAAGACTATGAGCACCTTTCTTATTTTTTCCCCTATTTTTGTTCAGCCTTTCTTGTCATCTTCCTAATAAAAGAAATTTTATTAGAGTTCTTGAATTCTAGATTTATTTCTTCTATGAATAATAAGATTCACCAGGAACATTAGGTACAAAACATGCCGTTGTAATAGTATTAGCTTTCAGCATCTTTTAGAAACTAATGGAAGATGTTTAGGTCTGTCAATTGAATTTTGAACATTTTGAATAAATGCTGTAAAATCTTAGTTGTAATAATTTGTTGATTATCTCTTCTTTGCGTAGGTTAATTGGCTATTTAACCATTTGACACACTAATTTATTTCTCAAGACTGGCAATGTTTAACACAGCTATGAATTTTAATTAAGTGGTTAATTAACTAGAGCACTTTACATCTTGTCTTTCATTTCCTATTTTTTTCTTGACTAGGAGAGATTTAAGTATGCTAAGAGTTCAGATAAAGCCTTCCAAGACAGTCCAATTTTAGCTTAAAAATATTCAAAAGATTTATTTTTTCAAATGATTTCTAAGGGAATTTCTTGGAGAATTTCTAGGAGTTCTCTTACTTGAGATTTTAAAAATGGTATCTTCAGCTGTATTTGTGATTATTGGCAAAGAAATGTGTGTGGGTATGTAAGGGAAAG
Source organism: Dipodomys spectabilis (assembly GCF_019054845.1). Classification (NCBI taxonomy): domain Eukaryota; kingdom Metazoa; phylum Chordata; class Mammalia; order Rodentia; family Heteromyidae; genus Dipodomys; species Dipodomys spectabilis. Next base: position 528,725 of record NW_024871042.1, read on the forward strand.
TTGTTTTTCCAAATTTAGAGCAGTTGGAGCTTACACCTGTAATAACCCAATTAAATCAAAGTAAACAAAGATTATGTCAGAATAAATTTGACTAAGGTAAATTTAAGTGAAATAAAAGAATATATTAGTAGTTTTCTTCCTTTTTCTTTGAAAAATAAGAAATGATGTTCTTACGAGAGAATTTTGTATTATTTTTTCTTCCTTTCTTTCCCCTAGTTTCATCCTTAGGAGAGGAGCCCTTTTATCTGATCTTGTTCTTCCAGTCCATTTTGAATCAAGAAAGTCCCATTGAAGACTTCTGTGAGAAGAAACTGTTTTGAAGAAAGAAAAAGAGATACTGTTTGGGAGAAGGCAAACAAGATCAAAGAACGACAGAAACATGCATTTTTGTTGTATAACATGGAGAAAACTTCTTAATGTGAACATAGAGAACTGAGAAGTGAGTAAATTAAAGAATGACTGCATTTTATGGGTTTTGATGGAAAAATGCTGGTCTGCTAATGTGGAAAAACAATTGGAGCTTCAAACTCAGAACTTTGTGTCTCTGCTGTGTGCAGTTATCATCAGCTCTGAACATTCAGACCTCCCTTTGTCCTCCATGAATGATGGCAATCTTAATTCTATTTCAGCAATGATTCCAAGATGAATGAAAATACATAGTGTCTGCCAAAACCTAAAAAAACTGCAGTCCATGTATTAATCCCTAGAGCTTTATAATGTACCCCTCTGGCATTTAAATTTTTGATAATGCTCCATCACCAACAGTTTTTGTCAATAAATTCTAATTTTTAAAAATGAAGTGTGATGATTCCTATCTGTATTGTGTTAAATCCCCAATTTGTTATCAATAGAAAGCTTAAATGATTCTGCAACTTAATAAGTGTGATTTTAAGCTTTTCGTTTTTTTTAAGACCTTACATTAGTGTGTATGTTAAAATAAGCCTTAAAATAGTACATACAGTGCAATGCAAAGGTTATTGATTTTTATATTAATTTAGTTAAATTTGCTATAAGCTTTTGCCGCAATCTCAAGTTTTGGAGAATAAGAATTTATGGTGTTATTTAGAAAACATCTCATGAATTGATTTGTGTAGATGTTTCATGAATTTTTATTTTTTAAGTATTTGATATATTCTGTTAGGCAGACTTTATGTATGTATATATGTATGTATGCATGTATGTGTGTGTGTATGTATGTATTTGTGGTGCTGGTACTGGGCTTGAACTCAGGGCCCCGTGCTTTTACTTGCCTTTTTTCCACTCAAGGCAGATGCTTTCGTCCTTCATTTCTGGTCCCCCCTGCACCCCTTGGTTAATTGGAGATAAGAGTTTTGTGGATATGTCTGCCCAGGCTAGTTTTGAACTTCAGTCCTTAGATTTCAGACTTCCTGATTGGTTAGGATTATAGACATGACCACTGGTCTAGCTCCGTTAGGTAGCTTTTGTTTGGAAAACAAGAGAAGGACTTCATACTTTTGAATTTAGAATTACTTCAGTTCTTCAGGTTGCTATTGTAATTGGAATTCTGAACTTCGTTTCTTCTGTCTTCAGTCATCCTTAATTTTAAGAAGAAGTTTAAATTAGAATTTTTAGATTAGTGTGGCTCAAGTAAATAGATACCTGCCTAGAAAGTACAAGGTCTACAGGTCCATACACAAACAAGTTCCATATTGAATGTAATAGCTTAAAAAATATGTTCTTTCCTTATAAAGAATTTCATTGTGATATTTACATATAAACATATAACATATACTTCGATCAAATTGACCTTCTATTACTCTCTCTCTTTTTTTCTTTTTGCTGGTCCTGGGGTTTGAACTTGGTCTGGGCCCTGTCCCTGAGATTCTTTTTGTTTAGGGCTTGCACTCTACCAGTTGAGCCACGGCGCCACTTCTGGCTTTTTCTAAGTAATTCATTGGTGACAAGAGCCTCACAGACTTTCCTGCCCAGGCTGGCTTCAAACTGCTATCCTCCTATCTCAGCCTCCTGAATAGTTACTCTTTGTTACTTCTTGTCCCTCTCCCCTTTCTAAACAGTTTGTTTTCTTTTGTTTTATAGTGCTAGTCCTGAGGCTGAACTCGCAGCCTGGGTGCTGACCCTGAGCATTTTTGCTCAATGCTAGCGTTTTTACCACTCAAGTCAAAGCTTCACTCACTCTGGCTTTTTTGCTAGTTAATTGGAATTAAGAATCTTGCCGACTTTCCTGACTGGACTGGCTTTGTACTGTGATCCTCAGATTGTAGTCTCCTGAGTAGCTAGGATTACTTGCCTGAGCCACCATTGCCCAGCTTGTAGTGCTTCCTATTATGCTATTTTCATACTCTTCAAGTAACTGTTCAATAATTATTAAAAATATACAGAATATAGCTTATATTCCATTTCATAACTTTGTAATTTATTAGTTGCAGAAAAATGCTTTTTGAGGTCAGTAAGTTGCATAATTTGCTATTCCTGTGATATGAATGAAAGAAAATTGAACATTGATTGTGATCCCTGGGACCATCAAGATAGAAGAAGCCACCCATGTCTACAAGATTAATATGGATATTTGAAATGTAATAAAAATTCTTACAGAAAGTAGTTTCAATTTAACCTGCTTTCTCAATTTGCTTTTGAAGACACAAAATTGCCCCAGAAAATTTGAATTTACTTGTATACATACTTTCTAGTTTTTTTCTCCATGGTCCTTAGAAATAACAGGCAAGAGAACAACATTTATCCACTAGACAGGGGAAAAAGATCAGTATCATTTAAATACTATACTAGTGAACATTCTGACTATACCAGGTACTAAATTGGTCAGCAGCATTAACTGTAAAAAGCTTGCTCAGATTAAAAAATGACTCACGCCTATAATCCTAGTTACTGAGATCTGAGGATCACAGTTCAAAGTCAGCCTGGGCAGGAAAGTCCATGAGACTCTTATCTTCAGTTAACTACCAGAAAATCAGAAGTGGTTCTGTTGCTCAAAATGGTAGAGTGCTAGCCTTGAATGAAAGAGTTCAGGGACAATGCCCAGTCCCTGAGTTCAAACCCCATGATGGACCAAAACAAAAAAAAAAATGAAAGTTGATATTTGTTTACTCAGATATATAATTAGGAGCTTGGACTTTATAAACATTAATGCCTGTCTTAGAAATATTGGTTATATAATACCTGAAGAGTAGAGATTTGATTTTAAATATGATATTTAATTTACCAACGAAATGGAATAATTTTGTCTCTGAGGAAAGATTAATATGAAGCATCTGTTCGAGGAGTTGAGCACTGCTTTAGTCAACTAAAACATTAGGACATTTTCTTTAAATCCTAATTATTGCTAGTAGATATCTGTGCTGGCCTGGACTTATTTATAGGGTATAAAATTTAAAATATAATCATTTCAAAATACCAGAAAGTGGCAATAGATTTGGAGGTGTCAAGAAATAACCAGATGTTATATTGAAGACATAATATTTATTTTGCTTTACATTTATTTTGTGATTTGCCCATGGAATTGTGGGTAAAATCAAGCACAGTTCATCAGGGGGAAAAATATTAGGCTTATTGGATAGTATTATACATTGAAGTGTGGAAGTATCTAAGATAAACACAAAGTTAGGAGAAAAATCCATCAAAAATCAGATTCGATATGTAGGCTTTCCTGAATAGGTAACTTAAAAAAATACGTTATTCTAGAAAATCCAGTATATAGTTAAGATCTGAGTGTATGATACTAAGATATAGTTTATTAGCTTTTGTTTGTAACTCTTTGGGTCAATACTGAGCTCATTATCTTCATTTCAAACCTGATCACCCTTCACTCCTAGTTTTTGGGAATGACTTCATCTATTCAGCTGTTTCAGTTCCTTATTACTACACAGTATGAGTTATATCCAGGAGGCCCTAAATCATTCATTATAGTGTTTTGACTTCTGTTCTCCTATCTGTACTACTCTTGGCATAAACATTTCTTATTAAGACTGTAAAGGCAGCTTCATTCATCTAAACTGTATTGCCTAATGTATATAGTTCTCAGTTTCATAGAAAACCTGATCATACTACCCTTTGTTTTGGCTCAGTGAAGAAAAACAAAATGGAAGTTTGCTGAGGAAAAATGATACAGAAAAGGAAAGGGAGCAAATAAAATTTTGGCTCTCCCTTTCTCTTAAAATTGTTTTTTTATATAAAGGACTTTTATTACCCTGAAAGATCTTTGAAAGCATATTAATTTTGGTTTAGTTATCTGTTCCCTCCTCCATCCTTATTATTGATGATCTCTAGCATGTTCAAACATTTTTGCACCTCTCAGTTTTCTAAAGAAAAAAATGAGCACAATCATTCATTAGAATTATTATGAAGAGATTACATGCATGATATTGCTTAGTAACTTGGTCTGGTACATAGTGTTAGCTGCTGTTATAACTGTTGACCTTCACCTCTTTCCATTGTCCTTCCTATTTATGTAAGATTATTCAAAGCACTTCTTGTATTTATTTTACTTTACTTGTTTGTTAACTGTTGCCTTTCCCACTATGTTGAAAACTTACTTTGAATATATAAGCTGTCTTATTTTTTATTATATTTCCTGTGATTGATATTTCATCAAATGATTTGTAGGAAATAGTATGTATGAGACTAATTCTTATAGGTTTTGAGAGATTGTAAAATTTCAAGATGCCCTTAAAAATTATTCTGTACTTTGGATTCCTGAAGAACTTTTTTTTTTTTTTTTTTGTCGTGGGGCTTAAACTCAAGGCCTAGGTTCTGTCCTGAGTGTTGTTGCTCAGTGCCACTGGTGTTTTGGGGGTTAATTGGAGATAAGAGTCTCCTGGACTTTTCTGCCCAAGCTGGCTTTTAACTGCAGCTCTCAGATCTCAGCCTCCTGAGTAGCTAGGATTATAGGCATGAGCCACTGATTCCTGGCTCTGAAGAAAAGCAGTTTGTTTTACTGGTCTTTGTGAGAATGGTATTCTTTGTTGAGTGCTTAATAGATGGTGAGTGTGTTGGTCAATTTGAACAAAAATTGGAATGTAAATATGAATGCCATTATTAATTATGGAAGGTACTATTTTCATGTGCAGTTGAGAATATATAAATTCTATGTTACATACCTTCAATCCCATCATTTAAAAACATTTTCAGGTTTTTTTGTATGCTTGCTTGATTCTTTACCCTTCTTCCATATGTATTTTTCCTCAGCAGACTTCTCTTTTGCTTCTCATTCTTAGACAAAACAAGGGAAGGTGGATGCTTCTTATCTGAAATGACTTGATTTTATGATTGATAGCTGACGAGTTCTAGAAAAGAACAAGTGAACTACTGGAACAAAGTCAGAACTTAGGTTTCTATATGTAGAAGATACAAATTTTTCTTTATAACTGCCAGTTAAAATTGGAATTAGGTGCTTCACCAAATTGTCCCTTATCACGTGAAATTGTTGTTGTTGTTTTTTTTTTTTTCTAGATGAGGTAATATATTCTTTCACTCTTCTATTTAGATGTATCTTACCCTGAAATCAGGAAAAAAGAACTTAGTAATGCTTTATTATTTACAAATTCAAGTTTTTAACAGCAGCCTATAAACAAATACCCTTCCTTCTTTTCATCATTTTGCAAGTAGATTATTTGTTCTTGACTCTCTCTGAAGCAATTAGTTCATCTTTCAATTCTACTACTTTCTCACCTATAGAGATTAGTTTTGATATCCAAATTCCAACTTGGTCCTTATGAAGATCTTTGTGGAAGTTATTCATGTAGAGTTCCAGAGATTTGTAATTTCTTACTCCTACCCCCACACAACTGTACACATAATTCAACCAACGTTACTGTCCAAGACAGCAGTCCTTCTACCTTCAAACTTTGATTAAAAAAATCTTGTTAAATGATTTTTTTGTATGGTGAATTTTTAGTTTCCAGAAATAGTTCAAGGTGAATATTCCATTTGGTAATGCTTTTTAGTTGAATTATTAATCTCTTTAAAAAATTGCCCATCACTACTAGATTATTTCTTGAAATAGGCTCTCTAAATTTAGCTTTTATATTTTTTGCTTATCATTTTTATTATTAAAGTAAAAAATATGTCTATTTATTGCTTCTGTGTAGAAAATAATCTACTCATAAATAGAAAACAGCTGCTTATTCATCAAGACTTTTGTTGTTGTTGTTTAAGTCTGGGACTTGAATTTCATACCTTATATTTTCACGCTAGCACTCTACCAGCTGAGCCACACCTCCACCTAACATTTTTTTAAAGCTCTTCTAGTTATATCTTTCAAGTATTTGAGTTTCACAGTTGAATGAATGAAATAAAATTTCTAATGTCTACAAGTCTTTAAATTATTAAACTAAACAGTCCTGAGTAGGACTATAGGGACAAAGGGTAAAGGGATATGGTAGGGAGGACTTTATAGAAGAGATAGCTATTATTGAAGAGATAACTAAGCCAAGATTTAAGAGTCACTTTGGGAGAGTGCATTGGTGGAGTGCCAGGAAGTAGAAAAAAAAGTTTAAGTTTTAAAGATCTATAGGGTTCTAAAACTCTGAAGGCACTTCTAAAGGTATGTGCAGCTTTTTACGGGGAAGAGGCAGGCAAAGCAGCTGCAGGGGTCAGAGACTAATCACCTAATAAGGGTTCTCAGACCAGTACTTTATCATTTATATGTGAAATTCTCCTTTATATACAAATCCTGACTTTGTAAGTCTAGATTGGACTACATATATTCAGTAGATGATGTTCCATGTTATGCTGAGGATGCCGGTTCACTGACCACATTTTGAAACATTTATAGACTATTATGAGGCTTTTGCTTTTATTCTGTGGGGGACTGAAGTAATGTTATGATCAACTATGATTTTACTTACTTTATTTTGGACTGGTGTTTGAACTCAAGGCCTTGAAGTTGCTAGGCAGGCTTTATCACTTGAGCCATACCTTTACCCCTCAAGTTTTCAATTTAAAAAATTTTGTTTACGTAAAGACACACACACACACACACACACACACACACACACACACACACACACACACACACACACACACACACCATTTAAAGAATTGAACTGTGGCTATGGGATACTGGGAATAACCTTTGTTGGAGGTAAGAAATATCTAGAGAGTAAAAAGCTCTGTTTTTATTTTTAATTGTGGAAGGGGAGGTATTGCAGCCTAAGTAATTTTGTATGCTTCCTAAGATTGCGATTTTGCTAATTGGCAAATAAAGTTCATTGAGTTAGGGCTGAGAAGACTGATATCTTTGTATGTGTGGTTAGTAAGGGAAAAATATATGGTACAGTTGTAAATGACTAAATCATCATATCTGGAAAGTAGGCATAGATACTGGGGACTCATTATGTCAGCTTATTTCAAGCTTATTTGCCAAGCTGCCTGCGAATGCTTAGTATACTAGAAGGGGTAAAATGAGATCTTTCCTAAAGGACACTGTAGTGTCCATGGGCATATGGTTCCAAGGAGATCACTACTGAGGAAAAACCACGTATGCTCAGGATGCATAGATTTCAGTACTTTGAGATGCCTCAAATTCACTTATATCATACATACAATAGGACCATCCATAACCTTAAATGAAATTATTGTCACAGAAATTGCTGTGGTACACATTAGTACTGCTCACCAAAAGCTAGAACTTATTTTACCCTTATCTCAAATATGCAGATACTTGTTTCATTTTTTTCCCAGAATGCTGTCCAACTTCCACTAAAGACATGTCACCTTTCAAAATGTTCACTTTATCATTTGGCTTAGGAGGGTAATGTAACCTTTACCTTGCTTTGTTTGCTTTTTGGGAAGCATATTTTCACAAAATTAAAGGTAGGAAAGCACTCAGCAGATTGCACAACAATTCAAACACAACTGATAACGTGAGATTCGGGCTTTTCACCAACTGAGCTGAGATGCATGTGTGGGGATTAAGTTTTGTTTGAGGGGCTTCTTTTTAACTTTTTGACCCTATTTGGTCAAAATCATGTATATTCAATCTGTGAATTTAGCAGGATTACTTTGTGGTTTAATGTGATCTTCCCAATAAAGCTACCCAGGTGGAAGTAATTTCTGGAGACTACACAGTAGGCAACATTCAGCAAGACTTAGAAGGCTGAAAAGGGTGGAGAGGAATTCTACAAGCAGATATTGGAAGATTTGAGAGGAGAGATGCTCATCTCAGACACTTAGCATGCCAAGTGCTAAGTAGATACTTTGCTGCAGCAATAGCTCAAAGAAGGTTTGTTGGTGGAAGTGGAGGCTATAGAAATAATAGAAATAATAGAGTGAGTCTGAGCACAAGAAGTCTTGGCCTTATATAGTCCTTTATCTTATGGGTAACAAGGTAGGAGGGCATCAGTTAAAGTAATTTGTTTGCCTTTTGCATTTCAAAGGTAGCATTCTGGTACTAGTGTGTCTCCCAACTTGAGACTTGAAGCCCAAGCTTCCAGTATTGGAAGACAATCCAGTTTAGTGTTCTAATTCCAAGTATGCATCAAACTCAAACTTCCACAGGAGTCATGCAGGTAAGATAGCTGTAGGAAGTGGCAACGTCTTTAATGCTTAGAGGATTCTATATTGAAAGGGAATGCAATTGTGTTTTCTTCACCCCATCAAGGAATTCACAGTTAAACATTTAAATATACCATAGTCATACCAAATACAACATTCTTAAGTTTGGAACCTGGTTAAAACCAGGGCAGTTGCACTGTGACAGGAAAGTTAACTGAGGAATTGGCACTTCTGTCGTGACAGACTGGATGGTTGTATTGCCCATTAATGGTGATAAGATACAGGCAATCACACACCTGTGGGGAGAAGTGACAACTAATTTTGACATATTGGGTGCTAGTTCAAGGATGAGACAGGGAATGCGGCCTCAGAAGGGGGTGAGGAAAATATGGTGAAAGAAGAGAACTGAGGACACTGAAGATAGAACCCCAAACTGTTCTATCCTTTACAAATGGTTGATGACAGCAGACCACTGGTGGCTTGCACCTGTAATAGTAGCTTCTTAGGAGGCTGAGATCTGAGGATCATGAGACTTACTTCCTTTTAACTCCCAAAAGTCAGGAGTGGAACTGAAGCTCAACTGGTAGAGCTCAAGTCTTGAGCACAAAGGCTCAAGGCTCAAGGACACCAGGCCCTGAACCTGAATTCACACACACACACACACACACACACACACACACACACACACACACACACACACACACACACACACACACACACATGTTGATAAAAAGGATTGTAGATATAGCTCATTGTCATAACCCTTGCCTAATATTCAAGGTCCTGGGTTTGATCTTAGCACTGTAGAAAAATACTGGTGAGAGGATCAACAGAAAATTGTTTATAGCGAAGAGCCTAGTGGGTTGGTATTCTGGAAACAAGAAAAGAAAATTGGCTTTGACCAGATGCTACAAAGAAGTGCAGGAACAGAATACAGATTTAGTACTGATGAAAGTGTTGAGAGTGTTACACTGAGGTCAGAAAACTTGGCTTGTAAGGTATTGGGAGAGGACAAAGTGAAGGCAATGATTTCTCTCAGGAGAATTATTGTCTGCCTTTTTTGACTTATTAAACATACTTTCTCAAAGTTCATTTCCTGACTGAACAGCCTATTTATAGGTTACCTTTCTGAGAACAGTTCTACATGCGATAAATTAATTTTTAACCTAAGTATGCGGACAAAAGCCATAAGAAAATAAAAAGGTAGATGTGATTATTTTAAAACTAAAATATGCCATGCCAACGCTTACTTAGAAATTATGAATTTATATTTGTAGATTTACCTATTCTCAGTTAGAGTTGTCTACTACATTAAACTTCAAGGAAATATTTTCTGTACATTGTTGGAGAAAAATATGCATTAATTTTCTTGCCTTAACTATGAGATCGTGTTTTAATCATTCTAGAAGTTATCCAACACAAGAAAATATTTTCTTTCACTATTTAAAAATGAACATAAGGAGGGGGTAACAATGTTTGACAAGAAATGTACTCATTACTGATGTAACTGTAATCTCTCTGTACACGTATTTACAAGAAAATAAAATTTTTGAAAAGTGAACATAAGCATTGGAAGCTTTTATTTCATGAGTGACTTATTATACTTATAGTCTTTGCAATGCTGCCCTCTAGTGATAGTTTTCCAGAATTCTTTAATTGTTGAAAAATCTGTCGAAAAGTGCTTTTGCATTAGCCTGTGTTGTTTGATCTTTTAAAAAAATGTTGTTTGTGCTCCTACTTATGTATTTTTCTTTATGTTGGATTTGTTATTTTCCTTTACTGGCATTAGGAAAGATCAAGAGTTTTGGAATCCAGATGCCTCCACCTATCTGCCTATGCATTAGGCACATTAACTGAGAAGTGCCAGGCACCGCTGGTTGCTCATACCTGTAATTCTGACTACTTAGGAGGCTGAGATTTGAGGATTATGGCTCAAAGCCAGCCTGGTCAGCAAAGTCCCTGAGACTCTGATATCCAATTAACCACCAAAAAACTGAAATGTGTGGCTTGTGCTAGCCTTGAGCACAAAATCTCAGTGACAGCACCCAAAACCAGAGTTCAAGCCCCAATACTAGCACTAGAGGAGATCATTTATTTGAGTGACACTCAGTAAAGCACAGACATACAAAAATAAATTGTGCCTGCAAGTACTTTCTTACAAATTGTCAGTTTTATTCAGTTAAATAATTATTGGTTCATGTCTGTAATACTAACTACTCTGGAGGCAGAAATCAAGAGGACTAAGTTTCAGAGTTGGACTCTTATTCCGATTACTTTTGAGGCATAAAGATTGTGGTCCAGACAAGCTGGGCAAAATACTTGAGATCCTATTTAAAAAAATAAAGAAAAGCTGGGAACATGGCTCAAGTGGTAGGAACCCCCAGCTAGCAAGCTAAATCACTACTGACTTTAAATTCCAGTACCACCAAAAATTATTAGCAATCATTATGTGTAGAATTTTCTTATAATGTTTAATTTTACTCATATGATTAAAGTCCATTTCATAACTGTCAACTTTATGTTTTCTCTTTTTGTGCATTAAATTAGATTGGAGGTGTATTTTGTTGTTTTAGGATTGAAATTTGAGTTCTGTTTTCTGCTCTGAGGAAATAATTTTACTTATTTGTATCTTTCAGGGTTTTCTAACAATTTAGTGCTCTCATTTGTTTTCCTTTTCTGTGAAAGTTTAATTGCTTTAAATTTGATTTTAGTTATAGCTTCTATGAAATGCTACATGGTTTGACAAATATGTTGCTTGCTATGTGCTTAGTTTTCAATAAAATGTAGCTGTGGTTTCCTTATTGAACTAAAAGCTACCTAGAAGGGTGTTTTACAATTATGAAATAAGTGTGTTTTTAAAATACAGTTGTTAATTTCTACATTCACTATAATGCAATTAAAGAATAAGACATTCATATATTTTAGGTTTTGTTGAGTTTTTTCCTCGCAATTAATATGAATACTTAAAATGTTCTCTAAGCACTGAAAAACATATATATTGATATGTAGGCTATATATTGATATATTGGCTTCAATGAATGTATTATTTATTATTCAGATACCTTACATTATTGACCATTTCACCTATCCTGTGTATATGAGCACTATATTAAATTTTCACATTACTGTTGTGTTTGTCATTTTTCTCATTGTTTCTAACATGTTTTAGCGACAAATTATTTGATTTTTAAGTTTGTTATCCATATCTTTGTAGTGGATTCTATTACACTTCATCAGTTAATATTTCAATAAATATTGCTGGTCATTTGGATATCAAAATCGAAAACATAAAAGAAATGTCATCCTATTTCCTACCATGAACATTCGGTTGAAGATCTAAAAAATGAAAAGTGAAACAATAAAGATTGTAGTGGACAAAAGATTATATCCATTATTTTGAATTAGGAAAGTTATTTGTAACTGAGTTTTAAGACAATAAGCTCATTGTTCCCAGCAAGTACAGAGATTACTGCCATTACTTGCAGTGCTCTCCCCAAAGAAACGGAGCATGGAAAGTATTTCTTAAATAGGATAAAGAATAAAGGAAAGGATTTATAAATTCTGAAGTATTAATGAGACTTCTGTCATCAAAGAGACCTAGAAAAGAGATAAAAGTAAACCAAAGAACAGAAGAATACTTGTACTTGAGACATAGCTTGTATCTGGATTTTATTAATATCTATAAATCAATTTGATTAAAAGACAACAGAAAAAAACTTGGAAACAGACTTGAACAGGTACTTCACAAAGAGAATACTCAGAATGCTAATCAATTGAAGAACTTTATTATTCACCAAAGAACTACTAATTAAAACTTTAGTGGGATGATATTACAGTACTCAACAAAGTGATAAAATCAAAATGATAGGCGATAATGTCAACAAAATTTGAAATGCAATGAATCTTTTGCTTCTGGTAGAAGTGTAAATTGGAAAAATTGAAAAACAATTGAAAATTGTTTAGCATATCTTAATAAAAGTTGTGTGTGTGGCTGGGCACTGGTGGCTCATGCCTGTAATCCTAACTACCTAGGAGGATAAGATCTGAGGATTGTGGTTCAAAGCTAGTCAAGGCAGGAAAGTCTGTGAGACTCTTATCTCCAATTAACCATCAGAAAACCAGAAGTGGTACTGTGACTCAAAGTGGTAGAGCTCTATCCTTGAGTGAAAAAGCTCAGGGATAGCACCCAGGTCCCCTGAGTTCAGGCCCCACGACTGCCAACAACAAATGTGTGTTTGTGTGTTTGTTTCCGGTGTATGCATACATACACAATCAGCAATTTTAGTACCAGTTCATATAAATATCCATGAAAAGTACAATTGAGTTTAGAGTAGCAATATTTGTATTAGTAAAAACTTAGAAATAAAATGTCTATTGTTAGTACAATGAATAGATTGTATTACATTCGAGCCAATACTGTATAGCAATGAAATCCACAAATTACAGCTTCTTGCAACAATAGAGATAAAATACACACAAAGCAAGCACAAAGACCATGCAAGATACGATTCTACATGTGTAAAATTCAAAAGCAGGCAAAATTAGGATTTAGACTGTCAGAGTGACTACTTTTGTGGAGGAGGAAGGAGTAATAATTGAGAAAGAGTACTAAGGATTTTTATCTTAGTAATATTGAATTTCTTAGCATGAGTGAGTTGCATGGGTATATGGACTTGAGAATAATTCATTGCGTCATATAATTTAAGATTTATAGCCGGGCACCAGTGGCTCATGCCTATAATCCTAGCTACTCAGGAGGCTGAGATCTGAGGTTTGTGGTTCAAAGCTAGCCTGGGCCGGAAACTCTGTGAAACTCTTACCAGAAAACTGGAAGTGGCACTGAGGCTCAAGTAGTAGAGTGTTAGCCTTCAGCTGAAGAGCTGAGGGACAGCATTCAAACCCCCATGACTGACAAAAACAACAAACAAAAAACTTCTGCATATATGTCATACTTCAGTAAGAAGTTCAAATGATAGGAATCAAAATGTTTCTTTAGAACCTCTGAGGCCACAATTTCATCACCTAATAGAGATGTAAAAAAATCCTCTGGCCTTCTCACCCCAAATCCCACCTGTTATCTATTCTGCTGTATATGGCACGGTACACTAAAAATACCCTATAGTATAAATAATATGCATTCTCACACTGAAAATGGTTGCTAAATATTCAGGGTTTTCCTTTGAAGTATATTAGTTGGTATTTTGCATGTAGCCACATGCAAAAATTTAAAATATTTCACTGAAAGAAGTTGGACACAAAGCCCACTACTGAAAAGACTTCAGTTTTTGTAATTAGTCATTTGAATTCAGTGAATTTGTTTATAAAATTTATTTTTAGCCAGGTGCTGGTGCTGGTGGTCTGTAACCCTAATGTAATGTAATGTAATATGTGAAAAGTTTAAAAAATAACCCGTAGTTTGCAAGAAGATAAAAACAAGAAATAAACCTTTCAGAAATGTATTTTTCACTCTGTATTGTTGTTGTTTGTTTTGTCTTTTCTTTTTTGGTCCTGGGGATTGAACCCAGAATGTTGTACTTGCTAGGCAAGCGCTTTGCCACTGACCTACTTACCATCCCTAAAAATGTATTTGTTAAACAAAATTTCTCCTCCTATGCTAGCATTACTAGTAGAGGTTGGTATGAAATTTACATATTGTTTCTGAAAGTCAGATTCATTGAACGAAAAGGTTGAAAGGGTGCTGGCCCAGAGATTCAGGGAGGTAAATGCCTAGGCACTCTTGGGCTGATGCTTATTTCCCTGTGTATTCTAGAGTTGGGGATTTTTTAATACTTCTTCAACCCTAAGATTATTATTTCCTTTAACACAATGCCTCTAGTGATGATATATGGAAAAATTATTAGGAATTTATCATTACTGGACTCAAGCATAATTTGAGAGTTACATATCTTTCCATGTTAGTGGTGAGATGGAGAGGTTCTGGAAGATACTGTCAGTGAGTTAACAGCTTTTATTTTTTAATGGGTATAATTATGTGTAAAAGTCTGTTGGGTTTCTAATATTATTTAAAAATTATGTTAATTTTATTGATAGAATTATAATTTAAATGAGTTGTCTTTTCCAACTTTACTATGTATAAAAATTACTCAAAGCTTCCTAAATGCAAGATTTCTTGAGCACTTTTAGCAGGAATTTTTACTGGTTTTGTGGAATACATTTGGTGAAACTGCTTTAAAGAAAAAAAAGTAGGAGCTGGTTAGTAATTTGTGAAGCAGGAAATTAAAATATGTAAGTCATTACCATTTCTGCCAAGAAACATGAATTAGTTTGATATGAGTTTTTCTATTATTATTCTTTGAAATATTTCAAGTGATTAACCTAGATTTGAAAATTTCTTTCAATTTCTTTGTTTATTCTATCCTGTCTTTCCAGGCTACCTCCCATTTTCCTTGCTTTCTTCAGTAAAGAAGTATTTCCTATTAGTCATCCACTGTGCTAGAAATCTGGAAGGAGTCCAATATGGAAACGAATTGGATCTAGCCTTGAAGTTCTTATTGCAGAGATTAAGAATAATTTTTTTAAAATGATAAACTGTATAACATACTGAATGATAATATAATTTGGAATAATGGAGAATTCACAAAACAACTTGCATATGTAGTAGCTTATGGCATACCCAAAAGAACAACATTTGCAAAGACACAGAGGCATTAGAGACTAGTTTTATAAGAGAACAAGGTGTGGGTAAGTGATGGAAAATAAAATTGATAAGACAGGTCAGGATAAGTGACCTTTATCTTTTGATTTAGTTGAGTTCTTAATAAACCAAGGAAGTTCTGGTGCATGTTATGAAGAGAGAATGAGTACTGGGGTATAGCTCAGGGAGAGTGTTTGCCCATCACATGCAAGGCCCCAAATTTCATCTTGCTTGGAGGGGACACTAACTAACTGGGTATGAGTTAGGAGAACTTACTTTGACTAAAATTAGGAATTAAAGATAACTAAGGGAAGTGCTGAGGAAGATAAAGAATATGAGATACTCTGAATTCTCTGTTTCTCATTTGTGTTTGAATGAACAAAGACCTTTCAATTTTCCAGCCTCTTTACAGGCAGTGTTCTTTCTATTGTCCTCTTAGCACAGGACCACTTCCTCACTTCTCAGTCAGGTTACATTTCTTTGTATTTTTTCCTCACCCCTGTGTAAGTAAAGCAGTATGAAGTAGCCTGCATCAAAAGCCTACATGAGCCTACATGGCTCACGGATTCTTTAGGAATTGAAACAAAAAAACCAGTTATGTTCAAGGGTTCATGTGTAGAAGTCTTCATATTATGATATTACTGTTAATGGTGAAAAATGGGAGATGGCCTACATGGGTCTCAAAGGGGAATTCATTAAGCAATTTGCTGGATAGGAAAATTAGGGAAAGTCTGGAATATAACAGAGACCCAGCAATGATCCCATGTTTTAAAGAAGATCAAGCTTTATTTATTGATTACCTGAGAATGTTTCAGGTCAACTGAAAGTTCTACTTCATGTGTCATTCAGAGAAACAGGTTCTTTCCATCATATTGCTCTTTCTTGTGGGATATCAATGCTGTAATCTCAGTTGCCACATCAGCATTTTGGCTCTGTTGAAAATTATTGAGAAGATCACTTATGATGACATGGATATTTTGTCTTTTACTTCACTAGCATTTGAAACTGCTGAAAACTTTGTTTTTTAAAGTTTCTTTTGCATGGATGCCTGTTAACTTCTCTCCTGTCACTCTGTTCACTCTTTCATTTACCTTGTCCTTCCTCTATACTTACCGATAAAGGTTGGAGCCCGCCGGTGTTCTGTCTTCATTTACATGTACTCTCTCGATGATTTTACCTGCACCACCAATAAGACTTCTTCCAAATCTGCATTTCTATTTTTTTTGTGTGTGTTGGGCATGTAATTCTACAGGGAATTCAAATTTAATATATGCAAGACAGACATCATATTCTTTCCTAGACTAGCTCTCCCACCTGTACTGCCTCTCAGAGCTGCCTTTACCAGCAAACCTTCTTCAGCAATTTTTTTTTCTATCAGTTATGGGGGTTGAATTCAGGGCCTACACACTGTTCCTGAGCTTTTTCACTCAAGGCTAGCACTCCACCACTTTGAGTCACAGGGCCACTTCTGGTTTTCTGGTGGTTAAGTGGAGATGAGTCTCAAGGACTTCCTGCTCAGGCTGGCTTTGAACTACAATCCTCCAGTCTCAGTCTCCTGAGTAGCCAGGATTACAGATGTGAGCCACTAGCACTCAGCTCCTCAGCAATTTTTTGTCTTTCCTCCTCTAGTAATACTGCAATATTTTGTAAATATACCTCTTGAGTGATATTCCTGGCGTTTCTTCATTGCTACAGTCTTAGTTCAGCCAAGATTATTTTAAGAACTTTCTCAGGGATCTTTGTTTTGGTTTAGGCTTCCTTCCAAGCCTACATATTAATTACATAGTTCAGGGATTTTTTTCTTCTGTTACTAGATGATCACTGGCTATATGTTTAATTGCATAATATCTAGCACTGAGCCAAGGGCAATTAAGTTGATAAATTATACTAATAATAGATGAAGAATACTTGTGAATTAGAGACAAACCAAGAATAGTAATTATATTAAATAATCATTACCATAATATCTCAAGGAAATTGGAAGAAAATTAAACCTACTTTAAGAGATAGGAAATAAAATACCAGAACTTATCAAAATTTTGGTTTTATGATATTTAACTTAATTCATTGTTTAAGTGGGAGAACTCAAGATGTTTGTTGCTTATATTAGCACTAAGCAAACAAAGCAAAAACAAATAGTCCTTATGTTAGTGCAACCTGGGCTCCTTTAAATTTGGCTAGACTTCTTTGGGCTCTGCCAAAGCTGCTGGAAACTGAAAGCCTAGTCTGACTGTTAACCTAGATTTCTCATGTCCTACCTGTTTCATTCTGTCTGTATTGGCTTTGGGATCTTCTGGTCTCTGGTTATTCTTCATACTTCCCCCTTACAGTTTCTTTGACTCTTGATTTTTTTTCTATTGTCTTCTGAAGTCTGGGTGAGAAACTTTATTCTCTCTTCATTGATGAAGAGAATTACTTGGTAGGAGAAGGATATTTGAACATAGTATTCTTTACAAAGTGGACATATATAAAAACTACTGTGCTAGAAAGAAACAGTTTGCCCAAGTTTTCAAACACATTTCCTTCTTCAATGTAGCATTTATTTTACTTTTATGTAGTGAGAAAGATCTTAACTCTATTTTACAAATGAGGAAGCTGAGGCCTAGAAAAATTAAATGCTAGATTTTTTTTTATTCTTTTAGAAAAGGAGGCAATACAAATAGATAGAACACAACACATATAGAGATGCTCATTCATTTTATCTATTTACTTATTTATTGTCTTTTCTTTTTTGGTGTTAGGGAATTGGGATTTAATTTTTGAGGCCCATCTCAAAAAATATACTTTGTAGCTCAGATTGGCTTCAAACTTGCTATCTTCTTGTGTTGGCTTTGTTATGACTGGATTACAGGTATGTATCACCATACTCAGTTGAAATGTTCTTTTATTTTGTCAGTCCTGGGACTTTAACTCTGGGCCTGGGCACTGTCCCTGAGCTCTTCAGCTTAAAGCAAGTGCTCTACCACTTGAGCCACAGCACCACTTCTGGTTTTCTGGTGGTTTTATTGGAGACAAGAGTCTCACAGACTTTCCTGCCTGGGCTGGCTTGGAACCTTGATACTCAGATCTCAGCCCCCTGAGTAGCTACGATTATAGGTGTGAGCCACCAGTGCCCAGCTGAACTCTTCTTTTAAATAACATTAAGCCATAAAATAATATCCATAATGTGTGAGTTTTCATTATGGAGGTAAAGGAATATCAGATTCATCACCCAGTTTTATGACTGTGCAAGTAATAGAAACTCTCAGAACTAGATTGAATTACCTATAGAATTCCAAGGTGTCTCTCTCTCTCTCTCTCTCTAATTTAGGATTGTTAATTCTCTCTCTCTTTATTGTGTTTATATTTAAGTAACTACTACAGGCTTACAAACCTTCTGCAAATTTTGACCTTTCCATTTCAGTTACATTGTTATGTTACAGCTTGTTATGTGATACTGGTGTGATACTGTAGAGTCCATCATCGTATGCCTTACTATGCAGATTTAGACTCCTATAAAATAAACCAAGTCCTCTAAAACTAGAAATGTTTAGAAATTATTCAATCCTTTTACCATATATTTGCTTCTCTGTTAATTAGCAGGATCTAGCATAGTGATATTTGCCAATCAGTTAGGTGTGGGTTTTGCACCCCAGAAATCATATAGAATTGTCCACATAGAATATTTTGGAATATATTAAAATCCAGTGAAATTCCAAAATGGCAGTACTTTAAAACGTTTTTGTTTTGTGTCAGAGAGTAGAGAGAAAAACACGTAGTGATTTTAAAAGTTTATCCAAGAGTCATCCATTTATGACCCATAATATAATTCATCACATCAACAAGAGCAAGGATAAGAAGAACCACATGCTTATCTCAATAGATGCAGAAAAAGCATTTGACAAGATCCAACACTCCTTTATAATGAAGGCTCTGGAAAAACTAGGAATCCATGAGCATTCCTCAATACAATAAAGGCTGTATATGACAAACCTACAGCCAGCATTATACTTAATGGCGAAAAACTAAAGCCATTTCCTTTAAACTCAGGAATGAGACAAGGATGTCCACTCTCTCCACTCCTCTTCAATTTAGCATTAGAATGCCTAGCTACAGCAATAAGACAAGATGCAAACAAGATCCAAATAGGGAAAGCTGAAGTAAAACCCTTCCTCTTTGCAGATGACATGATCTTATATTTAAAGAACTCCACAGACTCCACTCCTAAATTACTCAAGCTGATTCGAAACTTTGGCAACGTAGCAGGATATAAAATTAACCCTCAAGAATCAGTGACTTTTCTGCATACCAACAATGAGAAGAGCACGGTTGAAATCAGGAAAGCAATTCCATTCGTAATAGCCTCACAAAAAATAAAATACCTAGGAATTAACTTAACCAAAGAAGTGAAGGACCTGCATGATTAAAACTTTAAAAACCTGAAAAAGGAAATCAAAACAGAACTTAGAAAGTGGAAAAACCTCCCATGCTTCTGGATTAGAAGGATCAACATTGTGAAAATGACAATACTTCCCAAGGCCATCTACAAATTCAGTGCGAATACCTATCAATATTCCAACCTCATTCTTCAATGAAATAAAAGAAGCAATGCAAAATTCATATGGAATAATAAAAGACGCTGAATAGCAAAAACGATCCTTCACAGAAAGAACAGTGCTGAAAGAATATCAATACCAAATTTCAAACTCTACTACAAAGCCATAGTAATCAAAACAGCTTGGTACTGGCACAAGAACAGACCTCAGGACCAATGGAATAGAACCGAAGACCCAGAAGTGAACTCACAGATGTATAGCCACTTAATCTTTGATAAGGGAGCTAAAAAAATAGAATGGAAGAAAGCACATGAATTTTTATGGTTCAAATTTTGTCAAAGTCTGTTTTAAGATTTGGTGCAAGTTAGCATCTCAATCTTCCTATGTCTCAATTCCATTAACTACCTTTGGTAAATTACAGTAATTCACAGTATCATTAGATTTAAGTAGAACATATAAAATAGATGAATAAATATTTTTCTTATTTTGGAAAAGAGGGCAAAATTAGTGTGCATATACATGGTTGCTTTATTCTTAATGATGTCATGCTGAATTCTCTTATGTTCCTCCTTGTTCCCTCCTCCCCTACCTCTCTCCTTCCCTTTTCCCTCCCTTCCTCCTTCTTTTCTCCCTTACATACCCTTCTGTTTTAACAGTCCACTTATTTAATTGACCTCAGACTCAATTCCTTGCCTCTCATCAAAACTCCAGCATCCACAGGGCTTCTGTAAATGAAAAAAAAAATCACTGCAGAAGATTTGTGTTTCTTTTCATTTTTGTATCCAAACCAACCAAGGTAGAGAAAGTCAAGAAAACCTTCAGATAAGAACACACATTTGCATGGAATCCATGTTCTAGTAGAATGATAATAAAGCATATACACATAATTTCAGTACCAGGGAGAATACGATAAATGCTATGAGGAAGAATCAAAATGCTTTGGGATTCAGAGAGGGAGAAATGATATTGATACAGTGTTTTATGAAAGTAGAGACATCCAAGCTGTGTTAAAAAAAACAGCAGGAGAACTAGAGGGCTGTTGGATGTGATGAGCGTGGCAAAATAAAGAGCATTACAAAGTCATAGGACAGGAAATAGAGTATTTGTTGAGGAAATGTAAGAATTCACTCATCATAAGAATGTGGAAAGCGCACAAACTGGAGACTTAGTGGTAGAATAAGACTGGAAACTGTCCAGGTTTTAGGCAAATCGCAGAAGAGGTGGTTTCAGGTCTGTTAAAGAAGTTACAAATTAATTTAGGCCAAAACAAGAAGCCTTCCTTCAGCTTGAAAAATGTCAGTCTTATTGATGACTCCCCCCACACTGTCTTTCTCTCTCCCTTTTCTTCTGTGATGATACTAGACCATGCACACAGAGTCTTTTTTTCATGATTGGTGCTTTACCACTTGAGTCATGCGTCTAGTTTCAAATTGACTAATTTTAAATTGTATTTTAAACACTATATATAAAGTTAGGAGATTTTGCATTAAAATTTAGATTGTCTAAATCTAAAGTTTAGATGTTTTAAAAACCATAGAGCTGGAAACACTGGCCCCACATCTTCATGTGACATGTGAGTAGGAGCTATATGCCCTTCTTTTGCTTTCCAACTTGTGACACATATTTCTTTTAAAATTTTTTTTGTTTTATTGTAGAGATGCTGTAGGGGGGGGAGTCACAGTTACACGAGTAAGGTAATGAGTACATTTCTTGTCAAACATTGTTACCACCTCCTTTGTTTTTCTCCTACTACCCCAACATTATGTTTCTTATACTCAAGTCATGCTGTCCACATTCTTTTGTGTTATCTATCTTCCCAACAATATATGGATATTTGATTTCTGCAGTAGAGCTACAAAAGATTATTGTCTCATTGTATCTATCAGAAATCTGGTGGAAACAGGTAAATACTGAAGTAACATTTAAGAAAAATGAAAGGAAGTCTGGTACCAGTGATTCAGCACTTGGTAGACTGAGAATGGGGGATGGGGAGGATTGAGGTTTGAAGGCCTACCTGGGCAGAAAAGTTTACAACATTCCTTCTCCCCAGTATAGTGTACATTCTTGTCATCCTAAGCTATTCTGAAGACTGACATTGGGAGGATCATGATTCCCGGCAGCCTAAGGAGAAAAGTCCATGAGACTCCATCTCAATGAAGACTTTCTATCACTCATCAATGACAGGAACAAAATAGATCAATTGTGGTTCAAGCAGATGCCTGGACATACATTATTATCCAAAAATAAACAGTTCAAGCCAGGTGCTCATGGCTCACACCAGTAATCCTAACTACTCAGGAGGCCAATGTCTCAGGATTGTGGTTCAGAACTAGGTTGGGCAGGAAAGTTTGTGAGACTCTTATTTGCAATTAGTCACAAAAAGCTGGAAGTGGAGCTGTCCCTCAATTGGTAGAACACTAGTTTTGAGCAAAAAAAGCTTAGGGACAGAGCCCAGGCCCTGAGTTCAAGCCCTAGAATAACACTAAAAAATAAATAACTAGACAAATCCATAACCAGTGCAATAAAGGGCTGCGGGCATTGCAGGCATTGCTCAGCTATAGCTTAACAAGGCTAGGCCCTGAGTTCAAACCTTCATACCACAAAAAACTGAAAGCCAAAAGGAAAATATGAACCAAATTTCCATCAAAGATACATCCTCAAAAAATATTTGTATTTTCTACAAATTGTGACACTGGCCAGAGGCAGATTGAGAATTTTGGCTGAAATCATAAATACATTTAATTTCCCATTTATTTATATCATGTAATTTTTTTTTCTCAATGCAGATGAACATTTGGGCCCAGGATCAGGCCTTTTAGCTACAGGTTCTGGTAACAATGATAGTGAAATATTCTGCTTTGGGGCTGTGGGCAAAGCTCAAATGGTACAATACTCACCTAGTATGCACAAACCCTGGCTTCAATCCTCAGCACCACACAAAGAAGAGTTATGCTTTATACAGAAGGACAGTATTGGCCACTTCATTTTAAGGTTCAGTTAATAGTTTATTTCTTTTAATCTATCTTAACATAACTGGATTTTTGTATATTTGATTAAATTAATTTTCTTTTGCAGTAATGGTAGGATTGCATTACATCTCTACTTGGAAAAATGAAACACTATATAACTAAAGTGGCTAATTTATGTGTTTAGAAATGAGCTGAAATAGCAATACAAATGCCAGAATGTGTAATGAGGTCATAAATGTAACTAGTAAACAGCATTTCAGTGCCAGTAGCATATGCATTGGGACCAATGAATCTGTGTTTGTTGATTTTGCATTATTGAGTGAAAGGAAAGCAAACACATATAGAAGATAAGTGATTAATACATAAATTTTTTTTTTCAGGAAAGGGTAGTGTTAGGTTTTTAAAAAGAGGTAGCCGCGTAAGAACTGCACCAGCACGCACGTGGTATTCAGGTAAGGGGTAGGTTTATTCAGCTGCTGGGACCAGGCAAGGTTGGCACTCCACGTGGCTGGGAAAGGCCTGGGAATGAGAGAGAGCTGGGAAAGAGAGGAAAGAGCTAGAAAAGAGCAGAGAGAGGGGTAAGGACAGTAGCACTCACGTGGTACTCAGGTAAGGGGTAGGTTTATTCAGTAGACCTGATGGGACCAGGCAAGGTTGGCATTCCACGTGGCTGGGAAAGGCCTGGGAAAGAGAAAGAGCTGGTAAAGAGGAAAGAGAGAGGGAGCAGAGAGAGCTAGAAAAGAGCAGCAAGAGAGACAGAGAGGAACAGAGAGAGAAAGAGGAATAGAACAGAGAGAGCTAGGTAGCAGAGAGAGCTAGAAAGGAACATAGAGCTAGAATAGAACAGAGAGAGAGGTAAGAACAGAGAGAGAGAGCTAGAAACGAACAGAGAGAGCAGAGAGCTAGAAACGAACAGAGAGAGCAGAGAGCTAGAAACGAACAGAGAGAGAGCTAGAATAGAACAGAGAGAGAGAGCTAGAAATGAACAGAGAGAGCTAGAATAGAACAGAGAGAGAGGTAAGAACAGAGAGAGAGAGCTAGGTAGCAGAGAGAGCTAGAAAGGAACAGAGAGAGAGCTAGAATAAAACAGAGAGAGAGAGAGAGCTAGAATAGAACAGAGAGAGAAGTAAGAACAGAGAGAGAGAGAGCTAGAATAGAACAGAGAGAGGGAGCCTGGGCCTGTGCTAGGCCTTATCTAGGGTATGGGCGAGGAAAAGTGTGGCCACATCAAATTCAGATGTGACCTCAGCGGATGCAGATGTGACCTCTTCCAGGTGTCCCAGTTGCCTAGGTAATGCAGGTACTGGGTGGAGACTTTGCTGCGAGGGGTGGAGTCTGCTTGCCATACAGGGGCGGACCTTACAGATAGTTTTATTCATCATTCTGGCTGGCACCAGGCCACGTTGGCCCTCCACGCAGCTGGGAAAGGCCTGGGAAAGAGATGGGAAAGAGCTGAGAAAGAGCTAAAAAAGAGAAGAGAGAGCTGGGAAGGGGCTGGGAAAGAGATCTGAGAAAGAGAGCTGGGAAAGAGCAAGAACTGGGAAAAAGAGCAGGGAAAGAGAGCGAGCTGGGAGAAAGCTAAGCGAGCTGGGAGAAAGCTAAGAGAGCTGGGAAAGAGCTGAGAAGGAAAGAGCTGAGAAAGAGCGTCTGGGCCTGGGCTAGGCCTTATCTAGGGTATGGGTGGAGAAAGGTGTGGCCACGTCAAATTCAGATGTGACCTTAGCGGATGCAGATGTGACCTCTTCCAGGGGTGCCAGTTGCCTAGGTAACGCAGGAACTGGGTGGAGACTTTGCTGCGAGGAGGGTGGAGTCTGCTCACCATCCAGGAGCGGACCTTACATTCCAGCCTTTTAATAATCATGAAATAGGACACAGATTCTCTCTGGCTACTTCCTGCTGACAAGGGGCATTGACATTAGGGGTAAAAGGCTGAAATTTGGTCCCCTCCCAGAGAAGGTAGTGAGCAGCAGCTGTCCCTTGGTGGCATGAGTCCTTAGGTGAAGTCTGGAGAAGTCTCATGAGGCATTGAGAGGCAGGAAAAAAAAAATACTAGAGAGCAAATAAATGGCAAGAGGAAGGACTTGGGGCTGAAAATGTTGGTAGAAATGTCCCTAGCTACTTCTGACATCTGGAGACTAGGTAGAGAAGTCAGGTGACAAAGGCAAGAATATAAATTCCTGTCCAGTTAATAGGTAGACAGGTATGGACACTAGATGGACAGGCTTCTTACTTCTATTGACCTCCGACTCTGGTTAATTTTGAAAGGGCAGGCACAAAGTAGCTGATGTGACATCATCTCCTTTTACTCCTATCCATGTTCCCTTGTTCCCCAGACTGGCTGAGTCTAGGTGTTGGTTGCTGGGATGGCTTGTCCCAGTTGGTATTCAAAGAGGTTTGAACTCAAGGCCTGGGCACTGTCCCTGAGCACTTCTGCTCAAGCTCAGCACTGAACCACTTTGAGTTATAGTACCACTTGCAGTGTTTGCTGCTTCGAGATAAGAGTCTTGAGTCATGCTTCCAGCCTGGCTCTTTGCAGGTTAGTTGGGAGATGGAGTCTTAGGGATTTTTCAGCCCATGCTGGCTTTGAGCTGCAATCTTTGCCACAAAAGCCCTTTATTATTCCCAATTAAAGCAACAAGGAGATCAAATAGAATAGAGCTTACCTGGTCCTTATCAAGAATTGACCAACAAATATTCTGCAATGACAAAACTCAGTAGATGTGATGAGAATGTTAGCACAGATATGCCCAGTATTTTAGAACCACTAGTCAGTAGTAGAATACACAACACAAAACAAAAAAGGCAAAACTCAAAACCTAAAATTTTGACAACAATGTGTAGACATCGTTGCTAACAAAGCACATCACATGGTTGGGCCTCACTTACCAGGGCCTGTGAAAAGAGCAACTTGTTAGCAAGGCACCTTAGAATAGATGGATGGAGTAGTAAGCTTGGTGGAAGGTTAAGGATCAGATGGGGCCAAACCCTTAACCCACCATGTGGCCAAGATGGCGAACTCAAGATGGCAAATTTCCGAAAAAATGCAAAGAAACTCTGAACAAATAGATCAAGCCTACATTGGCTAGCCTTTGAGGGGGAACCTGGCGGGGGGTGAGGGGGTGGTCCCTGGGACCCAGCCTGCGTCACACTCTTCAGGGCACAACCAAAACGCTGTACAAGAGAAAGGGAGAAATAGGGAAAGTTGGACATGAATGGCAGAGAGAGAGCAAAGAGAGCCTGAAAGTAAACAGACTTCTGACCATTTACCATTGAAGTGGCAAAAACTGTCTACATCTGAAAATGGCATAAAAATTAGGCGCTCTGGCTTTCCAGGGAGCGCAGGAGGCATTTCAAAGAGGTTTCACCGCTTGGGCATGATTCGCAGCACCTCATTAAATGTGTAGGACAGTCAGTCTGGTGAGTGAAGGAGAGCTGACCATGTAGAAGCGGCGTCCCAACTTCCCCCAGTGCCTTCTAGAGAGAAATGGCCAAGACCCCCAAACCAAATGTCCTCGGCTTCAGAGGTGACTGGCCTTTCAGCTAAAGGCCATAGGAGCTCTCTGGCGTGATGCCACGTCTGGACAGAGACTGAGCAACAGAGAACCATAGAGAGTAGTTTCACTCACCAGAGTAGAGAAGTGGTGTGGACGTGGATGTGAAGGCCAGCAATGGTATCGATGCGCTGAGTCTGCAGCAGACAGACCAGTTCGCAAAAGGCCGTCAGAGCTATGGGTATTCCTCAGAGCTGGAGAAGAATCCCACCTATCTTGACTTTAAGCCTTTTATCCAAGTCATGGCACCATTTATGTTAGGTTTTTAAAAAGAGGTTGCTGAGTAAGAATAGCACCACGCACGTGGTATTCAGGTAAGGGGTAGGTTTATTCGTCGTTCTGGCTGGCACCAGGCCATGTTTACCCTCCATGTGGCTGGAAAAGGCCTTAAGGACCTGGGAAAGAGAGCTGGGAAAGAGCTGGGAAAGAGCTGGGAAAGAGAGAGAGAGAGCTGGGAAAGAGAGCTAAGAGAGCTGGAAAAGAAATTTGTTTTTATTATGTGGTTTTCTAGTCCCTATTGTGTTGTATGATATAAAATTTGTCAATTAATAGTAGAAACCACTGAGCCCTTTGTACTTTTTTCCACCAAAGTGTAATAATAACTCTAAAAACCAATTATTATTATTGTTAAATAGGTGCATGGGAACCTATTTATGCATACCACGTGAGAACATGGCCTGGGTTCAAATCCATTTTGTACTTGCCAGTTGTGTATGCTTGATCAAACTGCTTCATTTCTGTATACTTTAGTACAGTAGTAAGAGCATTGACTACATGTATTTTTATTACAATCATAAGATTTAATATTTCTAAGCTTTAGAATGATATGTAAATTCTTTCTTTGGCTTAAATATATAACTATTTCTCATTTCTGGAGGCTGGACATCCAAGATCAAGGTGATGGAAGGTTTAGTTTCTCCAGAGGCTTTCTCCTTGTCTTACAAATGCTGCCTTCTAACTGTAGCCTAACTCACTCTTTCTCTATTTGGGTACACTTGCTGCCAAATATCTCTGTGAGTCACATTTCTTCCTCTTACAAAGACCCCAGTCCAATCTGGAAAGGGGTACTCAGCCATGTTGAATAAATTCTGTACAAGCAGTTCAATAAAATCTAGAACTAAACAAAAGTATCAGTAAGAGGGAAATGCTTTTATGCAGATGAGGTTATGATTCATACAAATATAAAATGAACACTTAGGAACTATTTAAGTTTATTTGAACTGAAAATTGACAGGAGCATACCAGACAGCAAAGAAGTCTGAAAGGAATTTACAAGTCAGTGAGAAGTAAATATAAATGAACTGGAGTAATTGTGGATTGCAGGAATAGTAGAAAGCTGATGGATCCATGAAAATGCTATCCAAGATTATGCAGAAGAATCAATTACAAAGGACTGAATGAACAATAAAGACTAATAACAGCCAGGTGCTAGTGGCTCACACCTGTAATCTTAACTATTTAAGAGGCTGAGATCTGAGGATTATGGTTTGAAGCCAGCCTATGTAGGAAAGTCTGTGGATCTCTTATCTTCAATTAGGCTTCAAAGAGCCAGACGTGGAACTGTGGCTCAGGTGTTAGAGTGCTGGTCTTGAGCAAATATCCTCAGAACAGTGCCCAGGCCCCTGAATTCAAGCCCCAGGACTACACAACACACACACATACACACACACACACACACACACACACACACACACACACACACACACACAGAAAAGTGATAATAATTCTTTAATGATCATTTTTGAATATTGCTGGTTCTTTAGCACTTTATGTAAAGCAACCTTTTTTTTCTCAAGTTTGCTATAAATCATGGTAATTTAGTATATTATGCTTTTATGTTTTTGTAAAAGGAAATGAACTGAGTATGGTGGTTCATGGAGGCAGGAGGATAATGAGTTCCAGGCCAGCCTAGGATACAGAGAGCTGAGGCCAGCCTGAAGTACCCTGTCTCAAAAAACAAGCCAACAAGTAAACAACTCTAAGAAAATAAGCAGCAAACAAAATTAATGAAATATTTTTGTCTTCTCTCAATACCTGATATTCCAGGTCTTAGAACCTCTTATTGAGTATACTTATTTTCATAGCAATATAATTATAAGTTCAATAAGAATTAGTTCTCCTTGTACTAGGGCATAATTGGAAAAATCAGTTTATAATCCATTTTTTGCTAGAATGTCATATTTGTGAATGATGCATTGAATCAGATATATTCTGATACTGTAAAATTACTAAGGTTGCTAGGGGCAGAGACTCAATCCTGTGATCTCAAATACTCAGGAGGCAGAGATCAGAAGGAATATAAATCCAAACCAGCCTGGGCAAAAATGTTAGGGAGACTACTTCTCATCCAAAAAGCTGGGCATAGTGATTCATGTTTGCCTGTCTTCCCAGCTATTTATTTGATGTGTAAGTAGAAAGACTTTGGATCACGCTAGCCAGGGCAAAAGACTCAAGATCCTTCCTGAAAAGTAACTAAAGTAAAAGGGCTGGGTACATGGCTTAACTGGTAGCTATGCCAGGTCCTGAGGTCAAACTCCAGCAGCACCATAAAACAAAACAAAACAAGAATATTTAGAAGCTTTGAAACTCATGCTCAGTGAGGGGTCTTTTATAATTTCTAGGTTTACAATGAATTGTCTGGAAAAGCTATTACTTATTGTAATCTAGCAATCATTACCTGGAAATCAAGATTTTTAAACTTTATCATCATAAAATGAGGGAAGTCAAGGTCTTGTGTTGAGTCTTTGTCATTGGTGAACACAGTGACAATGTGGGATGAGCATCTACAAAATACTATCTCTTTAGATGATTGGTAATGATGATAATTAACAGTAGTGCTTTATTAAAATAACATTTTGAATAAGTGTAATCCATGCATGAACAATGCAGATGCAGAAATAATATTTGCTACTTTGTAGAAAAAAGTGATGTTTGTCAATAACTTATAGTGAGAGAAACATTTAATGTAATGAACTCAGGTTAACTGTGTAGAGTGTAGAAATTTCACAAAGTGAAGCATGAAAAAACTAAATTAGTTATTCAAAATCTCACAGCTGCTGATTGGCAGAACTAAGAAATGAACATTCAGTCTGGTAGTGAAGTCTGCTTTAATTTAACCATTACCTGCCAGAGGAAAATAGTACTCTAGGAGTCTCTGAAATGATCTACTTAATTATAGATATTTTATATCTTAAACTCTCTTAACTTTACAATACTATTGTATTGCCACAGGTGACTAAAGTGATTGCTAAGAAGAGCATATTTTATAGAAAGAAGGATAGTTTTAGTGGCCACAGATGACTTCCTTAGTTTTTTTTTTTTTTTTTTTTGCCAGTTTCCTCTACCCCTATGGCTATTGGAGCCCAAAGGCAATTTAGCATTAAGTAACTCATACTTCTAATCATCCAAATTGCATGCTTATCTAACAGCATCTTAGTAATTGAGTAGCCTTATGTTCCACCATGAAAGACTTGAACAGATCAGAAATGCTTTAAGAAATTTGAGTTTATTAACCAGCTTTACTAGAACTATATTCATAATAATACATAGTACATCTTTAATAGTTTAGGCGATTTAATAGTTTGTTAGGGTTGCTGTTTGTTAAACAATAATACAATACAAATATATTCATCTAAAATATTTACATTTTAAAATATGTTTTGAGTTTTATTTACTTATTACTCAAAGTTTTATTAAAGAATAAACAAAACCAAAAAAAAAGAATAAACAAAACCATGTTGCGGAACACAATGACTTCTTGGCAATACAATTTGCTGACAGTGTGTGTTGGGTAGAGCCATTTCTTTTTCTTTTCTTTCTTTTTTTTTGTGGTTAGCAGCGCCCTCTAGAGTGAAAGGTTAAATCCAATTTAGTAAGAAAGGAGTAATTTCACAAATCCAATCATCCCAGAAACATCCCATCTTTAGGGACAGCTTTTTACTTGGAAGTAGCAAAAAGCAGACTTTAATATGTATAAGTAAGTATTCTTTGAAAGGTGTTTTTTAAGTAGCTGGTAAAAATAGACATAATTGCTTTCACTGTAAAAATCTATTTTTTGTCTGTATGCTTGCACATCTTTTTTTTATATCCTTGTGAATGGAGTGTTGTATGTTTTTATCTTAAATGGGTATTTCTGTAATAAAATCAATAATAAATGTTGACTTTAAAGATGTAATTTTATTGTTTAAAGTGTGCAAAAGAGTTACCATTTTAGTCAGATAATGAATACATTTCATTTCTTTTCTTTTTCTTTGGGACAATGTCAGAAATATTGAGTTTTTGCGATATAACTTGTTCAGATCTATTGAATGTCCCTATGTATACAATAGTGCATTTGAATTTAAAAATATAAAATAAAAAGTAAACCGTATCTCTGGTACTCATATACTATCTTCTACTTTCTTTCTTTCTTTCTTTTTTTTGTACTGATTGATACTGGGGCTTAACTTCAGGACTGGGAGCTATCCATATGCTTTTTTGATCAAGGCTAGAATTCTATGACTTGAGCCACAGCTCCACTTCAGACTTTTTGGTAGTTTCTGGAGATGAAAGTGTTTTGGACTTCCCTGCCCAGGCTTTGAGGGACCATCCTTGGGCCTCAGCCTCCTGAGTAGCTAGGATTACAGGAATGAACCTACCTGTTCTTTTCAAAAGAGTATGCCTCACGTTTGTTCTTTGTTTTGGTAACTCAAAATTGCCCAAGTATTTTATTATGTTGAGTATCTTTTGTTTCGCAATATTATTATTTTTAGTATATATTTTTTATTGTAAAGATACTGTACAGAGGGGTTAGAGTTACATGAGTAAGGTAATCATCACCTCATATTGGTTCTTAAGTTGTCTTTATTAAAAAGTTGTCTATTGAGGTTGGAGGCATGGTTCAGTTGGTAGAACACTAACCAATAAGCAAA
The DNA here is from genome assembly GCF_019054845.1 of Dipodomys spectabilis. Classification (NCBI taxonomy): domain Eukaryota; kingdom Metazoa; phylum Chordata; class Mammalia; order Rodentia; family Heteromyidae; genus Dipodomys; species Dipodomys spectabilis. The sequence continues at coordinate 559,835 of NW_024871042.1, forward strand.
AGCTCAGGAACCAACTTTGAGTCCAGCTCTTGGTCCTTAAAAAACGTTGGCTATTAGGGATATTAATATGTATCTCCCTTTTATTACAGAGGAAACTACTCAGGAAACATCACTAGTGAAGAAAAGTTTGAGTGAGAAAGTTTCTCTCTACAGAGGTGACATCACATTGCTAGAGATAGATGCTATAGTCAATGCAGGTAAGTTGTTCATCCTCTCTGATATAGTTTGCTATTTGAATATTGTTATTTCAAATGCTTTCATAAGCATAAATATAAGTAATTTATGAAGACATTCTTCCTGATATGAAAATATCTTATGCATTTTCCTTCCTGGTTAAAAGTATGGATTTATTTTACCTGTGTGCTACAACTAGAGTGAATGGTGTTAAGGTGAGCCTGTGGTACTAGATTTCTGCAGAAGTGACATATTATTTGAGAAAAATTTTTGGAAGAAAGTTTAGCAGTTAGTTAGGTTGTTAGTTTCATACTTGCGTTATTAATCGGTCAAAATAAATAGAACTTTTTCAAGTGTCTTCCATGTTTTGAAAGGATTGTAAAGAGATGATTGAATTATAGCAGTCAAAAGTTAAATACAAAGAAATTATTTCTATGATTTCTAAACCTTCAATTGTTTGGTTCTGGTCCTCAGGCTTGAATTCATAGCCTGGGCCCTGAGATTGGCTTTGAACTGAGATCCTCAGATCTCAGCCTCCTAAGTACCTAGGATTGCAGGCATGAGCCACTGGCATCTGGCTAGCAGGAATATTTTAATAGTTTAAAGTATAGTCAGTTTTTTTCTATTTATATAATGGTGAAAATATAGTGTATTCTTTATAGAATTCTATATCTCTTGTATTTTAGTTTGTGGCTACATATGAACAGATATAATAGTTGTGATTTTATAAAAAAATAAAAACTATGATGAGGATATTTCATGGTTTTATTTTGTGTTTTAAAATTAGGCTCCTTTGCATGTTGAAAGTGTAAATAAAAACAAATTTAGACTTAGGTAATGACAGCTTTTATCAAAAACATATTAAAATAAAGAAAAGAAGACAATTGACATGATGGGAGGAATATTACAACAGGGAGATGCTTACAGTGAGATCTATAAGCATATAAAAGCTCAAGCAGGAGATGGTTTTTCTCTATAAATAAGGAAAGAAAGACATGGGAATGGAATGAGGGGATGACATGATTAGACAGGTAATCAGGATATATTTCTACCTTGGATAGTTGATTCCTGGGAGGATTCATCATAGAGAAGTTATTTACCTTCATTTCTCAAAGGTGGGCCAGAGTTCAGGGGTTTGGAGGAGCAGAGAAGACCAATTGAAGTTTGGTCAAATCTATTTAACAGGATTGACACATTACAACAGAAAATGGAGACAAACAGTTCACATGATTACATACGAGAAAACAAAATGGGAATGTGGGTCTGTGCCTGGCATTATCACATGTTACAAAGGGTCATCCACTGGTTTTATGTAAGTCATGAAGAGGAATGGTTCTTTGCAGAGATATTGGTTCATTTCCCAGAACACAGATGGTTACGTGTAAGTTTTTGATTGTAATTGTTTTTCCCGAATTCAGATTTTAGGTGAAATTCAATGTTGTCTCAAGTTTCCCTCTGGTGATGAATAACTTCACACAGGAAAGTAGGAAAACGGCTTGGTAGTTGAATAGAGGAGTCTAAAACACTAGAACTGGAACTTCATTCAGGTTCTGTGGAACTAGCAGGAAGGCAGGAAGTCTAGTCAGTATTTTATATTAATTAGTTGCTTTGTATGTAGATACTTTGCTATAATTGGGGCTCAGTTTTCTTTTTCACTTGATTCCCTGTACTCCCTTTCTCCTCTGCTTTTTCTGTCTCCCTAAAACATAAAATTCTTCTGGAGAGAGGAATTTGGGTCACTTTATCTCTACCCAGCATGGCTCTTTCCTTTTGGATAGTATTCAACCCAGGTTACCTTCCTTAGACTATAGTCTCCCTTACGTCTAGGTCCTGTGGGGCTCGGGGGTAGACAGACCATTGGAGGTTTTCTCATGAACTTCTTTCCAGTGCATGGTTTTAGTCAGATATTCCTTTAATTAATAAGTTGTCAGTGATTTATTCATAAAATAATATGAATATATGAATTTTAATTTACAAGCATTTGAGAGTCTTGTAAATGTCCCACTAACTTCTGGTTATTGAAAATTCTAAGCATTGATCCTAGTTTCATGTGGAGTATATCTCATTCCTTTAAAAACTTTAAAGGTCACTTTTATGCATTTTTATCTTTCTTATTGTAGCACTGATTTTTTTTTTTCCAAAACACTACACCTAGCAGTAATGAGGGTCGTTCTTGGGTTTTGCTAATTATGTATCTGTACTCTTCTCCTTAGATCATAGAATGAAACCTTTTTGTTTCTTTATATTTTACCTTAAAAATGTTTGATACTGTAGTCTTTAATTCCTATTTCCTGCAAAGGAACAGGGCATGTTCTCTTCTATTTCTTCACACTTTAATGCTGTTTAAAATAAATCCTTCCTAAAACTTTAAAAACAATTTTGGTACTGTATATTTGTTAAATTGAACTACAGGTAATTGAATTTGAACCTTTGGCAAATAGCATATTTTGTATTAGGGCTGGACACAGTGAATCAGTTTAGTTATGATTTTAAAATCTGTTTGATCAATAAATCAAAGTATTTACAGGTATGAATGGGAGTGGGAATAATGGGGGGAAATAATGGAAAGGCAACCCTGATCAACATTGAATGTGCTCATAATCTGACTTTAGGAATTGTAACCTCCTTGTACAACTACTTAACAATAAAAGAAAATTATTTATTTTTTTACTGAAATAAAATGAAACATTATTCCATCATTGAGTCCTTTTCATTTTATCTTATTTATATGTATGATTTTTTCATAGATGACACACAGAGTACATGGATATGATGAATTAATACGAAGATAGGCAGAAACTTCTGTTCACTCCCCAAAACCTTTTGGACTGTTAGCTCACTTCTCCAGCTGTGATGATTGTGGTTTGGTCATGTTCTACAAATCACAAGGACAGCCTTGTCAGGAAGTTCCTAGGTAGACTGTGAAGCAGTGCCAAATACACAGGCAATGGTTCTATTTACAACCCTCTGCTGTACAGTTTGTTTGCCTAGTGCTGAAAGCGAGGCACAGCTGTTAACCTTTCAAGTGAACATGGCAACATAGCAGAAATTTCCAAGCACCCTCCAGTGAGAGGCACGGCTCCTGGTCATGGTGCCAAAGCAGCTCATCATAACTTTCTATTAGACTTCTAGAATTCTCTTTCCATGACCACATAAATGCATGGAAACACCTGGTTTTTATAGGTATTGATGGAGTGTTTTGATATTTTAAACTTCTTCTGAATAAAGTACTTGTTAAATTTCCTTAAATTTCTTTGGGTTTATTGAATATTTACTGTGAATCAAGAACTGAGTTAAGCAGTGGAATCAACAAATGAGTAAATAGTTATTATATATATACATATCTATATATCTATGTAATGATAGAATTTTTATTACAGTCAGTCCCAAGTGTCATGGTGAACTGAAAAGCACATGACCAAGGAAACAGGTGAGTGCATGGTACGCCTAGGGAAATGCACATATCTGAGTATGCATAGAGCAAATACAGGCAGAGGCCAGATTATGAAGTACTTGCAGTGTCACCATCAGGGGCCTGGGTTTTATTTTTTAATTGAAGGATATAGGGAGCCTTTAAAGAATTTTTCAGAGTGGAAAGATGCTTTATAGCTATAGGTCAGCAAGATCCCCCAGGCAGCAGTGTGAGGGATAAATTGGAGAATGATAAATTTGAGGTGGAAACTAGAAGCAGAGATGAAATGATTTAATTTGTATTGAGTACTTCAGTTGAAATAAATCTGTTTTTTTTTTCCTCCAAGCTTGCAACTGTAGTTGGGATGATTGTTGGGTTATTCTGGTTTGAATTCATTCTGATATGGGGGTAGCCTCAGAGAGGCTGTTTGGTCTGTTTGGATTAGATCAGAAAAATGGAGTCAAACTATTTGTTCTTTCAATAGCAATTCTTAATTTCTTTTGTAAATGGTGAGAAACACACTCACCTGTCCGAGCTCAAAGAATGGATGTGAGAGAAGAAGTTAAGAAGTGAGTCTTTAATGGCTGTCTTACAAGATGGGCAGGCATACCCCTTGAGGTTGCAGCAAGCTGTTTATTCCCTAATGTGCACATCCTTTGTGTCTTTCACCATTAGCTGAGTACTATGAGGTGTACAATTTTTCTCAACTTCGCTTTGCTTAAGTTTCATCTTCTATTGGGTGAATTTAATTATAAACTAATTGGGATGGGTTGAATTTTAGAAGAGGGTTTTGTTTGTCCATACCCCCTGTTATTCTCTTGTGGTAAGGAGGCTTTCCTGGGTGTGTGTGCTTTCTGGTGTGTACACAGTTTTTGTTATTTTCTCTTTGCATTGTGGTTCATCCCTCTCTCTGCTGGCCCCCTTCCAATTGGTCTACTGCTCTATTTGTCTAGGGACTTAACAGATGCATGAACTTTATGGTTGTCAAACCAGTAAACTCATAAATAAATGCATTAGCAAGGTAGGTCCAATAACTTTTCATTCAGGTCAGATGCCTTGTCTTGAAAATAAAGTATTGACTTTATTTCCCACATAAATTTCTTAAGACATTGCTAAACTTGTTTCCACTAACACTGTCTTACCAATGTCAGCATGACCTCTTTTTTTTCTGTTTGTTCTTTATTTTCTTCCAACTCATTTGTGAGTGTTAATTTACTTTGCTCCCTGTTGACATAAATTTGGCAGTCTCTTTTTTTAGCTCCACACTAAGACGTCCATTTAAATCATATCTTTCCTAGAGAATTGTAACAGACTCCTGAATGCTTTGCTTTCCACCCCCACTTGCTTTCCAGATGCATGCAGAATAACCTTTCTCATGTTGCTCCCTGTGGCAACCTTTAGTGGCTACTGACCATTAAGATTAAGTGAAACTACTCAGTGATTTGAACATGGCCTCCTCAGAATCCTTTCCCACCTGTCCTTGCCACTGACCTGCAGTTTGTTGTCTCTCTATCTCTTCCTCTCTTCTTTCTTCTCCTCTTTCTATCCCCGTCTTTTCTCATAGTGGAGAGTTCTCTCTTCATAAGAGGTAACACACATATTAGTCAAGCCTAGACAGGTATAAATAAAAGGGAAAAATAAGGATTAAAACCAACTTCTGGGACGGGATTGTGGCTTAGTGGCAGAGTGCTTGTCTAGCCTGCATGAAGCCCTGGATTCGATTCCTCAGTACCACAGAAACAGGAAAAGCTGGAAGGGGCTGGGAAGGTGGCTCAGTGGTAGAGCGCTTGCCTTGCATGCATGAGGCCCTGGGTTTGATTCCTCAGCACCATATAAGCAAAAAGAAAAAAGCCGGAAGTGGCACTGTAGCTCAAGTGGTAGAGTGCTAGCCTTGAGCTGAAGAGCTGAAGAACAGCGCCCAGGCTCAGAGTTCAGGCCCCACGACCGGACCAAAAAAAAACAAAAAAAAAAGCTGGAAGTAGTGCTGTGGCTCAAGTGGTAGAGTCCTAGCCTTGAGCAAAAGAAGCTCAGGGACAGTGCCCAGACCCTGAGTTCAAGCCCCAGGACTGGTGGGAAAACCCCCACAAAAAACAACTTTTGTGGGACTTACAAACTTAGTCTGTTGGACTGTGAATGGATTGCATTTTTGTCTTTATAGAGATGGGCTATTGCTAAATAGAGAAGCTAAAAAGGTTGGATGCAAATAAATATGGGTATTGTATATAAAGTGTATGGAAAGTATTCTCTGTGAATGTAAAGTGAGCTCATACATTAAATTTTCCTAATTTATTTTGGTTTAATCCCAGCACTGGGAGAAGCTCAGGCAGGAAGACTGAGTTCTAGGCCAGATGGAGATACATAATGAGTTTGAGGCCAACCTGGGCCACATAGCAAGACCCTGTCTCTTAAAAACAACTAATGAACTAACAAACAAACTAAATGATTTTCCAAACGTTATTTGGACAGAAAGCCAAATGGATACATTTAAATTCCTAACTGATCTATGATTAACCACAATAAAAGTGTACCTCTTATTGGCATATATGAGATAGAAAGAACTGAAACAAACAAATTAACCTTTCTTACTTTTGACTGAAAAAATGTTAATTTTTGACTAATATTTTCAGATTTATAGTCAGAGTGTTATCCCTTTATATTATATAGCCTACAATCTACAAAAATAAAGCTATCTCTTGTAAAACAATTTTCTCTGCTGTGGCACAAGTAAAATTGTCTCTAATGATATAATACAGAACCATAAAATAGATGGATACATCCCCCCTTTCCCCCCACCAACATCTAGCAAAGGCCAAAACTCTTTGATCAATAGACATAGAGCAAGTTGATTCAATACTCTGGTCACTGTAAACAGATTGCCTTCAGTGGTGTTACAGTAAGATGCTAGGCCTGCTTGATGTGCTCCCAAATTACAGGAAACATCTACTGTATGCCCACAATAGTATCAGTGCTATGAGAAACAAGAGAAACCTTGGGCTGTGTTCTATGTAGGGGCTGAAGCCTGACAAAGAAGTTGGAAATAAGAAGGCAACTGTTAGGAAATAAGAAGGCAACTGGTATCACAAGGAATTACTAGAAGCCTATTTTAGAGGAAGAGATGATTATGAGAATATTAACATCCTCTCAGAAAAATTCACAAACCTGGCAGAGGTGTTCAACCTCCCAAGGGCAAAATTGGTTGTTTTATTTTCTTTTATGTAACAAGAAAGGAGAAAAGTGGGAGGCTGAAGACTTCAGAATTTCTCAGTTTAGGAAAATGTAATTCAGGAAATACTTTGCTGAAGCATGAGACTAAACATGTCCTCAACTATATGGCTTGTTTTGGGGGGGGGGGCTTGGAGAGAGAATGTACTGGGGTTTGAACTCACCCCTGGCTTGTCAGGAGCTCTACTACATAAGCCAAGACCCTAGCCATATTCTGCTTTATTTTTTTTTGGATAACATCTTGTACCTTTTGCCTAGCCCAGGTGGAACCAAGAATCTCCAGCTCTCTGCTTTCTCTCTAATCACTTGGAATAGTGTGCCACCATGCTTGGCCTATAGAGAGTGTTTAAGAAAGCATCATTACAGGGATTTAAAAATTCATTTTTCTGTTTCAAAATTGTAATTTATGTGGGTGTAGTGTTTCATGTCTGTAATTCTAGCTACTTGATAGGTAGAGATCAGGATGATTGAGATTCTCAAGTAACTCAGGAAATAGGTTAAAATGACCCCCCTCCCCCCAACAAAACAAGTCTGGAGTTTTTGTCCGCACCTGTAATCCTTGCTGCAAAGGAAGCATAAACAGTAAGATCACAGTTCAAGACCTGCTCTTGCAAAAAAAAAAAAAATCAGTCTCTATCTGAAAAATAATTTAAATCGAAAGGACTGAAGGCATGGCTCAGATGGTAGAGCCATAGCAAATGTGAAGTCCTGAGTTCAAAATCCAGGTATCACCAAAAAACCAAAAAAAAAAAAAAAACAAAAGAAAACAAACCAACACTGAGGTTACCTTAGGCAAGATGATCTTAAAGTCTACTTCTAAGTCTAGGACAGGTGAGTGTTAGAGGTACTGTCTAAAGATTGCTTTGCAAATTCAGCTTCAGAAGGTGGGCTACGCCCTATCAATGCTTGTCTGCAAGTGGGCTTGAGACAATGTGACTGCAACTACAGAGCCAGGAATCAGTTTCCTGGGTGCGTAATTTTACATTACGATTTGCATTACAGTTCACGTTAGGATTAAGGTAATGGGGAAATAGATTCTAATTCTACCTATCATTAATGACGAATACTAATACCACACAATTTCTGGTAATTCTATAGCTTATCAGAGGTCAATTGTAGTTAAATCTAAATAAGTAGTGAATTTTATAATGATGCTAACTGGGATTTTAAGAGATCTAGAGGTTGCTTATTGCTTGTTTGAAACTTATTTAGAATATTCTGTATTTTTACTTTTAAAATCATATAGTAAAATTGTAAAAAAGGTATGTAGTTTTATTAATTTTAACTGAAGCAAACACATAATTTATTTGTTCCATATATGAATGCTATGATTTGGTTGTTTTCCCCCAAAGTTCATGTGTTGACAGTGATCTCCAATGCAACATTTTTGAAAGATGAGACCTTTAAGAGGTGTTTAGGTATGCCCCTGTGAATGGATTTATGCTGTTATCATGAGAGTGAAAGAGTAGATTAATTATTAAAACAGTCAGTTCCTGATGGAGGAATGAGTTTGTTTGCCTGGACCACCTGTTCTTTCTGTCTTCTCTCCCATTTCTCTTTTCACCTTCCCCTGCCCTCCCTTCTCTTTCTCCTCTCTTCCCCTACCCTCCTCCTCTTTTCTTTTCTTCCTCCCTCTCTTCCTCCTTCCTTCCATGCATCTCTTCCTTTCCCACCTTCACCTATTTGATGACCATCTTTATGTGTGGGCTGTACTGGGACTTGAATATTTGATGACCATCTTTATGTGTGGGCTGTACTGGGACTTGAACTCAGAGCCTTATTGCTTGGCTTCAGGGCTCAAGGCTGAGGCCCTACCACTTGAGCTTCAGTTCCAATTCTGCCTTTTTGCTGATTAATTGTAGATAAAAGTCTTGAATTATTCTGCTAGGCTTCAAACCAAGATCCTCAAATTTCAGCCTTATGAGTAGCTAGGACTACACAGGCTTAGTCCTGGTTTAGTCATCCTATTATGAAGTAGCAGGATCATCTTTACCAGTTGCTAGTACCTAGATCATGGAATACCCAGTCTTCCAAACTGAAAAATAAATTTCTCAGGCATTATGTCAGTAAAGAACAAGTTAAGATAATGGTAAACTTAGCAAGATCAATAGAAAGCCCATGGATTGGGAGAAGATCTTCACTAGCTATATAATGGGCAAGGGTCTCATATCTAAAATATATTTAGAACTCAAAAAATTAAATCCCCAACAACAAATCCTCAAAGAAACAACTGCTCGATCAATAAGTGGGCTAAAGACTTAAAGAGAAACTCTATGAAGAGGGAAATCAGAATGGCCAGTAGACATATGAAGAAATGCTCAACCTCTCTAGCCATAAAAGAAATGCAAATCAAAACAACATTGAGATTCTACCTCATCCCAGTTAGAATGGCTATAATCAAGAACTCTAATAACAACAGATGCTGGAGGGGATGTGGCCAAAAGGGAACCCTACTGCATTGTTGGTGGGAGTGTAAACTTGTTCAACCACTTTGGAAAGCAGTATGGAGGTTCCTCAAATGACTCCACATAGAGGTCCCCTATGACCCAGCAATCCCACTTTTGGGCATTTACCCAAATGATTACAAACAAGACCATACTAAAGCTGCCAGCACAACTATGTTTCTCGCAGCATTGTTTACCACAGCTAAGATATGGAACCAACCCAGATGCCTCTCAGTAGATGAATGGATCAAGAAAATGTGATATATATATATATATATATATATATATATATATATATATATATATATTCTTTTTTGATTGCAAGTGCTTTTTTGATTGCCAGTGGTTCATTAGATTTGCTGTTGCATACAGAAAAATCTTATCATTTGGCTAAAAATGAAGGCTGATGATTATTTTTCTCTAGTTTAGCTTTTTAGTTATAGGAACACCCAATATTTGCTTTAAGATAAGTATACAAATAAATACTTAATTTTGCCAAACTCTGTTCAGAAGATAGCAACTTATTTTGGTCATTTGTATATATGCCTAGGAAATCCTGCAAATTTATGCATTCACAATTTAAGGGTCCCTGGACTAACATTTAATACCTTAGTTTTGGATGTCATCTTCTAAGCAGTCAGATTTAGGACAAAACCTATGTTTCTAATCTTCATAGTTGTTTCTTTTTGATGCCAGGCTTAATTTAGTACTTTTCTCTCTCCATCAAAGACATATCGCAGTGAGTGTGGTATTTTTCTCTTTAATCACAGGTGACAACTTTTTCACTATTCATTTCATTTTTGTAACTTTAAAGAGGAAATTTATGGCATGAATTTCCCATCTTCTTTTGACCTTGAGCTGCAATCTGATTTGCTTTGTTAAGTTTTAATTTTATGACATACCATATCACTGTCATTTCCAAAATTAAACTTCAGAGGAGAGGTATATTTTTCTCACTGGGGTTATGAACAGAATAAATTATCAGAGAATTATGCTTTAATGAATGTTGTAAGTATAGGTATGTTGACTGGGCCACCTATACTGTCACACACAAACAACTTGTTAATGTGCAATCAGTCACTGGAGTTGCCATGAACTTGAAGCTTAATGAACAGGTGGAGAAAGAGGATGAATCCGGATCCAAAATGGATCTGACAGCTTATCAGGCAATTTCACTGATCACTAATCCACTTCATTTGGCAACTTAATATATCACACAGTTAGAGTTTTGATCCCATGGGTTTCTGGGTAGAAATTAATTCAAAAATATGTCCAACACTACTGGGTTAAAAACACCATCTTAAGCTTTGTGAGGACACATAGAAATAAAACACTTATTATACATGTATAAATTATGTTCCTCTTATGATTCCATTAGTGTTTATCCAATTCCTCTGTGAAAATGTATGGATGATGCTAGTATTTGTTAGTATAATTAAGACATTAAATTGTTTCTAAATAAACAAATAATTAACTATATTGCTGAATTAATTACAAAAATAAGTTAGATTTTCTTGTGAATGTAATTCTTTTTACATATAAAAACATTGGTGGTCTTAAGCCTGTTTTATAGCATCCACAGCAAGAAATAAAGAACAGAAGAAATTATTTCTTTAAAGCTCATAATTTGTATCTTTGGATTGCTTACAGACTTTAAAATTAAAGCTATTTTTTACTTTAACAGTATCTATTAAAGCAATATATATACATACCTGTATAGACACAGATACACACACACACACACACATATATATAACAATAAGGACATGTAATTTACCTTACTTTACTTTGAATTCACAAGAATGAGTTTCATTAAATGGACTTGTCCAAGGACCTGGCTACATAGGCTTCTGAAGTTTAAAATAACTTCAAAACCAGAAACACATTTTCTTTACTTTTTAAAGCCTTGATTTATAGTGCATAGAAAGTTAAATTGAATATTGATCCTTGAAAAGCAAATGTGTTCTGTAAAAAAAATGACAGAACAAAAGAACACAGTAGAAGATGATAGAGTGATTGATTGTCTAAAGCTAGGAGATAGATACCTCCCCCTTATATGTCATCTTCTCTCAGCATCTGTAGCTCTGTGAGAGTGTTAGGTATGAAGTGTTAGAGATAGTGCACTCTGACACGAACAGTTGCATTTTATAAGAAGATTGAAGATGCTTGGTAACAAATAATTTCTGAGAAGGAATTTGAAAAATGAAGAATAGGGCACAAGATCAACAAGATCCATGATATAACTTGAGGGAAGAACATGAGGGAATTTTTTAAATAATTTCTTAAATCTGGGAGCACCTTCAAAAATGATTTCATTCAGTGAAAAATAATCAAGATGACAGAAAACCACAAAGTGGCAATTGCGCTGTCATTGATTGGATATGCTAGGCAAATTGAGGCTATCATTCTTATGACTATGCTTATTAAAGTAATATCTTTATAATCTAGAGTAACTCAGTGTTGAATTTTTTTGGCATCCTTCCCCAATCCCCTCTTTCAGTCTGGCATTTTTTTCTTGGAACACAGTAGGGACTTGCAACCTTTACAACTGGGCTGTCATTTTTACCATTAAAGGAAGATGGTCACTTTGTCCAATACTGTTACTAGCTTTTGGGAATCAAGTCAAAGAAAAAATCTGTAAGACATTGTTTGACTTATTGTTTTATCCACAATAGTATGTCAAACCTTATTAGTCAATACAGTCACCAAGAAGCTGCTGTCATCAATGGTGATACTACTACTACTATTACTAATAATAATAATAATAAAGAGGGGTGAGGAAGCCCCAAATGGATCCATTGTGCTTTTTAATACCATTTCTGACTGAACAACCTACTGACTCTGTAACTTGTTATTAATTGATAAAGTATGCTGCTTACTATGTAAATGGAAAAAATCTTCAAACCACAACTAAGATTTGGAAAACATGAAGTACCTAGAATGAAAAAAAATTCCTTTCAGATTTATGTTTCACAAGGAGCGCAGGCATCTTTTCTTTTCTTTTCATTCTGTACTCTTTTGTTTCTCATCTTTTCCTCCTTCCCTTTCTCCCCCATCTTCCTCTCATTCTGTTTTCTCTCTTTTTCTTTTGTTCTGTCTTTCAAGTATCACCTCTTTAAATAGTTTTCAGCTGAGGAAGAGACTCTTTTTAATCTAAAAACCATTTTGGTTGGTGATTGGATTGGATGAACAATGTGTCTGTCATCAGATCATAACTGCTCTTAATTCTGCTTCAAATAATTACTGGAGATTAGTATTGAAACTGAGTTTATTATTATTTTTTCATTCAGTGCTACACACACACACACACACACACACACACACACACACACACACACACACACACACACACACACACACACACACACACACACACACAACTACTCATGGTAAGAACTGAAAATAAAAGATACCAACAAGAAAAATAAACATGGGAAGGCACAAATTGTACTAATCTTAATTTTTCTTTATGAAACTTGAGTTGTGAATAGGTGGACATTAAAACATTGTCTTTCAAGCTTAAAACAGTCTGCTAGTAGGTCACTATATATATTTGTAGATACAAGTATTCATCTGTGGATCAACTGACTAGATTGCCTTGTATTGTGATAGAAATGTTGTAGTTTGAGAACAGGTGATCTGATTTGTGTCTTGGCAAGAAGGTTGGTTGGTAGCAGTGAAGTGGTAATTTATCATGTCTTTCTGTGAAACTGAGGCTTCCTCCCATAAAAGTGAACTATTATCTTGGGCATTTTTCTTTTCAGGTATTATTGAAATGCAGTTATCAAATGATAAATTCATTTTACTATAGTTCAGATCAAGAACTTTCTGAGGGACTATGTTGTCTATTATGTACTTCTAATGACTTTTATCATATTTGACCCATTGTTAGAACTCAGAAGGTGTTTGCAGATTTATTGAATAAGTTATTTTCTATAATCAGGGCTTTTATAGGATTGTACTAAATAGAATGCGAAATAGAGATTTCTCTACTTTCTATCAGGTTAACTGAGCTCCCACAACTGGCTCTTTTGTTGGTTTATTTATTTATTTATTCATTTATTTGGATAGTATCCTGCTATATAGACTAGGCATTCTGGGATTTTCTCTGTAGTCTGGGCTTGTCTTGAATTTGTGATCCTCCTATTTCAGCCTCATCTGAGTGATGTGGTTACAGCCATTTTCTTTTAAATGAAATGATTTTTTCTTTTTATTAAAAATTTCCTTGGAAGTACAAATAATATTTTGAACATAATAATATTAGTAGAATGAGAAGAAATAAGTAAAATAAGAAATAAATGACTAGTTATTCCACTTATAAGTAAGTTTCTCTCTGAAACTTTGTACAGTTTAGACAGCATTTAAAAGTAGGGAAGTGGATATATTAATAGAGGTATTAGATCTGCTTTCTGTATTTGATGGTTAAAATAATATGGCAGCAGTAGATAAACATCATGTGTATTGAGTTTCTGGTGCTAGGAAGATCCAGAGGACGTTGTTCTATACATGCCATAGCCTTTTCTTTTTTGTAACTTTTCATTTCTGCATATCTAGGAACATGCATGATTTAACCAAGGAAAATTAATGCTTGTAACTCTTAATTTTTTACTTTCAAGCTATTTTCCAAAACATTATTATATGTCCATATGTCCATATCACTTTATCCTTTATATTTAGTAACTTGAAGTACATTTGCCCCAAAATACATAATTTCCTTTTATACTTGTGGTAGACAGAATTCTAAGATGTTCTTCAAGATTCCCCATTCTCCTTGCCTCTGTAAAAAGGTTCCTGGTAATTTCGGGAACTATGAATTTTAGCGATTTTATTCTCATTGTTAGGTTGTATTATGAGACATACTTGACTTCAAGAAAAAAAGATTTTCAAGATAATAATCTTCAGAACTTATGTGAGGAGTTATGACTACATTAATCCTTTAAACAGTTTTCTCTATACTTTTGGCTGTAGAAATACAAACTATTAAATGAGTGTATTTTAAATTCTAAGGTTGTAGCAATTTGTTACAAATTAAGTACAGATAATATATTATTTATGTCACATATATGCTACATATAAATTTTCTGGTTTATTTTATTTTTATCTTTGATTCAAATTTTTTTCTTTTTTTTCTAGACAGGGTCTCACTGCTGAATTATAGCTGTGTACTACCATGCCTAAGTTCTGATTTTTATATAATTGAATCTACTGAGCTTATTTTTGATTCTTCCCATTTTAGAAGACAGTAGACAGAATGGATTTGAGTGTGTCAAGAATTTGTTGGACTCTGTTGCTGATATTCTATCTGAATAATAATTTGTAACCTTTTAGGTTGAACTTTGAGTTTTTCTTGTTATCTATATAAGAAAAAGTGGAAGTCTGTCTTTGGGAAAATGTTGAGATTTCTGGGCTCATTAAAACACTTCCTTGAAATTTGAATTAAAATTATATCATTAGCAAACATTTGCACTATTATATGTTATATTATTATTATTTAACATTATATTTAAATTATTTTATACATATCTCAGTGATAAGCTAAAATTGGAGCACATCACCCTACAATTATGCCATTAGTCTTTCCTTTTTCCACAATTCTTGGTAAGTGAAAGTATCTCTGTCTATTCTGCTTTTATTCCACTTTTCCAAATTCTTTAGGATGGCCTAGATCTAACATGTTTTCTGTTATTTTCAGTGTTGTTATGATCTTGGCTGGGATTCTATAAGAGAATGTTTTCAGTTTTCTTCTGTTAGTA
This sequence comes from Dipodomys spectabilis, assembly GCF_019054845.1. Taxonomy (NCBI): domain Eukaryota; kingdom Metazoa; phylum Chordata; class Mammalia; order Rodentia; family Heteromyidae; genus Dipodomys; species Dipodomys spectabilis. The sequence goes on from NW_024871042.1 coordinate 574,840, forward strand.
TCAAATTAGAAAGCAGGGTTATAAATGGTGACATGCCCGATTTCAATATCTATCGATTTTACTGACCAGTTTTTAATGCTTCAGGTATTCTATAACTCTCCTGATATTAAGAACCTCCTATACAAATTAATCTCTCTAATTATGGATCTTCTGTTTTTAAACTTGTTAGTTTTTTTCCCCTTTTGATTTGATGTTAAGTAGCCTGTGCTAAGAAACTCTTAACAGCAGAAAGGAAAGTACAGTACATGTATTTATTTTCCTTACTTCTCTTAACAGAGAGGCTTGGATTTTACACAGGCAGAAGGTAATACTATAATGAAATTGACAGTATTTTAATTTTTTAAAAATGAAATGTATGATAATTTGTTCAAATATAGTATTTCTGCTAGCGCTTAATTTAAGTATCGAGGAGAGATTAGAAATGAATATACTCTAATAAAATCTTACGAGGAACACATAGTCATTATTCAGTGTCCTATAATTTCAAGGACTGAAAGGGACAGAAAATAACCTAGGCCAGATGCTTCATATGCTAGACAGGGAAACTAAATCCTAGAGACAGGAAGCAACAAACTCAAGTATGTGAAGGATTCAAATCTCCTGACATTCTTGTTCTTCATTCTATTGTAGAAACATGACATGTACTTCATGATATTAAATTGATATTATAGGTTGGACTCTATTATCTTCTTTATAATATTAAAATAATATGGTTTTAATTAAAATAGAAGTGAATCTTCTGTCTATTGAAATATTCAGTTGGATGAATTATGGGTGGCAACAGAAACTTCTGATGATAGCAGCATAGTTTACCTCAATTAAATTTGGATACATTTTATATTGTATTCCTGTTGAATATTTGTAGTTTGCTTTTGATTAGAGAAAGAAAATACTTCTGAAGGTATTATTTTTGTATTTACTTCTGACTTCCTCCCTCCCTCCCTCTCTCCCTCCCTCCCTCCCTCCCTCCCTCCCTCCCTCCCTCCCTCCCTTCCTTCCTTCTCCACAAATCACTTCCTCTCTTTATCCCTCTCTCCTCTCCCTCCCTCTCTTCTTTGTTCAGTGCTGGGAAATAGAACCCAGGACCTCACACATGATAGGCAAGCATTTTACCACTGAGCTATGTCCCCATCCACCTTGACTGTTTTTCTATCAGTCTCCTTTAACTTGAAATGATAGAACTAAGAGAAGCATTGTTATGTCTTTTAATATGAGTATTGGTCTCTTATCTGTATAAAAACAATTTAGCTTTTAAATTATTTTAATAATTTTATGGCTTAGAATATGCTTTCCCTTTCTTTACTTTTATTATATTGAAAATCTGTACTGGTAGATAGTAGTTACTTCAATTACTGCCTGTTTTAAAATTGGCTTTCCTTTTAATTTAGATACATAAATAAATTTGTTTTCCTTTTAATTTCTTCCCGCTCTATAAAAGAAAGACTTCCTTGAATTTTCTAGGCCATTAATAATATTACTTAGGTCTTTTTAGGGTAATTCAGTCTTCTGTTATTGTGAAAGGCTTTAACTTCAAGGTTTGCCTAATTTCAGATATTGTTTTGTAGAATAAAATTGTCTACTCATGCTTGCAACTACTACTTTATTTGAATTTGAATTTTCTCTTCCTTTTGCACTTTACTATCCAGGGAAAGGTAACTAACTTTGTTTCTGAATCTCTGTTTTCTTGTCTTTAAAGTGGAGATAATAACAGCTTTAGAGACATTGCAGCAAATAAAACAAAGCACATATACCTGGCACAATTTTCAGTGCTCATAAATAGTAACTGTAAAAAGACTGGACTAGAGTGAGAATGCAGAAAAATATTTTGAAATATATTTCTTATTAGTCATTTCTAAGTCATCTAGCTTCCTTCCATAATCAATTAATCTTCAGTCATTTGCTGCTTACACAAAAGACATGGAATTATCTCAGTAGAAGAAATTTATTAGAAGGATCTCAAAGAAGATCCTCTTAAAGCATATTTATTTTCTCCTTTGATAAGATGAATATATCCTCCTGAAAGAGAATTATCAGAACAAATGTTTAAAAATTTCCTCTGGCAAGCTCTCTATCTAATTCTGGGAATAGTGTATATTTAGATCTGAGACAGTGTCTTATGCAGAAATTTTGTATAAATATATAACAATTCCATCTGTTCATTTTTCATGTTTGTCACCTTGACTTTTGTATCACAGACCCCTAAGGTGAGCAGATGCCCTTCCCCACAGAGTCCATGCCTCTGCAGCCCACAAAACTCCCTTCTCATTCATGATGAATATATTTGTCCGTTATTCACCATTAGAGATTGTGTGTCATCTTCTTTCAAACTGTAATTTAACTGAAGTCTGGTACCAAGCTAATTTCTTTTGATGATATTTTAGTGAGGCAAGATGATTTAGTTATTTCTATAGTTTAGTGCCTTAGAGAAATTAGCCTGTCTTATGAAGAAAAGTAGAAAATAGGGTTCATAATTTTCAGTGCAGTACTTGAAGCATAACCATGAATACAATCTGCTGGGTTTGCTAGAAAGCACTTGGTTCTTAATTTTTAAGTCCTATTTAAACTTGTTCTGAGTGTTACAAAACTTCCAATGATCAATGCAAATAAAACCATTTAAATATTAATTAAAACACCCATTTCCCCCCAAAGAAACCTTTATTCTTTCAATATGTGAACTCCCTCTGATTATTTCTACCCACCACAGCAAAGTGTTTCATAGGTAATGTGTGATATTTGTCTCCTACTCAAACTGTCTTTGTTTGAAGAAGCCTAACCTTGCTGGTTGATAATATCCACAGTACAGATAAAAATAGGAAAACCATGACCCCAGCTCTACACATCACCTTTTTTTCTCCCACAATATCTTACAACTTCGTATTAGTGATCTTTCTTCAGCTTCCCGGGATACCAGCCTACCCATATAGTTTCTATAGTAGTGGGCTTAAAAAACAAAAAAATATGAAATTAGAAGTAATTATCATTGTTTAGGAAAGGTAGCACTTGCCTACATTGTAAAGACTGGTGAATGTTAGTGGGAGTTTATCAACTAGCTTAGTGCTTAATTAAAGCGAGAAAAAGAAGTCAGGAGTAAAGGAAGAATAGGAAGTAGTCAGGAGTGTATATGAAGAGTCGAGAAATAAAATGGTATGTCTGTGATTAGGAGTGGATAAAACTCCCTTCAGATTTGTTAGAGAAACCATTTGGTAGTTAACAGAGGATGCTTACCTTTCCCTAATGATACTTAAAACATAATCTTTTCCTGCTCCCCAGAAAATTTTAGTTTTGTTTTGTTTCTTATACACTTTTGAAAAAAAAAATTTGTAGTATTTTTTCCTTCTTCTTATCTTGAACTTTATTTTCTTTCTTCTAGAAAGCAAATTATTGCCTTCCAAGAGTGATTCATTGTTATATGTGTATAAATTAAGCATAAACTCCATCACATATCTCTTGAATGCATAAAATTTTAGAAGAAATGTGAACAAGATATAGCAATTTATTGAATGCTTCTTGGAATTGTGGTCAAAATATTTTTCATTTTTTGGTGCTTAACTGAGTTGAGAATTTTTATTTCACCCAATTACTCAGACCACTTTTGCAAAGAAGATGTAAAATAAACTGCTTCCTGTGCATTTATTTGTCCATTAGACTACATATCTACTAGAGACTTTACTGAGTTAATGTGCACATCTCTCACCTCATATGTCCTATATTTTAGCATTAGTTAAATCAACTAATTAAAGTAGCCATATTCTTTTCTTTGTTTCGTGTGTATGTGTATTCTTATTTTTTTAAAAATCCCCTCACATAACTTGGTATAATTATTAGCAACTTCATGTGCGAGTCCTAGAACTGAGTTGTCAGATGTGTGTATGTTATGATTACAGCATTACTGTTCAGAATTAGAAACTATTTCATATTGATGGCTATCATTTTTAAAAGGATGGTGGTAGCAGAATAGCAGGTATTAGTGAAAATATAAATAAATTAGAATCTTCCTATAATTTGTTGAGAATGTAAAATAGTGAAGAATTACTCTATAAGGTAAATATAGAACTACTCTGGGAATAAACGAGCAGTTCCACTTTTAGTTATATGACCAAGAGAATTAAAAATGTATCTCCACAGAAAAGCTCATAGCAGCATTATTCCTAACAGCAACGAGTAGAAACAATTCAAATGCCCATCAATTTATGACTGGATAAACAAAGCAGATACATCTATACAATGGAATATTCAAGCATATAAACTAATGAAGCTCTAAAATATGCTTTAAAATGTGGGTGAATTTTTTAAAGTTTAAAAACATTCTAAATGAAAGAAGCCAAACACAGTATGTCCCTCCCCCACAGTATAACCCCTGCTTTCACTATATTTGATGTCGGTATAATTTGTGGAGGAGATGGGGAAAAACAAGTCGTTTAAGGATACAGGTGGACCTGTTGCAACAATGAGAAGTACAAATTGTCATGTCGAAAACGAGCTTTACAACGTTGATGGGGGGGGGAAGGATTGGGTGGGAGGGTGGGGAGGGAGGCTGGGAAGGGATATGAAGGGTAAACAAAGGAGGAAGCTGCAATGCTTGATAAGAAATGTACTCATTATCTTGCCCATGTAATTGTAACCCCTCTGTACAGTATGTTCACAAAAACAAAAAAAAAAGAAGCCAGACACAAAACCTTACATGTTATACAAGTCAATTTATGTGAGCTATCCCGAAGAGATAATGGAGACAGAAAGTAGAATGTATGAGCCAAGGGATAGGGAAGATATTGTTCAATGTGTACTGGGTTTCTTTTGTGCTGATGAAATGTTTTAGAATTAGATATATTTTTGGATATCATTGTAAATATACCAAATGTCACCAAACTACTCAATTTATAAAGATTAATTTTACGTTAGTTAAATATCACCACAAAAATAATAACTAATCTTATAGAATTTAGTGTGATCTCATACAAATTAGTAGCCATTTGTTCTATTTTTTATTTTTTTGAGAAAATTGTTCATAATTCCAGGCAACTTGTCTTTTTTTCTTAATATAAGTTTTTATTGTAAAGATATTGGACAGAGGGGTTACAGTTACATGAGCAATGTAATGAGTCTATTTTCTATCGAGCCTTGTTACCCGCTCCTTTATTTTTCCCCTACCTTCCCTTTCCTCCCCTCCTCCCCAACTCCTCTCTCCCCCCCCCCCCCCCGCAAAGTTGTAAAGTTTGTTTTCAAGATACTGTCTTGTACATCTCATTGTTACAATGAGTCATCCTGTATTCTTATTTCAGCATTTTGTCATTTCCCGTCCCCTCCCCAAATTAGAAAAATATACAAGATGCAGGACACCGGTATCAAATACAGTGACAACAGGGGTCAGGCAACTTGTCTTGAGGTAACATTATTTTTTTCTCCAGCACTATAGATTGTTTACACTGAGCAATAGCTCTGTGTCTCTAACCCTTTAGTTTTGAATTTGTTTTTGTGACCAAGTCTCGCTGCTTCCTCAAACTCACAATCCTTCTACTTCGGTCTCCCAAGTAGGTGGTATTACAGGTGTGTGCAATCATACCATTGGTATGATTAAATTCATCATGTTTGGCGGTCATTTGGCATATATCTATAATCCCAGCACTAAAGCGGATAGGACAGGAGGATTGTAAGTTTGAGTATAGCCTGGGCTACCTAATGAGGCCTTGTCTCAAAAGACATCTTTAATAATTTCTCTAATATAAAAATGATACTTTCACTAAAGATGAAAGGTAGAAAAATTATGTTAGTTGTATCACTGAGAAAAAACAAAGGTTAACATTTTTTTCTATATATATTTCTTGTAGTTTCTCAGTGTGTAATATTTGTGAACATTTTCTATAAATGTATGTATATATTTGTAAAACAAGATCATGTTGAACAAAGTGTTTATGGTATACTTTGACCTCTTAATTATATAGTAGATAATAATTTCTATCCTGGTTCAGTTCAGAAACACTCAGGATCGTACAGGGTTTATTTATTTTCATTTTTTTCATATAAGTTTTAGATTTTAGAATTCTTCTGGATTTTTATTTTCATAAACATTTGCAGTTAAACATCTGGTTAAGTAATCTTAAAAAATTGCAATCCAAAATGACCTCCAAATCCCAATTTTTGGTTTTTGTATTGTAAATGCTCAATCTGTCATTTCATGAGTTCATACCATATAACTTTCTTAAATGTGCCCATTTTTACATGCTAGCAGCAAAATAAAAATCATATTTGATTTGTCATCTTTTTTTCCTTTGGTAGTTGGTACTTGGGTTTGAATTCAGGACCTTGTACTTGCTAAGAAATTACCCTTCAGACATGACTCCAGCGCTTTTCAGCTTATGTTTCAGATGTGGTCTTAAGCTTTGGTCTGGCAGGTTTGGCCTGAAATCCTCCCATCTCTTCTTGAGTAGCTGAGAGTATAAGTGTGCATTATGATACCCAACTTGTTTTAAGTTCTCACTAACTGCCTGAGCAGGTCTTGAATCATGATCTTCCTATCTCTAACTCCTGAGTAGCAAGAGTATGCCATCATGCTTGGAGTTTCTCAGAGGAAACACCAACTCTATTGCATTGGACCAGACTGGATTGGATTACATGGATGTAAATTATTGTAGTACTAGAAATCAGTATAGAACTAAGACATTCGGAATCATGTCTTATGATCTTTTCTTAGTTAAATTTTACTTGATGACTTGATGTGCCTTTTTTTCCTTCAGGGTATTAGGATTGTGTAAGCAAGCCAAAAGTATCAATGTATTTTATATTAGCTTAACTGGGCTGCATGACAAAATAACATAGACACATACTTGAACAACAGAAATATATCGTGTTTCTCCTCTGTGACTTACACAAATACCTGTCTTCTTGCTATAACCTATCATGTCTTTTTCTATGCTTATGAATGCTAGTGTCTATTTTAATTTCTACTTGTTCTCAGGATACCACTCAGCCACTGGATCAGGGTGTATACTACCATCCTCACTGTAACTTAATTAATTTCTATATAGGCCTCATTTTCAAATACAATTACATTCTAAAATAATAGGTATTAGAGCTTTAAAACAAAAGTATTGGGGAGACATAATTGAGTCCATCATATAATCCAGGATGAAAAAGATGATGTCACTGTATCTACAAGAATAATAGTGTATACTCAATTAAACTGAGTCACCCAAGTATATCAACACTTAGATTTTCTTACATTGTTATGGTTGTCTCTAAATTTGGAGTAGAGATAATCAGAAGAAACATAAGTGGCACAAAATTAGGAAAAATGTTTGTCTTTTTCTTCTTTTTTTTTTTTTGTCAGTCGTGGGGCTTGAACTCTGGGCGCTCAAGGCGAGCGCTCTACCACTTGAGCTACAGTGCCACATCTGGTTTTCTGGTGGTTTATTGGAGATAAGAGTTTCACAGACTTTCCTGCCCAGGCTGGCTTTTAACCAGAATCCTCAGATCTCAGTCCCCTGAGTAGCTAGGATTACAGGCGTGAGCTACCAGCACCTGGCCTATTAGTCTTTTTCTTCTTTTATATCAAGGAAACATCAATATTTTTCATAGGAAAATTCATAAAACAGTACATTTATACTATTTGGATGACCTGTAATAAAAAAAACATAATTTTGAAAGTACATTGCTTGTCAATTATTATTATTATTTTTGGGTCCGGTCGTGGGGCCTGAACTCTGGGCCTGGGCGCTGTCCCTCAGCTCTTCAGCTCAAGGCTAGTGCTCTACCACTTGAGCTATAGTGTCACTTCCAGCTTTTTTCTTTTTTTGCTTATGTGGTGCTGAGGAATCGAACCTAGGGCCTCATGCTTGCAAGGCAGGCACTCTACCACTGAGCTACCTTCCCAGCCCCAATTATTTTCTTAAAGGGAGCAGAAGGGTTTAAATTCTACATTTTTGTTTGACCTAAATAGAGACACTCCTTTATTTTTATTTATTTATTTTATGTGTTTATGAGTACAATGCAATGTGATCAATAGAGACACATCAATAGAGACACATTTTTTACATAAAGCTGACACTCTACCAGTTGAGCCACACTTCTACTTTCAATGCTTTTCAAATAAGAAGAAATTGGACTAAATTTGTCATGTTTTTGAGATAAATTATGTATTTTCAAATCAGTGGAATCTCCTTAATGAAGAATTTTCTTTTAATGACCAAGTGTTGTTTGACTTTTACTTTCAAGATCTGTGAATATAGAAAGTTTGAAAACTAGTTGTAGTTTTAAAATGTTTCAATATTGGATAATATTTATGACTTCCTTTTGGCAGGGGATAAAGAACTATTTCCTGAAACTTGGCTATTAAAATATTTGTGCCAACACATTCCAAATGAACTGCTGTTCCTTTTATTTTATTTCTTTAAAACAAACACACTTTATAGACTTCATATATTAACCACCAGTCAAATTGTCAAACCATATAAATTCACCCAAAAGAAGCTAGATCAATGTGTTATGTATTTTCACACAAGTTAAATTGGCACTTGCTTATGAACAGTCATTTAAATACAGATTTGCAAGAAGTGGTACAGTTGTCTACATCATTTCTGTATCTCAAAATGATTTGGATGACATAACATCAAAAGATGTCAATTTAAATGGTCCACTTAAAACCCAGTTAGATTTTGATTATTCATTCTAATAGAAGGAAGGCATAGACATGCAGACTCTTAAGAGGACTTTAATTCATTATCTACTTTTTTACCTTTGAAGGTATTTTGACACTATTTTGTCTCCATTATTATAGGCCTCGGAGATATAGTAGTTTAATAGGAATGACAAATATGTCCAGTAAACAAGTTAATGCATTAAAATATCAGATAGTGATAAACAAAGGGATGATATTTCAGACAGAGTGGTTATGGGAAATCCTGAAGGGGTGACATCTGTACAGAGATCTGTATGAAGTCGAGGAACAAGTTATATAAATCTTGGTAAACACATATCTACTAAAGTTTCTGGCATAATTTAAGACCTTTGTTTTCTAAATCTCTAAATTCTTTGCAAAATATAGTACATTTCCCAACTTATGATGATTCAATTTAGGATGTTTTTAACTTTATGTTGATATGACATCACAGAATTTATAGAACATTTACTTCAAATTTTGAATTTTAATATTTTCCTGGACTACCAGTATGTGATATATTTTTGGTAGCAGAAACAATAGTTAGCTAAAGAATTTAGTCAGCCATGCAATCACCACTGTGCTTTTTTTTAAAAAAAAAAAGAAATGAAACAAAACCTTCCTGATAGTTTTCAGTGTTGCTAAACTATAACGTCTCTGAAGTTCAGGGATTAAATATGCATTTTTTAACTTATGACACTTTCAAGTTAGGATGACTTTATTGGGGCACAATTCTATTGTAAGTCAGAGCATCTGCACTAATGTCTTACTCAGTTCTATCTTTTGTGAATGCTTTTGTCCTAACTGCTAGGAGTACAACTCTAGAGCCTTCTTCAGCTGCTACAATTCACCTGGTGTAGGATAACCTTGCCAGTTTGGCCCACTGTCAGTGACTGATTGCTGTGGGACCACAATGGTCTATTCATTTTGCCCTAGAACTGCCTCTGAGTCATCCAAGAATGTGACTAGACCTGTATAATAGGTAGACTTCTCCTGTCTAAACCTGCTTTACTTTCTTCTCTTTTCATAGTTTTGATCCCAAAGGTACATTTTAACATCATGTGTATTCATCTTGGTTAAGAGGTCTGCTTCTGAGAGAATTCAGTGTTTGCTATGAAGTTTTCCAAACATAAACCTTATTTATGATACTATTACAATAGAACTTGGTAGTCTATTTTGTATCAGATCACAGTCTTATTTCTAATAGAATCATATGAGTTAATTGGAACCTTACTTTCTTGCGATAGAATTTTTACATAGAGCACAGTTTGGAAATTGGTAAAGACATTGGATTTTTCCCTAAACACTGAGAGAAACATGCTGTTTATTTTTAATGCTCTGAATATCACTGGCATTTAATATATTCAGTTCCATTTAACTAGAATCTTTTTATCTTTATAAAGAGAATGACACAAATTCTTATCAAGTAGCAGTTTTAAATTATCTCTATGAGATAGGAGGTAAATAATTCACAATAACTTTATAATTCATTACTTGATTCAATCAAGTATTAAGAAATGTAACATTTCTATGGTAACACAGTCAACAGCATTTGTACAACTTAATACAGGTGATTTTTAGGGGCAACTATGTTTAATCATTTGATGGTTTTATAAAATTTTGGAAGGTTAGTATAAAAATTCCTACTTACTGTGTAATTGATATTATTTATGAGAAGTATATGAATTATTTATAAAACAACATGATTTACAAACATCACGACATTCTTCTTATGCCTGATGCCAAAGATACTACAAAACAAACCCCCAACCCTACATACCAAAATCTGTCTATAAACAACATGGGAAATTAGAAGAGTAATGAATTGTCAAAATGAGATGATCCCTAAGGAGGAAGAAATAATATAAAAAACTGGAGTCTACAATGAATGAAGAGTACAATGAATGCAATGAACAGAATGCATTAGAACATTTGCAGCAGGTTTGATCAAACAAAAGAATCTGAATGTGAAGACTTGTCATGACAAAATATCTACTCAGAAAAGAAAAGAGTAATGAAAATCAGTGACAAAAACCTATGGTATTGATTATAAGACATAACTAAAAGAACTAAATTTGCATTATGGGAGTCATGGAAGAAAAGTAAAAAAAAGTGGGGGGGAGAAAACTTATTTGAAGAAATAACTTAAACCAGGTGTGGTGAAAATGTAATAGCATTTTGAGTAGAGTAAAGGGAGGAGGACACTGGATTTAAGGCCAGTCTGGGCTTTTTGACCATATGTCAAAAAAAACCAAAAACATAAGAAGAAGAAAAATGGAAGTCATAATGGTTGAAAAAAATTAATCTGAAGGTATGGATATCAGATATGTCAAGTTTAGAGATCTTCAGTCAGATCCAACTCAAAGAGGTTATCACTAACATATAATCAAACTGTTAAAAAATTGAGAGCATTTTGAAAGCTGATGTAGCACAAAATCCCCACTCTTTTTTTAGAAGCCTCCCTCTTAATACACATATAAGATTAACTCACACAAGGAAACACAGAGTCTCTAGGTAGTTTTCTTTTCTTTGAGTGGTACTAGGGATCAGGTCTTAAAACCAGGAATACAGATATAGGAATACAAATGCTTCATGATCTTACTTATATGTGTAATTTAATTGATCTCATAGAAGAGTAGAATGGTAGTTACCAGTGGCTGACAGTTGGAAGGAATGGGGAGATGTTGGTTAAAGGAAACAAAGTTTTACTTATAAGATGAATGTATTCTGCTTATATGTAACATGGTTACTATGGTTAATATATTTGAAATTTGCTAAGTGAACATATCCAGAGTGTTCTAAACACACAGACACAAAGACAAAGACAGACATAGACACAGACACAGACAGATATATACACACACACACACAACTGTGTGAAGATGTGGATATACTAATTAGCTTTGTTGATAATCATTGTACATACAAATATCAAACATCCCCCAATATACCTTAATTATATACAATATTTGTTAATTGTAGCTCAATAATAAAATTTTCTGTTCAAAATTTAAATATGAACAAAATTTATATTTTGGAAAAGTTGCAGAAAAGAGAAATTTCCTTGGCTAATTTCATTATTTTCTTTTCAAAGAAAGGAAGAATTTTTTTTCATTAAAAGCAAATGAGATGGTCTGGGAAGGTGGCTTAGTGATAGAGTGCTCGCCTAGCATGCATGAAGCTCTGGATTCGATTCCTCAGTAACACACATGCAAAAACAATTTGGAAGTGGCACTGTAGCTCAAGTGGTAGAGTGCTAGCCTTGAAAAAAAGAAGCTCAGGAACAGCGCTCAGGCCCTGAGTTCAGGACTGGCAATAATAAACAAACAAAGAAATAAATAAAATTAAAAGCAATTGAGAACTGTGTGCTGGTGGCTCATGCATATAATCCTAGCTACTCAAGAGGCTGAGATCTGAGGATTCCAGTTTGAAACCAGCCCAGGCAGGAAAATTTGTGAGACTCTTACCTCCAATTAATGACCAAGAAAATGGAAGTGGCACTGTAGCTCAAAGTGGTACAGTGCTACACTTTAGCACAAAAGCTCAGGGACAATGCCCAGGCCCTGAGTTCAAGCCCCACAACCAAAAAAAAAAACAAGAGTGAGAAAGAAAAATACCTGATATACTCAATAATTTTGAGAAATCAGCCATGGCAAATATACTATGGTAAATAGAGTATTTCATATTTAGAATAAGTGAATTTGAGTAGAACATATTCTTATACCTTGATATTTTATATAGAAATAATTTTATGGTGGTTCAAGATGATTAATGATTGCTCTCTTTTTACCTCTGTTGATCTATCAATTACAATATCATGTTGGTATTAATGGTGCCAAACTTCACGCTACTGGCAGCTGACTAAGCTGAATGATTTAAAAATGACACTAGCATTTCTTCAAGCATAAATTATCTTTTGTTTTTCCTATTAACTGTTTTAGTTCTTCTTAGGAGGATTTGGAGAGATGTCAGGGAGCTTTCTTTACTCCTAAATTCAATGGTGCTTCAATGACTTTGGTCACGCCAGCCAGAGGTAGCTCCTTTTTGTCACCAGGGTGTGCTGTGCCTCCACCAATCAGAATATACTGCAGGGGCTCTGAAACTAGATGGGAGTCTTTCCACTGTCTTTGCTGCTGCTTAGCGACCACAGATTTTCTTGCGTAGTGCTTTACCACCATGTGAGCAACTTCCTGTGGTCCTGAGATTTTCGTGTGTGTGTGTGTGTGTGTGTGTGTGTGTGTGTTACACCATCCTTTCCTGATCTCTAGTGTCCTCTGAGCCAATACATCTTGTCAGCTGAGTGTCTCAATGTTCCAGAATCTCTCTGTGCTGTTAAGCTTTGTGATGCTGCTGCTACCACATGCATTATTTTGCTAAGCAAGAAATCAGTATGAGGTTGCCAAATTGCTGCTTTAAAAACTCTCGTATCTCTGGCATTTTAGCAAACTTGTTACTGCTTTTAGGACTTGCATCTTATTTGCTATTTTCTTATGTTCATTATGAATTTGGAATCAATCAGAGCTGCATTGAAAATGCCCTTGAGGTGGGGGAAGAATGCAGTTAAGAATTCATTATATATACCACAAAATTAAGCAAAATAAGGGAAGTGGTGGAACAACGGTGGATGAAAATGTCGAAAGGGTGACACAGATAAAGATGCACTGCATTCATAAACTGCTTTGCTAAATGGCAAAAACTTCAATGCATATCTTACAAAATTAAGAAAAGTGAGGGAAGGGGCTAGATTGGGAAGAATGTTGAAAGGGCCGACATTGACCAACATGCACTGTATTCACAAAATGCTTTATTTGAATGACAACTCCTTTGAATGACTTTTTTGTTTTTGCCACTTGCTCCATGCATCTAATCTTTAATATAGCTTTAGTTTGCATTTCCTTGATGGCTAACAATGTTGATTATTTTTCAACATATTTATTGGTTATTTGTATTTCTTTTTTAAAAAATTTTTTATTATGAAAATACTGTACAGAGGAGTTCCAATTATATGGACAAGATAATGAGTACATTTCTTGTCAAGCATTGTTGCTTCCTCCTTTGTTTCCCCTTCCTACCCTTTCCCATATCCAGCCCCCTCCACGTACCCATATTTCCCCCCCCCCCCCCCCCCCCCGCCAAAGTTGTAAAGTTCATTTTTCAACATAACGACTTGTACTTCTCATTGTTGCAATGGATCCACCTGTATCCCTATTTAAATGTTTTTTTCCCTTCGCCTCCACAAATTATACCAACATCAAATACAGTGAAAGCAGGGGTTATACCGTGGGTAGGGACATACAAAGCAATAAAAGAAATCATCTTAGAAACAATCGCAGGAAAGTAAAAAACAATTTAAATAACTTTTTAAAGATTATAAAAATATTTTTAACATGCCCTTAAGTTTGAAAAATATTAATGTTAACGATTTTATTAAAATATTTATATTCTGGTATAATATTAATATTTGCTATGCCCAAATCCACTACCACTATGAATAAATTTTTCTGAGATTTTGATTGCAAAGGATTAGTTTATATCCACTTATGAATTAAGAAAGAAACTTAGCATGACTATACAGAATTATAAAAAGACCAGATTGATTTAAGTAGCTACACACAAACACACACACACACACACACACACACACACACACACACACACACACACACACACACACACACACACACTGAAGTACAACATGGAAGTGCCTCTGGATAGACTAATCTAACATTGCATTATAAATTAAGAAAAGTTAAAATATTTATGTTTTACTCTTTTTTATTGATATGATTCATCTTTGTTCTTTAGTATTTGTGTGTGCGTGCCAGAACTGGGGCTTGAATGCAAAACTCGGACACTCTTGCTTGTTTTTCTTTTCTTTGCTCAAGGCTGCCACTGTACTACTTTCAGCCATACTTCCACTTCTAGAATCCATCTTTTGATAGTAATTATCCTAAAATAATTTTGATTAGGAGAAAGTGTAAACAACTAACTTGCCAAAATAAAGTGAATAGCATGGCAATGTGAGCCTGTTTATAGAAGTTGGTTTTATATATTGTTTTCAGTATCTTAATTAATGTGTAGTTTTTTTCATACTCTTATTTTGTTGCTGTTGGTACTGAGGTTTAAACTCAAGGCCCTGAGCTTGTTTGTGTAGCATGATGAGCTAGACTTATTTTTCAGTGGTTGTTTTTTAGGCAGAGTCTCAATGCCTGCCTGAGCATATGCCTACTTTGCTTACCTACTTTAGACTTCCTGTCATTACTGGACTCACAGGCTTGTGTTACCATATCCAGCTTCCCTTTGTGTAGACAAACTTCTGCAGATTGTTCCTGCCTGGCTGGTCTTGAACCTTGATTCTCCCATGAGAATGGGAAAGCAGTGAAGATTACAAGCATGAGCCACTGGAGGAGTCTGTATTGCAAGATAGCTTAGGAAATTATTTACATTACTTTGGCAGATACTTTTTTCTGTAGATAATACTATCTTAAGGAATTCTGTTGTAAGGCCGATTTATAGCACATCAAAACTGGAAGATAGCATTTCACTTACTTTATATAATGATGAACTGACTAGCAAGGTTTTCAGTGGGCAAACTTTTATAGCAATGTGATAATTCCGTGTAAATGTGGAAATGGTTACAGAATGTAATATGTGTAGAATTTCTGCTTGATGACGACTTATTTGAAAACCATATAAAAGTTTTTGCATTGGGAACATTTCTTAGCTTTTTTCTTATTTAAGCAAATTACTGATGAATAAGTTGATTCATACACATGCTTTGAACAGCAAAGGTCTCTCTTCAGACCATCCTAAAATGAACCATCTCTTTTAACTTTATTTCACACTAAAGTAAGAGATTTATGATTTTTGAACTGTATGTCTAAAATGCAACTCTTTTTTGGTGAAAGTTGGCAAATGAACTATTTTCTTGAAGAAATGAAATGTCTAGCTGAGATTATCTTTAAAACAACATGAAGTGTTATTATTTGGAAAAAAGCCAGGACAAAAGACAACAAAATTCAGTTCAGTAGTAAGTTTCTTTTCAAAATTAAAATATTAATGCAATTGGGTTTTATACTGGGCAAAGATTCTTCTTTCTCTCCTTTTGATACAAATAGTGTATCTATTTTTATTTTTGAAATTATTTGCCATCAGCTAGTTTTTTCATATTTGGTCCTTGTACTCTTAGAAACTTATGTGTTTTAGGTAATTGGAATGTATATAGATTTTTTAATCACAAAGAATAACAAAATATTTGGAATGATTGATAACAGTACAAATATTACAAAGTATATATCATGTACTTATTTCTACTTAAACCTCAAATTGTCAGTCATTACTTTTCATGAAGTTTTTTTGGTAAAGGTATATTAGTCTTTAACATTTTATTAGAATGTTCTTTACCACTCTCAACCTTCAGATTTTCTTTGCCTTTCAGTCTGACCTTTTATTTAACTTGTTTGTATTCAGTTACGTACCTCCTAACTCTTGTATATGACTGATTCATCTTGTATCTTACGTGCCTGTTCATTGCCTACCTATAAACTGGGGTAAGAAGTTCGATGTGGGAAGATATGGTTCCATCACAGGTTCTATCAATAACAACAACAACAACAATAACAATAATAATAAAAATGCATTGAATTAATAGTTAATTATAACTTCAAGTTCTATAATTTTTTTTTTTGGCAAATCAGAGCCAGAGTCTCATACATATTTGGCAAAAATTCTATCATGGATCTATATCCTCAGCCTGTGATAATCTTTGGCACTTCTATTTTTACATATTCACACTAGGAGAAAATTGTGTACTTATTCAGTGACCTTTAGAAATAGTACACAGTTTTTCTGTTTATGAGGATGTTTGAGAGTTTTTATAAACAACTGTAGTGGTCCATAATTATGGGGGCATTTTGTACAGTGAGCTATCTGAAGTTTTGTTGTCACCAGGATATTCCTCACTTTCACACATTTCTCCAAGGCTTATGTTCACTTACTCAGTATCTTAGCTTGCAGCTCTATTTCCACCGCTTTTTTAAAAAAAAAAAATAATTGTGGTCCCTGCCTACCCCTTGTGGGGAAGGGCTTACCTTTTCCCAGTCTTCTAGGTTTTTCTTCCACATCTTTTCTGAAACTAGGCTCTAACATCTTTCCACTGTAAAGACACATTGATTTAACATTTTTTTTTAACAAAAATGCGATGTATGTCTATGTATTGTATCTTTATTTTTGTCCTAAGGAAGCTTAAAACCCTGCATCTTGTATATACATTTTCCTAATTTGGGGAGGGGAAGGGAATAACAAAATGATACAGGTTGACCCATTGTAACAATGAGCCCTATAAGATACTATGTTGAAAATGAACTTTACAATTTGGGGGGGAGAGGGAGGAGTTGGGGTGGTAGGGAGGGAAGGATAGTAGGGGAAATACAAAGGAGGGGGGTGATAATGCTCAATAGGAAATATACTCATTACCTTACTCATGTAATCATGTACAATATCTTTACAATAAACCCTCTGTACAGTATCTTTACAATAAAAATATTAAAAAGATAAGTGATTGAGCTATCAAACCAGTTAGACCCCAAGGTTCAATGTAGTCATAATAGTCAATGTTCGTATGTGAAAATGGAGCAAGATAAGTTGCAGAGGTGAACAGGATTGGTTGGAAAAGATAGGGGAAAATGATGGAAGGGGTAATGTTGAATAAGATGCATTGGGCTTATAAACTGACATGTCAAAATAATATCTCTGTACAATTATTTGAAGATCATTTTAAAAAACAGATTCCCATGTAGTGTGTGTGTGTGTGTGTGTATGTGTGTGTGTGTGTGTGTGTGTGTGTGCAGACAAAAACATCATACTTGACTTTTTTGCTCAAAGTGGCATTCCACCACTTGAGCCACATCTCAACTTCTGGTCTTTTGCTGGTTAATTGGAGCTATGAATATCATGAATTTTTCTGCCTGGGCTGGCTTCCAGTCATAATCCTCAGATCTCAATCTCCCAAGTATCTGAGCTCCCATCAATGTCTGGCTTAGACCCCCCAGTTCTTACTTGGAAGCTATTGAAGTCAAGATGGGAGCAATAACTGGGCGCCGGTGGCTCCCACCTAGCTACTCAGGAGGCTGAGATCTGAGGATCACAGTTCAGAGCCAGCTCGGGCAGGAAAGTCTGTGAAACTGTTATTTCCAATAAACCACCAGAAAACTAGAAGTGGCGCTATAGCTCAAGTG
Organism: Dipodomys spectabilis; assembly: GCF_019054845.1. NCBI lineage: Eukaryota > Metazoa > Chordata > Mammalia > Rodentia > Heteromyidae > Dipodomys > Dipodomys spectabilis. Next base: position 592,726 of record NW_024871042.1, read on the forward strand.
GTAAAGCACTGTCCTTGAGCTGAAGAGCTGAGGGACAGTGCCCAGGCCCAGAGTTCAAGCCCTACCACCGACCAAAAAAAAAAAAAAAAAGGTGGGAGCATTATTACCCATCAGGACAAGTATGAGATACAGTATGGTAAAGTATTTATACTTTGTTTAAGTCACTGAGAATAATAAACCAACACATGCTTTTGAAAAAATAAAAAGAACTACATATGTAGATCAAATGAAAGAATGACTGCCTACCAAGTCCAAAGCCCTGTGTGTTCAAATTCCAGTACTGCCAAAAGTAAACAAAAAAATCAATAAGCACAAAATGTATGTTCTCCAGCAGGTGTAAAATATCAATTTGTAATGTTTTCTTACTGGTAAAATCCTAGGTAATAGAGCTTTGGTAGCTTGACTCTCCGGAAATGCTTGCGCCATTATTTTATGCACATATTACTGAAAGCCTGTTTAATAACTAGTTAGGGGACTTTTCTTATGTAAACCAGTACTCCACTGAAATAGTCCTTCTTTGTAAGAGTGATTAACCCCATTAAAGTTATTATCAGCTTTAGGTTGCTCTGAAACTTTAGTGATGGGCATTAATTGAGTGAAAACTGTAATTTTGCCTTCTTTCCTGCCCCCTCCCCCATTTGTTGCTGTTTGTGCTTACTTCATATTCCCTAAAGTTCTAGTTAGCTGTAGGCTAGAATTTTACAGTTAATGGGGAAGAGAAAAAAAATACAACCCTGTGTTTATTACACCTTATACCACTCTAGAATTCACTGACTTAAGTTTCACTGTATGGAAATTATCAGCTCTTGCCTTTAATGCCCCCTCTTCTCATGACTGGTAGAGAAATTAGGGACAATACAGAGATTCTGAAGGAAGCATCACGAAAGTTTTTCAGCCATCTAGTTCTTCAGATTCCCTCCTAGATGAGAGTCAGAACAAGTGGCTAGGAAGAGACTGCCCAGAGAAGAGTGCTTCCTGGGATAACAGGGAACACAGAGGCTCTGGCTTGTTGAAGTAGGCTAAGACTTTTGTATTGATGCTAAGTTTCCCTAGGTATTCTAACATCAACTAAAACTTGAGAACCACTGGTGGGGGGATTGAAAAGGATCTCAAGTTTGCTTTTACTTGAGGCTGTAAGAGGAAAGAGGAGGAGTCAAGGAATGAGGCAGGTTCTTTCAGATGTTGTCATGTTGAACCTACTCATCTCATTTTACAGATGAACAGAAGTTTATAATGTATAACCGAACTTTGAGTCTGTTAAAATCCATAGATTTTTAACTCTGTGTCTTCTTGTGTCACTCATTCAGCAATAGAAGTTGACTTTCTCAGGCTCACTTTTCTCCTATGTCTATGAGATTAATAATAGTACCTTACCTAGTCATGAAAATTAAATAATATATGCAAAACATGTAGAGCAATGGCAAGTACTGTGAAGTGTTCTGTCAGTGTTAACTATCCTCACTATTGTCATTATTATTACTGTAGTTCCTGCTGCAGAACAATTACCACCTTAGAGTCTAGGGATACAAAGATGACAATGATATTACTTGTCCTTAGTTTCAGAAAAGTGGGAAATAAAAAGTTGAAAGAAATATGTTATTTCTTCTGGGCACCTATTGTTACATCTGAATAAAATGAAGCAGAAAAACAATGTATGCTGAAATGCAGAGATGGATCCTATGGTACTCAGGCCTGGGTATTTCCCACTGAGTACAAATTTTAGCCAGTACTTCAGAAAAACTTGTGATTGCTACATGTAGTGATCTTTTAGCCTATTCAAAACAAGAGACCTTAAGTGCTTACATTTGCTGTTTTTTCCCCCCCCCTATCAAATCTATCTGTTTTTCTTTCTTGGTGATGCTAGGGTTTGAACTGAGGACCTCTCATTGGTTAGACAGTGGCTATGCTACTTGAGCCACTGTCAGCCCCTTTTTACATTGATTATTTTCAAAAAAACAGTTGCTTCCCCCCCCCAGGCTACTGTAATCTTATTTATGCTTCCTTGTGTCACTGAGATGACAGATGGATGCACTGTGCTTAGCAAATGGCTGTGATGGAGTCTTGTGAACTGTATGTATGTATGTATGTATGTATGTATATACTTTGCTCAGGCTGGCCTTGAATCTCAGTCCTCTGATTTCTACCTCCAGGTAGCCAGGATTAGACTTGAGCTGTGTATAGCTCATATCTAGTTTTAGAATTTCTTTTTGATAGAAATTCTGTATGCTAATACAGTGTTTTAAAAAGGAGTGACTGATTTGTAATAAAAAACTATTTTCAAGTTAGTGGTGATTTTATGTCTTTTGCATCCTCTTTTAATAATGGCATAGTTTAGCCATTGTAGTGACTTTTTTAAAATAATTTCTAATGACTCAAGCAAATTCAGTAGAAAGAATTGAGTAAGAAAAATTGGATCTGAAATTAGTTAAGTTTTAATGTTGTTAGGTATAAGGTTTAACACAATAGAGGTAAGATAACGTATTTTTGGCAAATGTAGATTTAGATTAAGTTTCTGAATTTCTGTGGTATCACCATGCCTATCTGATACATTACTGGCAATCTACATCTTGTTTATACATGTGGTCCCTAGGTATCATCAATGCATAACACAGTTCTTGGCATGAAGCAGATATTCAGAAATGTTTGTGATGGATGGAAGGAATTAAGTAGGAAATAGAGGTAAATGAAGATTTTTGTGATCTTACCATGTAGAATAAACAATTTTGGAAGGCATTTGTGCACTGGGACCTGGAAAATGTGTCTGTATAATCCATTTCATTATCTGTTTTGGTATGACTGTCTCAGAAAATAATTTTATTACTTTGGTTTTTACTTGTTAGGCTTTCAGATTTACTTCTGTCAGACGGTGGCAGTTTTTATACAGTCAAGGATGCTGTACAGTTACATATTTCTTCAGGATTAATCTTTTGTAACTATATTTGTCATAATTTCTTTTCTGTCAAACTGCTCATGTCTAGAGACAAGGGCTTTCAGGTAAACATAAAAATTGGTGGTTGTATCATGAAGAATCACATTTCTTCTCATTTGAAATGCATTTGAAAGTGCTGAGTATTAACTAGATTTTATGGAGAAACTCAGATTTCTGTTAAACAAAATTTTGGGGGTTTTGTTTTTTATGTATTCCATTGTTATTACTTCACATTCTTTAATTAATTTCATTTATTTACTTTATTTCACATGAAAGTACTCTGAGGTAGGAATGTATATAGCTGATTTCTGTTCTTGGTGTTTTTTTTTTTCAGTGAAATGACCAATTTTAAATGAATGTGTCAATGTCAAGTTTTAGTTTTCCTCCCTATTTGAAGTGTTTAAATAAAAGTGCTGTCTTTTCTTTAAAGAAAAGAAAACATTTTTCCTAGATAAGTCTCAAACCTTACTTTGGTTTAACTTTATAAAATACTATGAATTTCTCCTTATACTCTTTTTATATACTATGGATATAAATGTATTTCATTTACATGGGATCATTTTTCTTAATCACTAGCTAAGCCAAATCTCTCTTTTCTTTCATCCCTTCATCTTCTGTCCTTTCCTTTTCCCTCTCCTACTTTACTTTTTTGTCACTTCTGATTTTCTGACTCCTTACCAACAATGTCCAAATAAAACCTGAGAGTGGATATGGTTTTTGATAAAGATTATTAATACTGAGGCAGAACTGAGGAATTAAAAAAAATAGGTTCTCAGCTTTACAATGTCGGTGGGGGGGGGAGGGAGAGTATGATTGGGTGGGGGGGGAGGGGGGAGGCTGGGAAGGGAGGTGAAGGGTAAACAAAGGAGGAGGCTGCAATGCTTGGTAAGAAATGTATGCATTATCCTGCCCATGTAATTGTAACCCCTCGGTACAGTATGTTCTCAAATAAAATAAAATAAAATTAAAAAAAAAAAATAGGTTCTTTTGTGAAGCCCGATCAGGAAGTTGCATGGATATTGTGATATAACTTATTTTGTCCTGGCAACCTGCTCTGTTATTTTGATTTAAAAAGTAAAAACCAAGCTATACCCATAAAGCCTTATCCTGTGATCCAACTACATTCTGCTTGTAAAAATGAGTTTCATATAGTAGCAAGCTAATGTTAGTCATTTACCTTTGAAATTGTTAGCTTTCTCCTGAATGCAGATAATATCTTACTTTTTTCCATTGGACTTCAGTTTAAGTAACTTTATTTAATTGAGTTCTCTTTAGAGAACACCACAATATTAGGAAGGAAGAATTTATTCATACTCTTTCTGTATTTGTGATCAGTACAGATATACAACATCACATCCCTTGTTTCTTTCTGAACTTCTTAGCTGATAATGATTTAGGTGCAGTGTTTTTTAAAGATAGTTTTTTTTATTGGTATGAAATAATTCTTCAGTAATAAGAAGGGAAAGTGTTAAGAAAAATGATAATCCATTTAATTATGAATGTGTCAAAAGGAGTAATGAATATGACAGAATAAAACATATTTCTGACATTAATATCTGCTTTTTATTTTGTTTTTTTATGCTACTTCCACTCAGGGCCTTGTACTCTCACATGGCTTTCTTCCTCATGGCTGGTGTTCTACCACTTGAGCCACACCCCAGTTTGTAATTTTGCTGATCAATTTGGAGCTGGAGTCTTGAAAACTCTTCTTCCCCTCTGGCTTCAGTGGTGATTTACCAGGTCTCAGCCTCCTGAGTAACTAGTGACATCTATTTCAAAAGAGAGAGCAGACAAGTTAGGTGACTAGTTATGATTCCAAAAACTAGCAAATTATGTAAGAAGAGCTGCAGAGATTTTTGTTTGTATTAAGTACTAGAGTTATGACATCCCAATTTTTCTTCCTAAATTTAATAATTTTGTATGGGAATTTTTACACATCTTTATATGTCAATTTTGCTAAATGTTATGACTCAAAATATGCTTATTTTAAATAAGAATTAATACATATTTATGATAACAAACAGAAAATGCAAAGAAACTGTATGAATTGAATTATGAAAACATCTATCATTTTACCACTTTATATATATATATATATATATATCACATTTTCTTGATCCATTCATCTACTGAGGGGCATCTGGGTTGGTTCTATATCTTAGCTATGGTAAATAATGCTGCAATAAACATAGTTGCACTGGTAGCTTTAGTATGGTCTTGTTTGTGGTCATTTGGGTAAATGCCCAAAAGTGGGATTGCTGGGTCATAGGGGACCTCTATGTGGAGTCATTTGAGGAACCTCTATACTGCTTTCCAGAGTGGCTGAACAAGTTTATACTCCCACCAACAATGTAGTAAGGTTTCCTTCTGGCCACAGCCCCTCCAGCATCTGTTGTTATTAGAGTTCTTTTTTTTTTTTTTTTCTTCTTTTTTTTTTTTTTTTAAATTTTATTTTATTTTATTTGAGAACATACTGTACCGAGGGGTTACAATTACATGGGCAGGATAATGCATACATTTCTTACCAAGCATTGCAGCCTCCTCCTTTGTTTACCCTTCACCTCCCTTCCCAGCCTCCCCCCTCCCCCCCACCCAATCATGCCCCCCCTCCCCCCCCCAACCGACATTGTAAAGCTGGTTTTGACATGACATTTTGTACGTCTCATTGTTGCAACAGGTCCACCTGAATCCTTAAATGACTTGTTTGTCCCCGTCTCCTCCACATGTTATACTGACATCAAATATAGTGAAAGCGGGGGTTACACTGTGGGGGAGGGACATACAAAGCAACCAAGAAATAATCTTATAAATGCGTTAGAAACACATGCATGAAAGAAACAAGAACATTAAAATACATATTTGAGGGTTCGTTTTCCTAACATCACATTATCTGACTTTTTCCGCTTGACTCATACCTATACTAGATATTGCAAATAAGGGAAACCATGGGACCTATGTTTCTTTGGGCCTGGCTTACTTCACTTCATATAATTTTTTCCAAGCCTTTCCATTTCCTAACAAATGGGGAAATGTCATTCTTTCTGATGGAGGCATAAAATTCCATTGTGTATATATACCACATTTTCTTGATCCATTCATCTACTGAGGGGCATCTGGGTTGGTTCCATATCTTAGCTATGGTAAATAATGCTGCAATAAACATAGTTGTGCTGGTAGCTTTAGTGTGGTCTTTTTTGTAAACATTAGGGTAAATGCCCAAAAGTGGGGTTGCTGGGTCATAGGGGAGTTCTATGTGAAGTCTTTTGAGGAACCTCCATACTGCTTTCCAAAGTGGTTGAACAAGTTTACATTCCCACCAACAATGAAGTAAGGTTCCTTTCTGTCCACATCCCCTCCAGCATCTGTTGTTGTTAGAGTTCTTGATTTTTGCTGTTCTAACTGGAGTGAGGTGATATCTCAATATTGTTTTGATTTGCATTTCTTTTATGGCTAGGGATGTTGAACATTTCTTTCATGTGTCTATTGGCTATCCTTCTTTCTTCTTCAGAGAAGCTTCTCTTTAAGTCTTTCGCCCACTTACTTATTGGGCAGTTGTTTCTTTGAGGATTTGTTGTTGGGTGGTTTAATTTTTTGAGTTCCAAGTATATTTTAGATATGAGACCCTTGTCCGTTGTATGGCTAGTAAAGATCTTCTCCCAATCCGTGGGCTTTCTATTGATCTTTCTAGCTATGCCATTTGCCCTGCAGAAGCTCTGCAACCTTATGCAATCCCATTTGTCCAACCTTTCTTTGATTTGGTGTGTTTCCGGGTCTCTATTCAGAAAATTTCGGCCTGAGCCAAGGAGACCCAGGGTTTCTCCTATTCCATCCTGTAATGTTTTCAGAGTGTCTGCTTTGAGTTCAAGGTCTTTGATCCATTTGGAGTTGATTCTGGTGCAGGGTGATATATAAGAATCTAGCTTTAGTTTTCTACATGTAGTTAACCAGTTTTGCCAGCACCATTTACTGAAGAGGCTGTCTGTCTTCCATTCTATTGTTTTAGCTCCCTTATCGAAGATTAGATGGCTATAGGTCTGTAGGTTCATTTCTGGGTTTTCAATTCTATTCCATTGGTCCTGAGGTCTGTTCTTATGCCAATACCAAGCTGTTTTGATTACTATGGCTTTATAGTAGAGTTTGAAATTTGGTATTGATATTACTCCAGCAGTGTTCTTTCCGTTGAGGAGCGTTTTTGCTATTCGGGGTCTTTTATTGTTCCATATGAATTTTTGGATTGCCTCTTCTATTTCCTTGAAGAATGAGGGTGGAATTTTGATAGGTATTGCGTTGAATTTGTAGATAGCCTTGGGAAGTATTGCCATTTTCACAATGTTAATCTTTCCAATCCAGGAGCATGGGAGGTTTTGCCATTTTTTAAGTTCTGTGTTGATTTCCTTTTTCAAGATTTTAAAGTTTTCATCATAGAGGTCCTTCACTTCTTTAGTTAAGTTAATTCCTAGGTATTTTATTTTTTTGGGGCTATTACAAATGGAGTTGCTTTCCTAATTTCAGCCACACTTTTCTCATTGTTGGCATACAGAAAAGCCATTGATTTTTGAGGGTTAATTTTATAACCTGCTACTTTGCCAAAGTTTTGAATCAGCTTGAGTAATTTGGGAGTGGAGTCTATGGGATTCTTTAAATACAAGATCATGTCATCTGCAAAGAGGGAGAGTTTTATTTCTTCTTTCCCTATTTGGATCCCCTTTATGTCTGCATCTTGTCTTATTGCTGTAGCTAGGCATTCTAATACTAGATTGAAGAGAAGTGGAGAGAGTGGGCATCCTTGTCTTATTCCTGAGTTAAGGGGAAATGGCTTTAGTTTTTCACCATTGAGTATAATGCTGGCTGTATGTTTGTCATATACAGCCTTTATTGTATTGAGGAATGTTCCATGGATTCCTAATTTTTCCAAAACCTTCATCATAAAGGGGTGTTGGATCTTGTCGAATGCTTTTTCTGCGTCTATTGAGATAACCATGTGGTTCTTATTCTTGCTCCTGTTGATGAATAATATTAATTGATTTGCGTATATTGAACCAGCTTTGCATCCCTGAAATGAATCCTGTTTGATCGTGGTGTATGATTTTTTGGATGAATTGTTGAAGTCGGTTGGCCAAAATTTTGTTGAGAAGTTTTGCATCAATGTTCATCAAAGAAATGGGTCTATAGTTCTCTTTCTTTGATGAGTCCCTGCCTGGTTTTGGGATGAGGATTATGATGGCTTCATAGAATGTGTTTGGTAGTGAGCTTTCTCTTTCAATTTCATTGAAGAGTTGGAGGAGAATTGGTGTGAGCTCTGCTTTGAAGGCCTTGTAAAATTCCGCTGTAAAACCATCTGGTCCTGGACTTTTCTTAGCTGGGAGGTCTCTTATTGCTGTTTCTATTTCAATGCTTGATATGGGCCTGTTAAGATAGTTTAACTCATCTTGGTTTAGTTTTGGCATGTCAATATATGCTAGGAAGAGGTCCATTTCTGTCAAGTTCTCAAACTTATTAGCATAAAGTTTTGAGAAGTATTCCCTTATAATGTTCTGAATCTTGGTTGTTTCCGTGGTGATGTTTCCATTCTCATCTCTGAGTTTATTAATTTGGGTGTGTTCTCTTCTTTTTCTGATAAGATTTGCTAAGGGTCTCTCAATTTTGTTAAGTTTTTCGAAGAACCAACTCTTTGTTTTCTTGATTCTTTCTATAGTTTTTTTGGATTCTAATTCATTTAATTCTGATTTAATTTTGATTATTTCTTTCCATCTACTGGATTGGGGTTTATCTTGCTGCTCTTTTTCAAGGAGGTTTAGATGTGTCATTAAATTATTAGTTTCAGATCTCTCCAATTTGTTGATGTAGGAGCTCAGAGCTATAAACTTGCCTCTGAGTACTGCCTTTGCTGTGTCCCAGAGGAGCTGGTATTTTGTGTGTTCATTTTTGTTGAATAGCATGAACATTTGAATTTCCTTTCTAATCTCTTCCATGACCCACTCACGATTCAGCAGTGTGTTGTTCAGCCTCCATGTGTTACCGGACTTTCTTTGGTGGCTTTTGGTGTTGAGTTCTAATTTTATTCCCTTGTGGTCAGAGAGAATGCAAGGTATAACTTCAATGTTTCTGAATTTAGACAAGTTTGCTTTGTGGCCTAAAATGTGGTCTATTTTAGAAAACGTTCCATGTGCTGCTGAGAAAAACATGTATTCTGATGCTGCTGGGTGAAATGTTCGGTAGATATCTGTTAAGTCTAGTTGATCTATGCAGCTGTTTAGATCTGCGGTTTCTCTGTTGAGTTTTTGCTGAGTTGATCTATCTAGTGGGGAGAGTGGTGTGTTAAAATCCCCAACAATTAATGTCTTTGGATCTATATGGGATTTGAGGGAAAGTAGTGTTTCTTTGATAAATTTGGGTGCTCCATTGTTTGGCGAATAGATATTTAGAATTGTAATATCCTCCTGAAGGAGAGATCCTTTAATTAGTATGTAGTGACCTTCTTTATCTCTTCTCACGAATTTTAATTTGAAGTCTATTTTATCTGATATTAGGATTGCAACTCCCGCCTGTTTATGGGGACCGTTTGCTTGGTAGATTTTGTTCCAGCCTTTAACATTGAAAATGTGTTTGTTTTTATGGGCAAGATGTGACTCCTGCAGGCAGCAGATAGAAGGGTCTTGTTTTTTAATCCAACTAGACAGTCTATGTCGCTTAATTGGAGAGTTCAGTCCGTTAACATTAAGAGATAGGACTGAGAGGTATTTGGCCATTCCTGCCATGTTATCTACCTTCTTGGGGGCTGCGAAAACTGGGTTCTTCCTATGGTTAGAGTTCTTGATTATAGCCAATCTAACTGGGGTGAGGTGGAATCTCAAGGGGGGTTTTGATTTCTTTTATGGTTAGAGAGGTTGAGCATTTCTTCATATGTCTATTGGCCATTCTGATTTCCTCTTCATAGAGTTTCTCTTTAAGTCTTTAGCCTACTGATTGTTTCTTTGAGGATTTGTTGTTTGAGATTTAAGTTTTTGAGTTCTAAGTATATTTTAGATATGAAACCCTTGTCCATTGTATGGCTAGTGAAGATCTCCCAATCCATGGGTTTTCTATTGATCTTGCTAGCTATGTCCTTTGCCATGCAGAAGCTCTGCATCTTCATGCAATCCCATTTGTCCGATCTTCCTTTCATTTGTTGTGTTTCTGGGTCTCTATTAAGAAAAGTTTGGCCTGTGCCAAGGAGACCTAGGGTTTCTCCTATTCCTTCCTGTAATGTTTTCAGGGTGTCTGCTTTGACTCCAAGGTCTTTGATCCACTTGGAGCTGATTCTGGTGCAGGGTGATATTTAAGGATCTAGCTTTAGTTTTCTACAGGTGATTAACCATTTTTCCAGCACCATTTACTGAAGAGGCTGTCTTTCTTCCATTCTATTTTTTTTAGCTCCTTTATCGAAGATTAGGTGGCTATAGGTCTGTTTGTTCATTTCTGAGTTTTCAATTCTGTTCCATTGGTCCTCAGGTCTGTTCTTCACAAACACATTCTAACCTTCATGGGGCAAATTGTCTTTATCATGGAACAGCTGGCACTAGCAAAAGGAAAGAAATGTACATATCACCCGATGTGGAAGAAATAACTGTGTTGTCAAAGCTCATAGAACTCATAAACTTTGTAGACCATGATCTAGCACAATTTTATAATTATTTTTGATGGCAAAAAGAGAAATGTCATTTTTAAAGCTGATTCCAGGATGAGAAAACATAACTCTCTTGAATAGTAGCTTTGGATTACTTTGGTAATTAAGTTGGTAATAGATTTTGCTATCTGTAACGTTTATTTTTAAATCCTTCATGTTTTAGGCACCAATGTCAGGTATGCTTTTCCATGTTGCAGAGGCATTTTAGCTCTATGTATTATTTTTTATTGTTGTGACAAACTATCTTAGAACACAACTTCGGGGAAGAAGGATTAATTGACTCATTTTGGCTTCAAGTTTCAGACATTTCAGTCCATCATGACAGGCCAGGCATCATGGAGCCGAACAACTCCCTCAAACTGGCCAGGAATCACATAGAGAAAATGCCTGCAGCAGTGGGCTTTCTTGCTTTTCCCCCTTTTAATTACATCATGGCCCTGAGTTTGTGGGATGGTACTGCCCACATTTTTGTTAGTTCTCTGGAAATGTCCTTACTAACACACTCAGAGGTATAGTTTACAAATCTATGTGCTTAATTCACTCAACGTGAGAATCAAGGTCAACCTTCACATCAGTACAAGTAGTTTTATTTTTTTTGAGTCTTACAGTTTTAATTTTATTCTAAATCAATTAACTAAACAAATACCATTTTGTTATGTTGATAACACAGCCAGTACTGCTGCAGTTGACAATAGACATTTTTAATGTTTTGAATACATCATATTCATCTACAATGATTGGATCTTTTTTAATACTTTTTCATTCTAATTTTTGTCCTTTATATATTTATTTTGATAGTATCTACTTTATTTCAATTTTTTATGGTTCTTTCTTTTTTTGATAGTATCTACTTTTAGCTAGTCCTGGTAGTGATTCTTATACTGTGGAGTGTTGACACATTATCTTGGCGGCCCTTGTGTTTCTATTATTAAAAGCAGTTCTGAATTTTACCATAATCATTCATTTTATTCATAATTGTATGCTTACATTTCCCCATTTTTATTGACAGTTCTTTCAGGTTAAGAAAGCAATTTAATTTACTTTGACTTTAAGTTAGAATTCGAATAAACAGGTAGTTGTAAGTATGGATATCAATATAGATAGAGGTTAATCAATTTAGTTTTCTGACCTAATTGAAATGGTTGTTGAGGTTATAATCAGGAAAAAAGTAGATAATATACATAGAATTTTTCTGGGTAATTTAGAAAATATTTAAGAAGAAAGTTCTAGGAACAAAAAGAGGAAGAGTGATTAACTGCAGATCTTGCATTACTGGTAAATTATGATAACTAGACAAGAAAACAGTCTTCTTGAATGACAAGTGAAAACAGTGGGAGAAAAGTTTTCAGATGGAAAAAAATCAATGAAAGCCTTTCTAGTGGATTACAGGTAACTTTAGCCGCTTAGCACAATTCAACAAAATAAGTGTGTTCAAAGTCATCTGGGAAATTTGAAGTGGAAATATGCCCAGGGTTTCAGCTTTTCTGTGATCCTGGCAGTGTAGGGTTACTGGCTGTCCAGGTCCAAGAGAATATTAAGATTTTTGTCAGACATAATCAATGTGAATACATGCAATATTAACATTATTATATTGATTCTCAGAGGAATCGATATGATCAAATGTACCAGTAAGTGTTTTCTGAATGTATATCTCTTAAAATACTTAAATGGAAAGTGGTCAGGTTTCACCTATGTTGTATAATTGGGAAAAGATAAAGTAAATGAGTTAAAATGAGAAAAAGATAGGTTCTTGATGTGACTTTTGATGTGTAATAGTTATTTAAAATCTGATTCATATAACCAAGAGGAGATAATATTTTAATGATATATTTATGTAGTATCAAAAGGAAAGGAGCTACTTCCCGCCTCTCCAATTTTTTCCTAATTTAATATCTTTTGCCAGTTTAGGGAAATGATTTGCCACCTTCTCTGTGAAGAACTCTAAATGCAATAAGAATATTTTAAATGCACAAGTATTGAAAGGAAAGGACAGGCTTGTTTCCCAAGACTTTGAACTAATGCTACCTTATTTCTTAATAGTGTTAGGTCTACTAAATATTTAAAAGGCTTTTAAAGGTAAATGGCTCTTTTTCATTCCCTACTGTGCTGATGACTTGGTTGTGTCTGATTTTGGACTGATGTCATCAGTATTGACTTGAAACGTTACATGGGTCCTATTCTCAGTCCCCTGATGAGTGTGCTGGCCAGCTTTTGTTCCAGGATGAGAACTGTTTATATGATAAAAGTACCAGCAACAAATTGAAATCCCATAGACCCTGAAAATGGAAACTGTCAGGATAGATTTAGTATGTAATTTAGTCATACCTTTTAAAATTTTATCAGTGAGCTCTGCTAAACCTTTCCTTGGGAGGGTGGACTGCACATGACTTTGATGCTGTTACTGTTTACCTTCCTGTGAGCCATGAGCTTCTATAACTTATTTCGATGTGATCTTTGAAAAAACTACAAGCCTCTATCTCAGTATTTATCACGAGTCTTATAATTACTTATTTACATGACACTTTTGCTACAATATGAACCACTTAAGGCTGAGAACTAAGAGCCTTTCTTTTTTGTATCCCCCCAAGAACCCATTAATGGAAAAAAGGGAAAATTTCTTAGAAGCCTTTTGACCATATGTGTCATGGTTAAAAATCTCCTAATTTATGTTAGAATAAGAGTACAGAGTTTTGACTTGAAAGTCCTAGTGAGAACCATTACTTAATTTTAAAAAATATATATGCCCATATATGAATATGAAAATACATGATATATAAGATACATGATATTTGAAATTATAATTATTAATGTTTCTATAGTAGCAATGAGGATCACTTTGGGAAGATCATTGGCTCAACATAGCTAAGTGACTTACAATTTGTTCTGAGCTGGGTGCAGTGGCTAGTTCTATAGTTTCAACTATTCAGGAGACTGAGGCAGTAGTATGGATTGAGTTTAGGAGTTTGAGGCCAGCCCGAGAAGTGGAAAGAGACCTCATCTCAAAAAAGTAAACATTTCATTTAAGGGTTCTATAATTTGTATGGCTTACATTTTTAATATATTTTTATTTTTATTTACAAATGTATACATATATTTACATATATACATATACATATATTTACTTATATTGCTCACTGATATTTTTATTTATAAAATTGTTGCCAGAATTCCTGTAGTTTTAGTTCCCTTTCAATTTTCACCATCAATGGCAAGTTAAATTAATCATTAACATGTTTGGTTTCTAAATTTCTAAGTTACAGTTCATATCTATTTTATTTTTTTACTATATCTTTATATTTTTGTGTTTTAGATTGCTTTTTATGTGAGTCATTATGCAATTTCCATCCAAGCTGAAATTAACCTTTCTATAACTTTTGCTTTCCTGAAACTATTTTTTTCTTTTTAAGAATGGGTATTGTCAGATTGCTGGACTTGCTAATTGCTAACTTCTTTTTTTTTTTTTTGGTCCGGTCGTGGGGCTTGAACTCTGGGCCTGGGCGCTGTCCCTCAGCTCTTCAGCTCAAGGCTAGCGCTCTACCACTTGAGCCACAGCGCCACTCCTGGCTTTTTTCTTTTTGCTTATGTGGTGCTGAGGAATCGAACCCAGGGCCTCGAGCATGCAAGGCAAGTGCTCTACCACTGAGCCACCTTCCCAGCCCCTAATTGCTAACTTCTGAGAGACACTGTGTAAGACACAGTTTCTGCTGGGATAAATGAAAGTACTTTGCAATAGTTGATGTAATTCTCCATGAGCAAATGGTTTTCCATCTGGAGGGATTTTACATCTTGAATTCCATGAAGTTGGATATCTGACACATTACTTGGAGTTTACTACCAAAGTTGTTAATGCATGGGCTTCTAATGACACCTAATTCTGTTTAACTTTAGGAGAATATGAATTTGCACTTCACTATGATCCAGTTCTTAAAAGAAATTGGTACTTAGATGAACTTAGGATGCTTGATTACCAGACTTAGGTTAATTAAACTACCAAGGATAGATTAGAAGAAATGAAAGAGGAGCAAATAAGGCTCCCTATTCATGTTACAAGAGTCTTTGTGGACTCCTTACAACAAGGTGTAAATTCTTTCACAAATGTTACTTTGCATTTTATTTTTTACTGATTATTGATTACATATCACTAGGCAAATGATGTCTAATCCCTGTCTATAATAATATGCCAATATGTTTTGGCTAAGTCCAGTAATGCTCTGGGTAGCAGGAATCCTGATTTTTTTTTCTGTCTCTTTAATGCCTGATACATAGTGGCTACTAAATAATTTGAAGAACAAACGAGTGGATAAATTGATGGATGGATGAAAATATTTCAGTGTTCTGGTGCTGGTTGCTCATGCCTGTTTCCTAGTTACCTGGGAGGTTAAGATAGGGAGGATTTTGGCCATTCCAGAAAAGTTTTGCAATAACCCATCTTAACTGATAGCTGAGAATAGTGATGTGCACCTGTCATGCCAGCTGCTCTGGAAGCTGTGATAGAAAGGATTGAGGTTTTGGGTCAACCACGAAAGTAAAACTCAGGAGACCTCATCTCAATAGTAAAAGCTGCACATGATAGTGTCCTACAGCTGTGATTACAGTTATTGTGGGAAGTAAAAATATAGAAGGATAGTGGTCCAGGTTGGTCTGGGCAAAAATCAAGGCCCTGTATCCAAAACAACTAGAGTTATAACACTTGAGGCATAGCTCAAATATTACAGCTACTGCCTATTAAGGTTGAATCTCTGGATTCAGACTCCAACACTACAGAAATAAATAAGTAAATATATAAATAAACAGGAAAATTCAGTTATCAGAGAGAAAATTGGAAATTCTAAGTTATTATGCCAGTTATACTGTCTGACTGACCGAATAGGCTTCTTTTATCTATCGCTTAAGTCCTCACCAGGACATTGTCCTCTAGACTCTAATCCCTGATGTTCTTGTTCCATGATTTTTAGAAGAAAATTTACTTCCTCCTATTTGTAAGAAATACTTGCACTTCAGGTCTGGGAAGGTGGCTCAGTGATAGAGCACTTGCCTTGCATGCATGAAGCCCTGAGTTTGATTCCTCAGCACCACATAAGCAGAAAAAAAAGCCGGAAGTGGCGTTTGTGGCTCAAGTTGTAGGGTGCTAGCCTTGAGCTGAAGAGCTGAGGGACAGCGCCCAGGCCCAGAGTCCAGGCCCCACGACTGGACCCACCAAAAAAAGAAATACTTGCACTTGTGTATAGGCATTGATGATGTCTGGTTTATCTTTTCATTTTGATTTGTATGCATCAATGGTAAATGAGCAAAAGTGAATATATCATCGTCATCAGTTGCCTCATGAAGTCTAATACCTTTTGTAAAGACTAAATTAACGTTTTTAAGACAAGTGTGTTATGATGGCTCTCAGATTTTAAAAATCACTGATAGATTTTCACAATATGGGAGGGGAAGAGATATTTTTCTTGGTTTCCATAATTGTTCTTTCCTCTTTGATTATTCATTCTGTACATTTGTGTGTTTGTGCATATGTGTACACATTTGTGGATGAGCATACACACCCATGTACTTTACTGGTTTCTTCATCTGTGCTTAAGAATAGGCTTTCAAAATTTCAGTTGACCTTCCATTATTATCTGCTTATGGATAGTTTTTCTTTTGGAGAATAGCATTTATTTTTCAGGGTGACAAATAACTTCTGTGAAGCTAATTTCAGAATATTATTTTTTTAATTTTAATCTTGCAAGTGAATTCTAATTCCAGTATTTCAGATTATTTAATGTATACTTTGACTTGGAAATTTCTAGAGCAGAACAAAGTCGACATTTCTGAAACCAGATTTTCATTCTAATCTTTTTTCTTTTCTAGCTTTCAAAGCTTAAACTCGTCTTTGACTTAATCTTCCTCCCATTCTTTTCTTTTCTTATTCTTCTCTTTTCCTTTCCTTTCTTTCTCCTTTCTTGGAGTGGAGAGACTGGCTTTTGTATTCTTTCTGTTTTCATTTTCTTTCCAGCTTACTTACTTGATCACTGTATAAGACATTTTCTCACAGGAACTTAACTGTCTATCTCTCTGACTTCCTCTCCAGTGTGACCTGCATACAACTGTTTACTTAAGTACATTGCTTTCTCCTAGAAAACTTTCAGGGACTTATATATATATATATATATATATATATATATATATATATATATATATATATATATATAAAGTCATTAGCCTGGAATTTAAGGTCTTTTAACTTTGCCCCACCTTGCATTTCTGGTTTTGACACTAGTCCTTCAGCTTCTGAAATCAACCACTCGAGCTAAACAAGTCAGTTCATGTGTTCTTCCTCATCTTCATTTTTTTCAGTTTTCCCATACTCCTTCAAGAACTCAGTTTTCTTTCATGAAATTACTCCATTCCAGCCCACAGATTTGTTTCTTTTGAAACCTTCTCAGATTTCCTGTAACACTTAGCCATGGATTTAGCAACTAGTCATTCACATTTTCTTTGTTTTTGTACTGAATCATTTATTTCCAGTATTTCTATTTTTCCATATAATTATATATATTTCCTTTGAAGCTAACTGTAACATTCTTAAAAGTAACCTTAAAAACAAAGCGAATATATCTAAATATTTAAAACCTTTTTATACTATGAAGGCATAGTCCATAATCATACTTAAGTTTCATTGAGTTTTACCTTTTTTGAATTATGCATTTAAAAATATTTTTCTATGTATCTAAAAAGTATTAACTCAAGAAACATTGACAACTTTGTTAAAATTCACCTGTGTGCCAAGAATAGGTCTTGTGAGCTGTTAACACTGTCTCACTCTTATAATACTATAGACAGTATGATAAAGACATATTGAACTATAATTGGATGGGCTCAGTGGTACATATACTAATGATTAATTTTTTCTGTCTCCATGAAAAAAGTTTCTGAACTAAGTTATTATGATATTAAGCTTGTATAACAAATCATTTCTAGCCTGTAAATATGAAAATATTGGAATGAAATTTTCCAAAAGTAAATGAAGATGGCATTAAGGAAGCTAATTTTCTTTTCTTTTCTTTTCTTTTTTGTTGGTTGTGGGGCTTGAACTCTGGGCCTGGGTGCTGTCCCTGTGCTCTTCAGCTCAAGGTGAGCGCTCTACCTCTTGAGCCACAGTGCCACTTCTGGTTTTCTAGTGGTTTATTAGAGATCAGAGTCTCATGGATTTTTCTGCCTGGGCTGGCTTTGAACCATGATCCTCAAATGTCAGCCTCCTGAGTAGCTAGGATTACAGATGTGAGCCACCTGCGCCCAGCTTGGAAGCTATTTTTCAAATTATGAATAGATGACCTTAGTGTGCAAATATTATAAATATTTGAACATTGAATTAATGAATGAGAGAATGAAGTGAAGGCAAAAGAGATGCTATTATTATTTCTAATTATTTCTATTATTAAGTTATAGGATTAAAACAAGGAGGATTCTGAGTTTGGCATTAGTGGGGCATGTCTGTAACCTTAACACTTGAGAACTAAGCAGGTTCTTGGGACTATTACAAGTTTGAGGCTGTAATGAGAGCTTATCTTAACCAACACATTCACAAAAAGGAAGGAATGAAAATGAAAAAGAATAGTATTTCTTCTTAAATTAATGCTCTTTATTTTTAGAGAAGTTTTACATTTATAGAAAAATTGAGCACATATACATAATCTCACATACATAACCATACTTTGTTTTTTAATATTATTAATGTCTGGGGTTCCTGTGATTTGTTTGTTACAGTTAATGAATTGATACTAATATATTATGAGCTAAAGCTCATAGTTTAGAGTAGGGCCTGTTCTTTTGCTGTATATTTCTATGAGCTTTGCCAAATGTATGTTGTTACACATTCACCACTGTAGTATCATGTATAATAGTTTTAATACCTTGGAAATCTCCCGTACTTTACCTATTCATCCTTGACTCTTTCCCTTACCTAACCCTTGGCAAATCGTTATTTTTTTCAATTACCTTTATAATTTGTCATTTCTGTAATGCCATATAGTTGTATCAGATGACGTATAGTAGTCTTTTCAGACTGGCTTACTTTACTAAGAAGTACCCATTTAAGGTTTCTCTAAGTTGTTTCAGGATCTCACTATGTAATCAGACTTGCTTTGAACTTATTATGTGGCTTAGACTGACTGACCTTAAACTAATGATCCTCCTGGATCACCTTCCTGATTACTGGAATTACAGGCATCCCTGATAACTCCTTTTTTTCTCTTTTTTTTGTTGGTCGTGGAGCCTGAACTCTGGGCCTAGGCACTGTCCCTCAGCTCTTCAGCTTAAGGCTAGCACTGTACCACTTGAGCCACAGCACCACTCTTGGCTTTTTCTGCTTATGAGGTGCTGAGGAGTCGAATCCAGGGCCTCATGCATGCAAGGCAAGCACTCTACCACTGAGCTACCTTCCCAGCCCACTTTGTTTTTATAATACTAATAACTCCATTGTTTGAATATACTATACTTTATTGGTTTACCTATTAAAGGAATTATTGATTGCTTCTGCCTTTGGCAATTATAAAGCTTCTATGAACATTTGTGTGCATGTTTTAAATAAGTTTAAGTTATGGTTAAAATATGTAACATAAAATTTACTATCTATTATTTCTAAATGTATAATTCAGTTGCAAGAATATTCACATTGCAGCCGGGCGCTGGTGGCTCACGCCTGTAATCCTAGCTACTCAGGAGGCTGAGATCTGAGGATCGCGGTTCAAAGCCAGCCCGGGCAGGAGAGACCGTGAGACTCCTATCTCCAATAAACCACCAGAAAACCGGAAGTGGCACTGTAGCTCAAGTGGTAGAGCGCTCGCCTTGAGCTGAAGAGCTGAGGGACAGCGCCCAGGCCCAGAGTTCAAGCCCCATGACTGACCAAAAAAAAAAAAAAAGAATATTCACATTGCATGAAGCCAATTTCTATGATATTTTTATTATCTTTAAGTACTTGTATAAAAAGCTTGCCATTTAACAAAGCAGTTTATGAATACAATAGATCTTGATAGATGTCACACCTTTCAACATCCTCATTCATCCCTCCCCTATGCGTCCCTTCCCTCACTCTTCTTAATTTTGTAGGATGCACATTGGATTCTTGACTGTATTCTCCCCCTCTTCTCATCTTCATTGGTCTACTCCTTTCCCTAGACCCCCACCTCAGACCTTTTGAGTACCGACTTCCTGGAATATTTAAGCATATAAACTCATTGAAGAATAGCTCCTCATTTTCCTCTCTCTACAGCCTCTGGCAACTACAATTTTTCTTCAATGTCTATAAATTTGACTATTCTAGATAATCCATAAAAGTAGAATCAAATAATATTTGTCATTTCAATTGGCATAATTTCTTCTGCTGTATCATTCAATTGCTATAAATTTATATTTTGTTCATATGGCCATCCATTGACCGCCATTTGTGTTGCTTCTGTGTCTTTTTTTCTATCGTGAATAGTGTTACTTTGAGCATGAATGTGCAAACATTTCTGAGATTCCATTTTTACTTCTTTTGGATAAATAGGCTTTGAAGTGGAATTGTTGAGACCTATGGTTTTTTTGTTTTTGTTTTTTACCATTTCTAGAGCTTGAACTCTGGGCCTGGGTGCAGTCGTGAGCTTTAATGCTCAAGACTAATGCTCTAACACTTGAGCCTTACCTTCACCCAGGGGCTTTTTGTGTTTAATTAGAGATAAGACTTTCACAAACTTAACTTACAGGGCTGGCTTAGAACTTCACTTGTCAGGGGCTAGGAAGGTGGCTCAGTGGTAGAGTGCTTGCCTCACATGCATGAGGCCCTGGGTTTGATTTTTTAGCACCACATAAGTAGAAAAAGCCCTAAGTGGAGCTGTGGCTCAAGTGGTAGAGCGCTAGTCTTGGGCTGAAGAGCCAAGGGACAGTGCCCAGGCCCAGAGTTCAGGCCCCACGACCGACAAAAAAAAAAAAAGAACTGTACTCGTCAGATCTCAGCTTCTTGAGTAGCTAGAACTACAGGTGTGGCCACCAGCGCCCAGCCAGCCCAGACCCTTCTATGTGCTCCCTAACTTGGACCAATGGCCTGCTATATCCTCTCATGATTCACTCCTCTCGTACAGGGAGGGACTTACTAATGTGGCAATAAAGTGTAGGGAGAGGAATAAAGGTTCTGTTCTCCTATAATTAGGGGACATTTCTTATATGAGCCAGTTTCCCTGGCCTTTGATGATTACAACTGCTTCTATTTCCTTTCTCTTTAGGTGAGATAGGAATGCCAAAGAGACTGAAACTGAACGTTCTCTTTCCATTAGAAAAAGTACAGGGGCTAGAGTTGTACGGTGTTCTGTTTCTAGGTGATTAAACTCTTCTAATAAATCCCAAATTTATGGCAATTTTCTTTTGTATTGTTATTATAAAGGGGATTGCATTTACATAAGTCAGGTAAAGAATTCATTTCTTTTTGGACAATGTCAAGCCTTCCCTTGCTCTCTCCCAGTTTTTCTCTCCCATCTCACTCACAAGTTGTGTAGTTCATTTTTAACATAGTATCCTAGAGTACCATTTCTGCATTTGTTAAATTACTTTCTTTCGTGTTTGATTTTTATTATTAATTTCTGCTGAGATATTACTATCTGCTGTTTAAATTGTGCTAAAGTCAGGCAGAAGGATACTGGGTTATAGGTTAAAATTCTCCCCTGAACCATGTGTGTGAACTTTAATATGGAGACCTTTAACATGGAGACGTTTGTTAATTTCTAGGGTTTGGGCACTTGGGAATGTAATTATCAAATTAATGTCTACACAGGAAATCAGGTTTTATTGTATAACTCCCATTTTAAATTTAGTTGATTATAATTCCTCAATGCTAGCACCTAAAGTATGAAGTCCAGGATCAATCAAACTCAAGCTTGTCCTTCTCCCTAGTTTATTAGAGGTGTTTATCTGAGAGATTACTCTGAATCATTAGATTTTGAGTTTGCAGATCTGGTGGCAGAAGGCATTTAAAAAACATTTAGCGCTCCTGAAAATCTCCCAAATAATTTAAATACATAAAACCCATGCAACAGATGGGAAAAGGGTTTGAAGTAAATGTGTGTGACTTTTAGCTACTTAGTTTTACTAATAGTGTATTTATGCAATTAAGGTGATGACCTGTCCTGATAAAATCTACAGATAAAGTACAACATGCTCTCTAGAGTTGCTAAAATGCCAGTTTTAGAATAGAAACTCATTTATGAAGCTTCATTTTTAATTTTTGCTTGTGTAATATCAAACAACAAACTCCTGTCATTTAGAATTTCTTTTCTCTGCAATTTATTTGTCCCTATCATCTACCAAAATGGTTCAAGAAAAGTAACAGGTAGTTAGCATTATGTTCTATTGTATTCAGTAGGTTCTTGGGTTTGCTTTACCTCACATAAAAAACAAAGCAAACAAACAAAAACACCCTAAAGGAAAAAACAGTATAGAACTTAAAGATGAAATAGTCTATAGAAAAAGAAGAGACAAGACATTGACTATTCACCAAAAGAGAAAAAAATGGTCCTCAAGTATGAAAATATTCACAAATCAAAGAAATGCATATTCAGCCAAACATAATTGACATTTATTGCTCTTTAGAATGGCAAAATTGATGACAGGGTTACTGCTGGGGAATTTATAGTAGCTGTCTTTGGAGATTTGCTACTACTTCCATGACTTCTTTGAAGGCTTTCCTACAGTTCATTGACTGAAATTAGAATGTGGCCAAGGAAGTTCTGATGTAGCCAGATGGTAAGTAAGAGCAAAACCAAGTGACTTGCAAAGGGAGAGAAACTTGTAGAGAAGTTTCATAGTGGGCTACCTAGTCAAATTTGTGGAGAGAATCAAACCCTGGGATTGCGGCAAGGGGAAACTTTGTATTTGAATTTCTTAAATACTTTCCTCTTTCTTTTTAAAAAATGGATTTTAGTACAACCACAGAAGATCTCTAAAATCTAGCTTTTGCTTTTTGGAAAGATTGTATGAACTCTTATGAACAGGTGGGAATCTGCTCAGTTTAAACTTGAAAGGTAGTCCCTACTGGATCACATACTATGACAAAGACAACATTTAAATCTAAGACCTTAAAAAATTATCTGAAACCTCTCAGATTCAAACTTTTATTTCATTTTGTTCCAGTTTTAGTGAATCTTTTGTGAATATTTTATCATTTTCCTCTGTACTGCAGGAAAAAAGAGTCAAGTTTGGCCTATCTTTAACCTGGCACAAATTTACTGTTTTTCTTGTAGAGCTAATGGTAAATATTTATAGAGCACTAACTGGGTCCTGGATACTGTCTTAAGGACTTTACAATAATCCTAAAAATGAAGAAACTCAGCATTGTTATAATTTCTATTTGCATATAGAGTTGTTTCCACAGATTCTACTGAGCTTAGTATAGCTGTTTATTCTGTGTGTGTGTGTGTGTGTGTGTGTGTGTGTGTGTGTGTGTGTGTGTGTGAAAATACCGTACAGAGGGGTTACAATTACATGGGCAAGATAATGAGTACATTTCTTATCAAGCATTGTGGCCTCCTCCTTTGTTTCCCCTTCCCATCCCTTCCCATCTCTCCCCCCATCCCCCTCCCACCCCCCATCCCCACCCAAAATTGTAAAGTTTGTTTTTCTACATAACGACTTCTACATCTCATTGTTGCAATAGGTCCACCTGTATTCCTAGTTAAACGATTTGTTTTTGCCCTTCTCCTCCACAAATTATACCAACATCAAATACAGTGAAAACAGGGGTTATACCATGTGGGAGGGACATACAAAGCAACAAAGAAATCATCTTATAAATATATTAGAAACAATCCCATGAAAGAAAAAAACATTTGAATCCTTATCTTGGGGTTCATTTCTCCTAACATCAACTTATCTGACCTTTTCTGCTTGACTCAGACATATACTAGTTATTGCAAATAAGGGAAACCATGGGACCTATGTTTCTTTGTGCCTGGCTTACTTCACTTAATATAATATTTTCCAAGTCTTCCCATTTCCTAACAAATGGAGCAATGTCATTCTTTGTGATGGAGGCATAGAATTCCATTGTGTATATATACCATATTTTCTTGATCCATTCATCTACTGAGGGGCATCTGGGTTGGTTCCATATCTTAGCTATGGTAAATAATGCTGCAATAAACATAGTTGTGCTGGTAGCTTTAGTGTGGTCTTGTTTGTAAACATTTGGGTAAATGCCCAAAAGTGGGATTGCTGGGTCATAGGGGAGCTCTATGTGAAGTCTTTTGAGGAACCTTCATACTGCTTTCCAAAGTGGTTGAACAAGTTTACATTACCACCAACAATGAAGTAAGGTTCCATTCTGACCACATCCCCTCCAGCATCTGTTGTTATTAGAGTTCTTGATTATAGCCATTCTAAGTGGGGTGAGGTGGTATCTCAATGTTGTTTTGATTTGCATTTCTTTTATGGCTATAGACACATTTCTTCATGTGTCTATTGACCATCCTTCTTTCTTCTTCAGAGAAGTTTCTCTTTAAGTCTTTAGTCCATTTACTTATTAGGCAGTTTTTTCTTTGAGGATTTGTTGTTGGGGGATTTAATTTTTTGAGTTCCAGGTATATTTTATTTTATTTTTTGGGGGTCCGGTCATGGGGCCTGAACTCTGGGCCTGGGTGCTGTCCCTCAGCTCTTCAGCTCAAGGCTAGCGCTCTACCGCTCTTGAGCCACAGTGCCACTTCCGGCTTTTTTCTTTTTTGCTTGTGTGGTGCTGAGGAATTGAACCCAGGGCCTCATGCATGCAAGGCAAGCGCTCAACCACTGAGCCACCTTCTGAGCCCAGGTATATAGTAGATATGAGACCCTTGTCCATTGTATGGCTAGTGAAGATCTTCTCCCAATCCATGGGCTTTCTATTGATCTTGTTAGCTATGTCCTTTGCCATGCTGAAGCTCTGCAGCTTCATGCAATCCCATTTGTCCAACCTGTCTTTGAGTTGTTGTGTTTCTGGGTCTCTATTAAGAAAATTTCGGCTTATGCCAAGGAGACCTAGAGTTTCTCCTATTCCATCCTGTAATATTTTCAGAGTGTCTGCTTTGTCTCTGAGGTCCTTGATCCATTTGGAGTTGATTCTTGTGCAGGGTGATATATAAGGATCTTAGCTGCTTATTCTGAAACTGAATAACATGTTCCTTTTTTATTTTAAAGAGATATAGATACATATTACACATTTTCTATATTAACCATTTTAAGTATACAACTCAATGACTTCAAATCATATTTTGTGCAGTCACCACTGTTGTGAAATCCTTACTTCTCCCCAAAGATGTTTTTATATCTTTTCTTAAATTGTTATGATGAAGAACTTCATTTTTTTTAATACAGACTTCCTATTTTTTTCCTGAATAAAAGATATGTCCTTTTGACATATTCAAGATCTGCAAAAAAAAAAAATCCTACTTTACTTTCACAAGAAATCTCCAATGTTACCTTTCTCATGCAGATTCTTTTTCTCTACACTTTCTTTTCCTTAGACCTTTCGTATATGTTTCTAATATATTCCTCATAGCACTTAAATTAATTCAAGAATCACATCTTATTTGAGGATTCAGAGCCATATTTTAAATTTTAAAAAGTTTTTGGTAAAATGTGCATAAAATTACCATTGCAATAACTTAAATATATAATTCTATTTTCATTATTTACACATCAAATTAGAATTTTTTTGGGGGGGGCGTCTGGTCGTGGCCCTGAACTCTGGGCCTGGGCGCTGTCCCTCAGCTCTTCAGCTCAAGTCTAGCACTCTACCACTTGAGCCACAGTGCCACTTCCAGATTTTTTTTTCTCCTTTTATGTGGTGCTGAGGAATCGAACCCAGGGCCTCATGCATGCAAGGCATGCGCTCTACCACTAAGCCACCTTCCCAGCCCCAAATTAGAATTTTTTTTAAATCAGGCCTGAAGGTCTGGGCAGTGTCTCTAAGCTCCCTTGGCTCAAGGCTAGCACTCTACCACTTGAGCCACAGTGTCACTTCCTGCTTTTTAATTGGAGATAAGAGTCTCACAGACTTTCCTGCCAGGGCTGGCTTTGAACCATGGTCCTCAGATCTCACCTTCTGAGTAGCTAGAATTACCGTACTGAGCCTACTGGCACCTAACTAAATTAGACATTTTTAATGTCTGCTTTTGTTGTTGTTGTCATCATTGTTTATGATACTGGAGTTTGCATTCAGGCTTAACACTTGGTAGTCAGTACTCTGCCACTTAAGCCACTCATGTAGCCCTTAATTTCTGTTTTCTAATCTGTCTTTGGATATTACAGAGTAATGGTGATGAAAAAAAGAATGATGGAAATTTGGCTTCTTATTGTAAGAAAATTCCACTAATAGACTTGAAATATATGATTCTTACAGGTTTAATGGAGAATTTGGTGTGAAAGATGAGTTTCTGGTTCATTTATGTAAATATTTTTGTATGCATTTCCAATTTATTTTGCTTGTATATTGAGGGCATTAAGCTAATAGTCCCAGACCAGCCACTAGTTAAACTAGGATTGTATACATTATTCAGTGATATCATAAAGAGTTCAGCTGCTCAGATTTTTACCTGATTTTATACTTTTAGTTAAATAAATAAATATACACACATATGTATGCATATTTCTGAGAGATGTTATTAAAATTTTCTGAGATATTCTGAGGCTTTTATATTTTTTCTTTATTATATCAATCAATCTGCCATGGAAAAGTGAAAGTTGAAGTAATTAATGTATCATCATTTCTTTTTATTTATCTTATTTCCATCTTCATGTTGTTTTCATTTCATGTAGATGTCAATGGCAGAGTAAAAGTGCCATTTTTAACTCCTACATCTTAAAATAAATTAAAAGAAAAGAATCAGTGTGGATTAAAACAATAATATATTAAATGTAATTATCACAGTGTTTGGTTATTAGAGATCAAGCAATAGATAATGTGATACGGATCAACTGCCCAGTATATAGTGTTTAAAATCATTTCAATACATGTCTATGTTAAGATGATTAATTTAGTCTTTAGATTTTATGAATATTATGTGTTAATCAATTTTTGGCATAGAGGGCATGTACTTACAACTTGAAATTTTTCAGAGAAATTTTTTTGCTATCTTTTTCTTAGCTTTCTATAATTTCAGTTAATTTGATTAGTAAACTTGTTATTCTGTCATTCTGGAAAATAAGTGTTAATGTTAAACTCTCCTGACAGAGAAGCTATCCTTTTAGATCTCACACAGTTTAATTCTTTACAACTGTGCATGTATCATTTTGTTTGATAATTGTTTCATCTTCACAAATGTCAGCATCTTGTACATCCTCACATCCTCCTATACCTGCCCCATGCATGATCCATAGTGATGTGTTTATTGAATTAAATGCATTGTAGTACAGGATGGGATCAATATTTCATATACTTTTACTTATGATGGAAGTATTTTGAAATCATAGGCTGAGTATCTAAAAGTCACAAAATTATAATTAATTATTTGCTAAAATAGCTGGTATATACAAGATGGAATTCTATGCTTCTATCAGAAAGAATGACATTGCCCCATTGGTAAGGGAATGTCAAGACTTGGAAAATATTATATTAAGGGAAGCAAGCCAGGCCCAAAGAAATGTAGGTTGCATGTTTTCCCTCATTTATAATAACTAGAATATGTCTATTCTTAATAGAGGATCAAAATAGCCCAATTATGTACATATGGCCATCTATAACAAAGCGTATCAAAATAAAAGAAATGTACTCACTGACTTACTTATGTAACTGTAACCCCCACTGTTCATCACTTTTACAATAAATAATAGAGAATAAACATTAAAAAATAAAATAGTGATGTTAGGAAAAGAAGTGCTTCATTCTCTGAATTTTTAATAATTCTGAATGACTACTAGATATTACAGGGTCTTCCTCTCTTCTCTCATAGTCCTCAGGACAATGCTACAGAACTAAGGAGTGTTTCATTTCTCCTCAGTCTGTTCTAGGAAATCACAAAGGCAAACTCAGTCCCAAAGGAATGGTAAATTGTTTGTTGTTTGTCTGCTCTGGGATGTGACATTAATTTGATTATGGACTTGACTAACAATGTAATTCGGGCAGTATTTATTGGATGTTCACTGTGTGTAACAAGGAACACCATTCAGATAATGCTGAGTGCTAGGGATACAAAGATAATATGTAATTAAAGCAAGTTGATGCATTCATTTTTCTATTAAAATAGCAGAAAATTAGAATAAAACTAGATAAAATACAAAAATTTGTAGCAAATTAATCCATTAGATCAACTTTAGGGTCGGAATCACTGGGTTCAATTTCCAGCTCAGGTACTTGGTAGCTATAAGAGCTTAGATGAGCTAGTCTTTTAAACTTCACTTGTCTCCTTTGTAAGTGAAAATAATATTACCTGAGCCATAGAAAATTCTGTGAAGATTGATAACTATATATATATGTATAATATTTACCATATGCATATTGTTTAATATACTATACCATAAATATTAGTTTCTCAAAATTGCAACTGTATTTTTGAAGCTTTTTTTCATAATTGCAACATGCTGTGCTCCTACTGTCTTTTCTTCCCCAGGGTTTATAGCTCTATCCTTCATCTTTGTGATGCCCCAGCATATTGAAGAGTATCAGCTAGCATCTGACAGGTTTTTGTTTTTGGTGCAGATTACTTCCTTGAGTTTCCCTGGGGGATATTACCAGTCTGTTAACAGTCTACTTCTTCCTAGGTTCTGTGGGGAAATTAAAGTAAGCACAGAATGAAAATGTGGGATAGTAGACATAAATAAATTTAGCCTTCACTCAGGTTAACACAGCTTCAGTCTTTGCCCATCTCATGAATACTTTTGCAGTTACATTAGTGATTACAGCACGCTTTAGTTGACTATTTCAGACTAAAAGGAACAATGTAAGTTCATCATAGTAAATAGAAACTTTTGAGAAAGGTAACAGTTTGTGTGAGCTTGGTATAAATGATACTGGAGAATTAACTGAATTATAAAACCATTGGTGAATGAGGATTTGACAGTTTACAACTGAACAGAGAAAACCTGCAAATTGATGGTGATTCAAAAGAGATTGGCTGGAATAGACAACCTAAGAGGAACTCTTGAGGAAACCAATAAAATTCTTGAGGATTCCTGTTGACAATATTTGTTGCTATCAGTCTGGCACGGGTGGTTCATGAATGTAATCCGAGCTGTTTAGGAGGCTGAGATCTGGAGGACAGTAGTTAAAAGCTAGCTAACCTGAGAGAGGGTGTTTGGGAGACTCCATCTTCAGTTAACCAACAAAACACTAGGCTGGAGCCATGGCTCAAGTGTTAGAACTCCATCAGTGAGCAAACAAGTATAGTGAATGCAGGGCCCTTGAAGTTCAAACCCCAAGGTCAGCAAAATAATAATAACTTAAAACATCTTTATTATCTTCTAGATGTTAAATATACATTGGCAGATATCATATCACACTGCCATGAAGAATTCAGAAATATCAGCAAAGGATATAAAGCTCATTTATTCTTTGTCCTGAAATTAGTAGAGTTACAATGATAACTTAATGTTGTTCAATGTAACATAAACCAGCTTACCTTAATATTTTCTGAGCTTGTTTGCAAGGTGAAATCCTTAAGTAGGTGGACAAGTTGAATTTGTAGAAACTAAGCTTAGACATAATAGTCTCTCTGCACTACTTTTTCTAGTCTATCTGTGCTTTACCTACATATTGGGACTCTTGATTTAGAATCATTCTGATTCTGAAGTCTGAATTAAAATCAACAATTAGTATTTATTTTCCATATGGCATGAATCCTGGTCTGCACCCAAATTGTTATATCAAGTATTTAGGAGATCCACATCCAGACTTTGTATGCACTACTGAGCTAGATGGTATTAATGTGATTCAGCTGAATGAAATGAATAGTTCATCACAATTAATTAAGATTAAAAGGTAGGATAAATCCATGCTATGAAAGACATCAATTATCAGCCTATGGGGTAAGAACTTTATCCTACAGCTTAACGTTTCATAAATTATAGTTCACAGACCATTTTCATTACAATTACTTATGGTATGTGATAAAAATTTGAATTTCTAGTTCCCATCTATGGACCAGGTTTCTGGGACCAAACCCTGGGAGGAAACAGTGTGATTCTCACATACAGCATTTATTTAGCATTACTTCTAAAGTTCGTTCGTTCCTTTCTCTCTTTCTTTCTGTCTTTCTTTCTCTCTCTCTCTCTCTCTCTCTCTCTCTCTCTCTCTCTCTTTCTTTCTTTCTTCTTTCTTTCTTTTTCTCTCTCTTCTTCCTTTTTAGGTGTTTATGGATGGTACAGTTGGTAAACTTGGTCACAGAAAACTTTGAAATAATGTCTATTTACCTAAAGTATTGCCTCATCAATTGCTTTCCTAAATATCTTTCCTAACTTTATTCTAGATGTTGATAAAAAATGTTTCATGCATTGATTCTGTATGAAGGAACTTAAATAGTCCTATACATAAAATATCTTAGTATTAGTCCTTTATTCTGTGCTTTCAAGACATTTTTATAAAAATAAATTTTCTTTGAATAGTGTTATCTAAATCTTTTTAGGTTCTTCACATGGAGAACTTTGCTGTTACACAATGCTAAAATAACCACATTGTTTTCACCCATTAAAATACAACTGTAAGATATTGTGAATTGGCTCGTTTGCCTTAATTTTTTTTTAACAAATAAGGCAGTGTTTTGAGTTATGCCAGATGTACAAATGAGAGATTTGAGTGCACTTGTAGAATTTAAATTGAAATGCTAATGAGATTCTGACAGGCAGAAAAACAACACAGCCTACATTTTTCATGTTTTATTAAAGTCATTATTTAACTGGAAAAACATATTATTTAGAGCTGTTTATTTATGTGGCATTTTTAATTCAGCTCTTAAATTTCATCCAATTAAAGCGCCTCTCATTCCATTTCACTTAATGTAGTGGATTGTTTCCTACATTCATCTTTTACTCTGTTTCATTCAGTCATAGAGCGGCAGTAACTCAATTGAATTAATGTGTCTTCTTTTTTCCCCCAGCACTTACATGTGCTGCTTCATGCTGGGGTGGTGTGACACTGACATCTTTATTTTGCATTTGCAGTAATGCCATTGAAATTCCATGGTAGATTATCATGCAAGATTGTTTATGGTTATTTCATACTTTAGTTTGTTCACTTGAATTCCGAAAATATGAAAACAAAGAAAAAATAACATCAAACACATCAGATTTCTCAGGGGATGTATTGATTTTAGAAATAATTGGACATAAAAACACTAAATCTTTAAAATATTTGTTTCATCAAGACATTAAATGTTTTGCCAAAAATATTGCCTTTTATTTCATATTTACTTTATAGATTTTGTGTGTGTGCAAGTGTTAGTCAGATATTTCCTTTTAACTCCCCCCCCCCAAGAATTCTCACAACCACATCAAACAAAGCATTTTTGTGAATGTTTAATATTGCCAAATTCAAGCAACTTTTAGGTTTTTCTATGTAGTTTACTTATCTGCTTATCAGAAAGGGCCAAAAAATCAGTATTTGGGTTATTGGCATTTTAAATTCTATATACAATAGAAAATAAGTATCATTAGTGGAAGAAATACTGGTAGTAATTTCTATGGAATAGCGTGAGGCTGGCTGGGGTCGAGCCCATGTTGGAATGCAGACATTACGAGAGGCTCTAGAAGACAATGCGCTTCCTTGAGAAGGCCATTTCTTTGAACACAGTGAAAGATGTGAGTCCCAAACTGTACAAATGTCATTGCGAATGTCAGATCTTGGTTTGGGGAATCTTACACTGCAAGAATATTTCATGTGTTTTAAACTGCCTGATGATGCTTATGAAAATTTGTGGCAAAACAAGCTCTTACTAACCTGAAAAACATTTATATAGACCTAAATAAGGTCTATATTAACTGGAAATTGAACTAGTGCCTCATTAAGCAGCATTCAGACACAAAACCTTGTATCTAAAACTTGTGTAAGAGTGACATTTTTGATGAAGCTAAATGGAAAGTGAACTAAGAATCAGTCCAGGTCCTGGTTCAAACTCTGGTACTTATGAACTTTGTAGACCTGAGTGTGCTATGCTACTTAAATCTCTATGCTACTTAAATCTCTCCAGGTTTTAAATCTTCTTCTGTGAAGTGAGGAGGTTAATGATAACTTTGAAGAATTCTCCTATTCTTTTACCTTCAGAAGTTAGGTGACATAAATTTTAAATGATAGAAATGTTTATCACATTTCCATGTCTTCTTGACATGTCATCCTGAAATATTTTTGAAGGTGCAGTACTTGGGCTAAAGGTCTTAATGTTCAGTACAGTTATGTAGGTACAGCCAACTTTTGATCATCTATGTCAATTTGAAACAATATATGTAACCAAAATGGATGTGTATTTCAAATCAACTGGTAGAATTCTAATTATGACAAACCATTCTGTAATGACTTTAATTTACATCGAGCCCTCATGACCAAAATGTTTCTTTTAAGTTTCCATGTCTCTATATGGTTGCATTGGGGATTAAGTTTCCATTATAGGAATTTTAGGAGAGGTGTTCAAACCATAGCAGTAAGTGTAAGAGAGTAGGGAAGCTCATGAGAGACACGCTTGGTATATCTTAGGATATATTAAAACAGTAGTTTAATTTTGGTAGGAAGGAGAGATGTGGGAGAAGTCATTGGTCCTGACATGTGGGAGATGCTGGGACAGGTATGGCTGAGGATGTTGTCCAGGCATCTCCATTTGTGATCCGCGAAGACATGTTGGGATCTGAGGTGACATAATGGGGCACTCCAGTAGATGGGTAATACAAGCAAGGAAGTCTCATGGGATTATTTGAAGATATAGATGAACTACTTAGTGACCTGTGGGGAATCTACATGTAGCAAGTTTATAACTACACAAGGAATTGAGATATACTCCACAAGTTGGTGAACTGGAAGATATTGAGATGGTATTACATACTTTAGGTTTTTTTTTTTGCCAGTCCTAGGGTTTGAACTCTAGGACTAGGCATTGTCCCTTGAGCTTCTTTTGCTCAAGGCTATCACTCTACCACTTGAGCCACAGTGCCACTCTGACTTTTTCTGAGTATGTGGTACTGAGGAGTCATACCCAGGGCTTCATGCATGCAGTATTCTTGTTTCTACAAGTGACTAACTAAAAAGGAGGTTACATAAAAGACATAATCCTGTTGACTGAAAAATTCATACGGAGTTATTGTCAAACCACCTTGATCCATCTATTTAAATGATGTCACTAGGGATCTAGATTCTTGGTAATACTCTCTGCTCTGCATTTCCTAATGTCATCATCATCCACACTGTTAGCCATTGGCACTGCAATTTGAGATATTCCAAATATCAGCCATAAAATCTTATCTGGTGGAAGAAAGCCCATTTTTTCTACTTGTACAATAGAAGCTCTGAATTTCAGTCTAAATGGTCATCTAAAGTCAACTCATCCCTGTCCACTCAATTACAGTGAGCTAAAGATTATATTGGTGAGAATAAGTTTGAATGTCAATAACTAATCCTCAGAAGCAGAGATTGATGTGATTTGTAGGATGTGAGCAACCTGAAAGAAAATTAGCTGATTTTATTAAGCAAAGGGACTGGGTGTGATGTAAGTTTAGATGTGAAAGCTGCAGATGTCCACCAGAGAGATTTTATTATCAGGGTCCCAGGCGGAAACACATTTTACTTTAGATGGTTCACATGAAGAAATGTCAATAAAGATACTAAAAAAGTATTGGTAAGATTAAAGGCATATAACAATTACTGTTGAGAATCCTAGAGATCAGTATCATCAGGAAGTTATTAATTGTCCAGACTGATGTATCAAAAGAGGAATTCCTGTTACCAGAATGAAATAGGTACTTAAGTCTTGGAGGAGGCATTAGAGCTATGGCTGTGAAGGAAATGTGGCCCTACCTACAGTCCCATCGAGATGGGATACTGGAGTGGGGAAAGACAAGAGAAAAATCCTGAATCCTTTCTCTTTTCACCTTATGATGTGGTGGGCAGTGCCCATTGCCTCAACAAGAAGACTGGCAGCAAAGGAATCTGTGTGATATAGTCTCTAGGGGTCAACCCTCTGGAACATATGATAAGCCAGAATATAGATCTTAGTGAGGGCCAGAAAGAGAATAGCTAGTATGGAAAAGAAATCAGAATCTTACTCCAGTGATGAGGAAATACTTTGGGAAGGAAGATGGGTTAGGGATGGTAATTAAGGGGACAGAATCTTATTGTCAGGAGAAGATTCAAGAATAGGCAGCTGATTCTCAATATAATGAGGGAATTCAGTGATTATTAAAGACGCACTGAGAGACCTACTGGAGAGAACAACTTGACTGCAAGTTCCTCACTAATACCTATTAACTCATGGCTCCTAGTTAGGATTTATCTCCAATGGGAAAATGAAACCCTCCTGAGTGAGATGGAGTGGAAGATAAGAGTGCCCTACTGCAAAGTAGAAACCAGAGGAGGACGTGGCTGAGCAATTAAACTCTTGACTAAGACTGAAATTATTTCAAAGCAGAACAAGGGTGAGACTATCTAGTAGTGGAAAAGAAAGCTTGGTGTGATCCCTAGAGAGAATTACAGGATATTAAGAAAGGTTATTATTTATTACATAACCAAAGCACTGTAAACATATCAACAAGCTTGAGACATTCTTTATCTGGCATTAGTAAAGCTGCAATTCAGATGAGAGAATATTACCAAATCTAACCTGCTCATCAGCCTTGTGTAATGAGAATGTAAACATGAATGGAATTACATCATCCAGTCTGTAATGAAGGAGAAAATGTAATAGACTCACAGATCTCTCTTTTTCCTATGTGTGGAACTAAACCTAAACTTAACTTGATGAATTTATTTTTTGAAAGCTCTTCACACTTAATCATTTTAAAATGAAATACTTGCATATTAATGGCAATCTGCATTTTATTATTAAAATGGACTTGTTTTACACTGGTTGGAGAAAGTGAAGAGGATAAACCACTTGCAAAAGTAAATTATGTGAAAAATAAAGTGGCCATGTTTAAAAAAGGAAGATAATGCAGTAAACCCCACAGTCTGTGCTTGCCTTTGATTCCCTTCATTTGAATTGGCCTTTTGACTCAGCTTAGGTGCTTCAAATGCCCCTCCTCCCCTCTCCCCAATGCTTTTGCTTCTTTCAAGATTCTAGGCAGTGTTCTTCCTGAATCTTCTAAAGCCCATCTTACTCCAGTATCACCTCAGAGAGATTTGTGGTATGCAAATCAATGTTGTGATGTGCTCATCACAAGGCCTAGAGAAAACTATCTGATCTCTTTTCACACATAAGGTGGTCAGTCATCAGCCTTTTCAGTAAATGGTGCTGGCAAAATTGGTTAAACACGTGTAGAAAACTAAAGCTAGATCCACATATATCACCCTGCACAAGAATCAACTCCAAATGGATCAAAGACCTCGAAATAAAAGCAGACAACTGAAACCATTACAGGAAGAAATAGGAGAAACTCTAGGGCTCCTTAGCACAGGCTAAAATGTTCTTAATAGAGACCCAGAAACACAACAAATCAAAGAAAGGTTGAACAAATGGGATTGCATGAAACTGCAGAGTTTCTGCATGACAAAGGACATAGCTAGCAAAATCAATAGAAAGCCCATGGATTGGGAGATCTTCACTAGCCATACGGCGGACAAGGGTCTCATATCTAAAATATATTTAGAACTCAAAAATTAAATCCCCCAACAACAAATCTTCAAACAACTGCCCAATTAATAAGTGGGCCAAAGACTTGAGAGACTTCTCTGAAGAGAAAAGAATGGCCAATAGACACATGAAGAAATGCTCAACTTCTCTAGCCATAAAAGAAATGCATTCAAAATAACATTGAGATTCCACCTCACCCCACTTAGAATGGCTATAATCAAGAAATCTAATAACAACAGATGTTGGAGGGGATGTGGCCCAAAGGGAACCCCACTGCATTGTTGGTGGGAGTGTAAACTTGTTCATCCACTTTGGAAATCAGTATAGAAGTTCCTCAAAAGACTCTACATAGAGCTCTTCTATGACCCAGCAATCCCACTTTTGGGCATTTACCCAAACAATCACAAATGAGGCTGTACCATAGCTACCAGCATAACTATGTTTATTGCAGCATTATTTACCATAGCTAAGATAAGAACCAACTCAGATGCCCCTCAGTAGATGAATGGATCAAGAAAATGTGGTATATATACATACATAATGGAATTCTATGCTTCCATCAGAAAGAATGACACTGCCCCATTTTCTAGGATATTTAAAGACTTGGAAAAAGTATTTTTTTAATTTTAATTTTTATTGTGAAAATACTGTACAGAGGGGTTACAGTTACATGGGTAAGGTAATGAGTACACTTCTTATCAAGTATTGTTTCCTCCTCCTTCGTTTCCCCTTCCCATCCCTTCCCATCTCCCACCCTGCCACCTCCACACCCCCTACCCCCCTCCAAAGTTGTAAAGTTAGTTTTCGACATAACTGCTTGTACATCTCATTGTTGCAATGGGTCCATCTGTATCCCTATTTAAACGATTTGTTTTTCCTCTTCCCCTCCACAAATTATACCAACAAATACAATGAAAGCAAGGGTTATACCGTGAGGGAGGGACATACAAAGCAACAAAGAAATCATCTTATAAATACATTAGAAACAATTGCAAGAAAGAAAAAAACATTTGAATACTTATCTTGGGGTTCATTTCGCCTAACATCAATGTATCTGACCTTTTCTTCTTGTCCCAGACATATACTAGTTATTGCAAATAAGGGAAACCATGGGACCTATGTTTCTTTGCTCCTGGCTTACTTCACTTAATATAATTTTTTTCCAGTTTTTCCATTTCCTAACAAATGGGGCAATGTTATTCTTTTTTAAATTTTTTATTGTGAAAATACTGTACAGAGGGGTTACAATTACATGGGCAAGGTAATGAGTACATTTCTTTTCCTTTTTTTTTTTTTTTTTTTTTTTTGGGTCCGGTCGTGGGGCCTGAACTCTGGGCCTGGGCGCTGTCCCTCAGCACTTCAGCTCAAGGCTAGCGCTCTACCACTTGAGCCACAATGCCACTTCCGGCTTTTTTTTTTCTTTTTGCTTATGTGGTGCTGAGGAATCGAACCCAGGGCCTCAGGCATGCAAGGCAAGCACTCTACCACTGAGCCACGTTCCCAGCCCCATGAGTACATTTCTTATCAAGCATTGTTGCCTCCCTGTGTATACATACCACATTTTCTTGATCCATTCATCTACTGAGGGCCATCTGGGTTCTCTTCAGATTGCATAAATCTTTTGCCTTTTACTAAAGATTTCTGTA
This sequence comes from Dipodomys spectabilis, assembly GCF_019054845.1. Lineage (NCBI taxonomy): Eukaryota > Metazoa > Chordata > Mammalia > Rodentia > Heteromyidae > Dipodomys > Dipodomys spectabilis. Next base: position 629,701 of record NW_024871042.1, read on the forward strand.
GAAAAAAATATATTAAGTGAAGTAATCCAGGCCCCAAGAAACATAGGTCCCATGGTTTCCCTCATTTGCAATAAAGTGTAAGTCTAGGACAAGCAGAAAAGCTCAAAAGCTATGTACATGTGACCATATAAGATGATGCTAAGTGAAATGAATCCTAAGATAGGGACACAAGTGGTTTTATCTTTCTTGCTGTTGTTTTTAACTTATTTATAACGTACCATGTGATTTTTTTTGTTTCTTTTATATGTTCTTCCCCATGGTATAACCCTTGTTTTCACTGTATTTGATTCTGGTTTCCTGCATCTTGTATATAATTTTTTTTCTAATTTGGGGAGGGGAAGGGAAATACAAAATGCTGAAACAAGGATACAGGTTGATCCATTGTAATAATGAGATGTACAGACACTATTGTGAATATGAACTTTACAACTTTGGGGTGGGGAGGAGTTGGGGAGTTGGGGGGGAAGGGATGATAGTAGAAAAACAGAGGAAAGGGTAACAATGCTCAATAGGAAATGTATTCATTACCTTACTCATGTAACTGTAACCAATCTGTACAGTATTTTTACAATAAAAAATATATATGGAAAAAAGAAAAGAAGATTGTCAGTCATTTGAGGGACTGAGCTACTAAAGGAACATAGGCTTTTATAAAGCTTAAATTACATTAAAATAATGCTCATTATAATGAAGTAGGGTTACTTTGTTTCCTCCATTACACTTGCTATCAACAGACTTTATAATACATCTCTGAAATGTTCTTAAGATACCTGTATATTAGTTCAAACTCTTCTTTTCCCTCCCCCCTGTCCATCTCCCTCCATTGTCCAACTCTCTGCACTATACCACTTCAGCTATGCCTCTAGCCCCTTTTACTCTGATGATGATGATAATGATTATTGAAGTAGGTATTGTTTCCCCCCCATAGGATGGCCTGGATCAAACATTTTCTATTTATGTTTCCTACTATAACTTGAATGACAGGTGCATGCCACCACACCTACTTTTTTTTCTGATGAGATGGGTGGAATCCTTATGAACACCCCCATCCCCAGGCTGGCCTTGAAATGCTATCCTCCCCACTTTCTTTTCCTAGGTAGTTAAGGTTAGAAGTATAAGCCAACAGAGCCCAGTTGAACTCTTGACTCTTGATTAGGAACCCAAAACCAAATAACTTAAATCAAAGAGAGAACTTAGACGTATGCTGCAGTAGACTTCAGCATGACAGGCATGATGAAGGGCTATGTACAGCTGGGCTTCAAGAACAAAGGCTCAGATGCTATTGAGGTGCTTCTCATCCACTAATTTGGCTCCATCAATTTGGGTCTCCTCACTTTCTCTGCAGGATAGCTTCTAATTTCAGAATATATGGTTGCTGACAGCTCCTATTTTCATATTATATAGTTTTGTCACTTGAGTGAGACTAAAATTTTTAATGAGACTTTTCCTGCTCGAAGAGTCCATGAATCCTAGGAAATGTCTCAGATAACGCCAGTGCTCTCCCACTACTCAACCACCAGCTACTCTCATTGTAGTAACATAGGGTGGGATTGGTAGTACATGATATGTACTCAACATATTAGACTACTGTGGGAAATTTTCATTCTGAGGTTTCTATTTGCCAGAACATAGGGCTGTTTCTACCTCATACATATTAATGATGGAAATGACAACAAAGACAAGTGCTTCAAACAGTTAAATTAACTCCATTTTTACCATTTGGAATGCACAGTATCATTTTTTTCTTCTTGAAGTCATATTCCAATACATATTTTTATTATGCTTTCTATTGGCTATCATTAGGATAAACTTAGTGTGGCAGGAACATAAATGGGACAGGTAAGCTGGATAATGAAAAACATTGACTTGAAAGGAAAAGTATGCTCTGGTTAGTTGACTAAGAGTATTCTCAGTCTTCCAAAATGTCTGGCTAACATTTTACAAGTGAGTTTTAAATGCCACTTTGACCTAAAATATTCATTATGAGCTTATTCTACGTCATGTGGGGCACAAATTACATTAACATAAGAGACACTGGCATGCTTGTCACTTGTATCACCTGTGGTGTGACTATAAAGTCAAGCAGCCTTTTGTAGATATCCTGTGAGTTTCGTTACATGTGTTTAACTTATATATACTGAAAGCATCTATAACTAGCATATACGCTAGTTGTAAGTCAAATGAGTATTAATTTTAGAAGTGACACATTAGCTTCTGATATAAAGTAGGTGGGTAAAGGAACTTAATTCTTTTCCACTTCCTAAGGTAGGAAAGTAATCTCTGGCCATAGGCCCAGTACACTGTCAATTTTATAAAAACTTCATTTGGGCTGAATGTGGGGGGGGGGGGGATGGGGGGCGGGGGGAGGAGGGGGTTGCATAATCACACAGGGATGGAGAGACAGATTGATTTCTTATTTAGTTATTAAGGAGGAAACTCTAGTAATAAGTTTATTGACTTCTCCTTTAGGTGCATACCTTTGGTAAACAAACAATAAGAAATGATGTGGAGTAGATTACATAACCAAATGTTTTGAATATGGATCTATGAATCTCTGAAGCCAAATGTATATTAGGTGTACCATATGGTATTTGAATTCCTAATTTAGAGACAATACTCATTCTTACTTCCCTCTCCTCATCTCTCACTTTTCTTTTTCCTTTCCTCTTTCTCTCTGTCTCTCTAACAGTCAAACCTATTTATCCTTGAGAATTTGTGAAGCCAAAGTGCCCTTTATATTTTTTCCTAGTGACTTTAATGAGGATTTTTTTCTGCCCTGGTGAGAATTTCTGATATCAATTATTGCTTTGGTTCATATGCATTGAAGCTTAAAGTATTTTTTTTTCATATTTCGTATTTCCATGCAGTTTGGATATCTTTTGTGCTTTCCTTTTTTGTTTCTTTTTTTTTCATTTTTTCTTTCAGTCTGCCTCTTTTACCTTCCTTTTCTCACACTTTCCCTCTTAAATATGTTTGATCCATGTTGGTTCTGAAATATATATTCAAGGACAATATGACCTTGGCAATCATTTACCACAAATACATGCAGACTTTTGCTTCTGTAACTGAGGGGGTTCTGTTCAGGAACTGTTTATTCTAGTCTGCTAATAATGCATATCTAATTAAAATAGATACTGTGCTGTATGTGAGTGAGTGGTAAGGGTTTTGCACTTAGTTTTTTGCTAGAAAACTTTGATGGCAGCTAAAAGAGAGATCTATAAAAGACTTTTAAGAAGTTGGAATCTGTAAAAACATGTTTAAGGGGAGGGGAAGAAACAGCTTTCACTTTACACACTTGCATAGTTAGTAATTATTAGCTCCTAAGAACTAATAATTAGATCTAGTCAAACTAACTTATAACGTTATGCCAGATAAGATAGCTTGCATAGCTAAAATGCATTAAAGTTTTAATTTATTATACCTAGTTCCTTAGTAAAATCCTGCTGTTTGTTGGGTTTTCATTTTCCTCATTAACCTCTTGGTAGGGGTCTTTTGACTGGTTGGGTAGTACGTTGTTATGCATGATGTGTCTTATTTTTTTCATGTAGTATTCTATTGTAAGCCCCTTCCATGCTCTTAATTTTGAGTGGCTGTACACAGTTTTAGGGTAATAATTACACACTAGAATCCCTAATTACTTTATATACATTCATTCAATCCTTACAACAACCCTATGAAGTGAATGCTATTATTATCCTTATTTAAACATTTAAAAGCCAAAACCAAAATGCAGAGAAGGTAAATGGGATGTTACAGGTCTCAATACCAGCATATGGTGGAGTCCTGAATTTGCCTTAGTTTCCTTAACTGTCTTCCTTTAGTATGCCAATTTTTCAACAATTAGTTTATTATAGCTTATTATTATATACTGCAGGAGAGAAAACATCATGATTAAGAAAGTATTTCTCCCCAAAATAATATCCCTCCCTAAACATACTTATGAGAATTCAAAATGACTTTTATATTGTTTTTGTGAGAGACTGAGATTTTTCTGCCCTCATGGGAACTGTTGACATCAAATATTATTTCTGTTTATACATCTTGATGCTAAACACAGTGTCTGTGTATCTAGAAATTTATCCATTTCATCTAGATCTTTTATTTTATTGGAATATGTTGTCAAAATATTCCTGAGTGATCTCTGGTATCTGTTCATCAAATTATTGGACTAAAATGTTGAGACTCAAATAATGTGAAATGACTGTTTCCAAAATGAAGTAAATGTGAATCTTTGATCTCTTGAAATACTTATTTGTTTGTCATATTGCTCCTCATTGTTCAATAACCCTTGTTTGTATCTTAGGTGTATATTAAAATAATTGCCAAGCTAATATAAATGCAATGATTTGGCACCATTAATAAAATCTTTCATTTTCTCCATCAGATAGATTGAATTTCAATTGTTGGATAACCCAGAATCAGTGAGTTATCTTTGTGATTAGTTTATAACCAAAATTTATTTGAATTGAAACTGGCTGTTCAACAGATATGATCCATAACCAATTTATACAATTTTTAAAATAAAAAGTGGAAATTTTAGTAGATTAGAAAAAAGACTTGTGTTTTATAGCTTATTTTCTTTCTACTTTATTTTACTCTATGAAAAATTTTTACTAATTACAGTGTTCGGCACACTGAACACAATGTAATGACTGAAAGAGGCTCTCCATAATTACATCTCTTTGTAACTTATTCTTGCTTATTTTTTCATTGTTTAAAAGAACACAGTTGTTGGTGGAGAAACAGAACCTCTAAATCTAAGGGTCACAGGATGGTTGAAGACATTTAAACAAGTATAAGAAACTAGTTGGAAGACTAGTTGGGCATTGTTTCAAAAAAGATTGAATCAGAGGTATTGGAGTAAGACTTAGCAATATGTTATTTATCCATTCCTTTGGCAATTCTGATATTCCTTGAAGTCTGAGATCACTTGGGTGTATAAGAACATTGAGGAAGTACTTGAGGCTTTGAACATTGAAAGTGTTCAAAATAACCCTGGTTATAATCAGTTTGCTTTTGTTGTGTTGCCTCAATGGATATTGTTTCTTCTAGTAGTTCTTAAAATTTTTCTGTTGTCAAGAATGTAATTTACAAGTCATGGTTGAATTTTATTCAGTGGAATTTGTAGCTGAACTTTTTCTTGTACAAATTCATATAAATCATGTAAAAATAATTTTATTATTATTAAGGTGTCATAAAAGGGACTACCATTTTATGTCAGATTATGAGTACATTTGATTTTTAGACAATTCCTTCCTTCCTTACTTTCCTCCAGTTTTCCTCTGCCAGCCATGCTCATAAGTTAAATAGATCATTTTCCACATGGTATATACTGAATAGCATGATGGCATTTGTTCCTCCTTCCCTTTCTGTACTCTCCCTTTACCACCCCCTCCTTGGAAAAAAAATAAAAACAAGCAAAAAGAAACACCACCACCACCAACAACAACAACATTAATAACAATAGCAACAACAAAAGCACCTATGTTTTCATTTCTTGGAGTTGGTTTCGATAAATAGTATTTTACATTTTCAGAGAAGTTATACCTTTGTGTTCCTCCCTTAAGGATATCCTGACTGTTTATATGTGAATGCCTAGAGTCCAGTATAGGTTATTATGTCCAGTGATATTTTAGATCTAGATTCCAGATATGAGACAAAATATATGGTATTTGTCTCTCTGGCTTGGCTTACCTCACTTAGCATTGTTTATTCTAGGACCATCTATTTCTCTGCAAATGACATAATCTTATTCTTTCTGATGAATGAGTAAAATTCCACTGTGTGTATGTGTGTATTAGTATTTTATTAATCCACTCATCTGTTGCAGAGCATCTGGTCTGTTTCTAAAAGTTGGCTATTGTAAGTAGTGCAGCAATGAATATGGATGTACAAGTTTCTTTACTATATCCTAACTTTTAATTTCTAAGAATAGTATGGCTGAGTCATAGGGAAGCTCTATGTTTATTTTTTTGAAGAACCTCCAACCTTCCAGAGTGTTTGTATTAGTTTACATTCCACCAACAATACAATAGGATTCTTTTTCTCCTACATCCCTGTCAGCATTTGTTGTTCAAATTCTGGATGTTGGTCAGTTAAACTGGAGTGAGATAGAATCTCAAAATTGTTTAGATTTGTATTTCCTTTATGGCCAGCGATGTTGAGTGTTTCCTTATATGTCTATTTGCCATTCTTTCTTCTTTTGAGAAGTCTCTCTTAAGCTCCTTTGTCCATTTATTGATTGGTTTATTAGTTTTGAGAGGGGGGGTGTTATTTTTTTTAAGATTCTCATACAAATCTTTAAAACTATTAATTGCCTTGGTCAATGATGTAGTTGTCATTTATCAATTTTATCAGTACTAAAAATACTTGAAAATTTAGCAATATTTTAGGCCACACAAAATTATGGGAAATGATTATTGAGACAATCCTTTATTCTTTAAGGGTTATTATTAACATAGACATAATCCTAAATTCCTACATTTCTATTGTATCTTTCTATTACTATTTTCTAATCAGGATGGGAATATTTCTATTCAATGAATGGATTTAATGACAAGAGATTTTCAATATTTGTTGAATTGAGCAAAGATAATTGCTGAGTAACTTAGAAGAATGTTTGATAGTAATAAAAAGGGAAATTTTGATAAAAGAGAAATTAAGTTGTTTCTTTCAGGTAGATAGGTAGAACTTATGATTTTTTTTGGGGGGAGGGATGCCTCTCTCCCACCATGCCCCACAGAAAATAGAACTTTCCATGATGTCCTAAAGCAAAAACATTAAGTATTTACCTTTTATAAGGTAAGAGATCTGGGTTATCCCACTGGGTAAAGAACCTATCAGGAAATATTTTTGAATAAAAATACAAGGTGTATTACATATACCTGAATGCAAAGCACTTACACGGAATGACAAAAGGAAAAAAAATCCCAAGACAGCAACTAGAGAAAATATGAGGCCTTCTACTTGTATTTGTCTATTGATGATAAAGAATAAGAATTATCTTCTCTATTTTTAATAGTTACGGTAATAAAAATATTTCCATGTCGTAAATTGTGTTGACACTGTTTTGCTACAGTTAAAGTAGGGGAACACTGAATACTTCCCAGAGATAATAGACTTAAGAAGAAGGGTAGATCTATGTCATCAGTCATGGATGCAGTGGTTGACTCATTTGGGGAGGAGGATGATTTTGTTTTTGTATTAGAATAGATGAATCCTAAGTATATTGGGTTATGTCCCTTTGTGGGGAGTGATTATATTACCCTTTGGGCTCAGTAGTTGGATTGTGTCATCTTCAGATATACAGGAATAGGCATGTTCATGTATGCTACAAGACTTAGGGACATGTTATACTTTTAGACTCTAAGGTTTAGAGTAGTGCTCATTATGTAGGTATTATCTTTCTCTGTGACTTTCTTCTGAAACCCAAGGTACAGGTTCTATCAATCGTAATGGTGCTATGTAGCTGAAATCATTACCACAACTGAAAAAAATCCAAGATTTTACAAGATTTTCTCTCATGGAAATTTGAAATTTTGAATTTAGTAGTGACAGACATATCACTTCAACAGTAGTGCTATAGAAAGTAGTTTCTCAGAATCCTACTTAGAGTTCTCTGTAGCTCATTTGTTTTCTGCTTTTTCCAAAAATAGTTATTAAAAGCTGCCTTATTTCCATTGAGATTGCCCAGTGTTTTACAATGCAATACTCCTGTTTATGCTGATTATTCTGTTTCTTACTTCCAAGAGTCTTAATTTATCCTGGTCACATAAGTAGATGGTATAAACCTCAAAAAGGATTCGATACTTGAATTAGGACAATAGACCAGAGATCTAGCAGTGGCAGTGAAAGACAAAGAACATACTGTCCCTTTGAAAACATGTAAGAAAAAAACATCTTATTTGGAAAGTGGGAAGTGATATGACTAATTTTGCAAAAGATAATTTTCAGATAATTTGAGAAGGTCATAGTGTCAGAGCTTAAGGCTGCGGCTGTTATCTGATGTGCTCATGAGAGATTCAGGATTCCTGGAGAAGTACAGAAGGGCTTATATAGCAGACGTTCAGTAAATAGTTACTGAAAATCAATTTAAATAGTTGTTTCACGAAATGGAGGTGAGTGATACCTTCTTATCCAACCTCAGTGCAGAATGCTGGGTGCCACAGTTGGCCTGGCTTTCCCCCAAGAGAGCTGATTCACATAACCACTTCCCCCGGGTAAAACTGCCAAGAGTTGCCTTTCTTTATTGGTTTTGTCACTGCCACTCATTCTTGGTCAATACTAATTTAATAGATGGATTTAGGAGTTTCAGTATTTTTAGAGATGAGTTTCAAGATCTCTATTTTTGCCTTCTCAGGTGGCTGAGATTTGTGTAAATTTTCTCATGTTCTCTCCAACAAATATCACCTTCCTCCCCAAAATCAATGGTCTTAGAAAAAATAAGGTTCTATTTTTACTTAATATGATATAATTTGAAATTCTGAAATAGGTGTTTAATATTTCCTGTTTTTCCTACTCCACAACTCCTAAAAGCCTTAAAATGTCCAAATAAATGCTATGGTATGCTAATGAGTTAACTGGTATCTGACAGCTTCTAGGTAGCTTCACAACATTGGCTAAAATGATTGAGGCAGGATTGGAGGACTGGGAATTTCAGCCCACTCCAACCTCATTCTTTGGCGTGGAGAGAGGAGCTAAAGGTTAAGTTGATCACCAACGGTCAATGATATAATCAATCATGTCTATATAATAACATTTCCATTTAAAAAAATAACCCTACAAAGTAATAGTGTTCACATACCTGACTCCAAGAAGATTCCTGGAAGTGTGCTGAGAGAGGACATAGCTGTGGTCCTCTCTACTTGTTCGTTTCCCTGTAACTGTTCTATGCATCAGTTCATCTGTAACACATGCAATATCGAAATTGACATCTCAAGCTCAGTCTTGGGGACTGAGCCCTTAATAAGCTGGATCAGGTGAGTCAGAACTGACTTGAATTAGAGGACTCTCAGGTGGTGCCTGCTGCTAGAATACCACTTGCTTTTTGTGTATAGGAGTTTCCCATTGGTAACAGAAGTATATTGTGAGAGTATAGTAGGGAAAACGGAGTCTGGAGAGAATAGAGATATGAGAGTTATGAAATAGATTCCAAAAATGTAAACTGCCTTGAATATACTAACTTATTTATTGCAAATGTAAGCAGAGGCTCACAATTATCAGCATGTGGGTTCCCAAAGTTACCTCAGGCACCCTTTCCATTTCAGCTACACAGAAGAGAAAAGGAGCATGGAAGTTTTGATCAAAATAGAAGGTATCACTTCTGTTAACTTTTAGGTGCTTGGAATTCAGTTCCATAGCCTGAAGGAGGCTAAAAATAGGAATATATATGTATTTATATTTATATATATGTGTGTGTGTGTGTGTGTGTGTGTGTGTGTGTGTGTGTGTGTGTGTGTGTGTGTGTGTGTGTGTATTTGGATGATGAGCTAACAATCTATCTTCTGTTGTTATTCACTATTATCCAGATGTCACTCTCTACAATTCTGATAAATAGAAATATATTGTATGATAATTTCTTTTAAAAGTGAGTAGCTTTGCCTCTCTTCAAAGTTCTCACAAGTTTGATGACTTAAACATAACGTTTGTACTGGGAAAAGAAAAGTAATAGATTTAAATCAGGTAAATTATACACACATTCATTTTGCCACATAGAACCACTAAACAGTTTTGATATTTAGTGCTTGTTATTGAGGTATAAAATTCTAAGATAAAAAATAATTACCGGGGAGGGGTGGGGGGAGTGTAGTTGTGGAGGTGGGAGGGAAGGAATGGTAGGGGAAAAACAAAGGAGGAGGTAACAATGCGAGATAGGAAATGTACTCATTAACTTGCTCATGTAACTATAACCTCTCTGTACAGTATTTTTACAATAAAATTTTATTAAAAATAATTACCCAACAATTCTAGGGCCGGAAAAGATAAAAATATTTTCACCTTCTCCTACTCTTGAATTTTTTTGCCAGTGTATGAGTTAAATATTTTATAGATTATATAAAACATAAAATATGGATTCAAGGGTTTTAGTTTGTTAGCTTTGTTTTAGTAGCCAAGTTAGTTTGAATTTGTGACCTGATTTATATAGTTTTGTCTCTGAAATGGGAGCAAAACATCAACTTGTCAAGATCATGAAGACTACATTTAATAACAGTATATCATCTAGTATAGAGCTGAACTCATAGTAAGACTTTCTCAAACCTGAATCAGTGGATGAACACAGCAGTTTAGTAGAAGGTGGTTAATTTTCTAGGCTGATTAGTGATTACAGATGAGTGATTGGTTCTGTGATGTTTGGATTTTTCATAAACTGAGAAAAACCTCTAGATTCAAATTCAAAAACCATGACTGATTAGAAGTTGCCCAGAATATCTCACCACCACAACAGATAAAGTATGGTGTCGTGTGTGTGAATCTTGGTATAGAAGTAAAAAGCTGAACAGAAAGAATATTTTCTTATCAGTTTGTAGCCATGAATTTAATTTGATACTTCTATTAACCCACAAATATTATGTTTGTCCCTTTCAATACTTAATATTGGTGTTGATAAATGTGAGTCAATACTTTTTGCCTATAAAACACCATCACTTAGATATATAATTTTCGGGGCTGGGAATGTGGGTTAGTGGTAGAGTGCTTGCCTAGGATGCATGAGCCTTGGGTTCGATTCCTCAGTACCACATAAACAGAAAAAGCCAGAAGTGACGCTGTGGCTCCAGTGGTAGAGTGTTAGCCTTGAGCAAAAGAAGCTCAGGGATAGTGCCCAGGCTCTGAGTTCAAGCCACAGGTCTGGCAATATATATATATATATATATATATATATATATATATATATATATATATATAATTTTCTTATGTCACATGGCAGGTTCCAATCTCTATTAATAAATCCTTAACCACATCCAGCAAATGGTAAGACCAGAATGAAGAATTCTGTGTTATGAAGTTGATAGAGATTGGTCACATGGATGAAGTAGAGCCTCTAGTAGCTAAATGGGGAAGATGATGAAAACCAAGTTCAAGATATCTAGAATTTGTGCTTGTTTCCCAATATCAAAGCCTCAGAACAAGTTTAAATTCAAGCCTATAATACTACATACTTACAACACTACATACTTCTGTGAAAGTTAGCATATCTTAATAGCATATAGTTTTAAAAGTGAGTATGGAATAATTAAGAGTAATTGTCCTTTTGTCTAAATTTTTATTTATTGTAAAATTTAGTAATCAGCTCTGTTTGGGAGAATAATATAGCTTAGCAACAGTAGTTTAAAATATTTTTGACAGTTTAAATAAGATAGTGCACTTAAAATTAATTGAAATCTATGACTATGATTAAGATAAAATATTACCAAATTAAATTAAAAGTTGTCTTTATATTTTTACTATCATTATTTTTCTCAAATTAATTTTCCATTTGAGAGGGCTGAAGTGTGAAGATTAAAAAAGTCTTTAATGAAACAAAGTACTCTTAATGGGAATATGATTATCATACAGTTCAAAGAAAATTTAATTGTGCCTCCTATTGGTTGCTATTTTGTGCACTCACTTGATTTGCTTATGTTAAGATGGTGTGATTTTAGGAGAAATAAAAAAAGCAAGGCACATATGCTATTGAAAGTAAAGGCACAAGTTTATAATTAAAGTATATGGCTTAGTTGACTTAAAAATTATACGTATTAAAATATTTAGGAAAAATGTTCTAGTTCAAGAAACTGGTAAATCATTATAATGGTCATATTTTGGTATCACTTTCATGTGTTTTTGAATATGTCTATTGCCCAAAAGAGCACTACAGACATTTATATATTGAAGTTTTAGCTTTCCTTCATGGGACTATCAGGAATGCCTTCAGGATAAAAAAAGAAATTTTAAAAAATCAGATATCCAAATGAAATCACCACACCAAAAATACCGCAGAAGACCACAAAGCAAAGCAGATAGCTCAATTTCTCTCTCTGCTTTTATAAGCTCTCCAGGGATTTCAAATAGTTTTTTTTTAATTTTTATTTAGAGTTTAGAGTTGCTATTTGTTAGACATACATATCTTACACTTCTGACTATGCTATTTAAAGCTTTTGTAAAAATTGTTTTTGATGGGTGGTGTATAGGGGTTTAAATTTAGAACCTCATACTGGCTAATACTTGAGCCACTCAATGAGCCCTACAACTGTGAAAGGCTTTGGAAATACAGACATTTAATTTTTCTTCTCATTTAATCATCTCCTTTACTTCTTATTGTTTCTACTTGGTAAGTCAATGAAGTTATGATCTGATAAACGTTGTAACTCTCTAAGATGCTATAGATATTATTGCTTTAAGATATTTTATTTTAGCTGCTGAAGAATAATACTATTTTCTTTATTTATTTTCATCCTTTGATGGGCATGAAAGTAGTTTTTGTTTTTACATTTATTTACTCTGGGATATGAGTGGAATGAGTTATTCTTAATTCTGATCCCACTCTGCTGAATAAACGTTAATGTTTTCCTTTTCAGTTTCTTCATTTATAAATAATGTGACAAGCCTTATATTACAGTGCTGTTGTGCATTTATTAAGTTGCTTGCAAACAACGTCTTACAAAAGGCAAACCATAAATGTTACATTAAATGTTAGATGTTACTTCCTCACTCAGTTCAGTACTTACATTTGAAGAGTTAAATTTGTTTGCTCTATAATTTCAAACGAACTGAAAGGTGTGTCAGATATAAAATAAATTGCAGCGTGAGTGGCAATTAATCTATGAATAATCAAGATAAAATTTTATAATGATTCAAAAGTAAATTTGTCTTTCAGAGTTGACCACAAGAAAGGAAAAAGGAGAACAGGTGATATTACTTTAGTTGCTCAGATACTTGTATAGATTTTTGTTTACTTACATAAGGTATTGTTGGAAATGCTGAAGGCATGTCTCAAGGGGTAGAATGGTTTCTTAGCATGCACAGGACTTCGATTTAATCACTAGTACCATACCAAGGAAAGAAAGGAGGGAAAATAAAATAAAAGAATGACTGGAAAGTAAATAGCAATCAGTACAACTTTTTTTTTTGTCAGTCATGGGTTTTGAACTCTGGGCCTGATCACGATCTCTGCGCTCTTTAGCTCAAGGCTAGCACTCTACCACTTGAGCCACAGCACCACTTCCGGTTTTCTGGTGGTTAATTGGAGATAAGAGACTCCTGAATCTTTCTGCCTGGGCTTGGGTTTGAACCACAACGCTCCTATCTCAGCCTTCTGAGTAACTAGGATTACAGGCGTGAGCCACTGGGCCTGGCTCAATGAGTACAATCTTAAGAAATCATTTGAACCATTTGGGCCAGAAAAATGCCTGAATCTTTATTTCCTTGTTTTGTTTTTTTTTTTAACTAGTTACATTTTTTTAAATTGTGAGAATACTGTACAGAGGAGTTTCAATTACATGGGCAAGATAACAAGGAAATTTCCTATCAAGCATTGTTGCTTCCTCTTTGTTTCCCCTTCCTATCTCTTCCCATATTCCCCCCACCTCCTCCCACGGGATCCCCCCCCCCCAACACCAAAGTTGTAAAGTTCGTTTTTCGACATAATGACTTGTACATCTCATTGTTGCAATGGGTCCACCTGTATCCCTATTTAAATGATTTGTTTTTGCCCTTCCCCTCCACAAACTATACCAACATCAAATACAGTGAAAGCAGGTGTTATACCGTGCGGGAGGGACATACAAAGCAACATAGAAATCATCTTATAAATATGTTAGAAACAATTGCATGAAAGAAAAAAATTTGAATACTTATCTTGGGGTTCATTCCCTTAACATCAACTTATCTGACCTTTTCTGCTTATCTCATATACTAGTTATTGCAAATAAGGGAAATCATGGGTTCTAACTTTCTTTGGGCCTGGCTTACTTCACTTAATATAATTTTTTCCAAGTCTTTCCATTTCCTAACAAATGGGGCAATGCCATTCTTTCTAATGGAGGCATAGAATTCCATTTTCTTGATCCATTCATCTACTGAGGGGCATCTGGGTTGGTTCCATATCTTAGTTATGGTAAATAATGCTGCAATAAACATAGTCGTGCTGGTAGCTTTAGTGTGGTCTTGTTTGTGATCATTTGGTAAATGCCCAAAAGTGGGATTTCTGGGTCATAGGGGAGCTCTATGTGAAGTCTTTTGAAGAACCTCCATACTGCTTTCCAAAGTGGTTGAACAAGTTTACACTCCCACCAACAATGCAGTAGGGTTCCCTTCTGGCCACATCCCCTCCAGCATCTGTTGTTATTAGAGTTCTTGATTATAGCCATTCTAAGTGGGGTGAGGTGGTATCTCAATGTTGTTTTGACTTGCATTTCTTTTATGGCTAGAGAGGTTGAGCATTTCTTCATGTGTCTATTGGTCTTCCTTCTTTCCTCTTCAAAGAAGTTTCTCTTTACGTCTTTAGCCCACTTATTTATTGGGCAGTTGTTTCTTTGAAGGTTTGTTTTATATCACCCTGCACCAGAATCAACTCCAAATGGATCAAAGACCTCGGAGTCAAAGCAGACACTCTGAAAATATTACAGGATGGAATAGGAGAAACCCTAGGTCTTCTTGGCACAGGCCGAAATTTTCTTTACAGAGACCCAGAAACACAACCACTCAAAGAAAGGTTGGACAAATGGGGTTGCATGAAATTGCAGAGCTTCTTCATGGCAAAGGACATAACTAGCAAGATCAATAGAAAGCCCACAGATTGGGAGAAGATCTTCACTAGCCATACAATGGACAAGGGTCTCATATCTAAAATATACCTGGAACTCAAAAAATTAAATTCCCCAAATGTCTGATATTAACCTGAGATCTGTCTAAAATATGTCTGGTGATTTGTAGAGTGGTTTTGGAGACAAACGCAAAGAAGGCAAGATCCTTTTTCCTCTCACCTTCTCTCTCTTTCTCTCTTTTTATCTCTCTTACCTACTTTGCTAAAAGTCTATTGATTGAAAAGTTTATCTCATTTTAAAAATGCCTTCTGAGAAACATTTTGCTTGACCAAATATCTATGTATCTTGCCTGGCCAATGAGTTTGATAAAGCTAGTCATCAGAGGACTTGTTCTAGGATTTTGCCTTAGATAGACTCCATAACAAATAAAATCTTACATAACATTCCAGCTTTGGGTTTTGTGTCTTCTTTTCTCAGTACTGTTCTGATTTTTGTTCATGACTAATGTTTTAAGCCTGTTTTGATGTCCTATAGTGCTGAGCCTTGTGACCATCTGACCACAACATTAGTCTTAGTCTGGCCAATACTTGTGTCTTTTGAAGACTTCTATCTAGCCTTTCTCTATAAACCTATGTTCCATCTTGATCCTAGCCTTCTGGGATCTTCTGCTTTAGTCTTCTTCATGGTCAACTTGACCTCAAATTTCTAGTCTAAAGAAGGACACTAATAGCTCAAATGAGGCAATTAGTGTCTTGAACATGTATTCTCTCCCTTTTAGTTTTGTATATTATCTAGGAGTTGGTTGGCCTCCCAGAATATTTATTACAAATTTCAGATCCTTCCAACCTTCACTAACAGTTTTCACAGAAAATTATGTCTGGTTTGGCATATTTCTTTCTCCTTTGGTTAGAATTCATTATTTTAAGACTATTCTTGCTCTCCCTGTTCTCTCAGCAGTTTTTTTTGTGAGGACTAATTATTAAATATACTGCTATTCTTTTACTAATTGAATGTGCATAATATTTATGAACCACAAACCAGCCCTTTTATTTTTCTCTATTATGTCTTTTATTCTGTGGTTTTCAAATGGCACTGTTTTGAATAGCTGTCCATAGAGTGTTACCATGGTGCTTACATCCTATAAACTAACCATCCCACCTGATATCATATTCCAGTGAGTGCTGTGCTTGCTGCTCAGCATTTCAGATTGGATCTGACTGCCTACGATTAAATTCCAGATGTTATTTTGCAGATTGCCATCTGCCTGTTAGGGAGAAATTTCTTTCAGGTTGTAGGTCAAATGTGTATTCAGCAATGTTTTCAAATCTTATTTATTAGATTTCTACTTGCTTGAATTTTTCTCTAATGATAGAATAATTTGTTTTCCTTTTTAAATTAAGTACAGAGTAGAAACAAATGATTCTAGCTAATAAAGTACATTGAATGGTTTCATTGTTAGTATTTTAACAGCTTGGAATATCAAAAGATAGAAGTACATATTTTCTTCTGCTTTGAAAGGAGAAATTTAAATCAGGAGGATTTCAATCTGTAAACATACTACTTTTTCAAGAAAGACATATTGAGAAATACTTGTGGAAACAACAAAATTTGATTTATTTAATACCTTGTTCTGACATTTTTCCTTTTTTTCTAAGACAGATATAAAACATGTACTCTTTTAAAAAAATATATGCATTTTGAGTATACTTAGCTTTTTATATAGGATTATTACAGCTTCTGTGTAGTATAAAATGATTATAGAAACAATTTTGCTTTGAAGTATAGTATTTGCAATCTTTAGATTAATATTGCTGTTAAAATCTTTAATCTAACTAGCCTATTTATGTCTAACAAATCACAAATGTAGTTTGGTAAGTTAGATATTACTTGATTTCAGTACAAATGCAATGGGCTAATTAATCAGTATTTCAAAATATAGGCTTTTATAATAAGATTCCATATAGATATTGATTTCAATTTCTGTGCTAATATAAAAAGCAACTGGTCTCAAGCTTAGAGGGTCCAAAGACGGTTGTTTGAAACTTAGAGTGCTTTTTCCAAAAAATTGTTTTTATACAAGCAGCAGATTCCCAGTCCCCAGTCACAAAATCCTACTCAAACCATAGTGTAGCAGACCAACAGTGTCTAATAGTGACTGTGATTTTGTAATTCCCTGAAATCACTCTAAGCTGTGATGTTCTTTGTGTTTCATTGATACCTGTGTGTGAGAGGAAAGTTTTGTAAAGGTGGACTGAACATATATGTAATAAGTAAGAGTAGAAGTAAGACAAACAAATGTTACAGGTAAATTCAAGTGGGGGTTGCATATAGAAGTTTCATAGCTTGGAGATTTTCTAACACAAAGAATGAACAGAGGAAAATTCCTGCCTTTTGTATTTATCAACACCAGGAATGTTGCCTCTCCCCTCAGAAAAGAACCCCAGTGATTCTCTAGGATCAAGTGGAACTGTACAGCATAGATAGCATTAGCTGAAGAATTGGTGATGGTAACTGTTGATATGTGTATGATCTTTGCAATTTGAGTGTTTTGTAGGATTTGATATGTATTATGGTTTTGATGCCAAATCCACATTTTCTAGGATTTTTTGGCCCAGGTATTTGAGATTTTGCTTTATATTTTAGAAGTCAATGTAAATGTAGAGAGCAGGATCAATACGATGTCAATTCTTCCCAGCAAATATATCTCAAAATATATTCTGCAGATTTAGCTTAATAAAGCCTAACATCATACCAGAAAATATTTTCTTTGGATTTCTTAAAAGATGAGAGTTGTTGACTGCACCTTTAACTATTTTACATAATGACATCTACTTTATCACATATACACATACACATTCCCATTTTCTCGATTGGAAAACAGACACATGGTATTTAAGAAAGATCTATAGTCAGGTGCCAGTAGATGACTATAATCCTAGCTACTCAGGAGGCACAGATCTGAGGATCAAGGTTTGAAGCCAACTAGGGAAGGAGAGTCCAGGAGACTTTTATCTCCAATTAATCACTCTCCCCACCAAAAAACATCATCTACAAGCTTACACAGGTAGGAGGGAGAGCACAATTCACTCACCAGGCAATGTGACCCCAAGAACCTGCTCTATACTATAACCTGTATGACCTTCCAAAATAACTAACATAACTCAGTTCTCTCCCTGAAAATGCCTTTGAAGATATTATGAAGAAATACCTCCTCCAGCTGTAGAGCAACAACCAACTACATTTATTTTTGGAAATAATAAGAGAGCTGTTTTGCTCTATACATAGACTATACAAGTAGAGCAATTGCATAACATGGTCTATCTGTGTAAATTGCACTTTTTTCACGATTCATTTAACTACTTGAATTTGGGATCATTTCCTTTCAACCTGAAGCACATCTGATGCAGATTTTCTGGGACATACACACTCTATTTTGGTTTTAGAAAGTGTAGACCTCATTTGTAAAGTGCATGAATGATATAGCTATTTGGACTTACCCTATCCTTTTTAAGTTTAACTTTGCTTTTTTCTCTGGGAAGGAAAATGATATAATGAAAAAGCATATTTATGGAGTGTGTTTCTCTTTATTATAACTGACATACTGCTCATGGATAGGCTGTCAGCCTACTGATGTGTAGAAGTTCTAAATTGGGAGGCTTGATTGAAGATAAGAACCAAGTTTCTTAGCATCTCTGAACAAGTTTCCTAAGACCCTTTTAGAAATATTCACTTCGTTCATCTCGTGCATTTTTTGTTGCTGTTTGAACAGGAAACCCGTGCATATTTTAGAAATCGAACTCAGTCTGCTTTGATTTTCTTAGCTATGCCCCACACTTTTCAAACTCAAGATACAAAATTGTATCAGCCATTTCATTCAGTGGTTAAAAATTGGAGATAGTTTGCTTTCATATTTAAGATTAAGTGAGAAGTCAACTGGAAATTAGAGCTCTACTAATTCATAGAATCCTTTAGATTCAAAATACTTCTATATTAGGGGCTGGGAAGGTGGCTCAGTGGTAGAGTGCTTGCCTAACATTCATGAGACCGTGGGTTCGATTCCTCAGCACCACATAAGCAGAAAAGCCAGAAGTGGTGCTGTGGCTCAAGTGGAGTACTAGCCTTGAGCTGAAGGGCTAAGGGTCAGTGTCCAGGCCCAGTGTTCAGGCCCCATGACTGACAAAAACAAAAGTCTATACGTTTTGCTAAGGCATTGCTTTGCGCACTCTAAGAATTAAGATTTTTAAAAAGACTAATAGGCCGGGTGCCAGTGGCTCATGCCTGTAATCCTAGCTATTCAGGAGGCTGAGATCTGAGGATCTTGGTTCAAAGCCAGCCCGGGCAGGAAACTTTGTGAGACTCTTATCTCCAGTAAACGACTAGAAAACCGGGAGTGGTGCTGTGGCTCAAGTGGTGAGCGCTTGCCTTGAGCTGAAGAGTGCATGTACAGCGCCCAAGCCCAGAGTTCAAGCCCCACGACCGACAAAAAAAAAGAAAAAGCAAAAAAGACTAATAGAATAAAATTAATTAATGCTTGTTATTATAGTCAGCCATGAATATTAAAAATGTTACACTGAAGATAACATTGAAGTACCCTTAGTTACTACCTTGATCTCCCCCTGTCCCATACTTTCCATAGTCTACTAAATGTATGATTTTTGGTGTATGTTAACTTAGTTAATACTTTTGCCCATTGTTTGCTAATTCGGGATTTGCTATTCTTAAATTATTAGCAAAGTCTGAAATAGACACATCTATTTGTTTTACATTTAATAGGGCCTCTTGCAGATATCCTCAATATTTTAAATCTACCAATTCTTATAACCAAAAGGTCAGTGTTTTAAATTTTTTAATTAAATTAATTAATTAATGTTTGTGCTGGGCCTGAGGCTTAAACTAAGTGCCTGCGTGCTGTTCCTGAGCTTTGGTGCTCAAAGCTGTGCTTAACCATTTGTGCAACAGCTCCACTTCAGACTATTTTAGTAGTTAATTGCAGATGAGAGTCTCATAAACTTTCCTACCAGCACTGGCTTCGAACTGGATGGCAGCCCTTGTCAGCTAGGATTACAGGCATGAACCACCAGTACTAGCCAGAGGTTTTTTTGTGTGTGTGTTTTTGTTTTGTTTTGTTTAAATTGTAAAGACATTGTACAAAGGGGTTACAGTTACGTGAGTAAGGTAATGAGTACATTTCCTATCAACCATTGTTAGCCCCTCCTTTGATTTTCCCTTTCTCTTCCCTTCCCACCCCCACAAAGTTGTAAAGTTCGTTTTCAACATAGTGTCTTGTATGTCTCATTATTACAGTGTGCTAATCTGTATCCTTGTTTCATCATTTTGTTATTTCCCTTCCCTTCTCTACATTAGAAAAATGTATATACAAGATGCAGGGCACCTGAATCAAATACAGTGACAACAGGGGTTATACCATAGAGGGAAGAACATACAAAAGAAACAAAAAAAATCACATAGTACATTGAAAACAACAGTAACGAAGAAAAAACCTCTTGTGACCATATCTTGGAGTTCATTTCGCTTAACATCATCTTATATGATCATATATACATAGCTTTTGAACTTTTCTGCTTGTATGATAATATTATCCTATATGTATACTAGTTATTGCAAATAAAGGAAACCATGGGACCTATATTTCTTTGAGTCTGGCTTACTTCATTTAATATAATTTTTTCCAAGTCTTTCCATTTCCTAACAAATGTGGCGGTGTCATTCTTTCTGATGGAGGCATAGAATTCATACACACACACACACACACACACACACACACACACGTATCACATTTTCACATCTACTGAGGGACAGCTAGGTTGGTTCCATATCTTAGCTATGGTGAATAATACTGCAACAAACATAGTTGTGCTGGTAGCTTTAGTATTCTTCAGCCAGAGTTTATGTTTCATTATTAAATTTGATGATCATTATCTTTTCTTACATCCAGTTCTTTCCTATCATAAAAATTTATTTTTAGTGAGAGTTTGTAAGTCAGTCCTATCAATCTTTGTATGTCTGAAAACATCTTTATTTCATTGTCCATCTTGAATAATTCTAGTATCCTTGATTGAGAATTCCAGGTGGATCATTAGTCTTGTTCAACAGAATGTAATACTCAGTTATCTGGCAGTGTTTGTTGTTGTAAAGTCTACTGTCATTCTAATTCTACAAAAATCTCCACATTTTGTGTTTTGTGTAGTAGAACTTTATTATGGCATATCTAGATGTAGATTTTCTGTGCCTATAGATATAAATATAATCTTCCACTCCTTCAAACTGTTGTCTTTTCTAATTTTAGAGAACTATGTCATATTTTCTATATGCATTGCCTTGTCTTACTGGAATTTTGAGTCAGTTTAGTACCTTTACTAGGTAGTACTTTACCCCTTGGTCTATGTCTTCAGCCCTAAAAATTAGCTCTTCAATTTTCTCTTTTCTCACACATTGAACTCCTGTAAGACAAATGATGCATCTTTTTTTTTGTCTGTCTTGGGGCTTGAACTCAGGGCCTAGATGCTGTCCCTAAGCTTTTCTGCTTAGCACCAATGCTCTATTATTTTGAGCCATAGTGCCACTTCTGATTTTCCTGCAGTTAATTGGAGACAAGTATCATGGAATTTCCTGCCAGGGCCAGCTTTGACCTGTAATTCTCAGATCTCAGCCCCTTGAGTAGCTAGGATTATAAGTATGAGCTCAGTTTGATGCTTTAAAACAACAACAACAACAACTTTTGTATCCTAAATCATTTAACTTTCCTTTCATAGTTTTTGTGTGGCTTTTTTTTTCATACCAGGTCTCTGCTTTATATCACTCTGAACCTAAATTATGGCTCTATTCATTCTTTTATTGGTATTTTTCATTTCTTCTAAGTTCTTGAATTATTACTTTGCATATTTTCTTATTCTTGATTTATATATCTTTAATTTAGATGTGTAGTTTTTTAGCTTTCTTTTTTTTAAAACTTGTTTGCTTGTCTCAGACATGTACTAGTTATTGCATGTTAGGCGAAATGAACCCCAAGATAAGGACTCAAATGGTTTTTCTTTCTTGCTATTGTTTCTAACATATTTATAAGATGATTTCTTTGTTGCTTTATATGCCCCTCCCCCACAGTATAACCCGTTTTCACGTATTTGATGTTGGTATAATTTGTGGAGGGGAGGGGAAAAAACAAATTTTTTAAATAGGGATACAGGTGGACCCATTGCAACAATGGGTTATGTTGAGAAACGAACTTTACAACTTAGGTGGGGGGTGGGGGGGAAGGGAGGGCAGGAATGGTAAGGGAAACAAAGGAGGAGGCAACAATGCTTGATAAGAAATGTACTCATTACCTTGCTCATGTAATTGTAACCCCTCTGTACGGCATTTTCACAATAAAAAAACTTATTAATAAGAAAAAAAAACTTGCTTGCTGTCAATTTAGGTGTTTTTTTTTTTTTTTTGGATTCTTATGTGTTGGGAGTTGTACAGGAATTCTACAACATACTTAAAATTAGATTTTACAAGACTCTAGCGATTTTCCTGAGTCTAGGCTCATTTTTAAGTTTTTTTTTTTCAGTTTGAAATTCCTATGCTTTGAATTTAATATAACCAATATAAACATGTATTTGCAGACACTAGAATTCTAATTTCCTAAGGATGACTCTTCCACTCATAACCCTGGCCAGCTTTCTACAATAGGGCAGTTAAGTGTTTCTGTTCTTTTATTTTGTTTTGTTTTTAATTTTATTGTAAAGGTGATGTACAGAATGGTTACAGCTACATAAGTCAGGTAATGAGTACATTTTTTTTTAAACAGAGTCACCTCCTTCCTAATTTTCTCCCAGTTTTCTCCCTTCAGGCCTCCCTCTCCCCAAGTTGCATAGTTCATTTTCAACACAATGTCTAGTAGGTATCACTGATGAATTACTTCACCCTTTATCCCACCATTCCTGTGCTTCATCTTCCCTCCTCAAATCAGATAAACTTATATACAAGATACAGGATACAGAAATAAAAAACAGAGACAAAAGAGAATGAACCAAAGCGGGGAGGGGAGAAGAACCACAAACAGTACAATAAAAAAAGACCCCTCTTCCCAGGTGTTGTATATATGTTTATCTAAATTAGGGAAGGGAAGGGAAACAACAGAATGGTGAGACAAAAGACAAGATAGGAACCAATGCAACAGCAATATTCACAAGACAATATTTTGGAAATGATCTGTACAACTTGGGTGGTGGGAAAGAAGAGAAAAATGAGGAAAGGGGTAACAAGTTTGACAAGAAATGTACTTATTACCTTACTTATGTAACTCTAACCCCTCTGTACATCACCTTGACAACCTACATCACCTTCACAACCTACATCACCTTTGTCTACTATTCTGAATTTGAGTTTCATTTTTATGGACTTAACCTTTCTTGGTTACATCTTTTTATACAGGATATATTTTTATCATAGTAATAACAGTCTATCTCATCAAATATTGGTCTAATATGTAAAATGCAAAAGATTACTATTTAGCTTCTGACATTTGAAAAGGACCATGGAAGGCTTTTTTTTTTTTTTTTGTTGGTCGTGGTGCTTGAACTCTGGGCTTGGGTGCTGTACATGCATTCTTCAGCTCAAGGAGAGCACTCTACTGCTTGAGCCCCAGCACCACTTCCTGTTTTCTAGTGGTTTATTGGAGAGAAGAGTCTCACGGAGTTTCCTGCCCAGGCTGGCTTTGAACCGTGACCTTCAGATCTCAGCCTCCTGAGTAGCTAGGATTGCAGGTGTGAGCCACCAGCACCTGGCAATGGTAGGCATGTTTTCCCAATCTTATTTTTGTTTCATCTTTAACTCATCCACAATTATGTGTAGATCATGTGCTTTATAACATTGCTCTCCATTTCTGGATGATAAGATATGCTGACTGAATTAATCAACGAATAGAAGTATGCCAAGGAGAAATGAAGATGGCAAAAAATGATTTAATTAGTATCCTCTGTGTCATGATTACTTTTTGTCTCCTGTTGTACCTACTCACATCTACATAATCACAAAATATTTATCTGCTTTGATGACTTTTGTTGCACATGATAAAATAGTTATACAAGCCAGGCACCGGTGGCTCACACCTGTAATCCTAGTTATGCAGGAGGCTGAGATCTGAGGATCACGGTTCAAAGCCTGCCTGGGTAGAAAAAAGTCCGTGAGACCCTGATCGCCAATAAACCACTAGAAAACCGGAAGTGGTGCTGTGGCTCAAGAAGTAGAGTGCTTGCCTTGAGCTGAAGAGTGCAGAGACAGTGCCCAGGCCCAGAGTTCAAGCTGCAGGAGTGACAAAAAAAAAAAAAGTTATACAAGTTTATCAATATTGAAGTTTTCTTAGCCAGGCCCTAACATAAACATTGGAGATAAAGCAGTAAACAGTACTTTTGTTTTAATAAAGTAATATTCTGGTAGTATTTGTATGAGGAGAGGGGAAATAAATTAATAAATAAATGTACTCTTACTAGGCTTTCATAGCTGCACTGAAGAAAGTTAAAGTAGGTAATGAGGACAGAAGATGAAGAAAAGGTGCTATAATATATATATATGTATATATATATATACATATATATCTTATTGAAGAAGGAGATATCTGATATATGGGTAAGGACTGTTCAGAATGAGGTCATGATCCACGTGCATGTCTGTACAAGGTCATTATAGGCAGTAGGTTAAACAGGATCATACTAATCCTGTATGCCTCGGGGACTGAGCAAAGTAAGAGTATGGCAGAAAAAGTTACATAGGGAAAAGTTATTTAAATGTTTTTGAACTCGGAGGAGATAGAAATATTGGAGGATTTTGAATAGTGGGATGACCTGATCTGTGTAATAATTTAAAGAAAGCATTTAGCCTGCCAGTTTTGGGAAATACCAAGGGTATTTCCACAATGAATGAAAGCAAAAGTACCAGGTAGGCTGATCTTATGGTAATCCAGAGTAGAGATGATGATGGTTTGAAACAGGGTGGTCAAATGATATGATAAGAAGGGATTGGATTCTGGGTGATTTAAAGGTAAAGATGATAACATTTGTTCAAGGATTGAAGTGAAGTATAATAGTTGAGAGTTGGTGCTTAAATTTTGGGGCTTTGCAATTGGAAAATACAAGTAGTATTTAACGAAATGGGGTAATTGTAGAAAGAATAGATATAAGCATGAAAATTTAAAACATGATTTGGATAGAGAAAGTCTTAAAGAACTATATTAGATATCTATGAAGTAGAGAATTGGGCCTGGTGATATTATTTGGGGAGTTACTAGCCTAAGGATTATAATTAAAGTCAGAACATTAGGTGAGATGAAGAGTAACTCAGGCAGATAATTAATATCTATAATGGACATCAAACAAAGTAACTAGGAAAACAGGAGAACTAAGAAAGAAAAGAACTACTGACCTCTTCAAAGATATGGGGGAAAATGATGTAAGAAAATAGGGAATGGTAAACTTGTCAAATGCTTCTGATCAATTGCATAGTATGCAAAATGAAAATTGCAGTTTGTGACATAGGAATTAATGGGAACTTCTTTATTCTATTTCTGATGATAAAATATACCATCACGGAACATCTGGCTGTCTTACAAATTATTCTATAAACTCATTTTTCAGATATGTTTCAGAAGACTTACTTCACATATAATATAGGCTCTTGATTTCAGACTACGTACAAATAACATATTTAAAATAGGATATTTAAAGAGATGTATCAGAATTAATGTTTCCAATATTACAGTAATACTTGGAATGTATATACCGTGACACTATTCTATTCTTAAGCCATTTTGGGGACTCCAGTTTCAGACTGTTTTTTTTTTTTTTTATTGTGAAAATACTGTACAGAGGAGTTACAATTACATGGGCAAGATAATGAGTACATTTCTTATCAAGCATTGTAGCTTCCTCCTTTGTTTCCCCTTCCCATTCCTTCCCATCCTCCTCCAGCCCTGCCCCCCCCAGTACTCCTTCCCCCCCCCCAACCAAAGTTGTAAAATTCGTTTTTCAGACTGGTTTTTGAACTGTAATGTAAACCACCTATGAGAATGACTAATAAATTATTTATAACTGATAGTTCTAGTTATGCTTTGGTTTTCAGCAGTTCTTTTTACAGTAACATTGAACCTTTGGGAAAAAAGATCAAGCTGATCTCCAAAAAGGAACTATTTGCCATTATTGATATCATCTAAAATAAATGATGCTGGCTCAAAAAGACAAAGTATACACAGCAGATTTCATCAGTAATACTACCATTGGGATAAACTTGTATCCTGTCAAGAAGAGAAGGCTCTCCTTTGTGTAAAAATTCTAGTGTTAGCCAGGCACTGGTGACTCAGGCCTGTAATCCTACCTACTCAGGAGGCTGAGATGTGAAAGTAACAGTTCAAAGCTAGCCTGGGTAGGGAAATCCATGATACCAGCAAAAAGCCAGAAGTTGAGCTATGGCTCAAATGGTAAAGTGCTAGTCTTGAGTGAAAAAACTCAGGGACAGCATCCAGACCCTGAGTTCAAGCCCCAGGATCATTACCAAAACACCAAAAAGTTCTGGTATTGATCTACAGATTGCAAGCCAAAATAGTAATTTTGTTCACCTGAATACACTTCAGTATTTCCCATGAAAATCTTCTGGGAGATTACTCTTTACTCTGTATTTTTGTGAGAGGGGCTGAATTCTCAGCAATAACCTATATATATTCCCAGTTAGCTATGAGATTTTAAGAATGAAAACAAGTCTGTTAAGTGTTCATTCTTTGTTCCAGGAGGGCCTATGCCCTCCTTGGAGTGCTCAGGGAAGCGATAATACTTTAATTACATAAAATGAAATTATTATTCAAAATAAGTGGTTTGCAACCTGTTGATGGATTATTAGATACATTCTTTTTTTAAAAAAGTACCAGCATGTTAACATTTATTAGTATTTTAGTAGCTAAATACTCAATATAATCAACATGTAAAGAGGAAAGATGTGTTTTGAAGTCCCAGGGGTTTTAGTCAGTGGTCAGCTGGTCCTATTGCTCTTGGTCCATGGTGAGGTAGTATACTATGGCAGGGTGCTCATGGTGGATCCAGGATGACAGGAAGTTTTAGAAATAAAAAAATAAATTAGCTATGTGCATATGATTGTATGATCATATAAAATTATGTTTATGGAGGTGAACTCCAAGAAATGGAAACAAGATTCTTTTTTGTTAGTTTGCTTTTTTTCCCTCCCCTTTGTTGCTCTTTCTGTTTTCTTTACCTTTTTTTTTTTTTTTTTTGTCGGTCGTGGGGCTTGAACTCTGGGCCTGGGCGCTGTCCCTCAGCTCGTCAGCCCAAGACTGGCACTCTAGCACTTGAGCTACAGCGCCACTTCCGGTTTTCTGGTGGTTTGTTGGAGATAGGAGTCTCACGGTCTCTCCTGCCCGGGCTGGCTTTGAACTGCGATCCTCAGATCTCAGCCTCCTGAGTAGCTAGGATTTCAGGCGTGAGCCACCAGCGCCCGGCATGTTTTCTTTACCTTTTGTCTTGTACTGTACGTAAGTTTATCTGTTTTAGGGAAGGTAAGGAGAAGCACAGAAATGGCAGGACAAAGGATGAATAAAGGGCTGGGAAGGTGGCTCAGTGGTAGAGTGTTTGCCTTGCAAGCATGAGGCCCTCGGTTCGAATCCTCAGCACCACATAAAGCAGGAAAAAAAGCCGGAAGTGGCACTGTGGCTCAAGTGGTAGAGCGCTAGACTTGAGCTGAAGAGCTGAGGGACAGTGCCCAGGCCCAGAGTTCAGGCCCTACATCCGGACCCAAAAAAGAAAAAAAGGGATGAACAAATGCAGCTGTGGTACTTACTGAACACTATGGTGAAAATAAACTACACAGCGTATGGGGGATTGGGAGGGAAAAACTGGAAGAAAATGAGGGAAGAGATGACACTGTTCAAAAAGTATATGTAACTGTAACCCCTCTGTACATCACCTTTACAACAATAAATATATATTATAAAAAGAACACACAAGTGACAACCCAATTAAAGTTTGTAAAAGAAGTGAGCTACTCCTTAGAAAAGGAGAGTTTTGAAAGGGAGTCTGAGATGAAATGATGTAACCAAATTGCCAAATCTTTTGGAGCTACTTATTACTAGACTCTTGAGAATGTGGGTGACATCATTCCACACTATTGTATGACTTGACATTGAGTACACTGTTCGGGGCTGGGAATGTGGCTCAGTGGTAGAGTGCTTGCCTTGCATGCATGAGACCCTGGGTTTGATTCCTCAGCACCACATAAGCAGAAAAAGCCAGCAGTGGTGCTGTGGCTCAAGTGGTAGAGTGTTAGCCTTGTGCTGAAATGCCGCACAACGGACACTGTTCTAGAGTACTGTTACGTAATATGTCATTTCATTTTTATATTACTCTGATGAAGAAATATTGGAGCTGGAATTTAAGGCAAAATAGTTTATTTTTTAAATAGCTATTGCAAAGAAACATAAGTCCCATGGCTTCCCTTATCTGCAATAACTAGTATATGTCTAGGACTAGCAGAAGAGGCCAAAAGCTATGGACATATAACCATATAACTTGATGCTGAGTGAAATGAACGCTAAGATAGGGATGCGAGAAGTTTTATCTTCATTGCAGTTCTTTTTAATGTACTTATAATGTACTATGTGATTTTTTTGTTTCTTTTTATGTTCTTCCCCCATGGTACAACCCCTGTTTTCACTGTATTTGATTCCAGTGTCCTGCATCTTGTATATACATTTTTTTCCAATTTGGGGAGGGGAAGAGAAATAACAAAATGCTGAAATAAGGATACAGGTTGACCTGTTGTAACAATGAGATGTCAAGACACTATGTTGAAAATGAACTTTACAACTTGGGAGGAGGGAGGAGTTGGGGAGGTGGGGAGGGAAGGGATGGTAGGGGAAAAATAAAGAAGGGTGTAACAATGCTTGATAGGAAATGGACTCATTACCTTACTCATATAACTGTAACCCCTCTATACAGAATCTTTACAATAAAAATATATATTAAAAAGATAATAAAGGAAAAATAAAAATAAAACATAGCCATTGCAAGAAAAGGGAAAACAATCAAAGGGGCGACATTGACAAAGATACTTTGTACTTATAACCTGACTTCTGGAATTTAAACACCTTTGTACAGCTAAATAAACAAATATTTAATAAATAGCCTTCACATTTTTTTGGGAAGTAAGTTGTTTTGTGTTAACAGAATACTGACACAATTATATAATTAGCAACATAAATGTGATGTAATTAAAGGTAGGATATACACAGGTTTAAATGAGGAAAGCCAACATTTTCTTTCCAAGATGCTTCTGGTATTTTATTTCATTCTGCTAGCATAATACTAAAGCTTGTATTTTCTGTGATTCTTTCACAATTATAGTATTCTTACATCTTAAAATTTTGGGAAATTGACTTTCTTCTTCTCTGTATACTGTATATAAACTATATCGCTATTTGTTCTTTATATATTTACATATTTTTTGACAAAGACATTTGGAGTAAAGACTTCTTGATATCCTACGAATGCTAGTAGGCAGACTCTTGAAAGCAAATGTTGAAGTTTACTAAAGAACAAAAGCTAGATGTGGTGGTACATGTCTGTAACCGCAGCAGTGTGTTGGCTGAAGCAGGATGATCCTGAGCCTGGACTGCATGGTCAGAATCTGTCCTCAAACCAGGAAAACAAACATAACGTATCTAAGTATCTTATTGCATACTTATAATGGCTCTGCCCCAGAACATCTAGAACAATTAAATAAGAAACTAAATTTACAACAGAAAAAAACCCACTAGTACATTAGAAGAAATTTCACTGTAAGACTTTTGGGAGGTAATAAATTAATTAGAAAATGACAAAGATTTTTGTCATTTATCAAATATGATTATTATAATGAAAATAAAAAGGAAAAATTCATTATATTTGTACACATAAAATTTTAAAAATGTCTGCCAAAAAGAAATAAAATACAAGAAATTGGGAGAATACTTGTGACAACAATGAAAAACAAGTGATTAATTTTTTCCTATATAAAGATTTCTTGCATAATTACTAATGAAACCAAGATCTGATTAGATAAATGAATAGAACATATGAAACAGAATCATATGAATATTAAACCTTGATTTTAGTTCACAATAACAAGAATAGTTATTTATCACAAACAAATGAACAAATAAATACCCACATCTCAATTTTGGTAAGATATTAGGTAGAGTACTGTTTTTACATATAATGACAACATGTAAATTAATGCTATGCTTTTGGAAAACCAGTTGCCATTGTATGTCAAGATGAAAATATTTACATTTATAGGTGTAATTATTTTATTTTGGCTCTTAATATGCAAAAATATAAACCATAGGATCAAGCCTAAGAATATCCAATTTTTAGAGAATGTTCTTTTTTACTGACTATTTATGTGAATGAAGCATTAAACATTTTTCAGCATTTTATTTCCCAAAGACTCTTACCTTTATGCATATCATTTCTGGAAGGAAAACCTCTAAAAGGCATTACTTTCTCAGAACTGAAAATTCTGTATATTTTCTTTTAGACCTGACTCTAACTTGGTTGTTCCTTAGAAAGTCAAATTATGGAGCAGAAGAATAGAGATGTTTTGAGAAAGTAATCTTATGCTAAAGAAATTTTCATTGGCATACAAGTGACAACTTTCCTTTGAGGTGAAATGTTCACATCCCCTAGAGGACTTTAAAAGTTCTAAGGTATTGGAAATTAGTTAACATTTAGATGAATTGTATTATTTTCTGTTTTTATAAATATTGGAAGGGGCTGGGAAGGTGGCTCAGTGGTAGAGTGCTTCCCTTGCATGCATGAGGCCCTGGGTTTGATTCCTCAGCACCACATAAGCAGAAAAAGCTGGAAGTAGTGCTGTGGCTCAAGTAGTATAGCGCTAGCCTTGAGCTGAAGAGCTGAGGGACAGCACCCAGGCCCAGAGTTCAGGCCCCACAACCGGCAAAAAATAAAAAAAAAATAAGTATTGGGATGTAAGCATCAGTAACCTGACTCCTCTCTTGTCTACATTCCCTTCCCCTCCCACTTCATATTCCCAATTAATAGTCTATCATTACCTTTCCTCTGGCTCATGATATAATAACATAGTAGATAGTGTAATTGGTATTACATTCTAGTTCTTTAATGTGTGTGTGTAAATTTTGTAAAGATTCTTTTTATGGGCAGGAGAGGATTGGTCATGCACCTGAACCAGAGTTCAGGGCCTGGGTGCTGTCCCTCAGCTCTTCAGTTCAAGGCTAGTGCTCTACCATATGAGCCATAGCACCACTTCTGGCTTTTTCTGCTTATGTGGTGCTGAGGAATCGAACCTAGGGCCTCATGCATGCAAGGCACGTGCACTCTACCACCTTCCCAGCCAAAGATTTTTAACTCCTTATAATTTTTATTTGGGCTAAAACTTGGCCTCAATATTTTGTATTTGGATTATAATCAGTTTCCACTTACTTTTTATTTTTTTGAGAACTATCTTTCCTTTTCAGTTTATTCTGTTGTTGGAAGTATTTGCTGAAGCATTTTTTATTAGAATTGAGCCTATTAATACATATGTGATCCATATTAACTAGCACAATGTTTCTGAAAGGAAAATAGCAGCTTGTCTAGTGGAAATATCTGTGCCCAAATTAAATATATGATCATTATAAGTACTGAAAATGTATGTGGTCAAGTTTATATGTTTTATAAAATAAATGTTAGTGTCATTCAGAAAGTTGTGGGTTTTTTTGGGGGGGGGTGGTAAAAACTTCACAATAATTTAACATGAGCCTGTGCTACAAATTCAGTACACTGTAAATAGACAAGAGATCTTGTATAAACACAGGGGGTAAATAAATTTAGCAAAATACATCCATATGAGTAACATGTGGCTGGGCCTTTGGATTCAGAATTTTAATAGGGATCATCTTCCAGGAAGGTAAATAAAGACCTTTTCTTGACAATTCAACGTATGATATGATGTGTTTGGAGTTGTCTGGTGAGCAGAGATATTATTCCAGAGAGAATCCCTGCAGCAGGAGAATAAGCAGATGAAAAAATTTCCCAAGAAATCTACCTAGAATCTAGCTTTTAATTTTACTACTATTTCTACTAGTATCATTGTCTGATGCTATCCTTTTACATAAGCTTAATGGAGATAACCAAATTAGCTCTTCTAGAAAAGTCCCTAATTTATATTAGGGACTTGCAATGTTTCTCATGAACCTTAGTATTATTTTGAATGCTGCAATTGCTTAAAATCACATCCTTAGCCATTCATTAGAATGAATTAGATAGAAAACAGTGCTGAAATTCAAATTAAAGGTCATCTAGGTCAAATTCTATTCTGAGGGTCGAAGAGAGAAAACTTGTATATTCTTTGTTATTTAGCATTGATTTGGCTTCTTCAATGATATATAATTACATTTATCATTTGTCTAATTTGAAAGTTTCAAATTAGCTTTCCTATCTGGTAACATTTTTTTGTTTCTATTTTTAGTACTTTGTAAGCCCACAGGTTTCACATGAACACGTTTGTATTTCAGAGAGGCACAAAAATACATGAAGATAGGTTAAATTGGATTTTTTTAAATTTTATTTTATTTTATTTGAGAACATACTGTACAGAGGGGTTACAATTACATGGGCAGGATAATGCATACATTTCTTACCAAGCATTGCAGCCTCCTCCTTTGTTTACCCTTCACCTCCCTTCCCAGCCTCCCCCCTCCCCCCCACCCAATCATACCCCCCCCACACACACACCGACATTGTAAAGCTGGTTTTGACATGACATTTTGTACTTCTTGTTGCAACAGGTCCACCTGAATCCTTAAACGACTTGTTTGTCCCCATCTCCTCCACATGTTATACTGACATCACATATAGTGAAAGCGGAGGTTACACTGTGGGGGAGGGACATACAAAGCAACAAAGAGATAATCTTATAAATGCGTTAGAAACATATGCATGAAAGAAACAAAAACATTAAAATACATATTTAAGGGTTCGTTTTCCTAACATCACATTATCTGACCTTTTCCGCTTGACTCATACCTATACTAGATATTGCAAATAAGGGAAACCATGGGACCTATGTTTCTTTGGGCCTGGCTTACTTCACTTAATATAATTTTTTCCAAGCCTTTCCATTTCCTAACAAATGGGGAAATGTCATTCTTTCTGATGGAGGCGTAGAATTCCATTGTGTATATATACCACATTTTCTTGATCCATTCATCTACTGAGGGGCATCTGGGTTGGTTCCATATCTTAGCTATGGTAAATAATGCTGCAATAAACATAGTTGTGCTGGTAGCTTTAGTGTGGTCTTGTTTGTAAACATTTGGGTAAATGCCCAAAAGTGGGATTGCTGGGTCATAGGGGAGCTCTATGTGAAGTCTTTTGAGGAACCTCCATACTGCTTTCCAAAGTGGTTGAACAAGTTTACATTCCCACCAACAATGAAGTAAGGTTCCCTTCTGTCCACATCCCCTCCAGCATCTGTTGTTGTTAGAGTTCTTGATTTTTGCTGTTCTAACTGGAGTGAGGTGATATCTCAATGTTGTTTTGATTTGCATTTCTTTTATGGCTAGGGATGTTGAACATTTCTTCATGTGTCTATTGGCCATCCTTCTTTCTTCTTCAGATAAGTTTCTCTTTAAGTCTTTAGCCCACTTATTTATTGGGCAGTTGTTTCTTTGAGGATTTGTTGTTGGGTGGTTTAATTTTTTGAGTTCCAAGTATATTTTAGATATGAGACCCTTGTCCGTTGTATGGCTAGTAAAGATCTTCTCCCAATCCGTGGGCTTTCTATTGATCTTGCTAGCTATGTCATTTGCCCTGCAGAAGCTCTGCAACCTTATGCAATCCCATTTGTCCAACCTTTCTTTGATTTGTTGTGTTTCCGGGTCTCTATTCAGAAAATTTCGGCCTGAGCCAAGGAGACCTAAGGTTTCTCCTATTCCATCCTGTAATGTTTTCAGAGTGTCTGCTTTGAGTTCAAGGTCTTTGATCCATTTGGAGTTGCTAAAACAATTGAATGGAAGAAAGACAGCCTCTTCAGTAAATGGTGCTGGCAAAATTGGTTAACTACATTTAAATTGGATTTTTATCATCATTTTCTTTGCATACAATATTTGAAAATGCATATAATTTCCCATTTAAATAATATTGTATCAGAATGATCTTTCTATGCAAAGCATATGTATGCCAAGAAAATATTTGACATGTTGAGTCAAAATGAGACTTGGGCAATATATATCTAGAACATGAAATTTTTAGCCAGGAAATAGTGGCTCATACCTACAATCCTACCTACCGAAAAGGCCGAGACCTAGAAAATTGCAATTTGCAGCCAGCTCAGCAGGAGAGCCTGTGAGATTCCATCACTAATTAGTGATGGCAAAAATGTTGGGCTGAAGGCCTGGCTCAAGTGGGAGAGTAATAGCTGGATAAAAAAAGCCAATCATGAAATAAGGCCCTGAGTTCAAGCCTGGATATTAGCACGACGAATTTCTTACATTCAAGTAATTTTGTCATTTCTTCTGTCATTTGAATTTTAAGAGTGACATAATATTCAAGTATGAAAAAGTTGTAACTTTTAATTGTGACAGAAAAGAAAATGACCTTATTTGTTACTTTGCTTGTATTACCAATAATTTCTAGGTAGGAAAGGTCAAATTATATATCTTTCCTATTTCAAGTATATAAATTCAATGTAACATTGTTAAATATAAGAGCTATGAGCTTGTACAGTTTTCATAATTTCATGTTTAGTATTCAGCTTTGTGTACATTAATTCTAAATTAATTTATGTATTCATCATTATTCATTCATTTATTATTCTAAATTAGTATATTAAGTCATCAAATCAATCATACCATCAAGTTAAAGCAATCTCATCTTTGTTGTTATTGGTGGTGGTAGTGATGGTGGTGGTGGTGGTGGTCATGGGGCTTGTACTTTGGGCCTGGGCGCTGTCCCTGAGCTCTTTACCTCAAGGCAAGTGCTATCACTTGAGCCACAGTGCCTCTTCCAGTTTTCTGGTGGTTAACTGGAGGTAAGAGTCTCACAGACTTTCCTGCCTGGGCTGGCTTTGAACTGTGATCCTCAGATCTCAGCTTCCTGAGTAGCTAGGATTACAGGCTTTAGCCACCAATGCCTGGCTCATCCATTTTTTACTAATAACTTTTTAGAAAGGTAATTTCTCTTAAATTGAAGAAACTATTCATACTCTCAAAGAAAGAACACTGGCTTCCATCCATGTTTATTGTATGCTTGGGCAGATCAGTGAGCCTCCTTAGGAAACAGTTTGAGGACTCCTCTTAAACTTAATGTTTGCAGAGTCAGCTTTTCAATTCACTGTGCTAATTGAATTTTACACATAGACTATATACATTATGCTGCATATATTGAGATAAAATCTGTCAGCTTTTATGCATACAATGGAATACTAATCTTTCTTTTTCTGTACGTTTTTTATTGGAAAAATGCTGTACAGAGGGGTTATAGTTACATGAACAAGGTAATGAGTACATTTCCTATTGAGCATTGTTGCCTCCTCCTTTGTTTTCCCTATACCATCCCTTCCCTCCCACCTCCACAACTCCCCCCCTCCCCGCTTGCCAAGGTTGTAAAGTTCGTTTTCAACATAGTGTTTTGTACATCTCCTTGTTACAATGGGTCAACCTGTATCCTTATTTAAGCATTCTGTTTTTTCCCTTCCCCTCCCCGAATTAGAGAAGTGTATATACAAGATGCAGGACATCTACATCAAATACAGTGAAAACAGAGGTTATACCATGGGAAGGAACATACAAAGAAACAAAAAAAAAATCACATGGTACATTATAAATACATTAGAAACAATAGCAAGAAAGAAAAAAGAACACTTGTGTCCCTATCTTGGGGTTCATTTTGCTTAGCATCATCTTATATGGTCATATGTACATAGCTTTTGCCTTTTCTGCTTGCCCTATACATGTACTAGTTATTGCAAGTAAGGGAAACGATGGGACCTATGTTTCCTTGGGCCTGGCTTACTTCACTTAATATGATTTTTTCCTAAGTCTCTTCATTTCCTAACAAATGGGGAAATGTCATTCTTTCTGATTGAGACATAGAATTCCATTGTCTGTGTGTGTGTGTGTGTATCACATTTTGATCTGTTCACCTACTGAGGGGCATCTGGGTTGGTTCCATAATTTAGCTATGGTAAATAATGCTGCGATAAACATAGTTATGCTGGTAGCCTTAGTATGGCCTTGTTTGTGACAGACCCTTAGCAAATCTTATCAGAAGAAGAAGAGAACACACCCAAATAAACTCAGAGATGAGAATGAAAACATCACCACAGAAACAACCAAGATTCAGCACATTATAAAGGAATACTTCTCAAACATTTATGCTAATACGTTTGAGAATCTGGAAGAAATGGACGATTTCCTAGCAAATATTGACATGCTGAAACTAAACCAAGATGAATTAAACCAACTTAACAGATCCATATCAAGCATTGAAATAGAAACAGCAATAAGAGACCTCCCACCTTAGAAAAGCCCAGGACCGGATGGATTTACATCAGAATTCTACAACGCTTTCAAAGCTGAACTCACACCAATACTCCTCCAATTCTTCAATGAAACTGAAAGAGAAAGTTCATTACTGAACTCTTTCTATGAAGCCATCATAATCTTCATCCCCAAACTGGGCAGGGACTCATCAAAGAAAGAGAACTATAGACCCATTTCTTTGATGAACATCGATACAAAACTTCTCAGCAAAATTTTGGCCAATTGACTTCAACAACTAATCATTCATATTCATACACACTTAATGAAGTTAACTAGTAGTTTAATATTTTCCTTACTTAATATCTTTTTAGCTGAACACTTAGCTATTTCTCTCCAGTCTTTCTTTTTCATCTATAAGTTTACTACAAAGACAATATCAGTTGGATAATTTGATTGAATATATGTGCCGAAACTATGTTAAGAAAGCATTTTTCTCCTTGATGTCTAGACTCCATTATTCCATATATATAAAATACGCCATTATTCTTCCTTCTTCTTAAACTCAGATTGAGATTCATAATACATGGCATTTCCTGTAAAGAAAACACAGCTCAGTTATTCACTTTGGTGGAGTCCTCCTGGAGATATCTGACATGGGGAAATTATAATAGACAAACTCAAGAGCAGTGGAGACACTACTTCTACTCAAGTAGTAGCTTGTCACAATTCACTACCTTTGTGAGAGACAAGGCCGTTTAAACATGCAATAGAAAGTGACAGCAGTCATATTATTTGATATGACAAGACTGACAATAAGTTATATAACCCATTTTCTTTTTCTGTAGTAGGAAAATAAGCAAGTATTTGTTCAGTCCATGCATATTCCATATATCATAACTTATCAGTTCATGGTATTGAGTTCCATGGCAACATACACTTTATGGGCCAGGGCAGAAGCACTTAACCTCTCTGCTTACAAATTGTATAAGGGGATCAACTTAAACAAGTAGTGTGTCTTTATACTGTCTTAAGGTAATCATAATTGACACAGTCCTGTGTATGCTATCTCTAGGCTCCTTCTAAATTCTTTAAATGAACCAGATTTTATTAACAGCTTTTTGAGCTGCTAATATTACTTCTCATCATATGACTTTGGAGCAGGAAAACCTGAGGCAGATAGAGATATATTCCACAGCTTTTTAGAGTGACGGAGCCAGGATTGGAATGCAGGAGTCTTGGCATAGGTCATCTCATAATGTCTGTGTTATGTTCCCTCTCAGGCTGAGGATGAGGTCAGAACCTGATAAATTAAGTGAAATGAAAAGCCTCAAGGCCAGAGAGATTGAATCACTTAGACAAAGTTAGAGTTAGGAAGCATTACTGACTGGCTTCTGGATCATAAGTCAATTTTGAGAAACTGCCAACCATTTTCTTTTGTTATTTCCTCCTCTGATATTGATGATACCCAAATTGATAACATTTCAAAGAAAAACATTATGGAATACACCAACTTCTTTTTGAATATCAAAATTCCATTCCCAACTTAACACATAACTGGCCTGAAGTAGTTATTTTTACAACCCTGCACCACTATTTATATGTTAGAACCTTTTTCCTGTTACTGTGTCATCATTTCCACCCATCAGCCACAGTCATACTTCATCCTCAGAGTTAAGTTTCACAGACATCATTCCACCACTCCCATTCCTTCCTAGCTACTCAGGCTGATAGTGAAGCAAATTTCCTGTCTTCTTCAGTCTGAAGAGGCTGAAATCTCAGATTTTTTCTTACAAAGTGGTTGCAGTACTTCTGAAAGTATTGTTTTGTATTTCCTTAGTTTAGCCTGTTTATTTAAGGGTATGGACAATCATGTTGGTATCCTGTGTAAATGTCAAATTCTTCCTTAAGCATAAATTATAGCTTGTAATTATTCCTAAAACCTGTGTACTTTAAGGCTAATTAAAATTAATTTTTCGGCAAGTAAGTTTTCATTTTTCTGAGCTATAACCAAAAGTCTTCTTTGAGGTCTTGGTTTAGGACACCTTAATGTTTCCTCTAAGAATTTTGTTATGACTGCTTGTAATACTTCATTATGCCTTCTTATCCATTCATCCATGCACTCTGAGGATACTCAAGATACCATTATCTTTATCACTGCTACTTTACTCTGTAAATTGTTTTATTTGCAAGTAGTTCTCTCTTATAGCCCCAACGGGCCTGAAACTCATAATTCTGCTCAGTCTCCAAAGTGTTGGGAATTACAAGCATGTGCCACTATGTCCATACTTTTGACTCTTTGATCTACTTTTGCTTCTCATTCTAAGTAGTTTCAGCCTTCCAGAATAATAGATGGCAAGGCTGTAGAATGAAACAAGTAGAACAAGATGGGATTATACAATGACTGCCTTTCTTTAATCTGGTTCGGGTCAAACAACAAGTTTATCAGAATCAAGACATGGGGATGGATGCTGTAAAAACAAAACTTAGGTGTTCTACTGTACAATGCAATTTTGATTTTTATCCTAAATATGAAAATGAACAAATATATCCTCTGAAAATAGGAGGAATGAGTAAGTTTGACAACAAGCTCAGCTCAAACAGAGTTACTAGATGGTTGACTGTGACAGGGAATACAGAAGTATTCCCTTTAGCTTCTAGCTAAAACTTCTTAGGAAGAGCCAATAGAGAAGCAAGAGGGACACATTTATTATTCAAGGTATAGAAGGTCAAGAAAAATTTGGAAATGGCACAATATCAGAATGAAAAAGAAATCAGAGGCAATAGAGCGTACATGCTGACAAGAAATTGAAAGAGCCAAATACATACATACATACATACATACTACATACACATGAAGATGAGAGTGATGGAGGGAAGAGGATAAATTCCCAAGAGAAGAAATGAGGAAGAGGAGAACACAGAGGTCACAGAATTGTTATCTCAAGTATTTAGAGAACCTTAGGACACCATCCAGGGGACTATAATTCTACTTTTTTAATGTTCCCTCATGAGATCTGCCATCATGATCCTGATGATTATCACTGAGTTTGATTTTATAGTATAATTTATTATTATCAAGCTCTGTCTTATCTTGTAAAGCTTGTTTCTAAAACTTTAGAAGATTTTGTGTTATGCATATGGTGAAATGTACTTTTTAACACCTTTCTGGCCCATACAATGTACTAAGATGGGAAAATGTAAAGCACCATGCCATAACACAATTGATAATAAAATCTTTTTTAACTACAGACACACAAGGAAGTAAAAGAGAATTAAAGTTACCATTAACTAAAGATCAAGTGTAAAAGGAGAAGAAACAGGACTGGAAAGGGAGCTTAAGAGATCAGGAACTCACGGGCCATGTGGGAGTAGATAGAAGAGAATAACTTTTAAGAATGTAGAGGGAGGAGGAGGTAACAATGCTTGATAGGAAATGCACTGATTACCTTGTTCATGTAACTGTAACCCCTCTGTACAGTATTTTTACAATTAAAAAAACTATTAAAAAAGAACGTAGAGGGATAACAAAAGTAAGTCAAACCTACTTAGGGTGACTGGATAGAGACGGTAAAAGGCAAATGGACTCATCTATTTTCCACCCAAGCAAGGCTGACTATATGCAGTATGTTTCATAGTTTCACTATCAAATAAATAACTGATTTGTACCTTCCTCTGGGCTGTAATTAGGTATGAGTGAGGACAACTACCATCCCACCATTCTAATATTAGGGCAAAGTTAAGGTGCTACACAAATAATTGCTCAGTGACTACTTTTCATGACTGGCACATCTATGTAATATTATAAATAGCTCTCATTCCACTCTCCACTCCCAGTGTACTCATATACATTTATTTAATTCTGCCTTGAAAATTAAAAAATACAAGTATAGGTGATTAACATTATTAATGTCCTTAGACTTTATTTCATTTTTTAAAGCTTAGAGGAATACTGACCACATTTTCTACCTTTCATGCTACTTCTAAAATGTAGGTTAGAAAATAGCTCTAGATGGAAATAAGAATGGCCAATAAATATATTAAATACTCACTTTCTCTACTCAAAAAAGAAATGCAAATTAACAACATTGAGATTCCACCTCACCCCAGTTAGAATGGCTATAACCAAGAACTCTAATAACAACAGATGCTGGCGGGGATGTGGCCAAAAGGGAACCCTACTGCATTGTTGGTAGGAGTGTAAACTTGTTCAACCGCTCTGGAAAGCAGTATGCAGGTTCCTCAAAAGACCACATAGAGGTTCCCTATGACCCAGCAATCACACTTTTGGGCATTTACCCAAACGATCACAAATGAGACTGTACTAAAGCTAGCAGCACAAGTATGTTTATTGCAGCATTATTTACCCTAGCTAAGATATGGAACCAACCTAGATGGATCAAGAAAATGTGACACACACACACACATACACACACACACACACACACACACACACACACACACACACACACAATGGAATTCTATGCCTCTATCAGAAAGAATGACACTGCCCCACTTGTTAGGAAATGGAGATTTGGAAAAAATTATATTAAGTGAAGTAAGCCAGGCCCAAAGAAACAGATCCTATGGTTTCCCTTATTTGCAATAACTAGTACATGTGTAGGACAATCAGAAAAGCTCAAAAGCTATGTACATATGGCTATATAAGGTGATGCTAAGTGAAATGAGCCCCAAGATAGCTACACAAGTGGTTTTTATCTTTCTTGCTGTTTTTTAAAATGTATTTGTTATGTACTATGCAATTTTTTTGTTTCTTTTGTATGTTCTTCCCCCATGGTACAACCCCTGTTTTCACTGTATTTGATCCCGGTGCCCTGCATCTTGTATATACAGTTTTCTAATTTGGGGAGGGGAAGAGAAATGAAAAAGTGCCGAAATAAGGATGCAGGTTGACCCATTGTAACAATGAGATGTACAAGACAATATGTTGAAAATGAACTTTACAACTTCATGGGGGGTGGAGGAGTTAGGGAGGTGGGGAAAGGGATGGTAGGAGAAAAAGGAGGAGGCAACAATGCTCGATAGGAAATGTACTCATTACCTTACTCATGTAACTACAACTCCTCTGTACAGTATTTTTACAATAAGATATATATAGATATAGATATAACTCTAATCTTAAAAAAAGAAAATAGCCTCAGAATCATATGCTTGAATAGTCCTTGGGTAATGAGATCTCTGCTTGGGCTATATACATTCTCTTTTGAAAATATAGTTTATCTGGAAAATAGTTGATTGAGTAATTATAGATAGGTAGGGGACTGTCTGTTTTCCTCATTTTCCCCATATCTTTGATATCTTATTACTTTCTGACATATTGCAAATTTTCATACTATATACAGTTTATTTTCAGAGAATCCTGAATTTGTTAAAGTAATAAAATGAAAACAACAATGAGCATAATTCCTACCTTTTGGTAAAGAAAAACTTGAATGTGAAAAAAATTCAGTAATAAATATGGCTGAAAATATTCTATAAAATAATCTGATTTAAAAATAGGAATTGCCTCGGTGTTCTAAGATTGGCAGTGGGGGTCCTCATGAAGTTCTAAATGGTGTCTTAATTGATTATCAGTAAACCCAATGATTAGATTGAAAGTTTATTACCTAATTGGAAAAATAACCTTTTCATAACAGTTGGATGTTTTACACAAATTTTAAAAGCTACATATACTTTATTAATGTCACTCCCAAATTCATGGAATTAAGTGACAGATGAATGTAACTATGTTTGAAGACCTTTGTACTATCAGATCACACCAAAATTTCATAACTGTCACAAATTGAAAAATAGACCCAGGGACTAAACCATCTGTCTCACTATATTATGCAGCATGCATTTTCCTTGGCAATCTAATTGTATATCTTTCTTTTCTCTTGCAAAATATTTTCTTTTTTTTTTTTTTGTGAACACACAGTACAAAGGGGTTACAATTACATGGGCAGGATAATGCCTACATTTCTTATCAAGCATTGCAGCCTCCTCCTTTGTTTACCCTTCCCATCCCTTCCCAGCCTCCCCCCTCCCAATCCTCCCCGCTTCCCCTCCACCCCCCTCCACCAACGTTGTAAAGCTCGTTTTCGACTTGACAACTTGTACTTCTCAGGTCCACCTGTATCCTTAAACGAGTTGTTTTTCCCCATCTCCTCTACAAGTTATACTGACATCAAATATAGTGAAAGCAGGGGTTATACTGTGGGGGAGGGACATACAAAGCAACAAAGAGATAATCTTATAAATGCATTAGAAACAAATGCATGAAAGAAAAAAACATTAAAATACGTATCTAAGGGTTCATTTTCCTAACATCACATTATCTGACCTTTTCCGCTTGACTCATACATATACTAGATATTGCAAATAAGGGAAACCATGGGACCTATGTTTCTTTGGGCCTGGCTTACTTCACTTCATATAATTTTTTCCAAGTTTTTCCATTTCCTAACAAATGGGGCAATGTCATTCTTTGTGATGGAGGCATAGAATTCCATTGTGTATATATACCACATTTTCTTGACCCATTCATCTACTGAGGGGCATCTGGGCTGGTTCCATATCTTAGCTATGGTAAATAATGCTGCAATAAACATAGTTGTGCTGGTAGCTTTAGTGTGGTCTTGTTTGTAAACATTTGGGTAAATGCCCAAAAGTGGGATTGCTGGGTCATAGGGGAGCTCTATGTGAAGTCTTTTGAGGAACCTTCATACTGCTTTCCAAAGTGGTTGAACAAGTTTACATTCCCACCAACAATGAAGTAAGGTTC
The DNA here is from genome assembly GCF_019054845.1 of Dipodomys spectabilis. Taxonomy (NCBI): domain Eukaryota; kingdom Metazoa; phylum Chordata; class Mammalia; order Rodentia; family Heteromyidae; genus Dipodomys; species Dipodomys spectabilis. The sequence goes on from NW_024871042.1 coordinate 672,764, forward strand.
CCTTCTGTCCACATCCCCTCCAGCATCTGTTGTTGTTAGAGTTCTTGATTTTTGCCATTCTAACTGGAGTGAGGTGATATCTCAATGTTGTTTTGATTTGCATTTCTTTTATGGCTAGGGATGTTGAGCATTTCTTCATGTGTCTATTGGCCATCCTTCTTTCTTCTTCAGAGAAGTTTCTCTTTAAGTCTTTAGCCCACTCTTTAAGTCTTTAGCCCATTTATTTATTGGGCAGTTGTTTCTTTGAGGATTTGTTGTTGGGGGATTTAATTTTTTGAGTTCCAAGTATATTTTAGATATGTGACCCTTGTCCGTTGTATGGCTAGTGAAGATCTTCTCCCAATCTGTGGGCTTTCTATTGATCTTGCTAGCTATGTCCTTTGCCATGCAGAAGCTCTGCAACTTCATGCAATCCCATTTGTCCAACCTTTCTTTGATTTGTTGTGTTTCCAGGTCTCTATTCAGAAAATTTCGGCCTGAGCCAAGAAGACCTAGGGTTTCTCTTATTCCATCTTGTATTGTTTTCAGAGTGTCTTGCAAAATGTTTTCTAAAGGTACTTCAAGAATTAAGCTTGAACTTGAGCTCCTGCAGTTGGAAAATACTCATATAATGAACTGTTTGAATTTCTGCCTTTCAAATATTTAATTTTAGTCTAACATTGTAGTCTTTATTTTATCTTAACTTGTGTTCCCAAGGTTATATCTAGATAAGATTAACTGAATCACCGTACATTTTCAGCCGGTTCTATATTTTACCTTAGAAAGAAATGCTTGTATTAGAAATAGATTAAAGCCCCTGATAATATTTCCACAGATGTTAGAAGACCAAAGATTGAATAGATAATACCTCTTAAAGAGTTTATGCAAGGAGCCAAAATATTGCCATTAGTTTGTTTATCTAGAAAGGGATGGGAACTTCCAGTCTGTGGGCCTCATCATGTACATGAAATTATTTGGTTACAGGAGGGGTCATATATATATATATATATATATATATATATATATATATATATATATATTATTGTTAGCGTCTGGTGGCCTGTCTATGTATTGATAATTTTGTATGGACCACAATATCTAAATGACCCCTCCATAGGAGAAAGTCTCCCCACCAGTGAACAATACCTTCTAAACTCAACAGAAAACAAAACCATCCTGAATTAATAGAAACAACCTTAGAGATACAAGTGTTTTCAAATTTCTTTACTATGTTTTCTATATGTTGTCATGGTATAAGAGTCTAATAAAGAATAAAGTTTATTTAATTTAGGAAAAATATATGAAACTTTCTAGAACGGACAAAAGCCAATGAAGTTTAACTGTATATAACCTTGTTGAGAGCTTTACCTGAACAAATTGGCACTGCCATTTACTTCATTTTGCTCTCGGGCCCTAAGTTGTGTTGCAAGCAATGAGACTATCTAAAATAAAGTTTTAGACTGTGAAACTAGCACTTAAAATAATTCACACGTTCCGCCACGGACACCCTGCTTTGAGGGAGTGATGCAAAATACACCCAGTAGAGAACTGTTCCTATGAAGATAAGAGGTTAAGAGGCAGAGAAAGAAATCTAGGAAGCTAAATACAGAATTGCATAATTAACAAAGGCAGAAGGAAACTGCACTAATCTATGCTAAGTTTATCCAAATCAGTTCTCTCCAGTTATACTCTGGAGTGTGGGGTAAGTGAGCCTATTTGGAGACTTTGCTGTTCTTTCCCACTCTTTTCCCCCTATAACTATTTGTTTATCTGAGAACCATAAAGATTATGGTTTGGCTGGCTGATTTTCCTCATGTAAAGTTGGTGCTGCAAGTATTCTTTTTTCCCCTTCTTCTTCATATAATAAACCACAAGACAAGTCTCTGTTAATATGTACGACTTTCCCCTATTTATTCTGGGTACCCTTACTATAATATTAATGTATTATATCTATTACTTTTTTTCTTGGTATTTCTTCTTGTTTATGAAGACAAGAATTTCTGTTTTGTGCATTCCTGAATCTTGTATTCCTGAAACAGAATCTGGCACACAGTAAAAATTTAATAAATATTTTCTCATTACTGGATTCATGATTTTAGCTTCAATTATTTCCTCATGTTTTTGTAACTAGATTACCACTGTCTTGATAAAAGAGTTTTTTTGCTCAATTTTTAAAGTTGTTTTATTTTTTGCATCTGTTTAGGTACACAGTATGATCCTTTTCATCTATGTAGGCTCCAGATTTTAAGGCTCCAAGTTTAGTTGAAATATTAATTTAGGGCTGAAAGTCTAAAACATTAGATGTGACCTAATGAATTTTCTCAACTCTACAAAATCACATTTTGCATGGTAATTTTCTATTGTTTTGCATATTGTCCCTCACGTGGTTTAAACTTTGATCATGATGCACACAGCAAAGCTTCCATTTCCCCTGTTGGTTTGATTAAAACAAAAACAAAAACATTCAACTTCCCACACATGGTAGTTTATTGCTTAATTAGTAAATATAATTTCTTCTATATATGTTTTTACTGTAAAAATACAGTAAATACAATTTCATTGTGGTTTACAAAGGAAATGAATGCTGGAATGTATTTTTTAACTTCTTTATCTATTTTTCTTTCATGCTTCAATGCTTATTTTTGAGAAATGACTGAAGCAGAGCACAGCTTGTGTACACTGATCAATATGACCAGATTTAACTCTTCTAAGATACATATGTGAAAGATGGTATCAAATTTCCTCTAAATGTACTATTGTTCCCTATTTGAGATATTTTCTACAAATTTAGTCTATGTATTTTTTTCTTTTGATTTTTAAAAATTTTATTGTAAAGATGCTGTATAAAGAGGTTACAGTTACATGAGTAAGGTAATGAATATATTTCTTGTCCAGCATTATTACCCCTTCCTTTTTCTCCTACTATCCCTTCCCTCTCCCACCTCTCCCACTCCCTCCCAAGTTTAAAGTTCATTTCCAACATAGTGTGTGTGAGTCTCATTGTTGCTATGGGTAATCTCGTGTCCTTATTTCAGCATTTTATTATTCCTCTTCCCTTCCCCAAATTAGATAAGTGTATATACATGATGATTGTAACCATGCTTCATAAAAGCTACTCTTAAAATATTTAGTATACATTTAAATTTTTATTAGTAAAAAAACTTACTCTTTTCCCTTCTTTGCAATTAGAATTAATACTTTAATTTTTGTATTTTCTAGTTATTTATCACCTAAGAAGTTATATTTTCATTGAAAGAAATCAAACTAATTTTCAACAAAGTATTAGTCATTTCCCTGAAATAGTTGTTTGCAAATGTTGTTGAAATATGAATTGAGAAAAGTATTTTTCCATCCATATTTTAGTGATAATGAAATATCAACTTTATATTCTCAAAATAGAAAGCAAGAAATTTGAATTTTATATGAATTAAATGATTTAATTTCTAGTATGTGGTGCTATCATTAAGACTTTTTGAAATTTTTATTTTAGTTTATTCATTTATTTGTTTTTGTTCTGGGGATTAAACTCAAACCCTCAGTATAATAAACATGTGATCTTACTTTGAGCTACATCTCAGCCTCAATCAGCATGTGTTTTATATGTATCCCTTAATAGTGTCCTCAGTTTTATTCTTTACTACCTAGTTTATAGGCTTATTGAAATATAGGTGATAAAAACACATTATTTTTAGACTTCATCTTCTTGGTGAAGGCTGGTCTGTTTTTGTTTACTGATTATTCCCCATGATATGACACTTTGTAAGCTCTCAACTTGTTATTAAATAAAGGAATAATTTTAACAAAAATTTATACATAGATAAATTTGGAGGGAATAGCACTACATTTGTCCATTCTCCTTGTTGTGGGTCCTCATTTATGGGAATGTACGTTAGTTTCCACTTGTCCTTGGCTGATAATGCCTCATAGGAACTTCTTCCCATTTTGCCATATGCTTAGAATTCATATATATTAGCCTAAAATAAGTTAAACATGATACTAAAAATACAGTAGTAAAAAGAAAAAATAGAAAAATATAGGAGAAAAAACTATTGGAAGATTTATTGCCAGCTCCTGTAATATTGAATTCTCCCAGACAGGGGTTGGGTATGGTTTGTGGCTTATAATTAGCGTCTACTGCTCCTGCTATGCTGCATGGTGCTGCATGCCAGCTAAGGGCCAGGCCAGTCCTAGGGATATTGTTATCCAACTGGGCTGCACTCACTTTAGAAGCTTCCCTTCTTTTTTTAAACTAAGATCTTGTTTATTTTAATGCGCTTTGAGACCTGTGGGTCAGGCAGGTTCTCATTCTGTCCAAAGACCCACCCCTCTCAGAGTATGCATCCTGTGTAGGAAACATCCAACCCAGGGTCTGTATCCCAAACGCATCAGAGAGTGGAGGAAGCAAAGAGAGCACTAAATTTTGCACCGGAGGAGAAAAAGCAAAGGAAATGGATGCTTTGCCTGCCAGTCTAAGTGATTCAGATTCCACATGGAAGTAAACCACTCTGTGAGAAGAAAGAAGCTGTCTACCAGATCTGGTCTCAGAGCTGCACAAGGGATAGGGTTGCTGTTTGCCAGGAAGGCCCGGCACCACGGAGCACACCCTCGGTTGCCTGGGCTCCCTGCTACTTACACTCAGCAGGCCTGTGCCTACTCCTTCCCTTCTCAACGACTGCTTTTTGTGTCCATCCTCCACCTAAGCAATGTGGCAGGTTGTCTCCAGGCTCCCTGAGCTACGATTGTTCTTTGTGTTCATGTTTCCGGAGTAGCTGAACCTTAAGCAATAGGCTCTGTTTCAATATGGCACCTACCTATTGCACTCTGAGTGATGCAATCGATTTCTTCTTCACTGCTAGCCTGTCACACACTGCTGTATCACTCTGAGATATGGGAAACAATGCAATTGATTTCCTCTTCAATGCTGCCTGCTAGGCAGGAGTGATTGTATCCCTATACTGGATTGTAGGCTTTAGAACTATGGGTTCACTTTGCCTGTGGTTAAGACTGCTCATCTGTGGTCATCAGGACTGGCTAGCTTCCCTAGACAGGGCTGGAATGAAGAACTTTTCGGAAAAGTTTCTGTGTTTGCCTTCTGTGTCTCCATGTTTTTTCAGGTGTCTTGCCACCTCTTTCTTGATCCCCCAGTGTTATTCTTCTTTTTCTCCCCTCAAAATACAGCCTCTCTTTTCTTATTCTATTTCTTCCTGCTCACAGACTGCCACAGAGGAAACTTTAGTTCATCACTTTACCAGAAATGCCTAACTTCTTGCTAGTTTTTCCAATTTTTTTGGCTATTATTTGTGTAAAATTCTTTTTTTTTTTTTGTAACTTTTTACTGTCAGCATTTCTATATTTTTTTACTTTCAACATCCTGTATTCTTTATGTCTTTAATATTGTTTTTTAAAAAGAAACATCAAACATAGTGCTAGTGGCTCATACCTGTAATCCTAGCTACTCAGGACGCTGAGATCTGAGGTTTGTGGTTTAAAGCCAGCCTGGGCAGGAAAGTCTGTGAGACACTTATTAACCACCAAAAAGCTGAAAGTGGAGCTGTGGCTCAAGTGGTAGAGCACTAGCCTTGAGCACAGAAACTTAGGGAAAGAAACTAGGTCAAACTGAGAACTGGCACAAAAGAAAAAAAAGAAAAAAGAAATATAACATCAATGACAATTAAAATTGTAAATTTATGTTTAATACAACTTACAATATATTTGGTTTACAATCTGTTATTGTTCTGCTTTCTGAATGTCTGGCACATTTTATGTTTATTTTTCTGTCTTTTGTATATTTTGTTAATTATTTCATATTATTGTTATTATTGTTACATTTTTATACTCTTATTAGCTTGTCTGCTATACATTCTTTTACTTTTGTTTGGCAAAGGGATAACCTTTAGTTTGTAATGTTTGAAAGACTTACTCATTGTATTGTTTTGAGATAATGCCTTAGAATGTAACACAGCCTGCTTTGAATTTATGATCCTTATAACTCAACCTCTCAAATGCTGAAAGTATATTTGAACATTCTAAACTACAAAATCATATGTAAATTTAACATATGAGAAATTGATTATTCTTTCCTTTGAAGTTTTTTTAGTTTTAATTTAATTTTTAATTTAACTTTATTTTACTGTAAAGTTTCCTTTGAAGTTTTATGCTTTAATTTTGTTACTATTTTGTGCCAATTATTTTGCTTTGAATTATGTCCTTTGGAGCTGTTTTGTTTTGTTCCTAAAGTTTAAGTACTTTTCCTTTGTCTTTTTAGCCGACAAGTGAGGGATTGCAAATACAGTTCCTCATAACTGGTGAAAACAAACAAAAACAGAAAGAGTAGCTGCTGGTGTCCCACTCATCAAATATTTACTAAATGGCTGCTATGTGTCATGCATTATGGGTAGGTAATGAAGACCCCAGAATGAACCAAGCACAGCCTGTTCCCTAGGGAGCTGCTGACATAGTGGAGATGCACGAAGAGTCTCATATGGCATTAGAAGGCAACTTAATACAAACAGAATATACCACCTTCTCTTTTTAACACTTGCAGAACAATGTCTTGGGTGTGTAGAACACTAGAAGCTTCTTCTATTCATCCTTTTTAAAAAAATATACAAGTGGAGGCAGGACTCATGTATAAATATGCAGAACAACATTCCAATGGATTGTGTAAAAGAATTAGAAATAAATTGAAGCTCATTAATTCATGAAGCCCTAAAACTGGTTGGATCCAAGTCTGCCAGATTCGAGTTCATGAAAGATAGTCTGTCATTTTTCTGACCTATCCACAAATTACGTGATTCATTGTGTTCCCTTCAGGTCTTTTTTTTTTTTTGTCTGTTGTGGGGCTTGAACTCTGGGCTTGGGCACTGTCCCTGCATTCTTCAGCTCAAGGCCAGCACTCTACCACTTAAACCACAGTTTATTGGAGATAAGAATCTCACAGACTTTTCTGTCCGGACTGGCTTTGAACTGCAATCCTCAGTTCTCAGTCTCCTGAATAGCTAGGATTATAGGCATGAACAACTAACTGTTGCCCAGCTCCTTTCAGGTCTTAAAAGAAAAGTACAACACTGATATAGGTAACAAGGCTATGAAATACGATAATCAGGAAAGTTAAAAATGTTTGTGTGTGTCTGTACTGTGTGTATGGACATGTAGAAGTATTGGTAGAAGTAAGGTGTATGTGTGTATTTTTGAACTATATTCATCTATGTGTGTGCATAGCAAATATTTATATGGAGCTACATAACAAAAAATAACAAGCATATTTGCCCCACTAGTGAGTAATGTTAATGGGAACTGCCAGAATTGTTTACATTCAAGGCATAACCTCCTTTTTCAAGATCCTTTAGATAGACCTAAGCATTTTATAAATAAGCAGGGGGATTAGTGGCTAAGGGAGCAGCATCTGGATCCAGGATGCCTCTCATGTTAGTGCTCTGGTTTCAGTATCTATAGGATGAGGATAATAATATTAGTACCCATAACTTAGGGTTATTGTGAGCAACAAAATATAGGTAAATTTCTTAGATGAGTACTGGGAACATAATCAGGATATATAAGTATATATAAACTAGAACTGGTAAAAACAATACTTGGAAGGCATATTCCATGTTGGGAATTGATTGTGGTACTTAGACAGCTTTAGGTATTCTTCTTTAACTCTATTTTTCCTGTTTAAGAATGAAATAAATACTTAAGAGTGTTTGGGACAGCACTTAAGAAAATCTACAGAGCAACATCTTAATGAGATGAAAATTATGTGTCCAGAGTGTGCTAGAAGTTAAAAGGTTAGGAGAAGTGGTGTATTGAGTATAATTCCTGAGAGATTGTTTGGAGTTCTGCCAAGTGTTTTAATCAGAAAATTACTGACATATTTAGCTGATAAAACAAGAAGGAAGGAAGGAAGCTAGTATTAAGTAAAATAACAGCAGTTACCTTGGAATATCAAGAAGTGAGGGAGTTTTTATTTCATTACAGAAATGAGAGAGCAGACTGGGAAATTAATTTGGATTTTAACAATGTCCCTTTTTGTTATAATTTTGCAGTCTTGCTAGATTGTTATTCTTATTTTTCTATCTAATATGATGTTTTTCTCTATTCTTCTTTTGGAGTCAGAGAAACATACTTTACGATAAATTTCCTGTTGTAGTATAGTTCCAAGTAGGTGAAAAACAATGTTAATCTGATTATCACTGTTTGCACTTATATCCAAACTTACATATTCTGGGAATGCAAAGGTAACTCATAGACAATATACCTCACATGTAGTAAGAGATTCATTCGTAGATGGTCTTGTGACCTAAGTTATTGTAATTTAAAAAATTTCCTCAGGGATTTTTGTGGGAACATTTGGGAAACAATCTCTTGTGTCCTTTTAGGATTTATGCTAACAGGAAATAAGCCTATTGATGATGATAGCTATCTCTCAGACCATAGAAAGATCGTTGTAGAAAGTGAAGTCAGCGAAAGCACGGGTTATGCTGTGGGGGAGGGACATACAAAGCAACAAAGAAATTATCTTATAGATGCGTTAGAAACAATCGCATGAATGAAAAAAAGCATTTGAATACATATACTTAGGGTTCATTTCCCTAACATCACCTTATTTGACCTTTTCTGGTTGACTCAGACATATACTAGATATTGCAAATAGGAGAAACCATGGGACCTCTCTTTCTTTGGGCTTGGCTTACTTCACTTAATATAATTTTTTCCAAGCCTTTCCATTAACCCGTGCTTTCACTGTATTTGATGTCGGTATAATTGGTGGAGGGGAAGGGGAAAAACAAGTCGTTTAAATAGGGATACAGGTGGACCCATTGCAACAATGAGAGGTACAAGTTGTTATGTCGAAAACAACTTTGGTGGGGGGGGAGGATTGGGTACGGGGGGCGGGTGGAGGAAGGCAAGGGATGGGAAGGGGAAACAAAGGAGAAGGCTACAATGCTTGATAAGAAATGTACTCATTATCTTGCCCATGTAATTGTAACCCCTCTGTACAGTATTTTCACAATAAAAAAATGAAAATTAAAAAAAAATAAAAAAATTTTAAAAAAAGAAAGTGAAATCAGTGTAACAGAAGACAAAGCTAAAAGGTATAAGACCAAATGTTTCCCTGGTGATAGAGAGCAAAAGAGGGAAGGCATTTCCAAGCAGAAGAAGCACCACTAATAAAGTCAAGGAGAGACAGAAAACTGTAAAATGTGCAGGAGGTTTAAAAGAAGGGAGGAAAAAGTTTGGTGGAGGCTATGTTAATACATGCCTTCTTGGAGTATGATAAATAATGTAATAGTTTAAGAGTAAATAAAGTGGATATTTAATTCCCTCCTAGGGAATTAAAATCTCTTGTCATCTGTGGTATGCAAAGCAGATAATGATAAAACTTCAAAAGGGAGTATTTGCTGTGCATCATTCCATCTATAAAGACTGAACTTTGAAGTGATATGGAAATAGATACTACAGATATAAAAAGAATACCACATAAAGTAACATAGATAGCTAGATCTATAGAGAGAAGTAAGATTATTTCTTACTTGTCCATTCAGAGAATGAATACTGTGTGTCACCTTATAGAACTGAAATGATTGTTTATGTTGTATATACTGTGACTCTCAGTTTTTTTTTTAGCAGTGATAATATCTGGAAAATAAACTCCATTGCAAGTGAAAATAGTTGAACAGAAGTTCCTTTTATTTTACAAGCAATTGCTTTTGGACCTGCTACATTGTCTATTGATTTTTTTCTAGGGAAACTAATGCCATTGTCAGGTCTTAATTACAAAGTAGACACTGTATCAGATTATCAGTTGAGAGGATGAGTGATTTAAGGAAAGTGTGTATTAATGTCCTCCCATGTGAACAAAAACTGGCTCTGAAAGAATAGTACTCATGAGTTGCTAGGGAAATTTCTTTAACCTATAGTTTGTTACATGTTCATACACGAAAATAAGAGACCAGACTAACATTATAAAAAGTGATGCAAAAAAAGCTATCAATTTAGGGAAATAATTTAATATTAGGGTGATAGCATAATTAATTACCTAACAATTCCACAATATTTGGTATAGAAGCAGTGTCTTAGATAATCACCTGTGTAGTTATTAGTCAATTTGATCAACTTTAAAAACATGACAGCAAAGCTAATATGTTTCACACATATGTTTACTTCCAGATACAGAGTAGTTTTCATCATGTAACTTATTGAAACCTTGGCAATAAAAAAAAACTAGGCCTATTTTATGTGTTTGCTCTAGTTAGGATCTGTTATGCATTCATTCTTATTACTGATTACTTGCTAACAAATGTTGAGAAATGAAATTGCTAACATGCCAGCTGATGAGAAATAGACACAAACCTTTCCCAGATTGCCTCAAATCCAGTGTTTCCTGATCTTTCTATGGGCACTGATATTTTGGAAAATGTGATAACGTGGACTCTTTCTGTAAGAGAATGAAATGAGAATGAAATATCAAGGGGTTCTTAGACTGCTGAGTTACATTCAGGGACAAAAATCTCAGCTCAAATTCAGAGGCAAAGTAGATATCCACTATTTACTCTAGCAAAAGAGCTTCCCCAACCACCATTATTATTAAGCCACTTTGATGAACCACAATATATAATTAATATTCCTTATCATAGATACTCAGACTCACATTTTATATAAATGAAGAATACTACAATAATTTTTATATAATTATGACTTGAATTCAAGATTTATGGAATTTTTTTCACTTTTTTCACCTACCTTTTTTTAAAAAAAATTGTGGTATTACTGAAGCATTTTAGATGAATTCCAGACTCCACGTCACTTTCACTTCTCCGCTATGTACTTGAGTGAACATCTCCTGGGCATGGGGAGGAAGGTGAAGACATTTTCTCCCTTGATATGATACCACTGTGATGTTAATGAAATACGAATGAAATGGACACTTATTCTTCAGTATTATGGAACCAGAGATTTGAGTCCCAGTCCCCAGACTCCATGGGTTCCACATGCCAGGTTCAGCTGCTCTCCTCTATATACCAAATGAAGATTTGAGTAATGATGAAAGGCAAAGAAAGGAGGGGTATTCCAAGTCAGGCAGCCACAGGAATAGATAATTCAGTGAATCTTAAATTATCTCTGGTGTACAAAAACTAGCTTAAAGATTAAACAGCAAAGAACTTGGGCATAGGATGCAAAATGTATGTAATGATTCACCCATACTGGTTGGAGTGTGGCTTGATTGATCATTATTTAAGTCTTCATTTTGAGAAGGGTTTTAGAGTTACTATTGTCACCACTTGGAAGGATCAGAAGTCTGCTCAGAATAAACAAGTCAATGTTGCCTGGTGAATGAGCTGTCATGAGGAGGCTTGGCTATTCCTTTTATAAAGGCAGTTTCTGCACTCCTTATTATAAAGATGTTATCAATTAGTTCTGTCCTTCCTGGATTCCAACGTGATTCCAATGTAGAGAGAATAGCTCAGAAAAAAAAATCACAGATACAAAATGAAGACAAGGGTGCCACTTTTCTCATTAAGTTGTAAGCCCAATTAAGAAGTTAGTGTTTTTCAGCAAAACCAGTTCAAGTACCAAGTACATTATGAATAGTCTAATTATATTCAAGTTTTATTTTTTCAAAATATTAATTTATAGTAATACTATGTCCTGTTGTAAAGCTCTGCCACTTGAGCCATGCTTTCAGCCTAGTTTTTACTGGTTAATAGGAGGTAAAGTCTGCCTGGGTGGGCTTTGAACACCATTCCTCCAGGTCTCAGGTTAGAGTGTCTAGGATTACAAACATGAGCCATGAGTGCTTGGCTTATTTTCCCATTTTAATTTTGTTTGAATTGGTATCCAAACAGACATTATTCATGGCTTTATTTTTTTAAATGGCTTCAATATGACAATTCAATATGAACAATTCTCTCCTATTATATATTTAAGTGTTTGCTTCCCTGTGGCATCACACAACCTTCTCAAGTCCCTGTTTTTTTGAGTTGTTAGGCTTGGCTAAATTCAGATCAAATTAATCTTCCTTAGTCCAGGAAAATTTTCATACATGATGCACTGTATTTTATAGCCAGTGCTTTGTAAAAGTGATATTTTATTTTAGGAATTGTTTATACCCAGAAATTGTAATCTTTTGAGAAAAACAAAACACTGAAACTAATTCTTCTTTAACAACTCATCTCCCAAAGTCTCTGTGGTATACTGCCATCAAAATATTAGTCACTAATATGTTATATTAATTTAGAAAGCTACAGTTTCACGTAGGTTTCTTTCTATTTACTTAAATTATTACCTAACGTATGAATTTTGGTCCCTCCTCCCTTTCTGCTGTCCTTTATTCTATCCTTTGAAAACCAAGCTATCCTTAGTTCCCATAGCAGCCTTTACCAAGATAGATAAATATTAGCATCATGGTTGAAATACCAAAGCACGGTGCCAACAATTATCCTGCAATTTGTGTGTTGGCGTAATAACACACAGTGAGTCCAGCATATTGCTAATAGCTATTGAGAGTAGCAAGCTAGTCTCTAAACATATTAAAATGCCTCAGAGGAGTTCTTCAACACAGCATAATCAAGATTTGGTGATATGAGTTTCTTTGTTTGGACTTGTTGTGAATTTTGCTTTGTGTTATTGTGTATGTGGAAATTAGTACCGACCTTCATAAATTGGCTTAGATAATAATACAGATCAACAGAAGGAGATTGAACTAGCCAGATGAAGCATACACAAATCACTGGGAAAGAATGTATTATGTTGTGAATTTTAATTTGGAAATGAGAATGTAAGGTCATAGTTGATTTAATTGGGGCTTGTCTGAAATATGTGCTGGTATCTGTCATCTCAGAACTGAAATGTTTTGGTTTGTTAAGATGTGATTTGCATTACTGAGAAAAAGGATACTCCCAGGAATAGATGAGTCTTTGTCTAACATAAATTATTAAGCTGGTTTATTTTCATTCTTATTCTCTTTTAAGGTAATATTGACAAAATAGGTATTATTATTTTTAGCAGTATTAGTAAATATTATGGGGCAAAGGCAAATTAGAAAGTCAAAATTTTTTCTTTCTGTTTTTGGCTATAGTTGATTTTCCAGGAAAACAATTTGAAGAGTATATATTTCTAATATAATTCTGTCCGCTTAAATTAAGAGAAATAGTTTGCTGTCTAAAATTTGAAGCCTTTCTGTAAGACTGAATCCTTTTTTAAAACATACTGGAACTTGGAAATGAGATTTTCTTCAGCCTCCTAGACAAACTTGCACTTTGTTTTGAATCATATTGGTCTTTGATAGTTTGGATTGTATCTCTCTTTATTTTTAGTTTATTGTGTTATGAACCTGCTGCTTGCCACTCCTAATTCTAGTCCTGGGAAAAATTCTTGTTAGTGGTTACTCCCATTCCTTAGGGATATTATATAAGCATTTTATCTCCTAATCTAAGAAATCTGCATAAAATGGGCATTAATATGTGTTATATTCAATAAATAAATTACAGGGCAGGGCATTAGTACTCTCTGCTTTATAGAAAGGCATATATAGTGACTCAAATTTAAAATATATATGGCCTATGAAGCTCTAAGTTCATTTTTGAATATGTATATATGTATATATATATACATTTTCCATATATGTAGGTGAATTTATGAATTTCTGTCAAAAGCAATGTATAAAATTGTATAGAAGTCAAATAAGGTGGCATACACTTGTAATCCTACCACTTGGAAACTATGATCTGAAGCTCAAGACAAATCTGTGCTACATAATGAAAAAAATGTGTCTCAAAAATGTGTATGTACCACACACACACACACACACACACACACACACACACACACACTTTATATATACCTGAACAGAATTATTACCTTCTAAGCTTGATTTAATATGCAATATATATTATAAACTAAACAAAAATATTTCTCCCAGGAACTTGTTTTTAATAACTATTCTCTGATTTAATATGAATGCATCTATATCTAATTTCTCCCTTTTACCTGGAAGCTTTTCAACTATATTAAGACGCATATTATCTCTCTTCTCAAGCCTCTTTTCTATGTGTCAAAGCACTCTAATTTGTCAACTGTTTTACTCTATGTCATCATGTAATGACACTTTATAATTCTAATTACATGCCTTTAAATCACAATATCAAAATTCTGCTTGTACTGATGAGAACCAAGCACCCTATTCAAAAATGTTCTGCTAGTGCATTAAGATTATTATTTACTTATATCTGAACATTTTACTGTTGGTTTCTCTAATCATGAAGAACCACACAATATTTATGGTCAACTAATTTTTATGTCTCTCTTTCTGTCTCTTTTCTCTTTGTCTCTTTGTCTCTCTCTCTCTCTCCATTTTTTCATTTTATTACTCCTTCCTTTCATTCCTTTCTGCCTATTATTTTAATAAATGGGAAATACTTTGTCTTTTATATCACATGGCTGCTTGAAGCTCTAAGTACTTTTTCTAACCTATTCTATCATGGAACACATTGATTATGATTTCTAGCTTTAAGTTCCTTTGCAAGAGGAGCTGTAATTAGCGTTACTCAAAAATATCCTTCCTTCTCAGCTTTAGTCCTTTCACAGAAATACGAGCCTAAGTTTTTCTTCTTCTTCTAAATTTTGAGGACTTGAGCAAAATGGTGAGACTCTAAATTTAATTTCTATATTTCTAAAATGCGTTAACAGAGGTGCATAAATTAGTTGAAATAATACATGGCTTTACTATTGTACGTCACACTTGATAAACATACATTTTCTTCTTATTGTTGAGTTTATATGTACAAATATTTTTTTCCCAGTCATGGGGCCTGAACTCTGGGCTGGGTGCTGTCCCTCAGCTCTTCAGCTCAAGGCTAGCGCTCTACCACTTGAGCCACAGCTTATATGGTGCTGAGGATTCGAACCCAGGGCCTCATGCATGCAAGGCAAGCACTCTACCACTGCTCCAATATATGTACAAATGTTTATTAATGTCAATGTGAAACAGAATTGTAGAGACAAATCTTCAATTAAGAAATGATTTGAAGCTGGGCACCGGTGGCTCACACCCATAATCGTAGCTACTCAGGAGGCTGAGATCTGAGGATCATGGTTCAAAGCTAGCCCAGTCAGGAAAATCGGTGAGACTCTTCTCTCCAATAAACCACCAGAAAACCAGAGGTAGCGCTGTGGCTCAAGTGGTAGAGTGCTAAGCTTGAGCTGAAGAGCTGAGGGACAGCACCCAGGCCCAGAATTCAAGCTCCACGACCAACCAAAAAAAAATTGATTTGAATAATATTGCAATTTGGGACAAATACACAGACTAGGGTAATTTTTAATATATCCTAGAAATAAAAGAAAAGAGAAAAGCTACATAAGGCCTTTTAAAGGGAAGCTTACTGACATTTGTAGCATTCTATAAGCAGTAGTAAGCTCTGATCATCAAGTGACTGCTGTTATTAAAAGTGGTAGCAGGCTATTCCTTTTTGTGTGTGTACATACAAAATCTATAATTAAAGAGATATACAATCCAAACTCTCTTAAAGGCTAACATTTTTTAAATCATGTTGTCTAAGAATTCTAGTATGTTTTAAGGAAGGATTCAGCGTTACAGAAATGCTTCAATTTTTAGCTAGCAAACCATTTCTCTAATTTTATTAATAACCATTTGTTTAATGAAAGCCAATAGAATTTATCTATCAGATATGCTCTTTTGAGCTTTGAAATCAGTATGTCAGAAAAGCGTTCTTACATAAGCAATTAGCTATTTTTGTAATAGTTTCCCCTATCAAACAAACCATGTGAATAACTCTTCCTTCTTGGTCTTTCCTAACTTCATTTGTCAGGATTTGACACAAGTAACTCCAGTTTGACCCCAACAACTTTCACAGCTCCTAAACTCATATTGGTTTTTAAGCCTTGTTCTTAATAAAACGTTGATTAATTTCTCCAAGTCAAGGCATAAAGAGAACATTTGCATATTTTGAACTTAAAGCAATACTTAGTTCTTTACTATATTGTGACAAATACATTCATCCTGGGAAACACAACAGATATTTGCTGCTATCCTATTGACATCTGGTTTGAATAAATTCTCCAATATAAATCTTTCCATTTTTTTCTTTATCTTAGAAACAAGTAAGCACATTAAGAAATGAAATGATCAGTTTATTTGTACCTACAGCTCAGCAGTATCACATATAACCAAAGAAAAATGGTAGAAAGCTTCCCACTTCTCTTCATACCCCTTGAATTTTTATTCATTTTTTTGTTTGCCTGTTTTTGTGTCAGTCCTAGGGCAGGAACTGAGGGTCTGGGTGCTGTCCCTGAGATTTACTTGCTCAAAGCTAGTGTTGTACCACTTGATACACAACTCTACTTTCTGCTCTTTTTAAATGTTTAATTAGAGACAAGAGTCTCAAACCATGATCCTCAGAGCTCATCCTCCTAAGTAGCTAGGATTACAGGTGTAAGTCACTGTCATTCTGCGCTTGAATCTTTATTTATGTCATTATGTACATACCATTAATCTATATAAATGTCGTTACAGAGGCAGCTTTTTTCCAATATAGTAAAAAAGTATAAACTAGTTGAATATATTTTGATATCTACTGATCCTCATCCACAAGTACCATTTAATTTCGATCTGAGAGACAGTTCTGACATGCAATCATCTGGCTCCCTATTAGAGTCTAATTGGGAAGTATAATGGGTCCAATATCTTTTTATGTAATAAGTGGTCTATAAGCAGGAATTCTCTTCTCTTTTTTGATGATTTTACATGATAAATTGGTGATAGAAACCTTCGTTAACTAATGTGTTGCTGATTTCTGCGATCTCTTTTCAAAATTAGCCTCCTTTAATATGAGAGAAGTCCCATAATCAAACCAGTAATATTTTTAAAGGAATACTATGAGCAAGGTACTGTACTTGGCTCTGTGATTCAAATGCTTCTAAATCTCTTTCCTATTATTTGGCTCTGAAGGAGCTATCTTAAAATCTAATTTTTCCAGAAATCAGCAATAGACAATCAGATTTGTATTTGGAGTTCAATTAGAAATATACTTATTAAATCATATTAAATCATTTCAAACTTTAAATCTACAGAAGTCATTCAAGAAAGAATTTATTAAATATTTTCAAATTATTATCAGAGATATTTAGTTATATATATATATATAGATACACACACACACACACACACACACACACACACACACACACACACACACACACACACACATCCAAATAGCCAAGCTGGGTACGGTGATGAAACTAGAGTTTTAGACTCCAGGCTTAAACTCCAGGAATTTCATATGTCTGTTTTTGCCACTCACTCATACACCAAATTAACAGACATAATAAAGAGCAGAGAAAGTAGATTTATTACAGGGTACGGGCATTCCTTAGGAAGACAGTACTTTGATCTTTGGGATCCTCTACTGGGAGGACCAGTAGAAGGACATGAAAGAAGAAGAAGAAGGCAATGTTACTGTCCCACAGATTTTGTTCTCACTCTCTAATTCTGCATGGAGGATGGAAAACAATGCTGATAGAATGATGTAAAACCTACAGAATTATTTCAGCATTGAGCATCAGGTAATTCTCTTAAAAGCAACTGAACATTATCTAAGTTTTAAAAAAAACCAATTCCCTTATCCTTCATTGGGATACAGATATTTGTTTTAGGTTCAATAGGGAAAATATGGACAGGGGGTGAGAAAGTATGTATACTTAAAGCAGTTCCCAGGCACAGGTGTGTTCAGAAATGTTCAGAGGTAGTTGTAAAGATTGATAAGGTGCCACCTTGTTTCAGGAAGTGTCATTGATGCCTGGCATGTTATCTAGTCCCTTCTGCTTTCAATGGTTTTCTTCACTTCCAATTTGGCTGACTGAAAATTGATTGCAGAAGAGAATGGCTGAGGGCAAAAAACACTGATACAAAGTGAAGAAGGCTGGGATGCCTACTGGATAATTTGTGGGTCTAAGTAAGGAGTCAGTGTTTCTAGCAAAGGTGATAGTTGGTGTTTCTAGCAAAGGTGATATACACACCTCTTATAATGACACATACCTGTTATCCCAGCTATGTGGGAGATGCATGGGAAGATCACAGGATGAGGCTGTCCAATGAGCAGAAATATAAGACACTATCTAAACAATCGCTAAAGCAAAATTGACTAGAGGTGTGGCTCAAAGTAGAAGAATGACGGCCTAACTAGCAAGTGGAAAGCCCAGTGTTCCAACTCAAATGCTACCAAAACAGAAAATTAAAAAGATATATAAAATAGAAAATGATTTCCAAAGAACTAGTTTACCTGTTGGTTTTACAGGTTTTCATGAGGGTGAGTAGTATCTTAACAGCTTAACTAAGAAACTAGTGGTTAACTAATTGAAAAATCATCATAGGTTAGAAGATATTTTTTCTTTTGGTCATTCATGGGGCTTAAACTCTGGGCCTAGGCACTGTCCCTCAGCTCTTCAGCTCAAGGCTGGTGCTCTACCACTTGAGCCACAGCACCACTTCTGGCTTTTTCTGCTTATGTGGTGCTGAGGAATTGAACCCAGAACCTCATGCATGCAACTCAAGTATTCTACCACTGAGCCACCTTCCCAGCCCAAGTTGGAAGATCTTCCATGAAAGAAAAGTGGAGTGTCAAGACACCACTAGTGGGACACTAGTGGAGACTGTTGTTCCATTCCCATTTGTTCATTTACTTATCAAATATTTATTTGGTAACACCTTAATACCAAGTATTTTACATTTATAAAAAAGGTAAGAGGAGCCAAGCAAAGGTCTAATGTACTTAGAGGTTGAGGAGGACCAGTAGAAGGACATGAAAGAAGAAGAAGAAGGCAATGTTACTGTCCCACAGATTTTTTTCTCACTCTCTAATTCTGCATGGAGGATGGAAAACAATGCTGATAGAATGATGTAAAACCTCCAAATTATTTCAGCATTGAGCATCAGGTAATTCTCTTAAAAGCAACTGAACATTATCTAAGTTTTAAAAAAAAACCAATTCCCTTATCCTTTTTACAGAGAAAAATCTTGATGCTTTAGTTTTTCTCAGGAGAGAAAAAAAATGTAGGCTTCATAATTGATATTTATGGTTTAGAAATGTTAACAGTATTCATCAATTCATTTAAAATGTTCAATTACCTGAAATAATTTCAAAAGCAATCCACACAATAGCTTATATAAATGTTCATAGTTATTTCCTAGAGTCAAAAAGTATAACAACTTGCAGGTCTCTTAGCTCCTGAATGGGTAAACAAAAGACAGTATATCCATAGAGTAAAATATTATTTGTATATTAAAAGGAATGTAGTACTGATACATGCTACAATATGAGTAAACCTTGAAAACATCATGTTAGGGCAAAGGGAATACCGTAATGGCATAGTGCCATTTAACAAGCACGGGGCCCTGAGTTCAAACTCTAGCAGCACCTAAATGGAAATATCATGCTAAGTGAAAAAAATCTAGACAAAAAAATCCACATATTTTGTGAGTTAAATGAAATATCCAGAAATTGAAAATAACATAGAATAGAAATTTTGTCATGGACCATGAAGTCAGAGAAATGGGGGACAGTTGTTAATAGACATGTGATAATGAATTTTATGAATATAATTAAAACCTCTGGATTGTCAACTCTGTGAGGGTGAATTTTATATGTGAGTTATCACTGAGACACAGCATATTGTATTTTAATATAAAAATATATTTTCATGAAAAATATATTGCCCAAACAAAAATAGATACTCTACATTTTTTGAAATCTCTTTTTTTTTTTTTTTTTGGGTCCGGTCGTGGGGCCTGAACTCTGGGCCTGGGCGCTGTCCCTCAGCTCTTTAGCTCAAGGCTAGCGCTCTACCACTTGAGCCACAGCGCCACTTCCGGCTTTTTTCTTTTTGCTTATGTGGTGCTGAGGAATCTAACCCAGGGCCTCAGGCATGCAAGGCAAGCACTCTACCACTGAGCCACCTTCCCAGCCCCTGAAATCTCTTTAATATTTGACTTAATGAGAATAATTGGATTTTTGCCTTCAATGTAATATATTATTTGGCTTAAATATGTAAGAAAATCTGACCCTAAAAAAAGAGTAACCTGTCACCTTGTAATCTACTCTCCCTGCTTCTTGTGTCACCATGTTTCCTCTTCCTCTCATGCATGCTCACACTGTAATTCCCTCTGCGTGTGCAAGGCAGTTGGGTGTGGGAGTTTCCCCAAAGCCAAACAATGTGACCACCCAACCTTGCACTCTGAGCCTCATTATAAATGGAAAAGGAGGTAGGGGACAAAAATCTAACTTAATACAGATATGTTGTTGGAAAAGGAGGAGTATTACAATAGGCTGTCCAGATAAGTGTGAATGTGTTTTCTTTGATAATATATTAATACTTGGCAGGTAGTGATCTTGAAGTTACTTGAAGTGTAGAATCTGAAATCTCCAAATGATGTCATGTGGCTGCAATTATTCAAAGGCTTACCTGGACTAGGAAGATGTAGAAGGTTCATTCACATATCAGGCAGTTGTAGATGGTAATTCACTGATGCTCAGCTTAGCAGTCTCTTACTATTCTTTAATGTGAGTTCTCCGTGTAACCTTGGCTTCTCATAGCATGGTAGCTCAATTGCAGGAAGAAATATTCCTAGTGAGAGAGAAGAAGCTTTACAGAGGTCTTTAGGTCTAACCTCGGAAGTTGGACAAAATAGCAGGGCATGTCTAGATCTGAGGACAATAAAATAGACTCCACTCCTTTTTTTATGGGAAGACTGACAAAGAATTTACAGCTATGTTTCACTATAGACCTTTTTCTCTTTCTTTTCTTTTGTCTGACATTTTTAATGCCATACACATGTTAGAGCTTGGCAAATATTATGAGTAAGTGTGTGTGTGTGTGTGTGTGTGTGTTCATATGTATATGTGTATACTGTATACTATTGTAACTTCTGCTTGAAATTCAAAGCACTTCAATTGGACTTTTGTTTCAATTATTTAAGATTTATTGCCAAATACATACATTTAATAGAAAATGAGACCAGAGTGCTTTGTGGGTTTTTATTACACACCCATTCCTTTTAGGTTATGAAATTATAGTTTTGTTGTTAACATTAATTATTTAAGATAATTTTTCAATGTGAAATAAAAAGAACAATATAAATCGAATTTTGAGTATGTACCTCAGTTTCAGCCTATTGTTTCTGAATAAACAATTCCATTTTCTCTCAATGTTTATTGAGATAGGGTGCCTCGGTATTGCCCTTAAGGGTTATCTATTGGCAGTAGTCATAAAATGTACCAGTGCTTAATTTATGTAGTTACTTAATTATAACCTACTTTAGAAGACATTAAACCCACACAACCTTAAATAAAAATGTGTTTTGTAACATGGAGATCAAAGAGTTAGGAAAAATATTTTTAAAAGCTGGTTACATTTTTCAAATTGCTTTTTACATGTCCTAAGCTGAAAATGTCTTTTAAGCTTTAAGATTTTCTGGGAAAGGTAATATCTTACATAGGCCCAAGTTGGAAATGCTAACTTGTTATTAAGCATTTATGTCATTTGGGAATTTTGACAGTTATTGAAGTGTGCTAAAAGCATCATTCTTTCAGCTGCTCCTAGAAGTTGATTCTGGAAATCTGCTTTGAAATTTCTTTCTGAAAGGCTTATTCATTCTGTATAGAAAATTAAGCCTTTTTTCTGCTGGAAAATGGGAGAGTGTCTGATTGTCAGTGGAGGTGTTCGGTTGGGCATACCTGCTGTTACTGATCAGGCTAAGTAATGTACTATGCTTTCTTAAAAGAACAGTATGAGGGAAGTAAAGCATGATTGACAGATCAGCAGACAAATTCTTAACACTAAATTCGTTTCAAAATATTTGGTGGAAAAACATTATAAATCTTAGAACTCAGTGTAAAACCTTTTTCCAGAGCATTGCTATCAACCCTCAGTTTTTTCAGTCCCAAAGCATAATTGGTCACCATTACTAAGTGAAATAGCATATTACCTTACTATGATATAATGAGTGTCTCTCAGGAGCCCTCTGGCTATTTTAGTCACTTCCTAAAACCCACATGATGTAAATATTAAATATTCTTGAGGGAAAGATGTAGAATTATGAGGAATCATTTCAGCTAAATTTTTACTGGCAACTGAACTGTCATTAAGGTAAGTTTCCAGATTTGATCTGAGCCAGCTGCTGCACCTTGTACCCTAGAAAAAAAGAGGAGCTCTTGTGATTCACAGACTGTTCTAAATTGCATAATACTTCCCAAATGTCTGTCACAATCCCAGTGTGTTTCTTAAATGCTGCAAGTGCCTCATATTTGCTTGTGTTTTATTGTGGCCTAGCTAGGTGGTTAGCTTCACTGATTAGTCCATTTTGGAGAGTCATACTTTAGTGAAGGGACTCTGGGTTTCCTTGTACAGAAACAATTTTATGAAGTTTGTTGATGGAAGACCCATGATGCCTTGACAAACTACTTAACCTTAACTTGTCTGTCTTTCTGCATTTAGACTTAAGAGCATGTAGTTGCACAATAACCTGTTCTCTAATTATTTCATTATTTTTCCATTTATCCATTCATTGATTCTCAGATCCATTGAACACGTAATGTATCTCACTGAGCAAGGCATTTGCCTTGTTT
This sequence comes from Dipodomys spectabilis, assembly GCF_019054845.1. Lineage (NCBI taxonomy): Eukaryota > Metazoa > Chordata > Mammalia > Rodentia > Heteromyidae > Dipodomys > Dipodomys spectabilis. The sequence goes on from NW_024871042.1 coordinate 695,380, forward strand.
ATATAGTAGAAATAAAGTTGTATTTGCTGTTTTCCCTCAAATTACGCTCATGAAGAAGAAAAACTCATATACAGGTCACTATGAATGGAGTGGTGCTATTGTAATTATTAAGGTTATTTCTTCACATAAACTCTTTTCCATACAAATGATCATCTTTGAAATGCTAGAGATGTTGCTATCATAAAAAGTGGTGATTGAAGTGGTAATGAAAAGATGGAAAGTTGGGGTTTATAAGGTGAAAAGGATGGTGCAGAATTGTACGCGTAGTAGAAGGCACTATATTAGGAAATCACAAGAATAAGGAGGATTTGAGTTTGGAGGATTTTGAATCAACTCTTGCTCAGGGTAAGATTAAGCAGTATTGAAAAGCATTTTTATGGGCTGGAAGTATGGCTCACATGATAGAGTACCAGCCTGTGAACAAAAGCATCAGACTCTGAGTTCAAGCCCTGGTCCTGGTGGGAAATAAAAAACACTGTTATTTAACTAAAAGTATAATGACATCTCTAGATCCATAAATTTGTCTTTACTTCTAAGTATTTGTATTTACTTCTAAGACTTCTAAGTCTAAGTATTTGTTCTCATTTACTTTTGGATACTGCTCTATTAACTAAAATCAACCTCTAGATTACTATTTTATGGCTTCAAACAGTTTTTATTTAACTTTATTATTTTACTTTTTATTTAACTTATAAAAACTTTAGACACTGGCTACGTTTAGATACTGATCTATTAACTAAAGCCACCCTTTGGGCCTATTCTATGGCTTCAGTTTTTTTCACAATATTGCGAAGAATTTATTGCAATGAACTCTTGAAGATGAGCAGAAGATGAGATTGTTTATTGATTAATTGAAAAAAATTGAAAGAACAGATGATTTGAAAAATCAATGAATACATGCCAAAGCTAATCGGTAATTTGGAACTTCATAGTAACCAATGAATTCTATACTCTATTGCATTGTGGCTACACTCTTTGCCATTAACAAAAATCACATTGAAAAGGATCTCTGTGCTGAGAATGTAGCTTTGTAGAAAGTTCTTGCCTAGTATTCATGATCCTTGGCACTGGAAATGATCCAAAAACTAAAACCCTATTCAGTTGTGATGTTTGCCTTTAAATTAATAAATTTCCTTGAGTCAGAGTTCAGTCACTAGAATGATTAACCCACCATTGGTATAATGTCTCCCTAAGTGTTGATAGATTTTGTTGATCCTATTAACAATTATATTTTCTCATTCATCTCCTCAAGCTGTTTCACTGTAGTTTCTATTGTCTTGTTATAGTCATGTATTTGTTGACTATGTACTGATAAGGTACTTTGGGATAGTGACTTTGTTATTATCCTATCACTGATGCTAGACATAAGGATAGATTCTTTTAAAAAGTAAAACATAATCCTTAAAAAGTTAACAACATAACTACCATATAATACTGCTATACACTATGGGGCATATACTGAAGTAGTGTAATTCAAAGCAGCATACAATAGAGATATCCAGCATATACTGAAGGAGTGTAATTCAAATCAGCATACAATAGAGATATCCAGCATATGAATGTTTACCTCAACAGTATTCATAATAGACAAGGTATAGAACCAGATTAAAGGCCCACTAATAGATGAATGAAAGAAAGTAAGATATCCACATTGTGAAGTATTATCGAGACATAAATTTTTTAAAAAATCTTATCATTTGTAGGAAAATACATGAAATTGGAAATCATAGTGTCAAGTAAAACCAGTCAGGCTCAGGGAGAAAAATACTGTATGTTTTCTCTCATATGTGGAACCTAAGTGTAAAGAAAGAAAAAAGGGGACTATTGGGACAAGAAATGGGAAAAGGGATAAGAGGAGTAGAAGTATATTATGTAATTAAAATCATTAAAATTTGCAACGTAAGTTAAAAATCAGGAATGTAGAGAAGGTAGGTAAGGTAGAAGGTGAAGGGAAGGGAAGAAAGAGTAATGGAAAAGGGTTGAGTATGCATGTATAGAAATAACACAGTGACCCCCCCCTCACATTTATAATTAATGTGTCAATAAATATAGATGAAACATATAAACATTAACTGTTTGGGGAAATGAGGGGCTTTTTGTACACAGGGACAGTGTTAAAAACTTTTCTTATACATCCACTAGCACTTTGACAATTAAATCAAATCTGAGAGTTAAATCTCCCATGTTTGTAAGAGTACAAAACCAAAGCAGGAAGGAATGCAATCTAGTTGATTTCAAAGAATATAAAAATCACTGTCAGCATTATAGTTGTTAAAAATTACATAACTATTTTGATGTTTCCTAGTATCTAATGCTACCAGACCTTGGTGAGAAAACTTTCTCTTTTTTTTTTAATGTTTTTGAACCTTAGTTTTTTGTTACTTACAAGTACTTTTTCCTCCTTATGAAGTATGGTTTTTTTACATTATTTTTTAATATAGAAATAAACATAAGCAAAGCTACAATAGGTTTTTTTGGTTTAATAGCTTGTGCTGCTATAAGCCAAAAATGAAAATCCATTATTAGAATGTTCCCCCTGCCAGGTTTTTATTACTAATACGTTGTTTATTTTTAATCATCTTTTGAATTATTGACTATTTGATGGTGTCTTGTAGCAGCAATTCCTATTTGTTTTATATACTTTGTAGAGTAGGTTTCATGTTTCTGCCTCACTTCATTATATGTAATGGCTTAGCTTTTGAAATCATTGCTTGATATAAGAGCTGTTAATTTGCTTTAACACATCATCATCTGAAATAGCTCGGATTTTGTATGGTTTTGTAAAAGCTTTATCTGGAAATACTCTGAAAGGTGCTTTTTTTATTGTCCATTTATAAGAAAAATGTTTATGATTCCTCCTGGTATTCTTGTTACATGCAAAGATATTAAGCAGATGTTCAGATTGGTTCTGCTACATATTATTAAAATGTATATATTCAGATTTCAAAGCAATTGATAATTTCACTCTGACATTATTCTTTCAATATTTTACTATCATTTCACCTCATTTTTTCTTTTTTTTTTCATTTCACATCACTTTAGCTTAAGGCTTCCAGCAAGTGTTTTACTACTTAACCTTTAGCTAATTGCTTCTTTTTAACTCAGCCTGACTTCACAGAACGATAGATCTATTTTCTCTAGAAGGCTTGCCTACAAGTCTAGAGTGCAGTGTGTGCCCTATCATGTTCTCTTCAGTTACTCCTCTGAGGCACCAAGAGATTGTTGTATCCCAGAAAGTCAAATTCTTAGAAGAGAGTGTCAGATGAACATACAAGAATCATCAGGGCAGTGATAATGATAATTCAACTTCAATTGCTTCTTAAAGTCCGTTACTTCCAAGAAGTCTAGAAATGATATGAAAAGAGCTGTTTGCCTTACTGGAATTTTGTTCCTCATTACCAAATTGCTAAAGAAGGTTGTGACAAAATAGGAGGAATCCAGAATTAGATAATTATTATGAGGATTGTGATGGTGGATGATGGTGATGATAGTGATAATGATGATCATAACATATACCAAACAGTGATGATACATTGAGCATCAACTGAAGACTTTTAGGCAGTATCTTGAGCATGAGTCAGATGATTTCACTGTTAGTCTCTATGTTTCCTATTATTTTATAATGAATAATCATAAATTTAGTGGCTTAATGCAATATGCATTTATTATCTTAGTCTCTGTAGGTCAAAGGCCTGGCACTCCTTAGCCCCAGGGTCTTACAGGGTCTGACAAGACAGCAATCAAGAGTTCAGCCAGAGCTAGATTCTCCTCTGGAGGATGCACTTGGAACAGTTGTGCTGTTAGTTGTTGGCAACATTCGGTTACTTGTGGTTGTTGGACTGAGAGCTTTGTTTTGTGTTGGCTATTGGCCAGAGGCTATCTTCAGTTCCTAGAGGCTGCCTAGCTTGGTTATGAGGCATTCTTCAACCTAGCTACTTGCTTCCTTTCTGCCATTGTTTGGAGACAGAAAGACTGCTGAAGGACAGATGTTACAAGTTAATTGTCTATATCCCATGCTTGTTATATTCAACAGGATATTACAAAAGAGTGTACATAGGAGGTAGGAACCATATGAATTTCTTAGGATTTTTGTACATGACAGCCAGATATTGTTACTTGTATCCAATGTCTACCTTTTTTTTCTACTTAAGAAATAGGTTATTATGGGCTGGGAAGGTGGCTCAGTGGTAGAGCACTTGCCTTGCATGCCTGAGGCCCTGGGTTCGATTCCCCAGCACCACATAAGCAAAAAGAAAAAAGCCGGAAGTGGCGCTATGGCTCAAGTGGTAGAGCGCTAGCCTTGAGCTGAAGAGCTGAGGGACAGCGCCCAGGCCCAGAGTTCAGGCCCCACGACCGGACAAAAAAAAAAAAAAAGAAATAGGTTATTAGTTGGATATTTGGTCACCCAGGATAAAGGCTTTATCCCTTAGCTTCTGTTATAGCTAGGTTTGGCGATGTCACCAAGTTTGCCAGTGGAGTGAGTTAAAATAAAACAGACCCCAGAGGAAACTTTTGAGGCTAACCTACTCCTGACTTTAATATGAGAGAAAATAAAGTTTTATTTCAAAGTCTTCGTGTTTTGGGATATCTCTTACAGGATACTTCTTTGGGTTCTTCAGCAGCTGGCTAGCTCCAGGACAGTGTCTTGACTCCACTCAGTAACTAGTACCCTGTGAGGTACAAACTGGCCTATTCAGCTCAATATTACACCAGGAGAAGCTTTCTCTTTTAACATTGTGTGGAATGAATCCAGTCTTAGCCATCTCTCTCTCTTTCCACTAACCTTCATACTCATGTTACAGTGTGTAAATTTTTTTTAAAGGAAATTGAAATCAACTGTAGGTTCAACTTAAACCCAATCAGAACATTCTGTTTCCTGACTCAGGGTAAGAATCTGGATATGTGCCAGTCTTAGAAGAATGAATTGAAATCTTTTGCCAAAAAATTCACTTATCCTCATAAGTAGCAATAGTTCTGATCCACTATACTTTCCATTCTAGCCCACTTCTATCCTGAGAAGAAACAGACTTTACCTTGACTCTTGAACCTATTGCTTGGTGAACAGTAATTGAACAAATTCAACCATTTTATGTAGGGAATGATATAGAGAAGACTCCCAGGGAGAATAGCATAAAGAAGAATATTGAGAGAATTATTCTGTCTCATTGTCTGCAACAGGATTGGTCTTGGCTGACTCAGGGAGTATCATGGGAGTGGTAAGAAGTAGTACCCTTGATGCATGGACATGACCTAGGAGACTGGAATGCTAAAGTGACTTACCACATTCATGTAGTAGATCCTTTCCAAATTGCTTATCCGTCTTCACATCTATATTCTTTATTTATGTGGCAATGAATTTATTACTTTTTTTTTTTGCCGGTTGTGGAGCCTGAACTCTGGGCCTGGGCTCTTTAGCTCTTCAGCTTTTCAGTCCCTCAGCTCTTCATCTCAAGGTTAGCACTCTACCACTAGAGCCACAGCACCACATCCAGCTTTTTCTGCTTTATGTGATGCTGAGGAATCAAACCCAGGGCCTCATGCATGCAAGGCAAGCACTCTACCACTGAACCCTTATTACTAATTTTTAAAACACCCAAGTAACTCTTGTTTACTGTAGCATGTTGAACAACACAAAGGGGTAGCTTCTGAGTTTAAACCAAATGCTTTCTTAGGAAGCCTCCTGCCTGCCAGTGTTCCTTTCACTTCTTTTAGACTTACATTGATAAAATGTCCTACTTTCAAAAACTGATACCTCACTCAGTGCTTCTCATATTCTATATTTTGGTGATTAGAGTTTTAAAATAGTTTTGCCTAAATGAAGACTAATGTATTCAATACAAAGTAGACAGAATTGCCCAGCACTTCGGAGATTGAATAAAAGTAAGGATTCATTTGTTTTTCTCAGTAGGCATTTATAGCTAAGTTAAGAACTAAAAGGCTTAAATAAATGAAACAGTGGGAAAGAAGAAGAGCTAGTCTAGTTTTGATTGGTTAATTACCACTATCTGTATTTGTTAGGTGTATGTATGAAAAGAGAAGACACTTAAGATTTGGAATGATCAAAGATTTTTTTTAATTGGCCATGGGACTTAGCAAGGCCTTAAACTATACAGGGAAGGACAAAGAGAATTGAGGCTGCTTTGACAATTTCTTGACATGACCTCAACTTGCCTGAGCATCCTGTAGCTCAGCAGAGGTCTAGTGGGACAGGCAGAGGCATATCCTTGAGAGGTAAGCCCGGGTAGATATAGTTTTTTAAAAAGCAACTCTTTTACAGCCAGGCAACAATGGCTCCTTCCTTTAATACTAGCTACCCAGGAAGCTGAAATCTGTGGATCTCAGTTTAATGCCATCCCCAGCAAGAAAGTTCATGAGACTCTTATCTCCAAATAAACTACCAAAAAGAGCAGAAGTGGAGCTGTGCTAGCCTTGAGCTAGCACAGAGAAAGTGCCAGGAGTGGGGTTGCTCCGATGACAGATAATTAGAACGCTTCTTTCAGCTGGAGATAAAGTCCAGAGCCTCAATCCAGCCATTATCCTGCCCTCAATTCCAGTTCTAGTATAGCCACGTGCATGTACTTGTGAGGACACACACACGCACACGCGCACACACACATATATACACCCACCCACACATACACACACACACACACACACACACACACACACACACACACACACACAAGCTCTTTTAAGACATTCTTCCTGAGAACTGGCATTTAGTATTTTCAAAACAGAAAATGTGTCTTATTAGTATAGCTACCTAAAAATTAATTTAGAAGCATACTTCACGACTGAAAGGCTCTCAAAAAATAAATTAGAAGGTCATATTCATATTATTTGGCATATTTGTTATATTTCTTAAAACCATAGATTTATATCTGCATTGCTGTTCTCTTATTCTTTGGAATCATATATTTCTACAAGTTCTCCAAAAGTAAAACAGTAATCTACAGAAATACTCTTTCCTCATTCACTCATTTGTTTTCTTTTTAAAATTTTATTGATAAACATTTGATAAGGCTAGAGATAAAGAAGAATGCCAGTTGGAACACAGGGCATTCATCTAATCCTAGGAGATTTGTGTGGAGAGGATATGAGTTAAACTCAAGTAACTATATTAAGAGGTAAACATTTCAGAGATGGAAATTTTGGCCATAAATATTTTGCAATTCTCTAAGAAAAATTTTGAGCATAAAATATGAGTAAATTTCAAATGCTTTGGGTACAGGTAAAAGATAGTCCAGATAGGTGACACAGTGTTAATAAGAGCTTCTAAGTGGGAAATTTATGGCTTCCAAATGGTGAGAATGCTATTCTTTCTACCTCAACTACAAAGGAGATGAAGGCAATTGGCATAATTTTTACCAATTTGATAAATACTATATATTCACCATAAAAAGGAAAAATTGAGTGAGGGTTTGTGGCTGGCACACACTGCAATCCCAGCAAGTTGGGAAGCAGAAATAGGAGGATGACAGTTCCAGGTGATCCCAGCTACATGGGAGGCAAAGGTAGAAGGATCCATGTTGAAGGCTACTCCAGGAAAAAAATCAGGAGAGCTAATTTAAAAATCTGAGGATCCTGGGCAGAAAAGTCCTTGAAACTCTAATCTCCAATTAACCATCAAAAAAACCAGAAGTGGTACTGTGGCTCAAGTGGTAGAGTACTAGTTGAGCTGAGGAGCTCAGGGACAGTGCCCAGGTCCAGAGTCAAACCCCACAACCACCAACAAAACCAAAAAAAACACAAAGTATCAGATCTGAAGGTATGGCACACATGGGAGAGCACTTGCCTAGCAAGATGAAGCCCTGAGTTCAAAACACAAGACCTATCAAAAGAAGAGAAAAGAAACACTGAGCCTAATGTCTCCTCTTGTGCTTCCACGTGTTAAAATTGTTGAAGGACAGAAAAGTGAGCTAGTTGCCTTTGGTGTTGCCACAGCCTTCCACATCCTGTTAACAACTCATATGCAAGTACTGAGTATGCATTGCATCTGACCTTTCCTGCAGAAAAGATGTGCCATTTAACACTCTGGATAAAATCTGCCTCTTGAATTTGGAGAATGATATTTTAATGATTGTCTAAGCATTACAAAGTTATTTTATGTCCCCTTTACCTGTTTTCTTACATGCCATTGGGTGCATTCCCTAGAAAGATACACTGAGGTGGTGGGAAAATTTTTGCAAGGATACTCTTAGAACCCTGTGAGAGAATAAGAGATGTAGATAGAGGGGGAAGCTAGTCATAGACTTAGTCCTACTGGAAGAATAAGAGAAGGAGGATCAGACGGAAGCAGACAAGCCAGGCACCAGTGACTCATGCCTGTAATCCTAGCTACCCAGGAGACTGAGATCTCAGAATCGAGGTTTAAAGCCAGCCCAGGTAGAAACATCTGTGAGACTCTTATCTCCAATTAACCACCTCCAACTCAGAAGGGAAGCTGTGGCTCAAAGTGATAAAGTGCTAGAATTAGGTGAAAAAAGGGCAGAGGCAGCACCCAGGCCCTGAGATGGACTAAAATTAATAATAATAATAATAAAAGGACAGGACAGGGGAAGCTAGGCATAGATGTAGTCCTACTAGGAGTACTGTAACATGGAATGGCTCCTTATCCTCAGAGTTATCCCACCTCCAGACATATTTTACTCCTGCCTTTTATGATTCATTCTTTGCCCAACCTGGCAAGGGCATGACCTGACAGGCTTTTCCTGTTATAATTCTTGCATAATTCCACTCGTGTGTGTGTGTGTGTGTGTGTGTGTGTGTGTGTGTGTGTGTGGTGTGTGTGTGTGTGTGTGTAACAGGTTAAAACCCAGAATCCATGGCCTAGTTATGGTCTCCTCATGGACCTACACTAAGCAGCATGTTTCAATGTAAGCTTGCTTTGAATTTGAATGGTGCCATTGTTTACTCGGTGGTTCACAGAGAGCAGCATGTAAAATGAATTCTTTATGAGTTAGCATTCTTCCATGCATTAGTAACTGATCATTTTTGTTACATTGACAGATGCCCAAAGGAACTTGGATATTTTATTGAGATATTTTGTAGGCAAGTAGTTAATTTAAAAATTAGCTACTGCACAGAATGCATGTTGTCACAGAAGTAACCAGCATAAATACATTGGTGATGAATAGGCTTCAACATGCTCTTTTGTTCAAATCTTTCCCTTTGAGTCTTTTTTCAAGGTTCATACATTGTATATTGTGGTAATGATGAACTATCACAATTGATTTTTAAAGAAACTGTATGTCTATCTGAATCTGTAATTGTTCTAAATGTCCCTTTATGAATAAGAATGTTTCTTTTTTACTCTATCCTGGCAATTTTATTTATGCCTCACCTATTTGAAACTTAGCAGTCACTGTTTCTGACACACAATGATTTTACAGTGCTGAGATTTGTTTTAAATGCCTTATATGAGAGAACTGTCTTTGGATGATTTCTGTATGTGTCCTATAGAAGTTATCTTACCACTTTTTATCCAGCATAACTTGCTAAATTCCTGGTGTTTTGTACGTATACAGATACAGGTGGTAAATGTATGTAAGTATCTTAATAATATGTATCCATTATACTTTGTAGACCTAATACATACATAAGGCAAGTATAATGGCCCTAATTAAAAAAATTAAAACCTGAAGGGAAACAGATAATAACGTAGTGCAAACACTCTCTTTCACTAAGTAGGCAAAGAGTAAGTTTGCTGTTTTTCTAAACCAGATTACAAACAATATTACCACTATTTATAACCATTATATGGTTATATAGTTTATATATTTAGACAAAACTAAGGGTTTTGTTACTCCATCATAACTTGAATCATTTTTTAGTAAGTATTTATTCTCTCACTCAAAGGTAACAAAATATCCATGGCACTTGTGATTATCATTGGCTTCCAATGACAATATTCAGGAAGTTTAGAAACTTATCAGGTATGCTGATCTCTGGTTCCACCACAGAACAGAATTTTGAGGTGTTACTCTTGGTCTGTCAGTTACTTGAACTGATTCTAGTTGAACAGCAATAGAATAGTTTCATAATCCATCCCTGATGCAAACAGCTGTCTATATGGAAACAGAATATTTTAAAAGTAAACATAGATATTTTAATGTTCACAATTTTTTTAGGTAAGAAGCTGACTTCATCTAGAAACAAAACATTCAGTTTTACTGATAATGATTACAGGTAGTTATAATGATAGCAGCTAATGCTGTCTCAAGTGGAGAAGTTTTATTATATACCACCCCATGCTGTATACATGTTGATGACATGTCTTAGTCTATTTCTGTGATAAAGTACTATAGACTGGGTACTTTGTAAGAGAAAGAAATTTATTATCTACAGTTCTAGAGGCTAGAAATGTATCAGGAGAGGGCTTTCTTACTCTGTCATACATGGAAGACGGCATCATGTTCTAGGAACGAGAGAACGTAACATCTCTGCCTTCCTTCTCTTGCAAACCCACTAATGCCATCATGCATGCCCTTCAGAACTTCATCCAACTCTCATTTTCTTCTCCCCCTCCAAATATTAAATATGAATTTGATGAATAAGCTTCCAACACATGAGCCTCAAGGGACTCATTCAAAGGGTAACAGTACATTTATTTCAAATAGAAATTTTAAGGAAATGACAAGTCTTTTTCTCATGGTCAATGATGTGCTTTATATGTCTGCGAGCGTTCCTTGGCCATGTGTATGTAATTTTAGGTAGTATTCAAAGACAAATATAGCCAAACCACCTGTGTCCAGGATTGGGTTCAGCTTTGCACTATACTTTTGGCCTTCTGTCTGAGGTCCAGGTAGGCCATGTTCTCCTATGTTTTCCATACCTGATTTCTGTCTAACCTACCAGCAACTATTGAATAAAAGACCCTAGCTGGGCACAGGTGGCTCACACCTATAATCTTAGCTACTCAGGAGGCTGAGATCTGAGGATAGAGGTTCAAAGCCAGCCCAGGCAGGAAAGTCCGTGAGACTCTTATCTTCAATAAGCCACCAGGAAACCAGAAGTGGTGCTGTGGCTCAGGTGGTAGAGTACTTGCCTTGAACTGAAGAGCTGAGGGACAGTGCCCACGCCCAGAGTTCAAGCCCCACGACCAAAAAAAAAAAAAAAGACCCTGATGTAGGCAGAGAAAAGAGGAGAGACGTTTTAGTGAACCATCACTGTTATACAATACTTCTACTTGAAAAATGAACTTATGATTAGATGTCTAATTTTGATCTTATCCGAAAGGCCAAGAAGTGATAGCATGTCTCATGTTGCCAAAAGGAATGAGACGGTTAAAACGAAAAGCATAGGTCATCTTCTTTAATAATATGTATAATTTGCTGACCTCAAAATATTCCAGGCATTGCTACAAAGAAATTTTGCATATACTTCATAGAATTATACATATATATATACATATGTATATGTATATACACACACACACACACACACACACACACACACACACACACACACACACACACACACACACACACACACACACATACATATTTTCTTTTTGTCGGGCTGGGTCTTTAACTCTGGGCATGGGGACTGTTCCTCAGCTCTTCAGCTCACGTGTAGCACTCTACCACTTGAGCCACAGCATACTTCCGGTTTTCTGGTGGTTAATTGGAGATAAGAGTCTCACTGACTTTCTTGCCAGGCTGGCTTTTAATTGTGATCCTCAGATCTCAGTAACATCCTGAGTAGTTAGAATTACAGGCATGAGCCACCAGCACCTGGCCTGAACTATATATTTTTAATTCCTTTCATTTACTGATATGGAAACAAAGACATTACCTAAGATTACACATCTAAGAAATGCTAAATTTAGGATTTTAATTCAGGGCTGATTCTGGAATTCATATATTTAACTGCTATGTCATAGTGACTCTTCAAAGTTGAGCAAAGGTTTGCACGCTCTGTACTAAAAAGAAAATGTATAGACATCAAGTGTTGATGGCCAGTTGAATCATTCGATTTAGTTCAAGGTAAACTAGCTAAAATGAGACAAAAATATTTATTCATTAGTTGCCATGTAAAATTCCAAGATAAGGACACAAGTGGGTTTTTTTGTTCTTGCTATTGTTTCTAACTTATCTATAAGGTACCATGTGATTTCTTTTGTTGCTTTGCATGCCCCTCCTCCCACGGTATAACCCTTGTTTTCACTGTATTTGATGTTGGTATAATTTGGGGAGTGAAGGGAAAAAACAAATTGTTTAAATAGGGATACAGGTGGACCCACTGCTACAATGAGATGTACAAGACGCTGGGTGCGGGGATGTAGTTGTGGAGTTGGGAGGGAAGGAATGGTATGGGAAAAAACAAAGGAGGAGGCAACAATGCTCGATAGGAAATGTACTCATTACCTTGCTCATGTACCGTATTTTCACAATAAAAAAATCATTAAAAAAATTGCAAGCAATATATCTCACAGTGTAAATTCATATCTATGGACCACTGAATGTAACCTAAAATATTTTTTGAATTTCTCTGAAGGAGCAACACAGTGATCATTTCTTGATTAAAAAATGTAAAATTGGGTGCTTTTGTCCTACCAAAGATTTAAATTGGAAAAAATATTTTTATTTTTTCTGAAATATTTTTCTGAAATATTAAAAATATTATGCTACAATATTTTGCTAAAATATTTTGGAAACAGTGATCTGTTTCCCTCTATCCCTTTATAATTTGGCTTGTGTTTTTTTAAGTTAACATACATAAGATATATAAAGGGCAGTTTTTTCTTTTTTTCCTTTTTAATTATTTTTTATTGTAAAGATGCTGTACAGAGGGCTTATAGTTATATGAGTAAGGCAGTGAGTCCAGCATTGTCCAGCATTGTTACCCCCTCCTAAAGGGCAGGTTTTTATTTTTGTGAAAATACTGTACAGAGGGGTTACAATTACATGGACAAGGTAATGCGTACATTTCTCATCAAGCATTGTTGCCTCCTTCTTTGTTTCCCCTTCCCATCCCTTCCCATCCTCCCCCCCAACTCCTCCCCTCTCTCGGCCAAGTTGTAAAGTTTGTTTTCTGGCATAATGTCTTGTACAATGGGTCCACCTGTATCCCTATTTAAACAATTTGTTTTTTCCTTTCCCCTCCACAAATTATACCAGTGTCAAATACAGTGAAAACAGGGGTTATACTGTGGGGGAGGGACATACAAAGCAACAAAAAAATAATCTTATAAATATGTTAGAAACAATCGCAAGAAAGAAAAGAACATTTGAATTCTTATCTTAGGGTTCATTTCGCCTAACATCAACTTATCTGACTGTTTCTGCTGGTCTCAGACATATACTAGTTATTCAAATAAGGGAAACCATGAGACTTATGTTTCTTTGGGCCTGGCTTACTTCACTTAATATAATTGTTTCCAAGTCTTTCTATTTCCTAACAAATGGGGCACTGTCATTCTTTCTGATTGAGGCATAGAATTCCATTGTGTATATATGCCACATTTTCTTGATCCATTCATCTACCGAGGGGCATCTGGGTTGGTTCCATATCTTACCTATGGTAAATAATGCTGCAATAAACATAGTTGTGCTGGTAGTTAAAGGATAATTTTATTGTGAAATTTCCACATATGTACAAAATATATCTCGATCAGCTTTACCCCCCTCTATTACTCTCCCTTATCCTACTCTCCCCTTAAAACAATTTTAGCAGGTTTCATTGTTCTATTTTCATGCATGAAAACAAACTCTTCATTCTCATTCCCCTTCTTTGGTAGCCTTCTCCTTTCTGTTGGTATCCCCTAACAGAACCTGTTTTATTTTCTGATCAGATCATTCATTTGTTTTTACTTCATATTAGTTGCCCTAAGGGGTTTCACCATAGTACTTGTTAGGCATATATTGTATTGTTTACAGTAACTCTGTGTATTGCTTCCTCTTAAAAAAAAGCAATTGGCTTTGACACCTGCTGTGTACATGGATTTTTAAAAGTTAATTCATATATGTATATAAAATATGGATTTTATTTAAATTCTAATCTTTTGTGATTAACTTGCAAAATCTGTTTATTTTGTCCACTTCTACTCAGATTAAATTTTTTTTCCTTATAAGAATGAACTAGACTGTATTTCTTTACCTCTTGTTTATTTGAGTAGATAGAAGAACTATGTGTAGAACATGTATTAGTTTTCTACTGCTGTATAATTATCACAAATTTTAGTGCTTAAAACAACATGTGTTTTTATTATCTTAAATTCCATGGATCAGAAGTCTAATTGGCTTCTTGCTTAGAGTGTTCTTTTGTTTCTAAACTAACAAGGCTGAAATCAAGATGTCAGCTTCCTGAGCTCTTATCTGGAGACTCAAGGGAAATATCTGTTCCTAAAGTCATTCAGATTATTGGCAAAATTTAGTTCCTTGCGGTTGTTGGATGGCAGTCCCTGTTTTCTTGCTGACTGTCAGCAGAGAACCACTCTCAGCTTGGTGCAGTTATTTCCATCTTCAAAGGCAGCTCTGACATACCAAATTCTTTTCAGGTTTGGCATCTCTGCCCCTAATTCTACTCACACTCAAAGGGAGGATAATACACAGGGGAAAGTCATTAGAGGTCATTTTTAGAGTTCTACCTGTCATAGAGAGCAAAATACTCATGATTTTGATATTTCTGCAAGATTTTATACTGACAAGGCACCTGAAATAAGCAACTTGCTTTACCAGACTTTTTTGTTGTTGTTGGTCATGAGGCTTGAACTCGGGGCTGGAGTGACATCCCTGTGTTTTTGTGCTGAGGACTAGTGCTCTTCTACTTTGAGCCACAGCTCCACTTCCAGTTTTTGGGTGGTTAATTGGAGGTAAGAGTCTTGTGGACTTTCCTGCTTAGGCTGGCTTCAAGCAGTCATTTTATGATCTCAGCCTCCCGAGAAGCTAGGATTACAGGCATGAGTCACCAGCACCCAGCTCCAGAAAATTTTAATATTCTTTCACATACTGATTTTCCTAATAGAATCACATTTTTATGGTTACTTAAATTTTATTAATTCTCTTGCTCATCTTAGAATTTAGAATTGGAAATCATCTTTAAATTGGTGAAAAATGTTGATTTCTATTTTATTCTCTGACAAATTGTTGGAAATTTTGTAAAGGAGAATAGTCAGTCACCTAATCCTAACCCCAAACCCATTCTTCAGATACATTAGAAGAACAGTGGAGGTGCTTACGATAGCTCATATTTTTGATAAGGGCAGAACATGATAAAAATGAACAGAATTTCCTTTAGAATAACACAACCTTATTATGGGAAAGTTTTTCAATAAAACCTGTCTATCTTCATACATTTTGAAATCCTTTTCTACCAGACATTTTTCCGTTAGAACTATTCAAGGCCTCAGATAACAAGCAACAGCTGAAAAGATCAGTGGATTGTTTTTCCTTATGTTTGTCTTTGGCTGCTTGGAGACTTTGCAAGTAACCACTATATCCCAGAAATCTTGCTTTTCTGATGTGGAAGGATCATGTCTACAGTGGTTATGACCTTTAAAACTTCTTCATGGAAAGTCACAGTGATGATCAATTTCCAACAGAGAAATTATCATCAAGCATATCAGCCCATCTTTGCTCTATTTGATGTTCATTCATTGAAGAGACAGTTTGTGAACAGGATATATTCATCCTGCAGGTACTTTCTCTAGGCTGAATTATTCTTGTAGTGACTCTGCCATTTGAAGAGCCTTTTAGCCTATTTCCTTTATGACTGGTTCTTAATATGCATCAAATCTGCATCTTTTCTAAAGCTTATCCTCTTACAGTTCTACTTAGTTCAAAATATGTCTCTTTAATAAGTCAAGTCTCTGATAACCCTCTCTATTCTCCCCGTTCCACGGCGCCCAATGCATTTAGAGGTACATTCAGTAGAACAAATGTTTCCCAGAGAGTTATACAGTAGCTTATTCATAGAGTGCACTGGGGATCTTCTCATGAAGGATAGGAAGCAGCTATGTCTTGGTCCCTTCTATGATTCTTTTGTGTGAGTTAAATATCTACATTGATGCCCCTTGAAATAATGTGACCTCTTAGCTCTATAACCAGCTTTTTATCATTTTTCAGAAGGAGCATCTTTTGAATCTCTTCAATATTTTGCACTGCTTACTTCTAAGATGAGAGGATGGGAATCCTTTTATGTATGAGGACTTTTCTATTCTTTCTCCTTAGAAAGTGGACTTTCCCATTATCCTATTTTTCTAGGTAAATAAATTGCAGTAGTCCCAGTAGAACTGACTTCCAGTTTGTTTTTTGTTTGTCCTGGCTGTCTTTCCTTGTAAACTATATGATCATCACAGACTCTTTTGGATAAAGCTTCATCTGAACTCACCATAATCTTCCAAATATGGTCTGTCCTTCCCAAAACAGATTAAGCTGTTTCTTCTCTTGATGTGTGAATTATAGTTTCCCAAGTTCAAGTTAGTATCTACCTTATTGCCAAAAGAGAAGTTAGCTATTATTATTATTTTTTGTTGGTCATGGGGCTTGAACTCTGGGCCTGGGTGCTGTCCCTGAGCTCTTCAGTTCAAGGCAAGCACTCTACCACTTGAGCCACTGCACCACTTCCAGTTTTCTGGTGGTTAATTGGAGATAAGAGTCTCACAGACTTTCCCACTTGGGCTGGCTATGAACCGCGATCACTAGCTCTCTGCCTATTGAGAAGCTAGGATTACAGGCATGAGCCACCGGTGCCCAACGAAGTTAGTGGTTACATAGTAAAGGGGAACCATTATTTTTAATAAGTCTAAAATTGCCTTAGCATACTTTGTAAACATGGTTTTCCTCTGGCTCAGATTGAAATTATGTTTGATTCAACTCTCCATACTCACTTTGGTTTGTTTATTTCATTACACATTGATGCATCCCATAAATCCCTATCTTTTCTAATTTCCTTTTTGCTTTGAGAAATATTCAATGGTTCATTATTTAAAGAACTCTCCATTAGTTATTCTGTTTGTTGTTTTGTTTTAATTCTCACTCTTCATGCTAATAGTTGGGTCAATCTGGCCATCTATCTCTTGTACATTTATATTCAGGCTGTTGAGTACTGCTTTTGAAAAATTTCCTTTCTTGTTTTGCTTTTTTGTCTGTATTTTTTGTCTGTGATTAGTTCTTTTGCTGTTCTTCAGTACCACTATTCAAATTTTCTATTTAGATGTGGTAAGCTGCCCCTTATTTTCCTCTTAGTATCCACACATATTCCTGGCTCTGAGTCTCCGCACTTGCGATTACTTCTGTCTAATACTTTTCTTTTGTGTTGGTAATTTTTAGTTTTTTTTCTCTACATTAGAGGAAGTTGAAAATGATCTTTAATAGACATTGTTGACTGAAGTGCATATGACTATATTTTATCATATACACATTGTTCTATATTATCAGTGGTTAGTTGAACCAAAACACGGGATGAGACAACTCAGAAAAATTAAGAGGACCTAGAACAGAACAGCATTTAAGGAATCAATGGCATTACTATTTTTCTTAGTGTTTTTTTCCCCATTGCCATACTGTTCCATCTAACTAGGTCCTGGCATATGATTCAAGAAAGCTCATTTAAGTATGTTTTCATTCATAGAATATGAATTTGTCTCTCAAATTGTAGATTAAAATAAATCATAGGAACAAAATCCTTCTGGTCCTGACCCAACTTGCAGAGATGCACCTATGTCTTTGTATGTGAGGGCCTCGTAAAATTGATTCTCCCAGCATTGATGGATAAAACTTTAACTTTCTTTTCTATCCCATTCCACCTTCTTCTCTCATGGATTGGTGCTTCTATGCCTTAAACATCTTCCTTGAAAACTCATGTGACAGTACTAAGAGGTCCAACTGTTTGAAGATGTAATTAAGGCATGAGGGTTTTGCCAACATGAATGGATAATGCTATTATTTCAGAAGTGGGTAAATTATCAAACAAGTAAGTTATTATGGGACTGGGTTCCTGATAGAATGAGTTTGGCACTATTTTTTCTTTTCTATATTCTCACTTGCCATTCTTTCTTCTACCATGTAGTGGTGTAGCACAAAAACCCTGGGCAGATAACAGCACTGAACCTAGATTTCTCGGTCTCAGAAACTGTGAACCATGTACTCAGTCTTCGGTATTCTGTAACAGCAAAAGAAAGACTAAAGATAGGCACTTTTCTTCAACATGAACCTACTCATATTTCTCTCATTTCCATCTAGTCCTAATTTTCTCTCTTCCTTTTTTCCTGAAAGGCTCTGCAAATATCGTCTTATCTCTTCTCTCGCCATTGTCCACGTTTTAGAGGATCAGTCCTCTCATTTCTACCCCTGTTGTGTCATCAAAAGAACTTGAGTTAACAATGATTTATTCTTTCCAAGTGAATTGGACACTCATTATTTATCTTTGTTGATTACTCTATAATCTGAGAATAATAATGATTTCTCACTTTTAAATTTCTCTTCTTCCTATGACCTACCTCCTTCTTTCCTAATACTATTTTGAAATGAGTAAACCTGTGGAAGACTACATATTGAGAAAAGAAAACCTAAAAGAGAACCCCAAGGAAATGCAATATTTAGAAAATTAGTAGGGGTCTTTCTTTTCTTTTTCCTTTTTGGGAACCTTATTTCCTGCTTAAGTTTTAGTTGTTGCCATTAACCAAAATTCCATTCAACTCTTTTTTTTTATTTTTTTTCATTTTTTTATTTTTTTTGGATCCGGTCGTGGGGCCTGAACTCTGGGCCTGGGCACTGTCCCTCAGCTCTTCAGCTCAAGGCTAGCGCTCTACCACTTGAGCCACAGCGCCACTTCTGGCTTTTTTCTTTTTGCTTATGTGGTGCTGAGGAATCGAACTCAGGGCCTCATGCATGCAAGGCAAGCGCTCTACCACTAAGCCACCTTCCCAGCCCTCAACTCTTTTTTTTAAAGTAAGTTTTTTATTGTGAAAATATACACAGGGGTTACAATTACATGAGCAAGGTAATGAGTACATTTCTTATCAAGCATTGTTGCCTCCTCCTTTGTTTTCCCCCTACCATCCCTGCCTTCCCATCTCCACGACTACACTCCCCCCCTCCACCAAAGTTGTAAATTTTGTTTTTCGACATAGCATCTTGTACATCTCATTGTTGCAATGGGTCTACCTGTATCCCTAGTTAAACGATTTGTTTTTTCCCTTCCCCTCCCCAAATTTTACCAACATCAAATACAGTGAAAACAGGGGTTATACTGTGGGGGAGGGACATACAAAGCAACAAAGAAATAATCTTATAAATATGTTAGAAACAATTGCAAGAAAGAAAAAAACATTTGAATTCTTATCTTAGGGTTCATTTCGCCTAACATCAACTTATCTGACCATTTCTGCTGGTCTCAGACATATACTAGTTATTGCAAATAAGAGAAACCATGGGACCTATGTTTCTTTGGGCCTGGCTTACTTCACTTAATATAATTTTTTCCAAGTCTTTCCATTTCCTAACAAATGGGGCACTGTCATTCTTTCTGATTGAGGCATAGAATTCCAGTGTGTGTGTGTGTGTGTGTGTATCTCACATTTTCTTGATCCATTCATCTACTGAGGGACATCTGGGTTCATTCCATATCTTAGCTGTGGTAAATAATGCTGCAATAAGCATAGTTGTGCTGGTAGCTTTAGTGTGGTCTTTTTTGTAAACATTAGGGTAAATGCCCAAAAGTGGGATTGCTGGGTCATAGGGGAGCTCTATGTGAAGTCTTTTGAGGAACCTCCATACTACTTTCCAAAGTGGTTGAACAAGTTTACACTCCCACCAACAGTTGGATGGCAGTAGGCCATCCAACTCTTTTAACTACTTTTCCCCATAGTCTTCCAAACCCATCTCATCTATTCCTATGCCTTCAGTGAATATCTGTACTCTGAGTATACTAAATCTTTAGCCTATGGCATATTAAGTGCATATATATGTAATTACTCATGTGATATCCTTACCATCACATCCTAAATTTTCCTGGAGTCTCTAAATGATAGTCAAGTACCCTCCTCTTCCTCCTCTGCCTCTTCCGCCTCCTCCTTCGCTTCCTCCTCCTCCTTCTCATTGGAGCATAATTGCTTTTTTATACTTTTCCCCCATCATTGGATGAAGACACCCTAGTTTGGGCTTTTATTTTATTTGGTTTTCATACTGGTCCTGGGGCTTGAGTTCAGGGCCTGCGTGCTGTCCTGAGCTTTTTTTTTTTTTTTTTAAATCTCTCAAATCTAGCACACTACTACTTTGAGCCACAGCTCCACTTCTGGTTTTGGGGTGGCTAATTGGAGGAAAGAGTCTCATGGACTTTCCTATATATGCTGGCTTTGAACTGCAATATTCAGATGTCAGCATCCTGCATAGCTAGGATTACAGATGTGTTCCACCAGTGCTCAGCTACACTGTATTTTTAAATTATATTTGCTCAGGATTTTCCAACTAGCTCATGGTAATCCACTCAGTATTATTTCTTTTATGAATGCACGAATACAGAATGCTATAGACTTTATTCAGTTTTTTCCAAAATAAATTTTTTGTGATTATTCATTTGTTGTTGGTTTGAGAAATTATGTCTTTTGGACATAGTCTAGAATAATAATTCTCAAAGTCCCTTGTGGAGATATAAAATTTAAGATGAATAAGTTAATGTGCCAAATCACAAAATAACAAGCTAGGTAGGAATGAATGTTTTCCAATTTTTAAAAGATACTCTATTTAAGTCCTGTGTTGCCACATGCTCCCAAAGAAACTTCAACATTAGTAACATCTGAAATTAACTAGAAAAAGTGAAGAAATTTTATCTTATTTAACTTTTTTCTGGTGATTTATTTTGGTAAATTATTTTTTACCATTTTTATACATATCTAGTTTTTTCATTTCTAGAAATTGAGTTATAATTTCAGAGGATATAAATGGTAGAAGAATAGGGATTATTTGTCATATCAGTTGATGAATTAGTTTGGATGATTTTGCTGAAAGTTAAAGTTGATTGAATCATCTAGAAAGCAAACAATTTTGACAATTAAGACATAAGAATTATGAGTGTTACAGATCACTGTTCCAATGTAATGTTTTGATTAGAGCTGTTTTATGAATCCGCAGCAACAGCCCAAGTGCTACATACAGCTCAAAAAGAAAATTCAGAGTCAGAGTATTTGCTATCACAATGTACTGATTGCTGCAGCTTACCCAGAGCTAAGTTTGCTGCAATAAAAACTTCTAGATTGGAACATCGTGGTGGCATTTATGTAATTTGCTTCCTAAGTTGTTTCTGTACTGTATAACCCCTGAGCAAACAGCTCTTAGTTTGAGAATCACAGAAATCTCTGTCATCGGGCATTGCTGAGGTCCCTGACGCAATTCTTTGAAGAGTGTCAGCCCAAATTTCAAAACAAGCACTGGAATCTGGATCTTAAATAGCTAAAGGCACTGGATTAAAATGGTTTACTGTCCAAACCATTGTATCCAATTTAGTTTGATAGATGCCTTTCTGTGAAGATGTTATTACTTTTAAAGATTCATAATGGGTTTCTTATCCTTTGGATATTTACTGCTTCCTAAAACAGCATTAAATCAGAATACTTGGACTGGTCATATCAGCATGGTTACTAAAAAAATTTTGGAGAAAGCTCAAGGACAAAAAGCTAAACACATCTTATAAATTTACAATGTATGTTAACATGTCAATTGTTTGTCTATATGGAAAATGAGACAGATCTTATCTATGAATTTCATTGACTTTTTTTTTTTAATTCACAGAGCCACCACAGGGAGTAGGTCGTATCTTTGACTGCCTCTTAACAAACTAGTTGTAGATGTAGGCTAAAAGTAATAAAAGGAAAGACTAGAAACAAAATAAAGTTGGAGGGGGTGAGAAGTAGACATAGAAGGGGTAATGGGCAAGTAATTAAAGTTCATCAGTGGGTAGTCAGTGTTTATAATGGAAATCCAATGGCTCTCCTCTTGTAGGGAAAGGGTAAGCATCTTCCATGTACTAGTTTTTGCTGTGTCTTAGGGCCACATACCAGTTGAATCAGAGTTCATCAATTAATACCAGTGAAGCTGCTCTATCTCTTCAGGTTGCTGGTATAGACTAGATTTTGGGCTGCATTTGGAAGTAGCACATGGAATTTCAGCCCATATGTTATTTTATTCTTCAATAATTCTTCCTCTTCCTCCTCCTCCTCCTCTTCCTCCTCCTCCTCCTCCTCCTCTTCCTCCTTCTTCCTTTACTTCTTTGTGTGTGTGTGTGTGTGTGTGTGTGTGTGTGTGTGCTGGTCCTGATACTTGACCTCAGGGCCTGGACACTGTCCCTAAGCATTTGTACTCAAGGCTAAGTGCTCTAGCTGCCTTTTTTTGGTGGTAATTAATTAGAGATGAATCTCATGGCATGGGCTTTTCTTCCCCAGGTTGGCTTTGAGCTCTGATCCTCAGATCTCAGCCTCCAAGTAACTAGGCTCATAGGCATGAGCCTTAAGTGCCCAGCCTCTTCAGTTATTTCATTTTATTTTGTTTTGTTTTGTTTTTATTTTGCCAGACCTGGGGCTTGAACTCAAGGCCTGGGCACTGTCCTTGAGTTCTTTTGCTCAAGGCTAGCCCTCTACCACTTGAGCCACAGCACCATTTCCAGCTTTTTCTGTATGTGTGGTACTGAGGAATCAATCCCAGGGCTTCGTGCATGCTAGGCAAGTGCTCTACCACTGAGCCACATTCCCAGCTCTCTTCAATTATTCTTATTGGACAAAAATGAAGAGGCCTTTTCTTCCTGTGAGGGAGAACATGATTCAGCCTCATCAAGTAAGCATTTTCGATATGGCCTTAATTGTAATATTTTTTAAAGTGCACCATTCAGACAATTTATTGCAAAAATTAGTAATTTAGTTATAAAAATAGAATTCTTTCTTACTATTAAAATTTTAAAGTAGGAAAAATATAAAGGAAATGATGTACAACTATCACTACACCAATAACTCTGTAACAACAGTTGTAATATTCCTAAATAGTCCTGTCTGTGAGACAGTAGGTAACTGAAAAACCTGAATTTTTTTGCCTATTTGCTGGGTTATATTTATCTACCTATTAGATGTTTTGTTTCAACTAATGTGCCTAACAGCTAATAATATTTGAATAGTTCTAATAACTAAATTTAAGTCCATTTTGTACTAAATTCTTGTACATAGTAATCTTTAACCACGAGAATATAAAAAATTATCTAATGCTTTTGCTGATGTACTTAATGATTTCATTGCACTACCTAGAATCATAAACTGTAATCACTGTATAAATAAATCCCCCCAAAAAACAAGTACATGCACATCCTGACCACATTAGTCAATGAAATTAATAATGGTGTGCACTGGAAAAAAATAGACATTTACTATGTCATAACTTAGAAGTGTTCTCCATCTAGTAAAAATATAGGAAAGTGATTTTTAGTGTCATCTCACTAGGATTTCTTTCTACAGTTGCTTTGTGTTTTTCGTCACATTATAGATGTCTCTTAAATTGCTCCTAGTTTGTTGGAACAAGTAGGTGGTATATTTGTGGAGTGGGTATGAGGTGATGAAGGGATGGAAGAAAAATTTTCAGATCTGCATTTGTGCCAATTTTACTGACACTGTGTTTTGTTTCTAAATACTAATATCTAAAACAGGTAGGGGAAAATAGTGGTCATATCCTTAACATCATTTGTGCAGTGAGTTTGTCATTTTAAGCCTATTAATAATGGTATAGTATCATAAATAACCATAATAGACTTCTTAAAGAAACAGACTTCTAGACCAACAAAACCCATTCTGAATTATGCTTTCTGAACTCCTCAAGAAGTAACGTGTAATTGTATGTATATTTACTAATGATGCTCTTCTTTTCTGCTTACTTCTGTTATCTTTAAAGTGATTTTAATGGTAGATATGTGGTTTAAGTGTGGTGGTACATTCTTAAACTCCCAGCTACATGGTATGCTGAAATAGGAGGACCATGGTTTGGGCAAAATTTACTGAGACCCTGTCAATAAATAAATAAATAAGTTGTATTAATAATTAAGACCAAGGAAGTTGAAGCATAGAGAATACACTGAAAGCCAAACAAAACAAAACAAAACAAAAGTTACAAATGTGGCTCAAGAGGTAGAATGTTTGCCTAACAAGTACAGTGCCTTGACTTCTAAGCTCAGTGCCACCAAATAAAAGTAGGTTTGTTTTATAATTAATCAATCAATATTTGTTACTGATAAATATTCAGTAAAACAGTTATTGAACAACAAATGTTTTGACATTCCTTTTTTTCTGTGACTTATTACTTCTAAAACAGAAAGATTATCTTAGTGGGTGTGACTCCTAGGTATTCTTCTTGGGTTTGGTGGTTGGGCAAAAGCTTCACCTAGCTCATAGATTCCAACCTGCCTACACATAAAACTCACTTGGGAAGCTGATTACCATGTAGATTCCAAGGCCCCACCCCAGACCTGCTCAGTCACAGTCTGTTGGTAATTTGTATCATGAGGCAAGCCTGGGAAATGAAACAGATGAGCCTGCAGTAGGAGCTTCATCCATACATAATTGCATTTTGATGTACAGGAAGATTTATGGATGTGGATTGAGTTGATAGCATTAATTTATTTCTAATGCTTGTCAACTCAAAGCCAGGAAGAGAGACTATTACTCTGAGGTTGCCTTTAAATTTCACCCTGTAGGAGATTTTATTTGACGTAATACTAAAATGATCATGTTTTACACATTTACCACATGTGAGACACTATTTAATATTTTTCATGTATTTGCAAATGTGATTATAGAGCACTGAAATAATTTTCTCAGGAACAAATAAGCAATAAGTGAGAAAACTTCTAAGAAGTCTGATTTTCATTATGTACAGAATTAATAGCTGCAATATATTGTTTCCAACCATCAAAAATGCTATGTGATTACTAATGTATCAGGCTATGAATGCTAAGCAGTTAATCTACTTTTAATTCATTTATCACTCTTATATAGTAAGATTAAGTGAGGCATATTTGGAGAAATTAAGGAATTTCTCTGGATTTACTCTACTAGTAAGTGGTGAAATCAGTGGAGCCTGAGACTGTTGGCTCAGCTCCAGAGTTTTTTTCTCTTAATCACTACTCTATATGCAAGAATGACATGTTTGAATGTGCTGATTTCCAGTCAGTATTTCACATAATATTAGTAGCTATTGTGGGGGGTTTTCCAGAAGGTAACTTTCAAAAACTATCATGACTGTTGTAAATAATGTTGTAAATAATAAATAATAATTCACTTAAAATCTACACTAAGATACTTTGCCATCTACATAAATTTTTAGAAGTGATTCTAAAATATATTACAGAATTTTTGGTCTCAGAAAGATTTTTGAAAGACATATTTGAGAGGTAGAGCCAGGAAAGTTAGATCTTATCTCAAGAACAAAGTACAGACAAATGGCTGGAGGTGTGGTTCAAGTAGTAGAAAGCTGGCCTAGAGACCACAAGCCTTGGATTCATTCCCTTGTAGAAAACAAGGAAGGAAAGGATAGGGGAAAGTAAAAAGGGGAAAGGGAAAAGGAAAGGGGAAGGAAGAAAAAGAAAAAGGAAAAAAAAACTGGAAAAGGATTAATTTTAAAAGAAATTCCTTACCTACACTTCTTAATATTAAAAGATAGTATAGTTGATGAGTTCTTAAGTGCTCAGTGAACATTTGGTAAGTAGTGATACTTTCTTTTATTTTGAGCATTAAATAAACAAGTTTTGTCCATTAAGTTTCACATGATTTAATCAGTTGACTTTCACATTTTTATTAGCAATTAATTTGAAGTTTCTTAGTCACCTTCCTATTTATCCCCCAATGGAGGTGAAGTGTTAATTGATGTTAATGGCTCTTGTTGCTGCCTCACAGTCTGGAACTTTTAAAGAAAGGTGAAGAATTGGAGATGGGCATGTGAAATTTGTGTGGGGCAGTAAAAAAGTGCCATGTATTATGACCTAGTGCTTTCTCCTAGGCAACACAATTGCCCTATAATAAATACTGAGACCTTGAGTCAAACAGAAAAGGTCAGATAAGGTGATGTTAGGGAAATGAACCCTAAGATACGTACTCAAATGTTTTTTTTTTTCTTTCATGCGATTGTTTCTAACACATTTATAAGATTATTTCTTTGTTGCTTTGTATGTCCCTCCCTCATAGTATAACCCCTGCTTTCACTGTATTTCATGTCGGTATAATTTGTGGAGGGGAAGGGGAAAAACAAATCGTTTAACTAGGGATACAGGTGGACCCATTGCAACACTGAGATGTACAAGTCCTTATGTCAAAAACAAACTTTACAACTTTGGTGGGGGGACAGTGGGGGTTGGGGGAGGATGGGCAGGGATGGGAAGGGGAAACAAAGGAGGAGGCTACAATGCTTGATAGGAAATGTACTCATTATCTTGCCCATGTAATTGTAACCCCTCTGTACAGTATTTTCACAATAAAATAAATAAATAAATACTGAGACCTAATCTTCACCCAGTCCTTTAAACATGTTACTTAACATTCACTGAGGAATGTTTTTAAAAGAACAAGGTAACTAAGTTCCTATAGCTAGAAAAGATCAATACTGATTGATAACTTATTAAATAAATTTAAACATGTGTACAAAACCAGAGATTATATTCCCTATCACAACCTCCAGGGCAACGGTATATTCATTTGGTTTCACGGCTAGACTGGTATTGCTTAGATTTTTAAGCTTGCTGAGGTACTTAAACAGATGAGCATAGTTCTCTGAGATACATACCTGTCTGTTAACACTCTTTCCTTTCCAATAAAAAAATTCTCAGCAGCACTAGTTAATTCATTGAAACATCATTCCTCCTACTTAGACACTAACTGATACAGTTTAGTAACTTTGAGGCTAGAAAGATGCTTCTTTTTTTTTGGACAAAATTATTCAAATTCTGCAATTAAAAAAATACCAACTTCTTTTTACCTTTCTAACCTCTAGAGGACAATGAATCTTCTTAAATATATATTTTTTGTTGTAAAGATACTGTACAGAGGGGTTACAGTTACATGAGAAAGGTAATGAATACCTTTCCTATGGAGCATTGTTACCCTGCCTCTTTGTTTTTCCCCTACCATCCCTTTCCTCCCCACCTCCCCATCTCCTCCCTCCCCGCCTAAAGTTGTAAAGTTCGTTTTGACATAATGTCTTAAACATCTCATTGTTACAATGGGTCATCCTGTATCCTTATTTCAGCATTTTGTTATTTCTCTTCCCCTCCCCAAATTAGAAAAATGTATATACAAGATGCAGGGCACCAACATCAAATACAGTGACAACAGGGGTTATACCATGGAGGAAGAACATACAAAAGAAACAAAAAAAAAATCACATAGTACATTATAAGTACATTAAAAACAACAGCAACGAAGATAAAACTTCTTGAGGACAAACAAATCTTTAAAATTAAATTGTTGTTTCTTCCCCTTTAGAGTAAATGACATTCCCATATTAATGCTTTCACCAGAAGGTAGTAGAGCCTTATAAAGAACAAAGTCCTGTCTTGGGAGGAAGGGAGAAACGGGTCCTTTTTAGCATTTGCCTCTGTAAAATCAGAATAGGATATGGAATGGAAATAGAAATGCACACAAAGCCTGATTTCTCTAGGTCTCACTTATTGTCACCCTGTGTTCAAATATAATTTCAAGGGTTGGGAAGTTGGCTCAGTGGTAGAGTGCATGCATGAGGCCCTGGGTTCGATTCCTCAGCACCACATAAGCAGAAAAAAAAAGCCGGAAGTGGCGCTGTGCCTCAAGTGGTAGAGCACTAGCCTTGAGCTGAAGAGCTGAGGGACAGTGCCCAGGCCCAGAGTTCAGGCCCCACGACCGGACCCAAAATATATATATATATATATATATATATATATAATTTCAAATATTAGGTCCAGGAGAGCATTTCTTTATCACTAATATAAAAGTAAAATTTATTAGACATTTGTTAAGATATTTATCTGAGTGAAGTACTCTACTCGATGTATATAATGTATTCCTAATAATCTAGATGCTATAGAAAGATGGAAATAAGGGTTAGAAAGATGGGTTAAATTGTACAAGGACATATGAAAGTAAGTAGTGGATCCTGGATGCAAACCCAAATCTGTCTAATTCAAAGACAATGCTCTTAATTATCACCCCAATTATAACTGTACGGATGATTTAATAGAGTGTTCAGTTTGTTTATTTACTTGGAGCCAGCATGTCACAAGGAGGATAATGACATAAAAAAGAGAGGAAGTCTGGAGTAAAGACATTCAAATTTGATAATTTAGTGGCTAGAATTCTAATTTTATCATATATACTATGTTTTACTGGGGAGTTAATTTATGCATTAAACTTCAATTTCTTTTGTGAACTGGGAATAAACCAGATATGTGGCTATAAGAGGCTTAGTAGATAGTGTCTATACTAGTTATTATGAAGATGGTAGTTTAGGAGGATGTACAGTTTATAGGAGCTTTCACAAAGGTTGTCTCCGATGGTACGTAGTCATATTACTGTTGAAAGTTTTTATTCACTGGTCCAACAAATGTGTGTGTGTGTGTGTGTGTGTGTGTGTGTGTGTATACCAGGTATGGTTCTATATGTGATGAGGTTTAGTACTAAAAAATAGAAAAGATTCCCACCAGTTCGTAGAGTTTATATTTAGTGGGGGTGATAGATAACAAAAGTATTGCGAAAATATCAAATATATTAGATGATAATGAGATCCAGTCATCACTCAACACCATACACAAAGACCTATAAACCATGAGAGAAGTATGCCATACCTCATTAAATGTTTTGAAATTTAATCCTGAAAATGTTATCTTCTACTTGTTATCTCAATAAAAAGACTTTTTTTTCTGAACTTGAATTGCCTTTTAAAGTTACTAAAGCATTTCTGTTTGTTGAAGAAGATGGTTAGGAGCTCAAGGTTCAGACACAGACAAAACCTTTGTTCCATTACTTATTGACTATGCAAATTTAAGAAAGATTCCATCATAGCTTTGGAATGTATTGAGTGTCTTTTTCCCTCTCACTACTCATCACCACCATCTTATCCCATAGTACTAGTTCTTCTTCATATAGTAATGACTTTATCATAGTTGAAATCAGACAACTGATCCTTATCCATTCTCTTCCTCTTCCTTTTCTTCCTCCTACTCCCTATCACATTAAAAACCCTCCATTAGCTTTCTCTTATTCTAGGATGAATACCAGTTTTACCCAGGCTTACTTTGCTGATCTCTCTTACATTTTGCTTACTGAGCATGAGTCAATATGATATTCTTTTAATCCTTAAAAAGTCTAAACTGATTCATTGCTTGCAACTTTTAACACACCCTATTTCCTGTGCTTGGAACACTACCTCATTCCTTGCATGACAGACTTTACCCTCCAAGTTTTAGGGTTTTATGTGTAACCATTCAACCTATAAAGATTCTCTTATTACATTCACTCATAGCACCATGTTTTTCTCTTTCTTGGCACCTGTCATAATTTTCACTTTGTATGTATTTAGTTTTTGCTTAATATCTGAATTCCTGCTCTTCTCTAACTACACTTTCCATGTTGTTTTTGGTTTACTTCTGAATACCCAATCCAAATAGTTTTTCAGGAGTTACTCAATAAACTATTGTTGATGTTGAATGAAGAAAACATCTCTGCAGCTTCTCAAAGCCCTAGTTTACTCATCTAAAAATCAAAGATAAAAATTTGTATCTGTGAATTTTTATTGCATGAATTAAATGACATTAAATATATAAAATATTTAGTACTGTGATTAGCAAATTCCTCAATAAATGGTAATGTCAGCAGCAACATTCCTCATATATTAAGTACATTGCTAATATTTATAAAACATATTTTAGTAAGAATTTATTAGATGGTTGTTTTTCTCATGCTTTACCAGGTAGAAACATTAACAGCAGTCCTCATTTCAAGGGAACAGAGGAGTGGAATTCCAACAGTGATTCTGTGCTTCTTAATGGGACATTGATTTGAACTAGCCTCAGCTTTGTAATGTCACAGTTATCAGAGACCCAGTGTACATTCAACAGGGTAATTACTTTGGGTAGTAATTGTCTAGACTGTTGTCCCCCACTCTAGCCAGCTGGCATTGAAAACCAAGCACTGCTTTTATGTGTGCACACAATCAGTCTGTAAAATCCCATTATCCCCAACTTCCACACCCCTGTGGCTGCATGGTTCCTTTTGAAGCCTCTTAAAGAAAAAAGAAAACTTTGAAGGAAACCCTGAAGTTTATTTCTAATCTCATTCGGCCCATGTAGTATAAAAGTAGGGAATGGGAGGGGTACATAATGTGATTTGCTTCCCTCTCTGTCTGGAATCCTATGATATTTGTGGGAAATCCCAATGAAAATTTCCTGGGTAGGAAGTACTTCCTCCACTGTGTATTTGGGGATATAGTTGGACTTACTTTTGTTTCAATGTTCAAAGAAGGGAGAGAGATAAATTTGGTTATCCTAGTTTTTTGATCATAGAACGTCTATGCTAGATAGACCAGGAGTTTCAGCTGACTTTTCATCAGTCTACTTTAAAATAAACAAAAACAAAACCCGAACTGTGATCATCAAGTAAAGTCCTAGATGCAGTGCTTTTCCCTACTGCTGCTTTCCTTTTTCATGTTATTTTCCATCTAAGAGTGTGAGCTCTTTTCTAATCTTTCTCCTTACTGAATCTACTGCAAGCCTTTTTGCTGTTGTTATTCCAGTTTTCCATGTGATAGAAATTTTACTTTGCATTTTTCCACAACTTGGAATAATTGACACCCGTATTTAAGGACAATACTTTTACTGTCATTTCCCTTATGAATTACTGTTACTTTTTAATCAAACTGGGGAGGAACATGGAATGGTAGGTAGGAAATGTCAGAGCTTTTTTCCCCCCAGATTCCTGAAAGATCTATATTTGTTATTGATTAAAAAAATCTTCCTTCCTTCCTTTCTGCGAGTCCTGGGACTTGAACACAGAGCCTGGGTGCTATCCCCGAGTTTTGTTTGTTCAAGGCTCAAGAATCTACCACTTGACCCAAATCACTACTTCTGGCCTTTTCTGGGTAGTTTGTTGGAGATAAGAGTCTCATGGAGTTTCCTGCCTGCGCTGGCTTCGAACCACAATCTTCAGCTCTCAGCTTTCTGTGTAGCTAGGAATATAGGCATGAGCCACCGACACCTAGCTCCAACAATGTTTTGTTTGAAATCTGTGTTTTTAATCTTTTTAAATAATTTGTCATTGTCTCCATTCTTTTTATATTTGGGATATTTTCTTATTTTCCTTGGGACCTGCCTTCTAAACCTGAATTTCATATCTACCCTTTCATCTCTCATTGACTTTGACCTCCTTGCTAGTGACTCTTCCAACAGCTGCAACTTCTAAGGCATAGCCTTTGCTTCAGTCATTTTAGAGCATCCATGTCTTTGATGTCACCCCTTGAGCTTCTCAGTTTTCTTTTCATCTATTAAATCTGCCTCCTATTATTGGAGATTCCCGTCTTTATATCTCATTTTATTCCTGAGATTAATAAAGCTTTCTCTTATTCATTTACTTTTTGTCTATCTTATACCTGCCATTACCTACTAAGACCTCTATACCTTCCTAGCTCTGTAAAAAGGAGATATTCTAATATTGTTTGTTTTCTTTATCTCTCATTAACTTGTCAGTATCCTAAAATTATTTACTTTATTATTCGACAAACACAGCTATTATACTCATTCTCTATATTTGGTAGTATCTTCTACTGTAGTGATATCCTAAACACTTTTATGACATCCGCCTCTAAAAATTATTTGGATTTTGACTC
Source organism: Dipodomys spectabilis (assembly GCF_019054845.1). Classification (NCBI taxonomy): domain Eukaryota; kingdom Metazoa; phylum Chordata; class Mammalia; order Rodentia; family Heteromyidae; genus Dipodomys; species Dipodomys spectabilis. The sequence continues at coordinate 727,194 of NW_024871042.1, forward strand.
TATGATATTTTCTTTCTGAGACTATTTTCCTTCCTCTGCAGCCATTTTTGTTTGTTTCTTGCTTTCTTGTTTGTTTTAGGTTCCTTGTACCCTTTGGGTAGAAGAGGGGAAAGAATCTTAAAACAAAGAATGTTTATTCTGTTGTCTCACTCTCCCTCAATTTAATAACATACTAATTTAGATTTCCTTCCTTAATTCCGAGCTTCTGTTTCCTAACCTAAAATGAGATTTTAACCTCATACACATTTCCAGAAGGCTAATATAATAATACTTTGAATCCCAGGCAATTTTGTCATCTAAACTGAGTGGGTACTGAGGATTGAAGAGGGCATTATTAAGTAATTAGCAGAAGCTGAGCAACGGTAGCTCATGCCTAGCTACTCAGGCTGAGATTTGAGGCTCGTGGTTCAAAGCCAGGTGGGGCAGGAAAGTCTGTGAGAATCTTATCTCTAAATAACTACCAGAAAAACCAGAAATGGCTCTGTGGCTTAAGTGGTAGAGTGCTAGCCTTGAGCTGAAGAGCTCAGGCAGGGATAGTGCTCAGGCCTAGAGTCTATCCAGCCTCCACCACACCCCCTGCAAAAAAAAATTAGCAGATGTAAGTAAACCTATTCTGTGATAGTCACTTATTCGAATTCAATGTATGTAGTTCAGAGAGACTACTCTGAAAAGGACTTCTACATTTTTTCTACTTTCATTAATTGCTTCACCAAACTACTTACCTATTCTATTTTCAAAGATTTCCCTTTTTTGGTATCTTTTTAATTAGACTTTTCTTTTTTCTGTTTTTTAAACCCCATTTCACTGGTAACACATCACTGTCCAAGAATATTAAGTTATCTATTTCTTCATATTTTCCTTATTAATCCACAGTATCCTCTATTTTTACCCAATGTTTCTAAAGTACATTGACTTTTTACATGCTTGTTCAAGAACCATTGCCAAAGCAGAAGTTTCAGCTTGGAATTCAAGATATTAATGTAAAATAGAAAACTAATGTAAAATCAAAACCAAAACCAAATCAAACACAAAAACAAGTAGAAAAAATTTTTAGTATTTCCTCTTTCACAGTCTATAATTCCGTTGGAGAGCTGACCTTTTTTCCAAATACCTTTAAATCCATGGTCCTCAAGTATACCTGAGTCACCTTTAAAATTAAAATAAAACATAAATGCCCAATATGTTTATATTGAGTCCTGGTTACCTTAGTAAAAATATCTTCCTAAGTGAGTCTGACAAAAAGCCTGGTATGAGAAACATTGCTTTTACCCCTGTGTTTGTGTTGTTATTCACTATTTTCTCTTCATTGCTTGTTGCATTTCCTCTTAGCCCATTTTTGCCTCAGTAAGGTCCTTTTTGATCCATCCAGCTCTAGATGTAATTGTGTCTTCCTCTGTAGTGCAGAAGTAGTAAGCTTCCATTAAATTCAATATTTTTCCTTTCAGTCCCTAGACAACACATTTCTTCATGGCATACCTTATGTTATTTATCATACAGAAACCAGTTACTACAATTCATTGAACTTTGAAGTTCAAATGATTGACAATCATGAATTGTTGTTTTTTTTTTTTTTTAACTAATTTAACCAAAAGTATTCCCTAACAAAATGTACAGTAATTCCTAGGCTGCTAAACTGGGATTTGCTAATCATGCTATCTAGGAGAAAGGAATTGCCATCTTAAATGCCACTGTTGTTTTCAGCAGCAGATGAACTAATGTTAAAATAACTTGATAGTGAATTGGCACCTTAAACCCATCTTTCAGATGCTTTACAGATTGTAGATCTCTCTGTATTCATCACCCAAAACTGTAATATTGCAAAAAGTCACAGAATGTGCTTTAGCCAGGAATTGTAGGTAGTAAAGCATTTTTGAACAAATCAAAACAAAACAAAACAACAACAAAAACTAGTTCCTTTGCCACTGAGGAATACTTTTTTTCTTTTTTCTTTTTGGTCCTGGGGCTTGAACTCTGGGTCTAGGTGCTGTCCCTGAGCCTCTTTGTGCTCAAGGCTAGTGCTCTACCGCTTGAGCCACAGCGCCCCTTCCAGGTGTTTCTGAATAGTTTATTGGAGATAAGAGTCTCAGAGGAATACTTTCAATAAGTCTGTCTTTCTGAATGATAGAGCATAGAGAATAGTGTTGTTTCTATTAAGGAACAAGGATCTAAGTGCAGTAATTTCATGCAGTTTACAAATGACTCTATCTAAGAATAATGTAAAATTTTTGTCATACATGTAGCTTGGGAGCAACTTTTTTCTCCTATATTTTTTTCTAGGTATCCAAGTTGTGTTCTTTTTTATATATTGTATATATTTGGAATTGTATTTTTTCTTCTTATAATTTTTTAATACCTGATTTAGGGATACTTTTATCAGTTAAAAAAAGGAAATATTTTGTTTGAGACATGTTGAAATATATGTATTGTTTATTTATTGTCCTTTGATCTGGGGACTTATGCTATTACATTCTCTTTCTTTTTTTTTTTGCTTTCTGAATATGTGTGTGTGTGTTATATAATACCAAATCCTTAATACTCTGTACATTTCAGAGTTAAAAATCATTTCTAATTTACTCATCATGAAATAACACAAAGGGATGTATAAAACTATACATAAATTTTTCTCTGTTCATGAAAATCATACTAACTGGAAAACAGTCAATATAAGTGCTTCAGTTTTGGATTTTTATAAGCCATAGGTTTATAGGACCTTTATGAAACTATACACTCCTTTCTCTAACTTCTAACAGACTGTAGCAGAACCTTTCAAATCCTCTAGAAGCAAAGTCAAACTTCAGAGAACATTGCCTTGGTTAAGTTGTTCCTAGAAACATCTGTCCTCTAAAACAGGAAGTAGAACAAGAAATTGTTGGTAACATTTTGAAGATGACAGATGAATGATGAACATTTCATAGTCAGCTGGAAACCTCTGTGCCAGCACAGTAGTATGAACAGCAATAATCAGCAAACCTCTGGGAACTGAGGGCAGATTTTCAGGATTTGCAGAACTTTTTACAGTTTTCATAGGTATCTTCTTCTTTAATACTTACAAAACCCTGTGAAATGGATGATATTAATAATAAATTTTACTTTTAGATAAGTTGAGCTAGGAAGAGTGGTTTACTCTGTAAGTATCCACCATCTAAGTAGTAGTTAAAAATTTTCAAATCCTTTGATGACAGCCCACTGTACCTGAAAGCGTATTTCAGATATAAACCTGCATTTCAAAGAGCACCTTAAGAGCTATTAGCCAGAACAATGGCAGCAAGGCATAAGAAAGGATAAGGTCCATTTCTAAAGTTTTCCATTTATAGATAAGCAAAGTAAATACATTTATACGTACAACATGGACTCTTTGAAGTAAAATGATACACAGTCTCAAAATATTGCTATTTTTTTATTTGTAGCCAACTTTTATTTTTATACCTAGAAAAATACATGGAGTGTTTAGGACTTAATGTGCTGGGCAATTTGCTACTTTCATGATAGTAACATAATCCCGAAAGCAAGCACGATTATTCTGTACTTTTTTCTTAAGTTTTATTCAGCAATAAGACCATAATTTTTCATATTTAAGGAAGTATGAAAAATTTGTCGAGTTTTGAAAGCTGAATACATGTAGCGTTGGATCAAGGCACATACAAGACTGGCCAAAGGGCGTACAATGCACTTTGGTTTTTTGTTGGAAAAAAAATGACAACAAAAAGTGATATGGTTTTTAAACAATTGTAGCTTACAATTCAGTAGGAAGCGATAAGGAAATGTTACAAGTTCATTATGTAATATTTGGAAAACTGTGACAGTAATGGGCAGTATTCTTGATCATTGTGAAAGTAACTTGGACATTTTATGTACAGTGTTAAAAATGTCTCACATAAAACTGATCTAAATTTGATTTCTAGTATTTATTTTTCTTTTGAGTTCTCACTTCAGAGCACTACTTTTTCTGGATTGTCGAGTGGAATTGCTTATGGTTATGCTACCTTTTTAATAATGCATAAGCTTGCTCTGTGATATCTTATAATAAAAACATCATAAATACTAACAGTTTTGTGTTTACAATTCACTTTGTAAAAATCAAGATGGTATAGATGAAACCAAAATGCATTTCTAGTACTTTTGTTTATTACATGTACAAGTCTAAGTTTTCATGTTTTTTTTCCTAAGTACATATTCCTCCCCTAACTCAGAAGCATATTTATATTGTTGTTTTTGTGAAGTCATTTATTCTTAAAGCTTTATTGATAATGATTTTAACAAGACTTCACAGTCCTTTATGCCAGCTGATGCGTTCAGTTCAGAAGATTTGCTTAACTTTCTTAAGGATATTTAATTTGCCTAGAGCAAAAAATGGAAATATGCAGCAAGTTAGATATTGCCCATTACTTCACATATTTTGATTTATTGAATACCACTGGGATAATACAAATTTAATAATTAGAACATTATTTCATAGCTAGTTTTGAAATTTATCTTTTTCTCATTCAGCCAGTTTGTTTTTTTACATTTTATTAATACCAAAGTGAAAAATGGCCTGTGCTTATACTACAAGGATCTCATGTGAACGCAGTCCTGATTGTTCAACACAGCAAGAAAATTCACTTTCACAGTCAACAAGTCATCTTACTCAGTAGAACACAAAGTAAATGGTTTATAACTTCAATATTTGCAAGGAAAATACAGTACAAATTACTAAAAAATACTAAAATATAGAATTGTGTTCAGGCATCTCCACTACATCAATCGCAGCAGTAACCTGAAATTTGAAACTTTTAATAAAAAGTTCTTAAATATAAATTATATGGCAAATGTACAGTACATTGCTTTTTTTTTTTCCAGTCTCTTTTTCCAGTGTTTTGCAGTAGAACAGGATTCCTACCATCACCTCCCTTAGGTTTAAAAAACCTGAAACATAGTCTGCTGAGGGTCTTTCAGCATCATGAGTGTGAGTGGTCTGAGTCTGGAATGCCACTGTCTCTGTAGCTTCGGTTACTACTGCTTTCACTGTGATTGTTTTTGTACAGACTCATTCCATTAGGAGGATATATGGTATGTATTACATACTCCTCCTTGGAGATGGGTTCATTGCTTATTGGTAACATCTGAAAAGACGTTTCCCTGATTTCCAGGATAGAATTGTCCTTCTTAGTGCCAGCCTCTGCATAGTCATCCTTTCTTCTCCTCCCTTTGCTGTATGCACAGTTCCTTGAAAAGAGAGACCCATTCCTATGAACATACCAACACACTAAAGCCAGAAGGGCAATGGTCACCAGGGCCACAGCCCCGCCGATGATGGCAGCCAAAGGTAAATTTGGATTTTTGTAAGGTTCTTTCTCTTGCTCTCGGTTGAGGGTGGTTGTAGGGTTGTACATTCGAAGAGGCGCAGTTTCGGTCTCAATACAAACAGGAGTTTCATCAAATAGGTAAAGGTTACTGGTTTCCATGGGAACCATGCATACTCTGTAGGGCGAATCAGGCTCCAGGGCTGTGACCAAGTATTCACTGCGTTCCCCAGTCACGATGGTTTCTGTTATAGATCCAAAGGCTGGGCTATGGCCCAGCTTAAGCCAGCTGAGTCTTAAAGCAGTCATAGGTAGAGCCAGTTTCCAGGAGATATGAATTGTGTCAGAGGTGACGGACTTCACAGTAATTGTAATTGTTTTTCTCGAGGGACTCCCCGTAGTTCGCTGATCCTTAGCGGCCTTGGGGTTCTTAATCTCTGGTTGTTTGGTCACAGGAGCTGACCACTGTCCTTGAGCAGGATACACGGTGTTGGGTGCCGCAGTGGTTATCTGAATGGTGCTTACAAGCCCACTATCTTTACAATCAAACAGTTCTGCATTGAGGTCCTTGATAGCCATTCCCCGAACTTTCTCTGGGGCTTGGCACATGAGCCCACGCACGTTAACTTTCACAGGCAGGGACTGTAGCCAGTCCCGCACCCACTTCATCTTACACCCGCAGTACCAGGGATTGTTGCGAAGAATCAGTTGGGTTATGTTGTCCAGATCGTCAAAGATGCCCTGAGGTAAATTACTTAGGTTATTATTGGACATATCGAGTCGGTACAGCTGCCTTAAATAAGAAAAGGCATTCGGGGGCACCCGGTTGATATGGTTATCTTGAAGGTAAAGCTTCCTTAGGTTTGTGCCTGGAAGGTTTACTGGTGCAGCCGTCAAGGAATTCCGTACCAAGGACAGCTCAGTTAAGTTCACTAGGTTGAAGAAAACTTTGTCCCCTAACCCATGATTGTTCAACAAATTTCCATCCAAAACCAGGCGTTTCAGGCTAGTCAGACCTTGAAGAGACGGCGATGAAATAGTAGATATGCGATTATCATCCAAGCGCAGCTCCTCGATAGTCCTGGGCAGCCCCCAGGGGATTGTGCTCAGGTGGTTCCGGGACAGGAAAAGAAGTCGGAGATAGTTGCTGTCGCGAAATGCTCCCTCTTCGATGCTAACGGCAGAGACAGAGTTATCATCTAAGTGTAATTCTTCCAGATAAGGAATTTTGGAAAGCGAATCATAAGTGATAGTTCTTATGTTATTTTCTTGCAAGTGCAACTCTTTTACATACTTTGGAAGATTGGTAGGAAATTCATCGAGACTGTTGTGGTACAGGTATATTCTTTCTACTTTCAGCAAGTTTTTTAAATCTGAAGGAATCCCAGCATTATTTATTTGGTTGTTCTGAAGGTAGAGAGTTGTAGCATCCTCAGGTATTCCTGCTGGAATGGATGTCAGAAAGCGATCATTACAGTAAATGAAACCCGCATCACAGCGACACACGGATGGGCAGGATTTAGCCATAACGGAGAGAGGTACAACTTGTAAAAATAGCCCAATTCTAGTCCCGATGAGGAAGAGGCTCCAGGCTGGGCTGGTCATGGTCAGCAGTGTTGAGGTCCTCACACAAGGTAGCTTCTTTTCACCTAAAATAAGAATAAGAATGACAGGAAACAATCAAGCTTAGCACACTGAGCAATCTTTATAATATAGTCCCTTTCAATATCCGAATCTGGGGGGGAGTGGAAACAGGGACATACTAGGGTTTATTGCTGGCTGAAAATAAGCATAATAACACAAATGTGGTGGTTTTTTTTTAACCGTAGGTGTTTCTGGTATATAAATTAAAAAATATTGTGTTCTAAATGTATTTAGACTTTGAAATGTTCATTGTAATTACAGTTTTATTAAGTAATCTACAACATTTCAAGTATATTTGCCCTCCGTATTACAGCTAATGACTAACCAAGCTTATGAGGTTTGCAAATTGTCTTGATAGTCATAATAATTGGTGTGTCAGAATTTAATTTGTTATATTTAAATATGCTTTTATTGTTCTTAAAAATCAAAATTTCCTATCTACTTTTTTTTCTTAATTCAATACTACACAGTTATAGAAATGTGAAGGAAAAAATTGTGGGGGTTTTTTTCTGATGAGAAGTAGTAACACATCTTGACATCTTCAATCTCAATAAAGCTGACCATTTTCTTTGATTATTAATACTATCCTTTTTTTCTTGCATCATTAGTATTAAATGTTGTTAAAATATATTTCTTATAAGAAGAAGGAATCTGTACAACGATCTAGCTAGTAAATCCAGCTGATGGAATGGACAATTCCATTTCATATTAAGTTATTTATTCTGTTCTGAATTTGTTATGTTTCAGACTGCATGATTTACTAACATTACATTTTTCATTATTTTCTATCTCATAAGATGTTTTTTCACTGTTCAGTTACCTTCCTCTAAATCCTAGCCTAAAATCTGATTTAACTTTCCTCATGTAGTGGACAAATATGGATTTATACAGATCTATTGTGTAATATAATCCCTCCTGTATTTTTAGATACTAATTAGCCTTTATAATTTTAGGCATGAAAGTAAAATACTTTGTATTTTTCCTACCTTATAGAATGATGTGAGTAAATTTTGCGTGGGGTGAGAGTCCAATGCACGTATATTATTTTCCTGGTGAGGGGCTGGGACTTACAAACTCTTGTTTAGTCCTTGGAAATATTCTTCACTGTTTATTCAAGTACTCCTATGCTGCACACACCTCTAGATCAGGCTCGCTGTTGTCAATGAACATTCCAGCTGTGGTTCAGCTTGGTGGGCAAGCACATGAAAGTAGGGGCCAGAAACAATTCAGCTTCCTGTTACTATGCAGGACGCATGGCTTCCTATGTTTCTTTCTTTCTTTATTTTTTTTTTCTCCTCCTTTCTGATAGAGTTTCTGTGTGAAGGTTTCTTTTGTGTAGCTTAATTCCCTTAGTGGAAATTGCCCTCTTTGAAATTCTGATTGGCTCTTCCATGCAATGTGGTCAGAGATAGTAACTTCAGATCCTCATGAAGAAAGCCATTCATGATGCTAAGGCCTGTATAGTAATAGGTTTTTCAGGCACTTACCCCCTACCTTTATTCCCATCCAGGATTATCCAAGTATAAACTTTGTACAGTAGTTACATCCTACATCCTGAAGTATGATTACCTGCTGTGAAAGAGTGATTTCCAGCTTTTGCTTCTTGCTGATTTCTCAGAATTTCTGGTCCAGTCACGTTATAGAAGTACAGGTATTCTCTTTGAAGAGGTAAAGGAAATAATTTGAATGTTCTTCATGGAAGGAAAAGGAAGCACACTAAATTTCCTTTGTATTTCTCTTCTTTAAAATAGAGGAGGACTGAGCATCTCCTGTAAAAGTAAAAGGTTGCAATGAACTATTAATAATTAATTTTAACACACTAAAATACCAATTCTATATTTTTAAGCAACACATTTTTCACCATAATTGCTGATAGAAAGCAACTGTTGTCTTTTTTGTTTTTATGCTTAATATTTTACTCTGTAGGTTAAGTAGAAACAGTAGCAATTGTCTTCCAGCAGAAAATTTCCCCTGTTAACTGATTCTTAACATTACATTGAATTAGACACAGAGGCAAAGCTTTATTCATGAGGCAGTAAGCTCCTTCCATGGCCTTCCAATTCAGGCTAATCTCTATAAGGCCACTTTAAAATCTAGGGCATTAAAATAATAAAATCTTTTAGAAGAGGCAAACAGATATATGTCAGAGAGGTGAGCAAATACACATCAAGGACTTTTGATAAAAATGCCATGGTGTTTTTGGACATTTATTTTTTTTCCAGTCCTGGGGCTTGAAATCTGGGCCTGGTAGCTGTCCCTGAGCTTCTTTTTCTCAAGGCTAGTGTTCTACCACCTGAGCCATAGTACCACTCCTGGCTTTTCCTGAGTAGTTTATTGGAGATAAGTCTCATGGAGCTTCCTACCTGGCTAGCTTCAAACCATGATCCTCAGATCTCAGACTCCTGAGTAGCTAAAATTACAGGGATTACACCCAGCTTTGGATATTTTCTAATGTCATTTTTATGTAATCACAAAACCTACTATTTAGAGTTGAAAAGATTGTTCTAATGCTTTAAGAGATTTTTAGATCTTTGAATTTGCTCAGTAACTGTTTGATTCTTCCTGCAAATGTCAAGTTTTCCAAATACAGAATGTGGGTTCACCTTCTTATTTAGGGTGCTACTAAGGACTACCTGGTGATTTTGAAACTCTAGATATTTGAACATGAAATTCATATCTCATTCTTTTGTAGAATACTATTATAGTATGTTTTTAGCTCACTTAACTTGAAAAATGTGCATTTGGAATTGAAAGGGCAGTATTTTGCTTTATATCCTTATAGTGACTAGCTAGGAAGTATTTCAAAACCAATAGGGGCATTTTTCATAGGCTTAAGCATAAACAAGCCTATCTATGTGCTTTTCATTTTTGAAAAGCATCTTTTAGGCTTGACTGAAGAGAGAAGTGATTGATAGTGTTTTGTCCATTATCCTTGTCTAATATTCATCGAGGTTTTAGGGGTTGGGCAGGCAGGTAGTATAATAAACATCAATAATTTAGGGTCACCTATTCAGGTGTTTTCTGTACATGTAGAAAACTGAATATTTGATCCCAAGATAAGGACTATAGTAGCAATTTGCTTCTCTGCCATTTATAATGTAGTCAACATGGATAGCATCTGTTCTAGACTTCAAACAAGCTACTGAAAGTGTATGCTGAACAAGGCCATGTTTTTCTGATTGTTTTTTAAAAATTTCATTTCCTCTAGTTTGCTCCTAAATACAAATGCTGTCATACACTATATTAACAGAAGGAAACTTGAAAAAAATATATAAATACATATAATGTATCACTTAGGTAATTTGAAACAAAAGCAGCAAGTAACAGATAGATAAAGCAGTCTCTAGTGAATACTGCAAAATGCTCAGAGAGGAACGTTTAGATGATGTATTGTTAAATATGGAGGTTTTACCCATTAGTATTGTATTTCAATAATACATTTTCTTGTAAACTGTTGCTTTCTCTGTGTATGAAAATGAAAAACCCGGCTGTTAAAGTTTTAATTACAATATTACTTTAAAAAGTTTTTGCTGAAAATGTTTTCTAAGCTTTATAATTTATCCAATGTATAAAACAATGTAGGTTAATTTAAGGGAATAACTAAATTACATTAAATGCTAATTTAAAATGATTAGAAATGAAACAAGTGAGAACCTGCTTAAAATTACCACTAATTAAACCTTAAAAAAAATCTTTCAGGAACATTAGTAAGGCAAGATAAATATACTCTAGAATTGAGATGATGAATTTGCCAAGTCAGGATTGTTGATTGCCCTACTTGAGGGCACAGCAGAGTATGTCAGAGATGCTCATCACAATGATAACCAGAGGTAAAATAGCTGCTTTTGCAAGTTGTGAGCTACATATATTTCACTAAATCAGATTCTAAAAACATATGCATTGATTTTCATATTTTTAAGCTAAAGGAAGAAAAAAATAAATTGCTGTGCAAAGAAGAGAGATCAATTTATTTTACCTGCTCTATGTTTGAGAAATTGCTTCTACTATTGTTAGGTATGCAAACTCCCATTTGCCAGTCATACAATAGTGGTAATAATGTAGGATTAACAGAAAACCTCAAATCTCATTAATTTCTTGGAAACCTGTCATTCTTTCCTCCTCAAATTTGTTTTAAAACAAAAGGCAGAAACACTAAACAGCTTTGTTACGAAAGAAGGGTACTCCGCAATGAAGATTCTGCCTGCCAGCAGCACTTACGTGTCCCAGCAGTCTTTTCTTCAGCTCAGAACAATTCATGTTTGACTGTTTTATTTCTTCTCTATATTTCAAACTATAGTGCTAACTACTTTGAGGTTTTCGTTTTGTTTTGGGATTGGTTTTTGTCATGTTCAGGTGATAATGAACTTTCCAAAAATAAAAGATCCAACTCTCCTCATATTTAGACCTCTTCCTTTCCTAGCTGGATCTACATATCCACACACAGACATTATAGTTGAATGTGAAGGATAAAAACAAAAGTGACCCCTACTGGCATGGACCCTGTGGCCAGGTTTTTACAACAGAGACTTCAGAGCTTTTCCATCTGTACAGGCTTGAAAGAGGCCATTGCCTCTGAACAAAAAGCAACCAGCCTTTTAGAAAAATATTGTTAATGGGGTAATGGGGAAAAAGGACATAAATGGAGCCCTGCATATTTGATGGAATATTTAAAATTATTTTTTATTATTAGTAGCAAAAAGAAGAAGAGCATGATCACCTTAGTGATGAATCAAAATTATAGTGGGATCTTTCTATTCTGCTTCTTTTTAAAATAGAAATTGTAGAATTTAATTTAATATGTTTCATTTATAATGTAATCATCAAGTATGATGTCTGTTTTTCGTAATATATCTAAGAAAACATTTAAATAGATATGTATGCTATCATTTTGAGGTATCTTAGGAAAACTAATAAGAATAGAAAATAAGTATTTAAATAAAATCAGGAACTTGAGACAATATATGTGTTTATATGATCCTTCTTTGCTAGTACAAAATTTTGTAGGTGTGAATATTGGAGAAATAAAGAAATTTCTTACATTTAGAAAATATAACTTACATTAAGATGAAGTTATATGAATCTAAGTGCTAGCTTCCTAAGTCTTTTATTTAAAGACCTTTTATTTAAATTGATTTTGAGTTGACTTGTTTGATCATTATCATTTGCATTGAAAAATATTAAATCAAATGCAAGTTTTTGTTTCATTGTATTGATTTGACTTGTGAATTTCTTAATGCCAGAAACTTAAGAAAATATTAAATCTAAAAATGCAATGTCCCATATGAACTTCTAGTGCAAGTTAATTACATTATTTTTAATAAAATCTTGAAATTAAAGAAAGTGCTTGCTTAATCAGAATTTTCCAAGTTTGTGAATCCTTCTAGCAAAACTGGAGTGTATACAATTACAATCTAGAATATTAAAAAAGTAATTTAATTATAAAAGTTAAAATTGCTGATAGATCAGCCAGACAAATAACTTGTGAATGCTGTCTTTGCAACAACAAATTGTATTTCAAGTAAATGACATATATGGTTAAACTGAAAAACTGGAGTACATCAGATTAGTTGATAGTGACAGCAATAATGCTTTCTAAGCAGCCTGTCTGGTAGTTAAAATTTCCACGATCATCAGATTTCAGGAAAGTTCCACTTCTTTTGTCTAATGCCAGGCAAGCAGAAGGACCTCTAACTCTCCTCTTGAGAGTCATGAAGTCGGAAGGGTTTGCTGAGAGGCAGAGAAGCAAGTGTGCTTTTTCCTATTGGCTTTATCCAGACGACTTTCTAGCACGACGAAAGTTTTGTTTCATTTATGAAAAATAGGGGATAAAAGTTCCAAAACAAAGGCTTTTTGCTTTCTCCTTATTATGTTACTTGTTCTTTCCCTCAGTGAGTTTATAATAAATGCATCTAATTCTGTTTCATTTATTTTGGCTTGTAAAGTTAAATCAAGCATCCTTAAAACTAAAAGGTAAACTGGGATGTTATCTTTCATCAGAGTGAATGTTCTTCTTTTATAATACGAAAGCAAGATTAAATGAATTAGAGAACCAAGACTTGTAGGAAGGAATAAGATATTAATTTAGAGGGTAGTGGAAGTAAGTGGTAGAGGGTGGAGGCAAGCTCTCTTGCATTAAAGCATTAAAGCTCCATGCTTTAACTCGGTGCTGACTTTTGAGCAAGTGAAGGTAGAAGTGTGTTTATCTTTGTTAGACCATAAATATTTTGCCTCTGTGAGCTTGAAATTCCTCTTTCAGCATGTAAGTGTAATTCTATTTTAATTTTGAATATTTAAATTTCTGCATGCTATATATTTGAGACAACTGGGTTGCATGTTCTGTGCTGGTTAGTGAAACCACCTAAAATCTTAAATCACATTGTTTTTCCTGTTCAAGTAGGATACTAATGATTTAAACCAGATGAAGAAAGTCAACAACACATAAACTGATCAATCCACAGTGGAGTGCACACTTTAAAAATGGTGTTAAACCAAATGTGGTCTGTGAATTTTCTCTTCAAAGTTGCCACAGTAATTTGTGCACATATAAAGAATAAAGAGAAAGAATAAAGAACAAAAGCTGTCATTGTCTCATCAAAGTGAGAGTAATTTCTTACTCCTCTCCTTTAAACAGATGAATACCTGAAGAGAGCTTTTTATACATTCCTGACAGTTGATCTGGGGATAGGAAAGATTATGCATATTCAAAACAACGAAACTTTAGCTATTGCATAAATTAAATTTTGTTCCTTTCTACTTGAAATCTTTTCACTAAAGTTCTAATTGATAAAATGTGGTCCTGAAACATGCTGCCTTTTATAATATAAAAAAGCTTTAAAACTGTCTTTTATTATGATACTTAACCAGATTTAGTGATATTGTTCTGTGAACTGAAACTGCAAAATGCTTTCACAAATGTGTATGCCTATTTTGGTGTTTGAAAGGATGATGCCTTTTTCCAAAAAATGTTCATCATGTCTTTGTTGGAAAATGGTTTGTGGAGTTTTGGTAGCTTTTTGCAAATGGTGGATCGTTAGAAGCTGAGATGCATCCCTTTTAATGCTCAGGAGAGAAAATGCCGTTTTGAGGGTGAATATTGCTGCGAGATTTACTGTAGAGTTTTGCCCGCTGGGGGGTAGTACATGCTACCAGAACACTGCTTTCAGAAGCCGCAAGTCAGATGTTGGCTGCTGCTGGCCAGTTTTTCTCTGGTTTAATTACAACAAAGCCTCCCGTTGAGAAGAACAGTGAAGGCCTCAGGGGCAAAAGGTGGGGGGTGGGCGCAAAAGTGGGAATGAGGGAAGAATGATGGGGGGGGGAGGAATTGCAGCTTTTAAGAAATTTACTGAATCTTGTTTCTCTCATTGATTTCATTTATGGTGCTTCTCAATTGCCACGAAACAAGTATTTATAATGCTCTTTAAATGAACTGGTACAAGTAAGGGAATAAATAAAGGGGTTTATTCAGAATTTTTAGGTTAGCTGTGGGTCTTGCCATTAATCACATTCTTTGTTAAATAGCCCACCCACCTTAAAGGATGGGAGGGGGAATGTAGATTGACTAAAATGGCAACTCTAAAACAAATAATTTTTAAATGATCAGAGTTAATTTAATATTGACACAGACACTGGCATATCAAAACTAACCAGCAAGAAAGAAGAAACATTCATACAACATTAAAGCAATGAAAATTCTTTGCTTCTGATATTTGGAAAGCTTAGAATTGTTAAAAATAATCCATGGAGAGGAGAAAGCCTTAGGATGTTGTATGGTCAAGAAAGTCATCTCTCACACACACACACACACACAAATCTCTTTGCCTTACACTTGCATGTTTAAAGCTGATAATTGCAATTTTTCATCTGGATGGATTGTTTATTAGGGTCCTGTGTCCCTAGGCAGTAGATGTTGAGCATAATTGGAGTTTCTATTTGATTGGGTAATATAGTCTTGAGAAGAAACTAGGGTAAAGATAATTAATAGCTTGCTAACAAAGTCTGACAGCCACAAGATTTCAACCAAATTTATTTCACACTGCTTCATTTAGCTCTGAAAAAGTTTTGATAGAATTGGAGGCTTTTTAATTAACACTTGAAAGCAAAAGAAATCTACCTTCTATTTTGCTGCCACATTTAGTTATGACAAATTTCCTTACTGTTTTTCATATTTTGGCTGAAAACTTTGCTGCCCGATTACATATTTCAAAAACATTATGTTTAGAAAGTGTTTTAATTGGGCATTTTGAATCTAAATGTAATTGATTTTAGAAGGGAGAGATGTACAGAGAGATGTACAGAGAAATGAAAAGCCCAATTAATAACTGATTGACTAAGTACTCCTGGAATACAGTATTAATGAATTCATTGTTTATTCATTCACAAATATCTTTGCTTATCCTTGGACTGATGTATTTTGTTTCTATTTTTTTAATCAATCTATAATATTCTTAGTTAAGTGAATGCAATCACATTTTCATAACTTTTTAATTTCAGGCTAGTAAGTAGACATATGTGCATATATATGTGTGCTAAGTTGTGTAACTAATCTTAAAATTATAATCTGATATTAATTTTTGGAGAAATCGCAATAATATTGTGATACTTTTAAAGGATTCAGGTTTTTCTTTACTCATGTATGAAGAGATAAATATCAGTCATCTCTCAATCTGAGTCTGGCATAAGTGATCTATCTTAAAGCAGACAAATTTATTCTTTATGTTTGTACGAGTCAGGATATTCTCATGCAGCTAGGGGTAAATGAAAGGAATTGCTAGAACTGAAGCACTTTTCTGCTGGTTTTATTCCTGATGTTTCATGCTAATAACATATATGTGCACTTTGAAGCAGATAGATGTAACAAGAATATTTAAAATAACTGATTATTAAAACCATTGTAGGACTTGGCTCCATAATGGAAAAATATGAAGATTTCTTTTTCTAAGTCTAAATAAACAAATACAAACTAATACTCCCTCTCTACCTTGGATGTTGAGGAAAAAACATGGGCCTCTTTACCTTTATGCAACCATTTTGTTTCAAACCTAATTGAAAAAAATATGTTTGAGCAGATACATATAACTACTTTTTGGAAGCTTTATTATGAATGCATTTGTTCTAATCTACCATTTTGCCATTTTGAGTTGCAAGAGGATACATACTCTGCATCTCCCACTTGATGAGGGTTTACTCTTTTTTCTTCCCCTTCCCTTCTACCCTGAACTCACTGCATATATCCAGCATAGCTCCCAGAGTGAGCTTTGTTGGTTTTTCTGAGTAGTCTTAGTCAGTTACTATGCTAGTCACATACCATACTTGCCCAAGCAATGGATTTTGGCGTTCAACTGGAGGGAGAATATGGTTTGGAAGAGTCTCCCCCTCCTCATAGTTGAATTGGCTAGTTGAGATTCACAAGCCTGAATTGCATGAAGGCGCTCTGGCTGGATAGCAGTGCAAGCTTTAAAATCTAGGTGTAGCTGTTAATCTTTTACAGAGAGAAAGAGAGAGAGGCACATAAGTCTCTGGGACTACTAGCTCAGCCAGCTGTGAGCAAAGATGTATGCTTTTCATGTACTGTACTCATGGACTGAGGGATTATTGATTTTCTTTCACAGTTGTAAAAACAGCAATTGGTGATCCTACCACACATATAGCATACACCAAGTTAGCAAGACCTTTTTCACTTTCCTATCTGTGAAAAATCCTTGTATTCTCTATCTAATATTAAGCATTTTAACTTCCCAACTAACTGTCGGTAAAGCTTCTTTCAAATAGCAATTACTTTAGTTAAGATGTAGCTATTTACATATTTTTTTTGCAGGAAAGAATATTCCAAGAAACTTATTGCATTTGACTAGTCAAAATTTTTTCCTTGCTGGCTTGCACGCAGCACTTAAATTGTTCGCACTGGTGACAGAGCAAACGCCCCTGTTCGGATTCCTTATAGCACCAAGTCATTTCTTTCTGGAGAGTAAAACCAAGGAAACTTTCTGGGAAGACTAAAAGGAAAAAAAAAAATTCGAACAAACGAACATGGAAAGCACTTACCAAGAAGACGAGAAAAAGCAATCCTATATACACTGCTGCTTAGAGCTGTAATTCCATTGACTGTAAATTGGAGAAATAACCATCTCCGTCTCCCAAGTGCTGCGTCCAGTCCACACAAAACCAACAGCAGCTGCAGCAGCCAGAGTTTGTTCGGCTTCGGATCACTCCTGCGCTGAGGAGTGAGCGAGGGAGAGAGCCTTCCAGCCTACTGCACACAGCCCACCTCCAAGTCTGAAGTTTAAAGCTGCACCTCGTAGTGGTTGAGGAACGGGGTGATGTCATAGATGGGCAGGACTTAGGCAAGCTCTTGTTCAGTGAGGTAAACTGGATAATCAGACACATAAGCTTTGCAAACGCTAGAGGGGGTGAGAGAAGCCGAAATGAGACGCTGGGCCTGCCCAAAGCAAGCGTGCCATTTGGTCTGTAGGCAGCTCTTGGGATTCTCAACATTTTCTAAAGTTTACTACTACAAGGCAGTGGTAGAGTACTTAGAAAAAAATATATAAGCATGTTAGAGGCGTATTTATAAGATTACAATAGGAAAAAAAACCCCACAGATTTCTTTTTTATTCCTAAACCATCTGTGCTGAAAAAGAGTTCAGCAAAATCAATTTATTTATTTTTTATTACTGACTTAGTTACAATCCTGTTATAACTGTGGATGAGAAAGGCCAGTAACTCCAACTGCAAATATTTATTTGACAAATGAATGGAAAGCAGGTTCAAACAAACGATTTATTTAGAAGAAACAGAATAAGACTTTGAAAAGGTTGTAAAAAAAAATACCAAAGTGCACAATCTTGTTTTGCACGTGAAGAGAAAGTTGGGGTTTTATATATGTTTTACAACATGACAGTGTGTACCAAATATGTCTACTATTTTTTCTATCTTCTTTAGGACCTGGTAGATATTAGATCATTAATATTTAAGGAGCCTCCTCTAAATAAAGAGTTTAATGGAGCATTTTACTTGCTCACGTTTGTGATGCTCTGAGCATGATTTCAGATATAAGAATCCTTTAAAACTTTCCAGGAATGGTTTTATATGGTTTAAAATTATGTAGTCTTAATTCAGATATATGAATAACCATTGACCATTGTAAGGCACAGAGATTATAAATTTTTGTGCCTACTTCATAGAATTATAGATTCTTCATTTTCAGTTGCAATTTTGTAGACTGGCTTCTACAGTTGCTTTGGGGACCTGTAAACTTTCTGCTAAGTAAGAACATAATACTTTAATGGTGGTGAGAAGAATTTTGTTTCTGTATTCATTTGGAGGGCTATTTCCTTCAATTTCTTTATTTGCTTTGTTCTTAGACATTCATGGCTTTATCCTTTGCCCTTTGGAAAGTATTCTCTGAATGTTTGTGTCTGAAGGAGTTCAGCTAATTGTTTTTTCAGGAATATATGATTATGGTCTCTTCATTTGCTTCATAGGGTTTATTTATATGCTTGTTTGATAGCTATTGGCCTTTGAAGATTCCTTTCCAAGAATGGGTGATACCAAAGCAGGAGCTGAACTCTTTCTTAGAGAGGCACTGACTCCCATTGCTTTCTTAGGCTTGTAATTTTGCAGGTCTCAGAGGACAGGCCCATCAAATCTAGGAGTTTTAGCATTCTAGCATCTACTGAAAAGCAAATTTAAACTAACTAGACATACTGAGTTTTTTTGAAAAAAGGGAGATGAGACTAACAGACAATTTCTTAAGAAAAGATGGATGGGGGCTGGGAAGGTAGCTCAGTGGTAGAGTGCTTGTCCTCATGCATGAAGCCTTGAGTTCGATTCTTCAGCACCACATAAACAATAAAAAGCCGGAAATGGCATTGTGGCTCAAGTGGTAGATCCCTAGCCTTGAGCTGAAGAGTTGAGGGACAGCACCCAGGCCCAGAGTTCAAGCCCTATGACTGACAAAAAAAAAAAAAAAAGAAGAGAAAGAGAGATGGATGCTTTTTTTTTAACTGTAAAACAGAAGCATGGAATAAATTATTTTATAAAATAATGCTTGCTAGGAGCTGTTTTCAGATGAGAGTTGGTTCTATTTAAAAAGGACATTTTTGTCTGACCAAATTCCTGTGGGTTTAGCCGTTTTTAATCAGTTTTGTTTTCATTCAGGCAGACCTTCAGCTGAAAAGAAAGATAAATGGGCAGTTTGGGTTATAGGTATGTAAAAGAAAGCATAAGGGCCCAGGAGTTAGGAGTTCTCACACTGTGTTCCCCAGGCTGTCTTTTGTTATAATACCTCACCATACCTGCTCTTGGCTTGGCTTTCTTCCTATAGGAAATAAAGTTAGCAAGAATTTACTGAATGCCAATTATACAATGTTGTTTCTTTTTTTTTCTTTTCGGTCATGGGCACCGACTTTTTTTTTTTTTTTTGGCAATACTGAGGTTTTTGAAGGCATACTTGCTAGGTCTGTGTTCTACCCCTTTTAATTTTTATTTATTTATTTGCCAGTTGAGGGGCTTGAACTCTGGACCTGGGCCTGGACAATGTGCCTCAGCTTTTCAGCTCAAGGCTAGCTAGCACTCTACCACTTGAGCCACAGCGCTACTTCTGCTTTTCTGGTAGTTTCTTGAAGATAAGTCTCAGGGACTTTCCTTCCTGGGCTGGCTTTGAACCTTGATTCTCAGATCTCAACCTTTTGAGTAGCTAGGATTATAGGTGAGAGCCACCAGCGCCCAGCTGTTCTACCGCTTTTAAACAATAACTCTGTTTTAGTTTTTGCTTGCTTGTTTTTGTTTTTGCTTTTCATTTTTCTCAGACTCTGACTCCCAGCTAAGCCCCTTACTTAGGAGATAGCATTGCAGATGTGCACCACCTCACCCAGATTATTTATCACAAAAGATAAGGGTCTTTTTAAACTTTTTTGTTCAGGTTGGCCTCAAACAGCAATCCCTGTCATCTTTACCTCCCATTTGTCTGGGATTACTGGTCTGTACTACCACACCCAGCCTTGGAGGGAAATTCTTACTAGATACTCCTCAGTCCAAGATATGTGTACTTCTACTTGCATTTTACTTTTTTTTTTTTTTTTTAATTTCTTGCTCTTATCATCACCTAAAATTCTGCTGGTGAGGAGGTGAGTTTATAGTAATATGTGCTCATTTACAATAGTGCATATCACTACTCGAATTGTTAAGGGGTACCATGACTTACTTCAGATTGCTTTCCTACTGTTTCCTAAAGGAGACTGGTTTCAATAAAAGCTGGCTATCCTTGTTGCAGGTCAAGGGAGGCTGGCAGTTTTCAGCAGAGTCCACTGCTGTAGGCTGTGATGGGATGGCAGGGACTGGATTCTCCCAGCAGCCCAGGTATCAGCTGAGAGTGGAGGAAATAATATAGTCTGAAGCTTAAGTGCATGGAATTCAGGATCTTGCATATCTAGTCTATATTTTGGCTTGCCACATGACTATAGACAAATTATTTAATGTTTCTGAGTTTATTATCTCAGTGCATGACTCATAGTCAGTGACTGATAATATAGTATCTGCATTATTATGATGTGGATTTCTGAAGTCTAGAAAAAGGGGCATTAAGAATTGGGAGAAGAAAGCATAAAGAGAGAGAGCCCATAAAAGATTTTGCACACTTTTCAAATTTCCCTTTGAAGTAGTTTTGTAGCCAGGAAATGGGAATGGAGTGGAGGGATAGGAAAATTTCTTATTGATTTCCTTTTCCTGTTGTCTTCATGCACTTCATGGCCTCCTGATCTAGGATTGAACATTTAGTTGAGTCCTGGTTGGCATTTTGGGTTAAAAAGGTACTTATTGTTATTTTCCATTTTGTAGGCTAGCCTGTGAACCTACCATTGTATATTAGAAAATACGTATCAGACTGAAAACAGCTAGCATGGAAAGAGTAACTCCAACACATCAGAGTTTCAAACCCTGAGATTATCAAAATGTGTCATATCAAATAACTTTATGTTTTTCTGTTTTGTGAAGAGATAAGAAATGTTCTCTTGGGAAGAACAAGGAAAATTGGTTTTGGAAACAACAGGTTTTCTAGGCTTTGCTATTTTCTTCTTTTTTAAGGCAAAAAATATGCAACAACACATACAAACAACAGCAAAATTTAAAAAGCAAATAAAAAACCATACCCTCCCCCACACACAACTCCCAGATCTCTTTTAGTAAGTAGTGCTCATGTTAGTCAGTATAATACATAATTATTTCATGGGACAATTTAATCCATATTTTACTCCCTGTCTGTATTTAAGGTATGTCATTCATTCATTCTAAAAAAAAATTAGTAGGAGTAGATGAGCTCCAAACCACATCCAACTGTGCTGTTTTTGGACTTAATCTTAGAACATATTAAAGTTCTTTTAAGACTTAGAATCAGGGGCTGGGAAGGTGGCTCAGTGGTAGTGTGCTTGCCTTTCATGCATGAAGCCCTGGGTTCAATTCCTCAGCACCACATAAGCAGAAAAAGCCAGAAGTGGTGCTGTGGCTCAAATGGTAGAGCACTAGCCTTGAGCTGAAGAGCTGAGGGACAGTGGCCACGCCTAGAATTCAGGCCCCATGACTGACCAAAAAAAAAAAAAAAAAAGTCTATGAAATACTTGCTGCCAATAAACTACTAAAATACTAAATAAACAAATAAATAATAAGTATTTAAAAAAAAGACTTAGAATCATTCTTGATGACTTCCTGTCCCTTGAACAGTATTTATGAGAATAAAATCTTCAAAGTTGTATAGAAAAAACAGCAGGCTTTTGGTATATTTAATATATTGGGCTCTTATCTGCTGAGAATCTTTTGGGTACAAATGATTGAAAGGTGAATCCTTACTGGCTAATCAGTAATTGGAATTGATATCTCATGTAACTGAAAGGTTCACATGACAGTATGGCTTCAGGTAACGCCTGAGACAGTGATTTACAGTATGTTAGTGAGAACAGCTTTTCCTGTGGCAGTGGGCTTTGCAAGATGGACTTGTGGCAACCTATGGCTGCCTTCTGAGGTAGTGGTGAGCAGATCACATTCCCATAATGCAGTGAACAGGATACTCCTGCGGGGAAGCTAAAGGTCACTCTCATTTGTTTAAACTTGATAACTTGCTCATTCCTAAAGCAATTATATGAGGGTACAGCAATATACTGTTTATCTTAAGCCCTCTGCAGAAGATGTGCAACAGGTCAACCCTACTCAAACACATGACCTGGCCCCACAAAAATGGGCTTCTGTTATTTATATGTATGTATGTATGTATGTATGTATGTATGTATGTATGTATTTATTTATTTATTTTTGCCGGTCCTGGAACTTGAACTCAGGCACTGTCCCTGAGCCTCTTTGTGTTCAAGGCTAGCACTCTACCACTTGAGCCATAGTGCCACTTCTGACTTTTTCAAACCACAATCCTCAGATATCAACCTCCCGAGAAGCTAGGATTACAACTATGAGTAACTGGTGCCCAGCTTCTGTTAGGTTTTGAAGGAGGGAATGGATGCTGGATATTAGTTAATTTTCAGAGGATTTGGCATGCTGAAACTTGGACATGTTTTATAAATTTATAAACTTAAAGCTATCCCCTTTCTTTCCTTTTATTTATTTACTTTTTTAAGCCAAAGTTTCTGTTAAAATTGCCAAAACATCTTTAAAATAGTTTCTATTTGTAGACCTTCTACAATCTAGCCCAGTTTTTTTTTTTTCCCCCTGTCAACAGGTAGTGATGCATGTCAGGACACATCAGTACTACAACTCAGCTTTAGCCTATGCAATGTTAATAAAATAGAGAGAGTGCATACTCAGCTATCTGGAATTCTGTGAAGTCAGGCCAGATGTTTAAAGCACCAGTTAGAAACTGTACCACATCTTTCTGAACAATTCCAAAGGTTATTGGAGAAATAATTAGATTTTAACAGGTCACAGCAGCCTCAGAATACTAAAAGGTTTGAAAAATGCTATCTTAAATTGTCCCTCTGTTCTGATTTTAGGGAACACTTAAAATGTACCAGAAAACAATCACAAATTCCTTTTAACTCCTCTTTCCAAAACATACTGCACTGGAGTGAGATCTGCCATTACAAGACTTGAAACCAAAATCAAAGCAAAGTCAGAGTGGTTATTTCTGTACCTGCTCACACACTCTATTATATTTTTCTTTTCCCTAGCACCCAAGTTAGACTGTTAGACTTTATTTAGAATTAAGAGATTGGAAGAAAGATGTTTAAACAAACAAACAAAAAATGGAGAAAAGGTACCTATCCACCTCCCAGAAAAGAGGGAGGAAATGTCATTTGGAAGACATTGTACCTTATCAGAAGTGACAGAGTGAGACTGTTGGCTTACTCTTCAGGTGAAAAACTGGAAGCTGAGCCCTGTGCTGATGGATAATACCTGGAATACTAGCTACTTAGGAAACTGAGATATGGAGGATACAGGTTCAAAGCCAGCCCAGGAAGAAAGAAGATCCTTGAGACTCTGTCTCCAATCAGTTAGCAAAATATCAGACTGGAGGCAAAGCTCAAGTGGTACGCAAGAAAGCTGAGTGAGAGTATGAGGTACTGACTTCAATCTTTGGATCTAGTGAAAATAAATCAAACTGTAAGGTATATTGAGTAGGTAGGTTTCATTAGCTGATGAAGAGAACACCAGCCGGTATTCAGGCAGGAAAAGAAGTTTATTTACCCACCTGCTGCCCCTGCTGTGCATTGTAAAGAGGCGTGGCCAAAAGGGGCAACAACCCCCACCCCACACCAGGACTTATCTAGGCCAGGGACAGGAAGAAGTGTGGTCACTTGGGGGAAAGGTGTGGCCACACTAGATCCAGATGTGACCTCATGGCCCGGGACCTTCCTTTGGTCAGATGGGAGGCGTGACCAGGGGTGGCCCAGAATATGACCTAGCAGGAGGGGGAGGTGAATACTTCCAGGCGTGCCAGTTACCTAGGTAATACAGATACTGGGCAGAAACTCAGCCAAGAGGTAGGGAGGTGTCTACAGGGCCTGGAGCAGACTTTACACAAACCAAACCATACCAAAACAAACAGACAACAGATCCGGAAAGCCAGATAATCCATATTTAGATGCTCCATACTTTCTTTTTGCTTTAAGGATGTACATAAATGAACATGCAAATAGAGCAATGGGCAGTTCCCACTGGATGTAGGTTGTGCCCTTGATTCCGTAATCCTTCCTGCTTTGTTTAAAAAAAATTCAAAAAGAAAAAAAAAAGGCTTTGGAAACGAGACTGGAGTAAGGAGAGTTAGTGGATCATTCCACTTGGCTGCAAGTGGTCTCTTTCAGTGTTAGTTCCCTTATCTATGAAGATAAGGCCCACCTAATTTTGCTGTTATTGACTTCGAATAAAGTGGTAAGAGTCCTCTATTAAATCTGAAAAAGCACACGTCAAGACAAGGCTAAAACCTGTGGATAGTTGCTTTTTATCTTCATAGTGATGAATGTGGCCAGGATACATTCCCTAGAAGAATCTGCTAATGTTAAGTTGTGTCTTTTAACAGTTTATCTCTGCACATGAAACAATTTGAGAAGCACCTTTGCTTAAGACCCTGGATTTGTGTCACCAAGTCTGACTTGGAGACTGAATTACAAACAAAAAGACAAACTCTTTTTCTTTGGCAACAATTAGTATAAAACACAGATGTGGAAGAATGGCTAGCATTTAATAAATGCAGATCAATACAGGTCTGATTGTTGTGCATTTTCAGGCTGTCATATAAATGAGCTGTACTGAAACCATGTGTGTCTTTTTTTCCTAGCCAAGTATTGCTGTTAAGATGGAGGTGGTTATCACTTCCAAATCTCACTGTTTCACCATTTATGAAGTATTGGAACTTTTTAAATACCAAAATAACTGTACTGAGATGAGGCTTTAAAAAACATTGTCAGATTTTTCCCCCCTTTTTCTGGATACTGGCTTAGTAGTCCTTGTTTTTAAGATGACCTCCTTTAAAAGATTGTGACTTCCCTAAAGCCAAGATTCCTAAGTAAATCTGTGTGTGGTTGAAAGAAATAAATCTCAAATAAAATTAAAGACTTTCCCAGATACCTGTTGATAAATGACTAAGAGAACTGCCCCTCCTTGGCACTATAAGCAAAACACTTGTACTAGGAGTACCCAAATCCTCTGCTTAGGAATGGTATCAGTTTGATTATCTGCAGGACTTTTAAGGGATAAGTTGTATCCAATTGATCAGATTTCCACTAAGTTAATGTTCTATAGCACCATCTCTTAAAAATTAAATCATGTTTACCATTGGGAAGGTTTTTGAAAAACATAAATGTACTTAAATTTTCTGAGCATGATTCACAACAAATAAATTATAAATGGATTAGACATGCTTGGTTCATTTACCAAGTCATTAACCCTGATTCCAGACTTTGAAAATATTTTAAAATTGTTTTACCAGTGTGACATTTAAGATTTATTACTGCTACAAATGCACAAATACTTTATTAGGTTATATATGTATATATATATATATATATATATATATATATGTGTGTGTGTATAAAATGAAGAGCTAGACTTGACAAGTTTTATTAAGGGAACACATATTGTCAACATTTATTTATATATGACTGAATTTCTTTTTTTTGTACTGGGAATTGGACTTGTATATATATATTTTTATTGTGAAAATACCATACAGAGGGGTTACAATTACATGGGCAAGATAGTACATTTCTTATGTGACTGAATTTCTATACCTTCTTAATTAAGCTGTTTACAAAATAGAGTAGAATTGAAAAGTCTCACTTTTAAAGTTGTTAATCTTCATCTGAGAAAAATCTGATGGACTTTCTGATGTAGTCCTCATTTTTTTTCAGTGGACCAGGGAAGAGATTTATCACCATGAAATGTGTACATGTAATCCTGCCCTCTTCTTTTTCCCAAGGCAAGTCAGAAACAAGTTGATCAGATTATATCTTATTCACAAAGCACAAACTTGTTGCCTGACTAAAGAGGAAACCAGACAAGTAAATGCAAATGTCAGAGTTTTGATACTGAAAGTCCTTGGTTGACAGTGCTTTTCAAGTATCTAAACTTTCTGAAAGTAAGATTTACTTATTTTTAGAATATTTGCCTGAGTTTTACTTCCTCAAGGATTTTAAGTGCTGTGACAATGTTAGTTAATGGCTTTACCCATATTTACTCAGTATAATTAAATACAATTATTACAGCTACCATGGTTGTTTATATTGTAGTTATTATTTCCTCTTTATAAGCAGATCTTTCCATCTTATATTTTGAAGAACTTAGAGAAAATTCCATTGTCTTTGGTATGCTTTCAGTATAGTTTTCTAATAAAGTAGAACTAGCCTTCTTGCAGAAGATTGACATACCTTTCAGATACAAAGTACAAACAAGTTATTGTAATTATTAAGGAACTCCTAAATCATCTTTACATCCTGTCTCCTTAGATATTTTTCTGTGAGGTTTTTTTGCTTTTAAATAAAGGAAACAGGTTATTTAGATAAAGATAAACTTTTTAAGAAAATTAAGAGTGTTTTTGCCTATGAAAGTCAGATTTGCTTTTAATCGATATTTAAATTTTAAAGACAATAATCTTACATATATTTGGGGAAAAGAAGCTTCAGGGTGTGTGTGTGTGTGTGTGTGTGTGCGTGTGTGTGTGTGTGTGTGTGTGTGTGTGTGTGTTTGCCAGTCCTGGGGCTTAAACCCAGGGTCTGGGTGCTGTCCCTGAGCCTTTATGTGCTCAAGGCTAGCACTCTACCACCTGAGCCACAGTGCCACTTCCGTGTTTTTCTGTTTAGGTGATATTGAGGAATCGAATATGGGGCTTCATGCATGCAAGGCAAGAACTCTACCACTAAGCCACATTCCGAACCCAAGTGCTTCTGTTTAATAACAAAAAACATCACTGAAATATATGACAGTAGTTGGTTCTGTACCCCTGTATAGTCCCTATAGAATGTTTATTCTATCAATTGTGGTTTGAAAGACCCTTTACACTTGGCCTCCATTACTCCTACATGATCTGGTTCTCCTTAAGGAAGAACTCCGGAGCAAAAAACAGTTGCTACCTACCATCTCCATTCCTACAGAGTTGCTATCTATAATTGCATAGCAGATGCAAATCCACGAGCTGGGAACTTTAACATCAAGGAACTCCTAACTAGTATAATGGCATCTTTTTGTAGCCAGGATTTATACTTCTGAGAGGAACAGATGCTACTCGGGCTTAGATGGTTTACAATTTTTTTTTTTCCAGTCCTAGAGCTTGCACTCAGGGCCTGGGCACTGTCCTTGAACCTCTGTGATCAAGGCTAGTGCTCTACCACTTGAGTCAGAGTACCACTTCTGGCCTTTTCTGTTTATGTGGTACTGAGGAATTGAATCCAGGGCTTCATGCATGCTTGATAAGCACTCTACCACTAAGCCACATTCCCAGCCCAGGTTTACAATTTTTTAATGTACTTTATCTAGTTTACTAGTATCCTCTTTGCTTAGATTTTTCTTTTTTTTCCTGATGCCTAAATCTCTGAATTACCTTGGAATGTAATGATGTTGCTTGGAGAGAGTTCTGCAGAAGCAAAAGAAATCAAAAAAAGAAAAGGCAGACCAGCTGTTTTAAGAAAACCCCATTGAGTTTGAGCCTTTATTTTTCCTGTATATTCCCTGGGCCAGCTTTGTAACAAATGCTTATTGAAAAGCAAAGTATGTCATAAGTCTGATGGCTTTGGCTGCCTTGTTCTGCTCTAAAGTCTTTTTGTAATCAGTCTTCTAAAGTTGTTCTATCCAGCAATGCATAGATTATGTAGGCAGATCAAAAGTATTTCATGACAGC
Organism: Dipodomys spectabilis; assembly: GCF_019054845.1. Lineage (NCBI taxonomy): Eukaryota > Metazoa > Chordata > Mammalia > Rodentia > Heteromyidae > Dipodomys > Dipodomys spectabilis. The sequence goes on from NW_024871042.1 coordinate 754,944, forward strand.
GACCAATGTTATAGGCTCTGGAACAACCTCCAAAGTAAAAACAAAGAAATACAATATGCTCTGACAATACAATCATATTTGAAATGAGACTGAAAGCAGTTTAGGAAGGAAAGTTTTAAAGAGAAAGAAGAGAGAGAAGTCAGAGATTCCAAGATTGCAAGCAGCATGTGGATTGAAGGTGAAATAAACTCATAAGTAGATTTTGGCCTTTTCTAGATACTTGAGTACTAAGTACAAGCAAGGAAGACAGAAGAAATTCTTTAAGGACAGTAGGAATGCTGATTTCCTTCAGGCAACCTTGTAGTGAATTTTGGGGGAAGAAAGAGATTAAGGAATTATAGAGGTCAAGGAGGATTAAGAGAAAATAGACTTGGGTAAAATAATAAATAATGATAATAATATAGAAAGCACGTGCAAAGCTAAACGTAGACTAAATTAGTGGAAGACTAAGGGTCTAGAAATATGGAGATGTGCTACATACATTACTACTTTAGGTGTCGGAATAAGGGCTAACTCTGTTCATTTCATCCTCTTTCTAGGAAAAAGAGTGGAGATCTTCTAAAATTGACTGGTTTACAGGAGAATCCTTGAGATTCTCAAATCAGTATCAGTTCTGCATGCAGAATCATACCTCCATTAGGAAAGGGCCTCCTCTGTATGGCAAGAAGACCGCTTGCCTTAGAAGGGTGAAACCTGACACTTGCTAAGAAAGCTCTATTTGAACCTTTGTTACTAATGGGGTATGTTTGCATGAGGCCAGATGACAGCCAAATCACCTGATGGTCCACTAGGAATATGGTGCAGCTTTTAGAGGGTCTGGTCTGTATCCAGATTAGCATCTAATCTAACTAATCTAACTTTTCAATGTAAATGGAGACAACTGAATCTTCCAAAACATAAAAGCCAAAACAAAGGTATAGGTCTTAGAATAGAAAAGTCATGACCTTAATATTTCATAGTAATTTACATCAGAAAAGCACATAAAAGAAAATAAAAAGAAAATACCTGACTGGGAAATATTGTCTATCAAATGTGCTAGAATTCTAAATGCATTTCTGCTTAATGCTTGGCTGTTCTGAACTTCATTCTTCCTTTGACTTTTCCTTTATGAACAATAACCTTCATTAGTTAGACAGCCAAACAAATGAATTTCTTCACTCATTGTTAAGTAAAACTAATCGTTCTATTAGCTTCAAGGATTGATTTTGACCGAATATACTTTAATTGTAGTTTTCCCTTAAACATCTCAGTATAAGCTGCTTATATACTAGGAGCCAGTGGCTTACATCTGTAATCCTAGCTATTCAGGAGGATGAGATCTGAGGATCATCGTTTGAAGCTAGCCCAGGCAGAAAAGTCTTTGAGACTCTTATCGCCAATAAACTACTCAGAAAAAGCCAGATGTGGTTCTATAGCTAGAATGTTAGCTTTGAGCACAGAGAGGCTCAGGGACAAGTCCTCCCAGAGTTTGAGCAACAGGATGAGGAAAAAAAAGCTGTTTATAAATTCATGTAAAAAATGACTTTTTTCCTTTGGATTATTGTTATTATTGTTGTTGTTGTTGTTGTTATTATTATTATTTTACACTGGTACTAGGGCTTGAACTCTGGGTCTGGGCATTGTCCCTTAGCTTTTGTGCACAAACCCCGTGCTCTATCACTTGAGCAACACCTCCACTTCCAGCTTTTTGGTGGTTAATTAGAGATAGGCATCTCCCATATTTTCTAGTCTGGCTTTGAACCTTGGTTCTCAGTTCTCCACTTCCTGAGTAGCAAGGATTTTAAGTGTGAACCATTGGCATCCAGATATGACTATTGTTGAGAGAGAAAAGATGATCCACAAAGGTAGTTATGCTATGAGGAGAAATGTATATTATTATTTTTATCAAAAAATGTAATGACTAGGACTATCTTTTTACATAGACTTCTACAGTCAATTCTGAATTCATTTTATAGGTTACAATATCCTGCAAATGATATTATTGCTTAGAAATCTGATTGTGGTAGAAAACTAGAAAATAGTGATAACAGGAAGAAAAAAAAAGTAATCTAACTTTCCATTGACCCAGTGTTAAGACAGAGGTACAAAACCTTTCAGACTTTTACAACTTAATTTTGTATATGAGCAAATAATACTTCCCCTACAAATAAGAAAAAATATTGCACTTTTTAAAAATTTACTTAAAAAGTTGTGAACTTTATCTCTAAGTGTTCAAGTGAACATATATTTTATCAGTTGGTAAAAATGTTTCAAGGTATATGTTTATGCTCAACCAAATATATTTATTAGCATGACTTTTTAATGGTAAAATTGATTATTCATAGATATGGCATTTTTCATGAATTTGCTGCAATAGTAAGATTGTTCTCCAAAAAAGATTCCTCCTCCAAATCTCTGTACACTCAGTGACACTGGTAATGTTAATTTTTAATGAGATGCTTTGTCTTTAAGTATTTTAATGTATATACAAGGAATACATCTTTCTTTGGGGAGAGCATCTTTCTTTCCTCTCTCCTCTTTTTTTTTGGGTAAACTTTTATGTCCTTATTCTTTTTTAAGGAACCAAACACAGGAAGTATAGAGAGTGATACAACAAGAAATTTACTTAAGTCAACCTTTTATTATCTTTTGGATTCTTAATTAACAGTAGAATAGAATAATAAAGTTAAAATCTCCTGAGTTTCCTTTCTCATCTCTTTCCCTCTTTTCTTCACCAGAGTCATTAACTGTCATGAATTTAGTGGTATGTTTCCAGTTTATGTTTTCATTTGCTTAATTAAAATTAGAGCCAGTGATGAACCTTTGAGGACTCAAAGTAAGAGTGATTTAAGGAGAAGTTGATCTCTCACTTGTATTAAAGTCTAGGTAAGTAGTACAGGGTGGGCCTGACTCTCTACAGTCAGTGACCCTCACTTCTACCTTACTGCTTCGCAGTGGGTGGTCTTGCCCCTGAAATTAATACAGTAGTATCCTTATTTCAGAAAGGAGAGACAAAGTGATTACAACTATACTAGTAATGAGCTATAGATTAGTACTAGTGATTAGCTATGTTATAATTAATAATTATTTCTTTAATGATAAAAGTATTTAAATATCATTACACTATTTACTAACTACTCATTTTACAAAACCACATTTGAATTGTCCCTTTGTCCAAAAGTAACTACAAGGAATATTCTTCTATATATTTCCTGCTGTGTAGGTGGAAGTTTCTCTGGTTTACATACCTATAAGTGCAATTTCTGGCTTTTAGAGGATGACTAATTTTTACCTGTGTTTCTAAATTCTTTCTTTTTTTCTGCTGAGGTGCTTTCATTATGAGTAATAGATATTGGAATTTAAAGTTACTTCAATAGAAATGTATTAAGTTAAGCACTGGTGGCCCACATTTGTAATTTTAAAAACTTGGGAGGCTGTGAGGAGGAGGATTGTGGTTCAAGGCCAAGTCTGGGGGGAAAAAAAAAGCACTATCCTATCCCAAAAATAGGCAGTAAAAATCAGGAATGGGGAGTGGGGAGGTAGGGCTCAAGTGGTAGAGTTCTTGCCTACCAAGTGTGAGGCCCTAAATTCAAACCCTAGTACAACCAAATGTATATATATTGCCTTGTAGGAAAAGAAGTCTGTAGACAGGGCTGCACTATTCCTAGGATAATTCATTAACTTAATTGATTGTTTCTATCAAGGAAAATTAATTTCTACATGAGTAATCACACACAAACAAAACAACAGCCTAAAGTCCATTCATGTTATTGAAGAGCAAGAAACTTTTCCTACAAAGTTCCCCCACCTGACTTTCCTTCATGTCTTATTGGCTAACATTGAGCCATATGCCAGTGGCTAAATTAGTTATTTGTAAAGTTTTCCTAACCAGGATGAGCAGCTTGGAGACATAGCCAGTTTCCTTTGAAGAATGTTATCACCAGAGGGAGATACTTAAAACCATGCCTTTAGGAAGATAGAGAAGGAAAGTGGATGGCTAGAAGATAAATCAGGGATGCCTGCTGTATCTCCAGCGTGGTTGCTATGCCCATGGATGGCGTTGGCGTAGTTAATTGTCAGGAGTTTTGTTGGTTTTGATAAACACAAAAGGTTATGCTTTGTCGTATTCCTTGCTATTTTTCTGTTGTTGAGTTGCGTATTTTCCAGATGTATGTACCCCTTTGAATTTCTGTTTTTTTTTGAAATGCCATATTTATTTTACCTTCATTTCACCTGAGCTCCTTTCTTTTTCTTATTGAATCTTAACAGTTGGTTATATTAATAGATACTTGTTGGTATATTTATGCTGGTGGTATCTTCTGCCAATGTATACTTTGTGGTTATGCTTTTGTCTTATTTTTGTTTTTGTTTGTGGGGGAAGGGCTTGAAATCAGGACCTAGTGATCTTGCTTAGCTTTTTTTATTCAAGGCTGGTGCTGAACTCCACTTTCAGCTTTTTTACTGGTTTATTGGAGATAAGAGTCTCTCGGGTTTGCCTGCCTGGGGTTGACTTCAGACCAAGATTCTCAGATCTTAGCTTTCTGAGTAGTGAGTACTACAGGTATGAGCCATTCACTCCCAGTTTGCTTTTTGTCTTAGTAACGAATGTTTCCATACCTTAAAATTGTTTTGTGTCTTGTGTCTTACCAAACCATTGTTGACAGCAAGGTCATGAAGATATTATTTGAAACTCTTCTCTTTCTTGTTTAATATGAAGTGGTTATCAACTTGAATAGTGTTTGCCAGCAGTTATTGAAGTGATGTAGCAACTTTCATAGAAACTAGGGTCCGCGTTTTTCTCATAACATCACAGTGTCATTTGCCTTTTCAGAACCACTCTTCCACACACTGGAGTTCTTCAAGGCCTGTAGGACATATGTTATTCCAGCATACTAAATGCCAGAAGAAACGGGCACTTAGATGCCTGACATTAAAGTGATTCATAGACATATCAAACAATGTTACTCTTTTGAATTAATATTGCACTTGTTTTGAAAAATACAGGGTTATTTATTTAATATATTATGTACAGGGTTTATTGTTTCCAATTTAAATGAATGGCTAAATATGTTTAAAATTTCTCAGTTTTAATTTCTCAGATAGTAAACATAGAGAAATATAGCTCACATTTCAGAAATTTGGGGGCAGGGAGAGTGACAGGGGGTGAGATTGATTATAATATATTGTAAACATGTGTGGAAATGTAACAGTGGAATCCTCCTCTGTATAACTAATATATATATAACTAATAAAAAAAGAAAAAAAACCCCAAAGCTTTTAGGTGCCTTGATTTTCAAGAACACAAAGTGGTCTTAAAACTAAGAAAACTGAGAACTTCTGTTGTCTTTGAATGGTAACACTTAATTCAGAAATTCCTTTGCTTGGGCTGGGAAGGTGACTCAGTGGTAGAGTGCTTACCTCACATGCGTAAGGCCCTAGCTTCAATTCCTCAACACCACATAAACAGATAAAGCCTGAAGTGGCGCTGTGGCTCAAGTAGTAGAGCGCTAGCCTTGAGCTGAAGAGCTGAGGGACAGCGCCCAGGCCCAGAGTTCAAAATTTAGAACATTTATTTCATTGTTGTTGGGAATGTATGATTTGGAAGGCAGTGCTGTTCATGTAGACATTTATGTGTCAGTAAAAGAGAATGAAAAAAATTAATTTGAATCATCTATTTTTATTATCCATCTCCTGTAGTCATCTAATATTACAATGAGTATTGCAAAGTAGAGGAAACAACTCTAATTTTGATGTAAGATAGAGCTAGATTAAGATTCCAGCTGGGAGCTGGGTGCTGGTGGCTTATGCCTGTAATCCTAGTTACTCAGCAAGCTGAGATCTGAGGATTGCCATTCAAAGCCAGCCAGGGAAGGAGAGTACATGAGACACCTATCTCCAGTTAACACTAGAAAACTGGAAGTGATGCTGAGGCTCAAAGTGGTAGAGTACTAGTCTTAAACAAAATAGCTCAGGGACAGTGCCTAGGCCCTGAGTTCAAGCCCCACAACTGCCAAAGAGAAAATAAAAAGATTCTAACAGGGAAACTGTAGCTTAAGCTAGGAACTCAATTTCTGTGTACTTTAGCTTCACTGAGCTTTGTTTCAGAATTTCAGTTTTTTATATTGTCATGCAGGCTAAATGTACATGACGGACTTTAATGAATACTAAGAACATAGTAAGTACTCAGTTGAGGTTAGCATATTGTTTTATGTTTACTATCTTCTGTATAAGATTGAGTCCTCTTTTAGGTTAGCTAACAAAATAAAATATAGGATATATGTGTGTGTGTGTGTGTGTGTGTGTATTTTACATATATATTTATATACCCTATCAAATTGCAAAGTAATGTTAACTAATGTAGGACAGAGGAAGATGTAACTGTGCCTGTAAAATAATCCTTTCTTGAAATATATACCAAGAGGTTCAATAATCATTTTATTGTTTTCTGTGATTGAACAGGGCTTATGCTTGCTAGACAAACGTTGTACATCTTTAGCCAAATGTCCAAGTTCTTTTGCTTTTGGTTTGTTAAAACAAGGTCTCATGCTTTTTGTTTAGACAGTCTTGAGCTGTGTGAACTTCTTTCCTCTGCCTCCTGAATAAGCTGGTATCACAGATCTGTGTAATCATGCTCACTCCTATGTATGTTTTTATATCAGCAATTCATGCTAAGGAAGTTATAAGAAAGACCTTCATTGCAGAATTATTTATAGATGAAAGAAAATAGAAGCAACCAAATATCCACTGATAAAATATAAATTGTCTATGAAGATGTCTTTTATTTTGCCTTTTAAAAATTCTATTTAGTTGTACAAATGGTTTTTTTTTTTTTTTTTTTTTTTTGTCGGTCGTGGGGCTTGAACTCTGGGCCTGGGTGCTGTCCCTCAGCTCTTCAGCTCAAGGCGAGCACTCTACCACTTGAACCACAGCGCCACTTCCAGTTTTCTGGTGGTTTATTGGAGATAAGAGTCTCACAGTCTCTCCTGCCCGGGCTGGCTTTGAACTGCGATCCTCAGATCTCAGCCTCCTGAGTAGCTAGGATTACAGGCATGAGCCACCAGCGCCCGGCTGTACAAATGGGCTTTAATTTAATATGTCAGTGTAGGAGTACCATGCATCTTAATCAATGTCATCCTTTTTGCTACATTTATGTGTTCAGAGGTTTTACTGGCCAGGCACTGGTGGCTCACGCCTGTAATCCTAGCTACTTGGGAGGCTGAGATCTGAAGATCAAAGCCACCCTGGGCAGGAAAGCCCCTGAGACTCTTACCTCCAATAAACCACTAGAAAACCAGAAGTGGCGCTGTAGCTCAAGTGGTAGAGTGCTCACCTTGAGCTGAAGAGCACAGGGACCGCGTCCAAGCCCAGAATTCAAGTCCCACAACTGGCAAAAAACAAACAAACAAACAAAAAACCCCAAGCCCCCCAAAACAGAGGTTTTACTGGAGGACATGGGCATACACTGATTATATCATTGTGAGAAAACAAGAACATAAAAGCCTGTACCTTATTGTTTCCATGATACTAAATACAAGTTAGTCATAGAAAAAAAGAGAAGAAATACGTTAGTGTTAACAATGGTCATTTCTGAATACTCTCAGGAATCTCTCTTTTTTTTTTTCTGTGTTGAGCTACGATTTCTTTAAAATATTTCTTTGTTTAAAAAAAATTAACAGTTTGGCTTTCAACACATATCCTGGCTACTGTAATGGCCTTCAGAAATATTAAAATTGTAAATATCAATGAACACTTGAAGTCTTCCTTATTAATAGAACATGACAAACTCTAGTCTGAGACTCTTTAAGGCAAAGTAGTGTCAGTCAGGTCCTGTCTGGCGTGTTGCAGTGTTTGTAACTCAGTGGTTCAAGTTTAGTGCTCAGCTCTGGTCCATGCCCCAGGAATCTCTTTTATTTGTACTTTGCCTTGCAATTTTTAAAATAACAAATGTGTAGTTTTTCTATAGTAAAGTTGGTAACTAAACATCTTTGGAAAAGACTGCGTTTTTTGCTTTTTTTTTTCTTGTCAATCATGAGGCTTGAATTCAAGGCCTGGCCACTATTTCTGAGCTTTTCTTTTCCCCCCTCAAGGTTAGTGCTGTACTGCTTTGAGCCACAACACCACTTCCAGTTTTTTGGTAGTTAATTGGAGATAAAAGTCTCAGGGACTTTCCTTCCTGGGCTGGCTTTCAATGCAGGTCCTCAGATCTCAGCCTCCTGAATAGCTAGGATTACAGGTGTGATCTTCCAGCTAAGACTGTCTTTTTATTTTTTTAATTGCACTCTGGAGAGAACCTGTTTATGAAAGTAAATACTGATCAGTGCTGGAGAATAGGGGGTGAGGAGCACTAGAGTTTAGTTGGGTGGCTTTCTCATTAGGACTGGAGGAGTGTGACTGAGCAGGATTTGTGAGAGCAGATGATGACTGAGCTGGGCTTCAAGAACAGCTTTTGGATCCAGATTTCATGGACTGTCTTCCTGACTACTCTTTGTTAAGACTCTTTCTTAGTTTGTAACTCAGGTTTTCCATTTAATATTGAATTAATATGAGTGGATTATTTAATCTGTATGTGTCCTTGAGTGTCTTCTGTGCAAATTAGGATATAATAATACTCTATGTGCTGAGTTATTATGTTTAAAACTGTTATCAGAGTTCTGTCACATAATGATCTCTTCTGAAGTTTCAATTACAGTAGCTCTATTAAGTATTTAATCATTTTTTTTTGAGTCGAGGATGATCGAGGTAAAAAGATTATGTTTTTAGGCCAGCTATGGCTACAGAACAAGATCCTGTCTCAGAAAACAAAAGAAGTTCTGCCAGCTGTTGGTGGCTCATGTCTGTAATCCTAGCTACTTTGGAGAATAAGATCTTTGGATCATGGTTTGAAGCCAACCCCAGCAGGAAAGTCTATGAGACTCTTCTCTCTAATAAACTACTCTGAAAAAGTCAGAAGTGGCACCGTGATTCACATGGTAGAGTGCTAGCCTTGAGCAAAAGAAGCTCAAGGACAGAGCCCAGACCCAGAATTCAAGCTCTAGGACTGACAAAAAAAAAAAAAAGTTTTATCAGCTACTGTGTCATAACAAACCATCCCCAAATTAGTGCCCTAAAGTAAAAACATTACCTTATTTTCTTCATGAATCTAAATTCAGTGGATCCTTAATTGCTTAGCAGTAGCAGATAAATGGTTCTGAGGAGAACAAAATTGAGGGAAAACCATGATTCCTCAGGATGCATATAATCTGATACTGTACTAGAGATGCCATTAATGTCTGCTAAAGATATACTGGCTTTCATCAAATCTCATTTTTTACCTTAACACTTAAATTAAGCACGTTAACTTTTTTTTTTGGGGGGGGGGAGGTCCGGTAGTGGGCCTGAACTCTGGGCCTGGGCGCTGTCCCTCAGCTCTTCAGCTCAAGGCTAGCGCTCTACCACCTGAGCCACAGAGCCACTTCTGGCTTTTTTCTTTTTGCTTATGTGGTGCTGAGGAATTGAACCCAGGTCCTCAAGCATGCAAGGCAAGCACTCTACCACTGAGCCACCTTCCCAGCCCAAGCACATTAACTTTTATATTGCTTTTTGGCACCATTTGCTTTTTGAGAGGCAGATTTTCACAAAGTTAGAGGAAACACTCAGCAGATGGCCCAGTGATCCTAAACACAAGTGACAATAATATGGCTCTGACTGAGAGCTTCCTTGTACCACTGAACTGTAGAATGAGTGCACAGGAATTTATTTTTGACCATCCGTGGTCAACACCTTGTGCAACAAATACAAGAATGAAGTATTCTTAGTGTAGTTGTAGCTTCCTCGGTTCCCTATGGCATCTACTGGGGAGGCTTACCTGGGGATGGGAGGATATGTTTTGCAGGTGTCTTACTCTGATGGCTGCCAAATTGGTTTCTGGCTTCTGCTGGGAGCTCAGCTGGGGCTGTGTTCTGGGGAGAGGGTTCTGTTCCTCTCCAAGTAGGCTTCACACAATTGTTGGGCTTCATTCTGGCCTGATGGCTGGATTCCAAGAGTGAGCATCTTCAGAGAAACAGGTAGGAGTACATTCCATTTATATTACCCATCCACAATGGTGTTGCTTTCATCACTGTCAATAATCTGTCCAAAGTGAAGAGAAGGGAACAAAGAAATCTGCCTTTCTATGAAAGAGATATCGAAGTCATATTATGATAATAGCAGAAAGGTGAGACATGTTGCAACCATGTTTGAGAAATAGTATCTGCCATATGAGTAGCATGTGGATAAAATAATATTCCTAATATTCTCATCCAACAACGGCTGCAATTTCAACTTATTTTTTATTTTTTGGCCAGTCCTGGGGCTTGAACCTAGTCCCTGAGCTTCTTTTGCTCAAGGCTAGCACTCTATTAGTTGAGCCACAGCACTACTTCTGGTTTTTTTCTGTTTATGTAGTACTGAGGAATAGAAGCCAGGGCTCCATGCATACTAGGCAAGCGCCCTACCACTAAGCCACATTCCCAGCCCATCAGTTTTTGTATTAGAACTATCCTGGTCTTTTTTTTTTTTTTTTTTTTAAATAAATGTGCATTATAGAGACGACTTGTTTTTCAAAATATTTCCTTTCTACAATGTTGAACACTTACTACTAGAATAAGAAGCTGTAAATGAAAAAAATTTTCAATGTACCTTGGTACGCTACATTCATATAAGATTAATACATAGGAGTTCTTAAAGTCTGAATCTGTCATAAACCTTCTTCCTCAGTCTCATCGTAACTGTAGTGGCAGTGTCTTCTAGAATGAAAGAAAAGGAGAAGGATTCTGCTCACAAATATTTTAAAGTTAAATGAAAAGGCTCCTCAAGGTAAATCTCAGATGTCAAATGTAAGCTATAAAATTATGAAATGTGATCCTTACCGTCTTATCTTTAGAACTGCAGGTTACAAACAGATGAGATGCTACTGGCTTGTACTGGGTCTGAAGGCTGTTTTTCTGTTCATCTGTCAAGGAAGACAGGCACAAATTAACTATGTGAGCACATTTGGTACTGATAAGACCATGCAAATAGATTGGCAGTGAGGTGATGCTCTGGAGAATTTGGGATATGCCCATAGGGCTGTTTTGTTCCCCCAAATCTTTAGTGCTGCTCCTGATCTCACACAAAACTATCTCTTTGAATTAAACATGTCTTGTTTTAAAAAATGCCAGGACTAGTCCTTTGAAATGTTAACTTATCTTTGCAACTGTAATTTGCTTCTTCCTCTTCTTCCCTTCCAATGGGAAAACTGTTCATATTAAAAAGCAACCATTATTTCAGGGCTAAGTTGTAAACAGAAGAACATATGGAGGTAAAGGATCAGTTTTCAGAGAAGAGCTGCACTTTGTAACAATTTAGTTAACATTTAAGTGGCAGCTGTTGTTATGTAGATATAGACAACAATAGATACAGAGAAGTAAACAGTGGACTGAATGTCATTCTAGTTACCTGAAGGAGTTCATGCCCCTTCACAAGTAACTTAACTTACTCATGGGGACAGTTTACAAAATAGTAAAAAATTTTAAAGCATTTTGTTTGTGTTTACTCATGCACTTGTCTTCATACCTCTGGCCCTCCACGTAGTTAATGCCACTCCCCATCCCTCAGCACAGACAAGATCAAAGTGATTTAGAAACTTGCCTAAGGTCACCCAACATCTCAGACAGGCTTCACATCAGGCCGACTGCTTTTTACCACTGCTCCTGCTTTACTGATGAGGGCTTTTTTTTTCTTCAGAGCTGCAGGACTTAGATGTTTTGCAGTAGATGATTTTTTAAATGCCCAGATCAAGAGAATATAAGTAGGTCTCTATAGGGGGTTCTTACAAAATTTACATGTACAAAGTCAGAGTAGCCTGGGCACAGTGGTACATGCCTGTAATCTCAATAACTCCAGAGACTGAGCAGGAGACTTTTGAATTTGAGGTCAGCTTCAGCTACATAGCAAGCTAATGACCAGCTTTGGCTACAGCGTGTCACTGTCTCAAACAGGATAGGATAAGACAGGACAGACTAGAACAAAACATCAAGAGCAGCTCTGCTAAAAAGATAAATGTTGAAGATTTGCTGTGTGATTACAAATTAGTAAAAAGCCATTATGGAAATCAGTATGGAGGTTCATCAAAAATCCCAAACTCAAGCTACCCTAAGATCCAGAAGTCCCACTCATCTTAGGTTCATTGAAGCATGATTCTTGAAAAGCAAAGATAAGGAATCAACCAACATGTCTATCAGTAGGTTAATAGAAAAATAAAACAAGAACATACCCAGTGGAAAATGATTCAACTTAAAAAGAAAGAAATCCTGCCATCTGGCAACATGAATGGCCCTTGAAGCTACTATGCTAAATATAATAATCCAATCAAGGAAAGAGAATATACCGTCTAACACAAGTGTGGTTTCTTAAGGAGCTGATTAAACGTAAGTGGGGAGTCAGGAGCAGGGCTGGGAGATGTTGGTCAAAGTGTACAAAAGGTCAGTAGAAATGAGGGGACTGTAGTTAAAGATAATGTATACATAAACATCAATAACAGAGTGGATTTTAATTGTTCTTACCACAAAAGTAAGTGAGTCAATGAATATGTTAATTAGGTCAATGTAGTCATCTCCTGTTGTACATAATTTATCTATGTCTATCTCTATCATCTATCTACCTATAAAAGTTTAGATAAGACTTTTAGATAAAATTATAATTAACCTTTGTCAATGAAAAAATAAGGTTAAAAGTAAGTTGGATACCAGTGGCTCATGTCTATTATCCTAGTCACTTAGGAGGCTGAGATCTGAGGATCACAGTTCGAAGCCAGCCTGGACAAGAAACTCGGTGAGACCCTTATCTCCACTAAACTACCAAAAAGCCTGAAGTTGAGCTGTGGTTCTAGTGGTTCTAGCCTTGAACATAAGAAGCTCAGGGGCAGCACCCAGGCCCTAAGTTCAAGCCTCAGGACACACACACACACACACACACACACACACACACACACACACACACACACACACACACACACACACACACACACACGGCAAAGCTGGCACCTTAGCATATCATCCAAGTTACTTGGGAGGCTGAAATCTAAGGAGTTTGAGATCTAGGATTGTAGTTCAAAGCCAGCTGGGGCAGGAAAGTCTGTAAGATTCTTATTTCCAAAGAATGCAAATAGACATACAATATAAATTTCTCACTTATTATTATATCTTATTACATCATGACTCTAGTACTACAGTGTTTCAAAGTTTAAGGGAAACTACTTGAATTATATGTGGCTCTTCTGACTGTTTCCAGTTTTGCCATTATATATCGATAATGCTATAGGAAACACAATTATGTGTCTATATACTAGTGCTTCTAACCCATAGAATATATTATTTAGCTATTTAAAGTAACAAAATATATACAATATTAAATGTCTATTTTAAATTGTATATGTCGATTGTGTAAAAATGTATATGTTGGATGCAATCATGTCTGTAATTCTGGCCACTCAGGAGGCAGGGATAGTAGGATCAGTTTGAAGCCAGCCTGGGCAAAACCCCAAGACGTTACCTGAAAAACAATTTGGGCAAATAAAAAAGGCAAGGGAAATGGCTCAAGTGGTGGAATATCTGCCTTGCAAGAGTTAGGCATTGAGTTCAAACTCATTGACAAAAACAAAACAAAACAAAACAAAAGTATGTTAAAAATCCAGTCAAAATTAGCCAGTTACCCAAACTTTAACATAGTCTTAAGTATACCCTTAGGAGCTCTAAAATGTAAGTAGTATTTTGTGAATTCCAATAATTAATCTTAGTGAAAATGTTTGGCACATAAAGTTCCAATATTTTGGATTGTTTCTGATTTAAATATATAACTACATTAGTGTAAAGTTTTTAGTTGTATTTGAAAAGACACGAAGTCCGAATTTCTGGCTGACTTTAAATAGAAATTATATAATATTTTGTTTTTAAATAATAAAGCGATCACAGCTAGTGGTGAGCCTCCTTAATCTCCTGTTTAGTAGATGCAAACTCTACCAGGTTTTGAATTTCAAACAAAACTGAAAACTTGACTAGAAAAGATTAAAACAAAGAAGTTTCCACTATTTTCTAATTAAATTCATTGTTCATTTAGGCTCTACTTCAGAAGCTTAAGGTTAAAAAATGTCAGAAGATATTAATTTATTTAAAACATCAAGACCGTTTACTCTAAAACCCACAAAGGATTTCAAGGCAAACTGACTGGTTCCCAGGATAATTCTGATTTGACACACTTCATATACACCAGACATTCTGGTAGGAACCCACAGCTTTTATACAGCCAGAGCAGCAGAAAAGAATGAAGAAAGATGAAATGTACTAGTTAAATGCAATCCTCAGCTAGGTGTGGGTAGCTCAGCCTGTCATTTTAGCTGCTCAAGAGGCTGAGATCTGAGAATTGGAGTTCAAAGCTAGCCTGGGCAAGAAAGTCCATGAGCTTCTGGTCTTTAAAAACCCAGAAGTGGAGCTGTGGCTCAAGTGTTAAAGCATTTGTCATGAGTATAAAGCTCAGGGACAGTACCTAGGTCCTGAGTTTAAGCCCTCAGACAGGCATATACATACAATAATAAAATAAAACAAATAAAAAAGGCAAAGCAAGATGGAGAAAGGGAGATTAACTGGTAAATCATTATTTCAGGTTTATTGCTCAACTGTTTTACTTCTGAAGTCCAGTCTAAGGAGTTGGAATTATGGGAGACAACCCAGTTCAGGAAAACTTGGTTGAGTCACTTCATCTCTTCTGAAGATGGGAACGGTTGCCCTACCAGGCCTCAAGAGTTGTTGAATTATCCTTTTTATCAAACCTGCTACAAGCTCTAAAAGTTCTCTCTTACCCATAGCTATTGCTGTTTAGGTATGTTTTCTTTTAGGAAGGAATTTCAGGAATGCCTACCTTTAGAAAATCGCGTTCTGCAGTTTGTCCCTCTGGTTTTCACTCTGTCATTAGACGATACAATAAATGTCAGTTGTTTTAGCAAGGTGACTGATACTTGGCCATACTCAAAGTACCTTCGTCTTTATTTTTTAATTTCTACTAGAAACCCTAGATTTGAGGGAATCATAAAAGAAGACATGTCCTTGACTGGCGAAAGTTGCCAAGTTAAGATTGAGAAGCAGAGCTGTTTAGTCAGTCCTTGTTGTAGGGACCAAAGAAACAAAAGACATTGGGAAGTTTAATACCTATTTTCATGGTTTTAATTCTAGTTTCCAGCAAAAGTAATCCCTTTCTGTTGTACACAACCTATTTCTGGACTTAGCTGTGATGTTTGACCAATTCACGGTGGGACTCTGAGGATACGAATCTGGATTTGATCATGAGGAGCGTTATAAGCACTGACTTCAGAAGGGAGGGGTAATAACCATTTCTAGATTATACTATGAAAGTTTTGGGACACTTTTGCTTATATTTCTTAATCTTATTCTTACTGCAGCAAGCTGCATTTGTCAGTGTTTGTAGTGTTCACTGGGACATGAGGAAACTGAGCAATTTACTCTGCCTTTCTACCTGTTTTCCTTTCCCTTCTACTTAAGTATTTTCCTCACTAGACTACTGTCGTGGCTTTGTACTTCTGAAGTCTTGGTTCCTTTTCTTGAAATCTAGCGTGAAGTTGGACATGGAACTCATGACCCATATATTTCTACAGAATTCAATTTTAGTGAATTTAAGTTTCACGTTTAGCTAACTTGTGGTGGCACATACCCATAATCCGTGTACAAGAGAAACCGAGGCAAGAGGATTGTGAGTTTAAGAACAATATTACCTACATAGTGAGACCTTATCTCAAAAATAAAAAGAAACAAGCAAAAGAAAATAATTTTACTCGTAACTGAAACATGATTATAAAGCAAAACATCAAACCTTAAAAATGGGACTGCTGGTTCCTCTCAAATTCTTGCTGAATACCATATACATTTTTCAGTCTTATTAGAGCATACTATTCCAGTAGATAGAAAGAAAGAAGGCTGAGGGCAGTTTACTGTCTGATATGAGTCTCGTCTTTTTTTTTTTTTTGTCAGAATGGTCAGTGGACTAGGCAGCTGGGTAGAAATCATGAGGGTTTGTGAGCAAGATATATCTATCTATCTAGATAGATAGATCTTTATATATCTATCTATCTTTATATATATCTATATATGTCTATCTATATCTATATATATATCTTTATATCTATCTATCTATCTATCTATCTATAAAGAATTTGATAGGTATTCCAGTGATCAAGGGGAACAGAGGAGGAAAAGACTCAGTAGGTGGGAAGTCCTGCTTTTTCCCACTGTGTCTTCTGACATTTCAACATCTTCTGTTTGTCCAGAGCAAACTTTGACCTTTTTTATCTTTGTTCATACTTATACAAATTTATATTCTAGATCACACTCATGGATATCTCTTGCTTATTTGTACATTTCATACTCTTTTGGGGCTCCTTAGTAAAAGCCTTGTTTATAGCTTTGGTAAGAATGGATTGACTAGTAACCTGTCAGCTTCTGTAATGTGTAGTACAGTTTCTGCAATCTTGGTACTCAGGAGGCAGAGGCAGGAAGAATGTGAGTTTGAGGACAGCAAGGAAAACATAGTGAGAACTTGTCTCAAAAAGAAAATAAAGGAGAAAAAGAAAAGGTAAACTTTTATTCTTAATGGAATGGTGATAAATGTGAAACAGAAAGTCCCTTTTTTCCATGTGTAAGTACATTTTAAGCTTTATTTTTATCAAACATTTCTAATTTCTTTTTTAAAATTTCATTTTATTGTAAAGGTAACATACAGAGGGATTACAACTACATAAGTAAGGTAATGAGTTTATTTCTGTTCCAACAGTGTTACCCGCTCCCTTGTTTTCTTCTGCTTTCCTGCCCCCCATTCTTGCCCCTCCCCCCCAAGTTGTAAAGTTCATTTCCAACATAGTCTATAGTGAGTATTACTGTTGCCTTGGTTCACCCTTTGTGAACCAATTGGTCTCATCGTTTCTGTGATTTCCCTTCCTTTCCACAAATCAGATAAATTATATATAAGACAAAGGGTACCAAAATCAGAAACAGTGACCACAGTGAATAAGCCTGAGGAAAAAATTCATATTACAGTGTATCAAAAGCAAAATGTACATATATGATCTGATATTCCACATCAAGTTCCAAATTGCCATTTCCAGGTAAGATAGAGAGTTGCAAGCTATATGGACTCATAAACCATAGGTAGTAGTTTAAACAAAAATGAGCTTTAGCACTTAAGAACATGAGACTTTTATCAAAGAGATTTTTTCATCAGTAATTCAATCAAGTCTGATTCCAACCTTGTGACAGCTATTACAAGCAAACTACAAAAAGGTAATTGATGCTGAAGTGGTAAATTCCTATGTGTTCTATCTTCCACAAAAGTGTTCTTAGTCATATGGCAAAAATCCCATGATACCTCTCCGGTATGTCTTAGTCTTTATCACTTGAGGAATGATTTTTGGTCTGCAGAAATGCAGATAGTAACAATGTACTACATGTGCCCACCAGTTTCTCAATCTTCAGTTCAACCATTTAAGGTACTTTTAGTGGATAATTTTTACAGATAGATAAACAGAAGCCCAGAAGTCAACAAGTTGGTCCAAACTTCTACTGCCTGCCAGGAGCCAGTCCACCGTGCTATTTCATCATGTGTGATGTGTGTAGCAACTGGAGTTTAAGCTCTATCATAGTTAGTAGACATTTTGTGATGAGCACAAGATGCAAGTTTCTACTCTCTTGAGCTTTATTCAAGTGTTTTCTTACAACATCTTCTACACCTATCCTACCATTTTTATCTTTCTCTTTCACTAACAAGATTTGAACTCAGGCCTCAAGCTTACTTAGCTTGCTTACTAGGCTGGTGCTCTACCACTTTACCCATACCCCCAGCCCTGTTATTTTGGAGCTGGAATCTAGTAAACTTATCTACTCAGGCTGGCTTTGAACAGCAATTGTCCCTTTCTCAGCCTCCGAAATAACTAGTAATATAGACATGAGTGATCAGCACTCAGTTAACCATTCATATCTAATGGTAAAATAGCAATAATCTTAATGGTAAAATATTATAATCTTAAATGAAGTGAATCTCTGTTTCATAATCTGTAGGTAACTTTGCTTTAATCACTCCATGTAGATACATTTCAGAGCCCTAGGAAACTCTGCATCCCTAGGAAATCCCTTCTCTTTTGCTGGAGGAACAATTGACGATAAAGTATTTTTCTTTTGTAAAATAAAAAGAATTTACAAAACTATCTTCTTCAAGCAATGAATGGACAACTGTGAGTGATAAACAGATACTGCAATGAATTCTTTTTAAAGATGTAAATGTGAAGAATATCTAACTTGAAGAACATTGGCAGTAATGAAATGTAGTAAGGAATTAGGAAGTGATGACTTTTGAGTGTTTAGTTTTATTTTTAACATAATTTAAAATATATAGATTAGTATAATTTACCAGTAATGATTGTGTTTAGAAGCCAACTCAAGAAAACAGTTGACTTTTGAGAAGCAATAGGAACCATCTGACACCTTTGTATTTACATATATAGAGGAGTTCTATTAACACCACCCTAAAGACACATCACTTACTCTGTACTGCCTCTTCTCTTGGGTTTACTGAGAGATACTGTTGGGTTCTAATTTTCACTCTACATTGCAATAAAATTATGGCATTAAGCAGTTACTCTTTCTAAACCTCACTTTTATTGCCTGTAAATAATAATAAAACTTTATACTATGTTGAACAATCTTCAGAACAGGGAGAGAATGTAATTCTTCATTTTATAGCAGTGGAAAGAGAACAGAAGAGAAGGTAGATAGCTTCCCCCCCTGGCAAATGAAAGAGCTGATATATGTACAAGGGTAATTTAGCTCTAAAGCCTACCATCTTAACCTTTTCAGTAGATGGCCTACATAATCAGTTATGAAGATGAAATGGCATAACATTTAATATGCCTGGCTGAGTATATTCATCTTACTCCACATTCCCTTCTTCCTATTTGGAAAATTTGCTGAGGATCTGGAAATGTGTCCAAAAAAAAAAAGAGAGAGCGAGAGAGGGTACTTCTGTAATCTAATAATGGTCTCAGAACTGCATAGAAAAAAAAAAAAAAACTCCTGGCAGCTTTAAACAATTTAGATGCTCAGGTCATATCTCATACTAATTAGATCAGAATGTTGGGTGATTGAACATAGCTATGTGTGTTTTTAAGTTTTCCAGGTGCTCAACTCATGGTTTTTATTCTCTTTGACTGGTACCTTTGACATTACCAGTGCTAATGATAGATAGTTTTTTCTCACAAACACAGGGATATTACCACAGAGAAGAGGTTCACATGGGAACCACCTTTACCCAAACAGAAAAATTGGTTTGAATTACATTGACAAGTTAGTGCCAAGATTTCAGGTTTGTTAGTAGGGAGTTCCACTTTATGGAGGCAATTTCCTGCAGGGTAAAATTATCTAAGCTCATTCCACAGTGAGTGCTAGTCACCACCTTGGATACATTATTGCAGGGAAGATTTGTATGAATTGGTAATCCTGTCTACTGTACAATGATTTGTATCCTTTACCTCCACAATTAGTTCTGTAATTTAACTTAAAAATTATTGTGGCGAATTTCACATAGAATTAATCATTTCAAAAGTAAACATTTTAGTAGTGTTTAGTACATTCACAATATTGTACAACCACTTGTAATTCCAAAACATTTTATCATCCTCAAAGAAATCCCATATGCGGGAAAGCCATTATTCCTATTTCCCCCCAACTTCCTCCTTCCTCTCTTCAGCTCCTGGCAACTGATGTGTTCTGTTTCTAAGAATCTGTCAATTGGGTATTTCACCTAAATATAATCATGATCATCTATGCCATTTTAGGTTTGCCCTCTTTTAGTGTTACATTTACAGAATTTACCAGCAGGTTAGTATGTGTTGATATTTTATTCATATGCATGATTGAACAATTTTCTTTTATAAGTCTATCTCAGAAATTTGATCATTTACAGGTGACATTTTGAGTGTTTTCTTTGCATTTTGGTTATTATGAAAAATGATACATAAGCACTCATTTTTGTGTATCAATGAAGTTTGGGTGTACCTATGTTTTCATTTCTGTTGAGTATGTATATCTTTCAGAGTGGAATTGCTAGTGATCCTTAACTAGTTGAGGAATCACAGTGGAGAACATTGTGAATTCTTACCAGCAACATACATGGGTTCCTTTTCTACATCCTGTCAACACTTGCCATCTCCGATTTTTAATTGAACCTATCCTATTGATATTAAGTGGAATCTCATGGTGGTTTTGAGTTGCATATCCATAAAGACTAAAAGAGTTGAGCATCTTGTGCTTATGGCTTGACAATTGTATATTTTCTTTGGAGATATGTATGTCTATCCAAATCCTCCGACCATTGTTTTGATTGTATTGTTTATCTTTTGTTGTTGATTCATTTATGTTAACATAGTTTTTGATAAGGAAAACTTTTTTGTATACTTTACAGCTTTTTGTGTTCTTCATTTTCTGTTATTTCCTTCTTTACTATGGAAGTACTTCTAGGTTACTATTTTGATCTCCTTATTTCCTCTGCTGTATATTTAAAAGATTTTTTAAAATGGTTACTATGGTTATTACAACTAAATCCTAAATTTTTGACAGCCTAATTTGCAAATTATAGTAAAGAATCAATAGAATACAAAGTTTTGTTACTATATATTTCCTCATTACTACTTTTGTCATCAGAGGTTACATGCTTAAACCTTATGTGTCCAATAACATGGCTGATTTGGCATGTTTTTGGCCTTGCTTCTACAAATACTCTTCTTCTTCTTTCTTTCCCTGTACTTCATCTGGCACTTCCAGGACATGTATCTTAGGATGTTCTGTTCTGTCCTACTCTTAGAATTGGATTATTTTTGTTTAGAATCACTTTCTATTCTACCCTTGGAATCTACATTAAAATCCTCTAGTTATGTTTTCTTTTTATTGTACTTTATATTTTGTTATTTTCCCATTGTTTCTTTGTGATATTTTTATTAATATATATTAGCTATACAAGGGAGAATTTTATTATAACATTTCCATGTCTGGATACAATGTATTTCACTGATTTTCTTTTTTTAAAATAATTTTTATCCCTTTATTGATATTCTCTATTCATTTATGTACCATTCTGCTGATTTCCTTTCACAGACAGATTTATTAAGACAGATAATTTAAAGTCTTATCTAGTAATATCAGTGTCTGTGTTTCTCAGATATAGTTTCTGTTTCATTCTTTTTTTTTTTTAATGTTTTTTATTGTAAAAATACTGTACAAAGGTGTTGCAGTTACATGAGTAAAGTAATGAGTACATTTCCTATTGAGCATTGTTACTTCCTCCTTTGTTTTTTTCCTACCATCCCTTCCTTCCCCACCACCCCAAGTCCTCCCTTTTCCCCTCACCCCAAGTTGTAAAGTTCGTTTTCAACATAGTGTCATTGTTACAATGGGTCAACCTGTACCATTATTTAAGCATTTTGTTATTTCTGTTCCCCTCCCCAAATTATAAAAATGTATATACAAAATGCAAGGCACGGGAATCAAATACAGTGAAAACAGGGGTTATACCATGGGAGAAGAACATACAAAAGAAACAAAAAATATCGCATAGTACATTATAAATATGTTAATAACAATAGCAAGAAAGAAAAAAAAGACTTGTGTCCCTATCTTGGAGTTCATTTCACTTAACATCATCTTATATGGTCATATGTACATAGCTTTTGACCTTTTCTGCTTGTCCCAGAAAAATACTAGTTATTGCAAATAAGGGATACTATGGGACCTATGTTTTTTTGGATCTGGCTTACTTCACTTAATATAATAATTTTTTTCCAAATCTTTTCATTTTCTAAAAAATGGGGCAGTGTCATTCTTTCTGATGGAGGCATAGAATTCCATTCATATATATATACCACATTTTCTTGATCCATTCATGTACTGGGGGGCATCTGGGCTGGTTCCATATCTTAGCTATGGTAAACAATTCTGCAAGAAACATAGTTGTGCTGGTAGCTTTAGTATGGCCTTCTTTGTGATCATTTGGGTAAATGCCCAAAAGTGGGATTTCTGGGTCATAGGGGACCTCTATGTGGAGTTGTTTGAGGAACCTCCATACTGCTTTCCAAAGTGGTTGAAAAAGTTTACACTCCCACCAACAATGCAGTAGGGTTCCCTTTTGGTCACATCCCCTCCAGCATCTGTTGTTACTAAATTTCTTGATTATAGCCATTCTAAGTGGGGTGAGGTGGAATCCCAATGTTGTTTTGATTTGTATTTCTTTTATGACTAGAGAAGTTGAGCATTTCTTCATATGTCTATTGGTCATTTTTATTTCCTCTTCAGAAGGTTTCCCTTTAATTAAGTCTTTAGCCCACTTATTGATCGGGCAGTTGTTTCTTTAAGGATTTGTTGTTGGGGGATTTAATTTTTTGTGTTCCAGGTATATTTTAGACATGAGACCCTTATCTGTTGTTGGGTAGTGAAGATCTTTTCCCAATCCGTGGGCTTTCTATTGATCTTGCTAGCTATGGCCTTTGCAATGCAGAAGCTCTGCAGTTTCACGCAATCTCATTTGTCCAACCTTTGATTTGTTGTGTTTCTGGGTCTTTATTAAGAAAATTTCGGCCTGTGCCAAGGGCCAAGGAGACCTATTTCTTCTATTCCTATTCTCCTATTCCTTCCTGTAATGTTTTCAGGTGTCTGTGTTTTGACTTCGAGGTCTTTGATCCATTTGGAGTTGATTCTGGTGCAGAGTGATATATAAAGATCTAGCTTTAGTTTTCTACATGTGTTTAACTAATTTTGCCAGCACCATGTACTGATGAGGCTTTCTTCCATTCTATTTTTTTTTTTAGCTTCTGTATCATTCTTTTGCTAGTACGTTACTTTATAGTTAAGAATTATTGGACTTATTCATACTTTAAAAGTTTGACATTTTTAATATTATATTTCCATATGGTAATTCAGGAAGTCAGATTTTTTTTCTTTTCTCTCCTCTGCTTCATTTCTGTATTTTCTGTAGTCTATATCAAATTGATGACTTGTTTTGGTTTGTTTTCTACCTGTTCTGGGTCTTGAACTGAAATATGCCGCCCTTCAAAAACAAGTCTGACATTTCCATGTAAGGTACTATTCATTTTAAAAATTTCTCTTCCACTTATTTAACTATTTATACCTATTAGTTTTATAGTATAAAATGAAAGTTCTTTTCTTTATTTGTGAAATCTACTACCCACTACCAAACTGATATATCACCAAACTACACTCAGTAAATACCTGCTTTTGAAATATAGCCCATGTTTTCTCTTATAGAGTTTCAGATTAAATAAAGCAAAATGATGGTTTCAGAAATAATCCTTGTGAAAGTTTTTTTTAAATTGGAAGCTGAAAATCAATTTGAATGTTGACAAGAAGTAGGATTTTAGAACAGAATGAAATATGAACTTGTAAAATGAAAACAAATTGTTTAATTAAATGAAATTTTAGAAATAATTACCACAGCATCTTCAAGGCTTATTAGAGATAAATGGAAACTTCCATTTCTCATCCATTTTGAAAATGCCACTTAAAAATATTGGACTGTTTCTCAATGTTTGCCCAAATAGCAGTGAAGCATAATTTTTGAGAAAAAGCATTAATATGTAAGATTAAAATCTCATATTATATAGTCAATAGTTAAAAAGCAAAGTCAATAGAGGGAAAGAGATTAACCATATTAAAGAATATAAAAAATTAAATTAAATAAAACAAAAGGGTGACATCTGCTGAAATCTTATCTGGGATTGGCTTAGTAGAGACACTTAAAGTACCTTTTTAGAGAGACTTAAAGTACCTTTGAGTTTGGGAAAATTATGAATGCATAAGATAAAATACTTCCTTTACCCTATTATTTTGTTTTGTTTTCATGAGAAGAATAAATGCAAGTAGATTCTCTGTTTCCCAGGAAGAGAAAGTAGAGCCCAGGAGGCCATCTAAAGGATGAAATTCCTGTAAGGAGTTTTCTGAGCCACTTACAACAACTCCTCAGAAGTTAGATTTAATTAAATTTGCTGGGCTGGCTTTGGGTATAGGACAATAGCCGGTTTTCAGGACAGAGTGCCAGCTTCTACTTTAACTTCCAATTTCCTGGCCCCAAGCCATTGGTGTCACTACTTCTGTGTTATTTAAATGCAGGATTTTCGATTTAATTTCCTTTTGGGGAGATATAAATAGTTTTTTTTTTCCCCCAGGAAACTGCCCAACACTCTCCCAGTGCTTTACTAAGTAAACAATTGTGTGTTCAGTAGGGAAATGCAACCTAAGTGGCAGCACATTTAAACATTATGACATAAACATGTAAGTGAAGATCCTGAAAATTAAAGTTATTAGATGATAATATCATTTATATACAGTTGCATACATTTTGAGCTCAGTGGAAAATGATTAAATGTAGAAGAGACTTCACATAAGAAAATTCAGTAAAAAACAAACAACAAACAACCTTAATTATTCTCATACTACCCAGAAGTCAATTTTCCCTTTCATGCCCTATATTAAATTACAGTTTTGCCCCCACATTTGGTGATTGTAAACAATAGCTACTGAATTTCTTTAGAAATAATAAGTTTGATAATATTCTGATAATAATAATAAGCTTTAGACATAGTAAGTGTGATAATATTTTGCCTGCATATACCTAATTGGTGTTTTAAAATGTGGTTCTTTACTAATAGAATTTCAAATGAATTGATCTCCACTTGCACATTTTAGTAGCAAATAATTAACTATATTTAAATTATTAGAAATAACCAAGTAATTAAATGAATTGAGCATGTTGTAGAATCTTTGTGCCATTTCTATTATTACATATTTGTAGAGGGCATTGTCAGGTTGCCTTTGATCACAAGCTTTTGGACTATAGGTTCTCTCTTCTAGATTATTCTTCCTTAACTCATTATTCTTTCTTTAACTCATTACATCCTTCTCATTCTTTAGATTTTTATCTTGAGCATCAGTTTCTCTTGAATGTCTTATATCCCTGACTACTTCAACACTTTCCCCACTCCTTTGTAGTCTCATGTCATGTGTCTCTTCTCTCTAGCTTTTATAATAGTTTCCAGTTTAACTTCTTTGTGGTCATTTGATTAGAGTCCATCACCTAAACTGCCATGGGAATTCCCTGAAGGCAGAGCTCTTTCCTACTTTTGCTTAGTATGGTATACCTCAAAACTTGTATAGGGCTGGTCCACCAGAAGCTTTCTGTGAGTGCTTGCTGTTAAATGATAATAAATAAATAAATTTATTAAAAACACCATAGCATGCTCTCCTACTTTATACTATCCTGTAACTCAAAGTAATTTCACTAGAAAACAAAACTTCTTTGTTCTATGTATGAAAAATAAAGTCTAGTGTTTGTGATGGAAAGTTGTTCATTCACTCATTCATTCAACAATATTTATTGATGGGTTAGTTTGCTGTTGCCCTGTTTTTCTATGCTATATCCCAAATCACTTTGAAACAATATTTTAAAATGATAGCCATTTTGTTATTCTGGCAGATTCTGCCAGCTAGGAACTTAGACTGTACGGCAGGGGCAAACTGTCTTTGTTGTAATTATGGTGTCCTAAGGAAGCTGGAATCTCTAGATTGGTGCCCTTATCTACCTGCCTAAGCAAAGACGATTGGATTTATGTGACTGTATCCTTGCTTTTCCCTGTCAGCTGAGTTCTTGTTTTCCTCTGTAGTTCTAGACCTCTCAGTCTGTGTCTTTTTAGCACAGTGATTCATTTTTTTACATGTCAGCCCAGGAAGCCTGAGAATGCAAAAATGGAATCATCAGGCAATTTCTGTTTGAGACACAGGTCATCTCAATTTAATAGGAGAGCACTAAAAATGGAGTTGAATATAAGGAATGCTTCATTTGTCTGGACTTTGGGCAAACTTGTATTTGACTTCTCTCTCACTACTAACTAGTCTACTGTCTTTCTGATTTTCAATATTTTTTTTCTTTTTTCTTGAGAAAGCATCTCAAGATCTTTGTAACCAAGATTGACCCCAAACCTGATCCACCTACTTCACTTTCCTGAATGTTAGGATTATAAGCATGCACCACCATATCTAGCTCCTATTTCTTTTCTGTGAAATTACTTATAAAATTTGAAGACATTGTGAGGAAAGGAGTATGATATAACTAATAGAAAATATGTGTGGTTTCATAAGACAAGTATATTTCAAGATGAATAATCACAAACTGTAAGTGTGATGTGGGAATTAAATGTAGTTTTGGGGTGGGAGGTTGGGGAGGAGGTAGACCACAGGTATCATGTCTATAATCTTAGCTACAAAGAAAGCTGAAATCTGGAGAACCGTGGTTCAAGGCTAGCCTGGGCCGAAAAGTTTGCTGTATTCTAACTCCACAATAACCAACAAAAAGTAGCATTGACAGTGGGGTTCAAGTGGTAGCAATACAAAGCCCAAACTTCAAACTCCCAAAATGAGGAATCTTTCTCTCTCTATATCTATATATCATTTATCTGTCATTTGTTAAAAAGCAAGAAAAACAAGAATTGGCCTTTTTTCCATTTTTAAATTGACTGGTTTGATATTTATTTCTTTTTTGAATATAGCTAAATTTAATATATACCAGATTTTCAAAGTTAGCAAAAGCTAAAACAAAAAAGAACACACATATAAATGAAAACTATTGACAAATTGTATTTAGGAGCATTTTATATATATATATATATATATATATATATATATATATATATATATGTATATATTTTAACTAAACAGTAAATTATATCCAGTAGTGCTATATTAAATTATCACTACAGCATGACTATGTTTCAAGACAAGTACATAAAAACAGTGAGTATAACATGGACATGATACATGTTTGAAAACTGAAAACTGACAGAAAATGTCCAGAAAAATGATAGAAAATGGTTATATATTTTTCCCCTTTGTTTTTTCAGTGCTGGTCCTGGAGTTTGAATTTAGGGCCTGAGCTCTATCCCTCAACTTTATTTTGCTCAAGGCTAATGCTCTATCACTTGGGCCGTAGCTCTATTTCCAGCTTTTTGGTGGCTAATTAGAGATCAGAGTCTCATGGACTTTCCTGCTCAGGCTGGCTTTGAAACATAATCCTCAGATCTCAGCCTCCTGAGCAGCTAGAATTATAAATGTGACCCTCTGTGTGTCTTGTAGCATTGATCAGATCTTGAATGTTTACAAAAAAGAGAGGTATTGTTTTATGCTTTTTTGATTCAGATTGTTCTCTCCTGTATACTTATTCCTTATTTATTGTAGACTTCTAGCCTTCTCATTGTACATTCCAGTGTTTTTAGAGTTTTTAAAAGAGGGTTCTCTAGCTTAGGGATAGTGCCTAGGCCCTGAGTTCAAGCCCCAGGACCGGAAAAAAAAAGAGGGTTCTATAAATGTCTACTTAGGCTTTACAAAGTTTCCTACAAACTAGGAGTTGATTTTATCTAGTCCATAATGAAAAGATGTGAAAACAAAAGACTTCGTTAGTCCTGTTTGCTGCTTATGCTTTACTTGTCATGATTCTACTGATAACTCAGTGTACCAGTGTAGTTTGTTTAGAAGTGTCTCCTCCCTGAGGCATACTGTAAAAGTTCATTTATTGTGACCCATGCTTGGATTTCCTTTAAGTCCTCCAATCTTTCACAGTTGTACAGGCTCCCATAAACCTACTAAAGACTCCTGTGGTCTAGGAGATACATGAAAGAACAATTACTGGCCTACTGGTCTTGACAGGTATATTGCTAAAAGATAAAACAGAGAAGCATGTGGTACCTGTTCTTTCAGCAACCCCATTTTCTGAGGCTCTCCAAATCACCAAATGACAAACACATAGTAAATATTTACATCCTTGCTTTTCCAGTAGGATTATATATTTGCTAATGTGTGGATTATGATATCCTCTTCCATAGGTTCATTAAGAACAAAATAGATTACATTATTTATAAAATAATGGCATATGGAAATCATCTGCACCCTTTTTAGAGAATGTGTGTATTGAAATTGCGTTGGTTGGGAGGAGTTCTATTTGTACCAGCACCAGCTTTGTTTATGTGGAAAATACCATTGTTTACTATGTTTTTTCTTCAGATTTTTATCCCCACCCCAGCATAGATAAACTGCTTCCTTTGAGCTAGCACAGAATTAATCAGGGCTTCAGGACCAATACCCACAAAGCAATGCCTCAGCACATGCCGTGTGTGTGTGTGTGTGTGTGTGTGTGTGTGTGTGTGTGTGTGCACATGTGTGCGCGTGTGCGTGTAAAAAGTTAATCTAGCCTATTATTGGCATAATTAGAAAATCTTGAAAATCAAGATTCACAGTTTCTCTGTGAAGTATTGCTTTAATTATTCAGTGAGAGCACACCTAAACACAATTGGCACCCACATTTAGGGCACTCACCACCCTAACACCATGCTCTGCATGTGCACACATGCTCATTGTTTTGCTTATTATGAGCTGTCCTCAGAGAATAATATGTTATAAATAAATGGCATATATGTACATAGGCAGTTTTTATTTCATAGGTACCAAAGTAAATGGCTGTGAATTTGTGCATAAAAATGCCCTGTGTTAAAAGGTAAATGATCATTTTACTTTTTTTTCTCTACAGTTGAAATGGGAATATGAAGATAATATTTACTAGTGATCATGTAAATCCTGAACATGTACGTTTATTACATATATAAATTACTGTAATTCATTACTCAAAGTTAAATGTCAATTGTAGTTTCACCTCCAACTTTGAACTTACTTTCTTGGCACGTTGTTTTCAATTTCTAACCAAGTAGTTCGCTGAAAATTCTTACAGATCAAAAAATTTAACTAGTTTCCTTAATACACAAAAAGCTTCAGTATTATTGACCCTGTGACCTTAATTCTTAGGAAACTGTCACATTACTTCTTTACTCCTTTGTCTAAGTTAACAATGTGACCCAAAATACTGCCTTGCTTTAAAGTTTCTCAGCATTGTAAGGTCAAGCTTTGGTCACCATAGTTTCAGTTTAGATCTACAGGTCGCAGGTCAAATAGATTAATGATGTCAGACACATCTTTAAATGGTTCTAACACTACTTCACCATGCGGTAAACAGCTGAGCATATTTGATATGACAAAGGTATTCTTCAGTCTTGCTAATAAGAGCTTTGAAGACCTAAGATAGCAAGGGATTTTCTGTAAGGATTTCTAGTATTGGACAAAAGAGTTAGCAATAAGAATTGGCTATTAAATTTGTAGCATCAGATGCAGATTAAAAATAAAGTATGTTAAACAGTTGAGACTACTCTTTTCTTCACATATCTGGGTTTTCTTTGTCAACCTGTCTGTCATAAATCTAATTGATCACCTTCTATTTATAAAAGTAGATATTCCATTCATTTGTGACTAAGGATGACAGAGCATAGAAAATATAAACTTTCTGACTGGTAGGAAATACTTTGTGTGTGTGTGTGTGTGTGTGTGTGTGTGTGTGTGTTGTGTGTGTGTGTGTGTGTGAAAAACATATAGTCTCTTTTCTCCAAATTTGAGAACTATGCATTTAAATGGTTTATTTTTAAAGCTATATTTGGGAAACCTTGCTTATGTTAGAGATCAGAGAGATTTGCCATCTGAATTTTATATCTAAGCAAAATAGTCTTTTAATGGCCTCAGATTCTATTTACAGATCTTGATTTTTATTTTGTCTAAAAAGAAATAATCTCTTCATTGTAACTTGGGATAGAAGGAAGAAATAAATAAATAATAATAAAGTGAGTGAAGTGAACAATACTTCTGGAAAAATGTAAATGGTAATTTTTAAAATATAAAAGCATAATTTTTAAAGTCACAGAATGATATTTAAACCTATGAAGTGAAAAATTAAGTGAAATAATCTGAAAATCGTTGTTAAAATATTTAAATGAATTAAAAAATCACCAAATTGTTACTTTCAGACATGAATTATACTATATAGTATTTTTTTAAATGGTTTACTAGTATGGAATTTTGCATCCAGGAGACAATAATTTTTTTTTTTTTTATGCATCAGGCTTAGGTTAAATTAAACATTAAAGGATGCCCTGTTTCTGAAGGTTTTGTTTCCCATGTATATTTTGTGCAGCTGTAAGATTTTAAGCTTGCTGGAGCATTTGCTCTTGATCATATACTATAAAAGTAGACAAAGGAGAGAGCTAGGAGGCTTGGCAGCTGGGAGGTGTTAATATGGAATTTAATAGCAAGGAAGAAGCGGGGGTTGAGGCTCTTTTAGGTGAAACAGAGATTGGCAGCTGGGTGGAGGAAATAAGTTCTGGAGTCTGAGAAGAGCTGGTTTCAAATGACAAGCTAGCTTTCATGCGAATGAATGGACTGTCTCCGGTTTTACTTTCAATTCATTGAAAATCCTTGCTTTGTAGATATGGTAGAAAGCAGCTACTCAGCAAAGACGGTAATTGCTGACCTGTTTGGCAGCACTTAGGAACATTGGTTCAACAAACTGATGGAGTATTCTGCTTGGTCATTATACCAGGAGAATGGCAAATCAATATTTAACTACCTTTTGAAGAAGTCATGTCATTGAAATACTGGTTTTGTATAAAACTGTTTATTTACCATAGGAAGTGCCTTGAAATGAAAGAAAGATGATTTGTTTTAGATGTCGGAGATCTTTGAAGTCAAGCAAAATATCAGGTTGGGTTTGACTTTCAGACTCTGAAATACCATTCTATTTCTGCAAAAGACGACATACAGCTTACTTTCAGATTTCTTACTCCTGGTCAATTACTAAGGCAGGGAAACCAGTACTTATTATCTTAACATCTGTTTACCAAAAACATGGACGTTTGGACATGACATGTTATTTACTTTTTCTTCTTAGAGTAATCCCCTTTTGGTTTACTTACAGTGCCTTGCAATTTAATTTTATCGGTTCGTGCATTTGACAAAAATTTATGACAAATATGCCAGGCAAGTTCAAGCCAGAAGTGCACATGTGTTTCTACTGTAGCAGTTTAATAGCAATCTCCTATCCAGAGTGCACACTGATATTCCCTGGTCATAGTTTCCAGACTACTCAGGATTAGCTGGAATAATATAGTGAAAAGAAAACACTCTTTGGAACCAAACTTCTTTTAGGCCCCAATTTTGTCACTTTGTAACTGTGGGATGTTGAGCAAATTACCTAATCTCCTTATATAGAAAAGAGATAAATGGAAGGGTTTTGCAGATTTTTAGTGGCATAAAAATCTAGCCTATTCCCTGGCACACAGGAAACATTCAATAATAGATACTAATAAGTGATAATAAGTATCCTTCCCTCCAATTAGGTAGCCTGCTGTGGACATGGGAGCAAGTCACTGGTTTTCAGGCTCTGTTACCTGCAGAATGCAATTATAGCACTCTCTAATCTCAAGGAGTACTTGTGTCAGATTACAAATGTGTGTGGGGTGAGCGAAAGAGAGAGAGAGAAGGGAGGGAAGGAGAGAGAAAGAGGGAGATATATAGAAAGGACAAGAAGGAAGGAGAGAGGGAGGGAGAAGGAAGAAGACAAAAGGAAAAGGAGGAAGTAGGGAGGAGGAGAGACAAAGAGAGGAGAGAGAGAGGTAGAGCAAGAGAGCGTACCCTTTGAAGGGCAGAGAGCAATACAAATATGTAGGACATAGGTTTTGCTTTTATTCGTAAGGCTCACAGAAAACATCATCAAAATTTGAAGTTGTTTGTGTGGGCATTCATTATCTCATTTATCATTTTCTCAGAGGGTTTTGTGGACTGCTCTAATGAGTTGCAGGCCATATCATCACTCTTGTGTTATTGAAGGCTTGGAGTGACAATATCCGTGAAGATTTTTCACCATCTTGTCCTGTCACTGGGATTTGCCTCAGTGCTATCTATTATACAGGCCTAATGTAGACTTGAGGATTTTCCTTGGCTTTTTCCAGCTCTGTCATCTCTCTTGACTAAAATTGACTACTTTAGTTTAGAGGAGATAAATTACCTGAAGGCCATCCCCTGCTTCCTTTCTGAGCTCAGCTTCATATTCCTTCACCTATAGATCCTTTAAAAAGCTTAAACAGAGAATCAAACATCAACCATATAATATTTGGCTAGAACTGACCACCTATCATTTTGCCTTACTCAATTAACATTTCTATCTTGACTTTAGTTTGTTCTTATATATTTATAAACTTTTTTGCCATGAGCCTAACTTTTTTTGTTTAATTCATGTTTCCACTGTTCTGTGTCACATATAAAGTGCTAGGTCACATATTGCTCATCTTAGTGATTATTTTTATGTCTATAAATAAATAGCTCTGTGATTACAGCCCTCCCCTTCCCCCCACCCCAGTTCAGGCATGTAGATCATTTAATTTCTCTATTTTCTATTGGGCATCAGTTTATGATAACAGTGTATCTTGTAGGGCACTGTTCTTAGAGTGAAATAATTCCATGTTTTACATAGCTTGCTGGTATTTTGAATTTAACATGCATCAGAATAACTCGAAGGGCTTATGGCAACACAGGTTAATTAGAGACCAGGTCTGGGAGGAGACCTTACTGGAGAATGTGTAATTCAAGAACAATTCCCAGGCTGCACTGCTGTTGCTGCTGCTATTTCTTTGGAAGCTACAACATGGACCACTCTGATGTGAATAGCCTTAAGGTAAATTGCCAAGGTAGGCATTCCCCAACTGCACTGTGTAAGGTTGCTGTGTTTCTCAGGACCGATACAAATTGATAAGAGCTACCTTAAAAGTACATTGCCCTTCCTGGTGAAAACTTATGTGAAGTAACAGGACAATGGAAGGAGCACAAAGATCCACCCTTCTTACTATCCCAGCGCAGGATAACTCTTAGTGTCCATTCCAGCTCTGAAGGGCTTTGCTGAAATTGCACCTCAGCTCAACTTTTTGTCTGGTTATTCTTTCTTGTCATATTCCCAAGAGCACATTCTGATTAATCTTTCCATCAAAGAGAATCTGGCTTGCAGCATGAGATAATAGAAAAACAATGTTGTGCTTGTTAAGTATATAACAGATTAATTAAACATCCCAACTCCTTGTGTAGGAGCATGAGCAAGTTTGTTGTGGTTTTATTTGGTAATTTATGGGGGAGTTTGTCATGATAATCAGCTAGTAATGTAGTATTATGATTCTTGATTCTATTTTGATATTTTTTTCACGTATTTAATCTCCTATGTAGTCATCATAGCATTCTATCTTTCTCACTTTAGGCAAAGTTAGTTGATTTCTGCTTTTCTGGTTATATGTGTTCTATTGCTTTTGCAAACAAATTCTATGTCTTTCGTGAAGTAGGCTGGTTCTGCACTAGGGAAGAAGTAGGGCAATTCTCTCTTAAGCCATCCTATCTAAAATTATAGATGTCCTCTTCCCCAAGCACTTTTATAAGTAATAATGACTGGCACTGGTGCTATGGATGTGCCTGTCTAGATGTCCCCAGTCGAAACACTTTAGAAATATTTTCTCTTATTTTGCCACTTTTGGCTTCTTCTGTTTATGTGGTACTGAGGAATCGAACCCAGGGCTTCATGCATGCTAGGCAAGCACTCTACCACTAAGCTACCTTCCCAGCCAGAAACATTATCTCTTCTAATCCTTATTACAGCCTAAGGAAGAAGGTACTATTATTTTCATTTTAGAGAAGAAGACCAGAAGGGCAGCTTACCATGGTCCTATAACCAGGAAGAAGTAGAGTCACGATTTAACTGTAGGATGACAGACCCAGCATCTGCGTTTTTCACCTATATAGAATGCTATGAGTTTTTATATCTCATGTATTAGCAGTGGGCAGTTATCTTATTTTAACAGCTTTACTGAGATATAATTTACATAACATCATTCACCCACCTAAGGTGTAAAATATTTTTATTCATTATATGTTTTTAATTTTCAAGAAATATGTTAAAATGTATAGCCTATTTTAAACACTACAATTTAGTGGCATTTAGAACATCTCCAATGTTGTGTAACCACCACTGCCTGTTTGCAGAATGTTTTCTTTACTACAAATAGAAACTATACAACCATTAAAAATAAGTTCCTATTTCTCTCATACTCCTAGCTCCTAGAAGTCTGTTATCTAATTTCTGTGCTATGAATTTGCTTATTCTGGGTACAACAAATAAGAAATTTTCTTTTAGTGTCTTGCTCCTTTACTTAGTGTAATGTTTTTAAGGTTAAGTCAGGTTTTGGCATGTATCAGAATTTTATCAAGTTTTGAGGCTGAATAATAATTCAGTTAGTATACCACCTTTTTGTTTATATATTCCTCTGTTGATAGGTGCCTGGATTGTTCCTACTTCGGGATTATAAATGATTCAATATTGATACACAAGTATCTGTATGGGCCCTTTATTACTTTCTTTGTGTGCGCGCTCTCGCTCTCTCTCTGTATACATATATATATATATGTGTGTGTGTGTGTGTGTATATATATATATATATATATATATATATATATATATGAGTGGGAAGTTAGGTTGTATTTTAGTTTTTGCTTTTTTTTTTAGCCAGTCCTGGGGCTTGAACTCAGGGTCTGAGCAGTCCCTGAGCGTCTTTTGCTCCAAGCTAGCACTCTACCACTTGAGCCACAGCACCACTTCCAGATTTTTCTATTTATGTGGTACTGAGGAATCGAACCCAGGACTTCATGAATAGTAGGCAAGCATTCTACCACTAAGCCACATTCCCAGCCTATGTTTAGTTTTTTAATGGAATTGTGAACTTTCTCTCTCAGATGACAACTTTCAGTTTTCCCTACAGCAATATATGAGGGTTCCAATTTGTCCATCTTTGTCAATACATATGATTATTTTCTGTTTTGATTTTAGCCATACATATAAATGTGAAATGGTATGTTGTTGTGGTTTTTATTTGCTTAAAGATTAAGGAAATAAACATGTGGTACATCTTTTCATGTGTTTTTTCATTAGAGAAAAGTTTATTCCAATTCTCAATATTTAGACGGTTACAGTTCTGGATGTTTATAACTTATCTCATATATAATGATAAATATTTTTTCCCTCTCTATAGATTGTCTTTTCATTTTCAATGATGCCTAATTTATCTGAGACTTTTATTCCCCTTGTGGTTTTTTGTGTCATATATAACACTTCATTGTCAGTTATGTTTTCTCTTAAGAGTTTTGTAGTTTAAGTTTCCATAATTAGGTTGCTAGTTATTTTTGTTTGTTTTATCCATAATAGGGTTTGAACTGAGGGCCTCACCCTTGATAGGTAGGTGTTTTATCACTTGAGCCATCCCTCTAGTCTGGCATTTTGCTGGCTACTTGGAGATGGAGTCTCCTAGAGTTTTCTTCCTGGACTAGCTTTGAGCCACTGGAGCCTAGGTGAGATAGAGTCTTTTTAAAGATGTAGAACGGCCTGAAATTTGCTATGAAAATCACTTTCCTTCATTTATTGGCACAGTGTATTAAAAGACAATGGTTCATCAAATATTATAACATTGTAATTTGGGAGTTAATTAAAGGAATTGTAGAGACTTTACTTTTTTCTATATACTTCAGAAATTTTATTTATCAGCTAAGAAGATAGAACCTTCATTTAAAATTTTTAAATTTTATTTTTTAAAAGAGAGATAGAAATAAAACTTGTTAGAAAAAGGAGGCATTCATTAAATTTAACTTGTACCAAACTAATAATTCAAAATTGTTGTCTTCGCTTTCACCTTTAATTCTTACATTTGTATTTAACAGAAGAAATTAAATAGTATTTGCAGAGTTTTTTAACTTAATATATCAACAATATTTGGAGATACAGTTACAGATTTCTTTTAAGTTTCATACTGCTTTCATACCAACTATTCACTTTTAAACTTTGGCCATTTAAATGTTCTATTTATTAGTTGGCTTGTACTTTTTTAGAAATGTAATTTTTCGTTTAAAAGAAGGCTTAATACCACTTAATTATGATACTATAGTTTGCTTGTACTACTAGGATTCAAATTAATAACAATCTGAGTTTGAAGCCAGAAACACTTTAAATGAAAATGACTGGGAAATGAAATTTTGATTTTTAGGGAATAATAAAATTGGTATTATTTGAAATTATTAATCTGGAGTTTATTTTTCACTTTGATATAAGATTGGGGACAAAAGTTTTTATTGAGATAAGTATGGAAAAATCAATTTCTTTTTTTCTCTGATTTTTACATTTTAAAATTGACACCAGGAGAGGAAATAAACTGAAGTTGTAGTTGTGTTACTATAAACAGAACTGTTTGGTTTCCATCTGAAAAAGAAAAGGTTTTTGATGTACCCTGGTATGGATATTTGTTGGAGAGAAGTGTGCTGCCAGTCACATTACACT
Source organism: Dipodomys spectabilis (assembly GCF_019054845.1). Lineage (NCBI taxonomy): Eukaryota > Metazoa > Chordata > Mammalia > Rodentia > Heteromyidae > Dipodomys > Dipodomys spectabilis. Next base: position 791,313 of record NW_024871042.1, read on the forward strand.
GTAGTTGATTTTTTTTTTTTTAATTGGTTATGGGCCTGAACTCTGGGCCAGGGCGCTGTCCCTCAGCTCTTCAGCTCAAGTCTAGCATTCCATCACTAGCACCACAGTGCCACTTCTGGCTTTTTCTGCTTATATGGTGCTGAGGAATCAAACCCAGGGCCTCATGCATGTGAGGCAAGCACTGTACCACTGAGCTACCTGCCCAGCCCTGTAGTTTATTTTTAAATATGCAACTAAACAGGAAATGTCATGAGTGGTGTGGCCATCTGTCCAGTGTAAATGAATTCTGAGCAAGTCAGTGTACTATGCACAAAGCAAGACAGTGTCATTAAGTAGGATTTGATAGATTCTAAATTCAAGAAGCTCCATGCCAGGAGTAAAATGTTTATTTTACGTAAAAGTAAAATGTTTATTTTACGTACTCTTAGTTTTTACACAGTTGAATTTATTGTAGCTTGTCACAACTGTGGTAATTCTTGTTAAGTGAGCTTAAATAACATTTCATTCCAATTGCAAAGCTTTCACATGATATATTCTATAAGGTATTTAGGAATTCTTTTTGAAATATTTTGGAATTCCTTTCTAGCCAAGGAACCTATTTTCACAGTAATTATAAGTCAGAAATGCAGGTAAGATCAAGGATAAATCATAAAATGGTGCTTTGTACAATTGCAGCCCTATTCTCTGTTAAAAGATGTCAAAACAAAATCAGAGATGTTAAGACTCATACTGAGGGATTTATAGAAGCTATCAAATTGGTGGCAAGTTCCAGTGCAAACTTTTCATTGTAGATGCTTTCCGTTAACAGTATCTTAGTAATTAATGGAGAAAAATGTACTCTCAGACAAAGCAAAATGTTTTCTACAGTGAATTGTGTGTCTGTATGTGTGTGTGTGTGTGTGTGTGTGTAGATAATCATTAAAATAAATCTTTAGGAGTCAAATGATACATTCATCATTTTAGTTATACATGTTATATACATTTTTATTGAAAGGTAAATTGCTACACCTTTATCAAATTACAGTTTTATTATCACATTGCTGTTTACATTAACTTCCATTAACCCCATTGTGATTCATAGTTTAAAATGAGCCACAAAAATTACTTTAATCATTTCACAATTTTAAAATAAGTATCAACAGTGGGCTATCCTGTTCCTTTAATGGAAGGGTTTAATCCTTAGTAATGCAACCCTTTAAACTTAACATGTCCAAGATAGCATTTTTACTTGAAGAAAGTAAACATAAAAGAACTTTAGAGTTTTTAGTATCTGTTTCTTTACTGATTCTAATGGATTTTCAAAATAATCAAGGACAGTGGGTGGCCTCTTACTCTCAGAAGCCAATTTTTAAGTAAATATGTTTCTAAAATGTATCTCTTTACCTGGGTAATATTTGATTTCTTTAAAAATGACATTTGGTAAATCAGCTTATTGAAATGTTAAATAATGATTTGTTCCTTTCCAGATTTCAATTTGAAATTCTTCTGCTTTTCAAATTTCAAATGTCTTAAGAATACAGACACATGAATTTGTGTTCAAATATATGCCAAAAGATTTGTCAGGATATGTGGATTTTGTACCAATTAGTATAACTTGAATATTATCAACATTAAAGATCATACACTAGTTATTCTTCCTTCAATATTTATCGAAGGTATACATTTATTGAGACTTGCTTTGGTATACAGTAGCATTGTGTAAAACCTACTCTTTAGTATGCAACTCCCTAAAGTTTTATCATGCATATGAAAGTTTTATTCCTATTGATTTCTGCCACATCTTTCCCCAATTTTTTCTTTCTTTTCTCTAATGGCTTTTTACCAGTTTTCTTTGTCTCAAATGTGAGGCCAAGATCAAATATAGGTATGTCACAAGCTTAAAATCCTGCATAGTATCACTAGGATAGACTAGAGCAAAATAGAGTTGAGGATTGAAACCAGGGAAGTTCCAGTAACACAATCAAAATTACCCTATACGGAAGTAAATCAACTGCAGATGAACTCCTTCAAGGAAGATGAAGACAAATGCTTGTAAACTGATTTAAATGCCTGGTCTCCATGATTCTTTTGCCAACAGTGACTTGAGAAGACAAAATCATGAGAATCCATGAGAATTCTCCCAGTAAGCTTTTGCAGCCTAGCCTTTTGTTTAAGGCTTCATGGTCCATCACCCTCTTTCCCTGAGACCATTTTTCATTGCCTCTTAGCACCTCTTTTTGGAGTTGTGAATTTTCTAAGTATGCTAAGTACTAGGGGAATAATATAGGGCAATATGGCTGGATAGAATTTGCAGGGACATGATAAATAACTAGGATTCTTTCTACCAAACTGCAGTTTCTCTCTCTCTCTCCCTTCCTCTCTCCCTTCCTTCCTCCCCCCCCTCCCCCCCCCCCCCTTGCTCTGCTTTCTTGCTCATGGCTGGTACTCTACCATTCGAGCCACACATTTTCCTGGTTATTTGGACAAAGAGCTTTGCAAACTTTTCTATTGGGCTTCACACTTAGATGTTCCAGGTCTGATTGTTGCACACTTACTGCAGCAATCGATCAAATAGTTCTAAATTGTTGTACTATGCAAGTTCACACACACACACACACACACACACACACACACACACACACACACATACACACACACACACATTATTGGGCTCTTTTACTGTTGGTTTAAAACTATTTGTGGTCTTTGTGCTGTTCTTCCATTGCTCCTGTCTCCTTCTGATTTGCCATTCCTATATAATAAGACATTCCTATATAATAAGACATTGGCATTCCTATATAATAAGACATTGTGGACTCAGTGAATTATAGCATTAGCAAGAGTAAATGTGCAAGGGTTATTTGAACTATCTTTTGGTTTATCACCAGGGTTCTGATTAGTTGAAATTGTCAAAATGTCGTCTTTGTAACTCATGCTCTGGATTTAGGAGTCATCAGGACACACATGCTACAATCTTGAAACACTTAATGAACAAATCGAAACTGTCAAAACAACAATGTGCTTTGGGAAGCTCCAAGTTTATTTGATAGATTGTTGCTGGCAATTTCCTTAGGGATTAAAGCAGAAGGTTAGAAATGTGCAAAGATTTTCAGAGTGCTGTATTTAGCTACCATTTGGACTATTTCTTTCATATTTAAGATTCTGCAAGGAGCCTCATTTTGAAGTAACTTCACGGAACCATAGATTAAGGATTTTGGTCATTTTTTTTCTCCTTTTAATTGAGGTGGAATTTGATAACCTATAATTAACCATATTAAAGTAGACATTGACTAGCATTTAGTTTGTGCACTATGTTGTACCACCGTTACCTCTAATTTCAGAACTCTTTGTCACCCCAGGAAAATACTCTGTTTCTGTTGAAATATTCTGAACCCTCTTTCCCTGTCCCAAGATAGCTACTAACCTGCTTTCTGTGTCTCTATTAGTATGGCTCAAGAGGTAGACTACTAGCAAAACTAGCAAGCCACAAGCTAAGTAAGAGCCAGGCTCTGAGTTCAATTCCATAGTACTGAAAAAAACTAAACAAAACCTAGCATAGTAAATAAATTAAAAGTACAATAGTAGAAATAAATAACCAAAACATATAATTGAGTATATATTCCTGTTTCTTTGTAAGCTTTTCATTTTTTGTTAGTGTTGTAACCAAACATTTTGAATACTATAATGTGGTTAGTTTGGAATAAGATTCTTCCCCCTTCCCCAGGAATTACTGATTTGTTACCTCCAGAAGATAAAGGACAGAATGAGTGTCTACAGTGAGTGCATACTAGAAGTCATACACATGACTTCATATTATCCTCACATTATTTCTGCACATGAATATTTATAATATGTATTACCAATAGTTAATTATACTCATTTGAAGATAAGAAAACTCATCTTATTTAGTCCAACTCTATGCAGCAAATAAAAGGAATCAGAACAAGTACCCAAGTCTCTCCATTCTAAAGTTTGCCATAAAATACTCTAGGTATCTGAAGCTACCCTTCAAGGGAAAAAGAGAAAGAGGAGTTGCTAGGTAGGACAGAATCTAAATCCTGAAACAGGTGTTCCTCTGTTTTGAGTACTGCAGTTGCAGTGGAGTTTACTCAACATAGTTTAAGAAAGCACAGTTAGGATTAGATGGAAAAGTAATCAAGGTGCACATAGCAAATGATCAAAAACAAAGTTCCAACAAGAAAGAGCCCAAGAAGGGGATGAACTGATGCCTTGCACTTCTCAGATACATCACTAGCATAAGGAATGAGTGGCTGAGAAGCTACAGTCTTTTGTTTTCTTCCACTCTCATTTTCTTTGTTAAGAGAGGATCTTTTATTTCACTCAGGATGGTCTCTATCTTGAAATTTTCCTTCCTAAGCCTTTTAAATATTGGGATTATAATAGGCATGACCATCATGCTGGATATCTTTTTTTCCATGATTTTTCCTGTTTCTTTCTCCCTAAATAAATAAATAAATAAAATATTCCCCATATATATCTATATATCTATATCTATCTATATATATATATATGTTCCCCATATATATCTATATAATCATTTTATTTAGATGTCATCGATATTTCTATTTCTATTTCATTATTTCTGTGGTCAACCAGTGGTCTCACAGAGAATATCTTGAATTTTTAATAGTATAAAAAGATAAAAGTTTTCTGTTCCTATAAATTATGTTCATCTATCCATCCATACAAGGTACCTTGATCAAACTCACTGTTTTTTCTCCTTGACAAACTCCATTCTCAAAAACATTTCCAACAGGTTTCATTGTTCTTTTGGCAGATGTTTAGTACAAAGAAATAGATGTTAACCCCAAAGTATTGAAACAGTGACAACCTCTGTGTGGCTGCCTCAGTGATAGCCAATCATGAAAATACTCAATGCTAATTTTTGGAGGGCAGTGGCCTATTGCCTGCCATTATACCAGAAAGTGGCATGAAGGAGAGTCTGCCTTTTCCATTTCTGCCCACTGTGGAGCTGGGGCTACACATTGTAGTGTGGTAACTACTAAGTGGATCACAAAATTCACCTAAAGTTATCAAATCCCTTTTTCATTCAGCTTTCTTGATGATATGGCAAGTGTTTCAGTAGACTTCAAAATTCATAAACATATGTGTGTGCATGATGAATACACCACCCACATGCACATGCATATACACATGTACAAGTGCATGCATACATAGTTTTCTCCCTGACAGTTCAGCAGTGGTTTGTGTGGCATAGTTTCTGTTCTGTTACCTGTGACATTACTCTTCTCTCCACTTTTCTTTGGTTCCTTTTAAACTTTATTTTAAATATTTCTTCAGTAGTTGGATTTTATGAAGTAATTTTAAATCATTTAGGACTTAAAGTTAGTAGTAGAGGTGAATTAAAATATGAACAATATTTATAAAATTAAAACAATATTATCATGGATTTTTTTTCATGATACTAACTGAAGTCATTCTTCAGAAATGATATAAATTAAATGGCTTTGGACAATTTCTGACTTATGGGAGTTCATTTTCAGATTTTAGAATTGAACTTGGATTGGTGAGCTTTCAGAAGGAAGTGGGGAAATGTGTTTGGTGTGCAAGGGATGTTACATGATTTCCAGAGCCTGTGACTTTCTTGTGTTATTGAGAGTAATCATGAGAGCATTGTCATACTTATTTTCTTAAATAATTATTTTCCTTATTGAAAGACATGAAGAAAGACTTAACAGATACTTTTCTAAGTAATAAATGGCATGCATCCAGAAAAAATGAGCTATTTAAGTAAATCCTAAATTTACTTTCCTATATAATACACTTGGAAACATGTAAGCTTAGCAATGATTAGTAATCATTGAAGCCTAATTCTTTATTATGATGTTGAAAAGCCACTGAAAGGTTTTGGATACACAAAGGGAATGCAGTAACTGTTTCATGATAAAGAAGACAAAGAAACTTTTATGTATCTATAAAGGTTATTGTTTTGCAAAATTACAGTGAAATCAAGTAAGTAAAATCTCTTGAGGAAATTATTTCTTTATATAAACTGGAGTGTAAAGAATATAGAGTTTCAAAAATATCATCAAATTGGTGCTAAAGACTAACTCTGGTTGGAACAAAAGGTGGATGGAAATATCTATATTAAAATCAGATTTAAATCTGTAGTTTTAAAACTATTAACATCCTTTCAAATGAAGCATTAGGAAATTTTCTGCCTTAAACCTCTATTCTGCTTTTCTTCTTTCAATTTCATTATCATTCTATTTTATTGACTCCACACAAAATCAAATGCATTATCACATGAACATGCAAATGGAAACCTAAATACATTCTTTTCAACTAGATAATTGGAATACACACAGACACATGCATACACAAATGTTAGGTATGTAAACATTGTGCCATACAAATAACCCTATCTAAATTCATTCATTCATTTTTCTCTCCTTTCCTTTCACCCTCCCATGTTTTCTTTCTTCCTTCTTTCCTCCCTCTCTCCTTCCCTTTCCTTCTCCTTTCTCCCTTCTTTCATCCCTTCTTCCCTCTCTCTTCCTTCCTTTCCTCCTTCCTTTCTTCTTACTTTCCTCCCTCCCCCTCCCTTCCCCTCTCTTTTCCTTCCTTTCTTTTTTTTTTTAAAGTGTGGCAGTGTAATTGGAATATGTGAATAAATGCAATTAGACTATTCTCTGAAACTATATAATTTCAGAAGATTATTTTAGGTCAATTATATAGATCAGTAAACTGACTTCTTTTGGGAGAGATTTTTAATATCTGCAACTGGGAAACATTTAGGGTGAAAAAGCTAGATTTTATTTTGTATATTATTTCAAAATATGTAAATTGCAATGGAAATTATTTTAAAAACTTTAGGAATTTACTTATTTTAAAATTATTTTTTACATATCGTATATTTTTGGCCACCTAAAACATTTTATGGCTTACTTATGACCTCCAGAGATCAAGACAAGCCATTGAGGCCCAGTGAAAGGTGAACAAAAGAAGTTTATTTACACTATTTACTCCGGAGATTACCTTTTCCTGGGCTAAATACCCAGAACCAAGAGCAGCCTCAACCACCAAACCTCCAAGCTTCCAATAGGCAGCCCTGACCCTTGACCTTTATTAGTTGGTCTGCTAGTCGGTCTTCAAACCTTCAAACCTTAGACCTCCAAAGCTCCAAAGCTCCAAACCTTGGAGGGGAAGGCTTTCCCCTTTCTTCCCTTCCTCCTTCTCTGCAGGGCTCTGCACTCTCCACAGGCCTGCCCTGCTCTGCTCCAGGAGGCGCCTCTCCACAGGCCTCTCTAGAGGAATGGCCTCTCGAAGCTTGCCCTGCCCTCCATGGGCCTGCCCTGCTCTGGCAGACTTTCCCCTCCTGCATTCTCCCCCTCCACTCCTACTACTCTTCTTGTCACTCACCCTTCCTCTCTCAGGACTCCCAGTCTCCTCAGGACGAATTGTTTTCCCCCTACTCCCTCCTCTCCTCCCTTCAGGACTCTGGATTTTCCCGTATTTCCCTCTCCTTAGCACACAGAGCCTATATATACCCAGATAGGCTGCGCCTCTCCCCCAGTAATGGTTTCAAACCGCCACTTATGCTCCTCCTCCAAGCTGCCCCCTGTCCAATCCCAATAGGCAGCTACCCAGGTGGGGCTTGATGCCCCACCCCTCTCCGTGTCAGGGCACACCCTGTGGGGCGGTGACATCAGCCTCTCAATTCCCTGTTCTGTGGAGCAGTGTGGTTCACCTCTTGATGCCCCTCCCGCCCCCCTCCCCCCCAGCAAGCTGGGCCACGGGGCCACACTGATTATTGGGGACCCACGGGTTATTACAGCTTGACCTCAGAACAAGGTGAATCTTAATTTTGTCACCAAGGCTTTAGTAGTGGCTTAACAAAACTCCTTTTATTAAGACAACTTTTCAAATTATATATGTGTGTGTGTGTGTGTGTGTGTGTGTGTGTGTGTGTGTGCTGTTCCTGAGCCTTGAACTCAGGATCTGTCCCTGAGCTTTTGTGCTTCTTGAGTCACAGCTATACTTCCTGGCTTTTTTGGTAGTTAGAGATAAGCGTCTCATGTACTTTTCTGTCCAGTCTTGCATTGAATTGTGATCCTCATTGCTGTCTCCTGAACAACTAGGATTACAGACATGAGCCACCAGTACCCAGTTCAAATGATTTTTTTGTGTGTGTGTCAGTAGTGGGACTTGAACTCTAGGCCTGGGCGCTGTCCCTGAGCGCTTCAGCTCAAGATGAGCACTCTATCACTTGAGGCAAAACGCAACTTCCAGTTTTCTGGTGATTAATTGGAGATAAGAGTCTTCTGGACTTTCCTGCCCAGGCTGGATTTGAACCATGATCTTCAGATCTCAGCCTCCTGAGTAGCTAGGCGTGACCCACTGTGGGCTGGCTGGAATAATCTTTTAAGAAAATGACACGAAGTTACCTCTGTGAACCACACTTTTGTTATATGCTGAAGTTTGGTAGTAGATAGTGTTGGTAGAAAAGTAGGCATCTCAAGAACAACTTGTCTATAATTGGGGAAGATTAGCACTTAAACATGAATGAACCTTTATTTATTTATTTAGTTAGTTAGTTATTACTGGGATTAGAACTCAGAGCCTCATACTTTTTGGGTAGGTGTCCTACTGTTGAGCCATATCTCCAATGCTGGTTTTTGCTGGTTATTTATTTACTTATTTGTTTGTTTGTTGGTGTGGGACCTGGCCAGGCTTAGGCCTTGTCCCTGAGTTTTTGCTCAAGGTTAGAGTTCTACCACTTGAGCCACAGCTCCATTTCTGACTTTTTGGTGGTTAATTGTAGATAAATGTCTCATGGAGTGTCCTGCCCAGGCTGTCTTTGAACTATGATCCTTAGATATCAGCCTCTTGGGTAGATATGGTTACAAGCATGAGCTACTGGTTGTCTGGTTTACTTGTCATTTTTTTTTTTTATAGGGTTTTGCTTCCTGCCAGAGCTTGTGCCTAGATGGCAATCTGCTTATTTAAGGCTTTCTGTAGTTGCTGGGATGACATGTATCTCTAGCTGGCCTAGCATTGTGATCTTCCTAATTTCCGCCCCAGGTGTAATAGGCATGTGCCACTGTGCCCAGCTATAGGTTGAGAATGTCTTGCAAATTTTTCTGTGGAGACTATTCATAGTCTCCCAAGTAGCTTGAGCTATCTATATCTATATCTATCTATCTATCTATCTATCTATCTATCTATCTATCTATCTATCTATCTATCTATCTATCTGAGCCTCTTGCCCCAGTTAAGATCCTTTATTTTGTTTATTTATTTATTTATTTTTCCAGTCCTAGGGCTTGGACTCTGGTCCTGGATGCTGTCCCTTCGTAGTTTCCTGGTCCAACAGACTTCAAACCTCTATCCTCAAATCTCAGCCACCTAAGTAGCTAGGATTACAGGGGTGAACCACTGGCACTAGGCCCAACCCTTTATTTTTTATAATGTTTTCTGTTCACATGCTGTGGCATTTAAATTTTAAAAATCACTTTGAGTATAAGCAAATTAGAATGCAAATCCTGGGATGCTTCAGTATTTTGGTAAATGCAAAATAAATGTTTCAGGTTTTGCTAGTTAGTTGTTTTCTACTTAGTCAAGGGTTAAAGCTATTTTACATGTCATGAATAAAATTTAAAATATGAAGCTTCTTTTGATTTTATAAAGAGAAAACACTTTATAGAATTAAAACAGTGAAAAGATATACAATGTCATTCTTATGTACAAATAGACCTTGTAGGAGCATCTATATTATACTTGTACTTCAATAATGGTTTGTGAAAAGAATAGGACATTTGTTGTGAAAAGTAATATCAGACAAAAGGATGAGTAGGCAAATATATAACTGAAAAATGAATTACCTTTTTAAAATACAGTGTTCAGTAAGTCAATATTTATATTTGAAAGAAATAATGAGAATGATTTGTTTTTATAAAAATAACAATAAACAGGCTTTTGCTACCATAATTTTATGAATTGGAATCAAGCCTTGATGGTTTTTCTGTTATTTGCTTCTACAGATAATATAGATACTAGGTTCCTTCCATTATTTCTTAAAGGGAATATCTTCATTGGAAGACTCATTCTTAGAATTTAACAATTATTCACCATATATCACAAAACAGCTCCATGAATGTAGCACATTTTTCTTTATAAATATTTGAAGTGACTTATTATTAATTCACCGTGGCGGATGATTGTGCTTACTTGAGCGTGTATGCATAAGGAAGGTATACTAATTCAACAGGTCAGCCTTCCATCAGCGTGATTAGTGAAGAGAATATATTTGTTTTGCCTCATGAGTTCAAAGGTTTCAGTTCATTTATTTTTTTGTTTTTGTTTGTTTTTGTTTTTTGGCCATCATGACCTGAGCAGCTTTCTTCTGCAACATGCTTCCATCATAATTTTCTGTGTTGCCACAGACATAAAAGCAGAGAGACAGGGATGGGCTCTTCAAGGGTGCCCACTATGACCTACTTCTACCATCTGGGCCTCTCTCAGATGTTCATCAACTCCCAATTGTGCCATGAGTTAGGGGCTAATACATGAGCCTGTAGAACTATTTCCAGACCAGCACTGGAGACATGGGCTTTAAGCAAGTAAACAGAGGTAATGTTTGGGGCCTTGATTTCAAGTCTAGTCTAGGCATGAACATACACAAAGAAAAGTTACAAACTGAAACAGCTGTGAAGTCAGACTTCTTGACAGTTCATGGTGACACCCTAAAATTACACTTTCCATTATGCTCATCACTAGCTACTTGTGGCTATAGAATATTGAGGTATGACCAGTTCCAATGTACTAATGTGTATGTAAATATGCATCATACATAAGATTCTGAAGACAGCAAGGAAACAATATAAACCATCTCATTTATTAAAATAATACTGATTATATGTTAATATGGATTATAAGACAATATTTTGAAGATAAAATTGAAAAGCTATTTTAAGAACTTTTTGCTTTCCAAAAATGTGGCTAGCAAAAAATTTAAAAATCCACATGTAGCAAATCTTTGTGGCTTGTAATGTATTTCTTTTGGATACTATTGGCCCTGTCGGTTCCTTATATTTTGGTCTGTAGTTTTCTCACTGGATATTAAAGGAATTAGACTAATATGGAAAGCTTTTCCTTGATTCTGATTCTATGGTTTAGTTAAGCTGTTACTTCTATTCACAAAATATTTATATTTCTTCCAGCTATGTTTTGCTTTGAACAACACCTGCAATAAAGCATGTCAGCATGGTGCTTTGCCAAGCATTTGGAAAGATTTGCTATCTCGTGTATCAGTCTCTTCCATTTGACATTTATTCTGACACAGATAAACTAGGTTTTACTTAATGGTTTTCATACATTCTTTGAGATACTTGATATGAGATATTCTTTATGGTCTTAAAGTAAATGTATCTGTTGGACCTCAAGGGACTCATTTTACTGCTAGTGTTCATTTTTCCTGGCATATCCAGACACTATGAAAATGGAATTGTGCACTATTGTGCCTTCATGCTTATTGCTTACACTTAGCCATTTTTAGAACATTCATTGTAAAGTCTTCAATGGAGCCAGGAGATAATTATTCGGTGAATGATAGGACTTTATCTGAAAATTTTCCCTCTTTGTTTGTGAGATAGGTGTGAGAAATGCTCTTTATTTGACAGAGAAAGTGCTCTTCTAATATAAAAACTCATAATGAGTTAGTGGATTATTAAAATACATAATTGTTTTGAGATGTTTAAAAAGGAATTCATTTGGGGGGATTAATTAAGGACTTTATATTTTAGAATGTTAGAAACAGATTTTTCAAAGTAGGTTTAACCTACTTTGCCAGTTTACATATCTTTTTATGTAGGTGATTAAAAAAAAAACCAACACAATTTCAGGAACCTAAAATTAAAGGTTTATATTATATTATAATAAAATTGATTATCTCAACCACCATCACTCATGAAGTGAATAAATCTGAAGAAATCTCTAAGCTGGAATTTCTATCCTTACTTGTTTCTCCAGAGAGTTATAGGTCTAAAATAAGATTGCCTAAGAGTGTTGTATAAATGTAAAATAAAATAAATGGAAGATGGAGCTGTGGTTTAGTCCTGAAGAAACGGAGTGTTTCGCCTTACCTTTCCATATACCAGATTGCAAGGAATGTATACACTTGGTTGTCAGCACCAGACTTCTCAGTCTGAATCCATCCAGACAGCTTTAGCCCTTCTTTGCCCATTTTGACTGTCCATTCCTAGCTCTCCTCTTTTCCAGTTTTCCAATCACTTAGCTCCCACTCTTAGATTTTCTATTTTTGATGGCTATTTGAATGTTTCCTTTGTCCTCTCACCCATGCGTATGGCACATATTTGGATTTTATTTGTCTCTAAACCCATACAGCAAAGTGTTGCATCAAAATATCTTCCCAGCCGGGCGCCGGTGGGTCATGCCTGTAATCCTGGCTACTCAGGAGACTGAGATCTGAGGATCACAGTTCAAAAACCAGTCCTGGCAGGAAAGTCTGTGAGACCCTTATCTCCAATTAACCTCCAGAAAACTGGATGTGGCGTTCTGGCTCAAAGTGAGCTGAAGAGCTGAGGGACAGCTCCCAGGCCCAGAGTTATTAAAAAAAAAAAGTCTTCCTAGATAACTTTAGGCTTATGTTATTCACACTAAGTTTAAGTGTGTGTGTATTTCTAGGATACTGAAGTAGGCTTTACTGACATGTTGAATTGGAACTCACTGGAGGTTAAGTAAAATCCTGATATGTATTCATTTTCCAAAGAGCTAGGGGGCAAACATTGGATTGTCCAGTTTGAAATCTTGTTATTTAAGACCCGATAAAAGCAGAGACCTGGGTCTGAAATAGAATACATGTGGAACACATTTAGTTCAGTAGGTTAGGGAATTTATGAATGTGTGTGCATATGAATATGGCTACTGCAGCTATGTCATACATGAAGCTTACGTATTTTAGTAATTGAGAAAAGGCAAACACAGATGAATGTTAAAAGTCATAATCTAGTAAAGTAAGTCTTGAATGATTGGATCTAGATCCATTTAATTTTACAGGCTTTCTTTCATCTTCTTTTCATTCATGCCAATTGTCAGATAATTAAATCTGTGTACTTGTTCCTTACTAAAGATCTCATCTCTCCTTTTCACATTTTCTTATCTGTTTTCTTCTATCTGGAACTTCTTTCTCCTTATAGCTTCAAGTCATGTAATCTTTATGTCTCAGATTATCTTGGACAAACACTGATTTTTTTCACCTTCCTTTCTTTTCTCACTTCCTTTCTTCCATCAACAAACTTTCTTCCATCAACAAGTCAAGATCTTACTTGACTTATATTAGGATTTTTATATTGTTTTCTAAAACAGCATGAATATATGCACATCTATGTGTATATGTATCTCCTATATATCTCAATCTCATATATACATCATATATATGTATATAAACACACATACATATATATATGTGAACATCCATCCATCTATCTATCTATCTATCTATCTATCTATCTATCTATCTATCTATCTATCTATCTATCTATCTATCTATCTATCTATCTATCTATCTATCTATCTATCTATCTATCTATCTATCCATCCCCAGTATATACCAAACAAATATTCAAGGGACTTTCTGAATCCTGTCTGTTAAACCTGTCTTGTCTTCTTTTCTAGGAAAACCAGTTTTGATTGATGTGGAGGTTTGGCATGATAGACTCTATCTTGGTTTGTTCTGTTAAACCTAGTATAGGAACTCAACTCAAATCAATGGCTTCCCATACATTTTACTTAACAGTTATATATTTCTTTGTCCTTCATGAATTATAATTCTCAGTTGTCTGACAGATATTTTGAAATTGACCATGCTAAGTGCAAAATGTTTTTGCAACTCCATCAATTTGAAAGTCAATATCTTGACTTTAGGTTCTGGAATGTATGGAGGTTTCTGGAGAATAGACTTACTCATAAAAGCAAGTTTTGTTAGACAGTACCAGAGCACACTTTACTTTAGATCAAATTTCTCCCATTACTTAGCTTAATACTTTTGGAGTAGTCTCCCCAATGCCTAATAAATTATAAAGATTTTTGCCATTCTGACTAATTGGAACATTAACCTTTTCTAGACATGTGTTGCCAGAAATCATTCCCCTCCAATGAGTTCATCAAATCTGAGTGCTGAGCCCTGCTCAGCTGAAAATGTAAGCAACATTCTCTGTAGATCTTGTAACTCTTCTCTTTGCTTTTGCCTTACAATATACTACTAATGGACATTTGGCATTTTTGTATGCCATACTTCATTTCCTCAGCCCAAGGAGACTTCCTGGTTTCCTTTCTACTCATGTTCTCTGCTTTGCCACATGGAAAATTGTTTCATGAAGTAAGATGGGGTTGTCTGAGGCCTCACCTTGATTTATTTTATTTTCTCAGGGATCCTTGTTGAGTACTGCTTGGTATTCTGTATTTAAAAAAAAGATGTATTTTAGTTAATATGTTAGATGTCTCAGTCCAGAGGACATACCTGGTCCTTGTTATTTGACATTCAGATGTGGATGTCTTTTTCCTATGGTTTTACTTTTTACTTATGCCCTACTTTACAGCCCTAAGATGGTCAATTTGCATATATCACATCCATAATTAAAAAACATACAATCACACCAAAGTTATCTTTTTTAGTTAAATTAATTAGAATTCAAAGATCTAAGTGTCACACTTATATCTTCTTGAGTATAGTCTGCCTTTTTAAAACACCTAATCAGAGTGTTTATCTGATTTGATTCAATACAAGTAAAACTGGCAGCATGTTCCTTCCTGCCTTTGTAAGTCTTCCTCCAGACCTGTCAATATTGATGGGTGTTACTGTGAAAAAGCTTCTCACAGTTGTTTTGTTGATTCACAAATCTGTTTGTCTTTTTTTTATTTTTCCATAACTTTAGTATGATCTCATATACTGTAATTCCATTTTAGTTGTATGCTAGATTATGATTCTGTTTTGTTTTTGGATTTGCTTCCTCTTCTGCTACACTATGATTCTGATCTTGAATAGAGAGGGTGTGTTGATACTGTTGCTTCCTGTTTTGGATCCTCAAACTGAAGTGCCATCCACCAGCTGTTGCCTTCTCTAAACAGGCATCTTGCCAAAAAACCTGAGATTCTCCATCGTAATACAAGTCATCGCACCAGATAGATTTATAGTTAGTTTATAGTTACACTTTAAGCATGTGAGCACGTGCTTGCAATGCTTGTGTGTTTTGTGCTCGTTTTTTTTTTTTTTTTTTTTTTGCTTTTATTGTTGGCTGGAATTAAATGCTATCAACTCTGAAGGGCAGTGACTTTTACTTGTGAAGTGTAGCTTTCTAAAATGGTTAAGTTCTGCTGGTAGTTTATGAAACTTTCTGAAGTTTTGAAAATATAGAATAAAATGTACCAAAGAAAATTGTGTTTATTCTGTTCATTTTTTTCATTTGTTATAAATGCTTAATTGTTGCCTTTTCTTTGTAAGCCTACTGCTCTAAATGCTCTAGTATGGGTTCTATTAGATGGAGCATTTTATGAAACTGGTGGTGGTAAAACTAAACAAGAAGGTTCACATCATCAAGGAAGTGTGTGGGGGGGGGCAAAGGTTAAATCACAGAAATATTTTAATAGTTCAGATTCCCATAGTTATAACTGAACGAAATAAGAGTCTTGAAGTGATGCGCTAACAAAAATGAATCAAGATGCCCTTTTCCTTAATGCCCCTTTACAGTTTCCTAATAGGATCTCAGCCAACCACAAACAGAACAACCACAAACAGAAAAACAAAAAAAAAATTCTTTTTAGGAGAAGAGCAGCTCTTGACTTTTACAGCATTCAGTTTGATCATTTTGTTAAATTAAATCCTACAAATGTTAAATTTTAGTTCTACCAATACAAACCAGAATCAATGTGTTATGATGGTTGTAAAATTAATACCATATTTCTAATTGAATAGAAAAGTATCTTTTTTATAAAGTATTACTCCCCTGGTACCAAATTCCAGGGTTATCTAAAATGCCACAAAATGGAAATTTAAAGTATTTTATATACAGGCAATATCTCTCCCTCAGTTGACTGACAATATAATTCTATATAGAGGAAGACTATCAAGCAGGCCATTATACTTATAATGGTATAACAAATAGTTACCATCAAAATCTATAAAACACATAAGTATATAGGACACAAAAGACTATAGGCATTATAACAATACCTGATACAGAATGAAAACATAAATGGTTCATATAATGAAAAAATACAGAAATAGAAAATAAAAAGTTAGAAAAAGAAATTAAACTAGACCAGAGTAAGAATTATAAATTTAATTTATGATGATTGTACCTATAAACAAGAAAAAGAATGAGCACCTCTAATGGGTGGACTGAAAAGAGTAGATTTGAAGAAATTACCAATAATGAATGACAGAATGATGACAAGGTATAACAGAAGAGAGAAGAGTTAAGGTAGGTAAAGGGTCAATTCACAATGGAGTTCTAATCATAGTTCCAGGATAAGATAATAAAAGAGTAGGATAAAAGCAGTATTTGAAAAAAGCAATAGCTAAGAACCTTCCAGATGAGAGTAGGGATATACAGAAATCAAAACAAACAAAAAGAAATACAAATCCAGAACCTCCCTAGTGTGACTACTCCAAAGATAGAGATTTTTTAAATAATAGAAGAAAAAGATTATTCCAAAAGAATTAGAATGACAGCTGGCTTCACAATATTCATAATGGAACAGACGCCAGTGTGCTTGTTAAATAATTTTGTTTTTAGAGTGTAAGCAAGTGAACTATAACAAGAATAATGTGAATTCAAGAGATATTCAGAGGAAAAATAAAGAATCATAAAGACAGGACATTAGGAAGGAGAAATATATATGTATGTACCTATCTATCATGTGTGTGTGTGTGTGTGTGTGTGTGTGTGTGTGTGTGTGTGTGTGTATGTATGTGTGTGTGCTGGTCTTGGGACTTTAAATCAGGGCCTGAGTGTGTCCCCGAGCTCTTGTGCTCAAGGCTAGCACTCTACCACTTGAGCCACAGCTCTGGCTTTTTTTCTGGTTAATTGGAGATTAAATAATTGGAGTTAAGTCTCACTTACTTGGATTAATTAATTGGACTAAGTCTCACTTACTTTCCAGCATGGTCTGGCTTTGAATGACAATCCTCATATCTCAGTCTCCTGAGTAGATAGATGGCAGGAAAGTATTTGTGTTTTGAAAATCAAAATTAAAATGAAATGCTCAACAAAACACTTGTAAAATAGGTGCAAAAATCTAAACAGCAATGATAGATGTTGTCATTTTTACAGCACTAAGGATTAAATCCAGCACCTCAAATGTACTTCAATTCCTTTCTCTACTATTTGAGCCTTGCCCTTTGATTTTTAAGATATTGTTCCCCTAACTTTCCCCAGGCTGGCCTCCTACTCCAGATCCAGCCAATTCTGCTTTCTGAGGAGTTGGTATCACAGGTATGCAGAACTGTATGGGAGAACCTTATATATATATATAAAGTTAATCATGCACATTATATTTGTAGACTACTATGAAATAATGAGAGAGAGATTTCCAATGAAATTGAAATTTAGTTTAAAGAAAATTAAAGTAAAAGAAAAATAAATCAATAAAAATTTCTTCAGAAATGTTTTATTTTTAAATTAGCATATATTTGTTGTGGGAAGTTTTTCATTGCGATATTTCCATATATGCACACACAGTGCACTTGGAACAAATTCAACCATCTCACATATTTCTATCCATTCCTTCTTTCCATTTTCTTTATTAAAACAGTATTTTGTGGGTTTCATTCTGTTGTCTTTGTGTGTGTGTGTGTTTGTGTGTGTGTGTGTGTGTGTGTGTGATGTTCATTCATCAATGTAAAACTAAACAACAAGAAAGAAAACTAAGATCAGACAAGCCCAAAATGCAGTATGGGAAAAAATGCAAATATTTACTAGTAATTTAGTAAAACCAAACAGACTAACCCTCTAAATAAAAAAAAACAAAAATTATTAAAATATAAATATGTTCAAAACATTAAAAATTTTGATATTAAAATATAGGCAAAATATATACCAGGCAAATATCAACCAAAGAAATGTGACCTAGCTATGATTATGTCACAGAAATATATTTTAAAGCAAGAATGTTATTAAAGACATCTTCCTCCGACTCCTGTAGCTTAACTTTCATTGACTATAAAGTTCAAATACAGACCATATTGAGATTTTAAAATACATTTGTAACACGAAGCCATATAATAACCTAAAAATAATTTTAGAATATAGGAGACTTGAAGGCATAAAAGGGATATTAGTTAACATTTGAAATAACTTGACAATAGGGGTGATTATTTAATGAGAAGACTTTAATCTGAAGACCTTTCTCCACTACTGAAAAGCTTTAAATATCTTTATGTCTCATTATTATGGAAGGGCTTGTTAATGAATTTTAGAAAATTTCTTTCTTTAGTAAAATAGGTTCAAATTATATAGATTGGTTAGTAATATTATGGAGATATCTCTGATTTGGAAAAGAAGAGAGTTTAAGAATCTAAGATATGGTATTATTAGATTAGGTTATTATTACAGGACTTTATCTTTTTCTGTATTCAGCCATGTTCAGGTCATTTTGTCACTTGAATTTACTGGAAAGTTATCTATTTGCTGCTGCTAATTTTGAGTGGGATCTGCTTCAATTAGTATTTCAGGCAAGATTCTTTCAGAATACTTAAATAGGCTGGAAAAAAAAGACTAGCGCTTTATCCATCTTATACATTTGTGATTGGTTTTGCACCTACTTACAAATTAATATTAATACCTATGATTGATTAAATCCAGTCACAGATCTTTTACTTTTTTATTGTTATGGTAAAGGTGATGTACAGAGGGATTAGAGTTACATAAGTCAGGTAAGGAGTACATTTCTTTTTGAACAGTGTCACCTCTTCCCTCGTTTTCTGCCAGTTTTTCCCTCATGACTCTCCTTCCCCACAAATAGTATAGTTCATTTTCACCATAGTGTCTACTGAGTTTCACTGCTGCATTTATTCACCCTTTGTCCTACCATTTCTGTGCTCTCCTTAGCCTCACCAAAACAGATAAACTCATACTAAACAAAAAGCACAGAAATAAAAACAGCAACAAAGGAGATATCAAACAAACAAAAACACAAAAAGCAAAAAGAACAAAAGCAGATAAACTCATACCAGACAAAAGGTACAGAAATAATAAACAGCAACAAAGGAGGTATCAAACAAACAAAAACACAAAAAGCAAAAAGAACGAAAGCACCCCTCATTTCCATTTCTTGGAGTTCATTTCAATAATCATCATTTTATAAGATCATATACACATAGTTGTTGAGCCTTTGTGATCCTCTCCTGAGAATATCCTCCTTTGTGAATGTTTAGAGTCCTGTTTAACTTACCATGTCCAAGTATAGTTTTTTATCTTTTACCATCCAATGTGTTTACTTCTAGTTATAACAAATAAGAGAAACCATGCAAGCCATGTTTCTTTGAGTCCAGCTTACTTCGTTTACTATTAATTTTCCCCAAGTATTTCCATTTCCTTACAAATGTTTCAATATCATTCTTTTTGATGGAAGCATGAAATTCCATTGTGTGTATATACCACATTTTCTCCATCCCTTTGTCCACCAAAGGGCATCTGGGTTGATCCCACACCTTGTCTGTGGTAAACAAGGCTGCAGTGAATGTAGAGATCTTTTACTTTTAACATTCCATACATAGATATGTGATTTTATTGAATTGGGTAATGAATAATAAGCTCCAGATATTAACAATAAAAGTAGTTAACAATTGCCAAGAATCTAACATATCTGGGTAGTGTACAACACTGCTATTCCAATACCTTGACTAAAGGTAAAAAATGCAAAATAACTTGAAAAATTAATGTGTAATTCTATTGGCAGATTTTATCTAATAAAAATGAGATTGTGACAAAACAATAATAAGTTGAATCATTATGAAATTACTATAACTGTAACCCCTCTGTACAGCATCTTTAGAATAAAAATATATATTAAAATATTAAAAATAAAAAAAATTACTGTGAGTTTTTACTGGGTGATTTTGATTCATAGAAATCGGAATATTGATGTGAAAACTAGAAGAGATGTTAGAAGATATTTTCTTTCATAGAGTCATGAGGACTTGTTGAATAAAATTTGCTCACCTCTGACATATCTCATTGCAAGAACCCCAACAATGAATAACATGTTTATTCTTCCTCTTAATTAAGTTTTATGTGCATTAAGGATAGCAGTAAAATTTGTGTAGATTTGTTTCAGACATATACATGAGTAAAATTATTTAAATTTCACCTTTCATAAGGAAAAAAACTAAATGGCTTAGGCTCAGGCTTAGACATATTCTGATTTTATGTTCTTGTTAGTAAGTTAGAACAGAGGGTTGGGGATAAAGGGCAAGGAGCTCAGTAGAAAGAATGATGTAAACACGGTAAATGATTTTTAGAACCAGAACAATACTAGATTGTGTCACTATCACTGAAGCTGTTTACATACCTGATACTGTTTGACACAGATATTTATTCTTTTCCTTTTGAACTCATGCAACTTTTTGCCCTTAACATTGTATGGATAACTATCTTTCCCTTATCTTTTCAATTGTACAGATGCTCCATTCCTCAAGGATAGGAAGGCATTCTTTGGCTTTCTTGTATGTCCATCCTTGCTGGATCTTTGCTGTGGTTGTAGTAGATACCTCACAAATATTTGTTAACTGACAAATTTCCCCAAACCTGCAACCTTTGACTTCATCTCAACAGTCACTCAGTAAATACTTGGGTGCTTACATTAACTTATATTAACCATTGACCTTTCAGAAGCAAAGAGAGTTCTGATTACTTTATCTCTAAATTACTTTTTGTCTCCTTGCAGGGCAGATTCTAGACTTTAGTTTTATATCCCCTATTTCCTAACCAAGAGTTACCAGAATGGACTTTGAATATGAAGTTGCTGCATGCAAATGTGGATTCTATGGGCACAAGAAGCTATAATATAGTGTTGCAGGGGCTGGGAAGGTGGCTCAGTGGTAGAGCGCTTGCCTTGCATGCTCGAGGCCCTGGGTTCGATTCCTCAGCGCCACATAAGCAAAAAGAAAAAAGCCGGAAGTGGCGCTGTGGCTCAAGTGGTGGAGCGCTAGCCTTGAGCTGAAGAGCTGAGGGACAGCGCCCAGGCCCAGAGTTCAGGCCCCATGACCGAACCCAAAAAAAAAAAAAAAAAAAAAAATATATATATATATATAGTGTTGCAGATAGTTTTTTTTACAAAGTCTTAATGGCCTATGGACATTTTTTTAGCACCATAGTTTTCACAAAGTCCTTTAATCAAGATCTGGTAATCCTACTTCTAATGGCCCTATTAAAGCACTGTAAGCAAACTCAGTGCCACATCTACTGGATGTGAATTTAATTTTCATTAAATTCTTTCTTGCTCTGTTCTATTTGGCTCCAATCTTGTTTTTCTTTTAGGGTTTCATCTGTGGATCTATATTCATTTATACAGCAGGGATAATCTGTCACTCCAGCTCCCATCTTCTGGAAGCCTTGTGTCACCCCTGTAGTTGATAGTGGCTATGCTTTTCTGTCTTCGTAGGCAGAGTTTTAGGCTCCTTTGTTATTTATTTTGGAAATGAGCTGTCTTTGATTACAGCTCCTCAGTGTGGTCTGACTGCTAACATTGATTCCCAGCAGTCAACAACATTGTCATATTGTTCAAGATTAGGTTTCGATGTGTCATTTTAATAGACTAAAAAGCCATTCTCAGTAAAATCGAAATCTTATGGGAATCATTGTTAAGGATGTTCTCAAAGTGAAGTAAATTTGTAATGTTTTGGAGATTTCATCAAGAAGGCATCAGGTGATTATATTTACTGAAACTGCCAATGTCTCAGCTAGATTTGATACTCTGGAAATTAATTAAAAACTTGCTTGACTTTAGGCAGGCATGATTCACAATTATTAAGCTTTATGACCTTCCTTGAGATGGATTATTGTTTTATTTTATATTTGTTTTTAACTGTCAGAAATATTTGGTTTTTTTTTTTCCTTCACATTTCTATGTATTTGCCTAGATAAATAGGATTGGGATGACAATGTGAACATTTCATTCCAGGCTAAGCGTGTGGTACCACAAACACTAATATTATCTCTACAGGTAACAGAGATGAAAAGAACAGGCCTTGAACCATCTTGTGTAGGTTCAGATCCTACCTCTGGTGTTTACCATTTTTGTGATTTTTAGTGTTAATTTCTTTGACTTAGCCTTTTATCTCTAAAATGGGGATGACAATTATGTCTTCTTTCTGGAAGTGCCGAGTAAAATATGTATATACTTGTAAATATGTATATACTTGTCAAATATGCATATACTTGGTAGTATGCAAAACTTACATTTAGATCTTAATGTATTATCCTTACTATGCCATCTTTTGTTGAATTTTTGTAGTTGTTAATGCCCAACATTTATTTAGAGATATTCCTCAGCCTTGTATTGGGAAAGATGCCTAAAGAGAAACAGACTATTCTAATTTAAAAAAATACGTGCATGTGTGTACAGGGATCGAACTCAAGGCTTTGTATATGCTAAGCAGAGTATATAATCTTCAATGATTTTGTAAACAGCATGGTAAGTATCTGATTTCCTTTCTCTACCAAATTTTTCTTTGAAAGAAGCCTAGAAAATAAAGTTTCCACATTTGTTTAAATGCCTAAAGGTAGCATTTGCTCACTTGTACAGTCTTCTAGATAAGACATTATTTCTGATGTTCAACTACTAGGATCTCAATCACTTTTTCATGGTGATATAGGACCTGAGAGAACCCAAAGGGATTGTGAGTGGGTAGCTTCCACTAAGCATTTGATTGTTTATTCTTGCCCATTAGCCACTCACATGGCATTAGAGGATAATTAGCTTTCCTCTAATTGTCAGTCCTGGGGCTTGAACTAGATCTGGGCCTGGATGCTGCACCTCAGCTCAGTTCAAGGCTAGCCCTCTACCATTTGAGCCACAGCACCACTTCCGGTTTTTTCTGTTTATGTGGTGCTGAGAAATTGAGCCCAAGGCTTCATGCATGCAAGGCAAGCACTCTACCACTGAGCCACATTCCCAGCCCTGAATAAGGTCTTAATCTCTATGTGGGCGTGTTTTACAGGCATTGGCATTTCAGATCAAGTAAGATTAGCCTCTAAAGAACAACTTGTTTTTTTTCCAAGGAAGAAGCTTTTATTTGCCTCAGAATGAGCTCATTTTTAGGGTTGTTTGTTATTTGTGCTACAGATGTAGGCCTTGGCTCAGTGAAAAGCACCCTATCTATTCAATATTTCCTGTGTTGGCCAAACCACTATATATAGTCTTAGACCTTGTTGTTGTTTCTGTCCATGCCATGAACATCTGACTCAGTTCTGATGTGAATTTTTGAGCTCGTTTTGTTATTGTGAATAGAATATATGTGTGTATGTATATATTTATATACATATATCTATATCTATATCTATGTCTCTCTCTCTCTCTATCTATCTATCTATCTATATGGTCAAGGCTAGCACTATGCCATTCAAGCCACAACTATACTTCTTGCTTTTTGGTGGTTAATTAGATATAAGAAAGTTTCATGGACTTTTCTGCCTGTGCTGGCTATGATCTGAGATCTTCAGATCTCAGCCTCCTGAGTAGCTAGGATTGCAGGCATGAGTTATCAGCATCTGGATGACCAAGTTTTATTTTGTCATAACCTGTTTCTTTTTGAGTTGCACTAGCCCTCTAGGGTCTGTTTTTTTTTTATTGTTTGTTTTTAGAGTACTGGGGACTTATCCCAGGACCTTGTGCTTGCTAAGCAAGTGATCTACCACTTGAGACACACCCCTAACCCCTTTTCTTTTAAGATAGGGTCTCTTTTTCTTTGGGCTAGTTCCGAATTCAAAATTTTCCAGATTCTGTTTCCTGATTAGCTGGGACTACACATGGATCATCATTTACTCCAGGCCCTTAGTAGTGTTTGTAGAACATAGTCATTATGCCTCCTAGTTATCAAAATGTCTAATTTACCATGACTGTGCATCTGTCTTTGACTCCTATTGTGAGTGCTTCTTACTGTCCACTAAGCCTTTACTGTTAACAACTAGTATATCTCCCTATATTTCAAAGCTCACTTAACAACTAGGTTGTATTTTTAATGTTCTTCTAATTTTACTATTGAGGCACCTAAGGCCTAAAGAGATTTAATTACCTGTAGTTGTCCACGTCGAATAACTCTTGAAGTTGGAATTTAGGTCTAGGTTTATTTGATTGTTTTCATGACCTCTACTCTCTTTGTCGAATAATTTCTATTAAACACAAGTTGGAATTACTAGTGAGCTTCATTACAGGCAGACTTTATGTTGCATCTGTTTCAGTTTCGTTTCTATCACACTTGACTTTTCTGCCCATGTTTGGTAGAATGCCTAAACTGGTCTCACTTAGCTAACCATGAACTCAAAGCAAATGTTTTCAACCGCTAATTGGTTGGATATGAATAAGACAATGCTTCTGGACTAACCCAGTATTTGTGGGATGAGAAGTTTAGATGCTAAAGTGAATTAGACCTGTTAGTATTGTTTAGAGGAGATATGGAATATAGTAGAAATGTAGTCTTCATATAATCTTAAGGCATACACCAATGCCTTGGTTGGTAGAAACTAAGATTGGTATTACAATGAGCTGCTGCTACTTTCTGCTTGAGAGTTTTCTTTGGCTTTTAGAGCCAGCTTAGCTTAAGGGAGAGGGAGCAGGCCAGAGTATTAGGAGCTTGATACTTATGATAAATACCCTACTTTGATTAATTTCAAACTTTCATATGTTTGGGACTCGTGGAGTATTGTTTGAAGATAAGTTACTAGGAGATAAGGCCCACAATTTGCCTGTTTTTCAAGTATTTTCACATATTTTATTCTTTTAAACATTTGTTATTTTGTAAGCTAGCAGTAAAATATTGCCATCAATATTTGGCTAATTAGCACTGTATGTCTTTTAAAGCTAACTGGAAAATTGTTTCAATGTAAATGATTACAAAACAAAGATGATCATTTCAAGTGTCCAATCATGTGATCAATTACAACTTAAATCACTGTCTTACTCTATACAAGATAGATTCATCTTTGAAAAACAACTTGTATAGAATTTGCCTTTTTAACAAGTTTTTAAATACTGCTAAACCTCAAATCACACTTGATTTGTTAAATCCTATATGTCTGTTTCCTCCCATTTGGATAAATGTGAAGTATACTGCACATTAATTTTTACATTCTTTAGCAAAACTAATGTCTAGTTGCTCATAAATATAAACTTTTAAATAACAAATATTTTATTCTGTTTCTTTGCTGAGTTCCCCAATTTAGGACTCATCTCTCCTGTCACCGAACTCAAATAAACTAGTTGCAATCCCATACTAGTCTCATACTCTTTTGGTAGAAACCTATTTAAGCAGATGAGCCACTTAACTTCTAGAATGGACAGCCCCAACAAGATAGCTGTACTAAGCCCAGTGTTCAGAAATTGTTTGCTGAAATGGTCACCCTCACCTATCTATTTCAGAGAAGTATCGGTAGGCACATGTTGAGATGCCGAGAACTTTGCCTATATCGATCCTAAATTGTTTACAAATGAGGGCATAGTTGGCAGTCTTCCCTTGGGGAATCGCCAGGACATTAATTTGAGAGAAAAATGCCATACTTCTACTCTAGAAACTCTATGGTCTTTAGTCAATATTAAGCAAGATTTCCCAGTATTCTGGGGGTAATATTTTCAAGAGAGAATTCATGTTGGGAGAGGATGGGGGAGGACTGGGAAGGGTAGGGAGAAAGACAAAGCGGCTGAGGGACTGAAAAAAAAGAAAAAATAATCATTCTTGTGAATTCATATCAGAGATCAGGTAATGGTTAGTCACCTGCATTCTTTTACTCTGATTAAATTCCTGCTCCCAATTACACTTCCTTTTAATTTCTTCTTTACCAGCTGTTGACATTCTCTTTGGTTCTCATTAACCCCAAGTTTAAACATAGCATCTTCTGCTTTATTCCCAGGAGCATTATTACTCTCATAGTTTTTTCAAGTATGTTACACATTTCCTGAGGGTTTGGGTTAAAAGACAAAGTAGAATCAGCTAAAAGAACCTTTCACAATCAGCATCAGATTCACTAAACGGCCCTAGGTTGTAACTGGCAGAGACTAAGGCAACTTCTTCCTCTGGAGCTACTAGAAGACTTGAAACCAGAGGTAGACTGATGACCTGAAGAACGTGATATGACCTATACGTAGCCATAGTCTATCATTGCTGCTTTTGGTATTAGCTGAACTGGTCTTACCTTTCTTGCATCTTCTCAATAAAACAGCATCTATGTAGTCCTCAATAGCACATATTGGTTATAATTTAAGATTGTATTTACAGCTATTTACTTTCTAGGAAAAATGGAAAACTATTGAGTACTTTGGGGAATGTTTACCCATCTTGAATACTGTTGGCTATTTTTGTTTTTGTTTATTTTAATCTACTTGGGCCTTGTACCCATTTCACCCTTTCCAGTCAATAATGTACTCTTGTTTTGTTATACACTATAACTTCTCTTTTCTTTCATCTTTCATAAAATCTTCTGATAGAAACATGTGTGTGCATGTGTGTGTTTTTGTGTGTGTTTGTTTGTATATGTGATCTACTGGTCTAAAGAGAACCTCTTAGCTTTGCTGCCACCAGTAATTTATGTAACCATTGTACCGCATTTTTGTGTTTAAGGTACAAATTAAAGTTTTACATAGCATTTATCTCTGTCTTCACAAATTGGGGGAGATTAAATGAACAAATATATGAAAGTCACTTAGCACATTGTTACCTGCTCAGTAAATGGTTGTTATAGTAATTTTCTGGCATTAGTGATTACATTGGTTATATCATGTTGCTAACATGCTTTCTCAGTATTGCAAATAGTAATCATGCAAAAATATTATAATAACTTATATTATAATATGTTAGGGTATATTTTCCCACCAAACTCCTGTCTTAGAGAAAAAGCCAAAGCTCTTACAATGCCCTACAAGGCCCTGACACTGGTCTTTACTCAGTCACTTCCAGACATACTTTCCTACTTTCCCTCCAATCTTGAGCTCAGAGTTTCTTGAAGCCTTTGCACTGCTGTTTTCTCTGCTGGGAATTATCTTGTTGTACCAGAAGTCTACAGCTTCTGTAAGTCAGGAGAAGGTTTACTCTTATTATTGAGGCCCTACCTGGAACTCCTATGAAACCAGGCATGCCTCAACCTACTTCCTCCTCCTTAGTCCTTCAAATGGATATGTGTGTGTGTGCGCATGTGCGCACGCGCATATTACTTTATATATTATATTCTGTTGTATTGCATCTTTATATGTCTATTGCTCAATTATTTATCACCTATTTCTCTCCACTAGGAAGTATAAGTTTTGTGAAGGAAGGAATATAGGTTTTGTGTGTGTGTGTGTGTGTGTGTGTATGGTTTTTTTTTTTTTTTGTACTTAAAATTGTGCTTGGCTTTCAGTATGTGTATAATAAACTCCGTTGAAAAAAATCCCTAAATGCTTGTTCATTTAAGATACAAAGTAACTATTATTAGAGAGAGTATTCACATCAGAGTAAAAAGTTGTATAACAGCTTTGTGACATAAGAAGACTGAATTATGAAGTACAACTTTATTTTGAAAAATATTAGAAACCTTCTTCATGGCAATTTTAATTTTTACCAACTTAATGTCTTTTTAATTTTACAGTTCACTTTAACTTTTAACTTCCCCTAAATATTTGTCTGTTTTGCTCTGCATGGATATTGACACCTTACTTACAAAGGCAATCTCGGCTAACTGTATAACCACCAACACCATGCTGGGGTGTTAATACAGTTTGGGTTTACTGAGAAAAAGGCTGCTTTGTATTTCCGCCATTCCCCTGATTTTCACTTGGAACTGATCCAATTATTGACACTACTTAGTTTGTAAAATTTCCTGGATTCCGAGGAGAGAGGAGCTGGCTGAACTGAAGCTCCGATATGCAGGGCACATTTACATGCAGAAGGAAACAGTGTCAGTTGTAACAGCTATCCATGTAGGAAACTGGAACAGAGTCCAAAGAGCAAATAATTGTGGTGATTAAACTGATAAGTTGGTGACACAGAGGAAGAAAGTACAAATTGAAGTTTCAGCAACAGGTGTAAGACATGTCGTCTTTCCTTTCCTGGTATACTTAGGAAAGTAATAGGATAGGTTAATTACATGATAAAAATACCCAAAGTCCAGCTGGAGCTCCACAGTCCCTATCTGTTGCTTACTTGCTTTCTATTCTCTTACTTGAGATGTTGAGATCTTTAGATTGTTATGGTTTCACTTTCAGTTGTGTTGCCTTTTAGCGTCCAAAACAATCAGCTCTTAATACAGGTTTAAACCAGGCCTGTTTCTGCATTCTGTTCTACATTTTTCTCCATGGTCCAAGCTGATGATTAAACTATTGTTAAGTCATTATAAACTGAACTGTGAATGCATTTTAATGATATATAATCAATAGTGGCATCACAAATGTATAATATACTGTATACATCTATATGTATGTTATTTATCTGTTTCTACTTCAAGAATCTTTTGAAAATAAAAGAGGAAATGATTTGAAATGATTTCAAACACATGAAAAAGAGTCTTTGTCTCCAAATAGAAAGTTGAGTCATAATAAAAGCCATCCTATGGGGCTGGGAAGGTGGCTCAGTGGTAGAGTGCTTGCCTTGCATGCATGAGGCTCTGGGTTCAATTCCTCAGCACCACATAAGCAGAAAAAGCCAGAAGTGGTATTGTGGCTGAAGTGGTAGAGCGCTAGCCTTGAGCTGAAGAGCTGAGGGACCACACCCAGGCCAGAGTTGAGGCCCATGACCGACAAAAAAAGAAAAGAAAAGAAAAAAAGCCATGCTTTAATTAGCTAGGTTCTGATGGTTTACACCTGTAATCCTAGCTACTCAGAGGATGAAGATCCAGAGGATCATAGCTTGAGGCTAGCCTAGACAGAAAAAAGTTCTTAAAAATAACTTTAAATTTACTAGAAAACAATGTGTAAGTGGTGTGGCTTAAGCGGGAGAGTACTAGACAGGTAAGCCTGCCCCAAGCAGTCTGGAGGCCAACAGTTCAAAGTACTGGTTTTGTCAAAAAAAAAAATGCACTTCAGTATTATAGAAATTGCCCCTTTATAAACACCTATCAATTTAATTTGTCCTTGCTCTGCTTCCTTATTTAATAGCGATTAGCCAGTATGTGCTAGGCAACGAACTAGGAATTCAGTTCTGGGCTGGTATCAAGGCTTCTTTGGCAGTCTTAGGCTATCCTGAGGTAGCTACTTAACAGTACTCAGTTATGTAGTTGGAGTCAGGCTGCCTTTGGTTGTTCAGTTTGGTCATGGAGAAGATGAGTCTGGTTCCTTGCATTTGAGCTCTCATGGATAAGATTTTTCCAGGGTAAGATGCTGTATTCATTGGCTAAGGAGTGTCAATCACTTGTTATGCTTCAGGGAATTCATTAAACACATATGGACATCCTCTCTCTGTATGAGAGATATTTATATATATCTACATTTAGATAGACAGATTGATCATGTAGCTTCATTTTCCTCCCTAGATTTTAGAATTGTTTAATTTTTTTTGGGGGGGTGGGGTCCGGTCGTG
Organism: Dipodomys spectabilis; assembly: GCF_019054845.1. Lineage (NCBI taxonomy): Eukaryota > Metazoa > Chordata > Mammalia > Rodentia > Heteromyidae > Dipodomys > Dipodomys spectabilis. The sequence goes on from NW_024871042.1 coordinate 821,053, forward strand.
GGTCCTGAACTCTGGGCCTGGGCACTGTCCCTTAGCTCTTCAGCCACAGCGCCACTTCCGGCTTTTTTTCTTTTTGCTTATGTGGTGCTGAGGAATTGAATCCAGGGCCTCATGCATGCAAGCCAAGCACTCTACCACTGAGCCACCTTCCCAGCCCCTTAATTTTTTTCTTATTATTCCTATTTGGAGTTCTATGTTTTAGCTTATAACATTAAAAGTTTGCATTTTATATTGAAGCAAACTGCTTTTATGGGAATAGTCTATATTTATGCAATACAAAAATAAATGCCTGTCTAAGAATCTGAGAAGACTGATACATTGAAAACTATACTAAAACAGCATGCAACAGGAAGATGAAATGCTTTCTAAAAGAAATTGAATACACCTATGATATTATTTCCTACAGAGAATTAGCCAGACAGAAATGACAGAAAAATCGCTCCATACCTGATCGCCTATTTTGAACTCTGAATAGAGTCAAGAATTCACACATCTTATTATCGGTGTTTCCTGGTATCATTTCTCTGCATCCAGTTCTTTTTCATTGACTATGCATCTGGGGGTGGCTACCTGACATTTCTCTGTTTGCAAATCTGTTCATTTGAAGTAAAAAATTTAATGCTTGGACTTTCACTACAGAATATTGGACAAAATGTTTTAATGGCAAACAGGAAACATTTGAACTTTGCATTGGTTTTCCACAGTACAGCAAGAAGATGGAGTCTCTGACTAAACTTGACCTGTATTTGAGATTGAGAGTTGTATTAGTTCAGTTTGGAGTCCTTCCTTGAAAACTTGTCCATCATAGTCAAGCTCAGGGTTGAGTTTCTCAAAATGATTTTAGACTGTTAAAAAATACATTGTACAGTAGCACTTAACAGTCCTTGAGAAAAATGATACATGTGAGACATGATGGATTTTAGAAATTATATCAGCACCCTCTAGTTAGCGTTGCTTTACTTTTTCTGTTATAAATCAGGACTCTGCAATTTTGACAGGTAATTTTTTGTGTGTGTGTCAGCGAAAATTTGACTCAGGTTTTTCAACTGTATTAAACGTAAATGAAGATTCTCTCAAGTTACTCATGCATTTTTCCTTAATATGAGAGTTGAAGTGCTATATTTTTGTCTTTTCGACTGATGAATGTGGTGGTAAACAGAATAGATCTGTCTCTTTTACATGTGGAATAAAGGGATAACTAAGATATTTATTTAAAAATAAATTGTTGATATTCCAGAAGGAAATTAGTATTGTTAATTCATAGTATAGGAATCATTTAAAAATAACCTAATGGTGAATGCTAAGATTTTTAATACAAATCTAAAGTGAACTAGCCTTTTTCTTCATTTCAGCTGTTGATGACAGATCAATTTCAGCCTTGTTTTGAAACTATCCACTTGGGTTCTAGTATAAGTCTTATTACAACTCTGTTAAAGTTGAAGGGATCTGTGTGAGACGTGACTATCAGAACTAGTATGTTAATAAGTATAACATTCTTATATAGGTCATTGCCAGGAAAACTTTCCTTAGAAATTTAATAGTTCTACAAATAGTTGGCCCAAATAATTGACAGACTTCATGTCCTTATATGTAAGCAGCACCTCATATTCAGGAAACAGTTTTAACTAGGCTTTAACATTTTAACATTTTAACTTTGACTTTAACATTTGCCATCTGTTTTCAGTTAGAACACTTGGAATTATTATTATTTTAGAAGGGGAGATACTTTGCATTCTTTGTTGGAATAATACACAATATTATATTTTGTGTACTAGTATGTATTGAGGCCCAACTTCCATTTTGATCCACCATTTATCTGAACCTTTAATTAATTACTTCTCTCTTCCTTCCTTGCCCTCATAATCTCAAAAAATAATTTTTATTCTGGACAATTCATTTTGTCTTTCTTGACAACTCATTTTGTCCTTATAATAGAAGTAATACAGGCATCACATGGCAGAACACACTTTACATTCTTTCCCATATAGGTTGTTTACTTAATTACTGCTAAATTTACATATTACGTTTTTATATGTATCAGTACTAGGGCCAAGACTTTGTTCACTAGGTTTTTGCTCAAGGCTGGTACTCTACAACTTGAGCTATTGATCCACTTCTGGCTTTTTTGGTGGTTAATTGGAGATAAAAGTATCTTGGACTTTTTAGCCTGGGCTGATAAGGAGTCTTTTTCTACTGTGATCCCCAGATCTTAGCTTCCTGAATATCTAGAACTGTGGGCTTAACTTGTATATTACCACTTTTAAAGAAGTAGTTTCATTGAATATCCCAACATTTCTGTGTGGCTTTTAGGTTTTTAAAGATATATACACACACACGCATATATATGTAAATTTAGAAATTTCACAGGGAAAGTAGATTAGAAAACTTTTTATAACAAGATATGTATAGATTCAAAGGCAGTTGCCAGTAATAATTCAGAGAAAATATGGTATAATAGCACAATAGGAAATCAAAGTCATTTTACCATGGCTCATCCACATAAAATAAAATTTAACATTTACCATTTTAAGTGTGTAATTAGTTAGCATTAAATGGATTCAAAATATTGTATAACCACTAGCCATTTTCTGTATTTTCCATTATTATATGCTCATTTCTCCTTCTTCCTAGACACTGGGAGTTTTGTTCTAATTCTTTTCCCTAAGAATCTGCCTTTGCACTCATGACATCACACAATGTTTGCCCTTGTGTGAGTGGCTTGCGTCTCTTAGTGTAAGTTTTATCTATGCTTTTGACACATATGTGAGTTGTTTGCTTTGAGTCATAGGAATTTGTGTTTTATATGTATATATATGTATATATACATATAAAATCTATCTATCTATCTAATTACTCCCTTATAAAATACTTGATTTTGCAAGTATTTCCTCTTCATCCTGTGGTTAAATTTTCTCCTGAAAATGTAATTTGGCACACCATAGATTTATAACTTAAAGTCCAGTTTATCTAAATTTATCTGAACCCCACTTCATCTTGGTATATATTCCATTAAATATGCTGCTGGATTTTGTTTGCTAGTATTTTGCTGAGTTTTGCATCAGTACTGCTGAAGAATTTTGGCCTGCTGTATTCGCCTTCTTCCTTTTGGGCAAGGAGTAGGGGAAAGTATTGGTGTTTGGACTCTCAGGACTCAGTGCTTCTTAGACAAGCACTCTATAGCTTGGGTCATACCTCCATGTCTTTTTGCCTTTATTTTTCAGATTGGATCTCACATATTTTGCTAGGTAAGCTTGAGGTCATTATCTTTCTACCTCCACTCCTACCTAGTTTGGATGACAGATGTGAACTACCATTTCCAGCTTATTTTTGAGATAATGTTTAAGTTTACTTTGGTTGACCTCAAACAGTGATCTTCCCATCTCAGCCTTATTTATAGCTAAGATTACAGGAAGAGAAAGATTTGGTTTTAATTCTCCTACAAATGTTTAGTGGATACACATGGAACCATCTGGTCCTATGCTTTTCCTGTTGAGTGATTTTTGATTACTGATTCAATGTCTGTACTAGTTATAGGTCTGTCCAGATTTTCTATGTCCTCAATGTTCATTTTTGGCAGACATTGGGTTTCTGAGAAATTGACTGTTTCATCTAGCCTATCCAATTAGTTGGCACACAAATGTTCTTAGTATTCTCTTAGAATATTTTTCCTAAGTCACTAGCATGGCTTTTGCTGAATTTCAAAATGAATTATTGTGCTTTTATTTTTACTCACTTATGGCCCAGCACAAAGTCATTCCCTAAGTGCCTGTGTGCTCCTTTAAATTACCAGCTGTTAGGAGACACTTTGCTTGAATCATAGAAGCCTTAACTAGGGGGTTCTCTACTTAGTAGAGTATCTAGAGGAGTTGAAAATAGTCAATGGAAGTTTGAGCAAAAAGCATATTTTAAGAATAAAAAAATATTAATCACATTGAATTCCTTATTCCTTTTCAACCCAGACAACTTAATTCACTTTGTTCCTTCTCAGGTCTCAACTATCTCTGGGCATGCACAATAACATTATTCATGTAAATATTTGATTTGCTTACCCTAATGTTTATTTCATGTTTACTTGAAGTAGCCTAAGTGACAGCAGTAGTTCAAATTCCCTTTCTTCATTTTCTAAAGAGAGCAAAGTTAAAGAAAATAATTTTTACTCAATATTTGCCTTTTGTTTTGATATTTAGCTTTATATCTCTAAATAGCACGTTTGTAACTATGTTTCTTGAGTTCAGTTTTCAGCCAATTTATCTTTCTTCCATTTCCCCATAGTATTCCCTAATAAATTGGACATTTCCTATCATTCAGCTTTCTTGTATAATTACATAAAAATTATGATATAGGAATATATTGCTATGATCAGAATATGTGCACCAATAAGTATGTTACTTTATCTATGAAAAAGCTATTCAAGCACAGACTATCTATCGATCCTCCTTTCTTTTCTATCCTCTTCTGCCTTTCCCCTTCCCCTTTCCCTTTTCCCTTCCCTTTGTTGTGCAACCCTAATTTCCCCTGAGCTAATTGTTGCATTTGTAAATATTTGCTTGATTTTCTTTGTGCTTATTGTTAATACAATCCAGATTTTTGTCTGTTAATTAAATCTTCTCTGGAGGTATTCAGAAAAATTTGGTATTCTATCACTTGTTCTTTTCATGAGATCTCTTCTGGAACTTTCAGACCTCTGAACCAGTTATCCTGTAGCTTTGACCCATACTCTTGGTTATCCTGGCATCTTCCTTATTTCCGTCATGGGAAGTCTCTTCCCCTCTCTCTTGTCTTCTTTTGCTTCCTATACCCTCCGCTTTGCTCATTTGTAATTTCATGTACTCATTTTGGTGCCACTCATCCCTTTGTATCTTTCTAAGAAATTTGGACCTCAAATTTTGTCATTTTGAATCTGAAAATCTTTGTTCTTCCTTTTTGTTTTGTTGGTGGTTTCACTGACAATAGAGTTCTAGGTTGAATTCTCTCACAGTATTTTGGAAATTGTTTTTCTTTTTCATTTTGGTAGTTCATAGTACACTCAGGTCCTGTAATTTCTCAAAAGTGTGCCTTAATATACATCTTTTTTTTGTAGGGGGTCCGGTCGTGGGGCCTGAACTCTGGGCCTGGGCACTGTCCCTCAGCTCTTCAGCTCAAGGCTAGCACTCTAACACTTGAACCACAGCACCACTTCCGGCTTTTTCTGCCTATGTGGTGCTGAGGAATCGAACCTAGGGCTTCATGCATATGAGGCAAGCATGCTACCACTGAGCCACCTTCCCAGCCCATAAATCTATCTTTATCCACTGGGGTTAGCTTCCTGTAACACATTCCCTCTGTACTGCATGTTCTTTTACACAGGGAAAAATTTTGAATTATGTTGCTGATATATTTTTAATCATGCTTATTTATCCTTATAGAATTTGTACAGTTTGCTATTGGATCTACTGGGATAGACTTTTTCTGTTATATGTTATTCTTGTGTATTTTGTATTTTATACTTTGCTATTATAAGTTTTATTTCCGAGAGTTTTTCTTTTACATTTATATTTATAGAGTTATTAGTAAATGTTAATCTCTTTTATTCTTTTTATCTCTATTTAAAAATTGTCTTGCCTTTTATGTCATGGTTGCAAATCTTTTCGTATCTCCCTGATATTAAAAGCATGCTTCTGAAAGTTTTGTTGCTACTCATTTGATCAGTTTGCTTTTTTTTTTTTTTTTTTTTTTGCTAGTACCAGGGTTTGAACTCATGGCTTTACAGTCATTCAGCTTTTTTTGTTCACAACTTTGTCACTCAAACCATGCCCCTAACATTTGTGCTGGTTAATTGGAGATGAAGTCTTCAACTTTTCTGTTATGGCTGGCTTTGAACCAGAATCAGGTCTTAGCCTCTTGAATGCTAAGCTTTCAGCATCTAGCTTTGTTTCCCTTTTTTAAAATGCTGGCCTTGGCAGGTTGAACTCAAGGCCTGAGTGCTGTCTTTGAGCTTCTTTGCTCAAGGCTAACATTCTACCAGTTGAGCCTCAGCTCCTCTTCTGGCTTTCGGTGGAAAAAAAAAAATCAGAGATAAGAATCTCACCAACCTTCCTGCCCACACTGACTTTAAACCATCATCTTCAGATCTCAACCTTCTGAGTAACTAGGATTACAGACATGAGCCACTGTCTGCTTAATTTTAAAATCTATGATTATTAATGGATTTCCTCAGCTATTTTGTAATATTTGCCTGTATGCTGACATGTACAATTTAAGAGACAAAGCAGCTAGATTAAAAGTTTTTAGTAAGACAAAATGGAGGGTTTTGTAAGACAATTAATTTAAGGCATTTAATTAGAGAAACTTCAGAGTTAGCATTTTGAGTTTTTTAACTTGAGCTCATCAGATATTCCAGGGACTAGACTGTCCAGTTTCTCCTAAACACGGAAGCACTAGCATTGAGAACAAAGATGCGGTTCAGCATCCATAACATTTACCTAATCTATGTGCATTGTGTATTTCCTCTGCCAACTGTCCAGAAAGCTTTTGTTTTATTTTCTATCTTTGAAGAGAGATGTTTGATTGGCTAAGACAGGTCCAGGAATGAAATCTGGGTATCCTATTGATTTAAGGAGTGTGATTTTAAGCTGATCTTTTTTTGGCTTTAATCCTTCACTCATTTCTGAGTGAAGAATTTGTAAGCGAAGAATTCTTTACTCTTATTTCTCAGTGAACATATTATCAATACAATCAATTCCTTTTAGAATTTAAAATTTATCAATATTCATTTGCTTGGCTATTTTCCTCTTAATTTCATCATAAATTCAAATACTGTCCTTTATTTCCCCCTCTAATTACCTTTCCTCTTTTTCTTTTCTTTCTTTCTTTCCTTTTTCTTTTTTGTCAGTCATAGGGCTTGAACCTGGGCCTGGGCACTGTCCCTAAGCTCTTCAGCTCAAGGCTAGCACTCTACCACTTGAGCCATAGCACCACTTCTGGCTTTTTCTGCCTATGTGGTGCTGAGGATTTGAACCCAGGGCTTCATGCATACGAGGCAAGCACGCTACCACTGAGCCACCTTCCCAGCCCCTTTTCTTTCTTTCTTATTTATTTTTTTCTATTTCACTACAGGGGATTGAACCCAAAGCTTTGTGCTTTTGCTAGGCAATTGCTATATAACTTGAGCTATGTCCCCAGCCTTTGTTCTGTTTTTGCTGCTGTTGTTTGTTGTTATTATTGTTGTTGTTGTTGGGATAGGGTCTTACTAACTTTGACTTGGATGACCTCAAACTCCCAATTATCTTGGAGTTAAGCCATATGCGACCACACACCTTTTATAATAAATTCTTTTCATTCTCTTTCTTCTCATGCATTCTGGTTAACAGTCAGCATCCCTCAGCTCTCACTGAAGACACTTTTGTGCTGAGAAATCCACAGTAGGCTTTGGTCCTTGAGTTATTTGACTTCTCTGAAGATTTATCTGTGTTATTTACTGTCATTCTTGGCCTTATTTCTGGCCTCTGAAAGTTTTTGAGTTTTTCCTAATTCTGCATCTCCTGCTTCTCTCATGATGTCTTCTTTTTGCTGATAACACACAAGACCAATAATACCAATCTACCATATAAAGTATATACAACTAATGCAATATTGTTATATTTACTTTAATATATCACATGTGTGTATACACACATATACAATCATACCCATAAAATGTGACAAATCATCCTATTATCTATTTTGGGTGCATTCTTTTAGAAAAATTTTCCTGTACTGGATGATTTCACCTTTTTAATTGTATGATGGTCTAGAAGCCATACCTAAAATAACTGATGTTCTTTTTTCTTTTTATCAAATGGCCAAGTTCAAAGTCCTTAGTTAAGCCCTAACTCCTTGTAGCTTAAAATGATGACTTAAGCCAGGCACCAGTAGCTCACACTTGTAAACTCATCTATTAAGGAGGCTGAGATCTGAGGATCACAGTTCAAAGCCAGCCTTGGCAGGAAAGTGCATGAGAGACTTTTTATTAACAGTTACCACCAAAAAGTAAGAATTGGAGCTGTAGCTCAAATGGTAGAGTGCTAGTGCTTTTTTGGTGGTTGGAGATAAGAATCTCTTAGACTTTCCTGTCCTGGCTGGCTTTGAACCATGGTCTTCAGATTTCATTTTCTTGAGTAGCTAGGATTACAGGAGTCAGCCACTAGCACTAGGCTAAAATTCAGTTTTTAATGGGTTGAACACAGATTAAAAAAAATACCAAGGCAGATTAGTAGTGGTATAATAACCAATCATTTTACACCAAACTGCATTCTCTTAATGATGTAGGCCTCTAAAAATCTTGGTATGCTAATTTGTATGTATGACAGTAGTATTATTAGCATAAAAAGCATATTGCTTAATATTATTAATTGTATTTTAAATGTACGACCACCTTAGTCTCATAGTAGGGCAGAATCTCTAATATTTTAGATGAAGGTTTAGATTGTAGAAAAGGAAATAGAAAATTAAAGTTTGTCTATTTTTTTAAGAAAAATGAGAAATGTTTGTTGTTACCTTTACTGAGTAGGTATACTGGTGATAAATTTCATCTTCCTGATAATTTTATTCTGTTTATCCACATGAAAAAAAATTTTTTTTTTGGTCCAGTTGTGGGCCTGAACTCTGGGCCTGGGCACTGTCGCTCAGCTCTTCAGCTCAAGGCTAGCGCTCTACCACTTGAGCCACAGCACCACTTCTGGCTTTGTTTTTTTTTCTGGTTATGTGGTGCTGAGGAATTGAACCCAGGGCCTCATGCATGCAAGGCAAGCACTCTACCACTGAGCCACCTTCCCAGCCCATGAAATTGGTTTTATATTACAAAAGGATACCTCTTAATTAATTTGCAGCATTATTATTATCTTTGAATAAAGTAATAGTGCCAGTTAGAGATGTGTAGAGTCATCTTATAGGTAATCACTTGAATTAACGGACTTGTACATTTACTAACAGTGAAGGCATATATGTCCATTTAAATGGGATCAGGAATATCCAATTCCTGTGTTCATTCGAATGGGTGAGTACTTTCCAAGAGTGAAGCTTGATTGTCTACCTACACACTTTCTGATTCTTTGGGGCTCTTCACTTTCTGGTTGGTTCATAGATACTTGTTTTCTTTTGATTGAGGTCATTTTGGTCCTTCCATAACTAAATCCTCAAAGGGAAGTATCATATTGTAATGGTTGGCTATACAACTAAATTGAGGAATTCTACAATGAGGAATTGCCTCTCAAAATATTGCACTTACTTCTTTAGAAAGCTAAATTAGGTATTCTTTCTGTCCTATTACTAATGAATTGAGAGTTCTAACCTTCACAAACTACTTAAGCCAAACAGTTAATGATATTTAGGCTTCATGTACTATTTCATTTAAAATGAACTCCCAAGGTAGTCATTCCAAAAATTGTAAGAAATTGTTTCTCTATAAACATATTTATTTCTTTTTAAAAAAGTAAAAGTAGACTTTTATGATCAGTAGTTAAAATTACATATAGAAAAACCAAGGGGAAAAAAACAGCAAATAACCTTCAAGGAGAAGGAAAAGACTTCTAGTGCTTGAGCTGGTGATCAGTAGAGCTCAGGAATTTCTAAAGTCTCTATGTCCACACCCAAAGTTGTGCCAATATTTTAATTACAATTACAGTAAGATTTATCTGCTGGAGCTAAGTTGCTCTCTGCCAGTCAGGGTGGGTCTATATGAGAAAAGGACAAAGTCTGTAGAGCCTGCTAAGATATCTCAGGAGCAGTGAGGGCAGTCACAGATGGGAAGTCCAAATGTCCAAGTGACCTGGGCAATTTTGAGATAGAGGTCAGTGTTGAGAACTGCTTCTTCAGACGTCAGCTACTGGTGGCAGAGGATTCTCTTCATACGCATTGGTCAGAGACACCTCGTGATGCCAAACTGCTTTAGCATGTGATGGAATTTCCTTCTCTTCCTCTGGTGGAATGGCGTCTGTGTCAGTTACACTGCACAGATCAAGCTCGGCTGCAGCAAGTTGAGGCTCTTCGTCTTCTGACACAGGGGCAGGAGAGTCTTTCTCAGATGCTGTGGACACAAAATCCTCCAGATACAGATCATCTGCCCCCTGCTGTGCCCCTTCAGCCACCTCTGGGGGTGAAAACTGTGCTTCCTCAAGTGGTGAGGGCGGAGCCACAGTGAGAGCCACAGGGACTGCGCCCTGCGCTCTTTCTTCCTCCTCTGCCTTGGATGGAGAGGCGCCATCACACGCCATGGGCAGATCCTGGAGATGCAGAGCGGCTCTTCCCAGTTGTGCCTCTTCAGATGATGCCTCTGGTGGGGTACCATCTGTCTCAGCGGCTAGAGGCAGATCCACCAGGAGATCCACATGGGAGCAGGGCAGTAGTGGCCCTTCTTCAGGCCCAACTGGAGATTCACCTGTCTGAGATGAAGTGGACACGGCCATCTTGGCATCCATGGCAGCTGGAGCCCATGCTGATTCTTCAGCTGCTGCTGCCGCAGCCCAACACAGCTTCAGCTTCAGTGGAGTGGGCTCAGCCCAATGGGCGTCCACCGCAGTTGGCACCTGGGATTGGTGTGGAGGAGTCACAGCAGGGTCCCCTTCCCTGCTGTCCTGGGCGGGACTGACAGAAGTCACCTGCCAGTCTCTCCAGACAAAGGGCCAGAATCTTCTTCTGGGTCTGCTCTGGGGTTGGGGTCTGGTTCGGGGGTTGATCCAGTGTCTGCAGGTGTCCACTAGGCGCTCTCTGCAGGATCTCCTGGAGTCTGAACCTGTGAAAATCGGAAAACAACAAGAAAACATGGCGTTTTCCTTGCTGTCTCTGGGCAAGTTTGCCAGTTAGGGGCGGCTTTGGAATGTGGCTGCCTGGATACCCGGGTTCCAAGTTCTCTAGTCTTGTCAAGGATGAGGTCACTTCCTAAGCCCCTTCTCCAACAGGAATCCCACAAAGTACCCCTGACTTTTCCTAGTGGTGCTGTGGCTCAAGTGGTAGAGCGCTAGCCTTGAGCTGAAGAGCTGAGGGACAGCGCCCAGGCCTAGAGTTCAGGGCCCACGACCGGACCCTCCCCCCCCCAAAAAATAAGAGACATTCACTATTCACACAACTGGACACAGTTTTATCAATATACCCCACCATTCATGAAAAGGCCTGGGTGCAGACAATGCCTCAGTTTTCTGGAGAGGGAGGTGAATTTAAACTGTTTAATATCTAGGTCTATGAATCTTGTGGTGTGTGCATGAGATCCCCAACATTTGTGTTACTTGTTACTAATGCAAATAAAAAAAATAGAGATAAAATGATGACAGTATGTAATACCATAAGAAAAAACCCCTACAAATTCTTAGAAGCCCTATTGTCTACTTGAGAGACAGAGTGTACTCACCAAGATGCCAGAATTTCCCTAGGTTTTAATAAAGAAAATCTTGCAGTCCTATCTTATAGAAGTGGCTAAATTATAAGAAAAAGAGATTTTATTTTGCTCATGGCTCTGGTCCAAGATTGAGAGACACCTCTGAATCCTTGTTGAGGAACTATGGCAAGGGACAAAGAGCCTGAAAGTCCCCTAGTGAACCTGGATCTTTTGGCAGCCCTACACTGTGGTAATCATTAATCCACTCATCCATTAGTCTTTAATCCCAGGAGTAGATGAATCCAATCATGAAGACAGAGCTCTAATCATCTCTTAGATGTCTTATCTGGTCCCAGCTCTCAACAGGTACCCGGGAATTAGATTTCCACCTGAGTTTTAGAATAGACACATCGTATTCAGATCAGAGCACATCCATATCCTGTATTAATTTTCACAAGGCCATTTCTTCCCTTGATAACCTTTTGCTAGTTGCAGAGAGTAGAAAGATGAAAGGTTTTGTTCTTTCTCCTGCCACTCTTGGCTTCACCACATTTCTCTAGATTCTGCTTCTAAGCCAATCAGCTCCTTGCTCTGCTTATTGCTGTCTGCCAATAATGTTTCAGATGTGGCTGGGAAAAGCCACCAACCCTCTGCCAGATCCAGAAGTTCTTTGGTTTTCATTTTACCTCCAGATGTCAGTTATGAAAACTGCTCCACCACAGACCAACTCTGGGACTATTTTTTTTTCCTGTCCTGATGATTAGTTTCCTTCCACAGCTGTTTGTTCAATATTCTTCCAACCACCCATTTCTAAAGCCAGTGCTATTGACCAGCTCAGAGTTCTTATTATTTATTTCTTTTATACCATGACAGACCTGTATAATTTATAACTAGAATGATTTGTGTAGCCTTTAAATATCCATTGTTCTTCTGGTCTTCTCATTCATTGTCTTTATGAAGTGAAAATTTTATGCTTATAGTAAAATCAAGTACAAGGTTTATTCTCAGAAGCATACAGTGTGACAATGTATTTAATATCTCCAAGAGAAGGAAGAAATTATTTCATAGGGAGAGATCAAGTAACAATCAGGCAATTAAAGTTTGGGAAACAGAAAGCTTCAAGGAAGGGTTGCCTGGAACAGATCTTTGAAGATGGTATAGGTGGGATTTGAGATGAAATGAATTGTCCCCCCATCCCCCGACTCCCACTCCTGCTCTGGGAACATCTATCTCTTGGCTACATAGCATCCAATATTTGTTCTCCTTTCATTTTTTAGTATTGAATGCTTACTTACATTTAGGCCTATACTTTATGCAGTTAGAGATAATTTTTTCCAGCTTCCCTTGAGACTGGTTGTATCCATGTGACTATGTTCTGGGCAGCATGTTGTGTTAGACCTCTATGAAAGCTGCCTGTGAGGCAGAGATTCATGTGAGGATGTATCCTTTCTCTTTGCCCCCCCCCCCCCCCCCGCCTCACTTTTTTTTTTTACCACCTGCCATCTAAACACATGGAGGCCCAGCAGCAGGCTTGGATTCTGAGGTGACTTTGAGGGGTGTAAGTCATGTGAAAGAATTTCTAATGATGAGGGAGGCCAAATAAGCCCCACACTACTTATATCCTTTTATGTGTTTATATGATGGGGAATCAAACATCTGCTCTGAGCTACTGGTATTTTTTGGATTTTCTTTTTATAGTCAGTCGTACCTAATGCTAATGATGGCACAGAGCATATTGAATCTGAATTAGCAACAGAATATACAGGTGAAGATGTTCAATAAGCAATTGAAAATAAAAATGAATAGAGAAGTAAGTAAAATTAATAATAGTATTGAATTAGTATACTCCAGGTCTTTATTTTTCTATGCAGAAAGCCATACAGAATCTTTATGGTTTATAAAGATACACAACTGGAGCTGGTTGGTGGCAGAATTTGTATGAAACCTGGATCTGTCTGATGTTTGATAGCTAACTGTTGTGCTTCGGTGTGGGACAGAACTTAAAGGAAAGGTTAATCATTTGCATTTTTAATTTTTTTATCTTCAAATAGTTGTACAAAGGGGTTTTCATAGCTTACCTTTAAAGGAGAATGAGTTTTAAAGAAGTTTAAAATTATGAAGAATGCAAGAACACTTTTAGGTAAATTTTTATTCCATTCAATAGTGTACAGATTATATATAAATGTCATCAACCAATAAGTAAATTTATGTCAGTGAAGAAATTCAGCTATTAATCTTATTTACAGTAAATGGTAAATTATGGGAGCTTTGTTAGTAATTCTCATGTCTTGTTAGATATATTTTATTAGGAATTCTACCTGACTAAAACAGTAAGCTTCATTTTTTTAAAGTTACCAAATAATTTAAAAGTTATTCAGTCCAAGGCTTTGCCTTGTAAGATAAAGGACTAAGCTATGAAACAGCTGAGTGACGCAAAGTTACCTATCATTGTTAGTGGGACAGAGTCAGAACAATAATAAGGATCACCCTTAAATTTCCTACATGTCATGCTGAGGAAGGCATCCAAGTTCCATTGATACTGATCTTGAGACCCCAGGATGGTTAAGTATTACATCCACAGTACTTCCTACTGATAGAGAAGATAAATCAAGTCAAAATCCAACCACAATTGTTATTTCTTGCAAGAGGAAACTACTAGTCCCACTTGTCTTGTTCAAGAAATTTGGATTTCAGACTTAGCCTAGCTGGGGTCCCCTCTGTTTCAGATCTCTTCCATTAATATCTACAGAGCTGAATTCCTCATTCTCTTTGTATGCAGCTCATATATCCTTTCACAGGATAGATTACTGCTGTTTTAAATGGAATTGGTTAATTTCAAGAGCATTTGTTAATCTGTCTGTCCTTGCTAGTTTTCCTAGAGTAGGCAGATTGTGTTGCTTTTTGCCACACCCCCAATACCAATACTAGGCCAGTATCTGCCTAACATGTAGTATATGCTTACTAGAAAAACATTGAATAAAAGAAATGAACAGTATAGGCTGTGATTTTACAGTCTGTTCACTATTGTTAGTTTTTCTTTCCTGACTTTCTATAATTCAGGAGGGATTAATATAGAGAAGATCAGATGATTAAAACCACTTTGTGTATCAAGCATTTTACAAGTCTTCCATCAGTAACACACATGAGTTCCTTTCTTCCATGGCTTTTTACAAACTTCTTGGAAATTTCTTCAGTTTGAGCTCTGACTAGACACTCAGTCCATCACCATTACCATTTAGTAATAAATGACCATTTAGTAGTTCAAGTTGTTTATTATATTTTATTTATTGCTAATAGGTACAACTCAGAATTATCACATTCAGAGCCTAAGTCTTCCTTTTCTACAGAAACAGACATTTTATTTATTTATTTATTATTGTGAAAATACTGTACAGAGGGGTTACAATTACATGGGCAAGATAATGAGTACATTTCTTATCAAGCATTGTAGCCTCCTCCTTTGTTTACCCTCCCCATCCCATCCTCTCCCCGCCCCCCCAAAGAAATAGACATTTTTTTGGGGGGGGCGTCCAGTTGTGGGGCCTGAACTCTGGGCCTGCGCGCTGTCCCTCAGCTCTTCAGCTCAAGGCTAGTGCTCTACCACTTGAGCCACAGCGCCACTTCAGGCTTTTTTTCTTTTTTCTTATATGGTGCTGAGGAATTGAACCCAGGGCCTCATGCATGCAAGGCAAATGCTCTACCACTGAGCCACCTTCCCAGCCCCAGAAACAGACATTTTTATTCATACAATTTTATGGACATAATAATGCTTTTAGCAATCATGTGGCTGTGCAAATATTAGTATTAATAAGACAGGCAGTTAATGCTTCTTGACCTCTTATGATGTGACTGCACTGGCCCATATCCTATACATGTGTTGGTTTTAAGGACATGCCGCCATCCACAGGCAGAGAAGATGTTCCAGTTAGAGAACAGCAAGACATGTACATCCCTGAACAGAAGAGGCAGAACATAGCTCTACCTGCTTTCAAGGAAATTGCAATTTTATGTTCTTAATGAAGGAGACGAAATAAGCATAATAAATAGTGATGAATGGTAAAACACAGTGAAACAGACATAAAACACATCTGTAACTAAGCCCCAGGTGGTTGATACATAACCTGTATACAACCAGCAGTGAATGTGTAATAAGAATGTCTTCTGATGATTTCTTTCAAAACAGTCTTATTAAGTAAACAAACCCAAGGATTTTTATTTCACCTGACAAGTACTTAATTTTTTAATATGACCCCCCCCACCAGAAAAAAGAAAGTACGACTCTCTTAACCCAACAATTGGCTAAAATTTGTAAAATAACAAATGATTTGGGAAAAGAGGTTTGAGAGAGAGAGAGAGAGAGAGAGAATGTCACAGTAATCAGAACCATAAAATTCAGTCTTTACCAGATAGAAAGTTGGTTATTCATAGTTGAGCAAAGCAGCCATCTTCATTCACTGTTTCCTGAAGAGTTAGGACTCCCCATAAAACAGCAAATGTTAGCAACTGACATGTGGTAGAATGCATTAAAATGGAAAGAAAAATGTGCAGCTTACCTGAATATATCTCTTCAAGGCCATTTGTTAGTATTCTGCAAGGATTTCTGGAGAATTGATTTAGTTATATGTAGTTTGACAGAGCAACATTTTTTTTTTTTTGCAATCTGGGAAAGCAATTCCCAAAAGATTTAAAATGGTTTCAGACATTTATCATGTGGCTTTTCTGTTGCCAGTATAGTTTTATCTATGAAAATGGCTTGCATACATAGTTAATGTTATAATAATATGGCTCAGATTAAACAATTTTTAAATCATTGTCATATATCAACTAAATGTTTATATGCATCTAAAAGTTACACAAAATGTCCCAAATGACTCCTCTTAATTTTAGTAATTATGTTTTTATTGCCAGCATGTTATAAATGCAACAAATGATGAGTAAAAATATAATCTTGTGATTAATTTAACTGTGAGATATGTAACTTTTAACTAAGTTCTCAAATTCCATAATGGTACTCTTTATTTAATATTATTTACAACGAGAAAAAGTTGCTTTATTATGTTCCATCAAAAAAAAGAGGAATTATCAAATCAAATGATACAAACCAAAATTACTTTACATCTTCATGAAAGGAGGTGTGTGTGTGTGTGTGTGTGTGTGTGTGTGTGTGTGTGTGTGTGTGTGTGTGTGTGTGTGTGTGTGTGTGTTGATGAGGGCAGGAAGGTGAGTCTTGAGGCTTGAACTTAGGTCCTGGGCACAGGTCCTGAGCACTGTCCTTAAGCTTCTTTTGTTCAAGGCTTGCATTCTATCACTTGAGCTAGAGCTCCATTTCTGGCTTTTGTTGTTGTTGTTTATTGGAGATAAGGGTTTCACGAACTTTCCTGGGTGGGTTAGCTTTGAACCTTGATCCTAAAATCTCAGCGTCTTGAGCAGATGGGATTACAGGCACAAGCCACTGGCTCATGTCTTTAAAAAACAAAAAGTGTTTTTACCTATTTTGAAGGACTGACTTGGGCTCTCTACTGACTCTGAAGTATGTATGGGTTATAATTTTTGTTAATACTGTGTGCCTAGGCACTCCGTGGCCATTAATCTCCATTTAGCATCTTGAGTTGAGCTAATGTACTTTCTACTTGACTCTGGATTCTTTATGAGGAGAGACCATGTTATCTCAGTGTTTTCTCAGAACTTAGTGCAGTGTATAACAAGCAATGGATACTTAAAAGATGACAGATTCAGTCAGCTCTCAACTTGGCACCTGCCGAGAGTTCAGCTTGGACGCTGAACAACATACCTTTGTTAGCAGGCTGTGTGGGACTGAACCATTCCTTGTCAACTGAACTAACTTAGTACCATTGCCTGTGACAAATAAATGATGATGAAGATGATGATGATGGTGGTGATGATGATGATGATGATAACGAAATGACCTTTGAGAGTATACATATGTAGATCACAATGCTTATCTTAAGCAAGGTACCTAAATCTCAGTAAGTATTTGGTAATCTCAGTCAATACTGCTTGACATTTCTGTTTTAGCGTTCTTGTTTTAAACATGTATCCTGACAATGCAGCAAGTTTCACCCATGAAATAGATTTTAATTGAACTACATGGTAGTTTCAATGTGTCAGAACCCAAGGTTTAATACTGTAGACAACTTAATTATTAGAAAGCACAATTAAGAGTTCAATTTTTGCATGCCATTAACTATGATATTTTAGTGACATGACTTAGTAGAATTAGCTACACAAATCACATGATTTTATAGAAGAAAATAAGAGGCGATGTTTTCTAAGCTCTCTGTTTTTTTTTCCATGATCCTCCTTTGAATGGATGCCATACTTAAATTTTACCCTTCCTTCCTCTCTCAGAACTGGCAATTCCTTATATTGTTAAAAGGTTTTCTCACTAACAACTATTTCTTATATGCATCTCTTTTAGTCAATTTTTCAATTCTGTTTTCATCATTGTGAAAATTGAAGTCAGAGCATTCAGAAATGAATGAAAAATAGTACTTATACAAACACATCTTACATTTATATTCAGTGAATATGTCTGGATCAAAGTATATTTTAATGAATAAATAATTTGCCCTTTAAAATATAACATAAAACTAGTGGCTTACCACTGTAATACCAGCTACTCAAGAGGCAGAGTCAAGGAGAATTGAAACTAGAGGATAGCAAATGCCAAAAAGTAAGGAAGTCTCTATCTCAACAGCAACAATAAATGAGCATGAGGATGTATACCTTTTAATCTCAGCTATACAGGAGGCATAGATAGAGAAACTATGTCCTGAGGTTGGCTCCCTATGAAAACATAAGACCCTGTCTGTTGGTGCAAGGCTTAAGTGTTGGAATGCTTACCTAGCAAGCATGAAGACCTCAGTTAAAACTTTACTATCATCCATATATTCTATTAGATTATTTCTTAAAAATCATAAAAATATAAACAGGATATTTAAATATAGTTTAATATATTTGTGTATATGTATTATGTGCATATATGATAATCTACATATTATATAACATATAATCACATATAATATGTACATACAACATTTCTAGAACATTTGCCTTTATTATTTTATTTATTTATTTATTTTATGTTTTTGTTGGTCATGGGACTTTAACTCTGTACTTGGGCACTGTCCCTGCTCTCTTCAGCTTGAAGCAAGCGCTCTAGCACTTGAGCCACAGGACCATTTCCAGTTTTCTAGTGGTTTATTGGAGATAAGAGTCTCATGGACTTTCCTGCCTGGACTGGCTTTGAACTGTTACCCTCAGATCTCAACCTCCTGAGTAGCTAGGATTACAGGTGTGAGCCACCGGTGCCCGGCTGGGACTATAGACTTTAAACATACAGTTGGTATACATTTGCACATTATAACTAGTAAGAGGAAACACTGAATTAAGGTGGATAGCACAGGCTCCACAGCCATTCTCCAGGGATTTGAATGTAGGTTCGGCCACTTACATTTGTATAAATGGAGGGGTAAAATATTTGGTAGTTCTGTGCCTTATTTTTTTAATCAATCATTTAAAATAATAATGTTATTTCCTAATAGATTTGATGTGGGGATTGAACAAGTTCAATCATTGAAAGCAATTAGAATAGTGGCATGCTCATAGAAAGAAATAAATACTGGTATATATTATTCAAAGAGAAGAAGGTAGAGGTTTTCCTAAGTTTGAGAGGGCAGCAAGCAAGTTTCAGAGGCAGGAAGTCATAGCAATTTACCCTGATGCTTCACTATAATCATATGGGACCACTGTCAAATATGCAGTCTGTCACTGATTTGACACAGCACTCTTATTTATTAGTCTAGGGAGAAATCACTGCCATTTATCACCATCTCCACAACCAACATCAACCTGGTTCATGCTGCTATAATCTCCCGTTGACCATGCAAGTAGCCTGCTATCTACTTGCTTCTACCCTGTCTCTCTATAAGTTATTGCTAACATAGTCACCGATGTGATATGGATAAACTTTAGTTTAGATCATTTTGTTTCTCCTTCCCAAACCCCTTGATGGGTTCCATCTTACTCAGAAAAACGCTCCTTTTTGAGACCTGAGTTATCTGTGTCCCCATTAATTTTCTGACCTCATCTCTTACCACTTTCTTTCTGACTCATTTTACCCCATCCAAGTGAGACTCCTTTCTGATTACCAAAGTCTGATGTAAGATGTGCTAGAGTAGAGATTTTTGTTCTCTTTTTCTCCCTCTCTCTCCCCTTCCCAGCCTTCTCCTCTTACTCTTTTCCTCAAAAAGAAGATCTGTGTTTGAAGCTTGTCAGAAAAGTCAGCAAGACTCCCTCTCCAAAATAACGAACAAAAAGTCAGATTAGGGATGTGGTTGAAGTGGTAGAACATAAGTGGAACAAAGGCCAGCAAACACAAGGACTTAGGCTCAAACCCAATGCTCGGCAAAAAAGAGAAAATGTCAGGAAATTCCAGGAACTAAATTTGAAGTGATTTTTTTTTTTTTTTTTGGTTAGTCGTGGGGCCTGAACTCTGGGCCTGGGTGCTGTCCCTCAGCTCTTCAGCTCAAGGTTAGCACTCTACCACTTGAGCCATGGCACCACTTCTGGCTTTTTCTGCTTATGTGGTGCTGCGAAATCGAACTCAAGACCTCATGCATGCACAGCAAGTGCTCTACCCTGAGCCACCTTCCCAGCTCCGAAGTGAGTTTTTTTTTTTAAATAAGGTGATACTGATGTGAAGATGATGTTTCTGATAATAACTTAACACAACAGAAAATTTCTCTCATGCTCACACAATATCCAACAGGTATTTGATCACTAAGCTTCTAAATGGCTCTCTTTCTTTTGTGTAAACCTGCCATTATTCGCAGCAGAAAATGTAAAAAATAGAGAGGGTTGTTAAGAGGTGTTTTGTAACATGTGTCTGTGAATGTATCCATTCATACTTCACCACATGGAATTTGCTATGCCTAAGTGTTGGCAAGCCTGGGGGATGGAATCCATCCACCTGTGTGCCCAGGAATACAAGGAAGTAAATTTTGTTATTATCAATCCAGAGTCACTGTTACGCTTCCTATTACTTTCTCTTCTCCCTTTCATTCCTTATTAATAAACTTCTGATATTGTTGATACTCCTGTTGCGTAGTGTTGGGTAGAATAATATTATGGCTTACTCTGTTTTCTTCAGTCGTATATACAATTCCTACAAACCTATTAGATACATTGTTTACCCATTATTTTGCATAATTAACATAATGAGTGAGATTGATTGGAATATAGTAGTATATATGGTGATATTATAGTGAAAGCCCCTCCTATAACTAATATAAGCTAATAAAAATATACACTAAAATGATACTAAAATATTATCACCCCATAGATTAAAAAATTAAGTCACAGAAGAGTTTAAATGTTTTCTGTATATATTTTTATTGTAAAAATACTATATAGAGAGGTTATAGTTACATGAGTAAGGTAATGAGTACATTGCCTATTAAGCATTGATACCTCCTTTGTTTTTCCCCTACCATCCCTTCCCTCCCCAACTCCCAACTTCTCCCTCCCCATCTCCCAAAGTTGTAAAGTTCATTTTCAACATAATGTCTTGTACATCTCTATGTTACAATGGGTCATCCTGTAATCTTATTTCAGCATTTTGTTATTTCCCTTCCCCTCCCCAAATTAGAAAAATGTATATACAAGATTCAGGGCACCAGAATCAAATACAGTGAAAACAGAGATTATACCATGGGGAAAAACATACAAAAGAAACACAAAAAAATCACATGGTACATTGTAAGTATAATAAAAAAGAATGACACTGTCCTATTTGTTAGGAAATAGAAAGACTTGGAAAAAATTATATTAAGTGAAGTAAGCCAGGCCCAAAGAAACATAGGTCCCATGGCTTCCCTTGTTTGCAATAACTAGTATATGTCTAGAACAAGCAGAAAAGCTCAAAAGCTATGTAAATACGACCATATAAGATGGTACTAAGCGAAATGAACTCCAAGAGAGAGCACAAGTGGTTTTATCTTTCTTGCTAAATGTTTTTGTTTAGATCACTATCTGATAAATATTGAAAGCAAGATCCAAGCCGGATCGTCTGATCTCAGAGGGTCCCTTATTAGCCAGAACATTGTGTTGCTTCACATGTTTTGAAGAGGTAGAAAAGTGTTCCCAAATTCTACTTCTACTTCCTGAGGAGCTTGACGAGAAGTACTTGCTGATTTGACCCCCATATTTACAAATCATAATGACTCAAGGCCTCCCAGGGCTTCATCACCACATTTGAACAGAGCCAACTTAGAGCTAGAGTAAGGTACGTTATTTTACTCTATTTGTAGAAGTATTACTCAGAGCATCTCATAGTGGCCACTTTTCGTAAGTTCTCACTTCTCTAATTGAAAAGTATTTCACCAAACAATAGTTCAAGTCGTGAAATAATTATAATTAAATCTCTTTAAAAGAGGCACAAAATCTAATATAAACATTTTGTAAGTTAGTATAATATAACCTGCTAAAGATACTTCTGGAGAAAATAAGGCCTGTAAATTATATTCTACTGAGAAAAAGATATTTTCGTTTTATCTAAGCCACTAAAATACAATGAATATCAGAAAACAAATACAGTAATAAGATATCAAGGTGCAGATTTTCAGAGGAAATATTCAGCTTATAAATTCTACCTCCTCTCCACCAATGGCAAATGGTCAAGTTGTTAGAGATAAGAAAGGATTTTGTAGACAATTTGTTCAGAAAATAGTAGATGCTGGTATTTGCCATCTGTTATCCCTCAGAGTGTGTGTGTGTGTGTGTGTGTGTGTGTGTGTGTGTGTGTGCAAGCTCATTCAAGAGGGAGGATCTTTAAAACAGACTACTCTTGGAGTATGTCTTCTCCTCAGGACCTGGAAAATTCCATTTAGTTCATGTTTGATGGCTTCCTGAGGTGTGTAAAAGTGAGAATGTCTGCAATAGCCTTTGGAAGCTAATCAGAGAGCTGTGTCTGGGTAGTAACAAGAACTCCATTCTGAACTCCTCAAAGGTATATGGCTCCTGGGAATAGGATATGGGACTCAGGGAGGGAGAGCACCCTGTCCTAAGCAGTTTTGACTTTTACTTGAGAGGGTTGCTTGAGGATTTCCACCAGAATCTTCTTGAACAATGGATTACCACGAAGCCAGGGTCTTGGAGAGGGGTGCAAAGAGTCACTGGAACAATAGAATCATCTATGTTGCTGGAGTTAAGTCCAAAAGAGCACAGAAGAGGAGTATTTGAGAACTAATGAAAATGTCTGAGAGAGAGACAGAGAGAGACATGGAGAGACAGAGAGGAGACAGAGAGCTACAGCCCAAGAGAGTGAGAAGCCATTTAATAATATTTCTGGTTAACAGTTACATCCCCAACCCAACTTCCTCCTCTCTGTTAGACACAGAGATTTTGTTTGGTCCCTAATTATAGAAAGGGATGTATTCTAACCTTGGAATGAAGGTGAAATTGCTGCTTAATGTATTAGACTAGATTTTATATATAAAATTAAGACTTTATCCTGCAACTTTCATTACCTGAGTATCCAGAGGTATCAAGGGCTTGCTGTTGTTTTTGTTTTCTGATAAAGGACCCCTCTCCATAAATGCACTGTAAAAAGGTAGTGGAGGACACATATAAAGTTGCTTTTGGAGTATATCCCATGATTTACACTCATAATTACATCTCATCATGCAGTGCACTGATTATGCTTATGAGAGCAATATTGCTCTTCAGTAAATATGAATTTCCTAATGTCAGTAATTTTTAACTCAGTACAGACATTTGAATATATCATTTTTTCTGGGTTTTAGAGAGTGATTTTTTAATTTGTTGATTGCTATTTGGGTGATATCTACTTTAAATCTCAAACTATTTGAAAATTATTAATGAATCTATAAATTAAACATACCACTTAGTCTTTTCTATGGAACTTCAGTTAAATTGAGATTCGAGTTGGAGAGGTAGAGGTCATTTTTTAGTTTTTTCTGTGGCCATGAGTTTGTCTTAACTGAATAAATTTTTATTAGTTTTTTTCCCCTCTCATCTGAGTCCTTAGAAAAAGAAAGCTTCTCTTCAATGTATGTTAAAAGCTTTATAGATTGATTTTTTTCTGCATCTCAGTTGAAATAGTTGCTCTATACCACAGAAGCAAATAGTTCTTTGTAAATTGCCTTGGCTTTGTATTCAGGAACTTCTTCAGATCATGCCAAGTAGTAGATCAATCAGTGGACATATATATATATATATATATATATATATATATATATATAGAGAGAGAGAGAGAGAGAGAGAGAGAGAGAGAGAGAGAGAGAGAACATCTACTAAATTCTTAGTGCTGTGCTTGGCATCATAGGACTTGGAATTCAGTTGAAATAAATCCAACATATTTTTATTGTGTACTGTCTCATGTTAGGCTCTATAAGAGACTAAGAAAATCAGTTGAATGATTAAACCCAGGCAGGTTGTGAAATACACATATAAAAAGTATTGTATATCATGAGATTTAATGTCAAAAAGTGTGAGGAAATGATTCTTCCCAAGTAAAAGGATTAAGGAATAAAAGATAATAATTACTATCATTTAAGGATAACCTAAGATGTTCCAGGTAGTATATGAGCTTTATCTGAGTTGATATTTACAAGACACTTCACCATAATTCTTACATCATTATTTTATTGATTAGATGTTTAGAGAACTTAAGCAGATTGTTCATATTGAGTAGTTAGCAGGCATCTGAATTTGTAACTAGTTTCCAGGATTTCAAAGCCAGTGCAACATCTGAATGTGAGAGATCATTCCAGATTAACAGGAATAGTATAGAAGAAAGTACAGATTCCAACTGGACATGTAGGCCCATGTCTATAATCCTAGCTTTCTGGGAATTGGAGATTGGGAAGATTGCAGTTAGAGGACACTTTAGGCAAAAATGTTTATGACACCCCCCCTCCCGTCTCAACCAATAAGGCATATACTTGCCATCCCAGCTGGATGGAAAACATAAAAGATTATGGTACAAGCCAGCTGGGGTATAATGAAGACACTACTGAAAAATTAACTGAAGTGAAAGGGTTTGGAATGGTGAAGACTACCTTGAAATGGTGGAAGCTACCTAGCAAAGACCAATACTCTGAGTTCAAATCCCAGGTTCTTCAAAAAAATTTATAGATTCAAGAAGTTTTCAAGGTACGTTGTAGCCCATGTGGCTGGTATAGATTAGAAGCCTTGGGAAGATTAAATGCCTACTGTAGGAGATCTTGGATACTAAGTTAAGAGATTAGGCTTTATTCTAAGTATGCAATGAATAATTAAAGAAAAATAACCCAACAAAGTCCAAAAAGGAGCAGGAGCTGGTGAATCACACCTGTAATCCTAGTTACTCTGGAGGATGAGATATGAGGATTGCAGTTCAAAGCCAGCCCAGGCAGAAAAGTCTATGAGACTCTTATCTCCAATAAACTACCCCAAAAGAGCTGGAAGTGACACTGTGTCTCAAGTGGTAGAGCTGTAGCCTAATGCACAAAGAAGCTCAGGGACAGTGTCCAGGCCCTGAGTTCAACTTCAGGACCAGCAAACAAAACAAAACAAAACAAAAAATAGACCATAGTGATAAGTGGTAATTGATGTAAATGAATTTTGGTCTATATAATTTCCAAATAATTTACCCTTATTTTCTGTTTTTTTTTTTTTTTTTTTGTCGGTCGTGGGGCTTGAACTCTGGGCCTGGGCGCTGTCCCTCAGCTCTTCAGCTCAAGGCGAGCGCTCTACCACTTGAGCTACAGCACCACTTCCGGTTTTCTGGTGGTTTATTGGAGATAGGAGTCTCACGGTCTCTCCTGCCCGGGCTGGCTTTGAACCGTGATCCTCAGATCTCAGCCTCCTGAGTAGCTAGGATTACAGGCGTGAGCCACCAGCGCCTGGCAATTTACCCTTATTTTCATGACAATGTTAATAACTACTATAAATGTAGTCTAAATTATCTGTAACTCAGTCTATACGTAGTAGCTGTGTTTGCTTTTATGTTTATAAGCATGTTGGCGCTGAGAAGTACTCATTGGGCTCATGAAAACAGACCAGGTTTCATGTGTAAACAATGCCACTTCTGGAAGAGATTATCAAATGTTGCTAGACTGCACATGGTGAGGAAATTAATGTTTTTATATTAATGAGGCCAAGGAAAGGGTGTAAACCACTTGCTGTAAGTTAGGTGTATTAAGCTTCTAGGAACTTGAACTAGACCCATATCTCTACAGGGAGTAGCTATTAGAAGCACAGATCACAGTGAATTAATTTTAATCTGAGCTTTAATGATCTTGAAGTTTTAAAAATTGTTTGTAATTGGTTTGCTTTCTATAACTGCATAAGAATTATGGGCCTGAGGGTATATACCATATAAAGTTACTATGTATTTAAAAAAGATATAGTGTCTAACATCAGTGTCTTACACCTGTAGTCCTAGCTACATAGAAAGCTGAGGCCTGGGGGATCATGGTTCAGAGCCAGCCCAGAAGAAAAGTCCATTACAATCAGCAGAAAGCTGGAGTAGAGTCATGGCTCAAGTAGTAGAGTGCCAAATGTAAGCAAGAAAGCTGAGCCAGAACTGGAAGTTCAAATATCAGTAAAAAACATAACATCCAGGGCTGGGAGGGTGGCTCAGTGGTAGAATGCTTGCCTAGCATGCATGAGGCCCTGGGTTCAGTTCCTCAGCACCACATAAGCAGAAAAAGCCGAAAGTGGTACTATAGCTCTAGTGGTAGAGCACTAGCTTTAGGAGGAAGAACTGAGGGACAGCACCCAGGCCCAGAGTTCAGGCTCCACAACTGACAAAAATAAATAAATAATGAATATGACATCCTTTTAATTATAGCTAATGTTGGAGGCACAGAAAATTTTAGCATCATAACTTTGAAAAATGACTCAACAATTACCATTGAGAAATATTAAAATAGCTTATGCAGAAAAACCAGATGACAAAATAGAATTTCAAGTCAGGTAAAAGTATAAGTAGAGACACAGAAATAAGAATAGAGATGGTAGCTGGAAGCTGGTGGCTAACACCTGCAATCCAAGCTACTCAGGAGGCTGAGATTTGAGGATCACAGTCCAAAGCCAGCCTGGGCAGGAAAGTCCATGAGACTCTTATCTCCAATTAACCACCATATAACCAGAAGTGGTGCTGTGGCTCAAATGGTAGAGCACTAGCTTTAAGCCAAAGAGCTCAGGGACAACACCCAGGCCCAGAGTTCAAGACTCATGACTGATCCCCCACCCCCCCCAAAAAAAAGAATAGAGATGGTTTGACTGAAAATGAACTATTTAAAAATATGGTTATTATCTTTAAGTGGTTGTACAAGGAGTTGCCATTCAACAAAGCAGTGTATGACTACAGTGTGTTTTGATCGGTCATCCCTTTCAACAGCTCACCCTCCCTCTCAACCCTCTCCTTTCCTTATGTTTCTTAATTTTGTAGGATGTTTATTGACTTTTGACTGCATTCTCTCCCTTCTCATTTCTACCCCTCTCCTCTTGCCTCCAAACTATCACTTTCAAATACTCATTTCCTGGTATCTATTTTGTTGAACTATGATTTTGCCATTCTAAGGAATTCTACTGTTTGAGTTCTCCTCTAAATCTACTGTATTTCAGTAAATATATTTGTATATATTTGCATACCACTGAAATTATTTATATAGTTATAAACTAATTCTAGCTTCCATATATGATAGAAAACATGTAACCTTTGTTTCTCTGCGCCTAACTAACTTCACTTAACATAATTTTTTCTAAGTCCTTCCATTTCTTTGCAAATGATGCAATTTGACCATATAAAATGATGCTAATTGAAATGAACCCCAAGATATGGAACAAGAGGGTGATTTTTTGTTTGTTTTTTAGTGTACTGTTTTCAGTTCTTTTTTTTAATTGTGAAAATACTGTACAGAGGGGTTACAATTACATGCCTCCTCCTTTGTTTCCCCTTCCCATCCCTTCTCCCGCCACCTTACCCCCCTTCCCCCGCCTTCCCCCCCACCTGCCCTGCACCAAAGTTGTAAAATTCATTTTCGACATAACATCTTGTACATCTCATTGTTGCAATGGGTCCACCTGTATCCCTATTTAAACGATTTGTTTTTGCCCTTCCCCTCCACAAATGATACCAACATCAAATACAGTGAAAGCAGGGGTTATACCATGGGGGAGGGATATACAAAGAAACAAAAAAATTTTATAAATATGTTAGAAACAGTAGCAAGAAAGGAAAAAAACATTTGAGTCCTTATCTTGGGGTTCCTTTCGCTTAACATCAACTTATCTGACCATTTCTGCTTGTCTCAGACATATACTAGTTATTGCAAATAAGGGAAACCATGGAACCTCTGTTTCTTTGGGCCTGGCTTACTTCACTTAATATAATTTCTTTTTTTTTTCTTTTTCCCCCCCTTTGGTTTATTACCTGTTGTCACTGTTTTTGATTTTGGTATCCTTTGACTTGTGTATAAATTTATCTGATTGGGGGATGGGAAGGGTATTTAGAAGTGATGAAGTAAAGGACAAAGGGTGAACCAATTCAACAATGATACTCATAATACATTATGTGGGAAATGAACTTTACAACTAATGGGGAAGGGGAGGGGGGGAGTAGGAGAGAGGGGGCAACACTGTTTGACAAGAAATGTACTCGTTACCTTACTTATGTAAGTTACTTATGCAACTGTAACCCCTCTGTAATCACCTTTACAATATAAAAAGAAGTGAAGAAAATGCAAAGTGCAGAAAATGGAAGATCAAAGATAATAAAGAATTTAGTTAATAATCTATTTAAAATTTATTTTCTGTTTGCTAGACCTTGACTTTTTCTCTAAGTGAAAATATTCATTAATATTCTCATTTACAATATGTTAAAAAGGGTTCTTGTTACATTGCATATTCATTCTGGTGATATGACCCGGAAAAATCCTTACTATTATGGGGCAGTGTTCACAAAGGTATGTTTGTGTTTCTGATTAATAATCTTTTTTTAAACAATCAGTAATGCAAATGTTGATTATATTACCCTAGATGGTTCTCTTAGAATATTTCATTATATAAAACTAATTTAATGAATTAATTTAAGTAAATCTTTAACAGTACTGCTGAAATATCTGTAATTGTTATTAGTATTATAACTATTATTACCAAATTATAGATGAAGAAGCTAAGGTTCAGATAAATGGCTTTTCTGGTGTGACTCACCCCATTTGATAAGACTGGGTCCCAAACTCTGTTATTTCAGGATTTAATTGTGCATTCAACTCTCTTTACAGGGATGAAAAAGTGAATTGTTAACTCTAGAAACCTTATTATTCAAAGAAACTCTGTTGTAAATCTTCTGGTAGGCTTTTGGTCCAAATAAGGATTTATTGCATTTAGATTTGTCTGAAGGTAATGATTACTCTGGCCATTTTTGCCTTGTAAAGATTAGATTTGCTTCTTGATGTACATTTTACATCTGGAAATTTCCTCCTCAAGTGGTCATAGATATTTTCCTCTGATGGCATCTCCCAAATGATAGTGCTGCAATCTTCTGCAGAATGTGTACTGGTTGGTATCATTTTTCAACTATTGATTTCAATTACCTTATCTAGGTCCTTAGGACAAGAAGTAAGAAATACAATACCTAATTCTGAAGAAAGGGGATTTAAAGGAACATGTACTCAAATGTGGATAGCACTTTCCTCTTGGGCTAGGGTGAAAATCATGTCTCTCTGCATTCATTGATATCAGCATTGTTGGTGTTAGTGCAGTCCCTTGAACATTAGGACCTGCATGTGACTCGTACTTTCTAGTCCCGAGGATATGTGCTGTTTGTCAGAAGCTTGGGGCTATCGTTCCTCTCTGATGCTTGTGTCTACTTAGCCCCATGGGTTTAAGGTCTTTGTTTTGAAATGCTACTATCTATCTTTGACTATTGCTGTCATCTTCTAATAACCTACAGCTTCAGGCTGTTTGGCTGTTTCACTGCTTTTTATTTTCCCTGCTTACCTTGCTTGTGGTTGTTCCACTTCATCTCATCTCACTTTATAAGCAGTTGCTTAGGAATTCTGTTGTAATCTATCTTTACCTCCCTAGGTCCATGAAACCAAGGATAAGCAACATGCTTCAGTGATTGAAAGCTGATTTAAATACTTGGGAGTATATGGAGCCATTGATGTGTTGAATGTCACACATAAGTGATTGTCATTCTCTCTGTTCATCTTGGTATTTTTTTTTTTCCTGATCTGGGCTTGAACTCAAGGTCTGGGCATTGTCCCCGAGTCCCTGAGCCTCTTTGTGCTCAAGGCTAGTGCTCTATACTTGAGCCACAGTACCATTTCCAGCATTGTTTCTGAATAGTTTATTGGGGATAAGAATCTCATGGACTTTCCTGACTGGGGTGGCTTCGAACTGTGATCCTCAGATCTCAGCCTCCTGAGTAGCTAGGATTACAGGTGTGAGCCACTGATACCCAGCTTTTTATACTTTTAAGAAGTAAAAATTGGGCAAATAGAATCATAATTTCTTTTTTTTTTTTTTTTTGTCGGTCGTGGGGCTCGAACTCTGGGCCTGGGCGTGGTCCCTCAGCTCTTCAACTCAAGGCCAGCGCTCTACCACTTGAGCTACAGCGCCACTAAGAATCATAATTTCAATGTATATATGGAAAGATGGAACTAGGGTGGGAAGAAATGGGTAAATGATGACAGGGGTGATGCTGATCAAGATGCAGTATACTCATAAACTGGAATGTTAAATTCTGGACCCTCTGTACAACTTCCTAATGATAATAAAACAAAAAGTTGAACATATTCAGTTTCTCATTCTCAGTGCAAAATTTAGAGCACAATAATTCTTCCAAAGAAACCACCTATGGATCCACTGTCTAAAGCAGAAAAAGTCAAAAGCTATGTACATATGACCAGATAAGATGATGTTAAGTGAAGTGAACCCCAAGATAGGGACACAACTGTTTTTTTTCTTGCTATTGTTTCTAACATATTTATTTATAATGTACCAGGTGATTTTTTTGTTGCTTTGTATGTTCCTCCTCCACAGTATAACCCCTGTTTTCACTGTATTTGATGTTGGTATAATTTGGGGAGGGGAAGGGAAAAAATAGAATGTTTAAATAGGGAAACAGGTTGACCCATTGTAACAATGAGATGTGCAAGACACTATGTTGAAAAACAAACTTTACAATTTAGGCAAGGGGGGAGTGTAGTTGTGGAGGTGGGAGAAAAGGGATGGTAGGAGAAAAACAGAGGAGGAGGCAACAATGCTTGATAGGAAATGTACTCATTACCTTGCTCATGTAACTGTAACCCCTCTGTACAGTATTTTTACAATAAAAACTTATTTAAAAAGAATGCCACTGCTAACAGTTTATTCATGCAGTTAACAATTATGTTTAAAATATTTAAGGTTTTATATTTTTCCATTTCCCTTTAATAGGACATCATTGATATTTAATAAATATATATGATTTATAGGAAGAGTTTTAGTATTTATATTCTATTAGGGAGGATTTTGTATCTTAATTTACTCAATATTTTGTTATATTTTACTATTTTAATGTTTTTCAATAAATTCTATTCTTAAAGTATCATAAAATTATATTTTTATTAGTAATGATAGTAATTATTTTATCAATCCCACTCATTCGTAAATATTCTAATTGAGACCATTGTATCTGGCAATTTGCTGGATAATAAATGTTATCTTCTTATTTTAATTTGCATTTATTGGACTTCTAGTAAGGAAAAACAATTGCTATATGTTTGGAAAACTTTATCTGTTCTTGTAAATATTCTGTTTACATTCTTTGTTTACTAGTCTATTGGTTTCTAAATAGTTTTCTTATTGATGCATTAGAATAATTTTTGTAACAAGTATAGTTCTCCTTTAACATGTAATTGCACATATTCTCTTTTTAAAGAAATTTATAAAGTTTAAATTTCTCTCTCTATATATATATCCTTTTTCCTGTGTTTTGTGTGTGTATGTGTGTTTCTGTGTTGTTTTCCTAGTAAGCAATGTATTAATCTGTTAGAAATCATGATTAATACTGATTTATATGAGAGTTGTTTATTCCTGTGCATAAGCATAAATCTGTTAATAGGTTGTAAAATGAATGACTTAGGTTCTCAGTAATACCGTTTCAGAACAAGGCTTGTTTTTTCATTATGCTCTGTCATCTTTCACTATTATTAATGTATATGTATATATATATATGCCTATAACTGACTTCTTCATTAAGGAAGATAGGCTCTGAAAAGTTGAGTTATTTGTTCCTGCTGCTCAGCTGGTTGGCAGAGGAGCCTCATGGTTTCCTTTTTCTCAGTCTCTGCAGCCCTACTGTACTGGGCCACTCGATTATCTTGCCATGTCACATACTGGATCCTCTCAGTGGCATATGATACCCCCTCTCCCCCCATCACAGGATTTTGTTCTGTGATCATCAAGATTTAGTAAGGCAGGGCTAGGAAGGTGGCTCAGTGGTAGAGCGCTTGCCTTGCATGCTCAAGGCCCTGGATTCGATTCCTCAGCACCACATAAGCAAAAAGAAAAAAGCTGAAAATGACGCTGTGGCTGAAGTGGTAGAGCGCTAGCCTTGAGCTGAAGAGCTGAGGGACAGTGCCCAGGCCCAGAGTTCAGGCTCCACGACCGCCCCCACCACAAAAAAAAAGATTTAGTAAGGCAATATTATGCATTGTCAACATCTCAGTTGCTGAACTATTTTGTAATAGGATAAGATACTTCAGCTTAAAAGATTCAGTACCTTCTAAATTTAATTTTAATTTTAATGTATTTTTATAGATGCAGCAGAACTTTTTGTAAGAATCCAAACTTTCTAGAGCATGCTACAGTTTTATAGTTTATATGGTAAAATCCTTTAAATGTTCTTATTTTATATTAAAATCTAACTTATGAACAAATGATACATTTTCCTAAAGTAAAATGTCATATAGACCCGTTTTGACAGCAAAAGAAATGCTGTCATCAATCTTCATAAGCCTTTCATGGGAAAATCTAAACCAACATGCATTCAATCTATATTTTCCAAAGTACGCAGTCTGTTCTGTGGCAGCCAAGCTTTTGAATTAGTTGGGAAGGCAAAAGCTACAGATATTTTAATCTACAAATGATATGAATGATACTTGAAGACAACTACAAACTTAATGCTTATAAGTAGGATATGTCTCCTCTAATTAATAGAATATATCATATTTTCTTACCTCTCATTTTAATTCACTATTGTGATACTTTGTTTACTATTTTAAGTGAAAAATACATTTTAATATGATTGTAGTTTGAACTTTAAATTCAATTTTTAAAAAATTACATTCTTGTTAAGTAACAATTCCCAGGAACTCATGTGCTTGATCTATGTATATATATATTTAAAACTATATGCTTTTTTTAACATTGAAATAAACATAAACCCATTGAAATAAAAAAATGTCCTCCACATACCATCTAAGTCATCTTATGTCTCAATCTTTGGGGAACGCTAACTTAAACAATCAATTACTGTTGAGTTTAGATGTGAAACAATGGAACACATTTGAAATGACTTTATTAGAAAAATATGAATTAAAGTGTCCTCTTTTCCCCCTAAGGCCATCGTATGGCTAACGTGTATTGTCTACCAAGCAATAGCGTATTAATAAGAGTTTCTTTGCTGTTCATAGATACTTTGTATAATTTTGCTTTAAGAAACAGACTTCAGATAGCAGCCTTTCATGAGTTTTGAAAAGACTAGTTTCATTCTTACTCTTTCAATAGTAGATCCCAGGAGTGAATCAGGTTACACATTTCAGCTTTATAATCATACTTGCTCAATCTACTGAAGTTTGAAATGCATTAATATAAGCATTACATGTTCTTTTTTTGAAGCTACTTTATAATTTCTTCAGAATAATTGCAACTCTTACTTGAAGCAATTTAGATACTTCACAAAGAACTTATCCTTCATGATTGAGGACACACAAACCTAAAGAATTATCCTCAGCTAATTTTGAGAAATCATTGAAATATTTTGAGAATCATCTTTCTTAACTAAATAGAACAAAATTTAGGATTCTGTGTTTAGCTAGACATTTCTAGGTTTATATTATATTCATAAGGTTTAAAAAATCAGGACTATAGATCAAAGAGAAGCATTTAAATATTGTCAATTATTTTGAATAGAAAGTCTTTCCAAAATGCATTACCCATGTCTAGGGCTTCGTAAACAAACTGTCGATCCTAATACAGAGTTTCTTTAAGATCTGGTATTATCATGCATGCATTTCCTCTAGCAAAGCATGCTGTTGACTGATTCTATCTTTGACTTCTCTTACCTTTCTTCTATAGCTATTATAGTTGTCTGACAAGCCTGTACCTTGGTATCCCCCTTCTAGCTGCTGCTCCAGGTTTCCTATGACCTCAGAATTAGATAATAGAGTTTAAAAAATGAATCATTTATAGATAGCATCAAAGGATGAGTGCATCAGAGGCCCTTTTCTCCTTTCTTCTTCTGTAGTTTTGCAGTTGTGATTAAAGTTTAATTGAGTTACTTCCTAAACTATTTTCTGGAGTTTGTTTGCTAGTTTTATCCCTAAGTAATGATCACTTTAATCTTGCCTCATCTTAATACTGGGATTTACCATTTTAGGGATTTTTTTGCATACTGGGTTGGATTTGTTCTAGACTGGCTGGGTTGAACAATTCTTTTTGTTTTTGTTTTTTGCATTTTGGACACAATAAAGACATTTGGTAAGTGTTTAGGAAGTTTTAAAATCTGTCTTTGAACTTGCTAGGACATAGCAAGGAATTTCCTTTATTTTCTAACTTACTATCTAGGAGGGAATTTATGTAATGGCCAGTAAAGTCCTCTATCAACACTCTATTCATTTTAGTTTATACCTCTTCACATACATACCCTCTTTCCCAAGAATAATTACATTTATTGTAATTTCAGCCCTCAAGTTGAGGATAACAATATGTGCCCAATGAATAGATTCAGTATGTTACATTACCTTGTACTAAAGAGATATTTGAAGGTACCTTTGCTGGGAATATGGAGAAATGATAATCAATGGTATTCACAGAAGAGGGCCACATTATCTTGTAGACAAGAGTGGAAGAAAATACTGGAACTACTCATTTGTATATCATACGTTGAAAGTCAAGGACAGATAGAAACATGATATCCAGAGCTTACCTGGAATGGTAAGGTATTATAAGTAAAGAGTGGCAATACTCTTGT
Source organism: Dipodomys spectabilis (assembly GCF_019054845.1). Lineage (NCBI taxonomy): Eukaryota > Metazoa > Chordata > Mammalia > Rodentia > Heteromyidae > Dipodomys > Dipodomys spectabilis. The sequence continues at coordinate 855,654 of NW_024871042.1, forward strand.
CTGAAGGGGTTTTCAGACGTTCTTCCTTTATTTACTTGCTAGCTAATTATTGTGACATATGCTTATAACATCTTATGGTTAATGTGCCATAAAATGTCAAATGTTGTTAATTTTATACAATTAGAGCTTTAAAATAGTTAGAATACTTTTAATGAGATGACTGATAACCAGGAAAATATTTCTAATTATGTGAAGGCCTACAGTTTTCTGTTATCAAGTGCTTAAAAATATTACAGTGTATATGCCTGTGTGCACTCACCCTCCCCCCCCCCACTCCCCCACACAGAGGCAAGGATTCTGATTGGCTGCTCTTTTACTTCCTGAACAGGAGACTGCCAGCAAGCATTATTTTGGAAAACCTGAAAAACACTGTACTTAATCTGACCTAAATACAGGAAAGTCAGTGTTGTAGTAATAAATGAAAAGTATGTGCTTTTTACATAGTATCCGCGGAGACAGCATTCTGAAACTGCTGTCTTGGCATTCTTTCAACATTTTGGTTTGCCATATAATCTGTTCTCAGGAATTTTGAATTTATGCTAGTTAAATAATCCAAATTAATCATGGCAAAAGAGTTAATATATACTTTTATAATTATTTGGAAGATTTTATATACATTTAATTTGCCTCCTGATAACTATTTTAATAATTATTGACTTATTGCTGCATGCCTGTGTCTCATGCTGAAATCCTAGCTGTCCATGATGCTCAGCATCATGTAAATGAGTTTGAACTGGCAAGAGAGATGACTGTTGAACTATTGTTAGTTTTATTAAAAGCATTTTCTTCAGTACAAGTTTAGAGAAACTTAACTTTAAAGAGAATTTCAAGAAGTCTTAAATTTATTGTGAATGAAGTTCTTTAAAATTCTCATTTATTTTAATATTTTCATCTGTGAACAATTTGGTAGCTATTTAGAAAAGAACATTTTGGTCAGTCCTCATAAGGAGCACTTATAATAAAGATTGTTACATTCATAGCTTTTATTATCTTTTGTTTACCTTTGTTTACAATGCATATTTTTAAAGACTACTCCCTTGTTCAACACTGTTTTAGTTATTTACTAAGAATTTATTGAATGATTGCTGTAAAACAGCATTTTTTACCCTTAAGAATAAACAATTTCTAATATGTTGAACACTCAAAATATGTACGTATGTATTTTTTTGTGTGTGTGTGAGTCCTGGGGTTTGAAATCAGGGCCTGGGTGCTGTCCTGATCTAGTGCTCAAGGCTAACTCTCTACCACTTGAGCCACTGGTCTACTTCTAGCTTTTTGGTGTTAACTAGAGATTAGCATTCTCAGAATCCTTAGATCTCAGTCCACAGAGTAGCTAGAATTATAGGCATGAGCCACCGACACTAGGCAAAATATGCTTGTGAGTGCCTTAATTAGTTACCTTTTTTAATACTCACAATTCTGTGTTTGGAACTAATTTACTGATGGAGGCACTGGGTCAAAAGAGACATCATAATTCCTGTCATGCAGGTATGGATAAGAATAAAGTTGAATATTTCAGTTTTCTTCAGACAAAGATGAGAGAATTAGACCAATTCAGATTTCATGGTTCATCTTTAGTTCACTCTCTTTTCATTCCTCATTAACATAGTAAGTGAGACATTGTTCATTGAGTCTGTCCAGTAAGGCAGTGGAAGAATCATTACCAATTGACTATGGGTAGAATCAGTGAGATGAGGGTGATGGCATAATTGAGATTATCTATCTCTCTGGAACGGAGAGTAAATAGAATATAGAGACAAACAATGAGAGTTTAAGTCATAATAGCCCTTCAGTGGCTTCTTACATTCTGAGTTTAGGTATGGGATAGGGATTATTATCATTAGACTCTTGGCTGTTACAAGGACCTGGAAGGTAGTATTAATGAAATAGAATGGGTTAAAATGTGCAGGAGGGATGAAGTAAACAGGGAGACTCAAGATTCCAGGGAGTTTACTTGAAACATAGAAATGTTGGGATGGAAGAATAGCTTGTAATGACTCCTTGTATAGTAGGTATGTTTTGTCTTCTTGCTGGTTAATTGGAGAATAGAGTCCTGGATTTCTTTCCCTGGGCTGACTTTGAACCAAGATCCTTGCATCTCAGCTTCCTGAGTAGCTATGATTGTAAGTATGAGTCACTGGAACTTGTATCAAATGCCTTGTAAACAGTCATTGTGCAAAGCCAGTTTGGGCAAAAAGTTAGTGATACGTCTCAAACTGAGTGTGGTGATATTCATCTATTATGTGAGGAATATGAGAGGCTGGGAGGTGGATTGAAGTCTGAAGACAGCCAGGGGAGAAGAAAGGCTAGACCCTATCCTGAAAAATAACTAATGCAAAAAGAGGCCTTGGAGATAAGTGACAGAGCTTCTACCTAACATATACCATGTTTCAGCTCTAAAACTCCTGAAAACAAATGATCTTAAGCATACGGTTTGATGCTGGTATTTAAATATTAGATATGTTTATTGTACTATGATATATGTCTGAAATATATTTATAAGTACCTGTTTTAACATATCTGTTTTACTTAGCAATTTTTATTCCATTTACCCAGTCACATAGTGCCTACTTAACAAAAAATTAAAAAACAGACAATGATTTTTTTTTTGTAAGCAACAAAAACTGGGGCATAGAGTTTAGAATGCCTGCCCCAAATTCTATTGCTAACTTCTGGTATAATTAGAGACTAATATTAAACCTTTCCTTGGCAAGACACGAAATCCATTGATTTTAAAACACCACATACAAGCCTTTGTTTGTTGTTCCACTTTATCAATGATATTTGGGTGTCTCAGAGTGACTTAGAAATGTAACTATTTTAGGAAATAATATGTACTTATCTTGTGAGATTTATTAAATAGTAATAATTTTTGAAAAACTGTAGTGTTCAGTAATCAGCTTCTCACCAATGATAATACTTTTGTCTGGGATTAATATCAGTGTTTTTCAATGTACCAGGATAAAACTAATCTCCATTATGGAATACCCAGCTGGCCTGGACTGTAAGAGCAAAAGTAATTGCATTTTTTAATATCCATAAGATACAAATTATACTTGTCTTTTGTATATAGAACAAAGAGAGACTTTTATTTATTTATTTTTTGGGGGAGAGGTCTGGTCATGGGGCCTGAACTCTGGGCCTGGGCGCTGTCCCTCAGCTCTTCAGCTTAAGGCTAGCGCTCTACCACTTGAGCCACAGTGCCACTTCCAGCTTTTTTCTGTTTGCTTATGTGGTGCTGAGGAATTGAACCCAGGGCCTCAGGCATGCAAGACAAGCGCTCTACCACTGAGCCACCTTCCCAGCCCCCAAAGAGAGACTTTTAAAATAAATTATTAACTTCAAAATTAATGAAGTTATATTTTTTTCCTGTTTCAGATTAGGTGATTTTTTTGGTTTTTTTTTTTTGAGTCTGGTCGTAGGCCTGAACTCTGGACCTGGGCGCTGTCCCTCAGCTCTTCAGCTCAAGGCTAGCGCTCTACTATTTGAGCCACAGCGCCACTTCCAGTTTTTTTCCTTTTTGCTTATGTGGTGCTGGGGAATCAAACCCAGGGCCTCATGCATGCAAGGCAAGCGCTCTACCACTGAGCCACCTTCCCAGCCCCTAGATTTTTTGATGCTTATGGTTGATATAATGTAACTTATTTATCATATCTAAAAATGTAATATTTCATTAGATATATATATATATATGTATATATATATATATATATAGAAGGCAATCACTATGTGCAAGACATTACTAGATATATGTAATTTAGAAAAGAAAATTATTATTGGTTATATTACATTATGAAAAGATTTATTACTTGGTAGCCCTGGCTGCTAATATTATAATAGATATATAATAATAAATGTAAATATATAATGGTAGTATAAATATATACTTAGCATTTATTTATTTCCATTTTGTACATTTCACCGTTAGCATATAAGAACATTTCACCATAAATTCCCAAAAGTTAGAAGAAAATATTTTGACAATTCTTACTGAAAAGAAATGGCAAATGTTTGAGAAAATAAACATGCCTACTTTGATTTTAAATATTATGCAAGTGTACATGCGAAGAAACATCACATTACCTACTAGCATATACAATTTTATGAACCAGCTTTTCATTTAATTGAGAAAAGATAAATAGTCTTAATTTAGCCAGATTGAATTTACTTGATGAAAGCTGAACTTTAAGGTACTTGTTATTATTGTTTTGATAAATTTAAATTTAGCTCAATCTTAAGCATTAATTATTAAGGAAATATATTCTCTTATTGGTAGTGATGTTTATCTATATATCTATGTTTATGTTTGTAATCATATTGGTATCTATTTCATATGACCTAAACTCGTAATGAGAGTTTTCATCTTTTTATATGTTACCTATGACTAATGTTATAAGAGTGGTAAATTTAATTTTTCAAAGATATTTATCCTCATAGATTATTTCAGATTCTAAAATATCTAAATTCATGATTATTTTAATGATGTTAAGTGACATGGGGGAAAATAACTAAAATGATTAATTTTTTATAGTTTTAACTGTTGTCATACCTGTAAATGCTGTGTGGTGTGGCAATTTTAATTGGATGTAAGGCTACTGATGCCACCTTTAACACTGGCATTATTTGGATATATTATTTTGTAGACATTGGATAGCCATCTGTTTTGAAATAATTTGGGAAAAATGAAAATGTTCCTTAAGGAACTATCCACACCCAGATTTTGAATGGAAGTTCTTAAACATTGAATGAATACTTACGTTGGGTAACTTTAGTTTTGTAATAGCCTCAGTTTGGGTGGGGGGCGGGGGGAGGATGGGAAGGGATGGGAAGGGGAAACAAAGGAGGAGGCTACAATGCTGATTGCCCTTGTAATTTTAACCCCTCTGTACAGTTTTTTCACAATAAAAAAAATAAAAAAAAGGAAAGTAAAATTCTTATTGTACATGATTGTTGGAGGATGGAAAATATACAGATGAAATCTTTTTGGCTTGTTTGTTGGTTGATTATTGTCTGAGACATGGTCTTGCTCTGTAGCCCAGACTAGCCTCAGACTTCCAATCATTCTGCCTCTGTCTCCTGAGTTACATGCATTACAAGTATGCACCAACACACACAGCTCCCAGATCAACTCCTAGAAATTTTGCAATAAATAATAGTTGCTAAGAAATTTGTCATCATAGTGCATTTATACATTTCCTTTTTGGTTGTGATAACAGGCATATTTTCTACCTTGATAAGCTGACAAAAATGTGTGTCAGCTTGTTCACTTGGCTTGGTGACTCAGAGAGCATGACTTTTGGATGAATCATATAAAGATCATTTTAAATTTTTCATAAGTTGGCCATCTCCACAAGCCAAATTTGATACAAATAATTAGATCAGACCTGCATGCTGACCCAAATATTACAGTAAGGTTAATGAGCAAGGATGAGTGATTGGGTTAGCTCTTCTATGACCCAACGTACTTGAACCAACTAGAAGGGGAATACTAACGTAAAGTGATGTGGTTAGATTGGACAATGAAAAAGATGGAGACATATTCTCTTGGCTTTTAAGTAGAATTGGCACTGCTAGAGAATATCTTCACATACTTTAGTAATAAAAAGTATATAGAAACAGCAACATGAATTATGTATCTCCTAATCTATAGTCGTATTTGGTGAGGTGATAGTCATTTATGGGCCAGGTTAAATGATGTGAATTTGGGAATAACATTTCATCCCTTCAAATACTGGCACCAGTGCTTTGATCTTGTTCCTGTTAGTCAACATTTCTGCTTTAAAAAAATTATGAAGTAAGATTGTAAACCATACTTATCTTACTATTTTTTCAGGCAAGGGCTCAATGATTTAGTCTCATTCCTAGCATCTAATAGAAATTCCAAAAGCATAAGCTATTTTTATTTTCATTAGGGTTAAAGATATAAATTAGTTTGAGTAATTATCTAATGATTGCTTCCAACCATTACATTTCATCTTTCTCCAGCCTTCTGCTGCTCTGGCTGTATAAAAGCTGTGGACTCCTAGCAGAATGACTCGTCCATATGAAATGTATGAAATCAGAATTATCCTGGGAACAAGATAGCCTTGAAATACTTTGTGCTTTTTAAATAGTCTAAGTTTAAAAAAATTAATATCTTCTGAAATTCTTTAACCTTAAGCTTCTGAAGTACAGCTTAAATGAATGATGAATTTAATCAGAAAATAGTGGAAACTTCATTGCTTTAATCATTATAGCCAAGTTTTAAATTTTGTTTGCAATTCAAACCTAATAGTTTGTATGTAGTAAACAAGAGAAAATAATTAAGGAGGCTCACCATTACTGGAGATGCCTTTATTATTTTTGTTTTTAAAATAGACTTAAAATTTATTTTTGAAGGTTGTCAAAAAATTGGACTTCATATCTTTTCAAGTACAATTGAAAAGTTTTCATATAAGTGTGTATGTATTTAAATCAGAAACAACCCAAAGTACTAAAACTTTACATGTCAAAATTTTTTGACTTAGACTAATCATTGGAATTAAAGCTCCTAAGTGCATACCTGGAAGCATGTTAAAGTTTGGCTAATTTTTTAATATATACTTTTTGGCGGGAGAGGTGGGGCAGTTCTAGAGTTTGAACTCAGTGCCTCATGCTTGATAGGCAGATATTCTATCTCTTGAGCATACCCCTTAGCCTTCTTTGCTTAAATAGTTTCTTAGATAAAAATTTTTTAATATTAATATTTTTTCACAAGCTGGCCTCAGACCTTGATCCTTTTACCTATGTAGCTTGGATCACAGTGCTCACACCACACCCAACTTATTAATTGAGGTGGAAGTTGTACTAACTTTTTGCTTGGGCCTGAAACCATGATCCTAATACTTGTCCTCTAAGTGGCTGGAATTATAGGCATGATTCCAGTCAACATATACATTTCATATCCAACCAACATATACAATTTAATATATATATTTCATAAAGATGTGTATACTTTGTTACTCATACACATTTAAACAATTTATTTTGTAGGATAGAAACACTAATATGTAGACACACATAATTAGTTTTACTACAGCATTATCCATATCTAATGGCAAAACTAGAAACAACCTAAGAACTCTTAAATAATAATAAGGATAATTGCCCTCAAACTCTGAAAAATTACAGTGTTAGAATTATGAAATAAGTGAGAAAAATATATTGTAGGGCAGACAGTTGAATTCTTGTCATCATTCCCAGGAGCCTCAATATGTATATATTCACTTATGAACATGGGGAGAAGTGTGGATGGGAATGGTAGGTTAAAAGAGTCAGAACCAGGTGCCAGTGGCTTGCTATTATAATCCTGAAGTAAAGTCTGTCAGACTCTTATCTACAAAATAACCTCCAAAAAGCAGAGCTGGAAGTATGAGTCAAGTTGTCAAACCCAAGCTGAACAAACAAGCCGAGTAAGCATGGGTTCCTGACTTCAAACCCTAGTACAGACAAAAAAAATGTGAACACATTATTACCAATTAAAGTATCCCTCTCTCCTGTCCCCCAAACTTGCCTTTTCTTCTCTTTCTCGCTCTCTCTCATTACCTGTCTTCTATTCAATCCTCTATTGCGTATTTAGCAACTAGTCAGTACCTACTCTGTGCCAAGAATCATACATAGCACTGTTGATGCCAATGAACAGAGACTCAGTTTTCATGAATTTTACAGTTTAATAATTGTTCTCAAGGGATCCATCCAATGCATTTTTCTGAGCCCCAAGTCCTTTTTCTTTGAGGTTCTTTGCATCTTAATTTTCATGTCTATTAACTATGATTGAGAATTATTCTTTTCGCTTATTTGTTTAAATTACAGTGTAATCTAAAATAAATCTTTGCAAAACTCTTCTAGCTATTTCATTGTTGAGAGTAATGAAGAATCTGTAATATAAGGAAGATGAAACACAGGAACCATGTTAAATAGGTTACTTTTTCAAAGGCACTGACTGATTTTATTGAAAAGAATTATCCGGCCTTCTTAAGAAGTGTGTATATAAGAGCATGTTCAGACTTACGTTTTAATCAGGCTAAAAGTGTATCATATTCCCTCAGATAAGCATGCCTCCCATCTTTCTAATTGAAAATTGGTTTGTATTCAAAACCTTTCTTGTCAGACAAGTTAAAACTGCTGTTCAAGCTTCATGTATCATCACAACTACGAAGCTAATATTCATGTGCATTTATTTTCCTCCTATTTAGGCATGCCTGTTCACTCTTTGGAAAGCCCCAGATTTGGTTACCTAGGTAAACTCATTTTTGTAACTGAGCCAGTATCACATCATTATCACAATTAAAATTGATCCTGAATATTCTGTTAAGATGGACGATACTGGCGTGGAGGACCTCCTGTTGATTTTTCTGATATTGCGTAAGGTACGTGGCATTATGGCCCTTTAAGAACTGCCTGCTAGTGCTTTAGTTACCTTTTATAATTATCTTAGGTGATCTTCCATAGAGGGGCATTTAATAGAGCCCATGCCTGCTGTGCTCTGTAATCATATTTTGATATGGTTTCTGGTAATATATATTTGTATATACATATATACATATGTAGATATTTACAAATTAAGAATTGGTATTAAAACTAGGAGTTGATGGCTTGTGCCTATAATGCACTCAGGATATGAATATCTGAGAATTGTAATTCGAAGCCAGGCTGGGCAAAGAAATCTGAGAGTCTCTTATCTCCAATTCATTAGCAAAAAGCTGGAACCTTAGGTGTGGCTCAAGAAGTAAAGTGCTAGCTATGAGCACAAAAAGCCAAATGAGAGCCTGAGACTTTGAGTACAAGGCCTAGTACCAGAGAAAGAGAGAGAGAGAGAGAGAGAGAGAGAGAGCGACAGAGAAAGAATTATGAATCCAGGCATCCAACTTAGAACTGTGGTTCTAAGAACTCCTAGTTCTGATCCTAGGCCAGTTACTGAACATTGCAGGCAGATCTAGCTCCTCCCTTGTATACCAACCACAGTAATTCGGTTTTGTTCTATTTGTTAATAACCCAAAGTAACTCTTCCAATTCCTGATGCCTTTTCACTTACTTATCAACAGTAGGAGACATTGTGTTCTATTTTTGGCTTCATGGTGAGTCACAGCTCCTGGGATAATCAATGGTTTCTTTGAATTCTGCTCTAAGTATGCAATGTAAAGTATTAATCACATGTTTATACCTGCTTTCTACACGTGAAACACTTAAACCTGTTCTTAATATTCTCTGTCAGTTTTATAAGAAATTGTGCTGCTACCCAGTTGCCCAAAACCTGTGGCATTCTATTGATTTTTTTTTTTTAGATGTAAATCTAGAAAAGCACTGACAATGGACTGCTGCCATGCTGATGGCTGGATTTATCTTTGCAGATTGTATTTCCACAGCTGCCAGTTGAGATAGTTCTTTTCTACATAAAGCGGCTCCAGAGTCAAGCACGTGCTTGGGATTTTTACTTAGACTTGTTAACACTTCCTACTTGGAGTTTCAAAGCATATAGGGAATACAAGATGTGCTGTGTAAAAGGGTGATATTTTAGTTTTTGTATCTTTGGAGATAACCTGTTGTGAATGAAATTGGTGTTTTAAGTAAAACTGGGAAGGCTGTTGTCAACAATAATTTTGACATCTCTTATGTTCTATTGTAATAAGAAAGCAGAATAGGTAAACAGAACTAGGTGGTCAGAATTCTGTTAACATGAAAACAAGTATAATTTTCTTTATGTTGAAAATAGCAAACGAAAATCCTGAACAAATAGTTTAAAGACCAGTCTCCTAGACGGTTGCTTGTTTGAAAAGGTAGTCTTGGGTGAAGTGGAAATGAATTGGGATTGCAATAGTCAAGCCAGGTGCTGGTGGCTCACACTTGTGATCCTAGGAGGCTGAGATCTGAGGATTGTGGTACAAGCCAGCCCAGGCAGGAAAGTCCATGAGACTCTCTTATCTCCAATAAACCACCAGAAAAATGGAAGTGGTGCTGTGGCTCAAGGCACTAGCCTTGAGTTGAAGCACTAAGGGACAGTGCCCAGGCCCAGAGTTCAAGCCCCACAACTGACAAAAAAAAAAGAAAAAAGAAAAGAAAAGAAATTAATTAGTGAGTAGAATAAAAACATTTCAAAAACTTATCATGTTAGTTTGGCTCATATAAGAGCTATTAGAAATGTTAAAGAATAAAAATTGGCACATTTTGTTTAGCTGTTGAGCTTTTTAAAAGGCTTTTCCAAAGAATTTCATTGCATCAACAACAGTCAATCCTGAGAGAAGTCAGCTGACCTAGAGATTGGAACTCATGAATGGGGGCTGCCATTGTAGCATTTCCTAGCCCACTCTGGTCATGACCAGCATTGTGCTTTTGCCAGGGGGTATAGATGTAGATTTATGCCTCAGGCTCTTTCTCACATTAGAGGCTCTTTTAATTAATGAATCAGACTAGTATAAAACCTGTTTCCTGTTCCCTACTGATTCTGCATTTTTTTGATGTGAGATGATAAATAGTATCTTTAAAGATGTGTTGTGAAAATCACCAAATTGTTTAGTAAAGCAAATTAAAATAAAGGGTTTAAGCCAGGTGCTGGTGGCTCATGTCTGTAATCCTGAGCTCTGGAGGCTGAGATCTGAGGACTGTTATTTGAAGCCAGCCAGAACAGCAAAGCCCATGATACCTTATTTCCATTTATTCACCAACAAGACAGAAATGGAGCTGTGGCTCAAGCGTAGAGTGCCATTCTTGAGTTAAAAAGGTAAGGGACAATGCCCAGACCCTGATTTGAAGTCCTAGTACTAGCACCAATACATTACAACAAAATAAAATGTGCATGACTACGATTTCAATATTCCTCCAGTATTTATATATAGATGAGAACAAATTTTAAGACCTTAGGAGACCAAGTGTTTCAGGTATCTCAGACATTGCAGCTTTGCTTGGTATTACTATTAATATTAAAACCAGTTATGTGTGATTCTAGTAATGTGTGATTATGTATTGTATATAATAATATTTTTATTATTAGAATCATAAAGTTGATTATCTTCTTTGGTATTTTATTTTTAGTTTATTTTTTTCATAATGCTATTATAAAGCAAATATGCACATAGAAGATAACTTAAAGGCTGGGAAGGTGGCTCAGTGGTAGAGTGCTTACCTTGCATGCATGAGGCCCTGAATTCGATTCCTCAGCACCACATAAGCAAAAAGAAAAAAGCCGGAAGAGGCGCTGTGGCTCAAGTGGTAGAGCACTAGCCTTGAGCTGAAGAGCTGAGGGACAGTGCCCAGGCCCAGAGTTCAGGCCCCACGACCGGATTCCCCTCCCCCAAAAGAAAATAAGAGATTTTTAATAGAAAAAATTATTATAGTATTCTGTTTGTATTTTGAAAAATGTAAAATTATATATTATTGACAGCTGCCATGGTTACTTTTCACTTAGGCAAATTATTCCAAGGAAGAGATACCTAGGACATATTTAGTTTATTTGTTCTAGTATATTAAATGTGAATTTATGCCTATAGATATTAAAACTTAAAAACATTTAAGTTGAATTCAATGGAAGAAACAATTCTCATAAAGTTTAAAATTTTTTAATAACTTGTTTTTGGTATTAGAAATAAATTCTCCATATTTACCAGCGTAAAATTAATCTCAGATAGCATTGTTTCCTATTTCCTGTTCAATATTTTCCTTCTGTAAGTGAAACTGTTCATCTTATTGAGTGAAGCTATTTGATGGAGGGAAAGGTTACAAAACAGAGATTCATTAAGTTGTGATGGATTCTTTTAATTTTCCAGTTGTTCAATCTTTAAAGCAATTATTTTAACTTGACTCTTCTCCTCCTTCCCTGCTAATAAAAGAGGCATTTCATAGAGATATGAATCCAGTGTTGGTTATTAAGCATGCTTACAGAAGAGATTTTTTAAATGTTATTTTAGAGCCATCATATTTATCATCATCAAAGTTTTTTTTTAATTTCTCCTTTACTTCCTGTCTGAAACTCTAGGACAAACACAAAGCAAGTTCATTATTCCTTTTAGCAAGTAATTTGATAGGAATATAAGTACAGTAAGTATATTTCATACATTTTTGTTTTTTTGTGGGTCATGGGGCTTGAACTCTGGGCTTATGCGCTGTCCCTGCACTCTTCAGCTCAAGGTGAGTGCTCTACCTCTTGAGCCATAACACCACTTCTGGTTTTCTAATGGTTTATTGGAAATAAGAGTCTCAAGGACTTTCCTGCCCAGGCTGGTTTTGAACCGCAATCCTCAGATCTCAGCCTCCTAAGTAGCTAAGATTACAGGTGTGAGCCACTGGCACCCAGCCATTTCATACATTTTAATCACAGCATTTCAAGCAAATTTCAAGAATTTTTAATAGAATAAATAGATTTTATAGAATAAGTAGGGTTCAATTCTTTTCTTGCATTTCAGCAAGTATCTCTTGTGCTGAAAAAGAATTGACTTGATTTATAATTATCTTACTATTAAGAAGCATATTATTGGGAGCTTACTAGATGCTGATCAAACTAAGTTCAGCCCTTGTCCTCAACGAACTTCCTATCTAATTGGAATATATGTCAATTTATTACAAATAATAAAGTAGGAATTAAATGACTTAATGTTAGACACACAGAAATATTTTCATTTTCTTATGAAGGAAGAAATACTAATCCACCAGATCACTAAGTGTTAGATAATCATCAAACAAATACGAATTCACTTTGTCTATTTTGATCACCTTTTCTGAGAAAATTGCTTTGACATTTATGTTACAGATACAATTATCTAGGTACAAATGCATATTTGACGTAAGACTGACTTGATGGTAGGCCAGGCCTGGAATTCTGCTTCTTATACCTACTCCCACTTATCCACCCACATATATTGGACAAGTGCCTGTTTAAACAGATGGGCCTTGGGCTGTGCTGTCTAAACAGCAAGCCTCTATATTTATTGAGCAAAATACTGGATGAAAATAGAGTATATTGTGTTATTGTGCCCCTGGGCATGGTACTTTGAGTAGAAGCTACTATTTATTATTGCCTTTGTTTGTTGTTGGGAATATTTTTTTTCATTATGAATGAATATGTGAAAATTGAAAGACAACAGATGGAGTCTTGGGGACATGGAAAACCCATAGACAAGAAAGCAGTTCTCTGTCAAATATGAAAATAAAAAATCAGCAGCTGTGGGAAATACCATGTGGTTTTATAAATGCATGGAGCTCAGATTTTTAGAAGTGTTTGGATTAGCCAAAGATACATGGGTTGACCAAAAAATTTCTCTCAATCACCAAAAGTTATGAGAACAATTAGAATTTTCAGTATCTGTCTTTAGGCTTCTGTATCAAGTTACCTGTTGAATCATCGGAAGGCTTAATTTGGGGGCATGTTAAGTTTGGGTTAAATATTAATGCATATTTTTATTATAAACTCTGAGAGATCTGGAGATTCAAGTAGTAGGGTGGCAGGTGATTTTATGACATCAGAGTTGAATTTTCTTTCTGATTGATTGGTGGCACTGCTGCTCTGCTCATTTCTTTGAAGAAAGCACTGAGCAGGGGACATGAGAAGCAATTAAAGAGCTCTGTAGTTTGAATATTACATGAGATCAGATTTGATGCTGTAATATTGACATATTGAAAAAAACTTCCAAGGGCATTTGCTCTCTATGCATTTTTATGATATTCTTTTAATGTTGTAATAATCAGCAAACTGTCATATATTTAACCTAATGGAGCCATGAATATGGGCATTTGTTCTTCAAATGATCCATTATTTATTTGATCGAATCATTAGCTCTGATATTTGCTCCTCTTAAATTATGGCAATACATGGCCCAAGGAAAGCACACAAAAATTTGAGTAAAAGACCTTCACTCCTTTTCCTTGATTTATTTACTTTTTTGTTAATTAACTTTATTCTGCAAAAATCGGAGATCTCTGTTACTACATACTTTGCAAATACTGCTGCAGGTTTCTCTTTATATAAATTATTGTAAAGATACTGTACAAGGGATTACAGTTACATGAGCAAGGTACTGAGTCCATTTCCTATCGAGTGTTGTTACTTCCCACTTTGTTTTTCCCCTACCATCCTTTCCTCCCCACCTCCTCAACTCCTCCTCCTTCATCCTCCCCCCTTAAAGTTGTAAAATTCATTTTCAACAAAGTGTCTTGTATATTTCATTGTTACAATGGGTCATCCTGTATCCTTATTTAGCATTTTGTTATTTCCCCTCCCCAAATTAGAAAAATGTATATATAAGATGCAGGACACCGGAATCAAATACAGTGACAACAGGGGTTATATCATGGGGAAAGAACATACAAAGAAACAAAAAAAAAATCACATAGTACATTATAAGTGCATTAACAAGAACAGAAAGAAAGATAAAATCTCTTGTGTCCTATCTTGGGGTTCATTTTGCTTAACATCAGCTTATATGGTCATATGTATATAGCTTTTTACTTCTTCTGCTTATCCTAGACTATACTGGTTATTGCTGCAGGATTTTCTAAGTGTCATAAAATAATATATACTGAGATACATAAGAATTTTGTGGAATAAAGCTCAGAAGAGTATATATTGAATTCCATTTTCTACTCATTTAAATAAATATCATATTGTTTAATACTTGCATGATAACATATTATCAAAAATTTGCCGTAGATTCTTCAGAAAATTTGATTTCTTAAATGAAGTCCAAATGGAATTTTCTTGTTCTTATAAGGATTCTATGAATATATGGGCTACATTTTGTATAAATAAGAATGTTTAGTACTGATTTCTTTGCCCCAAATAAAAAGACAATACAAAAAATAATAAACCTGTTACTATTTAAGCTTGAGTTATCTTATTGCAAAATATTTCAAGATAGTTTGATGGTATTTAATTTAGATTATCACTATATTTTTCTGTTATGTTCTTTGAAATCACAACATTACCTAAATAACATTTTTCTATCTCTACTGGATAAAATGGAACACTCAGAAGATTAAATTAGATATAGAGGGAGAATAAGAGAATCTCTCGTGTGCACACACACGCACGTGAGCACATGCAAACACACACAGAGTAAATTTTTCAGCCTCCATGTATTTGTATATTTCCTGTTTTCTCTTGTTATTAACTTCTAGTTTTATTCTATGTGATCTGACAAAATACAAAAAATCATTTCAATTGTATTGTGTTCATTAAGACGAGTAATATACTAAGAAGTCATTTATTTTGTAGAAAGTGAGATATTCTGTAACTATTGGGTGTAATATTCTATAGTTGTCTATTAAGTTCACTTAGTCTAATTCTGATTTTGTTGCTGTTTTTGATATCTTTTGTCTATATGTCCTCCTGTGTTGACTACAGTAAGGTATTAAAGGCACACACTATTTGTAAAAAAAAAAAAAAATCTCAATGCATCCTTAATTTTCTTAGAGCACAACATATGATAAAAGTACTGAAGGGAAAAGAAAAATAGTTAAATATCTTAATTTTCATGCTACCACAGATTGTAATAGAGACTGTCATTATATGAAAAGACATTTTTTCTGTATTTATATGAGATGCATAATCATTACTAGTTATTTTCTTTAACTATTCTTGCATTTCATATATTGTATAGATTACTCATTGTTTTTTCTTTTCTTTTAAACAGCAAATGCCAGTCTTCTTGGAGGAGGTGGTGGTAAGTCCTGACATTATTTAACTTAAATTACAGTTTTATTATACCATAAAATAATCAGGTTGAAGAAACTCATTCTTGTTGTGGCTATGAATTGCAAAAATAATTACATTCCAGGAAGTAGTTATGATAGAAAGATCTTCAGTTTGTCTAAATATTATTTTTCACTGCCTTAAAATACGTTCAATACTTTTTTTTTCTTGTCAAACTCTGTATCTGTATGATTGGCATAAGATGCAGGAGCTCTGATCTATTGAGTTGAACATATATTTGGTGGGTGATAGTCACTTCCAAAAGGAATTCTGAAAATACATTTGTGGGTTATGTTTTTCTTTCCATAACATTTTATAGCCAGAGCACTTAATATAGCACCTACTTATTTGCAAAATAAAGATTTTAATATTGACACTTTTGGGGGAGTGTGGCTTGAGCTGGAAGAGAACAGTGATCAAGGTGAGAAGGGAGATTTCTTTACTGTGAATCTTTCTAGTATAAATCGCATAACTAATTATATTGGCTTTGTAGGTTAGAAAGATGAATTTTTTCTTTTTGCCAGTCCTGCGGCTTGAACTCAGGGCCTGGGCACTGATTCTTGTGCTTCTTTTGAGCCATAGTACCACTTGCGGCTTTTTCTGTTTATGTGGTGCTGAGGAATGGAACCCAGGGTTTCATGAGTTCTACGCAAGCACTCTACCACTAAGCCACATCCCTAGACCAGACCAATGCATTTGTAGACCCTGGAATATATGGTAGGGGATTAAAAATTACATAATAAATAGGTTCTTTAAAAAAAGTACAAGGTCCTAATGGGTATGAATAAGTTTGGCCCATCATTACCTCTCTCTTTTCTTCTTTCCCTTACTGTCTTGTTCTTGTCTTCACTGTACACACACACACACACACACACACACACACACACACACACACACACACACACATCTCAAAGAAGGGGAACTGTGTAAAACTGTGCAGAACTGTGCAGAAGTTTTCATAACCTTAGGTTTTAGTGACATTATTATTTAGAAATTAGAATTTTAATCATTGCTTCTCTATACTATCAATTGATTTTTCAGTAGGATCTTGGGAGCAGGGATAATAGAAAGTTTAAACTAGAAATTGCTCTTTTTTTGCCGGGGGGGGGGGGGGGTTTGGTCGTGGAGCTTGAACTCTGGGCTTGGGCGCTGTCCCTGTGCTCATCAGCTTAAGGTGAGCGCTCTACCACTTGAGCCACAGCTCCATTTCCTAGAAATTTCTCTTCATAGTATCCTATGTTCTACAACAAAGGGTGAAGGATTTGAAGTCAGACTTGTGTGAGCATCAGGAAAAATTTACCTTGTATCCTCAACCCTTTCCTTTAAAAATGCAATTGCTATGCAATATTATATGGGGGATTAATAGATGTGTCTTTTCTTCTCTCTTAAATTATTTTATAAAATAACAAGCAAAATCTTCAAGATCTTTTATTAAAAAATAAGTAAAATCATGATTTTGCTTGTTGTCTCTTGTTTTTGTAGGAACTTAAAAGGAAATACTTCCTTTTGAAGGTGGATTTCAAGTAATTTTCCTCTCTAAGTTCCTCATAATTCACGAGGAAATTACTGTTAAAACAAATTGTCCATAGTGGTGATTTTCTTATAGGACAATATTAGTATTTTTAAGAAACCTGATTAATACTGTCACTGCCATAAAGGAAGGTTTAAATTGAGACTACATAGACACGTTAATCAAGTTATAAAAACAGACAAATTAAGCAAGACAATTAATTTATTGCTTTTGCTTATTTTTAAAATGTGACTTGACTAATTATGTTAGTTAAAAATCACTTAAGCCGCTTGTAATAAAAAATGTAGGCTAAAAGACATTAAAACATAATTGCGTAAAAGAAGTCTAGAGAGAGAGATCGGAATGATTGGTCATTAATTCTGTGGTGTCACCTGCTGCAGAGTTCTTACCATGGCACCCATCCATGGCATAATACTTTTACTTTTCTGTGATTCCCTCCTATTGTATGCCTTCTACCTTAGAGAATTATGAGGGCTGCTGGCACTCTAGCCATCAAGGATATAGTGCACGATAAGAAGAGTAGGAAAGGTGAAAAATTGTGGGTACCCCCTCTCTAAGGAGAGTCTGTTTTCCAGATTTCCCTGGAATACAAGAGTAACCTTGAACTTGAGCAAATATTTATTCCTGTCATAGTTTTTGTTTGTAGGAAGCAATATGCTCATTTAAAAAAAATAAAGGAGGGGGGGAGGCTGGGAAGGGATGTGAAGGGTAAACAAAGGAGGAGGCTGCAATGCTTAGTAAGAAATGTACTCATTATCTTGCCCATGTAATTGTAACCCCTCTGTACAGTATGTTCACAAAAAATTAAAATTAAAATTAAAAAAATAAAGGAAAGGAAAGGAGAAGTTGGTGTTATGTTCGCTAAGGAGAAAAGTGGGAATGAAGGCTGAGATACACAGCAGCCCTGATGCAGACCATGGTGATTGCTTTTAAGTGGCCCCCTGCTTTTTGTCTGTATATATGCATAGTTGGTGTATGCAGAACTGGTTCCAGTGACTGGGTTGATCTGTGTAGTTCTTCTATCCTATGTGAAGGGAGACATCATGAATTTTCAGCAATGGTAAAACCTTCAGAAGTAGGCCACTTTAGTTTTCCGTTATCTGAAGTATATAATTTATTGCCCTCCTCCAGATGGCTGATTTTGCTAGCTTTGCCATAATTTCTAATTCCTGAATTCTAAAATTAGTAATTTAGTCCCAACATGAAGATAAATTACAGGTATTTAAGATGGTTTGATTTCTCTCAGTAAAGTAAGTCATTGACAGGTTTAAATTCATTATATACTTCTAGAGTTGTTAAGAGTGTTCTGAAATACAAGCTTGGTTTTGGGAAAGCTACATTTAAAAATTAAATTTAAGGAATATTTTTATTTGTCTCTGCACCAGTTTTTTAAAATCATATGTATGTGTGTGTTTATTTTCATATATGCAGTATGGGCACTTGATTTTAGGACTTATGTACTCTACCAACTTGAGCCATGCACCTGATACTTTTTGCTTTATTTTATTTGTCAGCAAGGGCCTCATGCTTTTTCTTGGGGCTGGATCTGGGCTGCAATCCTCCTATTTCTACCTCCAGTATATCTATATTGCTATGTCTGATTTGTTGTTGAAATTGGGGTCTCCTTAAGTTTCTGCCCTGGGTTGGCCTCAAACTATGTTCTTCCCATCTATGCTTCACAAAGGGGAGATAGATATGTGCTTATAGGTATATGCTACCAAACTCAGAATTTTGAACTTTGGATTCTAGGACAAATCTTTCTAGTCCTGTCAGTGATTTTTACGAAATAACAAGAAATAATCATCCAATAAGGAGTGCTTAAATTCGTGCATTGCTCTTGGATTTAATCAACTTGTTCTATTGAATTAGATGAATATCACTTCAGGAATTCTACAGTGAATAATTCTATCATACAATTTGATCAAGAAAATTTGACACCACACACAAAAATAATAATTGAGCTTTAAGTGACATCTTCAGGTTCTCAGGGCTTTCTCTCAAGTTCTATATGTACTACCATACTTGATTGTGAAATCTGACAAAACCCTATATATAAAACTGTATGATACATAAAAATTTTCACTTCATTATTCTCTTTTGGGTGTTACTATGCCAAGAAGTGTCTGGAAAGAATGGTCACTACTGTAATCTAAGTTCTGATTCTGAAGCACAAGAATTACTTGACATTGGTGCAAATATTTTATCTTTGGAATACAGATCAATTGTGTGTGTGTGTGTGTGTGTGTGTGTGTGTGTGTGTGTGTGTGTGTGTGTGTGTGTGCAGTGATACAGGGCTTGAACTCAGGATTGTACACTCTCACGTTACTTTCTCATTCAAGATTGGCATCTATACTTGAGCCACACACACCTCCATTTCTGGCTTTTTGTTTGTTAATTGAAGATAAGAATCTCTTATTTTTGTTTGCCCAGGCTGGCTGTGCACCTGGATCATCAGATCTCAGCCTCCTGAGTAGCTCAGATTACAGGAATGAGCCACTAGCGCCCCATGAGGTCATGCATTCTATTACCTCAGTTTTTTAAAAAATATATTTATTCAGTTATTTATATTTGTATTTATCTAAGTTGGAATCTAAGCTTTTTTATTGTTACTGACTCTGATTTTGGTGCAGACCCATAAAACATTTTGAGCCTTTTATTCAAAGAAGACTATTTTCTATATACTTTTCTTTAATACTAACTACACATGTAGACTTTTCATATAGCTTGTTTCATATACATTCACATTGTTTTTCTAGTTCAGTGTTTTCTTTTTTTTTTTTTAATTGTGAAAATACCATACAGAGGGGTTACAATTACATGGGCAAGGTAATGAGTACATTTTTTATCAAGCATTGTTGCCTCCTCCTTTGTTTTCCTTTCCCATCTCTTCCCATCTCCCTCCTCACGTCACCCCCCTCTTTCCCCTTACCCACCCTCCGGCCAAAGTTGTAAAGTTCATTTTTTGACGTAATGTCTTGTACATCTCATTGTTGCAATGGGTCCACCTGTATCCCTATTACCTCAGTTTTATTGTTTGTAGTCTGCAGTAATAGACATGGTGGTGTGGTCCCATCCACTTAGTCATTCTGTTAAAATGCTTGAGAATGTTGGCAATTTGCCTACACTTCTTATATATGTTAAGGATAATCACAGACACATGCTAATTTCTTAAGGGTTTATACAGCTGATAATAAATGACTAAATTCTGGTTTCCAGGGACCTTTTAAAGTAATGATAGAGATCTTTGAAGTTCTAATAATTTTTATAAGCTTTCTAGTTTTACTACTAGAACTATCTTCATAGCTGTTCCGCATATTGAAAAAAATACATGCACTGGCAAATTCTCTTTTCTCATTTGTCTTTGTTAGTCAGAATAGGCTATATAATGTTATGACAACAAATAAAACAAAATAATATGCTATAAGAAAATATGATTCACATCTTGCTCCCATTTCAGTGTAGATAGGATTGTCAGCTTTCTTAATCTGTCTGTTGTACAGATAGTGACAGAGACCCAGGCTGTTTCTGTGTCTTCTAGCTTAAAGAATGTGATACATGGCTACAAAGGGTATCACAGAGTTCAGAGAGAGAGAGAGAGAGACAGAGAGAGAGACAGAGACAGTGACAGAGAACTGAGTTATCTTAAAACATGTACTTATAAATAATGGGAATGACATGTCACTACTGCTTGTCCCAGTGGTCAGAATTCAGGAAAGTTAGCATCCAGCCTATCTGCATGGCAGGCTAGGGAAATGGAATATTTAAGAATCCCTGCCCAGGAACTGGTGGCTCATGCCTGTATTGCTAGCTACTTGGGAGGCCAAGATCTGAGGATAGCAGTTTGAAGCCAGCCCTGGTAGCAAAGTCTGTGAGACTTTTATTTCCAATTAAGCAGCAAACAACAGCAACAACAACAACAACAACATCAGAAGTAGAACTGTGGCTCAAGTGGTAAAGCACTAGACTAGAAGTAAAAAAATACTCAGGGACAGGACTTAGGCCCTGAGTTGAAACTCCAAGACCTGCCCCTCTCCCACCCCCCCAAAAAAGAAAAAAAAATTCTCAAGAAGAGGAAATCATATGGTAAATATACAACATTATTTTTGCCAGAGTTCTCACATCATACCAATGTTACTGCTTTTTATTGGCAATGGTATTTTCACGGTCCAGGAAGATAAGACATAGGGATTCTTGTTTACTTTCTTCAAGATATAGAGTTATATAGGGGGCAAAATTGGGCTGGAAAGCTGAAGTTCTTGACTTCCACTTCAATGCTCTTTACCTTTTACACTGATTCTTACTCTACTGCTTTTCTTTAATCTGCTTTAGCTACACCAGGGCAGGTGAATGAGAGGTCTGGAAATCCTGCAGTTAAGATGTGGGTGATGCTTTCCTTGCTTATTTTTTGCACCTCAAGCTATGCTGATAATTTGAAAGTACACACAATATCACTGGCCCTCAGTACCTTTGTATTACTGCTTCAGATTCCATCCCCTCTCTTAGGCATTTGAACTTTAGTCTTAGAAAATTATTTTAAAAGTGTGTTCATTCACCTGTAGTAAGGATGCTTTCTATACACAAATCCTATGATGCTGGCTGTTGTAGGGTGTATAATAAAAGAGGAAAGAAACACAACCAGGGGGAAAAACCAAGAGCTTTTCTGATTTTTACACAGTAAATAAGAACAAAATTTGTAACCTTTTGCTTTAGATAATACCATGTCTCTTTCTATTATGAAATGATTAAAATAAAGCCAAAATCTATACATTGAACCCAAACTGAACATTGTTTAAAGAATTTCCTTTCTTTCCAGTCTGTCAAAGTACCTGAGGTATAATGTTAGGCATTTACTATGACAGTTCCTGACAGAATACAAATTATTTTTGGGTTTTGTGCACATAATTTTGTATGACTGCTGATTTAATCATATGTGCATTTGCATATATAATAAAAACCATGTGAAACATATATTTCTATCAGCACATAATTCTATACCTTGTTTTTGAGGCAGTTGTTTGGCAGATTAATTTTAAAAGCTCTTGGTGTGTGTAAGAATTGCTAAAGGAAGAACAAACACTCAGCCACAGATGGAATGCATGGAAAGCCATTTGTGTAGAATGAAATCTTGGCACACAAAGCAGAAAGCTTTCTGCTCTCCTCATGCCTCTTTAAGAGAGCCCAAAGATGGGCTATTTCAGTGGCCTTAGGTTAGTGGCTGATCTTCTGAACTTGCAACAACTTTACTAGCAAAGAGAATTCCTTCAGCCTGTTTGTTATTAAGGTCCATTTAGACATTAAGGCAGTTTGTGTGAGATACAAAAATGCATTCTCGAAAAGGGGTGAAATCGTAACTATTTTCTGTCACAGCTTAGACACTGGCAATGTATCTCCATCAATAACACACATTGATTTCTATACACAGACACACATATGCATATGTTCATCATTCATCAACAGATTTTTTTTTTTTATCACACAACTACCGTGTGTCCATTGCAACCTCTTTCCTATGGCCAGTTATGGCCCCTTTCAGTTGAATAATCAGAGATAGCATCTTAACCAATAAGCCTGACACGGTGATGTTTAGCTACGATCTTACTTACATAGGAGGTATAATAAATAGGAGGATCAAAGCCTAGGTTGACCTCAGACAAAAACAAAAGATCCTATCTGAAAAATAAGCAAAAAGTGATCGGGAAGCATGACTCAAGTAGAAGAGTACTTACTTGCCTAGCAAGCACAAGCCATGAGTTCAAACTCAGGTACTCCCAGAGGCAGAACAACCATCCTGAAGAGTATTCTGGGCCCAAAACATTTCAGTAGGTACTCAGAATTCTTACCATGAAGAACAATGTATATAAAGGAGACTTGAATGCGCTTCAAAGTTCAAACTTTCAAAGAATTATTTAAGGCCGGGTGCTGGTGGCTCACGCCTGTAATCCTAGCTACTCAGGAGGCTGGCTCAAAGCCAGCCTGGGCAGGAAAGTCCGTGAGATTCTTATCGCTGTGGCTCAGGTAGTAGAATGCTAGCCTTGAACTGAAGAGCTGAGGGACAAACAATGCCCAGGCCCAGAGTTCAAGCCCCACAACCAACAAAATAACTAAATAAATTACTTAAGCCTGGTGCCTTCTCACGCTCCTTTTACATACAGAATGGGTTTTCCTGGGTATATCTCATTCTAAATCAGTACTCAAAAAGCCCTACAGTGATTCTGTTTCATTCTTGTTAAACCTCCAGATATGGCCAAGTTTCGGGCATGCAGAGAGGAATCTAGGATAGCGACCAGCAAGAGGGATGAAAACCAGGTATCAGGGGTTAAGGTGTTGGATCAGGAGTGTTGGACTTGCCCTTCATAGGGTTTTGTTAACCATGGCTTTTGTAGTGAGTTAATTAATTGGTCCATGCTCAGCAGGTGAAAAGGCTCAGCCATGGGCCTAGGGATTTCTAGTTCTCTCTCCAGCCTGGGAAAACACCATGGTAAGAGAAACCCGGGGACTCTGGCCTTTTGGTGCCAGCAGGGAGCAGAGCTGTGGGAAGGGATGTGATGCTAAATTGTAGAGCTGAAATCTTGACTATCTCAGGGGAGATTGATTCTGGACACTGCAGGTGATCAGGAGGCCTACAGGTGAGAGCGCAGAAGGAAGGGAATGTAGGAATCAGGAGTCAGGAGAGGTCTGACAATATTCAGTTAGACATTGAACCAACTCATCTTTATCTTTCTTACGTTCTTCCATTTTTCTGTTATGCATTAATTCTTGTGTACTGATTTTAAAATTGAAGGAGAAAAGACCCTTAGAACTCACTGTAGTCAAAGGTGTGTCTATTTATTCCTTCGGTTTTCCATATCTTATGTGGCTCCACAGTAACCCAAAATGGGGATGTGTCCTTGAGAACCACTTTTATAAGCATATTGATTTTGGCACTAAGAATTCCACTTCATTCTTCGGTGCTGTCTTCATTTACTTCTTCCTCAATTGGAGTTCTAACATAGCATGTAGGGAGAAGTGAACTGGGCAATTCTGAATTATCACCAATCTGATGAGATCCTAGAAGTCCAGTCACAGACACTGTGGCCCACAGAGAGACCCACTGAGAACATGTTTGATTTATGTAATCCAGTGTTGCTGCAGCTCTGTCTCTGGCTAAAAGTCATATTTGTGTGTGTGTGTGTGTGTGTGTGTGTGTGTGTGTGTGTGTGTGTGTCTGTGTGTGTGTGTGTGTGTGTGTGTGTGTTTTGCAGAAAGTAAAGTATAAAGATAAATGGTAGAATTAAGATACAGATAATTTTCAAGCACATTAAGGAGTTGAAAGAATTTGTCTGTACATCCATTTGTCCTCCATCAGCACATCCTGATTTCCCTTACAGTATCATATTAGATTACAAAGTGAAAATGAATTCAATGTTCAGTAGTAAGTAAATTAATGTGTTAAGTCAATTGAAGTGTTTTTCCTCAATGGAATAAAACATAGACATGCAAACGATCACATTCCAAACTAAGAGAAACCTTGAATTTAGTGATAAGAGGAAATAGAAGACTAGGATATTGTACATTTTTAATATTGTATAACAATTAACAAACAAAAAGGACCATAAATCAATATGAAAGTGAAAGATACTTAATCTGTGCATGGTAGTATTTGTTGATTGTTGGGAACTAGTAGAGTTTGAATGTAGAGCCTCTGTGCTTACGAGGCTAGCTTTTTACCATATGGGCTATGCTTTTAGATACATTTTAGATATAGTGTCTCACTTTTTTTTCCAGGCTGGCCTGTCTATGATCTTCCTACCTATGCCTTTTGTGCAACTGTGGTTACAGTTGTACACCACTACAACCAGCTTGCTTTAAAAATTAATTTTCTCTTCTCTCTTTTGATTAAAGTTGTTATGGTATTGTTTATTCACTACTCAAAATCGTTACATGTAGTATGTTTAGCTAAAATTATTCAACAGGACAGAGAGCAAATAGTAATGTCTTGTGTTTTAAGTAACTATATATTTGGTATTTTCCATCATTTGGAGGAATGGATAAAATGCAGTTACTGCCCTTTAGAGGTACACACTATGTTGGCAAACAAAACATCTCCATGAAAGAATAACAATATGACAAACAAACATGATGCAATGTACAGTTCTCAGATTCCTTGTCTGTGATCCCAGGCTCTGTTTCATGCTCACCATTTGCTAGTTAGTTGAGTTATTTCTATCTGCCTCAGCCCTTTATTTCTGGTGAGCCTAAAGTATTTCCTGCCTTTCAGGTCCACATGAAGATTAAATGAATTGACACAAGTTAAATGTTTGGAATACTCTCTGGCACATAGTAAATACTCAACATTATGAACTCTTATTACTATTTTAATATTAATGTAATGACAATGGGATTCTGTAAAAATAGTTTTTTATTTAGAAAAACTTCAAATTAATATATGAATATACACACATTTTCATGTGTATATACATATATGTATATAAGAGCAATATATATTTGGATATAAAAACAGAAAATTTTACTTCAACCTAATAGAGTCCCTTAAAAATCTTAATTAGTTAAAATAATCTAGCTAGAAAACAGGAGAAAAAACACATTTCTAACTTAAAATATTTAGGACTGTTTTAGGATGCCGATTGCTTTCTTTAGAAAGTCTTATACTTTCTAAGATTTTAGCAGTGGTACTTCAGTTGTGGAAATTTATGGCAACTGTGTGAATTTGCTCATGGTTTGCATCTGGTCAGGATATGTGATCAGATTAAAAGCAGGTTCTCGTTAAGTCTAAGTTAATTGCCAATAGAAAACCATATAGAAAATATTTCTTTGGCTTAGTGAATAAATTCTGAAAATACAAATGTCTGTTGTGTCATTTCATGGTAAATAGGAATACAAGTATTTCTAATGATTAAAAAGAAACATACAAATTTAGTGGCTTATATCAAAATCTACAAACTAAAAAGAGAAATGTTTATTTTTGAGCCTTTAACTAAGGTGAGTTAGAAAAATTGAGATAGAAAAATGGTCAGTTTAAAAATTTCTCTCTCTCTGAATCCTTACGTCATTAAATGAGAATAATTTAGATCATTTACAAGACAATGATGGGAATGATGGAATGATGGAGTGACTCTGGAGCAGGTTTTGACCTGTCTCAGGAGCACCATAATTGGATTGTGTTTATGGAACAAGATGAAGAAGGAGAAGAGATTAAGAGTAGGATACGGTGCTTCCTCTCCACAGCTCTCCAGACTCTGACAGTTTTTACTTATGAGAGTACACAAAAAGCATCTCTCTGGTTCTTTATTCCAGAGTCCTCTCAGTCTTTTTATGAAGTGGAATTTTTTTTAATTGTAGGCATCATGAACTTTTAAAATATGATTGTTATAAAGAACTCTGAAGCTAAAAAGACTTTTTAATAAACTGATGTTACAGGATAAGTAGATGCCTGGCAAACATGTGTAGAATCAGTTCCAGGACTGCAGGTTGAAAATTTGCTGCTGTTTGTGTACGCCTAAAGACATTTTAAACTTAAGCATGATTATTGTGTTCTTTCCTATCTTTTGAGATGTTTGGCAGCTAGAGAATGAAAAACAATTCAGCTCTTAAGGATGGATCTTATAGGAAGGAAGAAAGAGAGGAAGGGAAGGGAGGAAGGAAAGAGAGGAAGTGAGGGAGAAAGAAAAATTGTTATTCCATGTTTGATTTTGTCATTTCCTCTGGGACTCTGTACTCCAACAATTATAAGATACAATAAAATTTTGTTCTATATAGTACTTTTCATGGAACCTCTAACCTAACTTTTTTTCCCAAAATGAAGTAAAGCATTAATTTCTTTCAACTTATTTATTATTTAAGGCATCATACAGTCTGGAGAGGGAAGAGAAGGATTTCAGTTGGCTTTGAAATAAGATGGAGAGTTAATGAGACAGCTTCTCTGGCTGGCAGGAATTCTTGGGGAAGTCAAGAGTAGGGGAGGTGTCAGAAGCAAAAATGAATGTAAATGTATATAGGCAGAGGTAGGAGTATCCATGAAGGCCCGTGAGCTATATATTAGCTAGATCAAGCAAGCCAATTTTTTCCTTTTCTAAAAGTAAGACGTGTTTAAAGACAAATTAAAAATAAGGGGAGTTTCAAGAGAGATTTTTAGAACTTCATAACAAGCAAGCTGTCCTTTGTTTTCCAGTCCATGTGGAAGCATCCCCCATCTGTCATGTGGAGAGAAAAAGTGTGGGTGCTGACACTGTCAGGGAATGAGATGTAGTGTGCAGATACTAACAGGGCCTTGGAAGTGGGAGATGAGAAGAATTTGAAGAGTATAGGAGCCGTTAGGACCAAATTAAATTATGAAATGAAAGAAATACTGGCTAGGAAAAGTGGAGGGAGGGAAAAGTAAAATCCTACCACAAGAATTCTAATTGCTTATTTGGAAAGGAATAGAGGCTTATGATTTCAGCTGTGCCTCACAGAAGCTAGGAAATAGCTCAAAAGTCAGGTTTCTTGGTGGATTAAGCAGGGATTCCAGTCACTTTGTCCTGTCTCTGCCATGAGTATACATGTTCTTGATCTGAGCAGAAACTCTTGTCTCACCCAAGTTTATCCTATCATGCTTCAAATTTATATAGTAGCTGGAGGTGAAAGATCAAAGCTGAAAAAGGAGATCTTTGAAGGGTAATGCCTTTCCTAATTCATGTTTACTTTTAGAGGGTTTTTTTTTTTCCGCTCTGTCTTGATTTCATGGCCAAACTATGTGTGGAACAAGAACTCTAAATTGTTGTGCCATCTGCATACCTGACATCACACACAAATAAAAGTAGATGATGGAATTTCACCTAAGGTCTGATTATGCCCAGGGAGACATCACAGGCTCCAAATGCCTGCTTTTATCTTATGCATCGAGAAGCCCATTCAGACTTTCAAGGCTCTGCCAACTTGGCAAGAAGGCAAGTTGGCAAGTTTCCCATGCTGGGTTTGTTTTAGTTTGAAGGTTTTGAAGTGGGCCTAAGTCTGGTGAGTGAGGCAGGGATAGGGGCTGTGTGGAGTCCTTGTGAGGTCTCTCATTTGTTGACTGTAGGCTTTCCATCATCATTCCTTCACAGAGGTATTCCCTTTGTTTTTCTGTTCCTTGAAAGATATTTTAAATAATTCCCAGTTATCACATGAATCTATAAATTCTCTGAGAAAATGCCTGCTTAGACAAAGAACTTCAGAAGTACATGGCAAAAGTTTAAACAGTACCTAATTGATGGAATTTAAATGCTGTATAATACTAATTAAATAGTTCTGCTAATAAAAAATCCTTAAAACCTCTTTCAGTTTTCTTTAATCTCTCTGTAATTTTTTTTCCTTAAGACCCCTTAAACTGTGAATTACATGAGTTAGGTAAGGGGAAAACATCAAATTAATTTCCCAGATCTCTTGACATAGATGAAAAATTTCCAGGTTTATATCTAATTGTATGTGGCACTCTTTTTACCACATGGCTTCTTTTTTTTGTGTGATTATTATTTTTTTCCCTACAGAGGAGTTACAATTACACAGACAAGGTAATGAGTACATTTTTTATCAGGCATTGTTGCCTCTTCCTTTGTTTCCCCTTCCCATCTCCACCCCCCACAAAGTTGTAAAGTTCCTTTTTCGACATAACGTCTTGTACCTCTCATTGTTGTAATGGGTCCACCTGTATCCTATTTAAACAATTTGTTTTTTCTCTTCCCCTCCACAAATTATACATAAAATACAGTAAAAACGGGTGATACCATGGGGGGAGGGATATACAAAGCAACAAAGAAATCATCTTATAAATATGTTAGAAACAATTGCAAGAAAGAAAAAACATTTGAATGCTTATCTTGGGGTACATTTGGCCTTATGGGGTTCATTTGCCTTATCTGACTGTTTCTTTCTTTCTTTTTTTTTTTTTTTAGGTTCGGTCGTGGGGCCTGAACTCTGGGCCTGGGCGCTGTCCCTTAGCTCTTCAGCTCAAGGCTAGCGCTCTACCACTTGAGCCACAGCACCACTTCCGGGTTTTTTTTCTTTTTGCTTATGTGGTGCTGAGGAATCGAACCCAAGGCCTCATGCATGCAAGGCAAGCGCTCTACCACTGAGCCACCTTCCCAGCCCCCTGACCGTTTCTCATATCTAAAATATACCTGGAACTCAAAAAATTAAATCCCCCAACAACAAATCCTCAAAGAAACAACTGCCCAATAAATAAGTGGGCTAAAGACTTAAAGAGAAACTTCACTGAAGAGAAAAGAAGGATGGCCAATAGACCCATGAAGAAATGCTCAACCTCCCTAGCCATAAAAGAAATGCAAATCAAAACAACATTGAGATACCACCTCACCCCACTTAGAATGGCTATAATCAAGAACTCTAATAACAACAGATGCTGGAGGGGATGTGGACAGAAGGGAACCCTACTGCACTTCAGAAAGTAGTATGGAAGTTCCTCAAAAGACTCCACATAGAGCTCCCTTATGACCCAGCTGTCCCACTTTTGGGCATTTACCCAAATGATCACAAACAAGACCATACTAAAGCTACCAGCACAACTATGTTTATTGCAGCATTATTTACCATAGCTAAGCTATGGAACCAACCCAGATGCCCCTCAGTAGATGAATGGATCAAGAAAATGTCATATATATACACAGTGGAATTCTATGCCTCCATCAGAAAGAATGACATTGCCCCATTTGTTAGGAAATGGAAAGACTTTGAAAAAATTATATTAAGTGAAGTAATCCAGGCCCAAAGAAACATAGGTCCCATGGTTTCCCTTATTTTCAATAACTAGTATATGTCTGAGACAACCACATGGCTTCTTTAAAGTAAAATTTCCCTGTACAGAATTTGAAGACAAATGCTGTGAGAGTAAGGATACAGTTGAAACTTCCTAAATACTAAATGCTTGAGCTTGTTTGATTTGACAAGCTTAGTTCATTTCTCTATAAATGAAGTCATATTAGGACAAAGTTTTAATGAATTTTTCAAATATTGTGCATCTGAAGTAATCTCTGTGTCGTCTAGTGTTTCTATGTAAGTCACCATTAGATTCTTCTGGTTCCTGTACCATGAGATACTTTAAAATTATATATCTTCTTTTTCTCTTTTAAGAAAAGAAAATCACTTCCCTCAATTCTATGCTATTGTTATTTCAACTTTTATGATACCCTTACTCAGGGCCTTTCAATATAGCTCAACTTTTACTGCCTTTCTACTTTCCTAAGTGCTTTAGAGATCTCTATCTTACTGGCCTTATCTTGTAAAATGTCTTATTACTCTTTTGTTACTTCCTGAACGAAAAATATGTTTCTTGCTTCATTATGTTATGATAGACCTTGGAGCAAAAGAGAAACTTGAGTTTCTCTAAGGACTAGCATAATAAGGTACAGACATCTAGAAATCCACTGAAATGTGAGCTTCCCATAAATAATAGGGAATTATCACCAAGAAATAGCTACTCAGCTGGATTATATTTCCCGTTTTCCCTTGAATCTACCTTCCTTCTATTTTTCAGCAATCAAATATTGGAGAAAATTATTTGTGTTTCTTTTAGGTCTGTTAAGAATCAGGTGTGACTTTATCATGCTTTCTTTCCCAGTCTTCTAGCTGGTTGTAAAAGATGTCATGCCACAGTATTGAAGGGGTTTGAGTTGCTGTGTCACATGTAGGGAAAGAAAATTATTCATCAAGAGAAAAATTTACATTGGACCACTTGAGAGTAGGAAATAAACTTCTGTTAAGTGAACATAACATTGCCCTCAAAAATACAGGAGGAAATCCTGCTTCTTGGCAAAGCAAAAGGCTACCAATTCTGCAAACCAAGAAGAACTAGATGAAAAGATGCCCTACTATGTTGAATGATATGAAGACCTTGTAAATAGAAGTCTCATCTACCAAAAGGCCTAGGTTACAATGTATGTCTTCCATGAAGTGGTGACTCCAACAGACTGGTCTCTGCTGGAGGATTTTCCGCTGCGTACGAAATCTACTTAAAGAAATACTCAAGCAAGAGAGTGAAAGGGTATTCATACTTTATTTAAGAATATTCTTGCCAGGTGCTGGTCATGCCTATGATCCTAGCTACTCAGGAGACTAAGATTTGAGGATCCTGGTTCAAAGCCAGCCAGTGCAGGAAAGTCCATGAGACTCTTATCTCCAATTAACCACCAGAAAACCAGAAGTGATACTGTGGTTCAAGTGGTAGAGTGTTCATCTTGAGCTTAAGAGCTCAGGGACAACACCCAGGCCCAGAGTTCAAACCCCATGACCAACAAAAAAAGAAAAAGAAAAAAGAAAAAAAATATTCTTGATGATGAAACCATAATTGAACTAGAAGAGTAAACTTCCATTGAATTAGAACTAATGGGGAAGGGGGAGGAAAACTACCACAAAGAGAAAATATTGAAGACGATATCCAGGAAAAACACTAAAAATGTTCTGTATTGAAAATATATTTTATGAAACTCAGTAGATGAGCTATACAAGAAAATAATCTTGGTGCTTGTCACACAGAATTAAAGGCCAACCCTGGCAAAAAACTGTAGTTAACCTCCAAAAGCTGGAAGTGGTGGCTGGTAAAGTGACTCAGTGGTAGAGCGCTTGCCTTGCATGTATGAGGCCCTGGGTTCGATTCCTCAGCACCACATAAGCAAAAAGAAAAAAGCCGGAAGTGGCGCTAGCGCTAGCTTTGAGCTAAAGAGCTGAGGGACAGCGCCCAGGCCCAGAGTTCAGGCCCCCACAACCAGACCCCCTACCCCCAAAAAAAGAAAAAGCTGGAAGTGGAGTTGTGGCTCAAGTGGTAGAACATTAGCCTTGAGCAAAAACATTGGTAACTCTATTTGTAATTCTTGGTTTATATCTTTTACATTATTTTAGAACATTTTTAAAGAAAATATTGTATCTTTATTGTGAAATTTATGATTAATGTTGATTAATGTTGATTTTATTCTCTAGGATTTTTTCTATATCTACTGATAATTAGGTATAATCACTATAGTGAAATGCTCTTGACTTTTATGAATCCAGCTATTTTATTAAGTCATTTCCTATTTGAAATAGAGTCTCATTTCTTCCATATATTTTTTTTACCAGTCCTGTCATTTTAAGGGTCATATTTCACTAGCTAAAACTTCAAAGGCAATGTTAAAATAATAATAGTGAAGCAGCCCCTCTATTTTCTTTCTCATTTGAATGGAAGTGGTTTTAGCCCTTTTACTGCATTTGGATTTATTGTTACATTTATTATTGTTACATTAAAATGCATCTTTCTGTCCCTGTGTCAAGTAGAATTGTAGTGAAGATGTCTGCAGAATATTATCAAATTTCTTTTAGGTGTTTATTGTCATAATTATAATATTTTTTTTATTCATTAGAGTTGGTTGTTATATCTCAAGATACAAAAGAGAAAAAGTCCAGGAGAAATAGGTGGCAAATTTGAGTCAATATTATAAAGTCTAGTTTCTGTTCTTGTGAAACATTCAGCAAATAAGACAGATAAGTCTAAGCATTCCTATTGGTACTACATAGGATATAATTTATATGAAATTATACAGTTAAAACAGGAAGTAAGTCTAACACCAGATATGAGTAAAATATGAATTTCTTAAGTAAGGCTTCTTGGAGAATCAAAAAACTTAACTCTGGAACAATATAGGGCAGATTCACTCATGAAACTGAAAGCCAAAAAAAAATTAACAAATTGAAAATTGAACATATTAAAAGTTATTCACTTCCTGGAAATGAAAATGATGGTGAGGTTTCATAAACAATGCAGAAAGTCATTTGGTCTTCACAAGAATAGACAAAAGAGCCGGGCAAACGTGGCTCACGCCTGTAATCCTAGCTACTGAGGAGGCTGAGATCTAAGGATCATGGTTCAAAGCCAGCCTCAGGCAGAAAAGTCTGTGAGACTCTTATCTCCAATAAACCACTGGAAAAGTGGCACTGTGGCTCAAGTGGTGGAGCACTTGCCTTGAGCTGAAAAGCACAGGGATAGTGCCCAAGCCCAGACTTCAAGCCCCATGACCAAAAAAAAAAAAAAAAAAAAAGAATAGACAAAGACATCACCAAAAAAGTCATAACAATGTAAATGGTTAATCACTAAAATATTTTATCCCAAAAATAGTTGTTGAAATTTTCTCATCCTTTTGTTTGACAGCAAGACTGAAGAGAAAAGTCTCTACAGCCACAATTTTCTGATTTTCATGGACTGAAATCAAGGAAATAAATAAGAGTTCTGCTGCTTAGTGATTTGTTTACTCCTGACAGCATGTGTGTGCAGAACCAAAGGGAACCAGGAGATCAGAAGCAATGGAGAGGTTTTCTGAAGCCAGAACACCATACAACAATTACATAGTTCTTTTAGCAGGTGATGGTGTAGAAAGCCAACTTTCATGCTTTCTTTTGAAGCCTAGCAATAACAACAAAATCAAAAATATTATTAATGATGCTTTGTCATTCTGATATTCTTTACTTTGGCTCTTAGGTACTTGAACTTTTACTTTCAAGTAGAATTGTTTGCTCTTTCTCTCTCTCTCTCTCTCTCTCTCTCACACACACACACACACACACACACACACACACACACACACACACACACACACACACACACACACACACACACACACACACACACACACACACACACACACACACACAACTTGGACTTTAGTCTTGCTGGTTTCTTTTAGCTTTTTTTGTAACCCAGTTGAATTACTTTCATTTATAGGGAATGGCATAGTACACTCTACATACCTCCACATATACATCTCACTTCTTATTCTTATTTCTCAGTCTTCCCTGGTAAATTATACATTTTTTATAACAGTTAAAATAGCACTTTGGGTAACTTTTTTGCCCTTTTTTTTTTTAAAAAAAAAAACTTCCTTATCATACCTGTAGCTTTTACCTGTAATATAAACTTTTGCTTTGTTGTGTCTTGTTTTTGTTATGGAATTATTTATGATTGGTTCTTCCTCTACTCATCCTTCTCCTGGAAGTTCATTTCTTCAATCAAGATATTAACCCCCCCCCCCCCCCCCACACACACACACACTATATCACACTGTCTATTTTACTACACTTTTCCTGGGAAGAACACACAATTAAAGCAGATTGGCTAACTTCATTGCCACACCTCAAGCAGTGTACTGCAAATATTTCTTTCCCCTCAACTGTGTCTTCCAGGTATATTCTAAAATGAATGCTTGCTTCAAAATCTCAAGCAAGTTAGTTGTCACTCTAAGCTTGCAGAAGTGACTTACCACAGAAAAAGCCTCTATTCTTTGTAACCATTCCTCCTTAGAGGCCTTCTCCCCGAATGTAGGTAGATTATCAATCTTTATTTCTTGAAACTCCATCTCTTTTTCTGATGGCCACTTGGTAGAAACAGATGATTAAGTTGATAGTAATAACTAAAGTTTATTGCTAGTTTATTACGTGCCAAGCACTATACTAAGTCCTTTATGTATACATTTAAACAAAACACTCTTATGTCCTATACTTAGTGTTGTCTCCTGCAGACATTTCCTCAGTGATGACTATTATTTTTCTCTTATTTTTTTAAATACCTAGCAACATGCAGGCACACAGTAAGCACTTCATGAATGCCTGCTAGATGAGGGAAGAGCACATATGCGGATGTAATACAATTGGTAATGAGAAGAGCTAGCCTGTTCACAATACTCTTAGTGATAGTTCTTTCAAATATTTGTTTTCTGTTTTGACCTCACCATGGTTCTCTTCTGGAAATTCACCCTGTAGTCAGTACAAGTCTTGCCTGTCTCCCAATATTCATGGATATTTCTAGTCATTGTGATCTGACAGCTAATTATTCCATGGGAAATCTCTTAATCAGGATTCTCTGTATTGTATTTGTATTGAAATGGCTCCTCCTTTCTGACACATGTTTTTCACCAGGAAGGTGAAGTGGAAATGTGACTGGACTGTGTGTGTAGGCAGTAGCACACCCTGCTAGTGTAGATATATCAGAGATTTCAATCTGTGCTAGGTACATTGTGGGGGATTTAATGATGTCCACTCAGAACCACTATGGTGAGAAGTGAGGCCGGGCACGTGCTCCCTATTTCAGTCCTAACCTGCCACTTCTGCTTCTGTCTTGTTACATACTTAACTTTTTAGAGAAACATTGTTAAATATAATGCATTTAGAAACCATTGGTTTCTAAAGAAAATTCATAGTTACAGATCCTTGTATTATTTGTAAGATAGCAATATAACCTTGTTTATTCATGTGATAGTCCCTTTATGTTAAATCTTGGGCAATTTAACTTATTGCTGAAGATAAACACAAGAGAATGATACAAAAGCACCTTCGCTGGCAAAACTAAACAAACAAAAAGCAAAAAAACAACAAAAAAAATCAAGCACAGGGCTGTGTATTGGGCAGTCAGAGGTGAGAGGCTGGAAACAGAGACCCTCATGGGGATCTCTCACCCCTTTGCTGGCTTACCTCGTTCTGCCCTTCTGCAATTGCTTAATGGGCTTTGATCTATACTGCACACTTTGTGTAATCTCTAATTCATTTTGTATCACAAAAGACTCGTAAAAACTGCTTTTGGTCCCTATAAATGTTTTGTCTTCTCTCTGTGGTGTTTGGCCTATGTTGCTTGTCCTTAGTCTCTCCAAACAAAATTGAAAATTTCTGGTCTTTCTGTAGATAAGAACAATAAGAAATGTACCCCCATCCATAATCCAGTCTCAACATTAAGTATTAGGAGGTGGGTTCCCAGATCTAAACCCCAAGCTCACTGAGATTAAGTATTTCTGATAGTAATCTTGATCATAGATGTATCACTATATCCTAGAGAAATATTTGGTAGTTATAGATAACTGGAGTAACTTTTTAAAAATGGGTGAATAAAATATCTATGCCATAGTAGCATCTACTATAAAAATTGGAGCTGTGGCTCAATTGGTAAAGCATAAGCCTGAGCAATGAAGCTCAGGGATAGTACTTGGGCTCTGAGTTCAAGATCCAGAGGCAGACTAGAACAAGAATGGAAGGAAGGAAGAAGGAAGGAAAGGAAGGAAGGAAGGAAGGAAGGAAGGAAGGAAGGAAGGAAGGAAGGAAGTGAGGGAAGGAGAGTGGAAAGGAAACCTGTGATGAAGAAAATCTACTTACAAAAAGAACTCCCATCCCTACTCTGCATAAAGTATTCAGTCTTCATTGCCAGAGACTTCAACTGCAGGTTCAGAATCAGATGGTGCTATGGGGAGTATGCTACTCTGGCCTTTCTGTACTCACAGATTCTACTGTAAAGCAAGCCATCTTTTTCAATCACTTTCTCATCTCTTTTCTTAGGGTTACTGGAATCCTGCTGGATCTCACTGAGAGCTCCTAGGTTTAATCTATTCATGTCTATTAATTTCAGTGTCTCTTCTCCACAGACACAAAAATTGTGGCCTCCAGTGATACTTTATAAAATATTTGAAACACTAGATCATTAATAGATGACATGCATGGAGTTCCCTTTCTGGAATGTGCTTACAGCTAATAGTTATTGATTCGATATTGGTAAGCCCAAAGAAATCTACCCTTTTCTGAGCATGCTATCCCCTGAAGTCTGGAGGAGTGGGCGGGGGAGAATTTATCACAAAATTTATTTCTAAGGATAGAGAAATAAGTCAGGATGAAGCCAAGTTGCTGCCCACACCTTAGAACAATAAACTTGAAGTTCTATAAAATCGATATTGAAGTCACCAGAATGACACTAGCAACAATATTTTTAATCTTTCTTCCAACCCGGTGGTGACTTGTAGAACTTAAATTACATGTAAATATATATTTTCATTATATCTTGAAATCCTTTTTCTATATCCAACCTTTTTCTTTTTTTCAGTTAAAATTGGATGGGTAGAAAGGACATCAAATTTAACATTGCAAATGATCTATTTATGATTGTGGACATGGTATCTATGAAGATTCATAGTTATCTTAGAATACATGAATACCCTGCATCAAGATCAGTCACCCTTTTCAATATTACTTCTCTCCCCTCCCCTTCCCCCATTCTTCTTAATTTGCAAGGTATACATTAGATTCTAACTGCATTCTCCCCTTCTTGTCATCTTTATTCCTCTACCCTTTTCCCCTTGACCTCACCCTACCCCTTTCTGTACTTAACTTTCTCATGTCTGTTTGGTTCAATGTTACCTTTGCTATTTGAATTATCTCTTTAATCTACCATAGTTCAGTTAGAGCATTTGTACACACTTGCATTCCACTCAACATATTTACTTACAAGTTTACAAACTAAATCAAACTTTCACATATAAGGGAAAACATGTATTCTTTGTCTCTCTGGACCTGACTCACTACACTTAACATAATTTTTCCAGGTCTTTCCATTTGTTTACAAATGGCACAATATCATTATTTCTAATATATAAGTGAAATTCTACTGTGTATATATAGCTCATTTTTTTTATTCATTCATCCATTAAGGAGCATCTGGGTTGATTCCATACCTTGGCTATGGTGAATAATGCTACAATGAATATGGTTATGCTGGTAGATTTACTGAATCCTGGTTTGTCTAATATCTAGAATATATAGGAACTTAAAATTAAAATCTCTAGAAACCAACAACTGGATTAATAAATAGTAATAAATGAAATTTCTCAAAAGAGGTAAAGATGTCCAATAGACACATGAAGAAATGCTCAATATCTCTTTCCATAAAGAAATGCGAATTAAAACAATAACATTGAAATTTCATCTCAACCCAATTAGAATGGCCAGTATCAAGAAAACAAGGACAGATGCCTGCAAGAATGCAGCCAAAAGGGGACTCTTATACAGTATTGGTGGGAATGTAAACATACGCAACCACTCTGGAAAATAGCATGAAGGTTCCTACAAATACTAAACATAGAGCTACCCCATCTACCCGATGATCCAACAATTCCATGCCTGGGCTTTTATCTAGACATATTTTACATTTGACTTATTTAAATGTATTCTTGTTTTTCCTTAAAAGAAAAATAAAGTATTTGTAAGTCAAAGGAGCCATCCTGCCTACGTGTTTCAAATTAAGTTCTCAACCACCATTAGTTTATTTTAGATTTTCTGTCCAAAAAGTGGAGGTGTGGCTCAAGTGGTAGAGTACCAACCTTGAGCAAAAGTGCCAAGCAAAAGTGAGAGACCCTGAGTTTAAGCCTTAGTACCATCACAAAAAAAATTGTCTCTCCATAATCAGAAGTCTTTTAAGTTTGATTTCTATTTCTTTTGATTGTGATCTTGAGTTCAACCCTTCATAGACATCTATAACACTGTTTATACTGTTACTTCTCCAGAATATACTTTTAACCAACTTCTGAATGCACAAACATTAAAAAAAAGAAACTAGATTTCTAGCAAGGAGCCTGAAAATTACAACTGGACTATACATTTATTAGATTACACTGACTTATAGAATAATATCTTGCCATACTGTTTTTTTCAGAAGGAATGAGCTAGGGACACTGACTTATACTGTGCTTCATGGAATCATGAATTTCTGTGGTTTCATTTCTTTTCTTTTCTTATTTTTTTGGTCCGGTCGTGGGGCCTGAACTCTGGGACTGGGCGCTGTCCTTCAGCTCTTCCGCTCAAAGCTAGCGCTCTACCACATGAGCCTCAGTGCTACTTCTGGCTTTTTTCTTTTTTGCTTATGTGGTGTTGAGGAATTGAACCCAGGGCCTCATGCATGCAAGGCAAGCGCTCTACCACTGAGCCACCTTCCCGGCTCCTCATTTCTGTATTTTACATTAAAGTAGCAAATAAGGAGCACATATTTAGAAAACTATTTTTTAATGATCTGCTAGACACATCTCAGAATGTCTAACAGCTTTTACATGTGGTTGAATTGAGCCTATGAGATTTGATAATATGCTATTTTAAATTAAACAAGTATCTCTAAATTTAGTTTTATTTTCCATGTCCATTTAGGGGAAAATTATTCCAATAATTACGATTTGAAAAAAGAGACTGATTAAATATGCATCTCCAAGAAGACCAAGTAAAATAAAGCCAGCTTCATTGCCAAGAAAGGACTTGATTTGAGGGAAATGAGATGAGACTCCTCATCTTGCCTTTCTTAACTCCATCTTTAGTAGCTATTAAACAGAAAAGAAAATCTTACATGATCTCATTCTTAATATTATATAAAACTTGCCTTTTTTTCAGTACTGAGGTTTGAATTCAAGGCCTTATGTTTGCTAGCTACCACTCTCAAGTGGTAGTTATTACTCTATCCCAGAACATGATCTTTAATGGACCATACTCCTCCTACAGAATGTAATTTATATTTTTAACATGTCACATTAAGTTTGTGATCTAGCCCTTAACATTTAGTCTTTTTGCAAATCTTTGAATCTTGTAGTATAAGTCACTTGAAGTACTAATATTCCTTCCCCAATGACCTGTTTTGTCTTATCCTTTGCTGTTGACTCTTCACCATGAAGTACCCTTTTTATTCCAATACTTTTTTTTAATCTCACTTATGGATAACTTCAGGGGTCAGACTTGTTTAGAATACAGGCATGGACCATTGTGTAACTTGGACTGGGCCCTTTGTGCTAGCTAACAGTAATAGACTACCAATGCTTAGTGAGTAATATGATAGCCTCTTGGTCAGTATTCTATGGGACCTGTCTAATTTTTACTTCTATATGAAATATTGAGGTAGCTATAGAAGAATAGATTTTGTATCATGCTAATTGGAGTATGTACTTTTTTCAATATCTTTCCTTTCTTCCCTGTCTTCTCATGCCTGCATATATTACTTGATTACTTGTAGCTAATTACATTAATTCAGATCCCATTTTTGGTGCCTTCTCAAAAAAAAAAAAGGATGTGATATGGTTATAGTTTAGAGATTAAAAGAGGAACTACTACCTATGTTACCCTTAGCCAGAGAGATAAAGATATTCTATGAAAAAGTAATTTGCACACTGAAAAGGCATTTGTATTACTTATGGGTTAGAAGGAAAAATTAAATGAGATTTACTATCTTGCAAAATAGTAAGTTGAGAGATAGGTTACTTCAATTTACTCCAGGATTAGATATTCAGTTATTCAAAGATATCATTAAAGAGCCAACTCTTACATCTTTTTGTCTTGCCATTCTTAGTAGGTTGGCTTTTTTCCAAGGGCTAGTCCCTTCATGTTTGTGATATGGCTACCACAAATCCAAGACTACCTCATTACACAACATCTAAAGGACAGAGGTTACTCCTCTTCCTGTCCTCCTTAAAGAGTAAGATAATTCTCTTGGAAACATCCTATAAAATGTCTTGTTCTGGACATGATAGAACTCCATCTCATGCTCATTCCTGAGTATTAAATGAAAATTAGAATAAACATGACTACTAATACTAACTAAAGTTTCCTCCTTGGGCCTATGGAAGAATTGATCTTTCCAGAAGAACATAGCCATTCAACACCTGCCTATAATTAAGATTCTGGCAAAGGAAGAAGAGGCTAGGGCATGCCTTTTCATGTACTGGCAGATCCTACCACAACATTATGAAATAGAAATCATTTTATTTAACATGAGTATACTTATATTACATGATAAAAAGGTTCATTTTTCAGGCACGTTTTAAGCAAAGAGATTTTCACTTTCCTTATGTCCTGATCATCAGGGTCACTCATTCCTCCCTACCCACTCCTTCCCTCAATTTCTTAATTTTCAAGATAGGTATTGGGTTTGTTTTTAAAATGATTTTTCCATTTAACAAAGCAGTTTATGTATGCAATGCATCTCAATCAGTGTCATCCCTTCAACATCTTTACCTCCCCTCCAACCCACCCCTTTCCTTATGTTCTTTATTTTATGGTATATCCAATTAATTCTTGATTACCTTCTGCCCCTTTCTCCATTCATTCATCTATCCCTCTCTCATTGTAAACCTCCCCCACCCCTTGCAAGTACTCACTTTCTGGAACTTATTTTGTTGGACTTTCACTTAGTCTTTCTAAAGAATTATACCATTTGAGATTTCCATAGAACTTAGTACACTCAGTTCACTTGTCACTCTTATGTTTTTCACGTAACAATGTCTTTGTTCGCTTGTTTAGGTTGTGTTGCCTCAGAAACAGATCACAAGATAAAGATTTTAGAGTTTGGTTTATTTGGAAGGTAGATGAGGAGGAAATGCAATGGTTCAGGGAAAAGAAGGCTACCTGTTCAAGATACATGAGAACACCAGGTCCAGCTGTGGATATCAGAAGATTAATGGTTTAAGGTCATTCTAGAAAGTGCTGTGCAATTATATTCAGTTATCCTCCACGAGTAGTAAGGAAGGTGGGGTATTTATTTCCAAACCTTTCTTAGTCACTTTTTTTTTGTGTGTGTGTGTGTGTGTGAAAATTATGTACAGAGGGGTTACAATTACAATTCACTAGCCATACAACGGACAAGGGTCTCATATCTAAAATATACTTGGAACTCAAAAAATTAAATCCCCCAACAACAAATCCTCAAAGAAACAACTGCCCAATAAATAAGTGGGCAAAAGACTTAAAGAGAAGCTTCTCTGAAGAAGAAGGATGGCCAATACACACATGAAGAAATGCCCAACCTCTCTAGCCATAAAAGAAATGCAAATCAAAACACATTTGAGATACCACCTCACCCCAGTTAGAATGGCAAAAATCAAGAACTCTAATAACAACAGATGCTGGAGGGGATGTGGACAGAAAGGAACCTTACTGCATTGTTGGTGGGAGTGTAAATTTGTTCAACCACTTTGGAAAGCAGTATGAAGGTTCCTCAAAAGACTTCACATAGAGCTCCCCTATGACCCAGCAATCCCACTTTTGGGCATTTACCCAAATGATCACAAACAAGACCACACTAAAGCTACCAGCACAATTATATTTATTGCAGCATTATTTACCATAGCTAAGATATGGAACCAACCCAGATGCCCCTCAGTAGATGAATGGATCAAGAAAATGTGGTATATATACACAATGGAATTCTATGCCTCCATCAGAAAGAATGACATTGCCCCATTTGTTAGGAAATGGAAAGGCTTGGAAAAAATTATATTAAGTGAAGTAAGCCAAGCCCAAAGACACATAGGTCCCATGGTTTCCCTTATTGGCAATATCTAGTATATGTATGAGTCAAGCAGAAAAAGTCAGATAATGTGATGTTAGGAAAGTGAACCCTTGGATATGTATTTAAATGTTTTTTTTCTTTCATGCATTTGTTTCTAACGCATTTATAAGATTATTTCTTTGTTGCTTTGTATGTCCCTCCCCCACAGTATAACCCCTGCTTTCACTATATTTGATGTCGGTACAATTTGTGGAGGAGAAGGGGAAAAACAAGTCGTTTAAAGATAACTGTGGACCCGTTACAACAATGAGAAGTACAAGTTGTCATGTCAAAAACGAATTTTACAACTTTGGTGGGGGTGGGGAGGATGGGGGGAGGCTGGGAAGGGATGTGAAGGGTAAACAAAGGAGGAGGCTGCAATGCTTGATAAGAAATGTACTCATTATCTTGCCCATGTAATTGTAACTCCTCTGTACAGTATGTTCACAATAAAAAATAAAAATAAAAATAAAACAAAAAAAACAATTACATGGGCAAGGTAATGAGTACACTTATTACCAAGCATTATTGCCTCCTCCTTTGTTTCCCCTTCCCATCCCTTCCCATCCCTTCCCATTTCCACCCCTCCCCCCGACCAAAGCTGTAAAGTTCATTTTTCTATATTATACCTTGTACATCTCATTGTTGCAATTGGTCCACCTGTATCCCTATTTAACCGGTTTGTTTTTGCCCTTCCCCTCCACAAATTATACCAACATCAAACACAATGAAAGCGGGGGTTATACTGTGGGGGAGGGACATACAAAGCAACAAAGAAATCATCTTATAAATATGTTAGAAACAATCGCAAGAAAGAAAAAAAAAATTGAATCCTTATTTTGGGGTTCATTTCCCTAACATCAACTTCTCTGACCTTTTCTGCTTGACTCAGACATATACTAGTTATTGCAAATAAGGGAAACAAACCATGGGACCTATGTTTCTTTGGGCCTGGCTTACTTCACTTAATATATTTTTTTCAAGTCTTTCCATTTTGTAACAAATGGGGCAATGCCATTCTTTCTGATGGAGGCATAGAATTCCATTCATGTGTTAAGAAATTCAGGGAAGTGTGCTGATGTCTCCAGCATCCTTGTGATACAACTTTTTTGGGGGGAGGGGTGATGCAAGGGATGTGGTGGAGGCCATGTCTTTTAGGGCCATAAAGAAAATGTTTCCATATTTTAAGCTTAATCTTAAATAAGGTAGTTTCTAAATTGTATTATTTGTATATGTATTGCTATTTCCCTGCATACTGCTTACATTAAGATAGTCTGCCAGGCTGGGGCGCTGGTGGCTTATGCCTGTAATCCTAGCTACTCAGGAGGCTGAGATTTGAGGATCATGGTTTGAAACCAGCCTGGGCAGGAAAGTCTGTGAGACTCTTATGTCCAGAAAACCAGAAGTGGTGGGTGGCTCGAGTGGTAGAGTACTAGCTTTGAGCTGAGAAGCTCAGGGATAGCAACCAGGCCCAGTGTTCAAACTCCATGACAAGAAGAAGAAGAAGGAGAAGAAGGAGAAGAAGGAGAGGAAGAAGAAGAAGAAGGAAGAAGAAGGAAGAAGGAGAAGAAGGAGAAGAAGGAGAAGAAGGAGAAGAAGGAGAAGAAGGAGAAGAAGGAGAAGAAGAAGAAGAAGAAGAAGAAGAAGAAGAAGAAGAAGAAGAAGAAGAAGAAGAAGAAGAAG
This sequence comes from Dipodomys spectabilis, assembly GCF_019054845.1. Taxonomy (NCBI): domain Eukaryota; kingdom Metazoa; phylum Chordata; class Mammalia; order Rodentia; family Heteromyidae; genus Dipodomys; species Dipodomys spectabilis. Next base: position 899,664 of record NW_024871042.1, read on the forward strand.
AAGAAGAAGAAGAAGAAAAGAAGAAGAAGAGGAGAAGGAAGGAAGAAGGAAGGAAGAAGGAAGAGGAAGCCAAGAGAAATCTGACTTTCTGCAGATATTTTTGATATTCATTTAGAATGGCTTAAAGATTTAAGCCTTACATTTAAAACATTAGCTCTAATTGTTGGTCAAGTACAATTTGATGTTACAGAGTTGGTTTAGCTGCTAGTATCCTTCCATTTTCCCAGATGACTAAGGGCACTAAATGTCTTCATTTAAAATATGTATTTAATTTTTTCACTAATGTCTTGTATAGCAGAGCAATAATTATTTATTATATCTAAAGTAAGAATTGTTTTGTAAATTAAGAGGATGAACTTAATTTAACTCCATTGAATATCCCCTTATAGAGAAATTAACTCATTCAGCCTAGTAGTAAATGGTGGTCAATAACAGAATAGTCACTGTGTGCTTCTCTGGGAAAGTGTTTTGTTCCCCCCCCCCCCACACACTAGTTCTTTTGTTATTTCTCCTAAGAACGTAAATCAATTATCTAAAACTGTTGAAAAGCCCAGGAAATAATTTTATTTTCCATTTCTAGTATGGGTAGACGGAAAGGGGAGATGAAGAGGGAACAGCTGGCAAGGTATGGTGACCCATCCAAAGTGATGTCAGTGACCTTGTTTGAAGCGAGGGTCTTTGCAAATGCAGTTAAGGGATTCAAGATTATTCAAGAGGGGTGGTACACATAGGAAAACTGACAAGGATGAAGCATTGGGAGACAAAAGGCAAAGATGGACACAGAGACCAGAGCCATGGAGCCTTCAAGCAAGGGGGGCCTGGAGTGACCAGACACTAGAATCATTACAGAAGGAGTTTCTCCTGCTGCTTTCTAAGGGCACTGCCATACTGTTACTTTGCCATTGGGCCTTTGGTTCCACAACTGAGACACATTAAATTTCTTTTATTTTAATCCACCAAGTCTGTGATAAAATTGATTATAGAAGGTAACCAACATAGCAGGTTATAGTAGATTTTTTTTAATTAGTTGGACTAATGCTATGGGAGTACTACATTTTGAGCTTATTAGTTAATCATTTAACAAATTTTCTCATCTGTGATTATCAGAGCCAAATGTTAATTACATTTCCATGTCTAAGAGTCCTTTAATGATGGGCTAGCCATGGCCACAACCCAAGGAAGTTACTCTTAGGTAATATTGAGGAGCCTACTCAGGCCTCTAGACAATGTGTCTCCCCACCCCATGTTTTCTCTTCTGAAGTTGGCTTTATCAAAGCTATGCTTCAGTTTTCTCAGTAAAAGTTCCTTGCAATAGCCTGCACACACCATACACACATGGAACTAGTTTGTGTTGTTCTCTTTACCTTAAATCATTTCCTTCGCACTCACTCTACCCGAATTTCTTTATGTTATAAATCTGTACTTAGTGTCTGCTCAGGGCATTAACCCTTACTTTTCCTGAAGGATATTAATAATATAATGATTTTTTAGGAGGGGAGGGTACGGTCGTGGAATCTGAACTCTGGGCCTGGGCACTGTCCCTCAGCTCTTCAGCTCAAAGCTAGCACTCTACCACTTGAGCCACAGCACCACTTCTGGCTTTTTTTTCTTTTTGCTTATGTGGTACTGGGGAGTCAAACCCAGGGCCTCATGCATGCAAGGCAAGCGCTCTACCACTGAGCCACCTTCCCAGCCCTAATATAATGATTTTAAGAGCTATGTTTCTAAAAAGGTTAGCTTTAACATTTTGTGCACAAGATTATCTTGTTGCAACTTTCTTCTTTGTGAAATTAACTATTTTGTGCAGTATTAAGTACTATTATTTATTAGTATTAGGTGCATTTGCCTGTAGTATATGATTATACTGAATGACATAGTTATGGCAGTTATTCAATATTTAATCAAGTTGATTTTATTCAGTGTTTCTTTATTATTCTAATGCCTTTTCTTTTGTCTCAGAGACTGAGTGCTTCAGATATACTATCTTAGTACCTGATGCTCAAATACATGCCACCAGTGCTTTATTAGAATGGTAGTTCTTCATTTTTACCTCGCTTTATTGCTTGTACTGATCTAACTACTGAGTTTTGATGTAAACTTGAAGTTTGAGGTCTGGGATTGGACCTTTGTTACAAGGATTACTGATACGTGCTTTAAGCTTTTGAAACCGTGCTATTTTTATTTGAGGGCTGGTGAAGACATATTCAATCTTTTTGAACAAAATATATGTAAGGTCACTGTTTTGGACTGAGCTCCTAAACTGAGTTCATCAGATCAGAGCAAATTAAAATGGACTCATCCTTGCTAGCTGCCATAAAACCACAATAAATATACTTGTAAAGTGGATCTGTTGTCCAAAAACACAAGAGGACTCTCATCTACCTGTGTGAGTATAATAAGTCCCTTCTGCTCTAATATGACAAGCAAAGTAACTTTGAAAAGGCCTATTTTTTAAATTGCATTTTTTAATGTCTGCTTTCTTCAGCCTTTTCCTGCCTATAAGCTAACCGCTCTGCTCAGCTTAATGCATCTCCCTGTGTTTGGGAGGTAGGGGATGCTGCCCAGGACATGAGTCATTAACAAAAGCCAATTCTGTATTTAAAACTCATTTGTAAAATTCTGGGTCTTTAAGACACATCTATCCACATGGCATGTATTTTTAGGTCATGTCTTGATTATGAAGATTATCAACAATTTATGGGCAAATAAATGACTGCGAGTTTTGGCTCTGTAGTAGAGTGAGGCATCCAAGAATCAGAATCATCTTATCTTAGAAAATATAAAAAGAATGTAAATAGGAGAAAATAACAAGGTTGCATTCATTGTAGATTTCAAAGTTGCATTCATTCCAGATTTTTAAGGATCTGTATTATGAAATTTTCTTTTTTTAAATCTTTAACTCTCAGCATATATCTTAAACTTATGTCTTGTTACATATCTCTTTTATCAAAATTAAATTTATTTGCAAATATTTTCATTGGGAGTCACAGTGAAATCATAGTTTACCTTGTTTACAGTAAAACTAAAGCATTCCATTTTAATCCACTCACTTGTATTCGGGCACACATTTTTAATATAGTTTTAATTTCTCAACATTTATATGATGTAGCTTGAAGCAATAGCAACTCTCTTTAAGTTCTTAAATTTTCTATGTGGCAATTTGATAGTTACTTAGTCCCTGTGCTGTTAGTTCATTCTCTACCCAGGAGATACTCTGGTTATAACACTTTCCACATGCTTTCAAACTATCATTAGTTGAAAGGAATAGGAACATTCTCAACACCTAAATTATCAATTACACTTGTGCCTTTTGAGAATTTCATGAAGAATTGCTGAAAATGCCTAAATCACCAAAAGGACAGTGTTGTTGAACTGGAGTATTGCATTGTGCTGAAGATTAATTGTATGCTTTCCCTTAGCATGAATGTTGACCAAGGACCTAACAGGAGGTAGAAGGAACCTCAGAATCCTCCCAGGATTTAAAATTAGGTCATTGTGCTGTGGCTTCCATCAAACATCTGTGTGAGGGCTATCCTCTTTTTATAGAAGACCTGCCAACCTCTTGGACAGTGCTTTGGTTAGATGACTAAATTGAGAAACCATGTTTTAGGAACCCCTAAAGCCTTAAGTAGATGTGAAGAAGACCACCAAGGCTGAATTATTCATCACTAGGGCTTCTCCACTATCTTCCCTTAGTTGCTGTAATTTTACATAGACCTGAACTCTCCTTGAATTAGATAGTCATGGCCAGGTAGTATTGCATCAACAGGATTAAATGGGAGAACTGACTTGGTCATATTATGTTCTAAGGAAGTATTGTAGAATTCAATCTTTAGGTTTTACTTATTCTTCCAAATGTATCTTTATTCATTAAGAATATTCTAGTATTAAAGTACTTCACGTTGTTTGCATGTTAGAACCTATGAAATCAATGGGATGGAACTCACCTTCTTTATTATTGGAAGGAAACATACTGTTGCTTACTTAATAAAGGCTAGAATTGGCAGTATTTTTAATTTTTTTGTGATTGAGAGAAACTGCCTCTAGTTTCAAGAATATCACAAAGAACTTTTCCAAGATGTCCTTCCGTTTTTGCGTATGCGACATAGACTCTTAGTGATTGCCAATTCATATAAAATAATTCTCTGATACTACAGCCATCTCATCAAAATGAATTCTCTACTAACATCAGTAAAATTTCACTAGGCAGTGCTTTTGAATCTTTCATGTCTTAAGTGGAGTATGGCAATAGATAGAGAAAAATGAAGGATCCTTCTTCATAGAATGAACCAAAAAAGGACTGAACTTAGTTATTATCACACTAGCAGAACAGTAAAGAATTGTGTATGTGAATTGGGAATGTAAAGAACATATAAAGTAGCTAGAAATTTTTTGTTTTCATAAGAAAAGTTTATCTTTATAATAGTTAAATGATTAATGGTCAGGTATCTTTAATAGCAAATTAATAAATTTATTTTGAAATTTGAACAAAATTTAACTGATTGGTGCTAAAACTCCACTAGACATTTTGGTGTGTGTGTGTGTGTGTGTGTGTGTGTGTGTGTGTGTGCGCGTGCGCGTGCACATGCACACACACATGCATGCATGTGTTGGCACAGGTATGCATACTAATTATATTCTCCTCACTTGATTGAAGGCAGATATTGTTAGAGAACAGATCTATTTGTAAAGCCTTATTGGGAACATCTAAATTGGCAAAATGACTTGGTGCCCATCTGCAGTAAATCAAGATGTACATCTGACTAGGTTGGGGCTTCATGCCAGTGCTTGTCTCAACATGTTCAGTTTTTAACTGAATTCTGTCAAAATTCTGAGTCACATAATAATGTTACAGACATTTCTACATATTTCTTATGGAACTATCTATTGTGTGACCATAAGTCTGGCCAGAAAGGGACAGGGTATCTTCTTGACCATGATAGTAACTTAAAGATCTGACCTATGTCTTTTCATTCCACCCCAGTCTTAGTTACTTTTCATAGCTGGGACCAAATACTAGACAGGACAGTTTAAAGGGGGAAGATTTGTTTAGTACATAGTTTAAAAGATTTTTAGTGTATAGTATTTGTATATATATATATATATATATGTATATATATATATAGTGTATAGTATTTGTATAGTGTATAGTATTTGGCTCTGCTGAATCTGAGCCCACAATGAAGTAGAACAAGTTGTCAGCAGGAGCAAGTGGCAGAAGTTACTTAGCTCATTGCCAGGCAGGAAGCAGAGAGAGAGAGAGAGACAGAAAAAGGTCAAGGCAAGATGTGAGCTTCAAAGAATTGCCCCCAGTGACCTACTTTCTCCAACCAGGCCCCATCTTCCACAGTTTACATCACTTTCCGGTCATCTATTCAAATTGTGAGTCCATCAGTGAATTAAATTGTTCTAATGCCTTGTACTGCCTGGCACGTAATAATTACTCAGTAAATACTTAATGTATACAGGCTAATTGACAAATAAGACAAGAAATGAATGTGTGAACACTTGCTTAGAAATTCAATTGCTTTATCTTGCTTTAGAAAACCTGACACTATTGCAAACAAGGTACTTCTCTGGCATGTGACTATTCAAAATTATCTCAGATTTGTTGTCTGGAGTGTTTTGTATCAAAATATTTTTCTCCTCCAAAAACCATACTTTACTTAATGGAAATAAGTACATGAGTCACCTCCCCTCCTGAATAAAGTGCCTGCATGAGACAGGTAAAAACCTCTCTTAACTTCAATGACAGTTCAGATAACCAGACACAGAACTTTAGAAACATTCTGTCACCCTCAGTTGAATTCCACTTTCCATGGGAAAGGAGAGTACTAGTCGAGGAGAAGACAAGGTGTTAGGGATAGTGAGAAAAAGATATAGGTGAAATGATTTGATCTCATCATTCAAGGAAGACTAGTAATAAAAAGTTCTCACAGCCACCGCTAGTAGTAGGTACTCTTGAGAATTAGACTCATTTTTGCCCAGAGCATGCCAAAATGCATTCCACTGGGATGTTTTATAAAATACTTTCTCAAAAGAAATGTGTATATCTAATCTCCCAAGTGAATAGTTCTTTTAATCAATAATATACATAGAATATCTATACAAGGAAATCTCTACTCTTGTTAAGTCTTGTGAACCAAAATGTAATTCTGATGATGTATTGACAGCTTACTTGGTTTTTTTTTTAGAGAAATTGAAGATTTGAGTTTTACTTGTGCACCCAAATACAGAGATAACAAGTTCTTACAGAGATGTGAATCACATCTCTGAGAAATTAAATCAAGAACAACGTATTCAGAGTGGCATCTGTGTCCAGTTTCTAAATGCTAAGCAAATAAACATCCTGGAAATATTTTCACATGGGAGACTACTCTGACATTGTTTTTTTTTAAAACAAAAAACTGGTCTTTCACGATTTTTAGAGATTCATGGTTTCTATTTATTTGTAATATTAGAAATACATTCACAGGTATTTTAAAGGATATATGACAATGTACTAATTTGTAATATATTTATAGTCTTATTAATTGTCTGAGCTTTTATACACTTTCAAAACAGTCTCAATTTATTAGAAATAAAACTCTAAAACCAAAAAATGATGGGATAACACCTTTATATTGCCTTTGTTTGCATTCAGGGCATTTCCAAATTTGTCAGGTCTGGGAACTCAGTTGTGTTTATTACCCCAGATGGTTTTTTACCACATGAGCAATTAATATAATTGGAGACTATGAAGTGTTTATGTCAAGGCAAGATGCAGCGACAGCTTCAATGTGGCGACTTCGCAGGCATGGGCTTCCAAATAACCCTCCTCTGCCCTTTCCTTTCTATTTTTATATTAAACAAAAAAAAGGGAAGTTCACAAAATCACTCTGAAACTGGCAGTTTCTTTTAGAAGGTAGCATATTTCTAATTTCCATATATTTCCTTCAAGTGGAATGGCCCTGGGAGCACAATTACTTTCAGTCTTGACAGGTATAATAAGGAAATCCTGCCAGTGTCTGATTGAAATGTTATACCGACTTTTCTGAAACTGGCATGATGGGTGACAAAAGACTGAGATGTTGCTAGGTCAGGTGAAGTTGTTACCATAATCTCTTTTTACCTATTTTGAGCATCCAAGCAAGAAAATCCTATGTCAAGGTACATTAGCACCACCTGCTATCAATACTTTTAAAAGACCTGGCAACAGAAAGACTCTTTAACTCTTATAATCATACTCTCTGTTCAAGGAAAGCAAATCAGACATAATCTTAGAAGACCATGAAATAAGCTCATATTTTCATTCTTCATCTAGAGTTAAACTTCTTGTATGAAAATAGTCTGCTTGCTGCCCATAATTAGTTCCATCTTACATCAGTATGCATTGTTCGTGAATTCTGTCAGAAGGGCATACCTTACTTCATGTTTTACAGAGAGTGAACCTTGAAAATAGTAAATAATATTTCATCTTAATTATAGAACTGGTCCTTAAATAATAAATCTGTAACCAATCATTGATAGACTTTCATGTCCTTAAGTCCCAAATAATATATTTGTTCTTTCAGTTTGCAGTTGTATATACTTTGGGTTAGAAAAGGTACTCTGAAAGTAGAACATATACTTATATTACCTGGCATATGGTGATATAAGTTTTGGAGATAAAGTTAATGTTTTTGTGTAGTCCGGTAAGTTCTCTCCTCCCAAGAATATTCTTTCTTCCTCTTTGTTTCTTTTTTTCTTTCTCTCTCTCCTTCCTTCCTTCCTTCCTTCCTTCCTTCCTTCCTTCCTTCCTTCCTTCCTTCCTTCCTTCCTTCCTTCCTTCCTTTCTTTCTTTCTTTCTTTCTTTCTTTCTTTCTTTCTTTCTTTCTTTCTTTCTTTTTCTTTCTTTCTTTCTCTCTCTCTCTCCCTTTCTTTCTTTCTCTCTGTCTCTCTCTCTCTCTCTTTCTTTCTGTCTCTCTCTCTTTCCTTCTTTCCTGGTCCTGGGGCTTAAATTCTGGACCTGGGTGTTGTCCCTGAGAGTCTTTAGCTTAAGACAAGTGCTCTACCATTTGAGCCACAGCACCACCTCTGGCTCTTTATTTTTGAGTCATTTACTGGAGGTAACAGTCTCATGGAGTTTCCTGCCCAGGCTGGTTTTGAACCTTGATCCTAAGATTTCAGCCTGCTAAGTAGGTAAGATTACAGGTGTGAGCCACTAGCTATTGGCCCAAGAATATTCTTAAGGACATTCTTTCCCTTGACCTCTCTTTAGATGCCATCTTGTTTGGGAAGTCTTGTCTGACTACCTTATCCTGTTTTACTCTTCTCCTACCATCAATAGGCATATTATATACTTATAGAATGTCTATATTTTATCAGCTCATTTTATGTACTATTATATCCCCACATTATATAAAATATAGATAGATATATAGATTATTATATATAATATGGATATATGTAGAGAGAGATAGTTTGTGTATTCATTCTACTCATGAATGAATACATGAGCAAAGTGAAGAGCTTGAGAGTGTGTGGTGTCTATAAAATATCTGATATTATCTGCCTCATTTTTGTGAGAATATGCATGGAGAAAGTTTCTGAGGAAGAGATGTATTGTCATTTACTTTTTAAAAAAATTTTAATGTTATTGTCAAGGTGATGTACAGAGGGCTTACAGTAAGGTAATGACTACATTTCTCGTGGAACATTGTGGCCCACATTATTTTTCCCCCACTTCCTTCCCCACCCTGGCTTTCTCCTGCCCAGTTGTGAAGTCCATTTCCAACATAATGTCTTGTGAGTATCACCCTTGCATTGGTTCACCCTTTTTCTTTTGTCTCACCATTTTCTTGTTCCCCCTCCCTTCCCCAGATCAGATAAACATATACACTAGACATAGGGTACCAAAATAAAAAAAAAAAAACAACTGTGACAACAGGGGATAAAACAAAGGCGGGGAAATGAAAGAAGAAAGAAATAACTTTACACAGTACATTGAAAACAACAAAACAACAACAACAAAAAACCCTCTTGCTTCCATATATGGATCAAGAAAATGTGATACACACATACACACACACACACAGAGTGGAATTCTTTTTTTTTTTTAATTGTGAAAATACCGTATAGAGGGGTTACAATTACATGGGCAAGGTAATGAGTACATTTCTTATCAAGCATTGTTGCCTCCTCCTTTGTTTCCCCTTCCCATCCCTTCCCATACTCCCTCCCCTCCCCCCCAACTGACCCTCCCCCCACCCAAAGTTGTAAAGATTGTTTTTCGACATAATGACTTGTACATCTCATTGTTGCAATGGGTTCACCTGTATCCCTATTTAAGCGATTTGGTTTTTCCCTTCCCCTCCACAAATTATACCAACATCAAATACAGTGAAAGCAGGGGTTATATTGTGGGGGAGGGACATACAAAGCAACAAAGAAATCATCTTATAAATATGTTAGAAACAATTGCATGAAAGAAAAAAACATTTGGATAGTTATCTTGGGGTTCATTTCACCTAACATCAACTTATCTGACCTTTTCTGCTTGTCTCAGACTACACAGTAGAATTCTATGCTTCCATCAGAAAGAATGTCACCACCCCATTTGTAAGGAAATAGAAAGACCTGGAAAAAAATCATATTAAGTGAAGTAAGCCAGACCCAAAGAAACATAGGCTCTATGGTTTCCGTCATTTGTAATAATTAATGTATGTCTAGGATAATCCTAGCAGAGGATCTCAATAGATCGGGAGCTATGTACATATGACTATATAAGATGATGCTGATCAAAATGCCATTTTTTTTGTTTTTCCTTGATGTTATAACTGTTATAGATAGGAATGGTATATCTATTCAAGTATCAAACATTTTATCAATATTGATTAATAGGTTCTTTGAGTCATGATTGTGAGACTTCTGTGTTAACTCAGACCCTGGTATGATTACAATAATAGATATTACTGGGAACTACAAATCATAACATAGCATGAAACTCCAAGTAAGGAAGCCAAATGGAGGAGCTTACATGTTCAATTGAACTAAACCACATGTATAACAAAAAATGAATGTACATAACATTTTAGATTAAGTATATTGCATAGAAACAATTGAATTTCTGAAATTTCTTACATGATCTAGAGCTAGGTAGATACGTTTTGTTGGTAGATAGAGCTCAGTGGTTAATGTATTTTGGCCACAGTTTCATCACCTCCTGTTGCCTTTTGTTCAACTACCTTGTAAAGTCCTCTAAATAATATGGCACTGTTGAAACTGATGTGACACCCCTGTTCTGAACAGAGGTCGTCCTTAGGTATCACTTCATATGCTGCTCTTTATTTAGTTAATGAAATGTAGTTGAAAAACTCATTGAAGTTAAGGGGAAAAGGCTGGATCCATTGTTCTTTTTTTTTTTAACATGTCTGACTATTTCGAGCATAATAAGGTACTGTTTTTCTCAAAAATAATCTGATTCAATGGACTATATATTGTAAAGAGTTTTGGTGTCCAAAAGTATAGAAACTTGTGAGAATTCATTGAACGAACACTTAAGATTTGTGAATTTCATTGCATGCCAATTTTATATGAAATAGAAGCAAATGCTGAATTATATAATTAATCATGCACAAGGAAATATTTACAAGAATTATTTTTTCTGTCTGCAAATCAATCACATTGAAAGGTGCCAAAACATATGGATAATAACTTCACCGAAAGAGAGATAGATGAATAGATGCATGATAAAGAAGCACAGGCAAATGATTATGGTAGAATCTGGGCCATGGTACTTAGAATTTTCACATTCTACTGCTCTTTCAATTGGGGGATATAATTGAAATTCTACATAATAAAATGTAAGGTAAAATAACCTTTAATAAATATGATTAATTTTCATACTTTTCTTCTTTGGGGAAAGTTTTCTTTTCCAAATTATATGTAAAATTTTACACAATGAGCTAATGAAACAGGAAATTATTACAAATCTTATATTCTGCTTCTCTGAGATTAATTTTAAGGAGTCTTTTATATAAAATAACCAAGAGGTATTTGGAAATGTAACTAGGGAATATTTTTATTCTTCTGCAGAAAATTTTGCCTTTTGTACCTCATCATATTTTTCTTCCTGTATCTGCTCCCACATGACCAATATATCTAAAATAATATTCTCTAGTTTTTTAGGTTCTAACTATTTCAATCTAGTATATGTAGAATGCAATTTAATATTAACTGATTATAGTTTTATTCTACTTTGTAAAGTGAAGCCATTTAGCACTTACATCTTTGATTAATAGATATTCTTATAAATATTTGCCATTTTGTCATATCTAAAACATTCATTTTTCTCTTACAGACTTTTCCTTCTGTGCTTTCATTATTGGAAACTTTTGTTTTACAATTACCAATGGGAGCTTATACAATTATTAAAAGTAACACAATTACAAATGTTTGAAATGTCAGTGCCCTAGGCAGTGGTTCACAGAGTGACCTCAAGCCCATATATACTTTTTTTTTTTTTTTGCTTTTAGTGGGACTGAGTTTGAACTCAGGCCTCTTACTTGGTAAGCAGGGAATCTTCCACAAAACCATATTTGAATCCCTTTTCCCACTGGTTGTTTTTTAAGTAGTGTCTTAATTTTTGCTCAGGCATTTACCTCAACTTCAAATTTACTTTGTGTTTCCTGCTACAGGTGAGGTGGCACCACCATGCTAAGTTTCTTTCATTGTGATAGAATTTTATGAACTCTTTTGTCTGGACTGTACTAAAACCATGGTTGCTTGATCTTAGTTTCCCAAGTAGCTGGGTCAACAAGAATCTGTCACTACCCCCACCCCACCCCCAGCTATTGGTTGAAAAGGAGTTTCATAAACTTTTTGCATATTCTCAAAAAGTTCCTCCTGATCCTAGCTTCCCAAGTATCTAGGATTACATGCATGAGCCACTATACCTGACTCCCAAATACTTTTGATGTTCCTGACTCATCCCCAAGCTCTTAACCTTAAGAATAAAGGCTATTTGTCATTATTAGAAACGTTTGGACTATTAATAGGTACAATTTGGTTATTAAATTTTCAAGTGAAGCTGTTTCCTTTCTTTTTTTGTAAATTCTTTGTTGTGATTAAGTGATTACATAATTTCACAGATTTCACAGTATTGTGGGATAGTGATGCTTAGTTAAAGTCATAAACACATTCTAACTTTCATGGGGCAAATTGTCTATCGTGGTCTGTAAAGTTTATGAGTTCTATGATCTTTGACAATACAGTTATTTCTTCCACATCGGGTGATATGTACATTACTTTCCTTTTGCTTAGTGTCAGTTGTTCCCTCTTTCCCACTCGTTCATTTTGATTAATATCCAGTGCAGCTGATGGGTCCCTCTGTTGTATGTTTTTCCTTTCTTTTGGAAAAGAAAGCTACCACCTACTTTTTTTTGTCAGAGTTAGACACATTTCTGATGGAATGCATCTAGTGACATGAAGCTGAGATATATATAGTACCAACATTTCTGATCTCTACAACTCTCCTTCCAATCACTGTGAGTTCAACTTATCTATTTTAAAGATATTCTATTATTATATCAAAAAACCAAGTCAGGCACCAGTGGCTCATGCCTGTAATCCTAGTTACTCAGGAGGCTGAGAGCTGGCAGTTCAAAGCCAACCATAGAAGGAAAGTCCTTAAGACTCTTATCTCCAGTTAACTACCAGAAAACCTGAAGTGATGCTATGGCTCAAAGTGGTAAAGTTATCTTTGAGCCAGACAGAGCCCAGGCCCTTGATTTCAAGCCCCATAACCAACAAAAAAAAAAAAAGAAGAAGAAAGATCACATAGAGTATCAGATGTCTTTCAAACACAAGTTATTCTTTGTATAGATAGCATCTGGGAAGACTATAGAGTTCATTTCCCATCATTTTGTAAGATTTCTCTTCTCTTCTCCTCAAGGGACTTCAGTCTTTATGTCCACATTGAGTCTTATTCAAACCAATTTCCTCCCAGCATTTCCATTCATTAACGTTTACTAGAATTCAAGTAAGTTGATTCAACTAATATTCACTGAATGTTGATTAGGCTGGCTTCTGGGAATGTAAACACAAGTAAGACATGATTTTCACCCTCAAGAGCTCTCCTATAAAGTATTACTGTGAAAAAACAAGACACAGACAAACATTTAAATGGAAGAATGTCAAAAGACTATCTTCTGATGGTTCTTTTTCAAAGTATTGTGAGGTCGATCAAGTATATTCTTGTCAATTACTAAGTAGCTGAAATAAATTGATTTCCTTCTTACATTTTTTTAGTACAAAGGGAAAACACCTAATATGAGAATTCTATACTTAAATAATGTTACCTTCAGTTGTTATATGGGTGGCAGTACAGTATGGCTGAATGAGCAAAATAAGTTTGACATAAGACAGATGCTGACTACTTGTTGCTTAATAATTCACTGGTCTAGTTCTCTGCAACTCCCTTGTCCCCTACATCTCTCTTTGCCCAGCTTGTAAGATATGCATAGTATATGAATAAGAAGTAGAATTATAAAAGGGTGGTAGATGAAAGCCTCAGGTTCATATGCCAGGAATCAGTAAATGAAAATGATGGGCATTATGGTTATTAGTGTTATCATGATAGTGATAATGTTGATTTCTACTTAGACTTCTTCAGAATCAAGTCAAGCCAGAGTTCTCTGAAATTTTACTATGAACATAGGATATTGGAAGTGACTCAAGGAATATTAGTAGGGGAATAAAAAGATAGGGCAAAGAAGCAATAAGAGATGGGCAACTGGAATCCTGATAGTGTAGGACACACAAAGTGTCATCCTACATGAGAGATAAAAGGGGGCTAAGGTGTTTATCCATCACCTACTGCCAGTTCTTATTTGAGGATTTCTTTGAGAGGGCATTAGTTCTTGACATTTAAAATATTATATGTATAGGCAGAATGGTCCTTGACAGGTAGAGAGGTTCTTAGGCAATGAGATGCAAATGCTAATACTTGGAAGTCAGCCTGCAATGCCTGAAATGATCAGAGCTAAAGACATATGGACAGAGCACCAGACTATCTGTCCATATGGCAACGAGACAGTGTATTTTATATTCTCTAGTATTCTGTATTTTGAAAATGAGAATTCTGTACTTTATTTTGCTTAGAATTTGATCATTGCAATATAAGTGTAGATGATTAAATACTGTGGGATTTTTTTTCCTCTAGAATAGTTACTGCAGTCTGCCTTCCTATCAATAAGATTTATCTTACAGACTTGAAGTTATTCTAGCCTAGGACAAGAAATCCTTTTATTGAACACAAAATTCTTCTAACTGGATCCTGGGTAGATTCGGTTCATTGGTGGCTGCTTATTGGTTCTGAAAGGCCACTGTTTATTACTCTGAATTCACCTCCTAAAGCACAATGTGCTTTTCAGCCATCAATCTTGGTTGAGAAGATCTAGTCTTTGAAACCTATAGGATATCTTAATAGTTATGACCCAGCTATAACCCAATGCTAGTAAGTAGGAAGAAATAGCCCTGCCTGCCACTCCCTAGCATTGCTTGAGAAGATATTCTGCCATCTTCCCAGTTAATTATGGGATGTGGTTTCTAGACAAGAAAGCAAGTTCTACTCACTGTGTTTTGTTTTCTTTATAATTGAATCATAGTAATTAAGCAATCATGCAGGGCATAAGAAATAACGTTTATGAACATTAAGACAGTACATTTCATAACACCTAAATGTTTTGTTTATTAAAGTTTTCTTTTGAGAAACTGTGGTAGTTGTTAGGAACACTAGTAATTTGAAGGTGTGGAGTTGAGAGATAAGAGACCCTACCTAGAACTGCTTGTGTTCAGGTAACTATTATCTTTGGGAAACACTGAAGGTCTCTTACTTAATAAATCTCAGAAGGTACACATTTACAGGTATTGGTATAGAGATACCTGTATATACGCATACATTATTTTAGCCAGACTTCAGGAACCTAACAAATACAGGATTACATGGACTTATAATCAAAGAGAATCACTGACAGTATCAAACTCTAACCACTATTTTTAAATTCACAAATGTACTTTTTAATTTTAAATAATATGAACAAATTATTAAGGAATGAATATATTAAAATTGTTGTATTTAAATAAATTGACAAATTAAATTAATTTTCCATTTATTTTCAAAGCTTGAAATGCTGTCCATCCATTCAATAGCAATTAGAAGTCCCTGAAACTCTCTTTAAATGCATTAAGAATCTGTTGCAGATGGCCATATTAAATAATTGCTATAACCTTTCTTATGTTGATAGCATTAAGTATGAGCTCAGCTGTTTCAGTAGCTGTGACCCACTTATAACAAAGGCATACAGTTGACTGTTGACTAGTATGTGCTTTGTCTACATGGGGGAAAGGAAAGAAGCAAGCATTTTGCAAATCTGCTTTTCAATAGTGATCAGAATATGGGTAATATTTGCTATTCTTCATAAGTGGTTTTCTAAATATTTCTTACTTGTTCAAAGTAAGAAGAGCTAATATTTATCATATAGTTGGGAGGAACATGGTTTAGGATTGTGGAGGGATAAAATAGAGATTACACTTGCGACCCACTTTCCTATTTCTCTCTTCTATCCTTCAGATCCTTATTGACATCCTCACTTGTCCTCCTGTCTTTCCCTCCTTAGATACTTGGCTAGCTTTCTCTTCTTTTCATCCAAACACCAGTCTTTCAACCCATCTACACTTACTATATTTTTCACCTTTTATTGTTCAAACACTGTTCATAGCTGAGTACTAATTATTTCAAAGAATAGCCATCGTCTCCAGCAAAACAATATGTGCTTATTAATGCAAATAGCCTTTTATATACTGTTAGTTCTTACACAGTGTGATCATATAGAACATGCTTACCCAATAAGAATCCCCTAACATGCATCCCTTACACTATGTATTTCTCTCCAGTAAACTTATCAAGACACTCTAATTGCTGCTTCAGTTATCTATTACTGCTAAATAAACCACTCAAGATATGATGCCTTAGGACAGCAACTCGTTCATTCCTGTGATTCTATGGGTTGGCTTGTCTTAGCTGGAGAATTCTTGATAGAATAGCACACGCTACTCATACAGATGGTTTCAGCTAGGAACTTGCTATGGCCTGTAAGGTAGAAAATGGCTGTCTTCCTTCAAGTCTCATCTATGTGATTCTAGTACTTCCACAATCTATCCTGAGTTTAAGCATGGTTGATGGAGGAGTAGAAGCTATTTGTCTTCTTCGGGGATAGTCTATATGATGATAGATATCATCTCCACAACATTTGGTTCTTCAAAGCAATTCACAATGCCAACCTATATGATGGGTAATAGGAAAAAGACCCCATCTCTTTAGGAGAAGGAGCAGTAAAATCACAATGTAAAGGGACTTGTTTATACAAGGAATTTGTTTATTCAAGTGGGGCATATTTACCAACTATCTTCATATTTATTTTAGACTTTCCCATCAGATGCTAATTTCTTCAGAGAAAGGGATATTAGTTTCTTTTCTTTATTATTTTTAAGAATCAGAATGAAAAATAATTTTTCAGTGTCTTAAAGAAGATGACTATCACATATAATTCCTCCAATGATAAGCTCAGATATGAGAAATACTAGTGTGAAGTACTTCTACTTTATCTCTATTTTTTCCTCATTATTCTGTCTTGTAGATAGATAACTGTAAAACATACTCTATGAGTTTAGATTTCTTTAGATGTATAGACTTAACAATAGATTAAAATGTTAGTGGTTCATTCAGGGAGTAATTCTGGAAAACACACGTACAGGAACTAAGCAGGAATAGATGAAGAAACAAAAAGAGTCAGAATCAAGTTAATGCAGAACAAGTGAGGTTATTTCTACTGTAGAATTCTGAGAAATGGTGTAAATCTGTGCCTCTAAGTGATCCCATCAAAGAGATGAGAAAGAGCCATAGGACATTAATTTCCTGGCAGTTGTAGCATTTCATGCCCACAGGCAAAACTGATGCTAGCAGCTAGCAAAAGCCCACAGGCAGAGACAGTGGTAGTGGAAGTTGGATCAATAATGCAGAAGTGGTCTGGGCCTTGGAGGATGTGGCAAGGACATAGCAGCAGATGCCATAGACACCATATTTAATCGGAGCTAGAGAAGATAGCACGCTCTTGCTTCATTAATGGATCAGGTATACAATGGATTTATGGAATAAACAAGCGGCATAGTTGAGGGGCAGGAAAAAAATCCTTAAGAAGATGTGTTTTTTTTCATGTTTCTTTGACACTTTTAAAATATCATTGAGGGCTGGGAAGTTGGCTCAGAGGTAGAGTGCTTACTTCACATGCATGAGGCCTTGGGTTCGATTCCTCAGCACCACATAAATAGAAAAAAAGCTGGAAGTGGTGCTGTGGCTCAAGTGGTAGGGCACTAACTAGCCTTGAGCTTAAGAGCTGAGGGACAGTGCCAGGCCCAGAGTTCAGCCCCCATGACCTACAAATAAATAAATAAAAAAAAAATCATTGTCCTGTTTTCATGATAAAATAATTTTACAAAATATTTTTAGGGATAAACACTATATCCTTTTTATTAAAATTATCATTTTGTAAACATCTTAACCTGTCTGTTGTGTAATATATAAAGCAGTTTCGATTGTTTACTGTCTTTTGATTATTGCCATTTGATTGTTTACTTAAAATGGATTGACATGATTGTTTTAGTAATTTTGTATGTTATCTCTTTTAGCTGGAGTAATTATGAATAAAATATAATTCTACTTTTTTGCAGATAGTTTCAAGACAGAATTTTTACCCTCTTCCTAATATCTAATAATTAGGATTTATTCATTTATCCACTTAATAATTTTCAAATTGTCTTTTGTCAGTCACTATTCTAGGTGCTGGACTTTTATAACAGTAAATAAAATGCCTTTGGGGAACTTAAAATACTTCAAATGGAGCACTGTTGACATTTCTTTCTTTTCTCGCCATTATAGTTACACAACACATAATCACCTGACACACTCCTAGCCATTTTCCAGTTAATATTCAAATTAGAAAAAATAAGATTTTTTTCCTTTACACTCAGTGCAACTATTATGAGTTTCAATTTGTATTTTATGGGATAAAAGATTGGTATACAAGCAGTAGAATATTCTGCCAAGCTTTCTGTGTGGAATTTCATGATGTAGATTGTTTGGGGAAATATGAATTAAATTTCGATTTATCTGAAGAATTATAGTCATGTTATAGAAAGTGTATTTATATAGAATAACTTTAAGGCAGTGAATTTATATAGAATAAATATTGAATCTATAACTATTGAAGTTATATAGAATAATTATTGAATCTATGACTTGAATTTATATAGAATAACTTTTGAATCAATCCCTTTAGTAATAGTCAAGTATTGATTTGAATAATATTAAAAATGTAGGGTTGAAAAGGTACGTTTTGCCTCTACTTCAGTGTATAACTGTAGAATATTGGTTGATTAGTCCTCATTATACTTCATAATTTCGGACACAGTAAGTTATATTGAGGAAAGTAGAGATACTAAATTTATGATGTATTTGTGTTTATAAATATGCCAGATGATGTAGAACCCTGATTACAAGTGATCAGTTTGGCCATCCAAATGATTATCCAGTGCAAAATATGACTTAACATGGAAAGGATGAATTTCCTACATAAATTTCATAGTGGATTCTCAGTGACACTCAAGTATGGAGTTGGAATATTTTGTAAACAGGTCTATGAGGATAGAACTTTATATCTATTGAGATTATAAATGATGAAAAAGGCAGCTTGATATTCCCTTGTTTAAATTTTAACTATCTTATCTTCTGTTTTGAATGAGGTTATTTCCAAGCTGTAATCCAATTTCTGCTGTGAAGCTGGCTATAATATTACTACACTCTTTGACAACTGACTATACATATGCACATTATGAGTTAGTTTAAAGGTAGAGTTCACTTCTGCCACTCTTTTCGAGTGAAGTATTAAATTTGTTTTCAGGATTACACTAAATGAATATTGCATTTTATAAAAACATTTTATTTCTTTAGTCATTTTCACCAGTAAGAGTTTAAATTGTGTGGGCTGAAAGGGGGCTCAGTGATAGAGTGCTTGCCTAGCATGCATGAAGCTCTGGGTTTGATTCCTCAGTACTACCACATACACAGAAAAAGACGGAAGTGGTGCTGTGGCTCAAGTGGTAGAGTGCTAGCCTTGAGCAAATGAAGCTTAGGGACAGTGCCCAAGCCCTGAATTCAAGCCCCAGGACTTGCTAAATAAATAAATAAATGTATAAATTGTGTTAAGTGAAGTAAGTCAGTCTCAGAGAGGCAGACAGCACATGATTTCTTATATGTCTAAAATACAAATTTACATGATAACATATACAGGGTCGTTTTCATATACACAAAAATTGACAAAAGGATGGTATACTTATAGGAGGTATCCAGTGATGTATGTAACTCTTCTGAACAACTAATGAACTGTTTAAGAAAATTAATACCAGGAATAAGAAACATGCTTGGGTTTGCGGGAAGGCTACAGGGGCACATATGAATGGAGGAAACAAGGATGAGCAAATTAAGCCATTATACTCAGATCAATACTCCTTTTTTAAAAAACAGAATATACTTTTATCTAATTCCTTATAATGATTAGTCTTCCTCAGGAATACCAAAAATTATGATGACTATCATGTTAAACCTAATATCATAGCATCCGTTTTCCTTCTTTATTTCATCTGCCTTTGGAATGGTACTGTGGCTCCTACATAATTGTCTAAAAATAACTTCATTTCTCATTCATGTTTCAGTGACCCTTTGAAAATCCCTAATTCTCATTCAATTTGTAAATCTTTGCAGCAGAGTAAAATCCAAATATTCATATCTTCTAGTTGATGGGGAGGGATAGATAAAATCATGGAGAAGAGATCTCTTTTTCAGAAAGCAAATGATCACCACCTACCCACCAAATAGATTTACTTATAAGAAGAGTAAAGTTCAGGTAGAAAAAAAAAACACATTCCAGTATAGGACAGAGGATTTCTACCTTTGTTGGGCTTTGACAGCGTAGGGAGGCTTGTGAAAATAACTGTTCCAAATCATGTGAGCCAGAATCTATAGAATCCTAGGGCCTGAGCAGCTGGGTAAGGTTCATCGAAGCTGACATTACATATGGTTGGGACCTGGCCTCAGATGATGTAGGAATCAGAAGACAGTTCTTCTAACCTCAAATCTTCCATCATCCAAGACATTTTGAAATTTGGAATCATAATTTCCCATAACAGTGTTCAGTGGCTATTAATTGTTGAAATTCCTGGCCCCGGATGACACCATGAGTCAGTTGCCTACGAACTTTTGGCTGCTGTTTCTCAGGTCTTGCGTATCTGTTTTGCTCCTTTTTTTGGTGTGTGTGTGGGGGGGGGGGGGGGGGTGTCTGGTCGTGGGGCCTGAACTCTGGGCCTGGGTGCTGTCCCTCAACTCTTCAGCTCAAGGCAAGCACTCTACCACTGAGCCACCTTACCAGCCCATCTTTTTTTTTTTTTTTTTTTTGGGGTCCGGTCGTGGGTCCTGAACTCTGGGCCTGGGTGCTGCCCCTCAGCTCTTCAGCTCAAGGCTAGCGCTCTACCACTTGAGCCACAGCACCACTTCCGGCTTTTTTTTTCCTTTTTGCTTATGTGGTGCTGAGGAATCGAACCCAGGGCCTCATGTATGCAAGGCAAGCGCTCACCTTCCCAGCCCCCCATCTTTTTTTGTTTTTTCTTAATCCCTTCAATTGCTAGCTAGTATTGGCTAGCTACTATTACTTTTATGTTTTTAATATTTTTTGCCTCATATCCCTATACCAGTCTTTTTCCTCATCCCTCAAAGCCAGTATTTCTCATTTCAGAGGTTGTCTATGAATCATCCATCTAGGAGACAACAAAATTCTCAGAACTTTCATTTCCTTGTTTTTAAATGAGGTCAGCAGCAATGGCTGCTGACACTTCCCTTGACTCTGAAGGGTGTGGTCAGGCCAGATGAGAACATGCTTGTTGACTGTGGATTGTGTTGCTGCTGTATCCTTAGCTGTATCCTTAGCTAGAAAACGGAAGGCCAGGTGCTGAAGTGATTTGTTATTGCTGAGGAATTCAACTGCACTGAGCCAGAACTAAATGTGCCTTAATGTTTCAAAGCACTCAGCATTGGACACACTGGACTTTAAATGCCCCTATGGCCCAGTAGGCCAAAGATATAGAAATTATGCACTAGTTTTATCATTAACTCTATTTAGCCCACAACTACCTTAAAGTTTATAGAAAGTACTAGAGAAAAGGTATGTATAGTCACTATGTGAGATTCTGTTATTTGTAAGTGATATGTTTGAGAGAGTCTTTACTGTCAGTATACATGATTTATATTATCCTTTTAAATATCAAATGAAGTTCAAAGGAAGACATACAGATTAAAATAAAAATTCTTAAAATTTGGCCTCAAATATCTTTTTTAGAAAACATACACTTGAAATCTAATAATTTTCACTGAAAGATTTATTAAGATGATTTGAACTTTTATATTTGTTCAAGTGAAAATGTGTGTAGTTTGAGATGGTTTATTTATTTGCTTATTTTAATACCTTTGAGAGAGAGGCTCCCTTAGAAAATTTGTTATGATTCTACCTTTAAAAGCTTGTGGAAAATCTAATTTAAGGCAAACCCTGTGATCCTGATATAATGAACTCCATTTCTAGTGTTCAGTCAGTTCACAATCAAGGATCAGCCAACATTATGTTCCATGCCAGTAATCAACAAGGAGGATGAGGTAGAGGGATCATGAGTTCGATGCCAGTCTGGGAGGAGAAAAACCAAGATTCCATATATACTTATTTATAATGTTCCAGAGATACTAAAATAAGTACCTTATATTTCATTTGATCCTTCCCAATTACCAAGCCATTTGTTACAAGAAATGGAGGCTTGTGAAATGGCTTAAGCAAAGTAGAACTGAGATTCTAATTTGGGTTTGTTTCACCCATATTTCTGTTGTTCACGCAGAGGAGCACCCAGCCAGCATTCCATTAAAACATGCTTCACAGATGTTGGCACTGCAGACCGTACTGGGAAATAACATGGTCACCTTCTATTATGTACACAAGGCTCTGGCTGCATTGTTCTCTGGCTTACTATATGAGTGCAAAAGCCCAAAGAAAAACTGTGTGCGCCACATCCCTTTATGAGGGCCTTTCTTTTTCTCTCTCACCCTTATCCAGTGTGAGTATGTGATGAGTAGGGCTGTGGGTGGATGCTGCCGCAATTAGCTTTGCCTCAGGTAAAATGCTGACATCAGTTGCAATGAGATTAAAATCTTCTACTCAGCTGTTGTTTGAAATACTCTATGGTGTTCCCATCCAAGTGTTTTAACTAATTGAAGTGACTTAACCATATAATTATTTTCAAATGTTTACAATTACTTTTAGATAAATATAAATGAATGTTCGCCTGCGTATAAACAACACAAGGAATCATTTGGTGAACCCTCCTAAAGTTTTATTGGTGGAAACATCTGACTGTATTAGTGGAATTCAAAAAGGAAATAAAATAGGCATTTTTAAAAAACCACCAAAAAACAATGCTTGCTGTTCTGCCAAAATGGAATGATTCTATGGTTTCTAGTTCTTTCCCCTTATAAATAAAAATCCCTAGAGAGACCAGAACAGACATAGAAAATCTTGAAACATAAAAGAAGAAGGAGAGCTGCTGAGGGACCTTGGGGTTTAAGGAACTACACAACAGTGAGTAGCTTGAGAATCCTTTTTATCTCTCACAGATTCTGAACTGAGTGCTACAGAAGTCCCTGACCCAGAATTGTCAACAAGCACAAAAATCAGAAACTTCCAAGAGAATCTGTTACAGTAAGACAAAGGAGCAGGAAAAGAGTGGTCTAACAACAGAAAACAGAAAATAAAAAACAAAAAAAACTTGGGACAGTATCCCCTAAACAATTGTGGAAATTCAGTTCACCTTCTCCATGCTTTTAGCAATGCTGGGCAGGAACTTAAGATACATTCTCATGTTGATACTATTAGACTCTGATAAATTAAATAGAGTCCACTATAATCTAGAGAAATAATTAATAAACTAATTGTACAAGATGTTGTACTTCAAAAAAACTATAAATAGCATTGGAGGAGTGGCTTACGTGGTTAAAAAAAGAATTGTGTAGCCCTGAGTTGAAACCTTGATACTGGCAGAGAAGAGGAGGATAGGGGAGAGGAGAGAGAGGCAGAGATAAAGAGAGATAAAGAGACAGAGAAATACACACACACACACACACACACACACGCACACACACGCACACACACACACACACACACACACACACACACACACACACACACACACACACACACACACAGAATTTGCCTATCGACTGTAAAGCCCTGAGTTGAATTTTCTATACCTGGAGAAAATGGAAAGTAGGAAGGAAGGAAAGAAGAGACAGATGTAAACTTTAGAAATGTTGGGAAAGTTTATTGTATTTGGAAGTGAAAAACTACCTGGTAAAAATATTTACACTGTTTGGGTATAATGTCTGTACTCTCTCTTTCCTGAATCTCATCAGCATTAAAACTTTGTACTTAGAATTTACCCTCCCTAGTAAAGAATCCAAGATAAATGATATGTTAGTTATCTTATTTCTAAATAAGTCAAATAATGTACAGATTTGCCTCCAAAATAAATAATTGTACTTTTCATAAATATTATTAGCTAGCATCTGATAATTGTCATGTATTACCCACTATAATCTTGTAGAATAAGTATCCAGATTAGCCATGGAAGAAACTGAAGCATTAATATGCATACATAGCTCCTTCTACCAGCACACATTTTGTTTTTCCATCTAATTATGGTTGCTAAAAAATATTCATCTATATTAGACTTGAATCACTATCACTAGATTTTTAAACATCAAGCATTAATGTTTCTATACACAAAATTAGACCATCATCAAATTTAAACTTTTGCGCTTGTTGCCTCTCTCCTTTGTGTTTTTAAAACCATATTTGAAATGTATAATTATGTATTTTTCTTAAGTTACATATACAAATGGTTTTAGAGCTGATCTCTAAAATTTTTACAATGGAATTTCCCTTCCCTTTGTTTACTGGAATAATTTGTAAAGCTATGAATCATACATGACTTGTAGGTACTCTTTGGGAAATACCAAAATTCTCAGAAATGTTTTAAGTGTCAGTTAATGAAGACAGTAATAGTTGCTATATTTCTGTGGCTTTCGGGAGTCAATCAGTGCTCAGATGACCATCTAAGTCTTTTTATTTGCATTTCTCTTTTGTTTTCTCTTGAATATAAAAAGGTTTAAATCACATGTATATTGACGTAATAATATTTAAGCATTTAGGCTCTACTGCTTCATTCTTAATAATTAATATTCTCCTGGTGCTTTTTGACTAAGCAAACATTTCTTAGCAAAATTGGACAAGACCTTGTTATTACAGATATTTTAAAAAGCAAATTGTTAGGATTTTGTTAAAAAAAACCTTTATATTAAAAACACAGTGACTTTGTGTTGCAACTGAACAGAAAGAATTATTTAACAATCATACTTTATTGGATAGCAAAACAATTACTATGAATGTGCGTATGTGCAAACACACACACACACACACACAGAGACTAACAAAGAATCTGAAAACAAGGTAAACACTGGATCTCAACAATAATCAGACTACATGGCTTGGCTCCTAGCCACGTTATATGATGCTTTATTTAGGAAGTCTAACCTATTTCAAAGACTTAGAAGGAAAGAACATGAACTTTTTAAGTTTTGCAAAATTATTCTATCAACATTTTCACTTAGATTTATTATATTAAGTATTAACTCATCTATATGTCTTTGCAAATGAGGAGTTTTTTTTTCAGATAACAAACAGATTTATTTATTAATCCAATTGGCCACTATGAATCTTTTAATTAGAGTTAAGACCACTGCATTACTTTGCTGGTTCTTGTAATTTTGTTAGATTTTTTTTTCCTGATTGATCTTAGTACTGTTTATTTTTCTTATTCTCCCTCATTTATCTTATGCATTTGCTGATTCTCTAAGTTGAACGTGCTTGATTCTTTCCTAATTCTTAATTACTGCTTTATTAAAATGTTAATAATTATGGTATTCTCCAGAGAGACTGCGTCTGGACCCTTATAATCATATACTGCAGCATCATGATAGAGTTAAATGGTGAAATTGTAATATCATATATAATTATGAAACATGTGAGGAATTGTATACTATCTAAATCAATGATATCGTTATAAATACTTTGTTGAAATGATTTCTTATATATTTTCAACATGATTAGAAAATTTCCATTTTATGTTCTTCTCAAATATTTGTACCTTTGAGAAAAAGTTAGTTCAGTCATAGTTTCCTTGTGATTATATACAAAGCAATTAGGTAAGCATGCTGAAAACAACTTTACTGTTTTGACTTTTTAAAAAAATAATGTAGCGGGGGAGAAGGAGGTGGGGAGATGGGAAGGGATGGGAAGGGGAAACAAAGGAGGAGGCAACAATGCTTGATAAGAAATGTACTCATTACCTTGCTCTTGTAATTGTAACCCCTCTGTACAGTATTTTCACAATAAAAAAGTAATAATATTGGTCCCTAGATTTTATTTTATTTTTTATATGTTTTTTATGGTAAAAATACTGTACAGAGGGTTTACAGTTACATGAGCAAGGTAGTGAGTACATTTCCTATCAAGCATTGTTACCTCATCCTTTGTTTTTCTCCTACCATCCCTTCCTTCCCACCTCCATAACTACCCCCACCCCCCATCCCCCCTGCTTCTCACCCCATCCCTCCCCACCCCCCTGCCTCAATGAAGTTGTAAAATTCATTTTCAACATCTCATTGTTACAATGGGTAAACCCATATCCTTAGTTAAGCATTTTGTTTTTTCTCTTCCCTTCCCCAAATTAGAGAAGTGTATATATAAGATGCAGGGCACTGACATCAAATACAGTGAAAACAGGGGTTATACTGTGGGGACGAACATACAAAGAAACAAAGAAATCACATGGTACCTTATAAATACGTTAGAAACAATAGCAAGAAAGAAAAAACCACTTGTGCCCCTATCTTGGAGTTCATTTCGCTTCTCATCTTATCTGGTCATATGTACATAGCTTTTGACCTTTTCTGCTTGTCCCAGACATATACTAGTTATTGCAAAGGGAAACCATGGGACCTATGTTTCTTTGGGCCTGGCTTACTTCACTTAGTATAATTTTTTTCCAAGTCTTTCCATTTCCTAACAAATGGGGCGAGGTCATTATAGAATTCCATTGTGTGTATATATATATATATATATATTCCATTGTGTATATATATATATATATTCCATTGTGTGTGTGTGTGTGTGTGTGTGTGTGTGTGTGTGTGTGTGTGTGTGTGTGTGTGTGTATATATATACATATATATGTATATACTACATTTTCTTGATCCATTCATTTACTGAGGGGCATCTGGGTTGGTTCCCTATCTTAGCTATGGTAAGTAATGCTGCGATAAACATAGTTGTGCTGGTATCTTTAGTATGTTCTTGCTTGTGATCATTTGGGTAAATGGCCAAAAGTGGGATTGCTGGGTCATAGGGGAGCTCTATGTGGAGTCTTTTGAGGAACCTCCATACTGCTTTCCAAAGTGGTTGAACAAGTTTACATTCCCACCAGCAATGCAGTAGGGTTCCCATCTGGTCCCTAGATTTTATTAGAGAGCTAGATTTGGAAATCCTGGATTCTTCTAAGATGTTTCAATGTTTATTTGGGACAGAAAACTTTTACTTTGATTTTCTAATAACTAGAAGATTGTGTTATACTATTAATGGTATTATCATACCAGTACGCATGTCATCACATCAAAAGTTACCATGATAAATATCCAGTGCTATCTCCTTTCTTTACAGTTTAAACTTTATGTCAGACACAAGACTAAATGTCTTAATTGTGTTTGTTAGTTTTAAAAAGCTGAAACAATTGATATTAGACACTCTACCAAGAAAATATCTTAATGGGAATCATCAGGCTAGGGGAAAGAATAAAATAATCTGAACTTGATGCTTAATATTTAAAAAAATATATTTAAAACTTTAACAGTCCTTAACAATAATCAGTTGTTCACTGATTTAACAGGAAACATGTTACTCTCCTGCCATCTGGACGTTCTGAATAGAACCTCTGAGGCCTCTGAATGAAGGATAGGCATAATGATTAGGTAGATTTTTTTTTTTTTTGGCCAATGCTTTCCTTTTTAAAAAAAATATTTTGTGACTGGAGATATAAAACCAATGGATATAATCCCGAAGCATCTGCTCTTTTCATGATTCCTATATTCAAAGAGATTAGGAAATAAAGCATTCGAAAGCATCATTTTGTTGCAGTGATAAAAAAAATTCATTTTGTCTACATATTTAAATGCAGCCAAATTAAGGTCTTATTAAAATCTACAGTTTCTAAAAGCTTTCTTGCCTTTTCTCTCTTTGACATTATCCTGGTTAATTTATTAGTTATTTACATGTCTACCTGTTCCTAAAAAGGAGGTGAATTAATTTTACCCTAAGGAGATTGAGATATAATGAAAATGTTAATTTTCATTAAGTAATACATGGTAGCAAAAGTGTGTTTATGCTAGAACACAATAAATTTGAGCCTCTGTACTTCAACTTGGAGTAATTTTTTCAAGTTTGAAACTAATGACTTTTTGGAGGGATGTTAATAAATACGTTAGCCTAGAGCACCAAATGGGTGACTTCTAAGGTGAATAGGCCCATACAAAAACTTCTGTCTATATCTCTGTCTATCATATTTTTTATCTCCTATAAGTTAGATATTTTAAAAGAAATTCCTAAATTTTTCTGGATTTCATAGTCATCATGTTTTTACCTGTTTTCTCACAGGGGATTGCACTAGATTCTGCTCCAGGGCTTCCATTTTTTGCTGAGTAAAAACTTGGGGAATTTCGATGTGAACAATCACTGTGACCATCCCTGTTTTGTCTTTGTCCCATTCCTCTTGGTTTGATTTGCCTTCAATGTCAGTGTTGGTTTAAAATGGCACAAAACTTGTATTTACGACCCAGGTCTGGACTGGATTGTAGACTTCTTCCTTGCAGGGGAAAGACCAAATCAACTTAATTCTTCCCTCAATTTCTAGGGTTCCTCATCTATTTTGTCCTAGTGTCTCCTTCATACTGTTCTTTTAACCTCTGCCTGGATTGCAGCCTGGTTGGTGTGTACCTAGTACACATGAGTCATTACAGGGGAATGATAGTTTCTCAAGCTTCCAAGAAATCAAGTTATCAAGGACAAATAAGATCTTACACAACCTCAAGTATATAAAAAGAAATATAGCAATTTGATGGACAGAATGATCCATTCCAAAAGGGAAGTAGATTCTTTTTTGGATCTAGGATAAACTTCATTATTTCAGTAAGTCATATATTTAAAAGTTAAAAATAATAGGTACAATTATACACCTATTGGAATGGTTAACATTTTAAAATGATGATGGTAGCAAAAGTTGTCAGGGATAGAGAATCTTATTGCTGATGGAAATGTCAAACATTATAGCCTCACTGCAAGTGACTTGTGGAATTTTTCTCTTTTTAAAAATTAAGCTTTACAATTTGCGATAATTGTAGGTTATATTTGTTAAGAACAAAGCAAAGCTAACCCATGTATATTTTGTCCAGATTCCTTATAGTAATATTTTGCATAGCAATGGAACACTGGATCAAAAACATTAATGTAAGATCTGGAATATTGAAAATAGTGTAAGAAAAGATAAGGGAAGTACTTCAAGATAGAGTCATAGGCAACCATTTTCTGAAAGCTCAAGAAATAAGAGCAAGATGTAACAAACAAGATTTCACAAACTTGCATATTAAAGAAAGAAGTATCAGAATGAAGAGCTAGACTATAGAATGGGAGAAAAATCTTTGACAGCTGTTAATCTGACAAGAGATTAACACTCATCATATGTAAAGACTTCAAAATATTCAATGAGGGCTGGAAAGTTGGCTCCGTGGTAGAGCACTTGTCTTGCATGCCTGAAGCCCTGGGTTCAATTCCTCAGCACCACATAAGCAAAAAGAAAAAAGCCGGACGTGGCGCTGTGGCTCAAGTGGTAGAGTGCTAGCCTTGAGCTGAAGAGCTGAGGGACAGCGCCCAGGCCCAGAGTTCAGGACCCACGACCGGACGCAAAAAAAAAAAAAAAATTAAATGAAAATATCACAAACCAATGAATAGGTGGTCATAAGAAGGACAAATGGCCAGCAAATAAAAGAACGAAGTTTCAACATTCTGAACCATAAAGGAAATGCAAATCAAGCATTAAGCTTCTCACCCCAATCAGAATGGCTGTCACCAAGCAAAAAAGCAAAAATAAACAGATACTGGTCAGGATGAAGAGGGAAATAAAGTAATGCAACCAGTATGGAATTCAGCCAGGCCCAAAGAAACATAGGTCCCATGCTTTCCCTTAATTGCAATAACTAGTATATGTCTGAGACAAGCAGAAAAGGTCAGATAAGATGATGTTAGGCGAAATGAACCCCAAAATAAGGACACAAGTGGTTTTTTCTTTCTTGCTATTGTTTCTAACATATTTATAAGGTGATTTTTTTGTTGCTTTGTATGTCCCTCCCCCATGGTATAACCCCTGTTTTCACTGTATTTCATGTTGATATAATTTGGGGAGGGGAATGGAAAAAAGAAATTGTTTAAATAGGGACACAGGTAGACCCATTGCAATGAAATGTACAAGATGTTATGTCGAAAAACGAACTTTACAACTTTGGTGGGGGGGGAGCATGGGTGGTAGAAAAAACAAAGGAGGAGGCAACAATGCTTGATAAGAAATGTACTCATTACCTTGCACATGTAATTGTAACCCCTCTGTATAGTATTTTCACAATAAAAACATTTAAAATATTTTCCAAATAAAACTAAGACATAAACATAATTGTGGACAATTTAGGGTGGCACAATCAGGAGGTGGGAAGAGAAAAAGAAAAAGAAAGATTTGGAAAATGACTGAAAATTATCTTATGGTCACATAAAAATGAAACCTATTTTTTTTTAAGTACAGGAAAAAAACTTTTTTAAATGTCAAGTTAGTTGAACGTAGGAATAAAACCACAGGTTTCCCGACATAAAGGAAGTGAAAGAATGATTTGAATGCTTTCTGACATGACTATGACATTTTATATACCTATCAGTAGTGTCTGAGTTACTTAGTGGTTTGGATTTTCTGCAACCTCATCAGCATTAAGTATTATAATTTTTTTTTGGTCGGTCATGGGGCTTGAACTCTGGGGTTGGGCGCTGTCCCTGCGCTCTTCAGCTCAAGGCAAGCGCTCTACCACTTGAGCCACAGCGCCACTTCCTATCATAATTTTTTAAGTCCATCTGATAAATGCATTTTGATATCACATTATGGCTTTATTTTATATTTTCCTAATGGTATAAGAACTTCTCTTCCTTCCTTCCTTTGTTTTCTTTTTCTTTTACTGGTCCTGAGGCTTGAACTCTGGGCCTGGTCTCTGTCCCTGAGACTCTTCTGTGTTCAAGGGTAGTACCATACCATTGAGCCATGGCACCAATTCGGGCTTTTTCTATGTAGTTTATTAGAGATAAGAGTCTCACTGACTTGCCTTCTGGGGCTGGCTTTGAACTTCGATCCTCTGAAGAAGATGGCCTTGAGTTGCAGCCCTCCTATCCCTGAAGCTATAGATGTTCCCCACCAATGCCATGGCAGGTCTGTGACTCCATTTTGGTGAAAAATAAATTAAATGGAATGATACCAAGTTACCGTGTTGAAGCACATGATAACTTATGTCCATAAAATGGTTCAATCTCTCTAGTATACCAATGGTTTCTAGGAAAGAAGATGAACATGAAAACAAAGGACCCAAAAAGAAATGGGTGAAATAGGAGAAGTGTTGAATAGCTTGTTACAAAAGAGAGATTTCAAACAGCCAATAAGCATGCAGAAATACACTCTGGTATTTGTAATTAGCAAAACAAAAATCAAAAGCAAGTGAGATGTTATTTTAGCTATATGAGAGAATGAGATACGCCTTCAGGATCACAGTTAGTATTCCCTCTGCTGCTAGCAGTTTGGGCAGATCATTTTCATCAGATTCCCCTTTCCAAGAACTTTGCTCAAAAAAAGTTGCTTTGTGAAAGATCAGAGCCTCTCCCTAAAGATTGCCTGCAAGCAGTGACTCACCAGGTGAGATATGGAAGTCCAACCTTCTTGCTCCAGGATGGATAACTCTAAAGGGCTACTTTCCAGGAAACTCAACCCACAGTCCAGCAGTATTAATCCTGCTGATTAGTATAGGAGCTTTAATGATGAAGATTATTATAATCTTTTTTTTTGTGGGGGGAGGGTGATCTCATTTAGTCACTTAAAAAGAAAAAAACACATATCTTAGGACTTGATGATATTCATGTTTGGCATATATTTTTATTGTAAAAATACTGTACAGAGAGGTTACAGTTACATGAGTAAGGTAATGAGTACATTTCCTATTGAGCATTGTTACCTCCTCCTTTGCTTTTCCCTCTTACTTACCAGAGTTAAAAACAAGAGAACCATTAGTACATAAAATCACATATATAGGTGATATGCACTTGAATTGTATTTGTTGGGATAAGTGAAAATACAGTAAGTATTGATACAGGAATAACCTGTTAATAGAGGAATGAAATATTGCAATGATATTAAAAACAATGAGCTAGGTTTATAAATGAGCTAGGTGTATAAATGATGATATAATGTACGCAAATAAAAGAGAAAACGCAAGTGTGGGTGTGTGTATATGTGCATGTGTATACCTTGTTGTAGATTATTGAACAACAGACACCAGTGAAGATCAACAGATAATATGGGAGGAACATACTTTGTTGGACTGTGTTTCAGCCAGAGCATAGTAGCATGGCCATACTTGTTATTTATGGTGATGATCATTTTGATTGGCTGCATGTTTGTTCTGGTTAGTCAGTGCCTGCTTGCTAATTGATTTGATTGTTGTCCCAGTCTGTAAAGCTGATGTACAATTTCTTTTCTTTTTTTTTTTTTTTTGGGTCCGGTCGTAGGGCCTGAACTCTGGGCCTGAGCGCCCCTCAGCTCTTCAGCTCAAGGCTAGCATTCTACCACTTGAGCCACAGCGCCACTTCCAGCTTTTTTCTTATGTGGTGCTGAGGAATCGAACCCAGGGCCTTAGGCATGCAAGGCAAGCTCTCTACCACTGAGCCACCTTCTGAGCCCCAATGACGTACACTTTCAAAGTCTACTTGTGTAAACATTTTTCTGTTGGTACAAAAACAATGATGTATGCCTATAGTTCCATCTATTTGGAAGATAGGAACAGGAGGTTTGAGAGCAGCTCAGCAAAAGTTAGTGAGAGTCTATTTCAAACAAAATAAAATACAAGGGCTGAGGGCATAGTTCAAGTGGTAAAACTCCTGACTATGAAGCACAAAGCCTTTATTCAGAAGGAAAGGAAGAAAGGAAGGAAGGAAAGAAGGGAGAGAAGGAAGGAAGGAAGGAAGGGAGAGAAGGAAGGAAGGAAGGAAGGAAGGAAGAAAGGCAGGAAGGAAGGAAGGAAGGAAGGAAGGAAGGAGAAAGGAAGGAAGGGAGGGAGGGAGGGAGGGAGGGAGGAAGGGGAGGGAAGGAAGGGAGGGGAGCGAAGGAAGGGAAGGAAAGAAGGAAGAAAAGGAAATACACCAAAAATTCAAGAAAACACATTCATTGGAATTGAAATTATGCCAGATGCTTGGATAGAAAATGAAGTATTCAATCCAATTATTGTATTTGTATAACAAGTTAGAAATTGAACTTCTAATTGTGTCTGTTAAGCTCTCCATGACCTTCCCTTTTCACTGTAAATAGCATAGGTAGGAAGGGAGATAGTATACAAGGGTTGTATTAGAGTTTCTATAAGCTCTGCTGAGTACCAGAAAGGTATTCAAAAGTGCTTAGTTCTAAAGCTGAAGCAGCGCTGTCCTTAGAAATTACATCCTATATAAGGTTTTGAGATAATCAGTAGAGTAGTAGCACATTTATGTTAGTCTTATATGATCTATATTCCTTTTCTCGTAAAAAAGAAAATATGGAAATGAAAATAATTTGATGAGATTTATAAAGAACTAGATGATAATTTAATAAAGATACTGGGTTAGAGGTTACTCATTTGTATTTGATCTGAGCTGACACTGCAGCAGGGCCAAGGATCTCGTTATGACTTCTTTACAAGAAGGGTCCCCAATGCATGACAGAGCAATTTGTCGCCTTTGTTTAGATGGATTTAAGCAAAGCTTGCATCATTTAGTGTGCGGTTCCTTTGACAGTACCTTTTAGCATCCTTCTTATTGTTCCATTTGTGGGTCATTGGAAAGCATTCCAGACAACTTTGTGGTTTAGACAGCAACAGAGGCTGTTTTCTAATTTGTTGTAATTGCTTAACTTACTCAAACAGTTTAATTTAATGCTGAATATGTTCATCAGCTCAGAAGAAAGGAGTTTGTTCAAACATGAAATCATTATAATTAGAAAAAATTATTATATGGATTTGTGTTACACAAACCTTACTTAGTAAACTTTCTCCTAATTTAGTTAATCTTTTGATCACATTAGTCTAATTTTGGGGTGAGGGCAGGGAAGGATTATGCACTGAAAATTTAGGCTTTCCTGAAAACCAACATGCATTTTTTTTATCATCTTCAAATAGATGTACAAAGGAATTGCCGTTTAATAAAGCAGTTCATGAATATAACGCCTCTTGATCAACATTTCCACTTCCAACATTCTCACCCGTCCTTCTCAACCCACCCTTTCCCTTACTTTTCTTAATTTTGTAGTATATACATTGAATTCTTGACTACATTCTCCCCTCTTCATCTTCTTCCCTTGACCCCACCCCACCTCTTCGGAGTAACTGTTTCCTGTATTCGTTTTGTTGGGCTATAACTTTGCCTTCCTAAGGAATTGCACTAAGTTCTCCCTTGAATCTATAATATTTCAGGTATGTGAGAGATATTTTCTACTCTCTAATCTCATCCTAAACAGCTGCTCCCATGTCTAGCATAGTAGATTAGCTATATGGCTCCTCATTCTCAAATTAACCCCTCTCCATATAAACTGACTAAAGTCCCCATCAGCTTTAAGGTTACCAAACCATGAGGGAACACACAAAATGCTATGGAGTGTCAAGGAGAGGTATTTCGGCAGTATGTCAATCTGATATTCATTTTTCTTTAAAAAGGAAAATAAAGTTTCTTTCAAACAGCAATTCTTACCAGTCTTCTGTCTACCTCAGTGTCTTTGAGATGTCTCATTAGTGGGTGGTAGTCCCAACACAAAGTTTTTAAAGAGTGATATTTCTGGGTAAATTTATGCTATATTTTTATTTATTTATTTTTAACTATAAAAAGCATATAATGAGAATGAAAAATAACATCAGGCTTTGTATAATATTGAGAATTCACATTCTAAGTGCTAATTACAATTTTGTTGTGGCTCATGCCTGTAATCCTAGCTACTCAGGAGGCTATGAACTGAGGATTGCAGTTCAAAGCCAGCATGGGCAGGAAAGTCCATGAGACTCTAATCTCCAATAAACCACTAGAAAACTAAAAGTGGCGCTGTGGCTCAAGCGGTAAAGCTGAAGAGCACAGGGATAGCACCCAAGCCCAGAGTTCAAGCCCCACGACCAAAATAAATAAATAAATAAAATTATGTTGCTTTCATAAATACATTAGTTTATAGTATAGGTATTGTGTTGTTACTGAAACATGATGCTTTGTTTGTAGACATTTGCAGCAAAGAAGGTTAAAAAAATGAAGACTTTCTATGTTTCCAAGCTTATACCATTTCCTCCCAGCTCAGTTTAATGATCCCTCAGTCTCTCTCAAAGTTTCTACTAGGCATGCTTTAGCAGTGTGCCAATATTTAAGTCTTCTTGTTTTTTCTTGTGAGTTTTAATGAAGTTGAAATTATTCGTGAGTCATGAGAATTCATTATTTTGGTCTGTGCTTATATATTCAAAGTAAAATGGGGTTAGACATTTGTTTCAGAGGCAGTGTAATTATGTTTTATATGGCTGAATTGATACAAGAACTTCCATCTTAGAAGCCAGAGGTCTTATGTGCTTTTTAGGCTGAAGGGTAGATCCACGAGGAAATTGAATCCTAAACACATTCATATGGTAAACTGTTCAGAACCCAGCCACAGAAAATACGAGTAAAAATTGCAATTGATGCTTGTAATGAAAATACAAAGAAAAAACAATAATGTCAAGCATTCTAGTAACTGGGGTGACCTATTGTTGATTTGCTACTACTTTAGAATGCTATTAGTTAGCACAATATATCCCTACCCATTAAAGAGCAATTCCATTCCATGTCTACAACCAAAAGACTTAAGTACATATACTCACCATAGTCATGCACAAGAGCCTGGCACAGTGGCATATACATGGAATCCCAGCACTCATAAGGGAAAGACAGGAAGATTTCAAATTGGAATCTATCTTTACACTATGTAGTAAGTTCAAAACCAGTTTGGATTATATAGTGAGATCTTGTCTCAAAACAAAGAATAGAAACAACAAAACATGAATAAGAGTTATTTTTAGTAGCACTCTCTGTAGTCCCAAAGTCAAAATAGTCCACAGAAAAATGAAAAACTAATTGTGGCATAGCAAGCAGCATAGAGTTTTCTGAGTCATTATTTGCTCCAATAAAATCGATTTACAAGGAAAAATGTAGGATAAAAATCATCTATAGAAATGATGCATACATGGAAATGTCATAATGAAACTCATTACTTTGTACAATTTATGCTAATTAAAACAAAAGTGATGCCATGGCATTAGTCTGACTAGCAGTAGTTTTATAGGGTTGGAATCCCAGAATGCCATCAGCATATATTGACTGGTAAAATTTCTACTCCCAATACTAGAGACAATACTAGACAGCAGTGAAGCAATACAGCCAGAAAAACGTGAAGAGGACTGGCTCAGAGAAGAGTGATGTTTTTTGGTTTTAGTCATGGAAAAAGATCAAGAGGAGCTACTATGAAAATTTGAGAGTGAAATTTAAACTCTTTGTGTATCTAAGACTAATAATTACAATGAAAGCATGTCAGATAACAGTATCTCAAACATTCCTGTTTGTTCAAATTATTTAAGGAACAGTGTGAAAATTATTTACTCCTTAGTCCCTCCTTTAGAGGTTCTTTAGTCTGATTGAGATGGAGCCAAGGATTATATTTATAATACAAATTAGATGGTTCTAATGGTTATTAGACACACACACACACACACACACACACACACACACACACACACACACACACACACACACACACACACAGAGGGACAAGTACTCTACCACTGGAGCCACACTTGCAGTTCAGAGCCACACTTGAGTCCAACTTTCAGTTTGTTGATTGTAGATGTAGTCTCATGGACATTTCTGCTCAGATTAGCTTTCTGACCCCAATCCTCCAGGTCTCAGCCTCCTGAGTAGCTAGGATTATAGGTTTGAATCACCAGTGTTTAGTATTTACATGTATTTTTTAATGCACACTTCTTGGCCTCATATCAAGGCTTTTGAATTGTTATCTTTGAGGAGAACCCCAACTAGGAAGATTAATTTTGCCCAAGTATTTCATAAGGTGTTCAGCTGTTCATTTCAGAAGTATATTCTGAGAAAACCAGGCCTGGGAAAAAAAGAATACAGCAGTCAATTTTAAATAATGATACAAGTGGACCTGTTGCAACAATGAGAAGTACAAGTTGTTATGTCGAAAACAAACTTTACAATTTTTGCGGGGGGGGGGGGGACCGGGAGGATGAGTGGGGAGGGGGACAGGGGAAGGATGGAAAGGGATGGGAAGGGGAAACAAAGGAGGAGGCAACAATGCTTGATAAGAAATGTACTCATTATCTTGCTCATGTAATTGTAACCCCTCTGTACAGTATTTTCACAATAAAAAATAAATAAAAATTAAAAAAAAGAAGAACCTGACTTACTATTTTCCTTTTAAAATTGGACTGTTGATTGCTGACTAGTTACTACAGTTTCTAACACTTATTAAGGTAATAAGACACAGGCAATATTTCTCATTTCTCATTTCCTGCAGTATTTTTACTGCATCTGTAAATGCACTATAAGGATTGGAGAAAGTCCTAAATTCTAGATAATTAAAGATATTTTTAAGCATCGTTTTATTATAATTGTGGTTGGGGATTAACCTGGAGAACATTGAGTTTTCCTTATATGTTTATAGCCCTCTTAATTTTAAAAAGTTAACCTATTTAGAAGTTTACTTAGCATCTATTATGCGCTTGGCTTTTAGAATACCTGTTGGTCCCTTTCATTTCATGGACTTTAGTTGAAGGCTTAGAAGAAGAAAAGATTCATGTTGTACATGCTAGAGCATCCCATGTGTTACTGATGTTCCATTCATCAGAGTTAGAATATGCATAAACGCTTGCCAGCTCACAGTCCTTTGATAGGCATTATATTAAAATTAGAAGAGAAAGAAACTGTCGGAATGTTTTTAGCTTATAATGGGGATTCAGCTGTCCCTGCAAATTATGATCCTAGCCTCTGTCTACAGTTAAGAAAGACCAATTGTTCAATATCCTAGAGACTTTGCTTGCCTAACACCTTGTCTTTATACATTACATATTTCCTATCATTTCAGAGGAAGGCAGTGTATTATTTCAAGAGCGCATGAATATATGGGAATAAAAAGAAAGAAAGAGACTAATCATGCTGTACTGTAGTGACTGGTTAATTTCAATGTGGACTTGCTTAGCTAATCCATTTTATTACAGATAGTCTGAGATGTCAGATCTTTTGGCATTACTTTACTGTATTCTATAGCTTTTTTTTCTCCCTTAGTGTTTGGTGGCTCTAGAGTTTGAACTCAAGGTCTCACACTTGTTATGCAGGCACTTGAGTCATACCTTCATCCCTTTTTAAGCTTCAGAAGTTTTCTACATAGTGTCTCCCATGTTTTACCTGGGGCTAGGTCGAGTTAAAGACCACCAAACTATACCTATCACATAGTGGGATCACAGGCAGGCACTGTCATTCCCAGCTTATTGAGAAGAGATTTCCTATTTATTTAGTTGCTGAGGTTAGTCTAAAACTGCACTCTTCCTGATTTCTGCCTCCTGAGTGGCTGGGATTACAAGTGAGATTCATTGCACTTAGGTACCCGACCATGCGTTCTAAAGTTGTTTTTGGCATTAAAATTGTCTTCAGTATCCAAGTACCTGTGGCTCATGCCTATAAGCATAGTTACTTGGGAAGCTGTGATTTTAGGATGGAAATTCTTAACCAGTCTTGGCAGAAAAAAATACTAAGGACTCTATCTATCCAGTAAAAAGCTGGAGTGCAGCATAGTTGAAGCAAAGCAAGCAAGCCAAACAAATGAGAGATCCTGAGTTCATGAAGAGGGTAATAATTGGAGTCTCCTAAGGTGTATTTATTATTGGATTAGTTCTATTTAAAAATATATGCTGACCGCATCTGGATTTCTGTAAAAATACATTAAGTTTATCTTGTTTATGAGGGCATATTGACATGTAATTTAAATATTTATAGGTAGGTCTTCCAAACCTGTTGAGAGAGTAAACTGGTTTTACCACTTTGGAAAGCAGTTTGAGAATATCTGTTAAAGCTGAACATTCAACTACCTTATTACCCAGCTTTGCCATTCAGGAAATCTATGTGAGTATTCAGCAGGAGACTATGGAAGAATCTACAATTGTTGCCAAAAAAAAAAAAGTACCCAAATGTCAAGTGGTACTTGAAAAGGCAAATAAATTAAATAAGAGTAAACAATATCTAACTACATACCCATGATAGTGTGGATGAATTTCACTGACATTAACATTGAAAGAAATTATGTGTAAGAGTCAACCAGATGCATAAAACCAGACAAAGCTAATCTTTGTTAGAAGTCAGCACAGTGAATTTTTTTGAGGGCTATGGAATAACTTGAAGCAGGCATGGGGGTGGACTTTAGGCAATAATAATTTCCTGGGTTGTTTTATGCTGATTAGAAGGATATGTTCATTTGATTCATAAAAATTCATGAAGCTTTACACTTCTAAGTGCACTTACATATCACTTATATATGTGTGATATTATAAGTGATGTATTACTCTAATAAAAAGTTTTAAGACATTTACAGCATGAGATCAATGTGAACTGAAATCCATTTCCAGTTTTTTTTTAATTATCAATTCTATTGATGCCACCCATTTGTAGAAAATGACAGCTTCAGAGAAAAGTACCTCAACATCCATGGATTATCATCAGGATTTGGGTTTTGGCTCTTCTCTTGAAACCCCATGAGTTCTGGTCCCCAGTCACTTAACTGCACCAGACCTTAGTTTTTTCACATGATAATTGGCTCCAATAATACCTAAGAGCTGGTGTCTCCCACAAATCTCTAGGGTTATATATTACTTTATATATTGAATGTTTACAACAATGCCAATATGATAAGAGCAGAGATTTTTACCTTTTGTCTTCCTGTTGTATGCCAAGTTCCTGGAACTCTGTCTCCCAAATAATCAGCATGTACCAAACTTTTGTTTTAAAGTGAATATGTTGCTAAAATAAGAATGCCAAAAGCACTGTGAAAATAGAAAATCTTTGCACATTCTAGCTTCTGCTTTTACTACTGTCAGACTATTATTAAGAGTCAGCAGAAAACGGGCTGGGGTTTTGCTGTATCACTTGTTGTGTAGAATTTGTTTTAATAAACTATTGCCGCATCTAGGAGAATTAGATAGCTTACAAATAAGTAACAGTTGTACACTATAACCAACTTTAGCATATCATGGCATTGCCTACCACTGTCCTTCCTCATAGGAATTTCATTTCTTTATTCATTTGAACACTTATTAATTAGATAAGTAGTTGCTGGATGCTCACAGCACAAAAGAAATGATTTCTGCCCCATGGAGCAGATCTGTAAAGAACAGACTTTAAGTGTGAATTTCTTTCTTTGTTTTCTTTTTCTTTCTTTTTCTCTTTCTTGTTTTTTTTTTGGGGGGGGGTTCCAGTCGTGGGGCCTGAACTCTGGGCCTGGACGCTGTCCCTCAGCTCTTCAGCTTAAGGCTAGCGCTCTACCACTTGAGCCACAGCGCCACTTCCGGCTTTTTTCTTTTTGCTTATGTGGTGCTGAGGAATCGAACCCAGGGCCGCAGGCATGCAAGGCAAGTGCTCTACCACTGAGCCACCTTCCCAGCCCTCTTTTTCTCTTCTTTCTTTTTCTTTCTTTTTCCTTCCTTCCTTCCTTCCTTCCTTCCTTCCTTCCTTCCTTCCTTCCTTCCTTCCTTCCTTTCCTTCCTTCTTTCTTTCTTTCTTTTTCTTTCTTTCTTTCCTTCTTTCTTTTTTCCTCTCTTTCTCTCTCATCTTCTCATCTATATATATCTGTCTGTCTTTCTTCCTTTCCTGTCATTGTTTTTTTTTTTTTTGGTGGTAGTAGTGCTGGCTCTGTGGCAGTTAAGGCCTGGCATTTGTTTTTTTTTTTTTAATTTATTTTTTATTGTGAAAAATACTGTACAGAGGGGTTACAATTACATGGGCAAGATAATGAGTACATTTCTTATCAAGCATTGTAGCCTCCTCCTTTGTTTTGGCATTTGTTAGGTAGGTTCTCTACCACTTGACTCATGTCTCCAGTTCTTTTTTTGGTCTTATTATGTTTTGTCTTAGTTATGTCTCAGACCTCTCCTACCTGTGCCTCCTGCATAGTTTGGACCACAGGTTCAAACAACCATGCCTGGCTTATTGGTTGATAACTTTTTATTCAGGCTGCTTCCAAGGTATGATCCTCCCAATCTCAGCCTCCCAAGCCTACAGCACCCGGTATTCCCAAGCGGTCTCCCATCCAAGTACTAACCAGGCCCAACCCTGCTTAGCTTCCGAGATTGGGCTCGTTCAAGGTGGTATGGCCGTAGAAATCTCAGCCTCCCAAGTATAAATGATTTTTCTTTATCCTCTGTGTCTTTACCTACCTTGAGGATCTGAATATATATATATAACATAATTTATAAATTATACATTTATACCATAATTTATAAATTATACATTTATACAATTTACATATTATGCATTTGCATTTATAAAACATTTGCTTTTTTAAAACATTTATAAAACACTTGAGCAGAGAATGTTAGGGATAAATGGTTGGATTAGACCTTAGAGAAAATAGTTTTCCAAATATTAATGTATTTGTCAAAGTGAGATTACTTTATTACCAGTTTGGGATGGATAGAATCATGGGTCCTGGAAAAGATTTATTGCTGTTCTTTTTTTTTAAGAACAAAACTATTTTTAAATACTTTTTAATTGTAAAAATAATATACAGAGGGGTTACAGTTACATGAGTAAGGTAATGAGTACATTTCCTATTCAGCATTGTTACCTCCTCTGTTTTTCCCCTATCATCCCTTCCCTCTGAAAATATCCTCTTCTGTACAACAAAGTAGATGGTTGAAAAAAGTCACCAAAATAATGACTATGAACAACAATTAGATTCTTACTCTACCCCCCCCCAAAAAAAAAACCTGTGGGGAGGTGGTTAGACGCATTTAAAGCACATCGTTTCCTTGGCCCACTGGTAAAAGCAAGACTGGGAAGGGTTCCAAATGACAACTTCCAAAGTCCAGGCCCAACTGAAAAGATCTCCACTTCCATCAGCGCTGACATTCCAGATGCTTGGTGAAGTAGTTGAGTCCACAAAGATAAACATCCAAGGAAGGCTTTGGGGTTTCAGGGTATCCTAAGAAACAGTGATGACCAAGTCTGCATTCAGTTTCACTGTTGTGTTCAGAGGCTAAGACTGTGACAATATGAGATGTTCCTGGGGCTTATGCTCTCTAATTTATTTTTCATATTAAACATTTAATAAGAAGAGTGAGGTTTTACAAACCACGTTCATGTCAGGGTTAAAAGAGCACAGCTCGATTCTAATATCTGTTTCTGCATTCAATTGGTTCTGGTATCATGCATCACATTGTGCTATGGTTTGGATGTGGTTTGTTTCTCAATGCTTTACTCATTTGAGGCTTGGTTCTTAAAAGCTGTGGGACCATGAAGAGGAGAGGAAAGTCTAGTGGGAGGTTATTAGGTTTTGCCCTTAGAAACGATCTTGGTGGTACTTATGAGACCCCTGGGTTAGCTCCCATAAAGATAAATTTGTTCCACAAGCCTCACTCTGGCCCCTCCACCTCTCTTTGACTTCCCTTCTTTCCTTACATCTCTTGCTCCCACATGGACTCCTGCCAGAATGCCATCGGCTGTTAGGGTCTTACCATGGTCTGACCTTAAACTTCCAGCTTCCCAAACTATGAATAAGGTGCACCTCTTTTTTTATAAAGGTGTGGGGCAATTTGTAATAATAAAAATAAATTAATAAATGTACTTCACTATACCCTCTTGAGAAAAGAGTATCATTATTAAAAATAGCTTGACCTTCTGGGGTCCTTGAGAAAAATCCCACAAATGCCCAGAGGCCATGAGATCACATGTGAGCATTCAGGAACACACTATTTATTTATTCCATGTCATACCTCATTTGAGCATATGAATTTTAATGGACACTCAGAATCCTAATCATCCCATTTCAAAAAAAATATTGTATTGAATTTGGTCTAATACATTTCACAAATACATTTTGAGTATTTATGAATATAGGGCAGGTTTATAATTCCTATTGCTTAAATCTTTGTTTGGATAATGAATGTGTTAAATGTATTTTTATTTTGAGTGCTGTGTTTTGTGTGTGTGTGTGTGTATGTGTTCATGTGTGCATGGGTCCTGGGACTTGGACTCAGCACCTGGGCACTGTCCTTGAGCTTTTTGCTCAAGGCTAGTACTCTACTGCTTGAGCCACAGCACTACTTGGGATTTTTGATGGTAACTAGAGATAAGAGTCTTATGTACTTTCTTATTGGTCTGTCTATAAACCGTGATCCTCAGATCTCAGCATCTTGAGTAGCTAGAATTACAGGTGTGAGCCACTGGCAGTGGGCATGCATATTTTTATAGCAATTTTTTATTATGTTTAAGTGATTACACAAATTTCACAGTATTGTGAGATAGTGATAAAAAGTTGCAAACACTTTCTAACCTTCATG
This sequence comes from Dipodomys spectabilis, assembly GCF_019054845.1. Classification (NCBI taxonomy): domain Eukaryota; kingdom Metazoa; phylum Chordata; class Mammalia; order Rodentia; family Heteromyidae; genus Dipodomys; species Dipodomys spectabilis. The sequence goes on from NW_024871042.1 coordinate 942,877, forward strand.
GGGCAAATTGTCTTTATCATGGTCTATAAAGTTTATGAGTTCTATGAGCTTTGACAATACAGTTATTTCTTCCACATCGGGTGATACGTACATTCCTTTCACTTTGTTTAGTGTCAGCTCTTCCCTCAAATTTATTTGTAATTTGACACATAAAAAGTACACAAGTAAATGTGATTTTAAGAGAAAATGTATACAGGTCAGTGAACTTTATAATAGGCATTTACTGCCTAAGTTCAATGCAGTAAGATTACCTACACAATTATTTATCTTTCTCTTCAGTGGTGCTGACAATGCTGCAAGAAGCATACTGAGCATATTGGAAAACAATTTTATTTCTATGAAAATGCCTGTATATATTAATGCACCTCAATGTGTCATTGTTTTATTATAACGTCAGAATCAGGTTATAACATCTTGTGAAATACTGGGATTTTTGCCCCCTCCCAGACATGATTGTTTATTATTCATGAATCAGGAAGACCTGGTAGTATTCTGATTTTCTAATTCAGGTTTTCCACCCACATAATTGGTACTTATAAAAGAGAAGAAAGGATGCCATTCCTTTCTTTTTCACATTGACACAGAAGCTTAAACTGCTTGGGCAGAACCTTCAAAATGTGCAGATTTCGGGCCAGGTTTTGATGTGACTTGATAGCCAATAGCAACAGAGCTGCTGCTCTTCATGGGTGATTAAAGACAAAGAGAATGAGATGGCATGAACCACAAAGCCCTGCTGCCACCTGACAGATTTGTTCTCAGATTTGAGGAAGCCCTTTATGAGAGGCCCTTTATCTGAGCCTGCTTCCCTTGCCAGAGTCTATTTCAATTTTTTTTTTAATCTCTGTTACTAGATTGAAAATGTAACTGCCACTTTCAATATGCCTCAGAGCTGCTTAATGGCACCGTTGCTTTTGGAAGCCAGTTGATTAATTTAGACAATGCAAAATATGGAGGTCCTAAATCAGTAACGTGTGACAGAATTTTGCCTTATTTGGAAATAATTTAAAGGCCTGGATCCAACGTGAATGTGACACTTTGCAGGGACATCTGGACTTTCTGTTTGCAAACACTGTTCAATAAGGGCTCTCTGAGGTCAGGGGAGCATAAAGCCCTCCCAATTTTCAAAATCTTCAGTATCTTATAAAACAGAAGTAGAAGAGTGAAAAAGACTTACAATGGACATATATATATATATATATATATATATATATATATATATAAGTCAAGCTTTTCACTAAACCTTTAAGAATATACCCAGGGGTGGCCACAAATTTGTTGTATATTAAACACCATGCTTTTCAGATTTAGTCAGTATTGTCTAGTTGTTTGTGTCAATAACTTCCTTTGGAGATTAAAAAAAAAAATCTTAAAATCTGAAGCTCTGCTTGAGCATGATTTACAAGTGATAGTCTCTGCTAGTGTATGTTGAAGGAGTTAATCACTAATGAGATATTACTTAAGACAACATTTCATGTTAGAAAAGTACTAGGATTTGAACTCAAGACTTAGTATTTTCCAAGCAGGTGCTTTACCATGTGAGCCACAGCGCTAGACAAAGACAATATTATTAAACCCAAAGGGCATGGGATGGCCAAATCATTCATGGCGATGAATATTAAGAAAGGAATTTCCAAATTTGTGAATGCTATAGATAATTGTCCTATTAATGGAATCAGCAAACATGTAAGCAGTTTTTAAACATCATACTCAGCCCTGAGGGAGGAAATGGGCTTATAAAACATCTTAAGTTATATGTATCAATGAATGATTTTATGTTAAGAATTACTTGCCTGAAGTTATAAAGCACATTTTGAACTTTAAAACAATATGTAGAAGTGATTAAAATAACTATATTTAAATCTAAACTTTAGAATTATGGTTTTATACCTAAGACAGTGGTTAGAACTATACAGCCATAATTTGGGGGCTAGAAGTCCTTGAGTTCATTCCATGAATTAGAATCATAAAACTGAAAAGTAAACTCTAAGAAATGGACTCCAGTTCTCTGAATGTACCCTAAGAACACTTATTGTAAATGGCTGGACTGATTTATTTGCCCTAATTGTTATTGAACTAGACCCAGAATGTAAGAGTTCTGAAGCATAACCTGGTATTCTTTCTGTTCTATAACTTGTCACTTTCCGAAAATTTTATACATTGAGAAAACGATGTTGAGCTTTTTTTTTCTTTTCAGTGTGTAACAGTTCTGGGGCTTAAACTTTCAGGTTTTGGGTACTGTCCTTTAGCTTTTTCCTCAAGGCCTGTGCTCTACCACTTAAGCCACAACTCTAGTTCCAGCTTTTTGGTGGTTAATTGGAGATCAGGGTCTTACAGACATTCTTGGTCATTATGGCCTTGAACCTGGGCCCTCAGATCTCAGCCTCCAGAATAGTTAGGATTATAGATATGGAAATACTTAGAATAGAGGTTTGTATTATGTTATATATATCTATAATAATTGATAGATATATAAATATATATTGGGTGCACCTTATTTTAATGTCATTTTTATCAAATCTTTGAACCTTTTCTATTCATTTTTTGTATTTACATTCCACATAACATTTGAGATTAGTGAGATTTTTAAAAATTCAACTTTTTTGCTTCATGTAGTTTGGAACATTGTACTATTCTTTAACTTCATAGATAAAATATTCCTAATAAATTTTTAATATACTTGAAAAATTGTAGGAAGTGGTCAGGGACAAAGAGTTATTTGTGGAGGCTGCTTACTTCTATGAGAGAGAAAAATGTGCATGTTTTTTTTTTATAAATTAGGGGTGGAAATTTTAGTGTTTTAGTGAACATAAAGGGTAATACTGAAGTGAATTATATTCAGGTGACTCATAGTATATTTTCTGCTAAAATGTCATTTCATCCATTAAGAATCCCAGAAATCATGTTGAGTCCAATATTTTCTAGCTTGTAGCAAAAAGTCACATGTAGACCTTACCCCTCCTTTGAAACTGTAATATCCTCAACAACAGCATTGCATTTAATTAATTAAGCCTTGGTCTCCCTATGCAAAAAAAAAAGTTACAATCCAGTATCAGATGTATTTAATTACAAGCAGTGTATTTTTTCAAGTGTCTAAGAATTGCTTTTGGATAAAACAAGAGGTTTATTTCAGGTTAATTTCCTAAAATGTAATCTACATGTTGGCTGAATGTGAATAGTTTACTTTAGTAGTTTTGTGATTTTACAAAGAGAAATGTGTGACTCTGATGACGTGACTTTTTAACTGTTTCTTATAGGAACTACTTTTTTTCCTCTGTCTGGTTAAAATTTAATTTTATTGTCAAGGTAATGTACAGAGGGGTTATATATACATACATAATGTAGTGGGCTGGGAAGGTGGCTCAGTGGTAGAGTGCTTGTCTTGCAAGCCGGAGGCCCTAGGTTCGGTTCCTCAGCACCACATAAGCAAAAAAAAAAAAAGCCGGAAGTGGCGCTGTGGCTCAAGTGGTAGAGTGCTAGCCTTGAGCTGAAGAGCTGAGGGACAGCGCCCAGGCCCAGAGTTCAAGCCCCACGACCGGACAGAAAAAAAAAAAAAAAAAAAGAGTCTCATGGCTTGGGCTGGGAAGGTGGCTCAGTGGTAGAACGCTTGCCTTGCATAATGTAGTGAGTACATTTCTTATTGAACATTGTTACCCCCTCCCTTGTTTTTCTCCCACTTTCCCTCCCCCCTTTTCTCTCACTTTTGTAACACTTCTTAACCATGAAATGTTCTTCCCATGTTTCTTGGAAGTGCTTGGGAATTTTATGGATTGAATTATTTCTTAAGTTCTTGCCAACTGAGCTCTAACATCTCCTTTTTACCATTTCATCTTTTAATTCAGGTATGTGGTATTTTTAAAAATGTAACACATTTCTTTTTTTCTAAGAAGCAACTATATCCCTTTCTTGATACCCAATCTTTCTCTGACAGGTGCAAATGACATTTTATAATCAGATTGAAAACACATATTTTAATACATTTTGTACTTTTAGGGCAAAACCATTCCAATGTATTACTAACATATTTTTGTTATTGCATATTTATGCTTAATAGAAGTTTGGCAAAGATGCAATTTGTTTATATTAACTTTTTCTTTTTACATGTGGTATATAAGGAACTTCACTTTTTTTAATGCATGGCAATTGTCTTGTATTTCAAAATCTACTTTGCATAGTTCTGTATACTTGAACTAATAGAGATGATAAGTAATGTCCTCAACCTGTTAGGAATAAGAAGTTGTATTATTGATTTAGGCTTGTTGAATGAGGTATCTCAGAATAGTAAAGAGGTAGAATAGCAGGTTTCAGGTAATTTAAGGGAAAATCCTTCATCTTGGAGGGATTTGAAGGAACACAATGCTATTTAAGTAGAATCTAATCAGGAAACAGAAAGACTTGGAAGTAAAAGGATGGATGTATGCTGTCATTACTGGTAAAGCAGCTGAACAAAGGTTAGCAAGATAATTAAATGCCTTGCTGCTAAGTGAAAAAACTTAAAACTAGTTGATTGGAAAAAAATAATTCAGATAATCTAGTTGAAAATGCTAAATCAGTTACATAGATGGGTATCAGCTTAGAAGAAAATTGACATTTTTATCTATGATAGCAGATGTCCATGATGCTGTGTATAATTGCTCAGCAAAATCCTAGCCATTGGTGAATAGTTTAAGCCTTTATGAGTATTTTTGTAGGTTTTATTAAAGTTTTTGAAAACTAGAAGTCTATGCAGACTTAATATGCTGTGGCTCTACATGGATCACTATTATCTTGGTTATTGCATCTTTCAATTGACCTGGATAAATAGGATTTGATTTTCCCCCTTTTGTCTGAAAATAATATTAAAAGCAAGTATTATCATTCACATTACAGAATGATTTTGCAATTGTTATTGTTAAGAAAAAATTGGGTGTCATCTCTTGTATCTACGTTTTATATCTCAAGTCACTCTGGTGGTAACAGGATAGTGGCATGCCTCAGACTTGTGTCAGCTTTGCAAATGCAAGTAGGTGGAGTCCTGCCTTCTCTTAAGGGGTGATCTGATGGTGCTAAAAGGGAACACAAGAAGTCATGAACTCAGGACTTACTTTTCTTTTTAAAAAATAATTTATTTATTATATTTTATTGTGAAAATACCGTACCGAGGATTTACAATTACCTGGGCAAGATAACGAGTTCATTTCTTATCAAGCACTGTTGCCTCCTCTTTGTTTCCCCTTCCCATACCTTCCCATACTCTCCCCACCTCTCCCCACCTGATCCTCCCCGCCTCCCACTAGAGTTGTAAAGTTCGTTTTTTTTGACATAACGACTTGTACATCTCATTGAGGACTTACTTTTCTATAAAAGAAAGGAAGCTGGAAGTGAAGGGGCTGTGCCAGTCAAAACAATCACTAGTCAGATGCTCTTTTCTCAATGTTCTTTTCTTGTTTCAACTGTTTAATGACCTCAAGCTTACTTAGGGAGGCATACTTTGGGGGCAAACATCCAGTAGCAGATTGCTTCTTTATTATCAATGAATTTATGGATACAGCCATGTACCAGTCATTGCAGGGCTTTATCTCAAAAGAACACATTTAAAATGTTAAACTGATCCTCTGATCACCTGGCAGTCCATTGTTAGTATAAAATGAACAGCTACCAGTTTACCTACCTGGAAGCAGTTTGCAAATACTGCTGCTGTGAGTACCATATTGTAGACTCCTTTAGAGACCCAAAACAAACTTATAGCCCAGGTATTTTCAGCTTCAGCATATGATCAAAATATTTGTTTTCTTTGATCAAAATATTTGAATTAGAGGAAAAAATGATTTTAGGCCCTTCTAATATTTGAAACACTGTCGTTTTGTTATTCAAACCTAGAGTCTGCACACTGTCCCTGAGCGCTTTTGCTCAAGGCTAGCACTCTACCAGTCTGAGCCCAACTGTCACTTCCAGTTTTCTGGTGGTTAATTGGAGATAAGGGTCTCAGGGACTTTCCTACCCTGACTGGCTTTAAACTGAGATCCTCAGATATCAGCCTCCTGAGTAGCTAGGATTGCAGGTATGAGCCACCAGTGCTTGGCTTAACACTGTTGATATTTAAAAATGTACTTTAAGCCATTATTGCTCAACATGGTGACACACCAGAAGTTCCTGAGAAATGTTTGAAAATGGCTTAATCATTCTTAAGACAAATTAAACCATAATATCTGACTGGAATTTGGACATATGTATTTTAGAAAGCTTTGTAATGATTCCATTTTGCAGCTTTGGTGGAGAACCGCTGATTTAAACACTTGCCATTTCTTCATTCCTTGTGTTACTAATTTTTCCTTGATTACTGAAACAAGTACCCTGCAACATGATTTCCCAAATTTAGAATGCTTGGGTAGGTATGATTACTGAAACAATTACCCTGGAACATGATTTCCCAAATTTAAAAATAACTTGTTTATGGAGTTGGACTTCAAAATATTATGTATGCTGACTTTTTATTATTTTTTTAAGTCACTTAATTTTCTACTCAATGCATTCGTTCTATCAAACAATAAGGAACAATGAACTTCAGTGTCTTGGCATAGGAGACCCCTATCCACACATTAATTCACTTGTAGGTCCAGTCTTGAGTAATTCACCTGAGTCATTGTCTTGGTGTCCTCCCAGCAGCTTGTCCTATTTCTGGATCAGTGGCCAGGCCATGCATTCTCTCTAGACTGTGAAGTAAACATTTGTCCATGCAAACCACTCGGCATAATCTTAAATGAAATGGAAGAGATTTTGCAGAGGAAAAAAATTGTGGTGATGCAGTGTGATGCAATTTGTGTGGTAGAAAGGCAAGCACTTTATACCTAGGGTTCCAGTGCATGGTGGTTACAGCTCCATTGACCAGAAAATAAATACAGTTAAGCATATCATCAAGGCTGCTCCTGCCCCCACCACTCTATAAAACTGAAACAAATTTCCCTTTCTTTAATTGAGATCCAGATGTTTGAAAACATAGTCTGGAACATCACCATGTTACTCTTTGCTTTAAGATACTTATACAATAAGAAGCACTCAGCAGAATTCACAGCTCCATAATCACTTGCTCTGGACATGGCATCAAGTGAAATGGTGTCAGAATCATCTTTTCTCTAGATGCTTTTTGTACACAACTGAATATAGGGAAAGTACCTGCATAGATGATGCAACTCCATTTTCTTAGTTTATTTCCAGGCTCAGGAATTGTAGATCTGTGTGACGGAGCATATGACTCTCATGTCTTGTACCACATTCCTTTGTCTACTTTTTGATTTGAGAAACATCTGTGGAGGATAATCTGTGCAACGTTGGGTTCTCATCAAGTGAAAAGCATCCCAGTTCTAATGCCAGAGCAAATTTTTTAGCCTCCTTACCATAGTCCCATATACCTCTGGCATTCCTTGCCTATATACCAGTAGGACCTAAAGCATGGGGTGATAATGCTCTAAGTACAACTTCCAATACGGTCGGGATCTTGAGATAAACTTTCTTCCCTAGAAGTAAGGAGGCCAGATCTGGCCGGCGCCATATTGGCCACATGGTGGATGGTAGGGTCTGGCATCTTGCTTTTATGCTGGGGGGAAGGAAACACCCCACCCATTACCTGCCTCCGAGGTGATAGGCATGCTCGGATCCCTGGTGACAAGGGTGGGCACTTGGCTGATAGGTTACTGAACCTGTCAATCCAGTACCTGGGACTGGGAATTTCCTGTGGATTCGCCCCTGCTTAGGCCCTATTTAGGCCTGGACCAGCTCAGCTGCTGGTCCGTGATTGTGTCCTGTCTCCTGTCAGGTTTCTGGTCATCGTGGCATCTCAATTCAGCTCTCCATCGGAGCAGAATTGGTTTGTTGGTATTGTTTTTGTTCCTTCTTTTTCTCTAGCCTATTTCCTAGCTGTACTATATGTGTATTTGAGGGCAGCAGGCCTTTGTAACAATGGGCTGCTTGCAACCTGCTAACTATATAATAAAGACTTAAATATTCCATCGACCTAAATGTGGCTTCTGGTATGATTCACCTTATCACACCCTTTGATCATTTGGGTGGACATTCGTAGGAGATACTTGTACCCTTCTCAGATCCCAGTGGACTTAAGCCCTGGCTGTCCATGGCTGTAGCCTCAGCAACAGCTCCAATGACTGGCTTCATTTTCTCTCTCATACTTCTCACACTCTCAGACTGCTTCTTCAGATAACCTTCTAACTCAACTATCCACATCTAAGACTTTGACTTAGGCTCTGATTTCATAGCAATGTGAACGAAGACAGTCATTTTAGATCAGTAATAGGATCACTCAAATAATATTCATCCATGTAATGGGAATATTAAGAGCTACCTTACCTTACAAGATTGTTGAGAGAAATGGGTCCAATTTATATGGAACACTTACCTCTATGCTGTATGTCTCATTTTTTAAACAAATAGTAAAGGAAAAATAAAAGTGAAAACCTCATTCTAATATGATTTCTATAGAGAAGGCCAGAAAGAGACAGTGTAAACAGAATGGAGAGATTCTTTATACACGAGTACTTGCCAGTATTTTTCCCATCATTCTGAGCCACTTATCAAAAGGTATGATCAGTCCTTCCAAAAACCAGCCTTGAACTACTGGCAGGGAGATGTCTTACTGTTCTTTAACTTGTTGCCCTTTTAATGAATGCTTAGAGGAATTAGGGAATTCTCTCTTCCACTCTATTCCCATTACATTTTATTTCATCCCATAGAGTTATCTACTTCTATTAAATATGAGCATCTCTAGCAATCTCAAATTGGCTCATATTTCTTACAAGTGTTTCATTTACCCATCGTTTTTTTTATACATTAGCTCTTCCACATAGAAACATGCTAAGATAACTGACTTATTTAAGTCAGGTACAAATATTAAAGTTGAACAAGTTGTGTTCAAGTAGGTTGATGATGTCTTAATTTAGGGTTATTATAAAAAATACCAGAACTTTATGATAACTAGTTATATGTCTAGGACAAGCAGAAAAGGTCAAAAGCTATGTACATATTACCATATAAGATGATGTTAAGCGAAATGTACCCCAAGATAGGGACACAAGTGGTTTTTTCTTTCGGTCTATTGTTTTTAATGTACTTATAATGTACTATGTGATTTTTTTGCTTTTTTGTGTGTGTTCTTCCCCCACAGTGTAACCCATGTTTTCATTGTATTTGATTCTGGGGCCCTGCATCTTGTACATGCACTTTCCTAATTTGGGGAGAGGAAGGGGAAAACAAAATGCTTAAATAGGGATACAGGTTGACCCATTGTAACAATGAGATGTACAAGACACTATGTTGAAAACGAACTTTACAACTTGGGTGGAGGGAGGGAGGAGTTGGGGAAGTGGGAGGGAAGGGATGGTAGGGGAAAAACAAAAGAGGAGGTAGTAATGCTTGATAGGAAATGTAATCATTACCTTACTCATGTAACTGTAACCCCTCTATACACTATTTTTACAATAAAATGTGTTAAATAAAAAATACTATATCTTTGGAGTCTAAAAAAGTAAGGTCGAGGTGTGAGCTGATTCAGTTACTGGTGAAGGCTCTGTTCTGGTGTGCAGATGGCTCTCTTCTTGCCGAATCCTTGCATGAGGTGCACAGAAGAAAGAAGGAAGAGATGATGCTACTGCTCCTCTTCCTCCTCCTCCTCCCCCTCATCCTTTTCCTTCTTCTTCCCTGCTCCTCCTACTCCTCCTCTGTCTCTTGCCAACATTTAATCCTTTTATAGAACTTTATTCACATAATCATATTGCTTCCTAATGGCCTCAGTTCTAAATACCTCCGCATTAGGGCTTCAACATAATGTATTTTGTGGGGACAAGCATTCAATCCATACTGCAGAAGGACAAATATTATAAAACTAGTATATTGTAATACTCTCCTTTACAGAAGACATTGGGCTAATTAAAAGTTTTTATATTTATATTAAAAGTTTTTATATATAAATAGCAGTCTAGTGATTCCTTAGTTAATAAGAAGTCTGAACTAGAAGTTACCATCAGTCATATCAAACAAAGGAATGATGCATTTTTCTTCTCTAAGATTTCTCACAGCCCCCAAACTATGATTCTATCATTACCAAATCCTTTGAGAACAAATTCAATAACATTGGCCTAAGTTTCTCCAGGAAGCAGAAGGTTCTATCATCCTTAGTTATGGACTAGAATCATTGCAGGAAAGGACCGTAGCTTAGGTTTTCTGTTAGTCCTGCTACAGCAGCCTAGACTAAGGGTGGTAAGGAAACAGCTTAACCATGAAGTTAATTCACTCTTGCCGAAATTTTTACATGGGGAGAACAAGCTTGTTTGAAAGAAATCTAGCAGGTTAATATTGGAACAGGATATTTTAAAAATCCTATTGTTGTTTATGTTGTAAACCAAAAAGAGTTGAAATTAAGCCTTTATAGGGCTGTGCATAAGGTATGAGATTAAGTTCTCAGGAGAGTCTTCTAGCAGGTATATGCAAGTGCTTTAATGATGGGCTTGTTTAGAAGTAGATATAGATAAATATGTAGCTAGCATTTTGACATGTAATTAATAATATAATTATATAATGTACATATGCATTGCATATTATATCTTTTTAGCTTTAGCCCTTCATTAACAAAATGTTTATTGTCTATATTTACTTAGCTAACTACTGTCAATAATCGATAAACAATGTAGATAGGGCTCCTGTCCTCATGATAATCACAAAAAAAGATTAAGTATGTAGTAATGGTGTTTCTATGACAGTGAAAGTACCATTTTAAAGAGGCTACCAATCATTCTGCAGAAAAATAATTTTTGGGCAGAGTTCTTTTTCAAATATAGGACCTTGTTATATGGAGATATTTGTTAGTATTAAAATGACTTATGGCTGGGCACCGGTGTCTCATGCCTGTAAGCCTAGTACTCAGGAGGCTGAGATCTGAGGATGGTGGTTCAAGGCCAGCCCAGGCAGCAAAGACTGTGAGACTCCTATCTCCAATAAACCACCAGAAAACCCACAAGTGACGCTGTAGCTCAAATGGTAGAGCATTTGCATTGAACTGAAGAGCTGAGGATAGCGCGCCCAGGCCCAGAGTTCAAGCCCCATGACCGATCAAAATGAATAAATAAATAAATACAATACAATAAAAATAAAATAACTTAAAAGAAAATGCTATACATACTCCCAAACTAATATAAGAATCCAATAGTGACTTTCGCCAGAGGCCATTATGATATTGTCTTAACTAAAGGAACTGTTGTTGATGTCTTTGAGGAAGGGGTAAAGAGCATGTATAAGAGCAATATCTGGTTCTTTGTAGACAAGAAAATCAATTGATAATTTCTGAAACTGAGAAGTCAAGGACTGTATTTACAAGAAATTGTGTGTGTGTGTGTGTGTGTGTGTGTGTGTGTGTGCTGCTAAAAGTGTTGGAGTGGTGGCTTTGCAGAGTGACAATGTTAGGATGGAGGACACAGTGGCAACTCTTCACTCACATAACATAATCTAGCGATATTTGCCTAAGTAATGGTAATCATTTGCTAGACAATATAAAGCAAACATACTTTCATATTAATGCCAGGCAATTCAGGGTTACTCTTTCTCTGTTGGCAAGGGAGGAGAAGAGAGAAACACAATAACCAAATACAGTAATTCTACCAAAGAAGAATTGGAAGGCTGGTAAATGTTCTGAGTCCTTATTTGTCTGATAGGGCTTCATTTTAACCTCACACTTGAATGATAATTTATGTTCAAAGCCATTTCCCCTTCAGAGCTTTGGAAATATGACTCCATTATTTCCTTGTATCCAATTTTGCTGATGAGCAGTGTGATACCAGTCTAGTTCTTGTGGCTAGGTATGGTAGGCTGGATGGAGTCCCCCTCCCTGCCCACCCCTCCCCATCCCTATCTATCCAGGTCCTCACATCCAGGCCTGTTAGTGACCTCATTGGAAAGAGGGTGTGAGCAAGTACCATTAGGGAGGAGGAACTCAAACTAGGATGCTTTAGGGCAGGCCCTAGATCCATGGACCAGCATCCTTAAAGGGAGAATTGAGACTGCAGGTACAGAAAAGAAGGCAAGCCAAAGAATGCTAAGGATTTACAAAGCTACCAGCACTGGGAGGAAGCCTGCAACAGATCCCCTTGGATCTCAGGGAAGGACTTACTTCCCCCCATTAACATCTGAACTTCAGACTCTGATCTCCACACTGCTCTACCATCTGAGCCATACCCTCAGACCTTTTGCAAATGGAGTCTCATGCTAACTTTACCCTGGCCTTGGGCCTCAATCCCCCTACCTCTGCCTCCTGAGAAGCTAAGATTACAAGGGTGAACTACCATACCCAGCCCTCCTATAAATAAACTGTTGACTCTCTCCCACTAGTTTTGTTTTCTTCATTTTAATTCTCACTGGGTATGTGTCCTCCATGTTGGCTGCATGTTCTTTCAAACTTTCTCCTTATAAATTGTAAGGAGAGATTCTGAAGAGATCCTTGCCTTAATCTTGGACTGTTCATCTTTCATCTATGCCCCTTTTGCATGTTAGCATCAATTTTGAGATTTTTTTTTTTTCGTTGTGGGGCCTGGGCGCTGTCCCTCAGCTCTTCAACTCAAGGCTAGCACTCTACCACTTGAGCCACAGCGTCACTTCCATTTTTCTCTTCTTATGTGGTGCTGAGGAATCAAACTCAGGGCCTCATGCATGCAAGGCAAGCACTCTACCACTGAGTCGCCTTCCCAGCCCCGAGATTTTATTTTTAAATCAACTAACAAGTTTGCTCATTTTCATGATCTCTAGTTGACTTGAACTCAAGACCTTGTGCTCTGGCTTAGCTTTTTGTTGTTGTTGTTGTTCAGGGTTAGTACTCTCCCATTTTAGCCACACCTCCACTTTCAGCTTTTTGCTGATTAATTGGAGCTGGTGAATAAGTCTCAAGGATTTGTCCAGGCTAGCTTTGAACCTCCATCCTCAGATCTTAGTCACCTGAGTAACTTGGATTATAGACATGAGCCACCGGTGCTTCTAGTTGATTCTTATATGGATCTCAGGGCCTCCATATCTCTTAGAAAATATCAACTTTTCTTTTTCTGTTAATCAGTTTTACTGTTGTTGGGTTTTTCATTGATTGCTTTGCTTTTTATGCTGGTACAGTTGCTTACACTCAAGGTTTTGTCCTTTAGCCTTTTCACTCAGGGCTGACACTCAACCACTTAAGCCATACCTCCACTTCCTGTTAGTACAATTTTTACTGGTACAGAAATAAAGTGATATCAGATATGTATATCAAATGTAGAACATACACGACACAGAATGTAAAAAGATCTTGGGAAAATAAACTAGCACTAATCCTATGAAAAATAGCAATCCTCAACCACTTTGGAAAGTAGTATGGAGATTCCTCAAAAGACTCCACATAGAGCTTCCCCTATGACCCAGCAATCCCACTTTTGGGCATTTACCCAAATGATCACAAACAAGACCATACTAAAGCTATCAAGCACAACTATGTTTATCGCAGCATTATTTACCATAGCTAAGATATGGAACCAACCCAGATGCCCCTCAGTAGATGAATGGATCAAGAAAATGTGGTATATATATACACAATGGAATTCTATGCCTCCATCAGAAAAAATGGCATTGCCCCATTTGTTAGGAAATGGAAAGACTTGGAACAAACTATATTCAGTGAAGTAAGCCAGGCCCAAAGAAACATAGGTCCCATGGTTTCGCTTATTTGCAATAACTAGTATATGTCTAGGTCAAGCAGAAAAGGTCAGATAAGTTGATGTTAAGGGAGCGAACCCCAAGATAAGTATTCAAATGTTTTTTTTTCCTTTATGCAATTGTTTCTAACATATTTATAAGATGATTTCTATGTTGCTTTGTATGTCCCTCCCCCACAGTATAACCCCTGCTTTCACTGTATTTGATGTTGGTATAATTTGTGGAGGGGAAGGGAAAAAACAAATTGTTTAACTAGGGATACAGGTGGACCCATTGCAACAATGAGATGTGTCCATATGTCGAAAAATGAACTTTACAACTTGGTGGGGGGCGGGGAGGATCGGGTGGAGGGATGTGGGAGGAGTATGGGAAGGGATCCAAAGGGGAAACAAAGAGGAGGCAACAATGCTTGATAAGAAATGTACTCATTTGTTATCTTGCCCAAGTAATTGTAACTCCTCTGCATGGTATTCTCACAATAAAAAAAAAAATGCTGAGTCTTAGGTGTAGTATTTAAGATAAGCTTTTTATGTAGTTTTTAAAAATTTGAACCACCTGTAGTTAAGCCTTTTGAGGTCACCCAGTTACACATTACTAAGATAACACAAATAAAAAAGCTATACCTTTGTATGAATAAAATATGCTGTAAGGACAACCAAAACAATAAATGAATTATACAGCCTTATGATGATTTTATGTGTATTTACTTGTTTGGTGCTATTTTTATTTTATTACTTTATAATTTTGAGACAATAAGCATCACTTTATAGTCTTGTTATCACAATATAAGTGTGAATTTTATAAACAAGAATAGTTACACAGTACATTTGTTTTCATTTGGCTAAGTTTGATGAGATATGATCAGAGGATCAGTGTGTGTGTGTGTGTGTGTGTGTGTGTATTTTAGTACAGTTAACATTATTGCAGTTTAATTAAATTATGAATTATAATACTGTAAATTTGCATATTCCTCGAGTATATGTATCTTTTTCCCTTTTAAAAATGTATCATTTTTAATTGAAATAAATTAGCTTCATGTTACACTTTTTAAAAAATAAATGCCTATATTTTTCCTTAGACTTTTCTAGATAAGTTGATGTAATTAGCAACATCTTCAAACTTTTTTTTTTGGGTCTGGTCTTGGGGCCTGAACTCTGGGCCTGGGCGCTGTCCCTCAGCTCTTCAGCTCAAGACTAGCGCTCTACCACTTGAGCCACAGTGCCACTTCCGGCTTTTTTCTTTTTGCTTATGTGATGCTGAGGAATCGAACCCAGGGCCTTAGGCATGCAAGGCAAGTGCTCTACCACTGAGCCACCTTCCCAGCCCCATTTTCAAACTTTCTAATTTTCAAATTCCATTGAAGGTGTATAGAGGGGAAAAAGGTCGCATGTAAGCTGATAACACTAAGAAATTAGTAGTTTATGTTGCAACAATGGAGAATTTAAGTGTCAGTGTCAATACCAAAAGACTAAGAGAAATGGCTGCTAAGAACTCTACAGATGAAATGCCAGTTTGATTTTCTGCAGATAGTGATATGACCAGATCTCAAATCTTTCCATATCCTGAAAAACACTCTTTTTTATTTTATGTATGTATGTATGTATGTATGTATGTATGTATTTAAATTGTGAAAATACCATACAGAGAGGTTACAATTACGTGGGCAAGGTAATGAGTACACTTCTTATCAAGCATTGTTGCCTCCTCCTTTGTTTCCCTTTCCCCCCTTCCCCCCCTTATAATGCACTATATGATTCTTTTGTTTCTTTTGTATGTTCTTCCCCTAAGGTATAATCCCTGTTTTCACTGTATTTGATTCCAGTGTTCTGTATCTTGTATATTCATTTTTGTAATTTGGGGAGAGGAAGGGATATAGAGGAATGCTTAAATTGGGATGCAGGTTGATCCATTGTGATGATGAGATGTACAGGACACTATGTTGAAAATGAACTTTAAAATGTCGGAGGTGGGGACAGGGAGGGAGGAGTTGGGGAGGTGGAGAGGGAAGGGATAGTAGGGGAAAAACAAAGGAGGAGGTAACAATGCTTGATAAGAAATGTGCTAATTACCCTACTCATGTAACTGTAACCCCTCTGTACAGTATTTTTACAACTATATATATATATATATATATATATATATGAAGCCAATACTTGAAATAAACTTCCTGAAAAGTCTTCTGCTAGAGAGAAAATAAATCCTTGAGCTTTCATGCAATAAAATAAAATAAAATCATGTTTCATTATTTCTGCAATTACTTTCCAATTTGCTTAGTAATGTATTTTCACTTGCTTTTTCTTATCTCTTCTCTTCTATAGTATTCCATCATCTAATTTTAGTCTTAATCTGCCTTTTAATTACACATGCAACTCTATCCACAGTGCGTTTCTATCTTTAAATAATAGAATTTAAATCATTTACATTTATTACAAAGACTGAACCGCTTATGTTTTTGTGACATTACAGGTTTAAAACTTTTCTTCATATTGTTTTTCCTTCTCTAGTTACATTGGGCATAGCTAGCCAGCTGCCAGGTTAAGCTGAAAATCCATGTCAAATTTATTTTAAATTCAGAAGGAAAAGTTCTAACAATGACCAGCTGGAAAACAGTACATCTGCATGCAGTTTACTAAATTCTGTACAGTGCTGTGTGGCACGGATTCTGTAGCACTTTATAAAAAATATGCAGTACTGATACACAAAGGTGACCTTATTGACCCTTCCATCTGTGGAACATGTGCTTTGCGCTGCCTTTGATGTGTTGGTGAAGGTTTATATCGAGCTATGCGATGTATTTGTTGGGGCTGGGATCTAGAATCAAATAGATTGGACAAATTTTCTTCTTTGCCGTTTTATGTAGAATTACATTTTTAGTATTTAATAGCCTATCTTAACTAAGAAATTTTGGCCATGTTTAAGTGATCCTAAATATGTTATCCAAACAGGAGTATTTTATTTTTTTAAATCAAGAACAACAGTAGTATTGATCATTGATAATGAGTAAACATGAACCGACACCGTCTTAAAAAATGACATGCAGAGGGAAATTAGGGGAAAAAAGATATTGTACATAGAATATGAATGAAAACTTCTCATACCATCTCTTTACCCATAAAAATTTCCTATGAGAGAAGATAGTAGGCTGTTCAGTTGATGTTTGAAGGTGTGTGGGCCACTTCAATTTGAATTACAGAAGAGATTAAGACACTATGACAAGTAGTTGGGACACATTCATCCTTCTATCTTATCCCATGTGTTTGACTGGAGGTCAGAAAGTATCTGCCAATAATTCTTACCTGAAAAGGATATAGGAATCCAAATCCATCCATTTTCACATTATACTAGAAATAGGATTTTAGGCCCTCCTTTTCATTCCTCTGCTTTTTATATGCACTGTGGTCATATTATTATTTCTTTCTTATTTATATATTTTAATAGTTATTCTATTTTGAACGATCTTTTACCCTCAGTTTTATATTGATTGAACATGATTTCATCTTTAATTACTTTGATGTCACTGAACCTTTCTCATTATATGGGACAAATTAAATGCATTTCATCCATTTTTCCCCTCAATGCCTTCTTCCAATAAAGAACACAAGATTGTTAGCAGAATTCTTTTGTCTAGGAATGTAAGAGACTGCAATCAAATCATATATGCCAGCTCTCTTTTTCTCTCTTTCTTTGTCTGTAGTTTCCTTTTTCTAATTTATATAGCTAGATTGGCTCTTACAACTATATTTTGTAGCACAAGAAACTTAAAAAATATTTCCAGAAATGCTTGTTTTAGAGATGATTTCAGCTGTGACTGCTTAAATCTAACCGCCTCTAGTTCCAAAGGAATATTTAAAACACCAAAAGCCAATGATGAACTGGACACCACTACCTTATGTCTGCAAAGATAGAACATTAACTTAACATAGTGTGGTGTGTAGTGGAAAATATACAGTCTCATAAAGCTTGAGGAGACCTTTTTTATGTACTTTAAGCTTCAATGTAATGCCTTCGTAAGACAGGTTCTAGAGACAGGAGCAATATTATTGTTCCAGGCTAGCTAGTTTATAGCACACGTTTCCAATAATAGTCAAATAAATCTTTATTGAAAGCCAACCATATACCAAGCAGTATGCTGGGAGCTGTAGAAAAATATAAAAATATAAAATAACTGCAGATCATGCAATTACCTAATGTACTTTTAGGGCAAAACTTTTTATAAGAAGATAAAACTCAGTGTTTGGTCAGAAGTTCATACTGAACATGAAGATGGCAGGAAATCATTGAATAGATGAGAAAGGAAGACATGCTAGAGAGAGAGAAAAATGTATAAGGAAGAATATGGTGAATTAGCAATGCAGATTGCATGACTCGGTGTGTATTTCTATTTGCTGGGAATCATAGTGAATAGATTTGGGTAGGGAAGTCTATTAGTTTCTAAGCACAAAATCTTTCACTCCATGCTTCAAAAACCTGTATGCTACATGAAGATAAGAAGTTGCCATGTTGGATTTTTGAATGTGAAGGGATATGAAGTACTCATAGTTTATAAAGTGGGATGGACTACGCATGGCTAGTTTAGGGTGGAATTGCTCAAAAAGCCAAAGTTAGTAGCTAATGACTTAGTTGATATGTTTCAGGAGCTTAAGAACATTTTTTAAATTTGTTCTGCTTAAAGAGAAGAACTATCAAGTAGAAGAAATGTATATTCCTAAATATTATTGTGTATTTTAGTTTCCCACTCTTAAGCTAGTTTTATAGGTATAAATATTATTTGCTGGATGAAACTACAACAGGTCTATCTCAACATTAACAGGTTACATTTTATGTAATATAAGTGAAATGAAATATTGCTTTTTATTAGTATTTTGTCTTTATAATATTTTCATAGTATATTAAGAGAACATGGTGTTGGCAGCATGCCAGTTTTTAATTTCTGTTTTTGCATGATCCTATAAAACACTCTTGAAGTTTCTAAGTTTTAGGCAAATGGAGATGGTTATTATAATCAGTATTACTCATGTTAATTACTACAAAATCTTAAGTCTATGTTTTATTTTAGAGACATGCATTACAGATTATTACTCGTGTAAATAGGAGATACTTGAACTACCAGTCTAACTGCTAAATATGCCAGTGATATCCGTCAGGAATAAAATGTTAGGACTTTCAAATTTTTTTATGAAATGTATTTTTATTATTGTCTACATATATTATTAGAGTTTTCTTTCTTAAGTAGAGGAAAGTATTACTGAGGTTTTCTTTATTAGGCAGATATTTAAGAGCTCAGATAGTAAATAATAATGAAAGGTATTTGTGTACATAACATTCTGATTTGTACTTTAATTGCTACATGTATGCAGTGTGAATTAAGAGGAAAACAAGGTGAGGTGAAGAAAAGAACAAGGAATGAGAAAGATAATTAACAGACTCAGTAGTTTTGGACTATTGCTGTTTTAATTAACAGCTTTGTGGAGGCAAAACAAATGTGCTTTGGAAAAGCTAAGAATAACCAAAATTTCAGTATCTTCTTTGGGCAAACATTATTTAAATTTGTTGACAAAAGAAAACAAAAATAGGAAAAAATATGTGTAATATTTATATGCTCAATCTCAACAAGTTAATGTTAAATATATTTATTTACTCATTTAAATTAATGTCAAACATATTGTATCTGTTAACATTTTTCCTTGTATCATTCCAGAATTGTATGCATACTGAGTATTTTTAAAACAATCATAAAAATGATTATAAAATATGAAATCACGTCATGTTCATACAACTATTCACAGATACACAATAGTTGACTTTGAAGACTTGAGCATAGTTGTTAGGTGATTTTAATCCAGTATTTATCCTTCGTCCCACCTAAAACAGTCTTAGTATACATTTCTTAGTTCAAGCATTATTAACTAGTAGGTAAAGCTAGAGTTTCTTAGAGAAACTCTCAGTCAGGTAAAGGGATAATTGTAAAGAAATATCGTAAGTGCTTTTAAAGATATGCCAACAGCAATGGTAAATCTACAAAGAAAAGAAGATAAGTTTGCCTCTAGAAAATGAATGATAAGGAACTGAAGATATTCAGATATTTTTCTACCTATTGGATCTCATATTCATTCATCTGTGGTCTGTTCTCTTGAAATTTTGCTTTGGCTTTGGCCTACTACTGTTAAATAGGAAAAAGAAGGCATGACTAGAAGTTACAACGTATTTATGGATTTACAGGACTGTGGGAAATGATGTGTTGGGACAAAAACAATACTATTTTTTGTCATAGCCCAAATATATATGTAAAACAATGCTAATTTTTTTATTTGAATTTTTTATTGTGAAAATACTATACAGAGGGGTTACAATTACATGGGCCAGATAATGAGTACATTTCTTATCAAGCATTGTAGCCTCCTCCTTTGTTTCCCCTTCCCATCCCATCCTCCCACCCAACCTCCCACCCAGCCTTCCTACCCCCCTACTAAAGTTGTAAAGTTCATTTTCGATATAACGACTTGTACATCTCATTGTTGCAATCGGTCCACCTATATCTCTAGTTAAACAATTTGTTTTTTCCCTTCCCCTCCACAAATTATATCAACATCAAATACAGTGAAAGCAGGGGTTATACTGTGGGGGAGGGACATACAAAGCAACAAAGAAATAATCTTATAAATGTGTTAAAAACAATGGCATGAAAGGAAAAAAACAGTTGAATACATATCTTAGGGTTCATTTCCCTAACTTATCTGACCTTTTCTGCTTCACTCAGACATATACTAGTTATTGCAAATAAGGGAAACCATAGTACCTATGTTTCTTTGGGCCTGGCTTACTTCACTTCATATAATTTTTTCCAAGTCTTTCCATTTCCTAACAAATGGGACAATGTCATTCTTTCTGATGGAGGCATAGAATTCCATTGTGTATATATACCACATTTTCTTGATCCATTAATCTACTGAGGGGCATCTGGGTTGGTTCCATATCTTAGCTATGGTAAATAATGCTGCAATCATAGTTGTACTGGTAGCTTTAGTATGGCTTTGTTTGTGAACATTTGGGTAAATGCCCAAAAGTGGGATTGCTGGGTCATAAGGAAGCTCTATGTGGAGTCTTTTGAGGAACCTCCATACTACTTTCCAAAGTGGTTGAACAAGTTTACACTCCCACCAACAATACAGTAAGGTTCCCTTCTGTCCACATCCCCTCCAGCATCTGTTGTTATTAGAATTCTTGATTCTAGCCATTCTAACTGGGGCGAGGTGGTATCTCAATGTTGTTTTGGTTTGCATTTCTTTTATGGAACAATGCTAAATTTTTTATATTGAATTTGTTTATATTTCAGGAGCAACATTCAGAAATCACACACCAAAAATAGATCTTATATTTTTCTGTTCATATATTCCTTTTTAGAAAATCAATTATAATTAAAATACTTGGCTAAATTACTTGGGTAAAATCCTTCTGTAGCTTCAGAAAAAAGGTATTTGAGGTAAGAAAAGAGATGAGTTTTCCTTTAGCTTTTATTTTTTTCCAGACAACATCTTTATATGAAGCACAAGCTGGCTTTAAACTTGAGATCCTCCTGTCTCAGCTTGTTGAGTACTGAGATTACTGGTGTGCACTAGCACACCTGGATCTTCTGGCTTTTCTATTTCTGTACTATTTCTATCTCATTCTGCTTAAATTTTTTAATTTTACATTTCTGTCAGCTAGTAATATCCTAGTCTATACATCTGTATTATCTGTAATTATGTCTCAGAATGAATTACTAGAATTTTTATGTTAAACTTTATGTAATTTTTAAGGTCCTACATGCACATTTTCAAACTGTTCTCCTACACATTTTTGCCTGTGTGTATACTGATCACCAATTGAAATACTGTTCTATTGAAAGGCATATGCTTACATGGGTATATATAATCTTCATATTTTAGGTTAGAACCAAGTTGAATAACTGAAATTTTCATGACACATATGTATTATATTTTATTTTTCACAGTTAAATAGTTCTAATAATAACGAACATTCCTATATATTAGAGAACAGATCCTATCTTTCCCAACAAAACACAAACCTTATTTGAATAGGTTTAATAAAGGTGGAGCTTTTAAAGTATAATATATATATAATTTATACAAAATGTATTATAATTTTATAATAAATACAGCTATTATATAACAATTATATTTATTTTCACATTATGCTTATATTATAGTATTATAATTATGGTTAGAATCCTATATGATATATGATATTATAATATAAATATATAATATATTTGTTATGTATAGTTTCTAACAAAAAACCCTGACTTTCAATTGTTTTAGAAAATGTACTGAAAAAGAAGGTTTTACTCATAAAAAGTTTACAAGTGCTGGTTTCTCCTAGCCATGTGTTAAATGACAAGTGATAAATTAAACAAAGTATTGTTCCCATCTTGCCTTCTGTCTTTGAAGTTGGAAGCAATTGGATTGAAAGGGAATTTCCTTTCTTTAATGACACAATTCATTCATCTGTCTCACTCACTCTTCTGTGGCTTGCTTACATTTCACAAGTAAGGGATTAAATTTTGAATCATGATCCCTAGTTGGCAGTTTGACTGTAAAAATAAGTCATCTTTCCTCTCCTTTTACTGTTCTTATCAATCTCCTACTCTACTTCATTCGCTGATGAAGTAAGGTCTTAAATTTCTTTCCCTCCCTGTTGCCATCATCATCCTTAGTGGATTTAGCATCTACACAGATGGCCCTTCTGATTCTGAGCCCAGTCGCAGATTTCTCCATTCTTTGTCCTCCTTCCCAGGATTTACTTTTTGTTCTTCATCGATTCTTAACTATTTCTATGGCCATAGTCCAGGTCTCATTTGTATCACTGGAAACTTCATCACCTTGAACTCTCATTTCATAGCATACCATTAATTAAATGTATTGCCCCCACCAGTAGACGCATTGCAATTTTTATCTTATTAAGATCCTTCTCACTATTAGCCATATTCTGAAGCCACTTTCTTCCTGGTATCAATTAATTTCCATATATCATTGTATAGAGAAAAATCTTCACAGAGAAGCTTATTTAATTTATGATTAAATGATTTCTAAAGGGGAATCATACCAAAAGCTGTATAAATGTAAATTCTCCCCCATTGCAGTGGTCATTTATATTGTTACTTCTCCCACATTACTTTTTATTTGGATGATGACCTCCTGAAATGGTATTTAACCAAACAAAGTGACAAAAATCTTACTTTCATAAAAGGAATGAACATTCATGACTTCATGAAGACTACAACAGAGCACTGACATTCATGAGTGTTTTTTTTTTCCTTGCCAATTAGTTATTATACTAAGTTTAAGATTATGGCCTGTGGAAAATAGAGATTTGTCTTCCCTCAACATTTTTCTTTTGTTTACCTATTTTATTTTACCAATAAATGGCCAAATCATATGACTGTATGTTCATTTTGATTGCTATATTACATTTTCAGAAGTGGAAGAGTATAGAGAATGGAGTCTGAATACCCTCTGTTGGCTCCTTGATCTTACACCTGGTAGTTTGTGATTTCAGACAAGTTGTATAATTTCTCTACTATTCAGTTTTGCTCTTGTAATTATGTACTTAATTATACCTAACTCATTGGATTATTTAGAGAATTAAGTGAAATATGTTTCTAAATATGATTTGTCATCTGTAAAACCATATACAGACTAGCTATTATTTGAGTATTTCACATTCAGAATTTCTTTCATCATATGAGATCTATTATTCAGTATCATCCTTTTAAGCATCACCAGTTTGAACTTATACAGTGCAGTATGTTATCTTTTCAAAATACTTTGTCTCAGAAATATAGCTTTCAAGCAATTCTTCATGCACATTTATTTTATTGAATTTGAAAGTTATAAAGGCACTATAGTTGACACAATTCTTGATGTGCCATCCTAAGGCTTAAACTCAGGGTCTGGGTGCTGTTCCTGAGCTGTTTTGCTCAAGGATGGCTTTTTGGTGGTTAATGGGAGATAAGAGTCTCATGGACTTTTCACACACACACACACACACACACACACACACACACACACACACGTGTGTGTATATATATAATTATATAATATAATAATATATAATATATGTATTGTTGTTATTGTAGAGGTGATATACAGAGGCAATACAGTTACATGAGTCAGATACAGTTCTTTTTGAAATATGTCTCCCCTTCCCTTGCTCTCTCCCAATTTTTTCCTCTCATACCCACCCACAAGATGTATAGTTCATTTTCCACACAGTATCTAGTGAGTGCCCCTGTTATATTTGTTTGCTCTTTGTTCTACCATTACTGTTCCCCGTTGCAATCTCAAAGACAAATACACTACCAAACAAGATAGGAAAAAGACAACAAAAAAGCAACAGCAGTAACCAAAAAAACTCTCTTGTTTCCTTTTCTTGGAATTCATTTCATAAAATATAATTTTATGTGATTACCATAGCTAAGATATAGAATCAACCCAGATGCCTCCTCAGTAGATGAATAGATCAAGAAATGTGGTATACTTTGGAAAGCAGTATGGAGGTTCCTCAAAAGACTTCACATAGAACTCCCCTATGACCCAGCAATCCCACTTTTGGGCATTTACCCTAATGTTTACAAACAAGACCACACTAAAGCTACCAGCACAACTATGTTTATTGCAGCATTATTTACCATAGCTAAGATATGGAACCAACCCAGATGCCCCTCAGTAGATTAATGGATCAAGAAAATGTGGTATATATACACAATGGAATTCTATGCCTCCATTAGAAAGAATGACATTTCCCCATTTGTTAGGAAATGGAAAGGCTTGGAAAAAATTATATTAAGTGAAGTAAGCCAGGCCCAAAGAAACATAGGTCCCATGGTTTCCCTTATTTGCAATATCTAGTATAGGTATGAGTCAAGTGGAAAAAGTCAGATAATGTGATGTTAGGAAAACGAACCCTCAAATATGTATTTTAATGTTTTTGTTTCTTTCATGCATGTGTTTCTAACGCATTTATAAGATTATTTCTTTGTTGCTTTGTATGTCCCTCCCCCACAGTGTAACCCCCGCTTTCACTATATTTGATGTCAGTATAACATGTGGAGGAGACGGGGACAAACAAGTCGTTTAAGGATTCAGGTGGACCTGTTGCAACAATGAGAAGTACAAAATGTCATGTCAAAACCAGCTTTACAATGTCGGAGTGGGGGGGGGGGAGGGGGGATATATTTGGGTGGGGGGGAGGGGGGAGGCTGGGAAGGGAGGTGAAGGGTAAACAAAGGAGGAGGCTGCAATGCTTGGTAAGAAATGTATGCATTATCCTGCCCATGTAATTGTAACCCCTCTGTACAGTATGTTCTCAAATAAAATAAAATAAAATTAAAAAAAAAAAAAGAAATGTGGTATATATACACAATGGAATTCCACTCATCCATCAGAAAGAATGATATTGTACCATTCATAAGGAAAAGATTTGGAAAATATACTAAGTAAAGTAAGCCAGATCCAAAGAAACATAGGTTTTATGTTTTCCCTCATTTGTGGTAATTAGAACAGGCCTATAAACCTCATGGACTTTTCTGTCCAGGCTGGCTTTGAACACTAAAGAGCTCAGTCTCCTAAGTAGCTAGGATTATAGGCATGAGCCACTCGCATCCAGCTTGAAGGATAATTTTTATAGTCATGTTCCTACTCAGGAGATCTATGACCAATTGATAAATTTTTGATGATGTAACATCATTATTTCTTTCATAGTGGGTATGTTTTCATTACTGTATAAATAAATTATCATGTAAATATTTAGATAAAACCAAGTAATTTCCATATGGGAATAAAGGCAATTTGTTGTTCTTGGCTTCCCATCTGTTCATAAAACCATTTTTAATCTTTTAATTTCCAAATATTTTAAAAAGATATGTAATGGGAAAGTGCCCAAAGAATGAGTTAACTTGTGTTTATTTAGTTCTCTAAAAACATGTGCAAAATATCAAGAAACTTTGTTATCTTTAAATCTGGAATCATTTAAGAGGATCTGGTCTGAAAATTAGGTGCCTAACACTAAAGAACTGGCTTACCCAACTATCTTGTTTCAAGGAAAATAGAGAAGACTAGTTGGATGAAATGCAATCTGGTTCATTATTCACCAGGCTAAGGGATAATCACATTTACTGGATAGGCTATATAATAAGCTCAGTTGTTACTTTTTACCCTATAAGTATGGGACCAAATGCAATCGCTGTTCCTTTCCTGTTCATTTCTTTTCATGTTTTCATAAGGACTTAATATCATTCCAGATTTGAAGTTTCATATTCTCTTTTCCTAATAAATAAACTATTACATTGAGTTACACATGTATTCACTAACAATAATATGAATCAAAATTTCTATTTTTTTAAAGTTATACTTTGAGCTGTCTATTGAAATTTCACTTTTCATAATTGTATGCCATTATTTTCTTTTACTACAGTTTTCATCCAACTCTGACTGATTAAAATCTATTCTTCTTACCATAGATCCTCAACATAAACAAATCTGTGCTACTCTACCTTCACTTGCTTGCTTACAGCCTCCAGGAAGTACCATGGTTGGAAGCGTATTTTAATTAGAGTTTAAAAGTAATGATTATTACAACCAAACATATGGACATTCCCAGAAGCATTTTTGCAAGCAGTATGTTCATCTAAAGGTTCACTCAAACCTCATCCCACTAAAAATTCTTTAAACTTAAGCCTACTTGCTCACTTATGCTATGTGCAGGCTTTCCTCATACATCTTCTATTTTTATTTTAAAATGTGAAACAGTGGTCTATTTACTCTTCTTTCATTTTTATATATTTTTAAATCCATAGTTTTTCCAGAAGTATTTTTACTACATTCTGTAAGTATTTAAGTTTTTAGAATTCAAATTTTAATGTAAATTTTCTAATTTTTTACTATTATTTAAGTAGGATTGAATTACTAGTTATTTAATTCCTATATTATATAATTTTTAATAGATGGCAATGATAGTTTAGAGTTATAGTTTTATCTTCACAATATAATTTTACAAGCAGTATATTTTGTTTTTACTTTTAATTTTTAATTTTCCATATTGGTGTAACCAAAATTTCTCTAGTGAAACCAAACATATTGTTTGGTATACATATGAAATAAGTAATGTCTATTAAGAGTATTCATTGTGAAAATGAAAATTAATTTACTACAATGCTTTTCTGATAGCCAAAATGCATAAAGGGCAATGTAATAGGGAAAGCAGTTTAGGATTAAGAACAAATTCAGTGTAAGGTTTTCTAATTCTTAACAAGTTCACATTATGTAGGCTTTCTATGAGGGCACATGACATTTGCTACAAATCTTCCGTTAGATTTGAAGATGAAGAAGAAAGGTGGAAGAATAATCTCCCATGAACCCCAAGATAGGGACACAAGTGGTTTTTTCTTTCTTGCTATTGTTTCTAACGTATTTTATAAGGTACCACGTTTTTGTTACTTTGTATGTACCTTCCCCATGGTATAACCTCTGTTTTCACTGTATTTGATGTCAGGAAGTGAAAAAACAAAATGTTTAAAAAGGGATATAGGTGGACCCATTGCAGCAATGAGACGTACGAGACACTATGTTGAAAAACAAACTTTCCAATTTAGGCAGGTTGGGAGAGAGTGTATTTGTAGAGATGGGGAGGGTAGTGATAGTAGAGGAAAATGAAAGGAGGAGGCAACAATGCTGGATTAGAAATGTACTCATTACCTTGCGCAGGTAACTGTAACCCCTCTATAGAGTATTTTCACAATAAAAAAACTTACTTAAAAAAAAAAGAAAAACAGAGGAGCAGATGGCTTTATTGCTGCCTTCTACCATATATTTAATGAAGAACTACCATGGATTATTCTTAATTATTGCAAGCAATTAGAGAACAAGAGACCCCTGTAAACACAATATGAGGCTGCCCTATCCAGACATCAAAACAGCAAAAAATAAAACCAACTTGATGGATATACATATACAGACATCAAAACTGCGTCAGGATACAGCAAAAATAAAACCAACTTGATGGATATACACATACACACACAAATTCTCCATAAAACATTAGCTCACCAAATCCAACCGCACATTAATGAAAACACTCACTGAAACCAAGTGGGATTCATCCCAGTGATGAAAGGATGGTTTAACACTCGTAAATAAATAAGAGCGACATCTCCCTATAGGATTACAATAGATGCAGAAAAATCATTTGATATAATTCAATACATTTTCATGAAAGAAAAAATAGGTATAGAAAGTATTTGTGTTGGAAGTGAAGATGAAGTGTATCTTATGCATGTATAACAATACACTAATGAAACTCAGCAAAAATTTTCTAGAGAAGGGAGGGAAGCTAAGAAAGAGCAATAAAACTGCACACTGGTGACTCACAGTCTGTAATCCTAGCTACTCAAGAAGTTCAGATCCAGGTGATCATAGCTTGCAGCCAGTCCTGTCCAAAAACATATATAATAATATGATTTTATCTTCAAAAGAGCTAGTAAAAGGCCAGGCTGGAAGCATGGCTCAAGTAATAGAGCATAGTCTGAACAATCATGAGGCCCAGTACTGCCTAAAAAATTAGTACTAGAATGGATGAATTTGATCAACACATGTTTTATGCATTAAAATATCCCAATGAAACCTTTTGTATAATTAACATAACACCAATCAAAGGAGAGAAAAAAATAAAACCAAAGTCCTCTCAATAAAATAAAATAAAAATCAAATAAATTAGCTCACAAAACTGATTGCATCCATAATTAACCAGCAACTAACTGTACACTAAACTGTACCATCATCATATAAGCAATCTGTCAGCTGAAATGTCATTGTGTGGCACTTGACCATATAGATATAAGTGGGGATGTTTATATTGATTTATAAATATTCTTAAGAAGAACACGTGTTTGTGTTGAATCCCACTAAAAGTATCTAGGTGTATCATAGTGAGGAGTTAACTATCTACTCAGATGCAAACATACCAATAAAACTGTGTGTTTGGTTATAAAGGTATGAAACAAAACCTAGAAGGCAGAGATCAGGATAAGAGATGGAAGGGGTTGGATGACCAAGGCTTCTAGAAGAGATGGTACTTGTGTTGAGCCCTATTAAAATAGATGGCACAATGGTAGTAATAGTAATAGTAGCCCTAGTATTAGTATAATAGAATGATACAACCAAATAAATTTAAAAAATGATAGGTACTATTAAATCATTGAAGACAAAGGTGGAGGGTACTGGAAGAACTTCTCACCGGCGACAGGAAAAAAAATTATGACTTTGGTACATGGATAGCTTTCTGACATATATAAATGGAACAAAGGATTTCAAGGCAGTCAAATAGAGCAAAGCCAAAAATGTGGGAAAATGCTGGACATATTCTGTGAAATCCCTGTTTGGCCGCATATAAAATGTACAAGAGGGAGATAGGCTGGAAAAATAGATTGAGACCAGATCGTAAGAAGCCTGAAGTGATAAACTTAGTTGCTTGCAATCCCATCTGTAAGAAGATTCTTTCCACAGTCCTTATGATGCGTTAGAAGGTAGAAAGATTGGAAGCAGAACCATGTGCTACATGTCAGGAAGCAGTAATTGAATTCTAACAGTGAGGGGCAGATTTAATAAATCCCTGGATGGGGCACACAGTGACAGGAATAATAGGAAGGTGGGAACAGATGCAAAAGGCACAGTAGATGAGGACTTGACAAGACTTGGCAATGTCTCCTGCGAGGAGGAGGAGGATGGGAAGCTTTCAGGATGATCTGAGGGTTTTAGGCCCTGTGATGAGAAGAAGGCGGCACCGTGACTGAGATAGCTATCACTGCGCTGTGCAGAGGGCTGTGAGTGGAATTCAGGTGGTGAAAAGACCTGGAGGTAGGCATTTTCAGCAGTCACTAGGAAATAAGAGCCTTGAGAACAGAACTCCATTACTGAATGCACCACCCCTGGATGATACTGACAAGATAGGAAATTAATATTTTCAGGAATCAATAATTTAAAAAAAACTTTAAATGTGGTTAGGTGATCATCATCTGTGAATTGTATATATATACATATAGGTATTCTTAAAATATGTATTAAAATGCATTGTGACTCAAAGGTAAACCACTGACTTAATAATTTAATTTTTAGTTCTACGATGAAAAAACAGCACCAATTTTATGTCTATTTCCAAAACCTTAGGATTGTATGAAAGGTATTATTTTAGTTAAAAAATGTAATATGAAACTGTAATGTGAAACTCCAGAAAATACAACTATATTTTTGATATTATAAGATGGTACAAATTCAAAAATTTCTTAAAACAATTTTTACTGTGCTCCTATCATATGCCAGGAACAGCACTTAGTATTATTCGAAGGTTAAATGATGTAACCTTTTTATTAATCTGGCATTGCATCATTTCACTTAGATAGATAAGGGAATCAAGGCTCAGAGAAATGAGGGAATATTTATAAAGTGGCATTTGAACCCAGGATTTGTCTCCTAAACTTTAATCCACATTTCCCAATATCGGGCAAATGGCTAGACATCTACATCTAACTAGGCTTTATTTGACTGTTACATTTGAGTTAATGGGATCTCCCCTGACAGACTCCCCTTGGTTTCTAAAGCTCCTGTGGCCCAGGTGCACTGCGTTGGATTGCACAAGGCCCCTTTCCTCTCTCTGAAGGTAAATTCATTGTATAATTTCATACAAGGAATTAGATGGCACAGAAAGAGAGAACATAGGCTTTGAAATTCGTCCAAATACCGTGAAAACAGGGGTTATACTGTGAGGGAGGGACATACAAAGCAACAAAGAAATCATATCGTATAAATATGTTAGAAACAATAGCAAGAAAAAAAAAACCATTTGAGTCCTTATCTTGGGGTTCATTTCGCCTAACATCATCATTTTTTTTTTTCGACTCAAGCAGGAAGAAACTCGTTTATTAACAGAGAGCAGCCCTTTTTAAAGCCAAAAAGAGCGGGTGGCATGGCAGGGGAGGAAGAGGAACCAATCACTGTCAAGGTCACACCCTATCATGCACCTAAGCTTCCACGGGCTGGTTAAGTACTGAATGTAAGGCAAGTTGGGCTCTGCTCACTCGACTCTCTCTCAGCACCATCTTTGCTGTCCATGTGCTCTACAGATTCCCCCATTTTTTTGTTTTAATGGCAGACCTACCTCCCAGTTAGTTATCCTTTTCCCTCCTCTGTAAAGGTTGTTTTAACAGAATTACATTGGTAAGAATAGCATTGGCAATGCAGGGGGTTCGAAATCACCTAACATCATCTTATCTGATCGTTTCTGCTTGTTTCAGATGTATATTAGTTATTGCAAATAAGGGAAATCATGGGACCTATGTTTCTTTGGGCCTGGCTTACTTCACTTAATAAAATTTTTTCCAAGTCTTTCCATTT
This sequence comes from Dipodomys spectabilis, assembly GCF_019054845.1. NCBI lineage: Eukaryota > Metazoa > Chordata > Mammalia > Rodentia > Heteromyidae > Dipodomys > Dipodomys spectabilis. Next base: position 974,025 of record NW_024871042.1, read on the forward strand.
CCTAACAAATGGGACAATGCCATTCTTTCTGATGGAAGCATAGAGTTCCATTGTGTATATATACCACATTTTCTTGATCCATTAATCTACTGAGGGGCATCTGGGTTGGTTCCATATCTTAGCTATGGTAAATAATGCTGCAGTTTGTGCTGGTAACTTTAGTATGGTCTTGTTTGTGATCATTCGGGTAAATGCCCCAAAGTGGGATTACTGGGTCATAGGGGAGTTCTATGTTGCTTTGTATGTCCCTCCCCCATGGTATAACCCCTGTTTTCACTTATTTGATGTTGGTATAATTTGGGGAGGGGGGAAGGGAAAAAACCAAATTGTTTAAGTAGGGATACAGGTGGACCCATTGCAACAGTGAGACGTATAAGACGTTATGTTGAAAAACGAACTTTACAACTTTGGTGTGGGGGGAGATGGGAAGGAATGGGAAGGGGAAACAAAGGAGGAGGCTACAATGCTTGACAAGAAATGTACTTATTATCTTGCCCATGTAATTGTAACCCCTCTGTACAGTATTTTCACAAGAAAAAAAGAAATCTACTCATTACCTTGCTCATGTAATTGCAACCCCTCTGTATGGTATTTTCAAAATAAAAAAAAAGAAATTAGTCCAAATGCTTGATTCAGACAGAGCATTGTCTCTTATAAACTGTGAAGTCTGGGAAGAGTTGATCACCAACCTGAACTGGTTTTGAATCTATAAACATCAGCTTATAAAGAGATGAAGATTTTATAGATACATATATATGTATATAGGTATATATGTGTGTATGTGTATATTTTTATATATTATCTATTTTTATATAATATATAATATATGTATTTATAAATATAGATTATATATAGATAGTTTAGGCATATATTTATATATAAGATATATATTTATATATATATATATGTCTAAACTATCTTCAGAATCTATTACTAGGTCTGACTTATACATCAGGCATTGTAGAAAACCCACAATATTTCAATACTTTTAGGGGCCACAAGAAGGATTTATTCCAGAGTGTTTCTTTTAATTTCAGGAAGACATTATGAACTTTTAGATTGTATAAAATATATAATATATGATATCAGTATCTTCATCTTTATACCAAGGGAGTTGTACAATATAATATTCTTTTCTTTTTCATTAAAGGAAAGGGCCCACAGAGGCAAGAGATCTTCAGGCCTGTGAAAGTCGTAGTGTAGTCCTCAAACCATTCCTTACATGAATCTCTGAAAGCCTTTCTTAGTGTCTGAAGCCATCTGAATCTTTCCAGAAATTTTTGTAGATTGATTTATTAGCCAGCTAATTTCTAGCTTCTGTCAATTAAGATTAAATTAAAACTCACCTTCATGTGACCTCACCCAAGAAGATGTTTTTAACAGCCCTTTCCTAAATAGTTATTCTTCCCTCTATAACAAGTGATTGAGCATTTCACACCATATTTAAACTGTTTATTTACACATCTATCTTTTCTACTTGGGAAAGCTTCCTGAGAACATGAAATGTGTTTTAGCCACTGTTGTGCCCTTGATAACTAGCAAAATACATGGCATGTAAAAAGTTATTCGAAAGTTTGGTGAACTAAATTGATTTATAACACTGATGTTCTGTCACCAACCCCAGGCTAACTGATGTTCACAAACGTGCCATGGAGCTAAGATTTCACCTAAAATTCCAGATACCGGAAATGAAAAATCTTCATCTGTCCTGCACATCCACTCCTCCTCAGGAGCTTTCTGTACTTTTCAACATTACTCTCTACTGACCTAATTATTCCTTAAAAATTGGAAAGTTAAATAAATTAGTTTGTCAAGACATTGTCCTAGAGTAATTGAATTAACAAAGGCTTCGTGAAAATTGCCAAGGCCTTTTGATATTTTCATGTATACATCCAGTAAAATAAATGATTCTGTGTCCTACTGACCTAAAGGGAATACCTTGGTAGAGTGAGAAATGAGCCCTGATTCCTACACACTAGTAACTCCTAATTACCATAAGAAACAACATATATCACTAGTAGAGTTTAGGCATCTGCTTTATGGATGGAGCAGAACCACATAGCAAATTAGTGGAAAATTGGTTGCTGATTAGTGTGCACATATTTTTTCAAGAGATTATGCAGCAGTACTTTTGTTTTTTCATTTATTTTTAATCCCTCCCCTTGTCTTATTTATAACTTTCTCAGCCTTGAACAGTTTACCCTTAATAATATGTAGTATATAGAAAAGTGAGGCACTAATGTGAGGGTGAGAAACTGCAGCTTGGACAATTGCGAATCATACCAATTTCTTCAGCGAAATAGGAGGGAAGGCAATTTTAATTTTTTCCCCAGTCTGTTAGTATACAGAGTTGGCTCTTAAAAGAGATGATTTGTTATTATCACTATGTCCCCAAAAAAGAAGTGCTGGCTTTAGCTATACAAAATCAATATATGCTCATGTATGAGGAATGAAAGTTTAGAATATTGCATGGTCTAATATGTGAAATCTTATGTTTATTAAGTACATCCTTCTAAGGTTATTTAAATTCCTAATTATAAAGGAAAATTGGTTGATAAGGAAAGTAGGTAATTATTACCTTGATAGGAAGCCTTAATTGATGACCTGATTTGAGTAATAACAAAGACATTATCTACTATATGCATGACATTTGTGAGTGCATTCCTAGGTATTATTTCTTTGATGCTTATAACACCACAAGGTCAGTATATTATCAATGTATTAGAGATGAGGAAATTGAGCTATAGGGACATTAAATGACCTAGACAGTATCTTACAGTAGCTGTCAATATTACAACCAAATCTGGTCCTTCTTATTTAAAATTTCTTACTCTAAGTATTATTTCTTTGCTTCTAAAGGCTTTATTCAGTCAGATGTAACCACAAGCCAGTACCCTGCTACAGGGCACTTTTCATACCCTTCCACCCTTCCTTTTCTCAGCTCTGTTAGCCATCTTCATTGACTATTTGGGCATGAATTCATGTTTCTACTTCCTCTTACTTGGAAGTTAAATGTGTTCTATATTTGAGTTCGCCTGGAAATACTTATTTGAATATCCTTTATTTCTCAAATCAGTACCTCAAGCAACCACATACCAACATATAGCAGGGAGTTTCGTGTTTCCTTACTAAAATTTTCTACTCCTTCCTCAGTAGAAATTCTTTCTTCAGAATTTCTGAAGTGTTCTACATCAAAAGATTGTATTCTATATTCCAACTGCCCCTCTGAAAGCCAAGTTTAATTATGCTATTGGTTCCTACCATTTCTTCTGATTATAACATACTGGTTTCATAGTAGATCTACCTTGAAAAGTTTGGCACCTAATACTTATTCACTGTGGCTTGGTTGCCATTGTGTAGAGCTGCCAGTGTAGAATGAGAATGTAAGGATGCACCCATATGCATGGTAACTGAAGTTAGTCTGGCCAAGAGAGACAAAGGATGCATGTTCTTCCTTATATGTGGAAGCAAGATTTAGCTTATAAACTTATAAGAAAATACGTTGGGTGCTTATGTTAATGTTGGTTTCTTTTGAAAAAGTGTTGTTTCTCTTGCTTTTCTTTTTCTTTTAAGAAAGGAAAATCTGTTCATGCTGGGCTCCTGTGGATTGCTTTGTCTGGTAGTGTTATGCTTTCAGTGTCTTCACATTGTCTTCTCTTTAAACATGTGTCTGTCTGTAGATGCCTCTGTTTTTATAAATACATTATCATATTGACCTTATAATGACCTTGACCTTAATTTGTACATCTGCAAAGGCCCCGTTTCCAAATAAGGACACATCATAGGTGCTGAGAGTTAACACTTTAATATCATTATGCATAACAAAATTCAGCCCATAACAAGGTAAAAAGCCCACATTATGAGTTAGATTTTTCTGTCACTAACTTTGGCAAGATATATACTACCTTCTATAGCATCTTTCAATTAAAATTTTGCACTGTTTTCATTATTAAAATGTTTGTTCAGCAAGTTGTTTAAATAAGGATACAGTCGGACCCATTGCAACAATGAGAAGTACAAGTTGTCATGTCGAAAATGAACTTTACAACTTTGGTGGGGGGGGGAGGGTTGGGTGGGGGAAACGGAGGCTGGGAAGGGATGTGAAGGGTAAACAAAGGAGGAGGCTACAATGCTTGATAAGAAATGTACTCATTATCTTGCCCATGTAATTGTAACCCCTCTGTACAGTATGTTCACAATAAAAAAAATATTTGTTCAGGAATATGCTTAGTTATTATTGATTTAATGGCTTCTGATTATTTTATAGTATTGGTTTGCTGGGTGCTTATGATTCATACCTGCAATCAGGAGGCTGAGATCTGAGAATAGCACTTCAAAGCCAGCCTGAGCAGAAAGGCCCATGAGTTTCCAATCTCCACATAGCCAGCAAACACCCAGATGTGGAAATATGACTCAAGTGATAGAGCACCAATCTACAGCAAAAAAGCGAAGCAAGAGTGTAAGGCCTTGAGTTTAAGCCTCAGTACTGGCTCTAATAATAACAATAACAGTAATAATAATAACAGAAATGGTAATAGTAACAGTAATAATTTCCTCTTAAAGAATTCTTTACTAAATCTTTATTGACTTACTATAATCAGTTTTCCAAAAATTACTTCTGAAAATTCTGAATATGTATAGTTTATTTTCCCATACTAATTAAATGTGGTCAGGATTTTTTTTTAAAAAAAGCTATTAGGAAAATAATGTCTGTTAAAGAATCTTTCAAAATGTGGTACATATGCATAATGGAATTCTGTGCTTCCATCAGAAAGAATAACATTGTTCCATTCTTAAGGAAATGGAAAGACATTATATTAAGTGAATTATATTGAATAAAGTAAGCCAGATCCAAAGAAAAGCATGTCACATGATCTCCCTCATTTGTTAAGAACTAGAAAATGTAGAAGATACTCTTAACAGGGGATCTCAAGGGGGAGATGGGAAGGGATGGGAAGGGGAAACAAAGGAGGAGGCAACAATGCTTGATAAGAAATGTACTCATTATCTTGCCTATGTAATTGTAACTCCTCTATATGGTAGTTTCAGAATAAAAATAAAAAACAAAAACAGGGCATCTCAAGAACCCAAATGCTTAGTGCAAAGGACGATATATAATGAAGCATATTAAAACTTCAACTTACGGAAGCAAGAGGCTCTCATTAGACCTGTATCTCGTTCTTTCTTTTATTTCTTTCTATTGTTTTTTTTTCTTTCTTCATTTCTCTTAGCTTTTTGAGCCTCATGTTTTGTATAATGGACAATGTGTTATGTGAAAGGGAAAGGGAATCACAGGAACAGCAGAACAACAGATGAACCACAGCAACACTGATACTCACTTGACACTACGTGGTATATGAACATTACAACTGGCTGTGGGCGGGGGAGGTAAGGGGGGAAATGGGAGATAAAGTAGGAGGGGATTATGATGATTAAAAGCAAATGTGCTTATTGTCTTACCTATGTAACTCTACCAGCACATCACCTTTTCAATTAAAAAATAAAGTTAAAAAATAATCTTCCAAATTCTTTAAGGAATACTCTGTTTACAATTATACCCATAAAACACACATATTTACATACACTTACATGTAGACATACATATACACATACACATACTATGTACATACTTATATACACACATATATTTATAATTGTACATACAGATACCTTTTTTGTTTAGTCATAATATCCAGGAATGAAAGAATGGAAAATTTACTCACTATTGTTTGACTACCCTAATTGGTGAGAAAATTTTCAGTTCATGAGAATTCCCCAAGTAAAAATAAATTTGAAGTTATAAAATAGATTGGATACAACTTACTGTTTCTAAGTTTGGTAAATAATGTGGTATTTTTTAACTTTAAACAAATGACTGATGGGCATTGTTTTCAATATTTATTTAAGTGAAAATACTTCAGCAGTGAAAGAATATGGTGTTCAGAGTAAGAAAAACAAATGTAGTTGAATCTCAACTCTGCTGTTACTCTGTGACTTGGACAAGCAATCTATTCTCTAAGCTGCAGCTTTCTCATGTCTAAAACAGAGACAGTAATACCACCATAATAGCAGGTTCCTCACAAGAAAGGTGATATAGCATGCTTACAACAGTTACAGGGACTTTGTGAGCAGACAATAAACATCACAGCCTATTAAATTAATTAGTTTTGTTAAAATTATAATTATTGTTTTTATCTCATTAAAGTAAAACCCTGAGCTTAAAGAACAGACGTTACTATGATTCTTGTACATAATATATGATTAGCATAGTATAGTAGTATAGTAGGCAATAAATTATAATTGTTTCATATCAGAAAGAATAACTATGGTTCTAATGTTCCCATTTAGGTTTTTTTTTGTTTTTTGTTTTTCCAATAATAGTTTTACTTGAACGAGAACCTACAGAAAAACTCCTGAGTATTTTTTGTTGTAGTAAATACAAGCGTTTTTCCTTTCCTTTCTGCAACCCCCAATTGGCTATTGATTTGGCTCTTTATCACTATATCCCCTTTGTTTTTTATTCCTACAGAATTTTTATTGTTTTGAGCATTAGAGCAGCTCCATTTCATGATGTGATCTACTTTTGTTTCCAGAGTTTGTTCTAAAAATGTATCAAGGCAAGACTCTGTTATAAAAGCAATACACATGGAAGATGGGAAAAATAGAAGACCATCCTTAACACAAAATTCAAGACTCTCCTCCCAAAATCAGTGTGTGCATTTTGAGATTAATGTCAAGTCTTCATGTCTAGCATGAACACTATTTCTTTGTATTTTGTTTTACTTTTTGAGATAGAATTTTGCTATGCAGTCCAGGCTTGCCTCTATTGGCAATCCTCCTACCTCCCAAATGCTGGGCTATAATAGATGGCTACCATCACGCCCACTTTTTCTTTTTTAATGAATTGAATTTTATCTTTTTCATGGCTTCCACTTTGGTTTCAAACCTATGTCAACCAGAGAACCCAGGCAGCAAGGAAAGAACCAAGGGTCTGTCTCTATTTTCTAGCTCTGGGACGCTTTCCTATAGGAAGAAGACCCAACAGGGTTCTTGAAATATCATGAATTTAATATTTTGAAGTATATCCCATGGTATATCATTATCAACTGAAGAAAAAAATTCGGTGTCGCCTAAAGAGTTTTTCAACATAAAGGAAAAGTAACTTGGATTTGTTCTTCATTATTCTCTTCTGTGCTCCCCATTACTCCTCCAACTCTTCCCCCATCTCCCCTCCAAAGTGGAATTCATGATAGTTTATTTCACTGACATATCTCTCTTGGCAATCTACCATGTAAGTGTTAAAATTCTTTATTTGCAATTCTGTAATTTGGTGTTCAGAATTTTAAAAGTTCTAAAATATTTTCACATCTAATGTGAAGCTATTTATAAACACCAGTTAACATGTTTCCTGTAAATATTAGTACAACTAACAAAAGAGAATTGTGTTTGATTATAAAATGTTACTCCAGACACTGCTGGGAGTATATGCACTGTGTGGTATATGTGCTGTCTTCCTAAAAATCTTAAATGACCTTTCTTTTGAATAGGAGTGAAGCTTGTACTAGCATAAGGAAGTAGTAGCTGAGGTCCAGCATAATGAAGAGGACAACCCCAGCATAGCAATGTTGTCTTCACCACACTTTCATTTTATGAATTCTGTTTCTGTTGCAGACTCCATATCTGTGCGGTAATGAAGGACATAAGGCATCCACAGCCTTCTGTTTATTTCATTTCTTACAATGACTTGCAAATGTAGTTTTTGAATTCTTCAAATTAATACTTTTTATTCTCTGAAGGTAACCAAGATTTTTGGAAAGAGGCACTCCGTTACCCACATTTCCATCCTCAAGTATATTATTTTCTTTGTTACAGATAATACCATATGAGAATTAGGCGGGAATAACCCTTTGCCACTTTATGAATGATACCAATTTGTAAGAACATTGAACCTATAAATATGTGTCATTGTTCTATCTTTGAATTCAGAGGAATACCAAGGAAGAACAAAAGCTCACACTTGGAAGGAGGAAAAAAGAAAGAAAAGTAGTAGATAGGGACACACACACACACACACACACACACACCACCACCACCACCACCACCACCACCACCACCACCACCACCACCACCATCACCACACTCCAGGGAGATTTCTTACAGTTATTTGAATTGTTTTAAATTGTTGTTAAACTTACCTGAAAAATCATCATGTATCAATCATGTATAATGTTTCACCCTGTAACCTTTGAGACAATTGTGTACATTGGTACCATTAATACTATTTTTCTATTCATGGAATAAAGGGAATTAGTGTTTTTCCTTACAAAGCTAGCTTTACAAGTACAGGTATAAAAACTCAGACCCAAGTGAAGATTGGGTATCAGAGTTCCTCCGTCTCAATACCAGTAATATTTCTGGGCCAACTACTCATTTGCTGATAGACTCTGGCCTGTGCATTTAAAAAAGGTAAAAGTATTCCCCTCTCCACCCTCTCCAGTTGTGTCAAAAATATATCTACAGGATAGAGTTTTGCCTAGGGTCAAAGTCCCCTCTCATGGGGAAGAGACATATTTGCAGATGACAGAAGTGCACTCTTGGTGATAGCTTTGTAGCTGATGGTAAGGATGATACAGGACAGCATACTATTCTGGGTTTTACTTTGCATCTCTTTCACTAACTTATATAATGAATATTTATTAGTCACTGAAAATATGTCTAGACTGGACTAGAGGGCAAGAATAGTGAACATGAAAGTAAAAATGAGAAAGAAGTTTGAGTAATCAGGAAATCAGTAAACAAGCATATGGATGATGAAATTTCAAACACTGCAAAGTGTTATAAGGAAAAGTGAACAAGTAATTGAGTCAAGTGTTTCTGATTGGGGTAGTTTTCTGATTGGGATGATTGGGGAAAAGTTTCCTAAGGAGGTAACAATAGGGCTGAGAAAGAGATAAATCAAGGGAGGTATATTCCAGGAACAGGGGACAGAAAATGTGACTACCTTTAGATAAGGAGGTAATAAGGACAATGTGGAAATAACCATGAGGTTTCAGGTTTGAGTAGTCTCTATGTGCCACAGAGAGCAATATGACCTTCTTGTCATTTAAATGGACAGTTATGAGATGGATGCTTCCAAGCAGAGGAATGAACATAACCAAATTTAAGGTTTTATAAATAGCATTCTAAGAACCAGAGAGTTAGAATTGAAGCAGAGAGTTAGAAGTGAAGAAGTGAGAGACATTGAAAGCCTGAGTTAGAGTTGCAGTGTTAGAAAAACAAAGAGATGCTAGAGTTTATTGTTGAATGAGGAAAGAGAGGAATCTAAGATGATTCCTGAGTCTGGAGCCTGAACAACTAGGAAGATTATACTGTTCTTTTTTTAAAAAAACTTTATTGTGAAAATACCATACAGAAGGGTTACAATTACATGGGCAAGGTAATGAGTACATTTCTTATCAAGCATTGTTGCCTCCTACTTTGTTTTCCCTTCCCATCCTTTCCCATTATCCCTCCCTCCCCCCACATAATGACTTGTACTTCTTGTTGTTGCAATGAGTCCACCTGTATCCCTATTTAAATAGTTTGTTTTTCCCCCTACCCCTCCACAAATTATACCAACATCAAATACAGAGAAAACAGGGGTTATACCGTGGAGGAGGGACATACAAAGCAACAAAGAAATCATCTTATAAATATGTTAGAAACAATTGCAAGAAAGAAAAAAAGCATTTGAATATTTATCTTGGTGTTCATTTCCTAACATCAACTTATCTGACCTTTTCCGCTTGTCTCAGACATATACTAGTTATTGCAAATAAGGGAAACTATGGGACCTATGTTTCTTTGGGCCTGGAGGAGTATTGATATGCTGTTCTTTACTGAGATAAGGAAGGTGTGTTGGGGAGTAGCTGGTTTGATATATAGGGAAGTGTGGAGGGAGAGTAAGAGAAGTGTTAAAGGTCACTTCTTTCTCCCCAGAGGTTCCTGATTTCTTTGTGATTACTCAGAAATTTAGAGCTGCCAATTTCCCAAACTCCAACGCTGACCTTAAGTGACTTTGGTTTTTCATAGCAACTTAATTTTTATAAAATGCCAATTCATTGGATCTTAATTTCTTGTCTTGCCAAAAAAAAAAAAGCCTGGCACATGAAGATTATAGAAGTGACTAATTCTCAGTAAATCATGTGGTCAGATCTGTGGTTCACGTAAAATTTTAAAAAATTGGGTGGACACATACTTCCCCATCCTATTTCATTTGCCTTCTAATCACTGATTCATGTAGATCACATGACTGGAATTGTGTACTGTGGAACAGAATGAAGCATCTTTTCTACAATGGAGAGAAATTCCCAAGAATTAACACTTTAACATGTGATTAACTGGGAACAAAAAAACAGTCCTTAAGAAAATGAACCTTTTCCAGTTAATCTAAAGCCTTTGTATACTTTTAAGGTTTTACATTCTCTATCTTTACACTTCAAGCAATAAAAAGAATTTCCTGAGAGTGGATTCAAAAGTTATGCTCTCTGATTTGAATTGAGACAATTTAGTTTGATAAACAGATAAACAAACAATAACAAAACAAATTTAACAAGATAGATCATTTATTTCAGAATAGAGCTTATTGTAACATGTCTTTAAATAATGAACTATACTCAGAGATTTAAAACATAATTTCATAGGAGTTTTCCTGCAACATATCCATTTTATCTTAAGGGGCTTCTGCACGATACCTGTGTATAAATATCTTAAGTTAATAAACAGATGACGTAGCATGGGGATTTTTACTTCAATTTCCAAGTAAACACAAATGTTGTTTCATTTTCCTTGATGAATAAGAAATATTTTTCTGCCGGGTGCCTGTTGCTCACGCCTGTAATCCTAGCTACTCAGAAGGCTGAGATCTGAGGATGGTGGTTCAAAGCCAGCCCGGGCAGGAAAGACTGTGAGACTCTTATCTCCAATAAACCACTAAAAAACTGGAAGTGGCGCTGTGGCTCAAGTGGTAGAGCGCTCATCTTGAGCTGAAGAGCTGCGTGGCAGCACACAGACCCAGAGTTCAAGCCCCATGACTTACAAAAAAAAAAGAGAAATATTTTCTGCTAAATTTCTCCTATTCTTCGTTATAATGTGAGTGTATCTGATAGTTTTCCATTTTTACCTGGGTTTTCATCTTTGCCCAGTGATGAGCTTATTCCTCAGGACAGCAAATGTGTTGGAACAAATTCATAAATAGTTATTCTTTGAGTATGAAAAGAAAATATCTGCTATTTGTGAGTTATAGTATTTACTTGTTGTGGATATTAAATCTGAATCCAAATACACATTTTCTTTTTTCTATTATTTACTTTAAATGCTGTAGAAATACAGAATGACAGATTTAGCATTGTTTGTATTTTCTTTACTCAAGATGGCACATATGTAAACATACATTTATAATTATAATGATAATAAAAGTTAAATTGAATCCCCATGAAATTGCCATGAGAATGGTAAAAACATGAAAATGCAAGGTATTATTACTATTATTATCAATAGTAGTAGTGGCTGTAAAGGTTTAGTAGATAATGCTGCTAGCCTGGTTCATAATATGTATGAATATCAAATTAATAAGCCTTTCCAGAAGCTTATTTTAGATATTCATACAAGTCTGGTATAATTTCATGGCTTCTACTCTTAAAGTATTGAAACACTTGTCTCCAGGACTGATTTTTTTTCCCTATGAAATACAGCATATGATATCTTGGTTAAAAATGTGCTCATAGGGCCTGGATCCCTGGATTCAAATCCTACCCAAGCTACTATTACCTATTAAGAACCTAAAAAATTCATACTGCCATCTGTAAAATAACAATAATAATAGTACTTAGTTTTGATAATCAAATGTACTAATATAAGTAAAACATCAGAAAAATGTCTAACTTATGAAAATTCATACTATTTCTTGCACAAACATGGTAAGAATTCAAGCTTACCAGTTGGTATGGTTAAGTTTTGGTATTTTTGAGAGTCTCCAGCCCCAAGCTGGTTTTGAACCCTCAATCCTCATGCCTCTACTTCATGAGTGCAGGGATTACAGAGTAATGCTCAGCCAGTTTGCTGGTAACTAAGTTGCACAGGTTCTGGGAATACCTTCATTATGTACAAAGATCAATAATTTCTTGAGTAGATTTTTAGGGAAAGGAGGTCATAATTTGTCTAATTATTACACTCATAAATGCATCCTTTAAAAACAATGCTTTCAAAAGGAAAAACAAAGCAGCATCTTGAGTTTGTGCTCTAACTCAAGTCATGGCTCAGTGCTAGACAGTGGTACTCAGTAGAACTTAAACTGCTTTTGTGTTATTTCTGCATAGAGTACTGATCTGTGATGATGAAGGATGTAGTTTGTGCTTTCTGAGCAATTCCATATACAGTTATCTTAGATGCAACTATAACAAAAGCATTGAATATACAGTCTTATGGATAAAATATTAACTCAGTTCATTTACCTATATAATATAGTTTCTGCTCTAGCAGCCTTGAATATACAGTCTTATGGATAAAATATTAACTCAGTTCATTTACCTATATAATATAGTTTCTGTTCTAGCAGCCATCTAACATGTTGATTTTAAATGAAGGAGTCAATTATTTAGGTACTCATGTAACATTTAAAATGTTTAAAAAAAACAAGAGGCAGGAGATTATTACATGTGAAAGGAAGTAGAAACATGGCCTTTTTATCCTTGCCTGCTTTCGATTTTGCAGGTTTAATAAAACTGACATTGAAAAACACTGGGCTGTCTTAAGAATTGTATGCTATTTACAGAAATTTTTTAAGGTACAAATTATCTAGCCAAGAGGAAACAAGGTAAAGATGATTAACAGTATATCAACTAACTAAGTTTTAGCAGTTGGTCACAAAAATAAGGGTTTTGACCTCCCCCTCTACACACACAGATGGTTTAAGTAACAAAAATGGAAATACAAAGAGGCTAATTTTGAAACTCTAGAACTTGCCAAAATTTGGTGGCAATCTGTTCATTACAATGAATGACAATGACTTCCAAATTTGGGATATTGTATGTGTCATTAACTTTGATATTAACTCTAGATTTGTGGATATTGTAACAGCTATAATCTACATCATAGTGTCCCATAAAATATAATCATGGGTCTATTGATCATGGGTATAGGAAACATCTAAGAACAAGGACAGTCTAGAGGTGTGTGGGATATATACACATTAAAAATAAGATTGTATAATGTTGTCTTGTTTCAGTTGCCTAACTCTAGTTCATCTCACTCTTAGAGCCAACGATAATATTGTGCAGAATATAGTATTATGGGCTATATATTCCATACTATAATATCATGTGGAAGGTAGGTATACTTGAATTCTATTGTAGATATATTCTAATTTGATTGATATGAGATGTGGATCTCCAGAAACAACCGTGAGGGGGACCACAGAGATCTTAAAATAATTCTGATCAACGTGAAATTTATAATATTCTTTAGAATTTTTGTGTGTGTATGTGCTGGTGCTGGGCTTGCACACAGGATCTGAGCACTGTCCCTGGCATTTTGCTCAAGGCTGTTGCTCTATCACTTGCTCTATGGCAGCTCCACTTCCAGCTTTTTGGTGGTTAAATGGGAGATTAGAGTCTCACGTTCTTTCTTAGCTTCTTGAGTATCTAGGATTACACCTGGGAGCCATTGGCTCCCAACTTTATACTTGTTTAAGATTATATAAAAGTAATATAAAATTATAGAATTATTGAGTTTGGGAAACAAAAGGCAAAAAAATAAACTTAAGTACTACTTAGTAAATTTAATTAGTGCCTTATCATTTTTTCCTATATTTACCTTCCTAGAGGTTGACTTTGTATTTATTATGTACATTTATAGAGTTGGATTTAAAAATTTGAGCTATACTAGAAAGGCTCCAAGTTCTTAAGTCTTTTTGAAAGAAACTTAAAAATATTATTTTTCTTTTTATTAGTCTTAATGGAGACCTAGGAAATAACTGCAAAATATTAATTATGAGAGTAATTTTAATAGTGTATTAAAAATGGTACCATAGTGAAAATTATATTACATAAAAATTAAGAATATATATTTTAATCCCAATTATGACAACAGGAAGGGCTTGAGCTTAGTTATTATGATAACTTCTATAAGTTGACATATGCTGTGAATAAATACTCCCAAGAAATACACCTGTAGAGCCCAGAGAAGAATCTATGATCCATATGCACTCCCCACAACTATGCTCTAAGCTAAACAGTGATGTATGTTCCTGTTATCTTAGGCTTTTCTTCCCGGTAATACAGGGATTCATTGCGGGCAAGGAATTGTATCTCTTTTTCCTATATCCATGGGGCATGACAGGTTTAGCAGGGATGCCTGGGAGGGAGAAACAGAGTTTTTAGTAAACACAGATGAGAGCAACACGGAAGGAAAAACCAATGAAAGAATCTGCTTATTTGTTCGACCTCTATTTTCTAGTTTTTTTCTTTCTTGCTATTGTTTCTAACATATTTATAAGATGATTTCTTTGTTGCTTTGTATGTCCCCTCCCACAGTATAACCCCTGTCTTCACTATATTTGATGTTGGTATAATTTGGGGAGGGGAAGGGAAAAAACAAATGGTTTAAATAGGGATACAGGTGGACCCATTGCAACAATGAGATGTACAAGACGTTATGTTGAAAAACGAACTTTACAACTTTGGCATGGGAGAGGGGGTGGAGTGGGGGGTAGAGGGAGATGGGAAGGGTTGGGAAGGGAAAACAAAGGAGGAGGCAACAATATTTGATAAGAAACGTAGTCATTACCTTGCTCATGTAATTGTAACCCCTCTATATGGTATTTTCACAATAAAAATTGTAAAAAGTAAAGTTAAAAAAGAGTGCAAGGAATAAGAAGAGGACTAAAATGCCACGGGGAAATGCTACTCCCGTTGCTTTTTTTCTGGTTCACAAGGCTTCTGTCCTCACTTGGTACTTGTATCTTAAAATTAAAAAGTTATTTGGACATAATTAATGAACTCAGTAGAACAATAGGAATTTCAAGAAACCACAAGGCGTATCCACTTATACTATAGAACAATTAAATAATCCTCTTCCAGCCAGAGTCCTAAATAAATATGAAGCTTATTTATCAGGCCTAGTCTTACCCTGATCATCATTGTTTTTTAACTTACTTTAAAATATGAAGTAGCATTTCCTTTCTAGACCAATATTTAAAGTACAGGCTAAATATCAAAGGATGTTGTTCTTCTTTTCACCCTAGAGGCTGCCCAGTCTTTAAATGACAAAATAGTTACACAAAATACACTTAACATAAATGAATTTCCTTTTCATTCTGTCTCTGCAAGTGAAGTAATATAGCAGAATGGTTAGAGCCATAAATTCAGACCCTGTGTTGGAGTTCAGATTATAACTCCACACCTAACCAGCTGTGTGACCTTGGGCAAATTACTTCCATCTTTGTGCCTTAATTTCTTTGTCTATAAAATGATAATTATAGTAATTTCCTCAGAATGTTGTTATGAGAATTAAATTAGTTCATTTATGTGAAACATTAAGAACAGTACTTAAGACATACAAGCTTTTCCTAATTCAGTGGTTTTCTGCTTAAGCGATATATTAGAATCACCAGGGGATTTGGCACCTACCTGGTGTATACCTTACAATTAAATCTGAATCGGTGGGGGTGAGGCTCAGCAGTGGGTGAGGGAACACCAAGAACATCTTAGGTGATTCTAACAAGCAACTAGATCTGGAAACCACTGACCCGGATGTTGACCGTTATTATACTGCCGATTAAATTCTACTCTTCGTGAAGGCAGAGACTCTATTACAGCACTCTTTCCCAAGGCTTTGCTTTCAACAGTTTGTTACCCATGGTTAACCAATGTCTGCCAATGAATGGGAAGTGTCCAAAACAAACATTTCTTAAGCTTGAAATTGCTGTCATGAGTAATGTGATTAATCCACTTTCTGTCTGGGTTGTCTTGCCCAAGATGCGAACCATTGTATTATCCAGAGTATCAATGCAGTGTATGCTACACACCCAGTGTGTATGACAACATTAAATTGTTATATTTTATTATTATATTCTATTATTATATTCTACTATCACAGTTGATTAATTATATTGTTGTATATAAAATATACATTTTATATATTGAACTTTACCATAGGTAGGTTTGCACAGGAAAAAAAATCACATAGCATATGTAAAATTTCTTACTCTGATTTCAGGCACACCTGGAAGGTCTTGGTGCTTCCCCCCATAGATATGGCAAGACAGCATGTTGGTTCTGTTTGGTCCACTCTCCAGAACAGCTATCTCAGTCCTATGTTACTAATCCTAGTTAAGCACTATCAGTTGAAGAAAACAATTTGATTTCTTAGGTGTGTAAAGACCTTGCAGTATTTCAGAAGTGCTGATTTTCATCATTCATTCCTTCATGCATTCATTTATGTATACTACACACTGAAGTATTGATGTTAAAATGATGCAAATATATAACATTTGAAAAAATCAGTCCCCATTCTGAAGTGTGTTCCACTCAGAGTAGGATGAGGTACATAAATAAATGTATGCAGAACTTTAAAAGTATGGTAACTGATCATGTTAAGTGTTACTGAGACATCTGGTTTCCCTGGGGAGAAGACTAAGGTAGAGACTGCACTGTATTTGCTAGGAAGTGCTCTTGAGAACATCCACCCCTGTGTGGGTGAGGAAAGGAAGAGCGTGAAGGAAATGTAATTGATCTAGGAAAGAAGTTAAATTTTGATATATTCCCTGGGGAGATTTTAGCTAACCCCATGAGGAGCTTTGAGACTAGAATGACTAGTTGTCCTAAATGGAGCTGAGGGGAAACGCTTTTTTTCCTCTACAGAGATTAGTACTTGGATGCAGCTGTTACAGGAAGGCATGACCTTGGGTGAGGCATTGTTCTTAAGATAAAGTAATTGCCAAACAGAACTATAGCTCAGAGAATTCTGACAACTTTCTCAGCAGATAGGAGAACATGCCCTTCATTCCTAAAGGAAGATTTGAGAGAGTGTCATCCAACAGAAGAGATTAATAACAACAAAGTTACTATAGACTACAGAAGAAAGGGAACACTTTTATTTTATTAGAAGGAAAAGATATAAACTGCTGATCATTTGTTCAAATGGGTCCCATTGAGATTTTGTGTTGAAAGGGTAGCTAAGATTTCAAGAGGCTAAGAGAGGTGCAGGATTTTGTAGGTCTAGGAAACAATAGCAATAGAGAAGTATGACAGGTTGACTTATTTAGATATTTCTGAGGCAGTTTAGGCCTAATTTGGTGTCCATTCAGGAGCAAGGAAGAAAGCACTCCAACTACTATACAAAGATGAATCTCATAGCAATATGGACAAATTGGTAGGAGCAGATCTCGTAATTTGGCAGATTGTAGAGCAATCTCTGAATTGTATAGCAAGAACTAACATCAGAAGGGAAGACCTAAGACAGGAAGGCAGAGAAACACAGAGCTCTGGAGGATATAGGAGGTATTGTTGATGTGGATCTGATGGGTTTGACAGCAAAATGAGGCTTCTATTATATATAATGAGAATTGTTGGGTAATAGGAATTGGCTAGGGTGTCACCCACCTGCGGAGAGGAAAGTGTAATGATGGAGAAGAGAGCCTACAAAAAGCAGTTGGCTCTGTTCCACTACTGGAAGAGGAAGAGACAGCAATGGCCAAGATTTTACATAAAGCTTTGGGAGTACACACATGTAGATTGCTCAGGTTTGTTTGAATCCTGTCTGCTTGTGAGACTCTGTGATTTTTCTGGACAATTTCAGGTCATTTTGTCCTGGTCATCCAAAAATATATGCCAGTGGCCAGTGCCCACTCGTGTTGGAGCACTGTCCTGCATGGTGCTTGGCAAAGCTATAAAATAACTCATGTTTGTCCTCAAAATTCCAGCCTCCAGTATTCTCACTTTATAGCCATCCCTTGCTGGCCTTTGGAGTATTTATTCTCCCTCCATCTTCTCTCCTTCCTGTCAAAAATGGTCATTAATACCACAATGCTAGTTTCTCCAATTACATGTCATCCACTCTTGAAGAATGTGTAGCTGTAAGATTGAACTCTAATTCTGTTTAAATGAATTTTGTTGAATAGTATCATTTTGAGCAAGAGGGCTTTTGAGGCCTTGAAAATGATGTTAAGCGTAAGGTCACCCTCAGTGATTTGATTTTGAGGTAAAGCATTTTGAGGATTTGAACAAAATGGAAAATTAAGTCATGCTTGTAGCTTCTTAACCTTGGAAGGAGATTCTAGAATGATATAAATACTGCCTTCCAGAGGAGTGAGCTGTGGGAGAGTTGTGTGTTTTAATGTTGTTTTAATTTCTTTTTCTCCTTTCACAAAAAATGAAATGAATGGACTGACCATCCAATAATTTGCCATTATGAAAGAACTTCTCCTACTCCATCTTAATAACTAGGGTGTTTAATTTAATAACAGTCTAAAAGTGCCTTATTTCAAAATGAGCACTGCTATAACATAATTAAGTCCTAACTAGTCACTTGGTGAAGTCTCAGGTATGTGTGATCTCTCTCCATTCTAAAACCTTGGGAAAAAGTAATTGAAGTAGAGACACTTGAGGATCTCGATTTTTATTGCTTTGTAAAGAAATTTCAATTTAGAGTTTATCTAGTTATGGTCCCCAAGTATTTCTCAAAGGATTATAAATCAAGCTTGTTGGGAAGTTTCAGTCATATATCATGGCGTTCTATTACCTGAGCTGCCTTGTTTGACATTGTTAGTTTGAGCCCTCTCCTGGTTGTAATTAGAACTCAACCTTGATTTGATTGGCAACCCACTCATTATTTTTCCTCCTCTTCTTCCACTACCTCATCTTCTTCTTCTCTCTATCCTTCTCTCCCCTGCATCCCTTCCCACTCTCTCTTTTGATTTCTGTTGCTTCCAGCTCTTGAATTAAGCATAGTTCTCTAAAATGATTTGTATTTCACAGTAAGTCATTAGTATGTGTTTCCAAGTGGCCAATCTTATTCCTTTATTGGTTAATGCTTACAAGAAACCCCAGAGGAGATGGGGACAAACAAGTCGTTTAAGGATTCAGGTGGACCTGTTGCAACAATGAGAAGTACAAAATGTCATGTCAAAACCAGCTTTACAATGTCGGTGGGGGGGGGGTATGATTGGGTGGGAGGGAGGGCGGAGGCTGGGAAGGGAGGTGAAGGGTAAACAAAGGAGGAGGCAGCAATGCTTGGTAAGAAATGTATGCATTATCCTGCCCATGTAATTGTAACCCCTCTGTACAGTATGTTCTCAAGTAAAATAAAATAAAATTTAAAAAAAAAAAAAAAAAAAGAAACCTCAGAGTAAGTATTTACCATGATAATTTATCACCTGCTTGCCTTCTGGATTAGTGACTGGCTTATAGTTGTTTGAAACTTTACCTGTGTTTATATCGTTAAAATTAAGTTTTGTTTTCTGGATGATGAACATGATCCTTTGCCTGACTATATAAACCATTCTCTATTTACTAGCAATGGATAGATGTGCACTACCTACCTTGGTTTTTCTAAAGATCAAGAAAGAAAGCAATCATTTGTTACTTCAAAGATATAATTATTAGTACCTGTATCAGAAATTACATTAAAGAAAAATAAGCAACTCTTCTTTAAAAGCCAACCTAATACTCTCTTTTAAAGAAATAACTCAAATTCTTCTCCCACTCATTTATTTTATTTTAACTTAGTTTTTGCTACTCCTGGGGCTTGAATTGGGGCCTGATTGCTGTCTCAATGCTATCATTTGAACCACAGCTCCACTTTGGGATTTTTTGGGGGAGTGCTTAATAGGAGATAAAAATCTCACAGTCTTTCTTGCCTGGGATGACTTAAAACCATGATCCTCAAATCTCAGCTCCTGAGTAACCAGGATTTTAAGGCATGAGCCAGAGACACGCAGTATCTTTTTATTTTATTTTAGGTAATTTAGGCTGATGTGGTACTTGCAATACTATTGTCTCAGCCTCCTGACTATTCATGCCATTTTTTTTAAATGTCTAGTAAAAAATCTACTTTTCTTGCTCAGCAACAAAGCCAATGCCCTATGAGAATGTGTTGGATTTGAATTCTTTCTATCACTGAAAGCTGAGCCCTTGGAGATAATGTTAGAGGAAGCCTTCCCCAAATACTTTAGTTAAAGCCTTACCATAGTGATTGTGGGTTCTGCTCAGGAATAGAGCACATGCCTGTCATACACAAGGCCATGAATTTGATCTCTGGCATATAAATAATTAAAGGCCCCCAGTAGTGGTGGAAAGATGGAAATGCTTTCATGGTTATTATCACTAAAGAAGAATTGTACAGAACTAGATTCCAAGAGTCCTGGAGACATAAAGAAAAGTGTCTTTAATCTCCTTTCTGTTAGACAAAGACTGTCATCCTAACTAAAGAAATAAAACAACAACTAGGCTGAGTATTTAAATGGTTAATCAAGGCCACTTGAATGACCATCAGTTAACAACCAACAATTCCTACAACCCTCCACATGCTATAACTGTTTTCTTCAACTAGTATATATAAAACACCTAAATTTATGGCAAACATTTAGAAGAACTGCATTCGTTCATGTGAATAAACTAATGGGCAGAGTCAAAGACAAAATCAGAATATCAGTCACCTTTGAATGGAATGTGCTTTGCTATACCTCCCATGACCTCACCTGTTTTTCTGTATTGGTTTGTCTCTACAATAATCCCAGTAGTATGATCAAATAATTAAGTCTCTGCAAAAGACCATGGTCAAATTTTTGCCACATAATCTTCAGCAGCTTACTTACTTCAGTGTGCCTCAGTTGTCCTGTATCAGAGTTAATGTTTGGCCTATCTTATAGGAGGGCTGTGAGAGCTATATAAGCTAAATGTGTAAAGGACTTAATACCTGTACATCGTTAGTACTCACTCTTGCTCACCCATTATATTGGGAATGGGTTGGCAGTGGTAACTGGTATGACTTCCAGCTTTCCTACAATAAAGTCTGGAATTTGACAAGTGATTCTAATTGCTTTTTGACTGGTGGGTTTTTAGGGTGGGTCTCTGAAGACTTACATCTTAGCATCTCCTTTCACATTCTGTAGGGGCCCAGAGATTTCTATAGCCACAAAGTTCACTGAAGCCATACCAAAATATTGCCATTAATGTGAATCTATTCATATAGTATATAACTATGTGTCTTCAAATGAGATGAAATGTAGCGAATATTAAGGATTTTGTAACATCCAAATCTTATATTACTGCTGGCTTAGGCATTTATGATCTGCCTGCCCTAGAAAAATTATTGAAATTCTTGGAATTTTAATTTGTAGATTGAATAACAAATATTTCACAATATTGAGTAAAAGGTCCAATAAGCATCATAAAGACCTATTTTTTCAAAAGTAATGAAACCTTAGGATCAGAGAAACAAGGAGAAAAAAAAAAAGAAAATCATTGTTCATTCCTATGTAAAGATTCTGTTATTTCACTTGCTAGCCACTTCAGGAAGTAACAATGGGTTTCTAGATAAGAGAACCACACAGTATTTTTCTCTGAGGAGCAATACCATTTATTTAAAAATTTAGTCTGTTATCCTTTAACTCTGTTAAAATGATACAATGACTTCAGAGACAATTCTGATTCCAGAGCCTTACTCTAACTAGGCAGTGTTTAGGAGATGTTCAATATATATCATATATGCAATATATGATATATATTATATTTAATAATATATATGTGTATAAGAAAGCAAGAAAGGAAGGAAGAAAAGAAAGTAGGAAGGAAGATCTACCCTAGCTCATGGGATGCAGGTCAACTGGGCTTCTTAAACTATTTGAAATGTTGCTAGGTGGATATGAGAGGGGAGTAAAAAAGAAATTTATATTTAGGGCTTAACACAGCTCTTTGGCTATAGAACTTGGATATGGCTTTTTTTTTTTTTTTTTTTTTTGGGTCCGGTCGTGGGGCCTGAATTCTGGGCCTGAGCGCTGTCCCTCAGCTCTTCAGCTCAAGGCTAGTGCTCTACCACTTGAGCCACAGCACCACTTCCGGCTTTTTTCTTTTTGCTTATGTGGTGCTGAGGAATCAAACCCAGGGCCTCATGCATGCAAGGCAAGCGCTCTACCACTGAGCCAACTTCCCAGCCCACTGACATTTGTTATTGAGTCAGGAAGTTGGAAGGTGACCATGACAAATATTTGGGGAACAGAAAAATGAGTAATGATTGTGATTCCTGTATATTCTAGCTCCCCTCTTCTGCACTTCTCTGCTCACTTAAATTCGCCATGATTGTATAATTTCCTGTGACCATTGAAGTGTGAGTGAAGATGATGTATCATTTCTCTGTTTTAGCTTCAAGATGTAGTCTGAAATTTGGAATGTTCTTTTCTCTTATCAGAGTTTCCCAGACACTCATAGCTCTGTCAGTCTGGATGTCTGAGTGGATAGAAAATGGAGAGTGCCTGCAAGCAACCTAAAGCAGACATGGAGAATGAATGAGAAATAAGAGATTTTTTATGTCTTTTGAGAGTTGAAAAAGTTTTTTGTTCTGCACCATGTATCTAGTTTATTCTAATGGATAAAGAACATATTTGAGTAATTTGCAAAAGTTAAAATATATTTTGTTTTTACTCATCAGAACCTATTTATCCCCAAAGAGGCTGAGGCAAAATCCTGTACTATCATAGGACAAGAAAATTATTTGGACCCCTCTGATTGGTCCACTGGTCCTGCTGCTGTTGCAGGTGGTCATGTTTGGTCGCAAGTCAGCTCTATTAATTATAGCTGAAGGGTAGGGTTGGATCATCACCATCTTTTGTACTAAAATCATAACACCATCTAGTGGTCCACCACAAATACTTTTGTTTTAACGACTGGATGTGGGAGAACATTTTCTTACATTTTATAGCAATTAAATTAGTTTTTGATGTCCTTAACTATTAGAAAGGGTAGATTCTTACTTTCTTTGCTTTGTACTGTAGAAATGAAGACAGGAAGGTCACGTTGGCCAGTGAAGAGAACAATGGGTCCCTTGCCCAAACAGATGACCGGTAGTCTTATAGGATTTTCATACTCTGCTAGGCCTAAAAAATGAGACAGTAATGAACACAAGTACAGATCCTGTTGCTGATTTGTTATGTGACCTTAGGCAAGGCACTCAATCACCTTAGATCTCAGTTTCCTCATCTTTAAAATGAGGATAATAATACTGGCGTAAGTCATAGGCGTGTTGTGTGGGTAAACTAATTAATGATTGTAAAAGACTTTGAAAGTGCAAAGCTTATAATTGTTAGGTGCTATTATGAAGAAGTATTATTAGTGCGTTGTGTTTAATTTTTATTAGGGCTTCTTTCTCTTTGAAGTCAACCTCCACGTGGACTGTGGATTTGAGATAAGTTTACAGATGTACTGCTCCAGTCCTTTTTTGGCCTAGAGAAAATCCTCAGTAGCTAGGGTAATCATCATTATGAAGAATATCTCTTCATGATAAAAAGAAAAAGAGATAGGAAATGGATCTTCTTTTGAAAAAACAAAAATGGCTCTAACTTTAAAAATAGCAATAAATCCTTTAAAAGTTCGTATACCTCTATGTTTTAGTAAAAGCCAAACAATGTACAAAATTTGAAATTTGAGGCAGTTTCTGCTTCAGCATAACCTAGGAAGTGTTCTTGCACAGATAAGTTTAAATCAGCTGAACTAGCGCTTTGTAATCTTCCCACAGTGTTTGCTTCAAGGATGAAAATAAGTGAGGTATCCTCCTGAGGAGAGAAATTCTGATCTTTGGCTTATTTGCATTTTCAAAAGCCAAAACCCCAACCCACATTAATTTTCATTTGTTTTGTACATTCTCTTCTGGGAAATATGCTTATTCTTTGAAGGTCAAGTATACACCATGTTAATACATCACTAGAAAGGATAGCTAGACCACATTAGCTTTGATAGCAAAAGACCACATCCAGGCCTTAGAGAACTTCTTATTAGTTATATGTGCTTTAACAAAGGAATTTAGCTTAATTTCTTCTATGCAGGAGAATTTATGTGATATAATTCCTGCTTACCTAACAGACCCCTCAAAATTATTGAAAACTAAAATCTTCAAAAAGTATTTTACTAATACAATTAGTCATTCAGCTTTTATTATAACATTTTTAACATGTTGGATTATTTTTAAAGTTTTTCATAAGTTAGCAAGCCCCCAAATAAGTCTTTATGGATAATGATATCATACACTTAAATGCTATTCCTGAATTGTTCTATTACCCACACTTTAGTTTCATATCCTGACACATAATGGGAATGGTGTACTATCTGTTAATGCAGATAGGGGGTCACAGGTGTGCCAGAGCTGAGTGGGCAGCTTTTGTCATTTGTTTTGCTGCTATTTTGCATCCTTTTTATTTCTTTAAAAGTTCTGCATACACACATGCACATGTATAGTAATATATTTAAAAATCAACAAGTAGCATGAGCATAGCAAAGTTTTGTTTGTTAATGAAAAGGATACAACTTTTACCAAAGAAACGTATTGCTTAAGTCCAAGTGACAACTGATATTATTGTTTTACCACAGAAGAGAAATATTTCCAGAAACTTCTGAGATACCAGAAGTTTTCAGAGCCTAACGAAAGATCAGAGGACTCACAGAATGAGGCTCACCCTTGAGACACCATTATTTTCTTCCTAATAGGTCATCACTATGATGAACCAAATATTTGCAGAAAACAAATTCCACACTATATTTCCTTACTCTTAAAAATGTTTACTTTGTGAAAAGACAGCGAAAATAACAAGAGTTGTTTATTCCTCACAGGTACCAAAGAAAAGGGCAATGGTGAGTCTGTGAGTCTCACCTGCATAGTTTTAGTCTTATTGGCATATTGCTCACAATAAATTCTCTGACATAGCACCCAGCTTCCCCACTCACAATTGAGGCACCATTTTCCTACCTATTGAGAGTATTGACTGGACTGCTTTTGAAGGGAGCTTTCCCCTCCAAGGTCATAGCTGTGTCTCTGGGCCTAGCTTATCTAGTGACTGGTCTACACAAATAGTACAAAACCCCAGCTTCTTAATTTGCCGGGGAATGACCTTTTAAGGACTATCCCTATATCAGATATCCCTGTATGATCTTTGTTTCAACAGAATTGTGGATTAATTTCTTTTCTCAACCAACTTCTAAAGTATAACAATACCTAGAATCAATTCCCAGCATACCATGCTTGCTGGGCGCCAGTAGCTCATGCCTGTAATCCTAGCTACTCAGGAGGCTGAGATCTGCAGATCATGGTTCAAAGCCAGCCGGGGCAAGAAAGTCCATGAGACTCTTATCTCCAATAAGCTACTTGAAAACCGGAAGTAGTGCTGTGCCTCAAGTGGTAGAGCGCTTGTATTGAGCTGAAGAGATGAGGGACAGTGCCCAGGCCCAGAGTTCAACCCCACGAAAGACAAGAAGGAAGGATGGAAGGAAGGAAGGAGGCTTGCTGTGGTAGGAGCCCAGAGTTCAAACTCCACGACTGAAAGAAAGAAAGATGCTTGAAGCCTAAAGAACTGTTGGTCCTCCAAGAACTAGGAGAGAGAGAGAGAGAGAGAGAGAGAGAGAGAGAGAGAGAGAGAGAGTGTATGTGTAGGTCTGAGTGCAGAGAATGCTGGGTAAAAGTGTTTGGAATCAAAAGTGAAATAAGGGCCAGTTAATCAACATATGGGAGGGTCATCCATGATTTAGAATTTAACACTCTGGCAAGGGTTATGAGACATAGAGTGAGCATATTGCTAGAATAGTTGTTATAAGCTGTACTGCCAACAGTACAGAAAAACAGAACTACTAGAATTACTGTGACAGACAGTAGAAGAAGACATCTATCTAAAAGACTCAGGGATGTCAGACTGGAAACCTGACAGCCATTAGTGAGCAGGCAGAGCACCATCATCCCTGAGAGGCTCAATTGTGGCCACTCATTCTCTGTTGGCCAAGGCTGACTGAAAAGGTGCTATTATAAAACTAGATTCTCTGATAGCAAAGGACATGGTTACAAGTATATGTCTGATTCCTCCAATTAAAAAAAATGGTGAGGCAGGGTGTCTGTGGCTCACGCCTGTAATCCTAGTTACTCAGGAGGCTGAGATCTGAGGGTGGAGATTTCAAAGCCAGCCTGGGAAGGAAAGTCCTCCGTGAGACTTTTATCTCCAATAAACTACTCAGAAAACTGGAAATGGTGTTGTGGCTCAAGTGTTAGAGAGCTTTCCTTGAGCTGAAGAGGTGAGGGATAGTGCCCAGGCCCAGAGTTCATGCCCTACAGCCAACAACAACAACAAAAAAATGCTGGAAGAGAGGACTGCAACAAATATATACAAGTTTCAGACTCATGGTTTACAGGAGCTGATGTGGAGGGCTCACTGTTTTCTATGCTTTTCTCTCTTTTTTGAGGGGGAGGGGTCCGGTTGTGGGGCCTGAACTGTGGACCTGGGCGCTGTCCCTCAGCTCTTCAGCTCAAGGCTAGTGCTCTACCACTTGAGCCACAGCACCACTTCCAGCTCTTTTCTTTTTGCTTATGTGGTGCTGCGGAATTGAACCCAGGGCCTCATGCATGCAAGGCAAGCACTCTACCACTGAGCCACCTTCCCAATCCCTTGTTTTCTATGCTTTTCATGGAGTAACTTTGCATTTATTTGCGTTAGGGACTAGTACACATTTAATGTTCTGCCCCAGGAGTAGAATTCCTATCTAGCCCTTTTAAGGGGCCTGGTCTGTTTGGATGTTCTGCTGAGTACCATAGTGGTCCATTTTCTGATGACGAGTTTATTAAAAAGATCTTCGGTGATGGAGAAGACTGGGTTAGCTATGTGTGATCGAGGAGGTAGGAAAGAAGCCTTGTAAAATTTAAAGGGCTTCTTTATCAGTTATAGTCCTGAATTTTAGAAATATGAGACACTACTATAACATCCCTTTGAAGTAAAGGAAACAGTATTGCAATGCATACTGACAGAATTCCTTAGCAGTAATGGTTCCGTAGTCTACACTTAGTACTGTCCCAACCTTTCACTTAGGACATATAAGGCTGTCAGCTTTCAGTGGGACTTACAAATCTTATACCATACTGAAGCATTCCTGTTTGTGGAGTTGTATAATCTGAAAGACTTTATAGTAGACCTAATTAAGAAAAATCACAAATCAGATCCTTTAATGTTAAGGAGGAAAAGACATGGAATTGGAAGCTGATGCATATGCACCTTTTAAAAATAATTCTGGTGTGCTCTGCTGGATGTATGAAATACCTAATGAAGAAACATCAAGTGACCAGTGTTGCTTATTATGAGATGTATGGTATGTATGTATGGTACCATGACAAGTCATAAGACTTACGTTCTCCATTCCTTCATTGGATTCAACAATTAATTAGTGTCTATTATTTATTAGTCACTGTGCCAGGCATTTCAGGATTCTATGGAAAATAATACAAGATTTCTGACCTGGAGAACATGATAATTGAAAAGAAGAAGTTAATTAATATGCAGTCAAAATGCACTCTGGTTATAATGTGGGAATGCAGAAGTGAGACAGCTAATTGAGATGATAGAGCAAAGCAACATGGAAGGTAATTTGTTTGGTTTTATGAAAGAAAAGTGTGACCTGAACTTCCAGAATAACAAGAGATTATTTAGGTACAGAATAGAATATATTCAAACAGTGAGTACAGTGTAAAGAAAGAAGAAAACACATTTAGAGGCAGTTCAGTGCCTGTGGTCTCTACCACAGTGTCAGGTATGGAGAGAGCTGTTGGAATCCGTCCCCAAGACAGGGGAGATAATATAGTTAGATTTTCATTTTTAGATTATTATCTTAGTCTAGTGGAGTCTTGAGAACAGATTCCAGAGTAGTCCAATTTCTTGCAGCAATCTAGCTAACAAATTATTGCTTGACCAATAAAGTAGAACTAGATATGAAGAAAATAATGGATTTGTGAAATTGGAAGGATTCTAAATTAATAAAAGTGGCCAATTAAATGTAACAAAACTGAAAGAGATTAATGCTTCCTCTAGGCACCTAGCTGGGCTAGGGATAAAAATGTCACTCATTCAAATGTGTGGTAATGGTCAGACTATTGGTTGTTTTGTGTACATAGGGGTAAATGCAGAAAAGGTTACATGTGGCATCTTTTATTTTTATTTCATTTCATTTATTTATTCTGTCAGTTGTGAGGCTTGAATTCAGGGCCTGCCTGCTGAGTGTGCTCAAGGATAGTGCTCTGCCACTTTGAGCCACAACTCCACTTCCTTATTTTAACTTTAGTTGGGAAATGTTGAACTATCCAAAGGCACTATGCATTGCTTGGATTCAGAGACCACAATATATAGACAGTATGAGCTATGGATGATCTCATTCTAACAGCAGATGTCAAGTGGGAAGAGAATGGAGCTGAAGATCATTCTAGCTCCAAACACAGTGACAAGAACTGTCTGTGTTCATCACGCTCTCTGTGAGAACACTGAGTTATAATATGCTATTTAACGAGGTCTCTTATCCAGAATAACAAATTCAAACTCCCTAATCTCTGTCCATCAGATTGCTTTTGGAATTTTGGAGATTTCCTTGGTGATTCCTTGGAGATTTACTTGGAGATTTCCTTGGTTGTGAGGACAAAGATTAGGCACATTTTATCTATTGTTATCTTTGACAGGATGAAGGTTAAAAAGTTTTCCCAGCAAGGTATATGTATCATTGTCCCAGGAAAACAGGAGTACCACATATCACTGCCCCAAAGCAAGTGTCCTAAAGCCAATGCCTGTATGTCTTAGAGAACTTATGAACAAAAGTATCAGTGCAGTTTATGAACATGTGTTTAGTTTGTAATTCCTTCTGCATAGGTCACTTAAGGAAGAAATTGAAAACTTTCTCAAATGTAACCCAAAGAAAACACATCATTTCTTGCTTTGTTAGCATCTTATTAACCTTTAAACATTGAAAAATCAGATAACTGTTTTAATAATTGGAGACAATTTTCTGCGATCCTCAGATCTCAGCCTCCTGAGTAGCTAGGATTACAGTCATGAGCCACTGACGTTCAGCTCATATATTATATCTTTATCTATTATTGATATGTATTAAGTGAATTTAAAACATCTCTTGACTTAAAATGTGAGCATTTCTAATGTAGGAAATATCTGTGAAGCTATAGCAAAGTTGGTCTTTCCAAGTCCAAAATAACTGATTTCATGTTTTCTTCCCGGATTCCCTCTGTCCAGGTTTTCATTCCGAGATTCAAGGATACCACAATGATGTGTTGCAAATTAGTATTGGAGTCTGAAATTTCCTCCTTTAGACAGGCCTTTTTTCTTCCAAGATTCAAGCCATGGTTCTATATCCTTGTGAATCCTAATATTTCAAATGTTCAAGTCTAAAACACAAGACTGAGCTCTATTTTTCAATCTCAAAGAGGCACATATACAAAGCATTTACCTCTTTTCAGCTCCTATTATGAGCCAAGTTTTGTATGTACACCTGACATTTCATAATTCTCCTTGAGTTGATACTCTTATCAACCTTGCTTCATAGTTAGGAGACAGTCCAAGATCTCATGGTTAGGAAATGTCAGGACCAGATTTCCGTCTCCACAGTTTGACCTTTGAGCCCACCCTCCTTGCTGCATCCTACCTTTCCACAGTGCATACTTTTCAAACAGTATGTGCTATTCAGTGTGCTACAGAATATAATTGGAAATTGGGGCAAGAATAGAGAGGGAAAGAAGAAAAAACTCTTTACAGGTGACTGAGCTTAAGAGAACCTAAGAAAATCTACTGATTTCGGCAACGTACATTGTAAGAAAAATAAGAATAGCATATTTTCCTCAGCTTAAATTTGTTGTACAGTAGAGGGAGATAAATTTAAATATCTAAACTTGTTTGAGGCTCCAAGTAGGCCCCAGAGACTTAAAAATCAAAGTGAAGTGAATTAAAATTAGGAATTGTTTTCTAAAAATTCATGTAACTCTTTGTGATGATTTAGGCCTTCCAAACAACATAAATTATATATGCAGATTAGTTCTAATTATACTGTCTTTCCCTCTAGATTACTGAACTCTTACACAATAGGATTTTAATTGATTCACATCTGCCTGCATGCCTAGTGTTTGAGTAGAAAAATGCCCATTGTCAAGAAAATAAATTCATTTAGACACTTATAAGCATTTCAGGAAGGGTTACAAAATTCAATTTTTTAAAAATAAATAGTTATCTACCTTAGAAACTATATGCATTTGTCCAGTCTCTATCGAAATATGTTATGTTTGGAACACATTTTCAAAAAGATGATTTTTTTTGTAGATCTTTAGTTAAATCTATCCATTTTAAGCCTTTTGCATAAATTATTGTCTTTTACTTCCACTTAGTAAGAGTAAAATTCACTTAAAAATCATATTTGTAGTATTTTTAGTTTTCTAGTGTTCAAATGACTTATTTGTCCCTCTTTTACTGAGCCATTTTGGAATTATTAGTACATTTTTGTTTGTCTTTGCTATGTTTTAAATGTTTTTTCCAAAACTCATGGTGAACTTTAATTGGTGATTTGAAAGCATTAAGGGGTAGGACCTTTAATGGCTGGGTATGGTCACACAGGCTTGTCATGCCAGCTAATCCTAGAGGCAGAGATGTGGAGGGTCAGGATTCCAGGCTAGAGCGCCATCTTCTTTCCCTAACCCCCTGGTCATTTTTAGTGGCAAGGGTTTAGTTTTAATGGCAGTGGTGTTGTAATAAGCCATTTGGGGTTTAAATAAACACTGATTATGTTAGAAAAGTAGTAACAATGTAATAAAAATGAAAGTTGTTTTCTTTGATCAATTTCCAGTTATTATAAGTCATGAAATGAACAAGCTAGATTTCATGACTTTTATTAGGTAATGGGTTTCACATTATATATGTATATTTTCAATATAACATTAGTTGTTCTTGCCAAAAACATGAATTAAATTTTTTTTCAAATCTGAAGAACATTCCTCTTCCCTTTCCTGCATATATAACAGAACAACATGGCAATGTGTAAAATTAAATTTCAAAATTGTACATTATATTTTACAAAAAGAAGATTATGATCCAGGTCGATACTACTAAAAAAATTCTAGACACTATCCAGAAAAATAACTAAAATAGAAAGGGCTGAAGATGTGGCTCAGTAGAATAGCACCTGCCTAGCAAGCAGGAGGTTCTAAGTTCACAACTGCTTCTCCCTCCAATATGAGGATGAGTTCTTAAAAAGGTAATTTGCTCAATGGGACTTTACCTTCATGAATCGATCAGTGTTCTATGGGGAGAGTTGACTCCTGATTTTTTTTAATTAAGGATAAATTGGGCATTATTTTATGCATTTTGGGCTTTCCTGCCTCCAGAACCATAAGCCAAATCAATTTGTTTTGGTCATGATTTTCCCAGTCAGTGGTATTTTGCCATTACAGCAGAACACAAAAATTGTCTTTTCTAAAAATGTTCATTGTTTTATGGGATGGAGATTTGTTTGAGGTCATTGCTTTGGACTTAGTTTTTGCAGTAGGCCCATCCAAACAGATTAAGCCAGAACGGAGTCACTTATGCTAAGTGCTTCTCATCAAACTAAACTTTGAATGTGGCCATTTTAAAATAAACAAAACAAAAGCAATAAAAGTCCCTGTAAGATTTGAAGCAATCAACCAGATGTTGACCAAAACCAACATGAGGAAGAAGTTTCCTCTGCATCCTGTGCAATAAGGTTGAAATGACAAATTCATTTTATCCCCTGATGGTGTTGGTTAAAATCAAACTCGGGACCTCAAGCATGCGTGGTAGGTAAGCGCTCTCTCAAACTGAGCTGCACCTCCAACCCTTCAATTTACTTTCCATCTCCATTCCTGTTCTTATCTCATCAGAACAATTTATTGTAGTTTTTGCCTTTTCTCAGGAATCTTCATGAACTTATATGACATGGACAATGTTCATATTAATAACTTTAGTGCATAGACTGTTGCAATAAACATGCCAATGAGGGCCTCAGACATTGATCATCTGAATAAGCAAACATTTCCAGTTTCCATTATTTAATTATTAAATGTATTTTTTGGTAATTTTGGGAATAACATTTTAATGTCCAAATTAGGTTTTCCCTGGGACTTAAAGACCCTTTTGACTGCTTTCTATTTTACATGAAGTAAGTCAGATATAAGAAATACTGGGTATAGTAATATTAGTCTGAGTAAAGGTCAGAAAGAAAGGTAAACTGGTCATACTACAATTTGAATGATGTTATTCTTTGTATTAGAGTGATTATTCAAATTCTGACTTGACAAGGTAACTTTGCAGCATAAATCAGTTCTGAATTTTCTCTTGAGATATTTGGGATTTGATATAAGTGTTATATATTGGTGTTAAAAGTTAGGAGTATTTAAGAAGACATTAAGATACGTACTATGAAAATCTTTCATCATAGAACTCTGGTTATAGCACTGGGTAGGAGGATAAAGACAAATTTGTAAAATAGGACAAATAGGAGAAATTATAGGAAATTGTTAACTGTATGTAAAATTCATGCAGGAAAAAGGCATTTAAAATGTATGTCTGTCCTTTTGTCTTAAATTAATGATGATGAGATTTCCCTTCCCATTGAACCCCTTTCCTACAACTGTGGTTTTGAACTTTGTTGTTTTTAAATTATGAGTAATAATATCTCAAAATCAAAGTAGTATTGCTGATCTGCACCATTCCTTATTGGAAAGTAAAAAGGAAGTAGTTTTTGGTATCTAATGCAAAGATGTTTCTTTAAAAGTGTTCTAAACAAAATTACAAATTCCAAAAAACTGAACATATGAATGTTCTCATTAGAGAAATATTAATGTATAATAAAACAAGAAATTCTTCAACTTTAGAGAATAACTATACGGACCATTACTATTTAGAGCTAAGTTGAGATTTCTTACTTAAAAGGTAGAGTATGTTTGTGTTTGTTAGTTTCCTAAGGTTACTATGGCAAATTACCATAAAGTGACTAGTTCAGAGTTAACAGAAAAATATTCTAATGGTTCTGAGGGCCACAGCTGTGAAGAGTCGCCAGGCCCAAGTCTTGACATGGATGAGGTCATGCCATGCTCCTACTGAGGTTCTCAAGGAATCCTTGCCTTGCCTCTTCTCGCTTCTGGTGGCTCCTGGCTTTCCTTGTCTGATGGTTACATCTTCCCATCTCTGCATCTCTGATCACATTGCTTTTACTTTATGCATCCTTGCAGAATGTTTCTATATGTCTCTTAAGAGGGCATTTGAGATTGCACTTGGGAGCCATCCTGTTGATCCAGAAAAATTTCCTTTTCTCAAGATCTGTAGCATACCTGCTTAGATTTTTTTCCTTATAAGGTAATACAAGTTCAAGTTTATCTTAAGGGCCCACCATTCTGCATACTCTAGTAATATTTGTTTGTGTTTCATATTTCTTCAAAAGGTTTTGAAGTAAAAAAATAATTTTTTTTACAAAACTACAGATTAATAGGTAACTTAAAAAAAAAAAAAACACCTTTTCAGTCAGTGCTAGATTAAAGGTATTTGGGACATATTTCCACCTGGACATTCTGCCTTCACACAGAGTAAGTATAAATATATAGAGAAAACCAAATTTACCAAACAAATCCCTGAGTAAGAACTCCTCTTGGCTCTTCCTTCTCTCATCATAGCCACCACCATCCCAGTTACCTAGTGTGGTAAGAGATCACTTCTGACTCCTGCTTCTTTGTCTTTCCCAGCCTATCTATAAAGTATTTACTTAACACATCACTGGATAAGGAAACCAACCCATCAGGACACCTGTATTATTTAGCTTTCCATTTCTATATCAAGAACCTGAGGCATCAACTTAACAAGAAAGCTTTATTTGGGGACACATATTTGAATGTTTTAGTTTTGGGTACACCATTGTTTTAAGACTTGTAGCAAGGCAGCATGTTATGATGAGCTGCAGTTAGCAAAGCAAATTATTTATCTCATGGCCAGGACATGGAAGAGGCCAGTGTGTTCTATAGTCCCCTTAAGAGCATATCTCCAATGACCTAAAACCTGCTTCTGATCCCCAACTCTGGAATGTTTCATAACCTCTAATAGTACTAAGTGAAAGAACAACCTTTTAGTATATGAGGGAGTCCAGATCCAATAGCATTAACCAAAGTCTTTTCTTATTTAAAAGCCTCTAGTCTTTTAAATAAAGACCCAACTGACCACATATGCCTACTTTTCCCTTTCCATTCTGTCTTACACTCATTAGGCTAATATTCCTAGCATACTACCCTGGCCATCTAATTTTCATGCACACATATATTGTTTGGCTCCTTATTTCATAGTATACTAAATGTAAACTTCACACCCTGCATGGTAGGACCTGACATGTGTGTGTGTGTGTGTGTGTGTGTGTGTGTGTGTGTGTGTGTGTGTGTGTATGTGTGTATACACATTTCACCTTTTTCCTAAGGTCTTCCTTACCCGACCCTAGGGCCAAGCAAACCATTCTGTTCTATGCTCTCCACTCCTAAGAATGTCATTTTAAGATTTTGCTTCTTTCCTTGCCTTTGTCATGCCTTTTCTACCTTGCCTTTCAAAAGTGTGTTTATCTTTCAAGACGAATATGATATGTAGCCTGAAGTAAGCCTTTTCCCCTTCACACTCCTAAATAATATTTGTTACAGCACAAGCATTCCTTACCAAATGGACAGGATATCCTTCTCATGGATGGACATATGAGGGACAGAGTTCATCTATTGTTTATTATTGTTTTGCTTTACAATATTTACCACAGAGTAGGCATCTAATAAACATTTCTCTAATGAGTTTCTTAAAGTCCCAAACTGACAAATTTGTTATTGTCACATTGATGCTTATATTCTTCCTTTCTATAAGTTTTTCTTGTGGTTATTTTTTTAGGTCTAACATTTGACTTTCCTATCCACCCTCCAAACTTGGGCTCTATTTTTCTAAACAGTCCTTTCAGCAGAATTATTCAAAGCATTTTTTCAGGTGATAGTATTATTGGTTCTCCAACCATGAAGGCCTTTTGTTTTAAGATGGCCAAATTAATCTTAGCATGTACAGAAAGAAGCCCTAAACCCATTCTCACCTTCTGCCTTTATTCTCAAATTATGTGACTGCTTGAAACTAACAGCTCTGGAAAGGAAGCTATACCCTCAAGGCATAATTCTTTCAAAGAAGAGAATAAAAAGCTGAGACTCATGTCAGCATCCAAGCTCAATCTCTTCTAGTTTCTTATGATCTGTAGGGAAGATTTTCACTGGAGTCTTCTTTCACATGTAGAACCTATAGTTAACATCTTACTCAACAATCCTCTGAAGAATATTTACTGAGTGCACAGTGCAGTGGGTATGGAAGCGAAGATTTTGTGGCCTGTGTTGTCAAGAAGTTGTGTTATGTTACTTGATAGCAAAAGGAAAAAAATACAGAAAAAGCCTAAAGAGAATAGCTTAAAATGCATACATCACAGACATACAAGGAATATTGAGCTATGCTATGTTTTTCAGGAACAGGGGCATCTGTTCAGACATTCTAGCACTGCCATAGCATTACTGTTGCATGGTGGTTATGATTCTCATTAGTAATTGCCTGCCTTTTCCCCACTGCTTTTAACTTGCCAAAGTCTAGCTAGAGACTACTTCATTATACTTACTAGTAAATATCTGACAGAGCCAGATTCATACTTGGAAAAGCCACTAAAATGTTCTATCTTTCATTTTTCCCAAAATACCAACATTATTGACCCTGGTCACAGTAGGCACAGTTCATTGATGTTACATTCTCTGTGCTCAGGAAGAATGCAGCATCCCATTTGAACAATGACCTGAAGTGAGAGATCTTCCTTCACAAGGCAAACAAACAAATAAGGACTTGGAACATGGCTGAGTGGCTATTCATGCCTAGCATGAATGAGACCATGGGTTTGATTCCTTGGTATCACATAAACAAAATAAATAAAATTAATAAAATTTAAAAGAAGAAAAATAATTTAAACATTTTTTTAAAGAAACAATATTAAATTATATATTTTGCTAATAATTGAGTTGTCTTTATTAATGGAGAATGATAATTACTTTCTGCCTAGTAGATTTGTCATTTCAAAAGACCCAAGACCTGATCTCAATCTCTCAATCTTACCATTAGTTCTTATTTTGAAAAATACTTTATTCATGTATGTAAGTCCCATGTATACATGTGTGTATATTATGATTTATGTTGAAATCTCAAAGGAAAACTATTAGACAAATGGTGAATGTCAAGCATTCTTTGAATCAAGCAGATGTAAACAAAGCCAAGTATTAAAAACTGAGTCACTTTCAAGCGGAAAAGGTCAGATAATGTGATGTTAGGAAAATGAACCCTTAGATATATATTTTAATGTTTTTTTCTTTCATGCATGTGTTTCTAACGCATTTATAAGATTATTTCTTTGTTGCTTTGTATGTCCCTCCCCCACAGCATAACCCCTGCTTTCACTATATTTGATGTCAGTATAACTTGTGGAGGAGATGGGGAAAAACAAGTCGTTTAAGGATACAGGTGGACCTGTTGCAACAATGAGAAGTACAAGTTGTCATGTCGAAAACGAGCTTTACAATGTGGGTGCGGGGGGGGGGGGGGGGGAGGGGGGGAAGGATTGGGACTCGGGGGGGAGGGGGGAGGCTGGGAAGGGATGGAAGGATAAACAAAGGAGGAGGCTGCAATGCTTGGTAAGAAATGTACGCATTATCCTGCCCATGTAATTGTAACCCCTCTGTACAGTATGTTCACAAATAAAATAAAATAAATTTTAAAAACAACTGACTCACTTATGAGAATAAACATTATAAGGATGTAATATCAAATAGTAATCAATTCATAGTCTTCTCAATGACATGAAACAAATTTGACAGAATATAAAAATTTAAACATGCTTAGAAGCCAAATTAGCCTAACATTCAGTGGTGAACAATGAAACATGATTTATTTACTCCAGTTATTAATTTTTAAGTACTGCCCAAATTATTTTCAGTGTTTATTTATCTTCTTGTTTACCTGATATAATTCTATTGCTTATTATGACACTCGGAGCTGTCATCTACAAGAATAAGAATTCTGTGAAAATGGATCATTTTAATGTGATAATGAATGGAATAAGAGTTTAACATCATTTTATTTTTTATGATAGAATTTGTCTCACAAGCTTCTGTTAAGCAAGACACATTTGGGAATGGTATTAATATGGGGAGAAAGGAGGTCTTTTCTCTGTCAGTTCATCTGTAAAATTGAAGGGAAATGAATCTCTAAATAGCTATCTATTCATCCCATCTCCTATATTCAGAGAGGAGATAATTACTATGCCTCAAAACTCTGCATACATTTCCCACTCCACTCTTTTCTTTCTCCTACTCTACCTACTAAGAGAAGCCTAAAGCCTTCTCAATTATATGCCCTGTAGCCACTACCACTAAATAAAATGTTGATGTGTATAGAGTTTTAAATCTAAGCATTGTTTTTAATAGACATTTGGAAAGTAAGAGAGAAGTAAAAATGAAGATGTCAAGGATGTAAAACATTGTTTCCCCTATGGAATTCTACAATCTGGAATTAACAAAGAATTAGAAGATTCATTTATACTGTCTCTTTTTCCCTCTGACATCCTTATTCTCCCTCTTTCTTCCTTCCTCCTCTTTTCTTCCTTTCCTCTTTCCCTCTCTATTTTTCTTCTTCTTTTTTTTTTAACTGGGAAACAATGAAGCATTTAGACTCACAGAACTAATTAGGAAGTCATTCTGTTCTGAAGCTCTAGAACACATCCGGAATGTGATACAAGCAAGACAAGAGTGATCCTGGAAAGTTAAGCCTTGTAGCAGAGAAGAGATGATGCACAGAGATTTTGTTTTGATATATCAGCAGGTTGACTAGATGCCCAGCCTTCTTCTTTATGTGTTTCACACCTGCAATCAAAATGTTCTACAAGAATGAAGAGCAGAGCAACAAAATGTTCTAGACCTTTATAAGGTTCTTTATGCCCACAATGAGTTTCTTAGTAAGTATAAGAGACTGTGTACTGAGTCAGATATATGTAAGTCGCTATAGTTCCTGCCTCTACTTGAGAATGAGGTAAAAGAAGGTGAATTATAGATGAGATTGAAGGAACCTAGGAAAGAAAACATTCATGCTGATGTAAAGCCTCAGCCTAAATAAGGATAAGTGAAACACATATGAAGACTAGAATCTAAGATAGGAAAAGAAGACTAGATCTAAGATAGGAAAAGTATCTCAAAAGCTAAGATGCAGTGGAAAAAGCTGAGATGGTGTTTTGGTTTCTACAGAATATTTCTGCAGCTTCCTTTCCAAAGTGGTTTGAAGGATTAATTTGCCCGCCTACCCTCCCTCCCTCCCTCCCTCCCTCCCTCCCTCCCTCCCTCCCTCCCTCCTTCCCTTCCTTCCTTCCTTCCTTCCTTCCTTCCTGCCTGCCTGCCTGCCTTCCTTCCTTCCTTCCTTCCTTCCTTCCTTCCTTCCTTCCTTCCTTCCTTCCTTCCTTCCTTCCTTCCTTCCTTCCTTCTTTTATTGTGCCTGTGCAGGGGCATGAGCTTAGGAACTTGGTGCTCTACCATTTGAACCACAACTCTACTGGCTCTTTGGTGGTTAATCAGAGATAAGAGACTCATGGACTTTCCTGCCCAGGCTTACTTCAAACCAAAATCCTCATATCTCAGTTTCCTGAGTTGCTAGGATTGTGGGAGTAAGCTACAGGCACCCAGGTTCACATATATATTTCAGAGTCAACTCTACTAAGTATATTTTAGCTTCTCTAACTTTAAGAAGAAAAGAAGCTGGTGGATGATGGGTATTAGCTTTTAAAAGTGCCTTTCAGAAATTAGCTAGTGTTTAAGTTTACCACTGAGATATAAAAGTTCTATACAAGTTGACATTCATACCTGGATCATTTATATATTGTCATTAAATTGCTTAACTGGTAGTTATATTGCAATGAGGTCTGTGTAGAACATTGTAGTGAACACTGCAAATATGAGGTATCTTAGCTCCCATGTTGCTCAGCCTCTTTGTTCCTTAGTACTTTAAAGATCTAATTGTGCTTCCCATAGAGTTTATCCTGGGCATATATTCTTTTCCTCATTATGACTTGCCAGTTGTCTGAGGTTCTGCCTGTACTACAGAAATCATCTTTTTTTATTTTGGGTGTCCAGGTACTTGATGTCACATTATATCCTTTTTCAAGTGTTCCTAAAATCAGCTGAAGACATAAGCAGTTAGAAATCTGACTGTGAGTTCCCCTTCTCCCTCCCCACATTTTGTCTTTTTGGTGGAAGAGAAATTTGCTGTCTTCCTTGACAGCTGGACAAGGAGAGATTGTGCTCTCATTTTCCTCTTGATATTCTCTGGCAAAATCATGAATAAGCAACATTTTAGATAGTTGACTTCCAAAAATGTTTCCTGTCAGGTTCCTGTCAGGATTTTGAAAGTCATGGAATAACTTTTTCCCGTCAAGAGTTTTTATAATTTCATGTTTGATATATCAATTAGGATTTTTTTCTTTCTGAAGTTTTGTTTTCTATAATCCCAAGTGGGAAGCAAAGACAGTTTAATTCTGTGTGTGTGTGTGTGTGTGTGTGTGTGTGTGTGTGTGTGTTTAGAAGGCATTCTCACAATAGAATTCTATAATAACTATATGTTTATTAGTGGCTTATCATATTTTTCAATTCAATGATATTTATCAGAAATCAGTGAACCAGTTTTTAGGGCATAACTTGTTTGGTTTTTTTTTAGGAGCATTATATTTTATACAAAAAAATTGTACCACATATTGAAATGAGTTAGATAAAGGAAAAAGGAACATTGTTGTTATTTTGTAAACCTTTTTAACCTTCTCTGTTTCTCCTTTAGTCCCTAAAATTTTTAGGCATAGAGAGTAAAAAAGTCAAGAAACACATTAAAATTTTTACAATATTTCTCTTATTTAGGATGTAATTTAAAGTTAAAAAGAACAAACAGCTGGGTGTCTGTGGCTCGTGCCTGTAAACCTAGAAACTCAGGAGACTGAGATCGGAGGAGCAAAGTATGAAGCCTGCCCTAACAGGAAAGTCCATAACTCTTATCTCCAATTAACCACCCAGAAGCAGAGGTGTGATTTAAGTAGTGCAAGGCTAGCCTTGAGAGGGGAAAAAATAAATAAACAAAACTTAGAGACATCTCCCTGGCCCTGAGTTCAAGCCCAGGACTGGCACAAAACAAACAATAACAAAAACCAATTTCTGTACCAGCTTCAAGTTTTGAAGCTAATATAGGCAAAAAATAAATAAATAAAACAACCTCTCCCCCAAACAGAATCTCATCTCAACTAACAATCTATATGGTGATAAGTATTTGTAATGCTAACTATATGGGAAGTGTAGGTAGGGCAATCATCATCCAAGGCTACCCTAGACAAAAAGTGTAGGACCCTATCTGAAAGTTAAAGCAGGAAAGGGCTACGGGCATGGCCCAAGTAGTAGAACACTTACCAAGGGCAAGGCCCCGAGTTCAAACCCATAACCAGAAATGAACGAAGAGGAGGAACATGAGGAGGAAGAGAAGAAAGAGTAAAGAAGGAATTCCTGTTCAATTCTTTACTTCAAGTTATAACTTTCAGAGGTTTTTGTTAAGAACTCCAGTTTGGACTACTATGGAATCATCCTTTACAGGATTATTAGTATTATACTAATTATAAATTATTATAATTAATAAAAACTCTCAACCTGAATCTGTTTGGATTCAGATAGAACTATTTATCCTCTCATTTACCCAAATTGCACATCTGTATAATAGAGATAATAAAATAAACTAATAATCTCGTTATTAAGTTGTTGTATTAAATGAGTGAATATATATATATACATATATATTATATACATGTATATATATGTACATATATATAATTCTTAGCTGAGCAGCAAATAGTAAAAATTAAGCTTGTGTAATGCACAGAGAAATACACATAGACTTATTTCTAGCCATGTATTTTGGTAGCGGGCCACAAAGCATTTTGTCCAATAATAGTTTTCATAGTCCTGCCTCAACAGTAATATATCCCCAGGGGTTCCTGGCTGGTATAGTCAAATCTCCTATTTTCCTGTTATAAGTAAAATTAAGATTTTTTTTAGCCAATACGTTATCTCTTAAAGGAAACACTACATCATTAAAATCTAGGTACCTTCAATTTGCTCTAACTCAATCATTTCCCACTTCCATGTAATTTAGTCAAGGGTATGTTCTGAAATGTTTGCTATTATTTTTCCAATTATACTAGAAGGTTCTGGTAGAGTTAATCCCTATGGCTAGGAAAATTTCTGTAATCAATAGGTTTTCCTATGACCTATTGTCAGGCAGAGCTATGATTTAGTTAACTGCAGTCGGGATACACTTAAACCCTTCAGTGGGGATTTCTCTACCACTTTTCCTCCTCCTGAAGCTGATTATGGAAGAGCTATCATTTGATAATCGTCTGAAGGCTTGTCTTATTCGCTTGCAGTTCACAACCCTTTCACCAAGTGAAACTGTGTACCATCAGAAAAAAAAAAAAAAAGCACAACAGGCTTTACTGAGCTATTGCTCAAATTCCTCTTTGATTTAAGTTCTTAAGTTTCAGGATCACTTAAGTATTAGGGATAATAAATCAACACTTGCAGAGTATTGCACAAAGGTGACTCGAGTCAGTGTAATGGGGAACATGCTTTTGTACTAGCTCAGAGTAGGTGATGCTTTATGTCAGTCTCCCGAACAAGTGACCCATCAGTAGGCTTGTTCTCACGTTCCCTCCCTTTCCAGTCTCTCCACTTCTAGACTCAAGTTGATATTTCTTAATAATTTTTGTTCTTAACTTTTTGATACTTAGGGTTGTCTGTAGATCCCTATTCAGAATATTTGAAATGCATGCAATAAAAATATTGTTAGGAAACTAGTTTATGTGAAAATGTGTAACAACTTCTAAGTAAATTACAAAATAAATTTGTGA
Source organism: Dipodomys spectabilis (assembly GCF_019054845.1). NCBI lineage: Eukaryota > Metazoa > Chordata > Mammalia > Rodentia > Heteromyidae > Dipodomys > Dipodomys spectabilis. The sequence goes on from NW_024871042.1 coordinate 1,016,084, forward strand.
AATAGTAAACAAGAGGGTCAGATCTAACATTACTGTACTTATGAAGTATCAGTGGGCATAAATAGCAGTTTGTGATTTCTGCAGCAATGGGAATATTCAGAAAGGCCATTGATGAAAAGTCCCAGTTCTTTTTTTTTTTGAGGCCATTTGACTTGTTCTCCTCATTTACAAGCAAAGAATGGGAAGATTTAGTCAGGCTTAAAGAAAATAAAGACATTCAGTTTTTTATTTTATTGTTAAGATGTTGTATTGGAGGGGTTACAGTTACAAGAGTAAGGCAACGAGTACATTACTTGTCAATCATTGTTACCCCTTCCCTTCCTTGTTGTTGTTCTATTATCCCTTCCTTCTCCCAGCTCCCACACTCCTATCCCTCCCCCCCTGCCCCCCCTCCCGGCCATTCTTACCATCAGAGTTTATAGACCCTAAGTCCTTGAGACTGCAAAGGCATTTCAATCTTGTTTCCCAGCCCAGAGGAACTCTGAGTAGGGGTAAAGCTACCCGCACGCAGAGTGCAATGAGGATCAAGAGACAGGAACTCTAGCAGCTTCTCAATCTCCATCAGTGCCTCAGTTCCCCTGAGGTTAAATCTAATTTTAAAAAGATAGACTAAAATACAGTCATCTTTAGAACACATTAATATTTTTTTCTGTGGAGCAACCATTCAGCTAAAACTCATGTTTGATACAGATGGAGTTTTACACAATTTCTCACCTGTTTTCAAGCTGCCATTATTGCACATGGTTATCTGTCTCTCCACCCATTCTCCTATGGGAGACCTTACAGGGCTAAAGAAGAAAGTAACTGGCTCTTGAATTATTGTTAAGTCAATGCTGAGAACTTGGCAGTTGAGTGATGGAGTAATTAATATGGGGTGGCTACAGGGGCAGTTTATAACCCTGAGGCCTCGATATAATTCAAAGCTTATATACTTTCAGACTAAGAGTATAATAAAGGATCAGGGTTTTTGTTTACTTGCAAAGTTAGTTGACCCTGGCATATTGTGTATATCCTGTAAAATGTTTATTGTTCTTTTCAGACACTTGGAATTAAGACAATCTTGATGAATTTAGGGAGAATTAAAAATACATTTGTAAAATGAGATGTTAAATGATTTCATATTACCTTATGTCCTACCTCTTCCCAATTCACTCTTCTTGAAAAGGAAGGAAAGGAAAGATTACTTTAAAAGATCTAATGGAATACTAGGTTTGATCACTGCTTGCATGGTAAGCAGTTATGTAGTAAAGATGACATACATATTATTTGGCATACGTGAACCTAGATGTTAGCTGAAATCTTTCCTCTGTTGACTGTCCACTGTTCACAGACAAAGCCATTTATGCTATGGCACCTAAAACTTGTGGGTGTTAACATCTTTTGGGAAAGCTGACTCCCCAGCTGTCTTCATAGAAAACTATGATCAGTAAATGTGAAGGTTGATCTTCAAAAGCCTACTTTAATATCCATTTGCTACTTTATTGTTTTTTACTTGCCTTCTGTTGGTGACTCATTAAAATAATATTTGACTCATCCTCACATCATTTTCAAAACTTTCTATAATTTATCATACCAATGACATTTCATAGTTATACATTGTTCTGATAATCCCTGTCCCCTGATCTTATCCCACTACGGATCAACAGACCTCTTACCATAATTTGACAAACTTTCAGATAAATGTCTATAGGACACAAGAGTTCCATTTTAAGCTTATCAAATGTACAATGACTGAACTATGTTAGTGGAACATTTAGAGTTGTGCTTATGCTACAAAAAGTGCATGCTGTTCTTAGTTTGCATATGCAGCATGATGCTATTTTGTTCTCCTCGCTTGATTTTTGGCTACACAGGTGGAATTATTTCTCTGTTATATTTGAAGATCATATACAATATTAACATCAGATGACATTGGTGTGGACATGTAATTAAACCAAAAAGCCACAAAAACAAATGCAGATAGGATGAGGAGTCACAGAAGTAGAGCCATAAAATGGGAGAAGGACCTAGGTGGAAATTAAAAAATGATCTGAAATGATGGTGACATTTTTGTTTCCACTGTGGCGCTAGGGATCAAACTCACAGCCTTGTTCATGCTAGACAAGTGTTCTACCCACTATATAACTACCTCAGCCTCCCAAATGCATGGTTTTGCATTTATGGATTTAGCAAAATTCTGTAATACTCTAAAAATACTATTTTCAGAAGGATAATAATTATTTTAGTGTTACTTTTTGTTAACGATAGTTTCATTTAAAACAACATTCAACTTCTTGAAATTATTTCTCCTCTCAATGCCTTTTTAGTCATTAAAATGCCTTCACCCTAAGATTAAAATGTAAGTTCTTTGAAAAATAGTCTGTTATTTACATGTTTCTTTTTTAAATTTAACAAGCATTCAATGGATTAGCCATTGCTACAAAATATAGATAGGAAATGAATTTAACATTAATCTATTGAATTTGTCATTGTAGCTGAATGAACAGATAATATATCCTAATTGGCCTTTGCGTCTTCTAATACATCTTATGACCACTCACAGATTTACACATACTGTAAATTTTTTTTTTGTCAGTGGTGGGGCTTGAACTCTGGGCCTGGGCACTAGCACAAGGCTAGTGTTCTAGCACTTTAAGCCACAGCACCATCTCCATTTTTCTTGTGGTTTATTGGAAATAAGAGTCTCATGGACTTTCCTGCCCAGGCTGTCTGTGAACCGCAATCCTTAGATCTTAGCCTCCTGAGTAGCTAGAATTACAGGCATGAGCCACTGGTGTCCAGCCTACATACTGTGAATTTTGTCTCTATCTAGCTTAAGCAACACACACACACACACACACACACACACACACACACACACACACACACACACACACACACACACACACACGGATCATGGAAGTGAGTTCTAAAAATAGCCAGGTATATAATTAACATAATATAAGGATGGCTCACTTTGTTCTGATTTAATTTGAGTGAGGAATGCTCAACTTGAAATCTTTTAAAATTCATTTTTATTCCATGGAGATAGATCTAGATATATATTTGACCCTCATGTAGCATAATTGTTTAACCACTACAATTCCACATTTTATATTTCTATAATATTTCCACTATATAACACTTATATTTGCAGAACAGAACTTTGACAGTAAATTATTTACTTGAAAATATTGTTAGTACTGGTTACAGTAGAAGATTGTTTTAAAAGTGCTGGCACTCAGGACGGCTTAAATAAAAAATGCAGAAGATAGTAATAACAGAGAGATCACATTCTGGCCACAATTTGTTTTAATGCCACTACAAGGGAATTCAAGGCATAAAACTTCTCCATTTATAGAGACCAAATGTGCATAAATGGATTGTCATAATTTCAGATGAATAGATAACACATACTCTCTGGCACATTTTTTATTAGAAATCTCTTTAAAGAAATTCATATTGTATACTAAGTAAATATACAATCGTAGCTTTAAGATCTCTAGCAATGTTAGTTTTCCCTTGATGAATTACAATGCAATTTTCTAGCCTACTAATTTCACTAAGGAAGGTAATGAGTAGAGCAAAAGTCTAATCAGCTGCCAATCAGAATTCCTTGAAGCGCAGAAAGTCAAATATTGAAGCAATTTTTACAACTCATAAAAGCACTTATGTTCTATGATATGTCATAAACCTGTGATGAAAATCTAACATTGATGGAGTAACCTTATTTCTCGAGTTGGTTCCAAACAAACAGCTTTCATAGTTTACCAAATCTTCTAATACATTTAAGTCTGTTAATAAATTACTGTTCTGTTATCATGATAGTACAGGATAAATTAACTGTATATTAATGTCAGTCACAGAGCTTAGTAGATTTACCACAGAAATTATATATTGGGTTTTTTTCTACAGGAATAAAAAAAATCATCATTCTTGTATAATGTTAAGAGTGAAGTTGTGTTTTTCTGCAATAGAAACAGTGAGACAGCTAGATTCACTTTGTCCTTTCACTTCACCCTTTCTACCATTTATGCTGTCATCAAATCCCTCTTCCTAAGATAATAGTACATAGCTTCATGAGACACAATCATATTTTAATCATTAATTTATGTTTCATTTGTCATTACAGGACCAGAATGTCGTTACTTTCTTGTGTGGCTTAAAAGAAATCCTTGTAGGTGCTGTGCGATTATGTTTCTTCACTGTGCTATTCTCTCTTCCATTAAATCAAAGGCATTATGTGTATGTTTATATGTTTCTTCATCTGCCTTGGTACACATAAACATGTGTGGGTGTCTGGGAGTTTGTTGATAGTTGAGAGGTGGGGAGTGTTTCCACACGTCTGAGTATTTACTATAGACCTTCTCGATAATCCTCCTATTAATGTTTTCATTTATCATGCTGGCAAACCTCATGTGTGATCTTAATAAAGCAGCCATCATTTCCCCTTTAAGACAAGCTTGAGAGAATCCTGATTAAACTATGCTCTCCCACACTTGAGGGTTTTGACTATATAACCATCAGCTACTAATTCAGGAAGATTTCTTTGGTCTTTCTGAGTTCTCTCAAAAAATCTATTTCTCTAAAAAGAACATACTGCCTGATTCTCCAGGGTGCCTGGAGCTCAGAACTCAAGGATTTAGATTAAGTTAGCCAGTTTGTTTAATTATTTGAAGCTTTGTTTCAGCAGATGGTTTCCTCTTATCCTCCCCTCTCCAACTATAGGCAAGGCAGAAACTGTAAGTAAACAGTGCTGAGGATATTTTGGGGTACATGGGTGAAAAACTTATCTTTAACTTTGAGAATGAGATAATGACACAAGAAAAATAATATTTTTCTCTGAAATTTAGCCATGTTTTGGTGCCAGTGACTCATACCTGTAATCCTAGCTATTTAGAAGACAGAAATCTGAGGATCACTGCTCAAAGCCAGCCCAGGAAGGAAATTTCATGAGACATTTACCTGCAATTACCACCAAAAAGTCAGATGTAGAGCTGTGACTTAAGCGGTATAACATTAACTTGGAGCAAACATGCTCAGAGACTATGCATAGGCTCTGAGTTTAAGCCTCAGAAGCAGTGTGACACTCCTTTCTCTCTCTCTCTCTCTCTCTCTCTCTCTCACACACACACACACACACACACACACACCATATAAAATATGTGAAAATAGCTCAGTGCTTTATGAGTGTGAAGAAATTGTCATGGCTAACACCATTTCAACCTTAGTATTTGTATCACCATTAAATCTTGGGTCAAGATTCTAGAGAAACAATAACATAAGTTGCTATGGGATTTTTTGATTCCTCACAAGACCCTTAGACCCCCCAAACTTTTAATTTAGTTTCTTAAGACATTCCAACTAATAGACAACAAACCTTGTTGAGAACATATAACAACAAACCTTGTTCTGTTGAGAACATATAAAGAATCCTGTTTCTCTGAGTGGTAGGAATTCCCCCAGTGTGGGGAGGTACTACCTAACTTTGGGCACCACTACCCTTATTAATTTTGTCTTTTCCCTGAGATTTATGCCTCAAGAATAGATAACCTGTGGATTACTCTTCTCTCGGAAGAGCAACACCCCAATTTCCTCACTGAGTCAAAAAAACCAAGATCAGCTTTCTCCCACCCTAAAAATACTATGTATCCTATTTGTATAGTACAGAAATATGTTCACTAAATTAGCAACATTTAGAAACATCACTGATGCCTGGGACATTAATATGTATAGTTAATAGTTAATATGTATGTGACATTAGAAATGGATTCAGGATCAAAACCTGAAATGGATTCAGGATGTTAGAGATCAAAACCTCAGTAATGTGCTGTTCGCTGGGGAAAAAAAAAAGAAACCTATTGTTCAGAATATTTGAGCTGTAGGTATGGCTCAATGGTGGAACTGTCTGTTTCCCAAGCATAAGGCCCTTAGTTCAAGTACCAATACTAATAAAATTTAAAAATGAGAGAATAAAATATTTTCTCTATGTGAGGTGTTGGATCCTATGCAGTAGAGTGGTTCATTACTTAATATAAATGCAAATTCGACATTTTTATTTTTGTCAGTCATGGGGCTTGAACTGTGAACCTGGGAGCTGTCCCTGAGCTCCTCAACTCAAGGCTAGCTCTCTACCACTTGAGCCACAGCACCACTTCTGGTTTTCTGGTGGTTCATTGGAGATAAGTGTCTCCTGGACTTTCCTGCCTGGGGTGCCTTTGAACTGCAATCCTCAGATCTCAGCCTCCTGAGTAGCTAGGATTATAGGAGTGAGCCACCAGCACCGGACCAAATTCAACATTTTGACTTATTCAAATGTCAATATTAATGTTGTAAATAAGTTATGTTGAGTTATTTTATAAAAATGGTTTATTATAGAATTCTTTAGGTGCTACATTTTCCATAACCAAGGCCTATGATCCCCCTTCTACCCTTTGTTAACAAAATGCTTACAGAACTTCTCAGGATATGAAAAAAACAAAAGAAAGGAATAGCAATTGCCATTCTAATATCCAGCACTCCAATATCCAGCATCCTGGCAAGGGCTAATTTTTAGAGATTAGTAAGGCTAGAGATTGTAGAACTGGAGCCAAAGAAGATGTTTACAGCTAATTTCCTGAGATAGGGATCAGTACTGATATCTAAAAGGTTTATTCACGTTGAAGGAATGTCTGAACAGTAGCAGTTTAAGAGGAGACCTTGTTCATTGCTTACAGGCAGTTCCATTGGGACAGAGTTGTGACAGCCCTGCTGGAAAGGGTAAGCAAGTTTCAGGTCCTGAAGAACAGTTTGCTTCAGTTGTGGAAGGGCCCATCCAGCATTCTAATCCAGTGAGCCAAGCTTCAGGATAGCACTGCTGTCCTTTTAAGAACATGGAATGCTAATTAAAAGTAAGAGCTTGGGTGCATATGTTAGGAGCTTGCATCCGGCTTTAGTTCTATACATATACAAGGTTAGCTCTGGGTGTGAAGGATCTCAGGTTAGGGAACTGAGGCTAAGGTCAGGACTTTCTCCCCTTTAATCTTATCATTTAGTACCTAACCCTAACTTGGTTCCTCACTGAGTCAGAGGCTGGGTGGGGCTGAGCCTACAGGTTGAATCTCTCATTTTTGTCCTCAGATCCAGGTAAAGCATGTATACACTGAAGACTTCCTTTTACAGTGTGTCTGCTGCAGATGAAAGCCTTGACTTGAGTCAGTAACTTTCTTCTCAGAAGAGTAGAATCACGGTTTCAGAATGGAGGCAGGAGATAGAAGTTGAAATAGTATTACCTCTTTAGAATCTCTGGGTGTAACATATTCATCTATCTATTGGCATGGAGTTGTTCCAGGTGTTTACGTTGTTGAGATATGCAACAAACAAATCAAAACTTGTCTCTCTATGCTGGATGCTAATATGCTTAAGTGAGTAAGACTTCCTACATGGAAAAGAATGGGTTGGGTGTGTCTGTGATTTACAAAGGAGTCTGAGGTACAGAAAACCCTTGCCATGTGAACATGCTTTATCCCATGTGTAGCTGTTGAACAGTTGTTTGTCATTACTGACTTTCTATTTCCTTCAGATCTAATTATTGATATCTGACTCTCTTGATCCATTACTTTTTCCTAGACATAAAAAAAAAACTTCAGTTATTCACCTTTGAGCTTTGAGCTTTTTTTAGAAAAAGAAGCCTGAAGGATATCAGAATATATGGTACATTTATCAATGTTCCTTGGCCATAGAAAGGTTGAATTCTACTACCAAAAATCAATAATGATTATTTTACTTACAGGTTCAAAAATCAAGTGGAACTTGATTTTTCTGCTTTTCTGTTGTCCGTGTAGTAAACAGTAAACAGCTAAATTGTTCTTCTGTGGCTATATATTCCTAATAGAGAGTAGGTTCTTTTATCTTTCTATACTAATCCTCCAAAATGAGGTACTTTCATTTCTGGAGAGCAGAAATAAGCGCATTCCATTGCTTTAATATGTTTCTTGCTAATTCACCTCAGAATACACACCAAATGTCAAGTTTTAGTGTAGTTGCCAGAAGCAGTTCTGAATGAAACACTAAAATGAAAAGTGATGTCGCATGATTATTCCGGTGATAAGAATTCCCAGTTGGAGAAGAGCAAACATACAAGAGGTAGGTAAGACACAAATACTATTGTCAGATTGAAAGTTGAGAATGAAACAATGGAGTGCAAACCAGGAATCAGTGTCATGGACAGTACAGAGCAGGGTCAGAGCTACTTTATTAGAGCACTGGGACTATAGAATGTCCAGAAGGTCTATGTTCAACACAGGATTGATTCTGTGATCAGAATAGCTTAGGCTAAATGTCAATAGGCAGCTTTCCCTCCTACAATGCCACTCATGGTACCAAAGTGCACTGTGAACACCCAACAACATAGGGACAACACGCACAGCATTTCCAGCCTTACATGGTCTGGTAACTCTGCTGAATCTAGTGTTGTTGGAGGAGACTATAATGAAATGCCCCAGAGAATGGACCTTGAGAAGGGAGTTCAGCATGCTAAGAGAATTTGATTGTAAGGACCATGCACAAGAAACTGGTACCTCCACTGAAGAAGAAATAACTGGATTCCAAGCTCAACATCTGTAATAAGAGATTACAAGAGAGGAAGGTAAGAGGAGTAGGAAATAGGGCTGAATGGTCTCACGTTCACAAGAGATTTTCTAAAACTTTTATAAACAGAATTGAAATGAACTTAACCAAGGGAGGGAAGGTGTAACAAAAGACAAAAAAAGAGGAAGGAGTTGGGAAGTAGTGTGGAGACTGGAAATCTTGGGCTGTTTGACTTTAAACCTTAGTCCTGAGCCATAATACTGTAATGAAATTAATGTGGTTTACATGGTTATATGGTTATATGTTAGGAGGTCCATCTGTGGGATAACCACTCATGTAGGTCCAACTCCTATACTGAGACATGTGCTCCTCAAGATCATCCTGGCCTCACTTGTCTCTGATTTCTTCCCCAGCTGTGGCAGCCATCTCCCATCTCTTCCGGAGCTCTAGCAGCTAGCTTGCTTCATATTCAACCCACCAACAGCTCTCCAAATCATAGCCACACTCTGAAAGTCATTATTGTTGCTTCCTGGGAACTGAAGCAGTCTTGGTGATTTAGCATGCTCTCTGTTTTATTTATCATAGAGAAATTGTTAATTCAGAAATACTTTCTAATTTTAGTTTATGGTCTTTAAGCAGTTGTATAAAGGAGTTGCCATTTAACAAAGCAGTTTATAAATACAATGCATCTTGATCAATGTTATCCCTTTCACATTCTCATTCTTCCCTCCCAACCCCACCTTCCCTCACTTTAAAATTTTTAGAACAGACATTGAATTCTTAAATGTTCTCTTCCCACTTCTCTTTACTTGTCCTCTCTCTCCCCTTGATCTCACTGTACCCCTTTCAAGTACCCCTTTCTAGCATTTGACTTTGCCTTTCTAGGGAATTACACTATTTGGTTCTCCCTTGAATCTACCATGTTTCAGCTAATATATTTGTACACACTTGCATACCACTCAACATATTTACTTTAAAGTTGATAAACGAATTCTAGCTTTCACATATACGGCAAAATATGCAACCTTTGTGCCTATGTTCACTTACCATAATTTTTCCAGATCTTTCCATTTTCTTGGAACCTTACAATATTCTTTCTAATAGATGAATGAAAGTCCATTGTGTTTTTCTACTACATTTTCTTGATCCATTCATCTGTTGAGGGACATCTGGCTGATTCTACACTTTGGCTATGATGAATAGTGCTGTCATAAATATAGTTGTGCTAGTGGCTTTATTATATCATTGTTTGTAATCTTTTGGATAAATGCCCAAGTGTGGAACTGCTGGATCATAGGGCATTTCTATGTTTAATTTTCTGAGGACCCTCCATACTGCTTGGTTGTACATTTTATATTCCTACCAACAGTGTATTCCTACCAACATCCTTGTCAGAATGTGTTATTATTTGTTTTCTTGATAATGACCATTCTAACTAGAATCTCAGTGTTGTTTTGATTTGCATTTCCGTTGTGACCAAAGATGTGGAACATTTTTTCATGTGTCTATTTGGTCATTTTTATATCTTCTGAGAAGTCTCCACATAGCTCATTAGCTCATTTATTATTTGGGTTGTTGATTCTTTGAGGGTTTAACTTTTAAGCTCTATGTTGATTCTGGATATTAGGCCATTGTCTGATGTATGGCTGGCAAACATATTGTCCCCTTCGGTAGCCTGTCTTCCTAGCTAGTTGGCCAGATCATTTGCCATGCAGAAACTTTTTGCTTGATGTAATCCCATTTATCAAAGTTTGTCTTTAATTTGCTGTGCTTCTGAATCTTTACTCAGAAAGATTCTACCTGTGTCCCAGAGTCCTAATGTTTCTCCATCTCCTTCCTTTAATGGTACCATGATTTTAGGTCTTACACTGAGGTCTTTAAAGGATCCATTTTGAATTGATACTAGTACAAGCTAGTAGATAGGCAACGAGTTTCAATTTTCTGTATGTGGATAAACACTTTCAATTTTGAAAAATCCATAGTGTACAATTGGGACTTGGTTGTATTCTAAACAACTAAAAATAATGAGGACAGATGTCAGGTGGGGAAAGAAATACCAAGCCAGGGCAGGACATTTCAGCAGGGTTTTTTTTTTTGGGGAGGGGGGTTGTTTATTTGTTTGTTTGTTGTCCTTGCCAGTCATGGGGGCTGACCTCTGGGCCTGGGCACTGTCCCTCAACTCTTTAGCTCAAAGCTAGCACCTTACCATTTGAGCCACAGCACCACTTCTGGCTTTCTGCTTATGTGGTGCTGAGGAAACCAGGGCCTCATGCATGTGAGGCAAGCTCTCTACCATGGAACCAACTTCTCAGACCATCAACAGTATTTTTTAAAATTATGATTTATTTAATGACTTTTTGTTGTCATTGTTGTTTATGTGATACTAAGGTATTCAACCAGGGCCTCGTGTATGGTAAACAGGCACTTTACCACAAAGCCATAATCCCAACCTTTCCATGAGTACTTTTGAAATATATTATTGTCTCACATTTTATATTTCTATTATTTTTCTTCTTTCATCATTTTGCATGAAAGCTTAGGCAGAGTTGGGTGCTCATGACTCATAACTGTAATCCTTGCTACTCAAAGGGTTGAAATCTGGAGATCATAGTTTAAAATCAGATTGTACAGAAAACTCTACCTGACTCTATCTCAAAAATAACAAACACAAACATATGCTGAAGACATGGCTCAAGTAGTAGAACACCCACTGAGAAAATACAAGGCACTGAATTCAAACTCTTGTACTAGCAAAAAAAAAAAAAAAAAACCCACAAAAAACAGTTTAGATAGTCAACTAGTCAACTATTGGGAATCCTCATTCAGAAAGATCTCTTCTAACCAAAAATAACTAAGTAGAGACTTTCAGTGATAGGGTTATAACTATAATTTTACATCTTTCAAAATTACAGTAGAATGTAATGCCATAATATTTTATCTCATATGACAGCAACATGACACTTCCTCATTAAATCTATATAATAGCTATAGTATTTATAGATATCACATACATATTATTGATTTCAAACATATCACTCTACTACTTGAATGTTAGGTTTTTTTAAATCTGTTTTTTCTTTCTTTTTGATATCTGGTCAAGCAGTATGTGATTATCTAAACTAAACATTAAAAATGAGATAATAATTTAAGTAATAATTTAAAACTTTGGAAGTTGAAAACAACCACATAAATTCTTCCTACACAACTCAAGAACCATTGACTTTTTTTTAAGCAAACAGATCTGTTTTATATGCCACATGAGGACCTTGGTCATTAATACCTCCAGTGTAAAGAAATTAAAAATTCTTTTACCAAAATGACCATAAGATTAGCAAACTATATAACTAAAGATGATAGTTTTCTTCTGTGTTTGGTAAGGTCCTCATAGTTGCATATAACTTTCTACTAGTTTCCCTAAATCCTATTTATTTAGTTGCTGGGACAAAGTAGAAACTTAATTAATGTAGCTGTCTCATGATTGAGCTTTATGACATGTTATAATGTAGTTATTGTTCTTTTTCTGTCTCTATTATAATATAGCAATGTGGTCAAAATTAAGATGAGGAGTCAAACATTCTGGAGTTTTTAGTTTTGTCCCTTTATTGAATAGTCATGTGTATCCTTGGGTAAACTGCTTAACCACTCTGAACCTTGGCTTATGAAGTTGACAGGGAGGGTCTTATAATCTACATCTGGAGAGCCTTGTGAATTTCAAATGATACAATACATTGTAGCACAGTGTTAAGGTCTTATTATGAGGAGAGATACTTTCTGCCTACTACTTCTTGCCTTCCCTTCAGTTGCCTGAGTATGGTTTGTTCATGCCAGGACAAAGGAGAAGTCTACAGAATCAATTCCTCCAAAAGCTGTCCTGTATTTGAAGTGCTTCTGATGCATGTTCTTACATTTTTTTCCAGAGTGTTCCAGCAAAAACTCAGGCTGCTAGCAGAAGGTTCTTACTTGATAGTAAAACCTCCATTTTTTTCTAGCCCTCATTTTCCCTTTCCTCACTCATATTCCTGGAACTCCTTTAAGTTAAAGTGTTTAAAATCACATCTGTGTCTTAGGGTCTACTTCTCAGGGAACTAAAAACACAGCATGCAATATCCTCTACAGCATATAATTAATAATTGTTAATTACTGAAAACATTTAATTAGTAGGTAAACAACAAAAAGAGAAAATTTTTGGAAACCAACCTCATAGGTGTCACACCTACAATCAGATTTTCATCCTTTCTCTTGTTTAAAAATAAAAAATAACAAAACCTGTCTTTGTAAACTTATTTTTTCCTATCTTAAAAAATAGTGACACCTATTTTGGTCTGCAAGTTCCAATAAAAAATTAATAAAAGAATTTTAAATGCATTCGTAATGGAAACATTATCATTTTTGATTACCCTAGAAACAACATGTCTCTGTTTTGCCACTACTCCATTTTCTCCTTTTTAGTGAACACTGATTATTGGTAGTATGTTATGATAAATTAACCATAATACCTTTGGAGGCTAAGTGTCTCAGAATAAAGCAACAGTAACATCTTAGGCAAAATGGAAAGCATTAGATTCACACCTGTAACTCATTAATTTGGACCAAGGGTTAGATTTCACAGAAAGCAATTACTTGGATGGATTGGGTTTTTTCAAACACCGTGAATTTTTTTAAAAAAAATCTTAACACTGTTGTAGTATATTTTCTCTGACTATGATGGCCCTTCACAATATCTAGAACAGGTGGCCATGGATCACTTTATTGTTTCTTTGGAGAGTAAGAAGGGATTAATTAATTATTACAAGATAAAAGATGGGTTTGACGAAGTCAAAATTTTCATCTCTTTATTCAAAAATATGTGGCTCTAGAGCCACTTATGGTAGCACATGACTATAACCCATAGTTTGAGCCTACAAAGAAAAATCTTGTCTCAAAAATAAAACAAAAAAATGCTAAAATAAGTGAAATTTTAGCTCTACTGCCATGAGTAACAATGCACTGGCTACTTTGTAATACAATCTGTATGGGTCAAATTGGATGCAAACAGTATATTTTGAGTGTGTGCTTGCATATGCCTTCATGTCTATGGTCTTGCTTTTGTAGTCATTCAAATTTTGTTATTATATACACACAAGTCTTTAAGCATGAAGAATAATGTTGACATAACCATTTTTATTAGATTTGGGTGTTAAAAATTAGACTCTGCTCTAGTTTTTTCTATAAAAATTCTAATAATATTATTGCCAAGCTATAAGAAAAATGGAGTTATTTTAGCTCAAGTATTTTTGTTTGTTGTTATTCTTTTGTTTTTCTTGGGGGTGACTTGTTTGGTGGTGCTGGTGATCCAACCCAGGGCCTCACAATGCTAGGTAAGTCCTTTGACAATGATCTTAGTACTTGTGGTTTTTTGTTTTTGTTTTTTAATGTTTCCATACATATTTTAATATTATTTGTTTCTTCTCCTTAATGAAACAGCATTTCCCTGCATTCACTTTTAGGGTTATGTGTGGAAGGTGTTATACTGTTTCTAGATTAACATAATGATCAAATAGGAATTAAGTGCTGTGATTAATAAATAAAGCCCGGAGGACCCGCTTTCAGTCAAAAGTGTTGCTCTAGAACATTTTAGCTATGAGTTAATTGCCTCTCTATAAAATAGTAAAGTCTTCCCTCAATCCCAAAGCCCTGTGATGTTTTTCCATTTGTCATTGTGGTTTATTACACATGGGCTGATTCTTTCTCCTAGAAATAGGGTAGAAGTTAGGAGTTTCAGGGTCCCCTGCCTCCTCCTACAAATGAGGAAGTCAAGGTGCTGAGTGTTTGTAAAACTTTTTCAGAGTCACATGACAAAGAGGCAAAGCTGGAAATAGATTCTATTTATCCCATAGCTCAGCCTTCCTTTAGTCCACTATGGAGTTGGTACAATTTAGAGATACAGGGTATCAGATCTTCTACCTTTATATTTCTTAGAGGAAACTGAGTCCAAAGAGTTGAGATGGCAGAGAAATGTACTTGGCCAACTATGATGTCTATAAAGACATTCTGACTTTAAAAGACTAAATTACTTTCAATGCGCAACTGAAGTTTAAGAGAGAACTATTCACATCACATAAAGCAGCTATCCATTTCCGGCTGGCACTAATAGAAGAGCCATAGTTCATTTACACATCTTTTCCTCTATGATATAGTTTAGCTAGTTTATTCATATATCCCTGCTGAAATCGCCAATGCATTTTGGCTGAACTACAGCTTATGTAGAAAAAAATGATCCATATTTTATTATAATGCTTCCAGCATCCCTTTGCTGGCATTATGATTAAAATATGTGTCTCAGGATTGCTGCTGGGGATATGGCCAGCCCTTGGATTTGGCTTTAGCCCAGGGACTGTTCTAGTTGATGTGAGAGGGGTCATTACTGTAGGGATTATATTGTTGTAATCAATTTATTCTCTAGCAATCCTACTTAGGAATATTATAGTTTTCTTTCTGAAAAATGCTATGTTTCTAGTTTTCTTTTTCTTCAGGCTTTTTTTTATTTTGGCTGTTTTGATTTTTTTTATAGGCCATAGGGGTGAATTCAGAGGAATCCGGATGTCTTTTTCTACTTAATGAACT
Organism: Dipodomys spectabilis; assembly: GCF_019054845.1. Lineage (NCBI taxonomy): Eukaryota > Metazoa > Chordata > Mammalia > Rodentia > Heteromyidae > Dipodomys > Dipodomys spectabilis. Next base: position 1,031,234 of record NW_024871042.1, read on the forward strand.
TGACTCCCTTCCTCAAATGGCTTTGTATACACACTTGTTACAGCATCTGTATAATTCATTGTACTCTATCACTTATCCATGCACACACAGACCCAGACCCTCTCACAACAGGATGGCTGTAAATGTTTTCCTGCCACACATATCATTACTTTATGCCTATAGTATATTTTTATTAACATTATGAATTCTTAAATGTATGCACCCAAAAGCACTGAAGTAATTTTGAATGTATTGATTCAAAGTCATTTAAAAATATAGTCTAATAAGTCTCCATGCCTCCTTCAGGGATTCAAGTTAGCCTCCATTTAGCAGTGTGTTATTATTTATTCATTAATTGAAGCCCTTTAATTTTATATTCTGCTCCTGGCAATTGTGGCTTATTTGGTACTTATTACAGCCATTTTAGACAAGTAAATAAAAATCAGATGAAAAACCTCAGCAACAGCTGGAAATAAACTAATAGTTTCTGTTAGGGTTTGGCAGCATGAAGTATGTAGGACTGTATGTGGATAAATACCAGTCAGAACTCCAACAGACTGTGAGCAAAGATTACATGTCTCTGGGGTTTTGGCCCTCTAATTAGGAGGAGTTTTCTTTGTCCATGAAGACTGACACCTGTGTGGTTGGGAGTCATATAAAATAATTAAATCTTTATCAACAGAGTAATTGTTTATGTCTTTCTGGTTTAGCTGTGATAAGAAAACCTTAAACCAGAAGTATATAAAATGATGTAGAACTGTTTGAAAAGGCCCTTTGAGGGGATTATTCTTGTTATTTTAAAATTTCTTTCTCTAGTATTTAGCTCAAGCACATGACAATTCTAGAGAATTACCAGTGTTCATCAGACCACCCAAGGAAAAATAGTTCTGTGCCAATAAATAGAGCTATGGGCTTGTAATGACTTGTTTCTGAATCCTAAGTTACACTCATTTTGGTACATAAATGTCTTCCTAAAATGACTGCATGCTTTAGTAGAATGAGTTTCTTTTTATCTTTTGCCAAGTGAGTATGGACCTAGATTTTTCTTTAAGGAAAGAAATAATAACTAATAACCTCAATAATATATACCATACTATATTTATAGCAACATGCATTGCAGTTGAATTTGATCATGTGTAAATATATATATATATATTTGATATATTTGATCAAGTGTAAATATATATATATGAATTTGATCAAGTGTAAATATATATGTTTGCAGTAAATAGTTTAACTTCTAAGATGTTGGAAAAAAAGAAAATTAAGGTATGGACATCTTGTTGCATGGCTATTGAAAATTATGTCTACGATCTACTTTAGTTATTATTTTTCAAACCAGGCCTGAAGTTTTTTCTTCTACGCTATATTCACTTCAGAGATATCAAGTGAAACCATAGCATGTGAAGTCAACTAAAATTATCTAGATGCAGAAATCTCATAATTTAAAAAAAATTCTTAGTACTACATAGTTAGGATTTTATGCAATAAGAACTTTATGGAATAGAGAATAAAGAAAAGCAATGTTTGTATTTATTCTTCTTTCAATAGAGTACCTGAATTCATAACACTAGAAATTGGAGCCTGTGTTCTGTTGATGAACTTATCTCTTACTTGAAGAGTTAGGCACAATGAAAGCCCAGTACAATTTGTCTCTCCCTTAAAAAAAAATTAGAACATTTAAATTAGCATCAATGAGTTGTACATATATACAGTGCATCTTGATTAGAGTATTTCCCTCCATTGCTCTTCTCTTTCCTTTATCTCTTCTGTCTTTTTCTGGGGGGGTGGGGGAAAAGGAGGGAAGTACTGGAGTTTGAACTCAGGACTTCATGCATGTTATGCTAGCACAATGCTGCTGTTGAGCCTCACCTCTAGCCCCAGGACAACATTTCTTGACTCGTTTTTCTAAGATATGTTTTAAGAATATCTTGAAGTAGTAGTAGTTCACAAATTTCAACACATCAGAATAAACTGAGAGGCTTGTCAGAAACCCAGATTACTATACCTGCATCCAGAGATTCTGATTCGGTCGATCTGGCGGATACCCCACCATGTTCCCAGTTCTGACAAGTCTCTAAAAGATGCTCTTGCTGCTGGTGCCAGGGACAACACTTTGAGAACCAATGCCTTGAAACAGTCCTTTTGAAAATAGAGTTGTGGAAGTGGCATTGTAGCTCAAGTGGTAGAGCACTAGCCTTGTACAAAAAGAAGCTCAGGAGCTCAGGGACAGCACCCAGGCCCTTAGTTCAAGCCCTACTACCAATGAGAGAGAGACAGACAGAAAGACAGAGAGACAGAGAGACAGAGACAGAAAGAGATAGAGACAGAAAGACAGAGAGACAGAGACAGAGGCAGAGATACAGAGAGAGAGACAGACAGAGACAGAGACAGAGAGACAGAGACAGAGACAGAGAGACAGAGTCAAGCCCTATGACTGACAAGAGAGAGAGAGACAGAGAGAGACAGAGACTGAGAGACAGAGAGAGACAGAGAGAGACAGAGAGACAGAGATGAGAGAGACAGAGAGAGTCAAGCCCCATGACTGACAAGAGAGAGAAAGAAAGAGAGAGAGAATAGAGTTGTATGGAAATAGAATACATCTAAAAGATTTTATTTCTTAGGCTACAGGAATATCAGTAATTGTTGTACTTCTATTTATCTGTTATATATCATATGTATCATATGTATATAATTAGAAAAAGCTAATACATCTTCTTAGAAGAAATATATGAACAAGGTAGAAGAGTGGATAAGCTAGTTAGAACTACTCATCTATTGATCTCCGTCTACTTTTCTCTGTGTTACTTGAACCGGCATAGCAATATCAGTGCTCACCTTTGGGCAGACATTCTGTTGCGTGTCTTCAAGGCAACTTTCAGTGCCCACAAGAGACAATTGCTTCATTCTGGTTAGTGCAATTCCTGCCATGCTGGAATATATATAAGGAATGTTGGTTACCTGGGGATTAGCAAATCACTTAATTGTACTTTTAAAAAATTCTACTTTTTTTTCTTCTTTAACCCTCCACAGATTACAAGCTTGGTAGTTTCTAGGTAGATCTAAGCACTATTGGGACAAAAAGGCCTAATGCACAAATACTGGATACATTGTATGTTCACAGATAAAGAAATTCTGCTCTCACTTTAGAAGTGTTTCGTTCCTGACAAATTTCTTTTATTTAGAACTCCTCTAAATGAATCAAACCAAATGATACATCTAATAAGTCAAAGATACCATCAGAGTTCCTGTAGTTTATTTTGATTCTTCTTTTTTAATAACTTTCTCCTAGACACATTTATTTCAGACTTTGAAAACAAGTTAAATATAATGTCCTTAAAATATTTTTCAAAAACCTTGGGTAATTTTGTTTATGATTTTTACAGGCATATGAGGATGGGCGTTAGAGAGAACAGGGGTTATAACCTGTTCTCTCTGTTAAGACAGTGATTTTAATTACATTTAATTCCCATTCACTCTGGATGTTACTTGATCCACTGGTTGGTTTAGAAGCATATTGATAAACATAGCCATGCCTTAACCCCGTGCCCCTCGACTCTTCTAGAATTGCACACAGGCTTAAGTGAGTTTGCCACATTTGGATGTCATACTTTGTTACTGATGAGAAATATTGAGACCCTGCTTGATCTTGGAGCCAGTTTGTGTGTGTGTGTGTGTGTGTGTGTGTGTGTGTGCAAAAGGCTTTCATGATCTTGGCTTATGGCCAGACTATAAGTAACAGCTACGAAACCTCAGTGCATCTATCTTTCTGGCATACATGTTAATGCCTATTCTCCCTAAAGGCTTTAAAGTGTTTCAGTAAATATTTTCCTTAAAATACCTATTTGTTAGTATAGCAAGTAAATAAACAATACATGTAAAATATATGTATCACTCACATATATGTATGTATGTGCCCAACTGTGTATATGTATATCACACATATACATATATATTGTAATATATGATATAGGTACTCATATGCAGTTGATATTGAAGCACAGCTTTAAACACACATTTTAAAATACATGTTTTCTTCAGAAACAGATAATAGAAAACATAACCATTCACATATTTTATTAACAAATCTCTGAATTGGGGCAATACAAGCAAAGTGATCATACAAGCCCCTTGAAAAACACATCTTCTTTCTTTTCTGTATTTTTATAATTTGCCTCAAAGTGACATGCAGGTTCAAGCAAAGTGAGAAAAAAAAACAAACAAGTTTTAAAGTCATCCTTTAAAAAATAAGAAATTGTCCAAAACAGTTATTTCAACAGGAAATCCTCTCCACAAGTCATTTACGTTCATGGCAGCCTTACATAGGCTTACACCAGATTGAATTCTGATCCAGAAAGCAATAGGGGCATTGCTGGGACAACTGGCTAAGTTCTAGACAGTTGGCAGAGTTGTACCAATGTTAATTGCTGACTGGAAAGGTTGTAAGGAGGTTATGAAGATGTTGTTCTTACTTTGGGAAAATACAGACTGGTGTATTTGGGAGTGATAGTTTCAGGTGTGTACCTTGTTCTTAGTATGCACTTTGCTTTCAGAAAGACTGTGAATAAAGAAATGAAAATTTGTTCTCTCTCTCTCACTCTCTCTCTCTCTCTCTCTTTGTGTATGTGTGTGTGTGTGTGTGTGTGTGTGTGTGTGTGTGCAGATAGTTCCCAACTTTTGTTTTGATCTGTCCTTGGGCTAGCCATATGTGTTATATGATTATGATACAGGGCAACAATAACCAGGTGCAGCCCCTGGTCAGTCATTTAACAACTATGGTAAAATAGCCAGGATATGGAAATAACCCAGATTCCCCACTACAGATGAATGGATCCAAAATTTGTGGTACCTATATACAATGGGATATTATGCAGCCATTAGAAAGGACAAAATAATGGCATTCACAGTGAAATGGATGGAACTAGAAGAAATCATGTTAAGTGAGGTAAGCCAAGAGCAAAGAGACAAATGCACATGATCTCCCTGATAAGTGGATGTTAAATCCAAAATGTAAAGAGATATGACAAAGTAAACTAGACTTGAGAAACAAAGGACCTCCATTCATCTGGTCAAATCATTATTAAATAACCCCATGCTGCTGACCACATGGTCAGCATATATGTGGTCAGCATATATATAGCATATATGTGCACATCTGAGGGAAACTAGGAAGAGGACACAGAAACAGAGGGAAATAGGGGAAAACATACAACAGCGGGACCCATCAGCTCTACTGGTCATTGATCAAAACAAATTAAGCAACTTTAATGGCAGTTATGGGAGGGAGGGATGAGTGGGAAAAAGGGAAAAGCTGACATTAAGCAAAAGGAAAGAAATGCACTTATCACCTGATATGGAAGAAATAACTGTATTTTCAAAGCTCATAGAACTCATAAACTTTATAGAACACGATAAAGACAATTTGCCCCGTGAAGGTTAGAATGCGTTTGTGACATTATCACTATCCCACAATACTGTGAAATTTATGAAATTCATGTAATCGCTTAATAACAATAAAAATGCTATAAAAAAGAACAATGGTAAATAACTGACACAGTATGGTGTGCTGTGTGGCGTTTGGTATGGTAGGTGCATTAAATGCATGGCCAATGGATGATATTTTCAATTTAACAATGGGTTTATCAACATGTACTCCCATCGTAAATCAAGGAGCACCTATATATACATAGTGATGAACATATATATTATGGTGGATATTTATGTAGAGATAAATTTGGTAAAATGTTAGCAGTTAAAACATTGGATGAAGGACATGCTTGGACATAAGAATTCTTCATATTAATTTATATTAGTTCTTTATGTTAACTTCCCAAATTTTCTATAAGTTTGAAATTACATAAAAATAAATTATGAAGCCAGGTGCCTCTGACTCCTTTTAGATGCTCAGAAGACTGATATCTAAGGATCATGGTTCAAGTCCAACCTGGACAGGGAAGACTGTGAAACTATTATCTCCAATTAACCAACAAAAACCAGAAGTGGAGCTATGGTTCAAATAGTAACATGTTGGCTTTAAGTAAAAAAGCTCAGGACAGAAGTAAACCAGGCCCAAAGAAACATAGGTCCCATGGTTTCCCTTATTTGCAATAACTAGTATATGTCTGAGACAAGCAGAAAGGTCAGATAAGTTGATGTTACAGAAATGAACCCCAAGATAAGGATTCAAATGTCTTTTCTTTCTTGCGATTATTTCTAACATATTTATAAGATGATTTCTTTGTTGCTTTGTATGTCCCTCCCCCACGGTATAACCCCTGCTTTCATTGTATTTGATGTTGGTATAATTTGTGGAGGGGAAGGGCAAAAACAAACCGTTTAAATAGGGATACAGGTGGACCCATTGCAACAATGAGATGTACAAGGCGTTATATCAAAAAATGAACTTTACAACTTTGGTGGGGGTAGGGGTGGAGATGGGAAGGGATGGGAAGGGGAAACAGGAGGAGGCATCAATGCTTGGTAAGAAATGTACTCATTACCTTGCCCATGTAATTGTAACCCCTCTGTACAGTATTTTCACAATAAAAAACAAAACAAAACAAAACAAAAAACCCCAGGACACTATCCAGGCCCTACAATCAAGTCTAACAGCTAGCAGGAAAAAAATATTAATTAAATTATGTACAAAGATCCTATAGGTTTATATATGTTAATTGGTGCAATATTTCTCAGTCATTATGTGATGCCATTTGGTTTGATTCTGTATGTCATGAAATTTGATTTTTTAATTAAACAATTTGTACAAACTCTTGGTCATTTAACATTCTGAGCAAACAAGTTAATTTACCTTAGAATAAAGCAAACATTGGAAGAATTATTTCTTCCTTACAACTTTATGATAGCTGATAGAAATTAATGGTGGCTATCTATTGACTAGTGGATTCATTTTCTTATTTGTTATGACCCTTCTGAGTTTCTAGTTTCAGAATACATAATTTCAAGATAATTAATAAATTATTGCCTCGCTATGTGAATATATAGAATCCTATATAATTTATCATATCCAAGTATATTTTGTCTTTACCTTCCAGTGTTATTTATAGATTTTATAGGCATTTTCTAATTACAGCAAATGAGTGAAATCATGCAACCTATGTTTCTTTGGGTCTGGCTTACTTTGTTTAATATAATTTTATCCAAGTCTTTCTATTTGCTCATGAATGGTATAATATTCTTTCTGATGGATGAATAGAAGTCCATTGTGTATATATATCACATTTTCTTGATCCATTCATCTGCTGAGGGGCATATGGGTTGATTCCATATCTTGATTATGGTAAACAATGTTGAAATGAGCATAGTTGTGCTGGTAGCTTTAGTGTGACCTTGCTTGTGTTTTATTGGATAAATACTAAGGAGTAGAATTGCTGGGTCATACTGAGACCAAAAGAGGATATTCTTAGGAGAGGATCACAAAGGCTCAATAGTTATGTGCATATGATCATACAAAATGTTGTTTATCAAAATGGAAATGGAAACAAGAGGTTTCTTGTTATTTTCCTTTTATTTTTGTTTTTGTTTCCTCTGTCACTGTTTTTGTTTGCTGTACCTTTTGTATGTAAGTTTATCTGTTTGGGGCAGGGTAAGAGGGAACACAGAAATGGTGGGACAAGTGCAGCAGTCATACTCACTAGACAATGTTGAAAGTGAATCTTTAACTTGTAGGGGACGTGGTTGGGAGAGGAAAAATGGAGAAAATAAGGGAAGAGGGGACAAAAAAAGAAATATACTCATTGCCTGATTATGTAACTGTAATCCTTCTATACATCACCTTTACAGTAACAAAAATACCTAAATAAATTATTACCTTCTTTTCACTGTCAAGCAATAATAGATTTTGAATTTCACAATGTTCCCTGCCAATTGTAAGGGTAAGCATTAAATGATGGCTTCATTAAAAAAAAAAATCACAATAGATAATAAAGAAAACATTGTGTTTTCTTACATTTGTACCAAATACCAGGTTTCTGGCTCATACATCAGGAAGAACACAGAAATATACAACTGGAGTCCTTCCTGGTTTTGCTGTTACAGCCAAAATCCTGACATTCAGACATATTTACAAGACCCATATTTCAGTGTGCCTGTATGCTTTGAGTGGGCTGAAAAGAATGTGCAATGATGTCACATGGCCACTCTTTTCAAAGGCTTGGGGAAGAACATGGTATCTTTGGAAGCGAAAACCGTCTTTGTTGAGAATAATAACCATCACTTCCTCTCTTTGGTTAAACATACAGTCCTATTGGAGGTTTACTATGGAACTTTTGTAGCTACTGGGATGTTAGTTCTGTAGACCAAATTTACATCAAGATTGTAGTCTGCAAGATGCATCATCCTGACATGGCACTAAGGCCATGTTTTATCCCCTTGAATTCTACTCTAGAGCAATGCCCACATTCAAGCACCCATAGTTATAGTAGATAAAATAATGAAAATGATGGTAGTGATAGCTTCCATTGTTGAATGGACATCTACTAGGTACCTAAGTACTATTCTCTTGATCCACACTGACTTTCAAACCTACCTTAAATATAATAATTATTTGCCTTTTAAAAATTAAAAAAAATGGGTCACACAAGATCTAATCCATTTACCGAACTTCAGAAATACTAGGATGGGTAAGAAATATGTCCATTCTATTTAACTATGGAATCTGTGCACTTTTTATAAAGCCTGCCCAAAGCTAGAGGAATGATAGACTCAGAGGAGTTACATGTGTACAACACTAAGATTTTACTTAGATGTATACTGCAATGCAATGCAGAAATACTGGCAAATATTCTAAGTGCAAAGAGTTATATAATATTTCTTACTTGTTACATATGACTAATACCATTTTCTTAAAGCTTATATCTTTGTTATTTTTTACCCACAGTTATTAGTGTTATCTGATAAACTGTAGGTATATCTAGAGAGTCTACATTAAAGAACATTAAAGAAGGGGCTGGGAAGGTGGCTCAGTGGTAGAGCGCTTGCCTTGCATCCATGAGGCCCTGGGTTCGATTCCTCAGCACCACATAAGCAAAAAGAAAAAAGCCAGAAGTGGTGCTGTGGCTCAAGTGGTAGAGCACTAGCCTTGGCTGAAGAGCTGAGGGACAGCGTCCAAGCCCAGAGTTCAGGCCCCACGACCAGAACCCCCCCCCAAAAAAAGAAAAAAAAAAGAACATTAAAGAAGAAATAGAAGAAAAACTTATTGAGAAGCACCTTACTGATCTTAGTAGTGGGGGTAGGAGAAATTGCCAGGTAGGCCTTTAAGATCAACAGGCTTTGTTGTTGTTGTTTTTCAAACTGCATTTTGAATTAAGAAAGATGAGATAAAAAGAATTTGGAAGCCAGGGTGCTGGTGGCTCACACCTGTAATCCTAGCTACTCAGTAGGCTAAGATCTGAGGATTGTGGTTCAAAGCCATCCTGGGAGGAAAGTCTGTGAGACTCTTATCTCCAATAAACCAATAAGCCAATAAATCAGAAGTGGCACTGTAGCTTAAGTGCTAGAGCGCTTACCTTGATCTGAAAAGCTTAGGGCCCAGGCCCAGAGTTCAAGCTTCACAACGGCCCCCCTCCAAAAAAAAAAAAAAAAAAGGATTAGGAATACCTTTTAAAAGATGCTAAGCCTTGATCAATAAATTAGTTTTTAACGTCTACTTTAATAAAGGGGTAACAATGTAAAATTAGTAATCACCTTTTATTTCTTCATTTTCCTATTAGTTCTATTTTTGGTTCTCCTTTTTTTGGCAATGGTGTAAAAGTAATCCTGCAGATACTATCCCTGCTGATTTTTTTTTGGAGGACTTTTTTTTTTATATTTATATTTTTTTATTGTGAAAATACTGTACAGAGGGGTTACAATTACATGGGCAAGATAATGAGTACATTTCTTATCAAGCATTGTAGCCTCCTCCTTTGTTTTCCCTTCCCATCCCTTCCCATCCCCCTCCACCCGCTCACCCAATCCTCCCCGCCCCCTCCCCCACAATATCCCTGCTGATTTTATATTGCTTAAGCCACCTGGAATTTCCTTTTATTGTATCAAGCCATTCTTCCATAATTCAATTGGAATAATTTTCACACTCCTAAGTTTGTTTGGTATTTTTCCTCAAACCATCTTTCCTAGCATAGTTAACTTATGTATGCCCATCCTTTGAATTTTGTCTGCTGCCATAGCTATTGGCTGATGACCAGATTGTACCACATCATAGAAAATGCTTTGGTTGACATTCCTTCTGGATTGTAAGGTCTTATGTACCTCATAAGAACTTAAAGTCACTATACTCTTTAGTTTTCTAGTAATTAACTGATTTTGTTAAATTTTCATCAGTTTTCATATTCATTTTCAACAGAAACGATCAATTTTGTCATTATACTATTTGTCTGAAGGAGGAATATCTCTTTAAATGTCATTTTGAAGACCTAGAATCCTTTTCTACAGGGCCAAAGTTTAAAAAGCCATGAACGTGGTCCATTATCCCTGCTGAGATTTTTTTTTTTTTTTTGTCTGTCGTGGAGCCTGAACTCTGGGCCTGGGTGCTGTCCCTTAGCTGTTCAGCTCAAGGCTAGTGCTATACCACTTGAGACACAGCACCACTTCCCACTGTTTCTGCCTTCTCTGGTGCTGAGGAATTGAACCCAGGGCCTCATGCAAGCAAGGAAAGCCCTCTACCACTGAGCCACCTTCCCAGCCCTGAGATCATTTGTTTTTGCTTCAAAGTTTGCAAGTTGGAAACCTAATATGCTTTGCCTTGACTAATAAAGCAATGATGTCCCAAACTATATCCACATACCAATTTTGGTGTCCTAGAAGTCACAAAAGGACAAACCTTTCAAATGACAACCCGCCTTTCATACGTATATAAATTCTTTATTATCGCTGGGTAAGCAGGTGGCTCATGCCTGTAATCCTGGTTACTCAGAGGCTGAGACCTGAAATTGTAGTTGAAAGCCAGCCAAGACAGGGAAGTCTGTGAGACTCTTGTATCTCACATTAAGCAATAAAAAAAGAAAAATCTAGCTGAAAGACTAGAGCCTTGAGCAAAAACTTGCTTAGGAATAGTGCCTAGACCCTAAGTTCAAGCTTCAGGAACAGCACAAAACTTAAAAACAACAACAACAGCAACAAAAAACTTTATTATCTAGCAAAGAAATAGCATTGTATAATAATCAGTAGTTTCTCAAAAAAGATCACACATAGTTCTCATTTCCTGAAAACATTTCTGGTAAGAAAGTTTACAAGGACTTGGGGACATTCCATGTCTCTTCCAGTGGAATTCCTGCCCTACCCTGCCCCTCCTTTACCTTCTTACCTTCTATAATTCTGAATCAATGCAGACTGGTTTAAACAACGTCTGTTTCTAGGCTTTGCTTCACTGGTAAACTTAGAAATAAATAGTTGAAATGCTTTTTTTTTCCTTTAGAAAAAGATTCCATGAAAATGTTGTAGCTAAGTCAGTATGATTTATGTGTATGCCATATCACTTTTTTTAAATTGCATCTTCTTTCTTAATATGTCTGTTCTTGGGATTTTATATGAGATATAAGAGATTCTAATTACTAAAGTGTTGTCCAGATGGCTGAGGGACAATGTGTTTTTTAGTGGACTCAAACAATGTAGCTGTGAAGGAAAGATCACTCTCGTTTCATACTGGCAAGGATGGGAGATTTAATAGGTTCCCCAGAGTTTTTCATCACATTATAATTTCTTCTGTGATGGTCAGTTTGGGGTCCATATTATGTGACCCAACTTTCCACTTGTTTGAATAGCTGTCAGGCTGCTCAGGAATTGAAGTCTACTGGATAGCAAAATTGTTTTCCAATTGAGAAAGCAGACTTTATTTATTTATTTATTTTCCAATTGGCAAAACAACAATCATGCCCCCCAAATTTCTGACAAGATCCAGAAATATGCTCAATGTAGTCACTCTGATACCTGGAAGGATCTTTACCTGCTTACTGTAAAGCAGTGTGCCTGGAATGCCTTATCATCATGTAAATCTGTGCTGCTTTGCTCTACAATAATAGTGTGTCTAGCTCATTCCATCATTCTTTCCGGAGGTTGCAAGTGTTATCACATCGCCAGTGTTCCCTCTCAGTTAGCTTACATTGCTCATTCAGCACTCCTGGGGACAGCACAATGGCTCCTAAATGTTCTCCGCGGACCTGGTGTGTGGTATTTAAATTAAGGAAGCTCTGACATGTCTTGAAAGGAACTGAAGTATAGCATCCAGATTTGCCAATCCCCTGATTAAAATTCTTGCCAAGTGTTACATTATGCACAGCTTCCCTATTTTGGCTGTAAATTTCATTGCATATTTTTCCGGGATGAGAAAAGTTTGTACTTTCTATTTCATAAACCCACATAATAAACACAGCTTTCTTCAAAACTGTTTGAGGTGTTGGATGGGTGTGCTGCGTTAAATATAGGGCTTCTTTGTGAAGGAAGGTGCACATGGCTCGCTTTAACTTCTCTCATAAGCATTGAAGATAGCGCACAATGGTTCCACTGGGGGTGAGGGGAAATAGGCATTTTGATGAGAGGCAGGATTACCCAGGCTAGTGCTTTATCCTTCATAGTATCACGAGGAATGAACAAAACTTTCTTTATCACCCTGTAGAAGGCCTCTTTCCCCTCTCCCATGTCACCACCACGTGTCCTGAGTCCTGTGTTTTTCAAATATTAATTGGTAAATATGTGAATTGAAACATCTCACTAAATAAACCCTTCTCTAGAAGAAAACTCTAATTAGCCTTAATTCTGAGGAAGAATCCCCAGAGCCCCAGGAAACAATCAGGTTTAGAAGGGAGATTTTTGTCTAGAAGAGTCCACAAATCCAGGTGACTGGTCCTCGATTGGAAAAAGGGAAGGCAAACAGAATGTGGTGCCCCACTTATTTCTGGAATTATATTTTCCTCTGGCAGCAACGTATAGGAGGAAGGGGCCTTTGGGAGCAGGGAGATGGGGCTCCACTGTCACCCAGCTAACAGAAGACTGAATGTCCACTGCAGGTTTGATGAGTACCAGGACTCTCCCATATAGTCCACTCAGCAAATTGATGCTTTCTCTCCCTAAAGAAAACATTCACAAATTCTTTTTCTTGAGGAGAAACCTATTTTAACATATTTATTTGGAAATATTCTAAGCGAATTTATAGAAATGGGAGTACACAAGGATCACATGTGAATATGACATGAATCAATGTTCTTGTATCAGTTTGGATGGATCTAATTTTTTAATACTAAAATATAATTTGATGTATCGTGTTTTTTCTGTTCTGTGAGTTTTTTTTTTAATAATACAATTCTTTGAAAATTGATTTTTTTTTTCTGCCAGTCCTAGGCTTGAACTTAGGGCCTGGACACTGTCCCTGAGCTTCTTTTGCTCAAGGCTAGCACTCTATCACTTGAGCCAGTGCCATTTCTGGCTTTTTCTGTGTATATGGTTACTAAAGAATGGAACCCAGGGCTTCATGTATGCTAGGCAAGCACTGTACGACTAAGCCACAATCTCAGCCCTGAAAATTGAAATTTTTTATTTTTGTTAGCAAAAATGTTTTCATCAGGATTATAAACTATTATAAATCCCACTTGGATAGATATTTGCCTATAAAATACTGAATCAGGGGCTGGGAAGGTGCCTCAGTGGTAGAGCGCTTGCCTTGCATGCTCGAGGCCCTGGGTTCGATTCCTCAGCACTACATAAGCAAAAAGAAAAAAGCCAGAAGTGGTGCTGTGGCTCAAGTGGTAGAGTGCTAGCTTTGAGCTGAAGAGCTGAGGGACAGCACCCAGGCCCAGAGTTCAGGCCCCATGACCGCACCCAAAATAAATAAATAAATTAAATAAAATACTGAATCAAGTTATGAGATATATGAAATAAGTAACTTTTTACAAAATATTACTCTTTAGTAAGTGAAGCCCAACTTTTATTTAATCAGCAAAATGTCTAACTAAAACAATAATTATATTGCTTATCCCAATAATCAGAATATTTTCTTCTTTAAATTATTTTTCTTCACATAAGATTATCCCTTAAAGCTCCTCTTAAAAGTAAATAATAGCTAGAGAGAAATCTAGGTCTGAATTAGGACAATAAATGTCATCTTCATATGAGGACTTTAGAGGAAAGGATTGCATATGGTTCTCTCTAAAGAGTTACAGATAAACTTACCATTAGTCATTTTTAAACTAGGGAATGCAGAATGGATAGCTAAAGGCTTACTAGAACAGTTTCTCCTGTGTGTCTGTTAAGATTTTACATATTTGCAAATACCTACACAAAGGCAGGTTTTTATTGTTTTCTATTAGACATCCAAATAAGACTTTGATAGATCTTTTTTCTTTCCTGAAAATATTTTAATCCTTCATCATTTCACCTAAAACCATTGGTATTTCCTACGGCCAGTGAGCGTAGGAGCCATAAAATGACATTTTTACTTCTCTGTAGGAAGAAAATGAGGAGAAGTGATTATATAACATGATTGAAGTTTAAAAGCTAAATTCCTTGAGGAAAGATTACCTTTCTCCATAGATTTCATTCTCTGATAAAACAAATGAGGTTGTCTCGAAGGCACCTGGTAATGTTGACCTACATCATCTCTAGTTCTGAACTTGTGTCCCCAGCCACTGAGAAGCTTCTAGTAGAAGAGGAAGTATTAAGTTGGTTCATTTCTTAGATCTTTAAAAGAGAAAGGTCTCCCTCCTTCTGTATTTCCACTTGACCTGATCTCTATTAAGAATACTTTCACAGAAACAGGGGCACAATCTGTGCCCTTAACCCAGAGGAAGCTACACACTAGAAGTAACTCTATTATGACTACTTGGAGGAAGGCAGTCATTATTTCTTCTTTATTTAAGGTTAAATTTTCCATTACTGCTTAGACTCTATTATACCAGGCTTGAAGATTATGTTGAAGAATTACTCAATCAAGGACTACATAGTGTTAAGACTTGCCATTTCATATCTTCTTGAGAATGGATCTCTGTTTAGGTGGAAGATAGATGATGCCATTGGGTAAAAATCATGAGTATTTCCATATCAGGTAAATTTTCCATTGCAAAATAATAACTAAAGCTGTATCACCAAGTTTTTGAGGGATCTTTGCACAATACCATGAATGTCTTCAATTTAATGGGATCTTACGTTGTCATTTCACCAACTAATACCATTTTCCTGGAAATTCCTGTCATCTCAGATGGCTGATTGACTCTTCATTATCCCTTTTTGGTGAGAGCTGATGAAGTCTTAGCAAGGTGAGACCACATGATTGTGCAAGTGACACATTCTAGGGCTTTTTGGTTTGTTTTCTTTCAGCTGCCATTTCTTTTTTAGAGATGTGGTCATTAGTGTCTTGGTCCTTCCAATGAGCTATTGAAGGTTTTGTCCATTCTGGTGCTGTACAGAGGGATTATACTTACATGGTAATGAAGGATTTTATTTAAGGAAGTACTAGAGTTTGAACTCAGTGCTTCTTGTTTGTTAGGCAGATGTTAGCCACACTTAGATCCCAGTTGAGGAATTTGCTTTTTTAAAGGAGGAGTGTAGATATCTGAACGGTATGCATGGGCTAGGGCTTAAAATAATATATGTACCATGCACTTAGCATCAGCTAAATATCACTAACATATTCTCAGGAAAAGAATGAGCTTGATTCCTCCACCCTCAATTCTAACAATGAGGTCAAGTTCAACGCTTCATATTTTTCCAAGGAACTTTAAGGGTTATAAATGTTTCTGAGAATATTCTTTTTTATTCTATTGGGAATTATAGTCTAATAAAAAAAAAGCCTAAATCCCTCTTTCTTGTGGATCTGTATGTTAGTTAGGCTTTAGATTCTAAGAGAAAGAGGCATCTCCTGGCTTTTGAGGATAATCCCTGAGTATTTGGATGTGAGATAAAGAAAATGAGATGTGTGATCCCTAACTAAAAACTTCTCCAGGTTCTTGAGCTAAGAAATGTGTAAATGTTTACTACATAACATTTATCACATTCTCCTGGGATCAGAGCCCAAATCTTTTCTTCAAATTGACCAGCAGGAATGGGATATTCATAGAATTTTTTCTTTTTTTTCATTTTATTAGAATTTTTTTCTTTAGTCAGCCCAAGTCAGTCTTAAACAGTTAAACCAAATTCCTCACATCTGTGAAGCTTCAAAGATGTGGATCTCCTTGTCATTGTATTGTATTTTCTCACAGACATTTCTCCTCCTCCCCGAAGGGAACACTGATGCTATTCAGTACCTCACACATAAATCTTTCATGCAGGCTCGAGGTGACCTCTAATGGAATCAACTTTTCACCTGATTACTTCAGCTGTATTATTTTTCTTCCCCCTAAGACTTCAGGATGGGATTTAAACTTATTTCTGTGTGTCTTCACTTGAGGTAGATCATCGCTTTGTTCCTTTTTTGATAATGATGATGATGAAGAGAAGGAGGACCGTTGCCAGTGTTTATCTGTATAACACAACAGTTATTGGCTTAAAACAACAAACTATTTATTCTCTGAGTTCATCATAGGATAGATAGTTATTTTCCTCTTAACTGAGCTCACTCCTATGTCTGGTCAGTTGCCAGGAAAGCTGAATGATGCCTGGACTGGGATGGTCCCAGCTGGAGTAGCTTATCTCTCTTCCACATGGTCTCTCATCCATCAGCAGACTGGCCTGGGCTTGTTCAGCTGGGAGCTGAGCAGGGTTCCAAGAGGGTAAACAGAGGTGTGAAAGACCTCTTGAGGCTTAGGCCTGGAACTTGCAATAAATCATTGTTGCCTTATATTCTTGGCCACAGCAAGTTATAAGATCAGCCTAGATTCAAGGAGTGGGAAAAAAGAGTCCATGTCTTAAGGGGATTTGCTGCAGATCCCCATTGCCAAGAGTCTGGATACAAAGAAGGACATACTTGCTTCAATGTTTACAAAGATCAACCACATTAAGATTCTCTGAGCTCTTATCCAGGCATTAAATAAGTACTGCACATTCTCTCTCCATTCTCTTAAGAATCCCATAAAATAGATACTAACATTATACCCACTGTATAGATGTAGAAACTCTAAAAGAGAGAGACTGGTAGCTTGATTACAGAACCCTTCAGCACCCGAGTCTAGTAACTCAAATTGTTTTTGGATCGTACATCTACCACAGCATATAATTTGTGATGGTCCACTTTGTATATGTATACTTTTGCAGGTTTCCAATTTGATCCCAATACCACTATTAACTTATACATTAAAATAACATACCATTTTTGAATAGAAATTTAAATGTATTTTCTATCATATATATGTATATAAGTGCATGCGTGTGTATGTGTGTGTGTGTGTGTGTGTGAGAGAGAGAGAGAGATATGTTCTTACTTTGGACATCTTGCCCCAAAGAAGCCCCTAGAACTAAGGGACTTCATGATTTGTGTGTATAACCTTGTTTGAATCACTGCTTAATCAAAATCTTACTTCGCATTGGAATTGAGTTCTAGTTCCAGTTATAATCACCTGTTATCAGTTCAAATTGTTAAGGACACACACTGTCTATCTTTTGGTTAGGACTTGTGAAGGAATGTGAGGAGATGGCTCTAATGGCTCCAATTAAAATTAAAGAGGTTTTTCTATTTTATAATCATCAGTCTCTTGGTTTTATTGTGCAGTGGATGTTCAAAGCCCTGATCATAAGGCCAACTTCTCATCATTCTCCAGAGATTTGTCAAGAAGTCAAGATAGTATAGAGGAGTGATCGTCAAGGTTCTCACCTGGTAGTATGTCTGCATTACTTGCAAAGATTATTATAT
This sequence comes from Dipodomys spectabilis, assembly GCF_019054845.1. Taxonomy (NCBI): domain Eukaryota; kingdom Metazoa; phylum Chordata; class Mammalia; order Rodentia; family Heteromyidae; genus Dipodomys; species Dipodomys spectabilis. Next base: position 1,049,001 of record NW_024871042.1, read on the forward strand.
GCAGATTCGCAGGTCCTAATGCTGGAAGAAGCTGATCTCATAGATTTGGTGCTGATCTTGAAACTATACCTCTCCCAGGCTCCACAGGTGTATCTCCAGCAGAGAACCTCAGAACCTGCATTGACTATACTTTTAGAGCCATAAAAACTGAATTCACTTATCAGGTGAATGGCCTTAGACAATGCATATATCCGTATACAAGTTTCATCTACTAGTCATAGAGGGGGAGGATAAAGCCCCAAACCACCTCACAAAAGGCTTGTTGACCTATCAGAAGATGTGCTTTCTGTGTATTCTGTACTTTGCAGATTGCTTTCTTTTTGTGTGTTACTACTGGGGTTTGAACCAAGGGTCTCACACTCCCCATTAGCTTTTTGCTCAAGTCTAGTGCTTTATCGCTTGAGCCACAACTCCTTTTCTGGCTTTTGGGTTAATTGGAGTTAATTGGGTTAACTCTGGCTTTTTGCTTAATTGGAGATGGGGTCTTACATACTTTCCTATTTCATATGGCTTTGAATCTCAGTCTTCAAATCTCACCTTCCTGAGTAACTAGAATTATAGGTATGAACCATCAGTGACTAGCTGAAAATTACTTTTAATTTCAGTAAAAGCATGACCTCAGACCATCTGTCTTATTAATTTGGTTTCTAAGATCTTGACGAAACCATGTTTTATGTAATTTTTGCATGAAGTAGAGTATGAAAAAGTAAGGACTAAGAATGTAGATTTAGTTGGATGCCAGTGGTTTAGAGTTGCATTCCCAACTACTTAGTAGGCTGAGAAAGGGAGAATGGTGGTTTGAGGCTGGACCAGGCAAACTTACAAGATCTATTTCTCAGTCAACATCTGGGCATGGTGGCACATGCCTGTTACCCAGCTGTATGAGAGTCTGATGTCAGGAGGTCTGTGGTTCTAGTCCAGCCTGAACAGAAAAGTTCATGAGACACCAATTCAACAGAAAGAAGCTGGGTATAGTGACACACACTTGCAATCCCATTGGTTCTAAAATAGGTAGATACAAAGTCTAGACACATCTCAGGCAAGAAACTAGACACCATCTCAAAAATAACTAGTAAAAAAAAATGTGCTAGGGATATGGGTTGGTGGTAGATTCTCTGTCTTCTATGCGTGAAATTCTGAGCTTAAACATAGTGCTTTCCCCCCAAATAAAAGCAAAAATAAAAAAGAATATTAAAGACTTTGAGATCAGAGCAGTGTGGGTTCTATTCCCAGTTCCTACATTATATTTACTAACTTTTACTTCTTTCATGTTGTTAAGTAGAGATCTTAATAGTTCCTACTGCTGCAGTTTTTAAGATGAATGAATATAATAGTATATCCAATAGTCAATGCATACTTGTTATATATCAGGCATTATTCAAAGCTTCTATCAGTTCACTCACAAAAATCCTATACTTTTGGATGGAAGTCCTGTAGGGATCTCCATTTCCCAGATGAGAAGATTGAGGCACAGCAGTGAGACAGCCCTTGTGAGCTACCAGAAAGTACACAGTAGATCCTCAAAAGTTGTGAAGTTACCATTACTATTGCTATTATTACTGGATGCCCTCATAGGTGCTTGCAGCGTACTTTGTGCAAGGTATTTGTTTTAATAAATTTATGTTGATATGCTTTCAGGAGAACCTTGCATATCCTCATGGGCTTCTAAACAGTATATTCAATAAGAGAAGCTTCTTGTTCTTTTTAAGATAATCTGATTTGTTTGTCTGCTTTTACATTAGGTTATTGACTTTTATTTACCAAAGAAGATTAAATGCCTGTGTGCAAATCAAGAACTTCAAATGTCTTTGTAGGATAAGGAAGAGACCTCACAGAGACAATTTCTAAAATAACTTGATTTCACTAAATGGTACTTGTAATATTTAATAAAACATATTTAGATTCAACTTACTCATTTGTTTATATAATGGAGGAACTCTACCCGAGGAATATAGAGAGGCAGGCTGGAATTTGTGAGGAATATAAATATGTTCATTTTTTTTAAACCTGAGATTTCCAATTTTTAGTATGTGTGCTGCCAAAGCGAACACAAACCTGAGATTTACGTTCTCCCCCCTACCTCCCTTACCTTTTTTGTCTTGACCCTACCTATTTAAAAAGAGGAAGAAAACTTTTATAATAACATTCTCATTGTTACAATGGGTTATCCTGTATCCTTATTTCAGCATTTTGTTACTTCCCTTCCCCCCCCCAAATTAGAAAAATGTATATACAAGATGCAGGACACCAGAATCAAATACAGTGACCACAGGGGTTGTACCCTGGGGGAAGAACATACAAAGAAACAAAAAACAACCAAAAAAATCACATAAAATCATAGTACATTATAAGTACATTAAAAAGAACAGTGAGATGTACAAGACAGCATGTTGAAAATGAACTTCACAACTTTGCTGAGGGGTGGGAAGCGGGGAGTAGTTGGGGAGGTGGGGAGGGAAGGGATGGTAGGGGAAAAACAAAGGAGGAGGTAACAATGCTCCATAGAAAATGGACTCATTACCTTGCTCATGTAACTGTAACCCCTCTGTACAGTATCTTTATGATAAAAAATATTAAAAAATAAAATTAACATTCTTAAACTCTGGGCCCCAAGGTAATATTGAAAAAAAATGAAAACCAATTCTTCCTCCAAGGACAATTAAAACTTTCTACTCCACTCTCAGACAGTGTAATTCTTCAATCTAGAGTCTAAAGAAACCTAAGATTCTCTGATTAATAGAATGAAGTCCTTTGAATTTAGCCTTCTCGGATTACTGAGGACCAATGTAAGGCTATCAGGCCCTTACCCTAGTTAACTATCTGCCTGTGAGAACCAGACCACATTGTCAGGATGGGAAATGAAAGACACATTATCTTAACCTGGTGTTTAGAAGCCATATGCCTAGACTCCCCTTAACTCTGACAAAGAATAGTCCACAGAGGAAGCTCTAGGACTAGCTGGCCACACCATAGACATTTTCTAGTAAGTCTTCAGCCATTATCACTTAACCTCCTTTCCAACACAACTATTTGAATGAATAGGAGAAGCTAGAGAAGGATGTACATAGAGTCTTCAGATTCTGTCATGACGAAGGACTTGATTTAAACCTAGGGGAAGGAACTTAGTTAAGGTAACATGTTCGTTGTGGTAAAAGAAAAACACTGAATTTGTTGCATTAAAGTTTATGAAATAGCAATGAGTCAATGGAATGAAAATTACCATTTGTCATTTACACCTGAATTCAATGAATTCATCAAAGCAAACTGCCTTCAGAAACTTCCCATAATCTCAGTGGCTTACCATAATACAGATTTAACTAAGTTTTGTTCACAATTCACATGTGATGTGGGGGTAGAGTGAGTTTTTTCTTACATGGTCATTTAGGGACCCAGACATCTTCCATCCAGCTGCTCCTCTGTCTCCTGGGATGCTGACTTCCTGTACTAGAACCTCTGCATGCAGCCTGTACACAACAGTGGTTCATGTGTTGAAGGACTGGGTGGCAGACATTTTAGAGACTGGACATAGAAGTAGTTGCATCACTTTTGCTTATACTATTTAAGCAGGACTCAATCCATGATCCCTAAAACTGGATAGGTGGCTGGGAAATGCTGTCTAACTTTATGCTTAGGAAGAAATCTAAATCGCCTTTGGTGACACTTTGCATTCTAGCAACAGCCATTTTGAATAACTCAGTAGCTATTTATTATTTTCAGTATATAATTACTATACTTCCACATAGGGCCAAGTAGTCTCATTTCTTTGATATTACAGTCCTATTGCTCTCTGGAATATGTTAGTCAACTTTCCTTTCTCTTTTAGACTCATTCTTGAGAGTTTCTTCCCTCCCTCCCTCCTTCCCTCCCTCCCTCCCTCCCTCCCTTCCTTCCTTCCTTCCTTCCTTCCTTCCTTGCTTCCTTCCTTCCTTCCTTCCTTCCTTCCTTCCTTCCTTCCTTCCTTGCTTCCTTCCTTCCTTCCTTCCTTCCTTCCTTCCTTCCTTCCTTCCTTCCTTCCTTCCTTCTCTTTCTCTCTTTCTTTTGTAGTGAATAGGCTGGACCTTTGGTTTCTCCTCCCCACCACTCTTCAGGGGAGGTAGAAAAATGCTATTGTGTTGTATCGTTCCTCTTTCCAACCTTCATACTGCTGCCTTTTGAACCTTATCCTTAGTGAAGCCTAAAAAGATTTCTATCAGACTGCACCAAGCCTGAGAGAAGTGGGAAAAGTTTCAGTGTGTGAGAATTGTAAAGTCTCTAGTATAGAATTCTATCGCCAGAATTGTGAGTACAGCACTGTGGCTGAATACTCAACTTTATTTTTCAATTTCTGATTTGGATTTGAGTGGCCTACTTCCTGGAATTGTTTCCTTTTTTGTTGTTGTGTTCTTGTTCTGTTGTGTTTTTTTAAAGGTATACTACTTTCCTTTTCAAATGAAATTGAACTTAGTTCTGCTGTATTGAGCACATAAAATCACAGAAAAGGTAGGTTATTAAGCTATCCAGGGACATATGAAAGAAAAATTGAATTGCTCTTCTCTCCAAGAAAGGGGATGGACTAAGGGAGGAGACAGACTTTGTATACCTAGGGAGTTTTACTTTCTTTAAGTATAAGTCAATTTTTATGCCGGGCGACGGTGGCTCACGCCTGTAATCCTAGCTACTCAGGAGGCTGAGATCTGAGGATCGTGGTTCAAAGCCAGCCCGGGCAGGAAAGTCCGTTGAAACTCTTATCTCCAATAAACCACTAGAAAACCGGAAGTGGTGCTGTAGCTCAAGTGGTAGAGCGCTCGCCTTGAGCTGAAGAGCTGAGGGACAGGGCTCAGCCCCAGAGTTCAAGCCCCAAAACAAAAAAAAAAAGTGTAAGTCAATTTTTAATATAAATCAATTTCTAAGTATTATAAACTTTAATTTTATGAGAACATTAACATTTTTCCTGAAAAAGATGTTGTCAATGATGTTTTGCTGATGTTGTAAGTGATGTGAATTTTTATTTTGTTCATGTTTTCTTTTTTTAATCTGTTTTTTAATCATTTTTAAACTACATTTAAGTAGTTGTACAAAGGAGACCCTTTCCATCCAGCGTCTGTATTCCTACTGTGCTAGCATAAATGCAATATCAACGCGGTGAGATGGAGAGGATTATAGTTTGAAGCCAGCCTGGGAAAAATATTTTCAAGACTTCATTTCATCCAACTAAGAGGAACTGGACATGGTGGTACAAACCGGTCATCCCAATCATGCAGGAAGCTTCTGATGGTGACAGGGTAGCTTTTATCGAAATAATGTTCCTTCTAATGCTGATAAATTCTGGCAAAATAGAAACAACATAAATTATTTATTTATACTAGGGGGTGACCCAAAACAGGATGAAACTGAAAGTGACTTAACCTTTAAAAAAAAGAAAGAACACTGGATGAGAACTACATTTAAGATATCTCTTGGCTTTGACTTTGAGTCCCTACTGTATATGGCAAATGCTTAATAGAAATTGTCAAGGGTCCCCAGAAAAGAGAGTGTCAGATAGAGGATCCCCCAATTTTACAAACAATGCTTGTTAAATCTTTAACTGGCTCTTAAACTATGCCTGTTCAGGGAAAGACTTCAAAAAACCAGGACAAAAATTGAAGGTAGAAAGCTGAGAAGAGAGTTATGTCAGCTTCATGCTGCAGGTCCATAAAACTTGGAGTTTTAGCAGTTTCTGAACCCAAGTTGGAGGGGTTTTGATAACACAGTGGGTTTTCCATTGAATCTCCAGAAGTATCATGCTTTAAGAATAAACTATACATCCTAGGGCTAAGAGAATTTTTTCTCCTAGGAATAAGAGAAAAGCTAAAATAGACCCACATTAACCAGGTCCCCAAACTGCTTGAGAATAATTTTCTTGAGTGCTATAACAAAGTTAACCCTGTGTGGAAGAGGACAATAAAATCTAAAGTTTTGTGATATATTACTAACAGCTTAAAGTTTGTCATCAACCATTATTACACATCTAAAACAACAAGAAAATGTAGTGCAGAATCAAACGAAAAATGAGTCAACATATACAGACCCACAGCTGGCCTGAACATTAGATTTGACAGCCACCATGAGAAACAGCCAGGTCCTGGTGGCTCATGTCTATAAGCCTAACTACTCACAAGACTGAGATCTGAGGACCACAAATGGAAACCAGCCATGAAACTCTTGTCTCTAATTAATCAGCAAAAAGCCAGAAGTAAAGATATACCTCAAGTGGTACAGCACCAGACTTGAAGGACAAAACCAAGCAAGAACACCAGCCCCTGAGTTCAAGGCCCAGTACTAGCACAATAAATAGACAGACAGACAGACAGACAGACAGACTGACTGACTGACTGACTGACAGACTGACTACTGACAGACAGATGTGAAATCTGTTAAGGATTCACATGATAAAATACAAGAATGGAGTTAGGAGATAGGATATTTCAGAAGAGGTATAAAAATAGTAAGAGAAATACTAAACAGAAATTTCAAGAACTGCAAAGAACGTGAAATTAGAAATAAAAAAGGGGATAAGGGGTTGAAATTATTGGCAGATTTAACACAATTTAGTAATAAAAGGACAATAAAATTAGCAAAAGACATATACAGGCATTTCCAAGAAGAAATAGATTAATGGCCAATAAGCACTTGGCAAGCTATTTCACCATCATTAGTCATCAGAGAAATCTAAATTGAGTATTCCTTTATAGCCATTAGAATTGCTAAAATTAAAAAAAGCTGACAAACGCTAGGGAATGCCACAATTTGAATTATCATACACTGATGGGGGTAGGTATAATCACTTGAAAAAATTATTTATTCATTATTCAATAAAATGTTGCATGTGTTAGTGAACAAGTACCTGATATAAACAGCTTAAAAGAGGAAGATTTCATTTCAGAGGGTTCATTCCAGGGCTACTTGGCTCCATGCTTCTAGGGTGAGGCGGACCACTATGACATAGGGAGAAGAAGTAGAAAAAGGAAAAGATCAGAAAAAGGAGATCAGATTCATAATCTTCAAAAGCATCCCCCACCCACCCTGTGACCTGCTTTCTCTTACTATGCCCCACTTCCTAGGATTTCAAGATAAGTGTGTGAAATACCTCAGTCAGGAACAGTTCAACATAGGATCCTGTGGAAGACATTTCACACTCAAACCATATCAAGAATAACAAATTGGTTCATAGGACTTTTTCCAAGAAAATGAAAACCTAGAGTCAGAAAAGGACATATACAGTATCTATGTTTATTCATAATAACTAGAACTGTAACTAATCCTATATCCATTGGCAGATGATTAAATAGATATTGTGGTATATTCAACAATGGGATATTACTCAAGCATAAAAAAGGAATAAAGTTCTAATAAATGCAGCACCAATTAATTTCAAAACTATGATAAGTGAAAAACATCAAAACCTCAATCTGAAGTTTGAAGCTATAGCATAGCTAAAAGTTAGCTAAGTTTATTGAAATCAAAATAAGGGCCTCTCTGGGTGGTTAAAAAGGGAATTTAGATGGAAGGAACAAAAGAAAACTTTGGGCATTGGTGGAAATGTTTCATATCATTTTGGCATCCTGCTGAGGTGATTGTACACATTTGTTAAAATACTTTAAAACTGCAGGCTTAATGCCTGTGCATCTGATTACATTTGAAATCATAAATAGAATTAATGGAAATTTTAAAATGTGATAGTGGGTTAATGTCACTTATAAGAATTCAGGTAAGACTGCCTAGTTTGAGAACTGAAGGTAATTAAAATAAGGGTTTAATGTATTTTTGCTGTTCCAGACAAATCTTGGGATTTGAGTGTTATTTCCACTTTTTGTGAGTATGGGAAAGTTACTACTCTTTTTTAAATGCTCATAAAATGGCTATAATAAAAATTAGTATTCACTTTGCAGGGTTTCCTTGGCTCCAAGACTCATTCAGTACATTTATACTATCATCATTATTAAATAGTTCTAGTTCCAATGTCCTCTGGTAGTCAGGAATACTGATGTAACTGTGAAAATATTAATAATTGGGTATCTACAAACTGCATCATCTGCAACTAAATAATGCAGACAATATTTGACAGCATAGGATTAAATACGTTAGCAAATGCTATTTCAATTTTTCCTTTGAAACCAACTAATGACCTCCTTGCCAAGAAAAAATTCACTTTAACACACTTCTCTCAAGTCTCTTGAGGAAAAATTAAATAGAGAAATTAGGACATATTTTTCCCTAATAGTCTCTGCCTATTTCCACTCCTATAGTCTCTGCCTATTTCCAATCCCATAATCCCATATACATCTTTCTAGAATATACATAAGTACGTGAAGACAGGCACAAGTTTTTGTATATGGCTATTAATAAAACTGTGACTATTATATACATATTCTTCTAAACCTGGCACTTTTGCCTAGAACTTTTTTCATGTTTAAGACCTTTTTGCTTAGTCTTTGTAAGAGCTGCAAATATGGTCGATGGCACAGATTGGCTTTTATTTACTTAACAAGCTCCTAGTAGATGAACATCTGAGAATCTTCACATTTTCACGATTATAGATTACTTCAGCTTTCTATTTATTTACTTATGAAGATGATGTACAGTGGGAGTACAGTTACATAAGTCAGGTAATACATATATTTCTCTTTGAACAGTTTTACCTCTTCTTTCATTTTCTCCCAGCTTTTCCTTCCAGAACTCCCTCTGATTCAGCTTTCATATATATAGATCTTTCATATACATACTAATAAAATTAAAAGGGAAAAACTATTTTGAATGTACATGTGCATAAACAATGAATGACTATCAGAATATTAGCTTTCTCTGGATAATTGATTTCAATGGTAGTTCTCATATTGTTGTTGCTCCATATTTCTCATCTTATCATAAGGAAAAATATTGTTTTAAAACTTACACAGCATCAGGCTCTGGTTGCTTATACCTGTAATCCTACTGAGGAGTCTTAGATCTGTGGGATCATAGTTTAAAGCCAAACTATGCAGGAAAGTCTGTGAGACTTTCATCTCCAATTAACAAGCACAAAGTTGGAAATAGAGCTGTGGCTAAAATGAGTGCCAGCCTTGAGCAAAAAAAAAAAAAAAAGCTAAGGATAGTGCCCAGGCCTAACATTCAAGCCCTAAGGCCAGCGCACGCACACATGTGCGCGTGCGCGCGCACACACACACACACACACACACACACAACACACACACACACACACACACACACACACACACACACACACAAAACACCCAAAGGATGATGAAAATGGTGATATTGATCAAGATGCATTGTACTTACATATGGATTTGTACAACTACTTAATGATGGTAAAAATATAATTTTAAAAACAAACAGAACTTTGGTTGTGTTGTGTAAGATGATTATCATTAATAACATTGCATTAAGCGTCTGCTGAATGCCTTTTATTCACAAACATATCCAAAGTCCATAGACAATGATATAAGGGGCTCCTTTATTGACACTGGTGTATGAGGATACTGGAGGTTAGACCATCGTATGGCTGGAAAAGTACATAGAACATAGATTTCAACTTAGGTCTATATGATCTAAAGTGACCTTGTTTTCCCAGGGAAGCTTGTTCAGAGAAAAGTAACACCTTGATGCTAGTCAGTGGCAACAGAAGCCAACTCTGGAACGTGAGACTTCCTGAACTACCAATGTCTGGCTGACACATACAGCTTCCTTCTACAATATTAGTGATAATAATTGAGACCAATGGTTATTTGCTTTGTGTTATAGACTATGGAGAGGAAAGGAGTTCTTTAGATCTCTAATGTTTAGTCCGTTTTCACATTCTAGATTATTCTCTCTCTTTCTCTCTCTCTCTCTCTTGTTGGCCAGGACTCAGGGCCTCATACTTGTTCATCTTAGCTCATTTGACTTAGTACTCTCTCCTTTGAGTCCTGTGTCCAGCCTAGTTTTTCTACTGGTTATTTTGGAGATGAAATCCTGCAGGTTTTTCTGTCAGAGCTGCCCTCTACCCACAGTTCACATTTCCATCTCCCGAGTAACTAGGATAACACGGTTGCACCCACATTCTAGGTTACTCTTAACTCCTCCTTTTTGTCTCTTTCCTTTGTTTTTCATACATGCATTTGCTTTCTGTTCCTAGGTCCTGTTCAATAATAAACACCCAAATTCTCAATTTCCTAGCCTATGAACACCAGGTCTTTTAGTCTTCCTATGCTCTCACCTTTGAGTCACATAAAGCTATAATTCCAAGTGATAGATGTATTGCGATCTCGCTATGATCGTGAATGTATAACTGTGGACACCTGAGGCTGACACAGGCAGAACACTACTTTTTTAGAGTAAGAACAGCTGCAGCAGTTCTGTTTTGGTGTGGCAAGTGAGGGAGGGAGGGAACTTTGGACCATTTATTAAGACCTAATCTTGTCTGGTGCCTCTGTGGGCACACAGAATCCTCACGGAAACGCCTTCCTGTTTGCATTGTGCTTCTGTGGAGAGAAGTTCTGTAGAGTTTGAATCTCGTTTGGGTAGCATTACTTTCAGTGACTAACTTGTGAGGTGAGCACAAATGTTCCAAAGTTGTTTTTTTTTCCTGACCTTCTAAAATGTGGTGTATTGGAGATAACAGTTCACAGTTTGGGAACAACAAGATGTTAGTATTTCCTCTCAAGTCTTTGTGCTCAGTGACATTGAATGATAAGGTGTTATTGAATCATAGCTGTAGTTATACAAATAGAATTAGAAAATGTTACCTATCATCTACTTGCCTCTCTGAGAGTAGCTGTAACATTTACTATCACAGTACTTCCATTGCTTGTCTGCTTCTGCTCATCATATAAACCAAAAACCAAACACACACACACACACCCATACACACACACACACACACACACACACACACACACACACACACACGCACGGAGAAAAACAAAAATGTAGACAGTATTTTTATGAGAAAAAATTGAATTCTTTTTCTTTCATTTTAAGTTTTATATTTATTTCCAAGAGGGCAATTATAGGCTAATTTTTCCCCCATTCTCTCCTAGTGGATGGCTGTATTCACAGAGCCGCTGGCCCCTGCTTGCTAGCCGAGTGCCGGACCCTGAATGGCTGTGATACGGGACATGCAAAAATCACATGTGGCTATGACCTTCCTGCAAAATGTGAGTACAACTTTTTTGAGAATTCTTACCTTGTTTTCATCTTCAGGTTCATAATTGGAGAAGGATCTAGCGGTGGTGGTATTGTTTCTGTTCAGACATATATATATATATATATATATATATATATATATATATATATATATATATATATATGTAGAGACATTTATATGTTTACAGGTGGATTTTTTTCAGGGTTTTAGCAGAGTGTCTCTGACACAGGGAAATGAAAATATGAGCAAAATATATATTACAGTATTTAAGTGCTACCAGCGACAGCTTCTGGAAATGATGCCAATTTCTTAGTCTTTATTCAGGTATCTTGACTGTGGATGTGTTTAGAGTAAAGGAGATCAAAGTGATATATTGTGCGTTTCAGGTGCTGTGTAAAGGCTGATTGGCAATTACAGCCAAGGCATCTGTCACACTTTGCTTTCAGGAAAAGCCAATGGAATGTGGTTGTCAGTATGAGAAAGTATTTGCTCTTTAAATGTGAAATGGTCAACATTTCCATTTTATTTGAATAGAATGAGGCATTGGATTGGATTGACCTTGTTGCTTAGTTTTTAGGTAACTGGGGTGGGGGGAGATAGAACAAAAACACTTAAGAGAGAAACTGATTGAAGGTGCAGCTTTTTAAATTACATAATCTTCCGGGCCTTAGAAGCAGCCAGGAAGGCTTCTGTCTGCTAATCAAGTGTGCCTTGCACTGGAAATTGAGATGCTGGATTTCTATTTCATTTACCTGCGTCTTACTATACTCTCCAGATCTGTGAACAAATTTTATGCAAAGGTGAAGCTACTTTTGTTTTTCTTGGGGAAAAGACTAAAAATATTATAACACAATTTGTAGGATACCATGTGAATTCTTTACAAACAGGTTGTGTGTAAAAATAAATTTTACATGAGTAAGTGTGAAGACATATGTTATAGTTAAAAGGTCACTTTTAAAGTATGTTTAAACTTAGGTTTTAGTAAAGAGTAATATATAAAAGTAGCATTTTTTGTAAAGATTCTATATTGTTGACCATGGATTGCTGGTAAAAATATATCAACTAGTTTCAATGTAGTTTTCCCCTTAATTACTATTTTTTCTTAGTGTTTTTAACCATGTGGAAAAAGGTCATGTGACCCTTTAGTACTACTTAGTGTACATATTTATATCAGAGAAAGCCCTGTGTGTAAAATGATGTTTAGTGCCATTCTTCCGCTGGCCCACACAGTTCAGGATCTAATTATTAAAGGTGATTTCCTCAGGATTATGTAGCCCCATGTTTACAAATACCACTCTGTTGTTTGTCATGAGAATGAACGTATTATTGTTAATTTCCAGGCTGTCTTTAATACCAAATAATAAGCTGGGTTTCCTATTGATGTTACTTCATCCTTTGTATTAAAACACAAGTCAAAATCCTCCCAATTCTGTGCTTTCATGTAAGCTCAGAAATCTCTAAATATGCTCAAAAGGCACTATGTTGGAAATGAACTATACAACTTGAAAGGGTGGGTGGTTCAAGTAGGGGAAAATAGGGACAAAATGAGAGAGAGAGAGAAGACACTGTTCCAAAAGAAATGTACTCAATACCTGACTTATGTAACTGTAACTCCTCTGTATATCACCCTTACAATAAAAAGGGCTTATTAAAAAGTGATAGCTAAAGTGTATGGTTGGCAATATAATCCTCTTAATATGCTTGCTGCAGTTTGACATCACATGGAGTAAGTTGTTCCATTTCTTCTGAATGTCATTCATCATATTTTAGCTATTGAGGACTTACACAAAAACACACGCTAAATGAAAGGTCAACAAGCCAATAGCTATGCTTAACAAGTTCCCGTACTAATGGCATAAGTTTGTGCTAAGGAGTGGCTTGCATGAGCATCCTGTATAAATAGAAAGATTAAGGATTGGTGCTGAAAGCATAGAGGAAAGGAATATGAAAATGAGCAATAATTACATTTGTATGCCACTAAATATAGTATTTCACAAAACATTATAAATCCCTCATATTTTAAATCATGCTTTATAAACAGTGTGTGTGTTTGCTTCCCGTTGGCTTATCCCTGAGAGATGGTTTCTTTCTCATCAATTTGGTTCATCCATTTCAGAGTTATTAACAATCCACAGATGTGCTTGTGTGGTGAGCAAATGAAAAAGGAGCTCATTACATACTGTTTGGGTCATTTTCCTCTCCATATTTAATAATTCTGTGACAGTTTGACAGCAGAGACTAGTTTCTATCTGTCCTCAGAGATTGCGGGCTTATCATTATAGGGGTACTAGAGCCAGTCATTCAGCCTCAAGGGATAATATCTTTATGCATCAGCAATTTGTTTGGAAAATGGTATCCACTAGGTTTTAGACAAACTTGGCCATTTCAGTCTGCCCTTTGCTTCTTTTATGACTGCTAAATTAATCTATTCACAAATGGTTGTGTTTGAAATAATTACTTATAATATGTGTTCTGTGACTAATTATGATTGGTAGAATAAACCCAGATATGTTGTTTATTCTTAATTCCTTGGATATTTAAATGATTTCTGACAGAAAAATGTCCACTATTCTCAAGAAGAAATCTTGAATGACAAGAATATCAGCCCAAGGCCTGTTTATATAATTGAGTTTTTGAGGAACAGTTTTCATCTGCAATACCAACATTTTTTTGTATTCGTAATTTTAATTTCTGTGGTTTGGGGCAGGGGTGGGCGTTTAGAAGATTTTGAACCATGGGATGTTCATGTTGCTTACCATCCCACAGAATCAGGCTTTATGGCTAAGGAGATTTGCCTGTCACACCATATCTATATCTTTTCTTTTTTTAATTTAATTTTTTTTGTGAACATACTGTACAGAGGGGTTACAATTACATGGGCAGGATAATGCGTACATTTCTTATCAAGCATTGCAGCCTCCTCCTTTGTTTACCCTTCACATACCTTCCCAGCCTCCCCCCCCCAATCCTCCGCCCTGCCTGCCTCCTCCCCCCCCCGCACCATCATTGTAAAGCTCCATATCTATATCTTATAGTGTCTCTGATACAAGCTCTGAACTAATATGAATGAATGGTCAATAGATAAGTTTTTAGGCTCTTTTCCCTGGAAAATACCTTTATAACAGTGGTCTCTACTTCAAATGCTTTCTATCTTGTAATCCATTCTGTACAGACCTGATAGAGGTACAGTACTTAAAGCCAGAGTCCTTAAAATGGTTTACAATGATGTATATGATGCAGCATTTTCCTCTTTGATATTATCTCTGTTCTCTCCTTCATTCACAAAGACTGATGTATTCAACAAATTGGAGAGATCTGAAACCAATAATTTAATGAGACATGAACTTCCTTGAAAAAGAGCAGTAAGCTAAACCCCAATCCAGTAGATGGAAAGTAATAATGAAAATTAAATCAGAATTAAACAAATTACAATAAAAAACATAGAAAGAATCAACAAAACCGAGTTGATTCTTCGAAAAAATTAACAAAATTGACAGACCCTTAGCAAATCTTACCAGAAAAAGATGAGAACATGCCCAAATAAATAAACTCAGAGATGAGAATGGAAACATCACCATAGAAACAACCAAGATTCAGAACATTATAAGGGAATTCTTCTCAAACCTTTATGCTAAGAAGTTTGAGAACCTGGAAGAAATGGAAGATTTCCTAGCAAATATTGACATGCCAAAACTAAACAAAGAGGAGGAAAACCAACTTAACAGGCCCATATCAAACATTGAAATAGAAACAGCAATAAGAGACCTACCAGCTAAGAAAAGCCCAGGACCAGATGGATTTACAGTGGAATTCTACAAGGCCTTTGAAGCAGAAATCACACCAATACTCCTCCAACTCTTCACTGAAATTGAAAGAGAAAGTTCACTACTGAACTCTTTCTATGAAGCCATCATAACCCTCATCCCAAAACCAGGCAGGGACTCATCAAAGAAAGAGAACTATAGACCCATTTCTTTGATGAACATTGACGCAAAACTTCTCAACAAAATTTTGGTGAATTGACTTCAACAATTCATCCAAAAAATCATACACTGTGATCAAACAGGATTCATTTCAGGGATACAAAGCTGGTTCAATATACATAAATCAATTAATATATCACATCAACAAGAGCAAGGATAAGAACCACATGGTTATCTCAATAAATGCAGAAAAAGCATTTGACAAGATCTAACACCCCTTTATGATGAAGGCTCTGGAATAATTAGGAATTCATGGAATATTCCTCAATACAATAAAGGTTATATATGACAAACCTGCAGCTAGCATTATACTTAATGCTGTAAGCCATTTCCTCTAAACTCAGGAGTGAGACAAGCATGTTTACTCTCTCCACTTCTCTTCAATTTACTATTAGAATGCCTAACCACAGCAATAAGACAAGATGCAAACATAAAAGGGATCCAAATGGGGAAAGATGAAGTAAAACTCTCCCTCTTTGCAGATGACATGATCTTGTATTTAAAGAATCTCATGGACTCCACTCACAAATTACTCAAGCTGATTCAAAACTTTGGCAAAGTAGCAGGGTATAAAATTAACCCTCAAAAGTCAGTGGCTTTTCTGTATGCCAATAATAAGAAGAGCGTGGCTGAAATCAGGAAAGCAACTCCATTCATAATAGCCCCACCAAAAAAAAAAAAAAATACCTAGGAATTAACCAAAGAAGTGAAGGACTTCTATGATGAAAACTTTAAAAAGCAGAACTTAAGAAGTAGAAAAACCTCCCATGCTCCTGGATTGGAAGGATCAACATTGTGAGAATGGCAAAACTTCCCAAGGCTATCTACAAATTCAGTGCAATACCTATCAATATTCCAACCTCATTCTTCAAGGAAATAGAAGAAGCAACCCAAAAATTCATATGGAACAAGAAAAGACCCTGAATAGCAAAAATGATCCTCAACAGAAACAACAGTGCTGGAGTAACCAAATTTCGAACTCTACTATAAAGCCATAATAATCAAAACAGCTTGGTACTGGCACAAGAAGAGACCTCAGGAGCAATGGAATAGAATTGAAAACCCAGAGCCGGGCACTGGTGCCTCACGCCTGTAATCCTAGCTACTCAGGAGGCTGAGATCTGAGGATCGCGGTTCAAAGCCAGCCCGGGCAGGAGAGACCGTGAGACTCCTATCTCCAATAAACCACCAGAAAACCGGAAGTGGCGCTGTAGCTCAAATGGTAGAGCGCTCGCCTTGAGTTGAAGAGCTGAGGGACAACGCCCAGGCCCAGAGTTCAAGCCCCACGACCGACAAAAAAAAAAAAAAAAAGAAAAGAATTGAAAACCCAGAAATGAACCCACAGACCTATC
Organism: Dipodomys spectabilis; assembly: GCF_019054845.1. Classification (NCBI taxonomy): domain Eukaryota; kingdom Metazoa; phylum Chordata; class Mammalia; order Rodentia; family Heteromyidae; genus Dipodomys; species Dipodomys spectabilis. Next base: position 1,065,479 of record NW_024871042.1, read on the forward strand.
GCCACCTAATCTTCAATAAGAGAGCTAAAAAAAAGAATGGAAGAAAGACAGCTTCTTCAGTAAATGGTGCTGGCAAAATTGGTTAATCACTTGTAGAAAACTAAAGCAAGATCCTTATATATCACCCTGCACCAACTCTAAATGGATCAAAGACCTCAAAGTCAAAGTAGACACCCTGAAAACATTATAGGAAGGAACAGGAGAAACTCTAGGACTCCTTGGCACAGACCAACATTTTCTTAATAAAGACCCAGAAACACAACAAATCAAAGAAAGGCTGGACAAATGGGATTTCATGAAACTGCAGAGCTTCTGCATGGCAAAGGACATAGCTGGCAAGATCAATAGAAAGACCACGGATTGGGAAAAGATCTTCACTAGCCATCCAATGGACAAGGGTCTCACATCTAAAATATACTTAGAACTCAAAAAACTAAATCTCAACAATAAATCCTCAAAGAAACAACTGCCTGATAAATAAGTGGGCTAAAGACTTAAAGAGAGACTTCTCTGAATAGGAAATAAGAATAGCCAATAGGCACATGAAGAAATGCTCAACTACTCTAGTCATAAAAGAAATGCAAATCAAAGCAACATTGGGATTCCACCTCACCCCAATTAGAACGGCTATAATCATGAAATTTAATAACAACAGATGCTGGAGGGGATGTGGCCAGAAGGGAACCCTACTGCATTGTTTGTGGGAATGTAAATTTGTTCAACCACTTTGGAAAGCAGTATGGAGTTTCCTTAGAAGACTCCACATAGAGCTCCCCTATGACCCAGCAATCCCACTTTGGGGCATTTACCTAAATGATCACAAACAAGACTATACTAAAGCTACCAGCACAACTATGTTTATTGCAGCATTATTTACCATAGCTAAGATATGGAACCAACCCAGATGCCCCTCAGTAGATGAATGGATCAAGAAAATGTGGTATATATACACAATGGAATTCTATGCCTCCATCAGAAAGACATTGCCCATTTGTTAAGAAATGGAAAAACTTGGAAAAAATTATATGAAGTGAAGTAAGCCAGGCCCAAAGAAACATAGGTCCTATGGTTTCTCTTATTTACAATAATTAGTATATGTCTGAGACATGCAGAAAAGATCAGATAAGATGATGTTAAGTGAAATGAGCCCCAAGAAAAGGACACAAGTGGTTTTTTTTCTTGCTATTGTTTCTAACATATTTATAAGGTACCACGTGATTTTTTTGTTGCTTTGTATGTCCCTCCCCCACAGTATAACCCCTATTTTCACTGTATTTGATGTTGGTATAATTTGTGGAGGGAATGAAAAAACAAAATGTTTAAATAGGGATACAGGTTGACCCCTTGTAATAATGAGATGTACAAGATGCTATGTCGAAAAACGAACTTTACAATTTAGGCAGGGATTGGGGAGTGTAGTTGTGGAGATGGGAGGGAAGGGTTGGTAGGGTAAAACCAAAAGAGGAGGCAACAGTGCCTGATAAGAAATGTACTCAGTACCTTGCTCATATAATTGTAATTCCTCTGTACAGTATTTTCACAATAAAAAACTTATTTTAAAAAAACTACAAAGATTGATGCATGATCCTTAAAACCTTTGGACTGACATTCCTTTGCCTAAAATTCTATTTTATATGTCTATTCTATATGTCTTGGTGACCCAGTATGTGGCCAACTTCCTTAAGTACTTCATACCCTTCGCTAATGTGTTATCCTTGCCAAGCTATGTATGAATACATATGTGTGTGTATTTGTCTAATATATATAAATTTATATGTAGTTTTATCATTTTATGTATGTTATTTATGCAAACTTTTTACTTCCCCTTTCTTTTTTGTATCTAATCAATGATACTTTATTACTAGAGAAATAACTGCCAATTAATTGTGGAAAGTGACAAACTGGTTTATAACTGGTGTTGGGTAAGATGTAAGAGAAAAGCCATTGCACTGATGTCTCTATAAATGATTACATTAGTCTCAATTATTCATTATATTTTAATGGATAGTTGTAAAAATATACTTTAACACTTATCCAGTTCTAAAGTCTTCTAACAAATTTACTCTTCATAAAGAAGAAATGAGAAATAATGACTCCATGTTCAGTTTACTTGATGGTTTTCCAGCATAGTTCATATGTCTATTCCTTTAGAATATGTTAGGCTTTAGAGATTAACAATCATACATGTTAAATAGAAAAAAATTCTGTGTATATAAAATGTTGGAATCTGTTTTTATTCTGCATAGTTGTTCAAAGGTAATAGCATGCAACTCAGTTTTACATTAATCATTTGAAGAGAATCTCTAGAGTGAGAGACTATGGCATAATCTGTTTGAATGAGTGGTATGAATCAGAATTTCCATTCTATTTCCAGGTGCAATAATGATCAGATGATAGTAGCTTAAAAAGCACTGTTGATAATAATTAGTACTCCTCTTGTGCCCTTCATCAAGAAATCATAGTACTTTGAAACACCAGCTCATCAGTCCTTTTGAAATTGCTGTGAGGAAGTGCATGACAAGTAATGATACTTTTTCCAGCCCAAAGAGAAATTCAAATACAGAAAGGTTAAATCTGTTGCTCCTGATACCAGACTAAATCAATATAAGACTCATAGCATGGCCGAGGATTCCTGAACTAGGTAGCTAGTCAGTCGCGTAAGTACTAGCCAGGTATGATGCCTATTTTTGTTAATTTATATAGGAATATAGTCATGGACATTTGTTACATAAAGTCTATGATTTATTTCATATGTGAGCAAATTGAGTAACAGCTACAGGAATTCTATGGCTACAGAACCTGACACACATTCTATCTGGGCCTTTAAAGAAAAAAAAATGTCAATGTCTACTCTGGAGCAATTTTCATATTTTAAAAAGAAAGCAAGTAAAATTCAAAGTGAGTTCATATTTATTGTATTTTATTAAATGCATGTCACTTTTTGAGATCACAAATATCAAACATAGGCCTAAAGATGTGCTATCATTTTCTTGGGATACGTGATAGAAGGTGTTTTGCTTCTTTTGCCTCAAGAAAATACCACGTTGGAAGGCTAAGCTTGACTTCTTCAAATCTTTCAAATAATTACACCTTGGAAAAAAAAAATCTGGGAAAAAACAATCATTTTTCTCAATAGAGCTAGAACAGGGAAGTGAATAAGTCGTCTCTGAAGAGAGAATTAGTTTAAAACACTGGAGTATTAAGCAATAAATCTTTCTTCCTTGCCTCTGCCAGTGGGGTTATCTAATGTGCTGAAAGGGAGCCTGCAGGCCTGAGGAAATTAGGTTTCTGGAGTAGGTAGCTCATAAGATGGTTCTGAGTTAGTCCTCTTCCAGGATGACCTGATTTTGGCCATCCTGGGCTTTCTCAGCAGGTGTCTGATTGGGAACACTGTAGAGTAGGCATGCTGCTAAGAGTATGACTCTGCCAGGCTTTGATGATGACCTGAGGGCTCTCATGAGCCCATTCCATAATTAAATACCTTATATTATTTAAAGAGACAAATGGCTTTTGAAGAGTATAAAATCATCTTCCTTCTAAAAGGATAGTATTGTTCCTTCTAAAAATCAACTGTGGTTGGTTCATTTTTCCTTAAGTGCTTTAAGAATTTAGTTTCTACTTGAATCCATTTCTCTGTAATTACTACACCTTTCACATAGATTAAACAGTTTCATACATTTTATCCTTTTAGTGATCTTCATGATAGGAGATCAGTAAAAAAAAAAAAGGTGATTAAAAAAAATCCAGAGCAGCAGGTCTCAAAGTGGCCTTGGAGGAGTACCAACAGAGACAGAGGCAGCATCACCTGGGACCTTGATACAGATGCACATTTTCATGCCACACCTTGGCCAGAATGAAACAAGCAAGCTCTCTAGTAGACTGCTGAAGTATGAGTACCATTGTCCTGGAGAGGAATGAGATTTGGGGCAGCAATTCTTTGATGTCCAGACTTTTCTCTATGTAATACAAGCTTCCTTTGGGATGATAGTCTAGGGCTTTCTTGGAAGAGAACTCTAATATGGTCTTTTCCTTTGTAGTGTTTTTCACAATTAATGGCATTTAAAACTGTATTTGCAGTTGTTTCTTTCTTGTCTCTCAGAGTAAGGGTTTCTGGAGCACAGGCATATCAGTCTCATTCACTTGAGATCCTTAACGTCTGACATAGCACCACACACAAGAGTTGTCTCTTGACACCATTTTACTGTAAGGATTATCAACAGCATTGTTTTCCCTTCCTCTTGTTTGTCATTGGGTTCTGCTGTAGGAAATTGACCCAGGAAATACTCAAGATAGGACTGTCTGATTCCAAAAAATCAGAATCTCTTGTTTTCCATCTGCTTTCAGCATCTGTTACCCTCCTTGCTCAGAGTTTAGCAGTGTTAGAAAGGTACAGGGAAGTTTTTGTTTAATTCTTCCACCTGCTACACATACATGTGTATACCTTACTTTTGTCTTTTTATTTTTACACATTGTGATAATGTAGATGCTACCCTGCACAACTTGGTGATAACGTATGCTAACACTAAATAGCATCTTTTGAAAGAAATGTTTCAAAACAACAAATATTTGTATTGTGATCTTACTGACAGTGTGTAGAACAATGGCTATGCCTTGCTTAAATGATTTGCTGTCTTCTGCTGGCTTTTAGAAGGCATTGTCTATACCTTCTTTTTCCTATATGATCAATGGGAAATAACACTGTAAATCAATTCTGGGTGATAATGTAAGTGGGTTCTTGAAGGCAATTCCCACTGTGAAATAAGTAGTTAGCACTGGTGTTAACCACGGTGGGGGTAATCAGCCTGTGGACATGTTTAATCAGAGTTATCAGCTAAGATTAAAAAGAGAGCCACTGTTGTTCAGGGATAATCATTTTTCAGGATTGAAGAGATGAATATGTGAAGGTGTTCTCATAAATTAGAGCTATCAGAATGGCTTTGAATAATTTGAGATGCTTGGAGGTCAGGAACAAGCAACCAGAAAAGGTTAATCTGAAGGCTGTGGTGGTTAATATGCAGAGACAGCAGTGTACATTCTTTGAAGTAGTGAGTGCTGAGTGAAATGGAGACTTTTCCACCTGTATTATCATAGTCCTTGAGCTGCCACTAACATAGATGACTTGATTAAAAAGTAGGCAACACAGAACATGTAAAAGGTACTTATTCCAGCAATGAATCTCTAATTCCAAATATTAAATGTTATAGCACTTTGTGATTAGAGAAGTTTCCAGTTGAAATACTGATAGAATCAGGTTCTACACTAGTGTAGATTCTGTATCCAGAACTCTAAACATCAATGTAGAAGACCTAAAGAGAGGTCCTGAATTTAGGATATCCTAATTGTTTTTTTAAAATCCTTTGATTTCTGTGCATAAGTTTCCTTGTCTATGATTATTTGGAGGAAGCTATAATTTAAGTCAGTGGGGTCTGTTAAACATATATACGCAGAACTCCTTTTTTAATACTGTAAGACATAGAGGTATATGGTTCTATTAGTTGTCAAAATCTGGCATACTTTATTTCACAAGAGTGCTCTTCTAGAATATGGAATGTTCTTTTAGTAAGTAGAAGACTATCTATAGTGAAGAAGACAAGGTCTCCATCCTCTTAGAACTTAGACTGTATCAAATAGATGTAGCTAATAAACACATTGACATAAAAATCTCAGGTAATGTCAAAGACTGAGGAAAATAAAGTATGATAGTAGAAGGGAGAACAAATGAAGGAAACTAGTTTCCCAAGGTGGTCAGGGAAGGCCTTCCTGAAGCTATGATCATTGACATGAGAGCCGTGGTGCTACTGAGAAGAAAATTGTTATAGGCAGAGTAATTGAATTTTTCCTTTAAAATAAAAAATCATCTATAAAAATCATCTTATTTAATGTCTACAGTGAAGATAGTCCATGCATTTTCTACTTGTTCCTCTATTTTAGTTCTGGCATATATATCGGTTTTTTCTAGGTTTGGAGGTAATAAAAGCACTTCTGTGGCTGATAGAGTGGATAGGATTTGGGGATTTTTGTTTGTTTGTTTGTAGTGCTTGAACTCAGTGCTTGGGAGACATCCTTGAACTAGAAGGCTAGACGGCTAGTGTTCTACCATTCTGAACTACAGTTCCACTTCCAGTTTTCTGGTGGTTAATTAGAGATAAGGGTCTCATGAACTTTTCCTCCCCAGGCTACCTAGATCTCACTCTCCTGAGTAGGTAGGATGACAAACATGAGCTACCAGCTCCCAGCAGAGTTGATTTACCTAATCTGACATCATAATTTTAAAGAGTAGAAAAGTTGAAGGCAGGTAATGCTGGCTCATATATGTAATCTGAACTACTCAAGATGCAGGGAACTGAGGATTCAGGATTAGAGCTAGCCTGGGTAGAAAAGTCTGTTAAACTCTTATCTCTAATTAACTAGCAGAAAATTGGAAGTGGAGGTATGGGTCAAGTGGTAGAGTCCTGTGCCAGCCTTAAGTAAAAAAGCCAACTAAGAGCATGAGGCCCTGAGTTCAAGCCCTTCAAAAATTGAAAAGAAAAACTGATCATTTCCAACATATTGTCTTGTACATGTTTACGACTTGGTGAGGGGATAGGAGGGGAGGAGGGAAAGGGAGAAAAATGAGGGGAGGGAGTAACAAGTTAGACAAGAAATGTACTTACTACTACACTTACGTAACTGTAACCCCTCTGTACATCACCTTGACAATAAAATTAAAATAAAAGAGTAAAACTAAAAAAAAAAAGTAAAACTGAAGCCCAGAATCATGCACTAAGGAACAGATTCAAGAATAGAGCCTTGGTATCTTGCCATGGTGTCATGGCTTTTCTGTTAAAAGATATTTCTGTCTTAGTCTCTTTGTTCATCCTAACCTTATAAATATATTGTGGTAATTTAATTATTAAAAAAGATTATGAGATATGTGAACTATTGAAGAAAATAGTTTGTTACCTTATCTGGCACTTTAAAAAAAATTTTTTTATTGTGAGAATACCGTACAGAGGAGTTATAATTACATGGGCAAGATAACGAGTACATTTCTTATCAAGCATTGTTGCCTCCTCTTTGTTTCTCCTTCCCATCCCTTCCCATACTCCCCCCTCCCCCCATATTCCCCACCCCCACACCAAAGTTGTAAAGTTCCTTTTTTGACATAACGACTTGTACATCTCATTGTTGCAATGGGTCCACCTGTATCCCTAGTTAAACGATTTGTTTTTTCCCTTCCCCTCCACAAATTATGCCAACATCAAATACAGTGAAAGCATGGGTTATACTATGGGGGAGGGACATACAAAGCAACAAAGAAATCATCTTATAAATATGTTAGAAATAGTTGCATGAAAGGAAAAAAAAACAAAAAAATTTGAATACTTATCTTGGGGTTCATTCCCGTAGCATCAACTTATCTGACCTTTTCTGCTTGACTCAGACATATACTAGTTATTGCAAATTGTGTGTTTCATACAAATTATAGAACCAGCAGTGAGGGTTATGACTTTATTAGTATATTAGAATATGGGCATCAGTGACTTGCTGTTCAAGGAAATATGGAAGTCACATGTAAGAAGTACAGTAATAAAAATCCTCTTAAAAGGAGGAGGCAACAATGCTTGATAAGAAGTGTTCTCATTACCTTGCCCATGTAATTGTAACCCCTCTGTATGGTATTTTCACAATAAAAGATAAAGGAAAAAAATCCTCTTAACATCCTTAAAACTCAGACATTTTCTTCTGCTTTCTAGTAGCTTCAGAGAAAAGAGACAGTACAGAGTCATTTCAGGATTTTTAGATAGCAACTTCATTGGCCTTGAAGATCATTTCCCAAAAAATGTCTTGACATTTGTCCCCTGGAGAGATAGAACTTAATTTCCCTCTCCTGGACATGACTTGAGCACAATGACTTGCTTCTAGTGAAATGAACATGAATAGTCAGAATAATGGAAATTGAAGAGATTAGGTTAGAACCTGTAGTGCTCTCTCTCTCTGCTTGCTGTCTTCAGAATTATTCCGTGTTAGTGTCACATGTCTGCTCTAACAAGTGACTAAACTTAATGACTTAAATGGCAGAAAGTTTTTCTCTCTCTGGTTCTTGAGGCAGAAGACAAAACTCAAGGTATTATCATGGCCATATTCTTGAAGGCTCTAGGGAAACCTAGAGACATATTTCTGTTGGTTCTAGGTATTTCTTGTTGTTTGGCAACATACCTCTAACTTCTACTTCCTTATCACATGACAACTTCCATGTCTCTCTCTTTGTCTAAAAAGGCTTTGACATCCTTAACTCTTTTCTGAATACTGTAGGTTCACATTCCTAGGTTTTGGAGCTCAGGACACTGATCAATCTATTGAGAGTTACCATATAACCTTACTAACCATTCTCTCTGGGTGAAGCCATGTCATGAGACAGCTTGGAGGAACAAAGAAGCTACTATGCTTTGAGGAGCTCAGGCATGGACCTCTGAAGTCAACCAACAGACATCTACATAAGGTTGAGAGTATGCCCTCCTGTCTTCGTGAAGCTTTCAGGTATCTGAAGTTCCCGCTGACTGTAGCAGTATGCAAGAGATGCCACTCTATGTGTGGCTGACTTGCTACAACTGGGAGATTACATTTGTATGTCAAGTAATAAATGAGTAATACAGCAACTATGGCCAAGGCAGAGTAAGAAGTTCATTGAGAAAGTTGCGAATACCCTATTTCTTTAGTGTGTAATATATCTGGCTAAGGGAAAGCCTAACACGAAAAGCAAAAGTGGAATACAACATAAGGTAATGCTACCGTCTAGTCAATGCTCTTAAATTCAGTAACTATAGCTTTATCCCCTTACCACACCTCTGTCATAGTCAGTACAGTAGGTAAAAAACTTACAAATGCAAATGAGAGAGGATGAAAGAGAGTGTCAAAGGGAACACAAAATCCTACTTAGTAAAAGCACTGTTAGGGAAGGGAAGGGGAACAACAAAATGGTGAGACAGAGGACAAAGGGGTACTCACAAGACAACATGTTGGACACCTTGGGTGGCGGGGATTGGGAGGGAGGGAAAGAGAGAAAAAAATGAGGGAAGCAGTAACAAGTTAGACAAGAAATGTAAACACTACCTTACTTATGTAACTAACCCCTCTATACATCACCTTCACAATAAAAATTTTAAAAGCAGCATTGTGAGGAAAGCAATATGAGTCAAGACACACAATTGGGTATTAATATTTGCTTGCTATTCCTTGCTAAATCCTAAACCTTGCTATTCCTTAAGTAATTTTTAGCCTTTCTACCTGCCACTCACCTGATCTTTTACTGATAGGAATTGCTGTTTTCATTGGGAGGTGGGGAATGCTATGCTGTGTTGAACACTTCAAGCTAAGTCAAGCAGAGTAACTCTCTTGTTGACATTTGTAGCCTTGCCCTTCTCAATCTGTTTGCTGTACTATTTGGTATGTTCCCAGTAGCTCCTTCATTTCTCAGAACTACCTTGAGTTTGCTCTATTCCTAATCACATGCTATTTGTGAAATCCTTATAATTTTCACAGGCCTTGCAAAGATTTTCTCTTCCTACCTGTGACATTTTGAGGAAAGATTTATTCCCCCTTTGTGTTTATTCTGCTTAGTGAAGATCATTGGAAAAAGCCTTAACTGTATTTTTGCAAGTTCTCTTTCAAATTGTTATCTGTATTGTATTTGGAGTTCACTTATGTCTTTGAAGGTTTATGCAGCGCAAAGGGATATTGTGGAAATCCCTTCTCTTCACAGATGCTCAGCGTTGCTTGCTTATATCAAAGCATATGAGGCCAAACTACTGTCTTTCCTGGGATGGCTGGTTGATTTTCTTGATGCTTTAATTTTATTCCTATACCAGCTACAGTGTATCATATACACATATGCTTCATCTTTCATGTATTCTATTCCTATTATGCTGAATAGGAATTTCCTACTGTATTGAACTATTGTTTTATGAATGTGGAATTCAGAAAATTTCATATTTTGGAACTATTTGAGAAAGCAATCTGGGAGGGTTTGAATTTGGAAGTGGTTTGATGTGATAGCAAGTTTTAGGATTTCTCCAGCAATCCATTTGTACTAGAGGAGCAGTATGGAGGAGGAGGAGAAGAAAACTAATCACTGTGCTGGACAGGCTGATAGATTCAGGCCTTCCTCCTCTGTATGCCCAAAATATTTCCTATTGCTTCTTTTGTGAAAATTTTTATTATCTTTAAGTTGTTGTACAAAAGAGTTTCCTTTCACCGAAGCAGTTTATGAATACAGTACCTCTTGATCAATGTCACCGCTTTTAACATTCTCACCCACCCCTCCCAACCCACTCTTTTCCCTATCTTAATTTTAGGTTGTATATTGAATTTTTGCCATTTAACTAAGCAGTTTGTATGTACAATTCATCTTGATCTCTGTCATCACTTCAAAACCTCCTATCGACCCACCTCTTCCCTTATTTCACTCAATTCTGTGGTTTAGTCAGTGAATTCTTGCCTGCGTTCTTCCCTTCCCTTCTGCCTTCATTATTTTATCCCTTTACCCTTGGTCCCATCCTACTATCTTGTACCTATAAGTACTTTCTGGTACTTATTTTGTTGGGCTTTGACTTATTCTTTCTAAAGAATTACACCATTTATACTCTCCAATGACATAAACTTACCTCAAGCCAGGTGCTTGTGGCTCATGCTCATAATTCTAGCTACTCAGGAGGCTGAGCTCTTAGGATTTCAGTTTGAAGCCAGCACAAGCAGAAAAATCCATGAGACTCCAGATGGAAAAGTCCATGAAACTCTTACCTTCAATTAATCACCATAGAGCCAGAAGTGGTAGAGCACCATCCTTGAATGAAGAGGCCAAGTGAGAGTATAAGTCCCTAAGTTGAAGTTTCAGTACTGGTACAGACCACAAATCACCTTAGTTATTGGCTTTTAATAATCGTCACTGTCTGTAAAGGTGGGTAGATAAGAATTATGAAGACAGATAAACTGTACAAAACTGTACAAAAATTCTTAAGAATGACAGGAATTCATCAGTCCAAATAGGTATGTACATGGAAGGAGGCAAATTTTAGGGAACTACATTCTCATGTGGGAGTCAATATTTCTAACCTTACATAGTCTTGTCTGTGACAGCAGTGTTTCTCCTTATACCAAATTAACTGGTTGTCATGGGCACCAAAACTGTTATCTCAAACACATTAATAACACAGTCCAAATACCATCCTATTGTGCATGACTGTCTTGATATTTTCTCCTGCTACACCACTATGAAATAAGGAATCAATATTTTAAAGCTCCTTTGTGAGATGTTTCTATTTATTGTTCATCATGGTAAATTAGCAATGTTTTATTCATCACTATCCTTCAGGTTATACGTTTAGGGACAATGGAGCTTTTGTTAAAATTCTTGCAATATATTTAGACTAGAAAGAAATTTAGAAGTTACTCTTTTAGCAACTGAAACCAGTTTCTACTGTGCACAATAAAAAAAGAATGGGCAAAGATTTCCATCCTATTCTTTAAAATTGTGTATCTTGTATTTAATATCTCTCTTCTCCTCACTCCCCCTCTCTTCCCTTCTTTTTCCTTCTCTTCCCTTCTCTTCCTCTTTCTTTCTCTTTCTTCCCCTTTCTTTTCCTCTTTCCATAAGAGGTAAACATTTCATTCTTTCTGAAAACACTGATTGAGTATCTGCTAGGAATCATGTGCTTTATATTATTTTTTAATTGAATGTTTTGCAAAAGAAATGAGGACTTCACCCTCATGGTACTAAATTAAGTGACTTGTTCAAGATCACTCATACTTAACATGATGAAATCTTTCCAGGAATCTACATTGTGAGATTCCAAGTCTTCAGTTCTTTCATCTCTTCCATGAAGATTTTATTTGGAAAATCTCAAAGTGAAAAAGTCTGATGATGCTGACCTTGAATGACATCCTCCTCCTTTTGAAATCATTCAGAGGAAGAATATATAGTCATACTGTATAACACGGTTAAGAATAGATTTTGGAGTCTAACATGGTGGTCTCAAATTTAGGCACTGGATTTGGGCAGGTTATTTACTTCTCTGTGTCTCCATTTTGTCACATGGAAATGGGAAGAAAGTCATCTTGTCTTCCCATAATTGGTGCAGATTTAATGAATTCATGTTTTTCTAGCATTCAGGGCATTGCTCAATGTGCCAAGTGAATGCTGTGCAATGTTAACTATTTTTGAGTAAGGCTATTCTGATCTACAATTCTACCTTCTCTTTCTTGCTTTAGTTTACATCATAGCCCTTATCATTGGAGGTTATTTTGTGTGCTTATTGTTTTTTGTGTGTTTGCTTTGGTTGTTTCTTTTTTTGAATGTTTGTCTCTTCCTCATAATCTTCATGAAAGACTTCTATTAATATTGATTCACCATATACTAAAACAATAATCAGAACCATTTGTGAGTGAACAAATGTAGGAATTTTGTATGTAGGAAACTTTGTTCATAATTATTGACTTACTGAAATAACTAGCTTAAGGGTAATTTAATTCTCTACTTTGCTTATTTGATTCTTCTAGTAACTTAGCTATTACAAAAAAAAACAGGAAAAAAAACATGGATATATAGGAATGCCAAGCCTGTATTGGATATTTGGCATAACTACTAAGAATGTTACAGATGTACAGCACATCTTCACTCTTTTTCCTATGTTTTAAACTTCATGGTTTAAGCAGTAGTGTCAGGCTGGAATCAAGCAAGAGAAAAAGGAGTATAAAGAACTTCAATGACTGAAGGGCTAAGTCCTGACCTGTCTAACTGAAAAAAAACAGTGGTTTAATAGTGAGGTCTTTCCGAATTTATATAGAGAGCCTATCTTCAAACATGATTTCCAAGCTCAATTTATTGTTAAACTTTATCAAAACAAAGTGAGCATTTTATAGGTGCGAATTGTATTATGACCACTTTTCCCGATTGAGACTACAAGCCTAGGTGATTGCAACTGACATGCCATAAATGTGCTAAAAAGGGAAATATTGATGTGTGTTTTCTATGTATTCAAACTATTCAGACTTTATGGGAAATAATAAAGCTTTACAACTTGTTCTTCACAAACGAGGTACTAGAGGCCTTGCAGCAGCATGAGAAATCTATTTTCCGTCAGAGCAGGCTGAGCCATCTCCCTTTTTAAAGACCCTCAGAGTTAATTGTTACTGGAGCATAAAAGGAAGAAGTACAGTAGTGGTTAAGTAATATTAATTTGACAAAAAATAAAATCTCCTTTTAATACAAACAATGCTATCAACTTCACAACTTAAACTGCATTTTTTTTTTGCCAAATAACATCCTTAAGCATATTATTCCTATATCAATATGAAAAAAAAAATCTTTTCTACAATGGCCAGTTCTACCACAAAATTTGAAATCTGGAAGTTGAAGTTTATATCATTTTGTGTGCAAACAAAAAAACAGGATGGACATTTTTGAGAGATGAATTTTAACCATAGTGAATGTGTATGTGTGTATACACTCTAGTTTGTGAAAACCTCATCGTTAGCATATTCTACTCTTGTAAGTATCTTAGTTATTAATTTTTCTGAAATGTTGTTGCATTGAGTTTTATGAAAATAAAAACAGAATTTTATAGAACTATTTGGAATATATAAATAATCTTTTAGATCACAATTTTATATCATAAGATAAAACTAAACTTCCCTAAGTGAAGTTACCCTGGTAGTCAATTGTATTTTGACATGAATAGGCTTGTTCTTTTACAATTAAACCATGAGCAGGATGTATGTGTATGTGTGACTGTGTCTGTCTGTATGAAAGAGAGAGGGAGGGAGGTATTAGTCAAAATCCTTGCTCACTACTTTGGGAGCAAATGGGATTCATGCTTTATGTAATTATTTAATGCCATTCTAGCTGTCATACAAAATACATTTAAATAGGTGAACTAAATTGCTTACAGAAATAAAATACATTTTCCTCTGTGAATGTTGGTACCTTATTTTTTTTTTTTACTGATTTGGGGCTCTGACAAGTGATAATCTACATACCAAACACATTCACTGAACTTTCAAAACAGCAACTGGTAGTGCTTGAGATATAAAACTGAGCTTGCTCACCTTAGCCAATTCTTTCCTCCTGGAGATAGGGATTACTCACCATTGGATGACCTAGCTCTCTTAAACTTGAGTGTGCTTTCCAATTATGAAAGTAGCTTGTGTAACATGGCAAACTTTCTTCCTTACCATCTGTGAGGGAATATCTGTGGCCATGAATCCTACAGTTAAAAAATGATCAGAAATTATGTTGGAATTCAGATATTTTAAAATGTGTAAAATATAAGTGAGAATCAATGTCCTTAGCAGCATGCAGATGAGTTCTTTGGCCATAGAGTACTCAGTTTTCTTTGTTGCCTTTTGTATTTTTTTGTTACTAGTATCCATAGACTACATATAGATACTAGTATCTATCCAAACTCTATAGATACCTTCTCCATAGGACTTTCCAATAATTCAAATAAACAGCTTATATGACCATCCACTTTCTCTTAGATTTGTTATATCATGACAAGTGTACATGGAAGGCTTTTTAAGGTCTTGAATGGTTTTTATATTATTGCTTTTTAAATATATATCTCTATTTTTATCATAAAGGTGATGTGCATAGGGGTTAGTTACATAGGTCAGGTAATGAGTACCTTTTGTTTTGAACAGTGTTACTCCTTACTCTCTCTCTTCCAGTTTTTCCCTCTCATCCCCACCCACAACTTATATAGTTAATTTCCAGCGTAGTGGCTAGTGAGCATCACTGATTCATTTGTTCACTCTTTTTCTCTCTCACCCTTTCTGTGTATCCCTTTATCCTTGCAAAACAGATAAACTTACCAAAAAAGGTACAGAAAATAAAATCAGCAAAAAGCAAAAAATACCTTGTTTCCATTTCTTGGGGTTCATTTCTATAATTTTTTTTATGTAAGCCTTTCTCCTTTTATATTTCTAAGAAATGTTTTTGGACACTGTTGACAACTCTGACCTTCAAGATTGTCTCGTCTCATAGATGATGCCTTGTGACTGAAATGTCCTCTTAGAAGTTTAGTAATTAAATCCTTCTATCTGGGCCCCAAGAAAGATCCCTTGTGCTAAATTGCACTGCACAGTATATTACATTATAATGAGGATTAAACATATTACTTAAATGAATGAATAGGAACTTTGCTGTTCCAATTCATTAGTATTATAGACTGCAAAGCAAGACTCGCTGCAGATGAGAGCCTGCAATCTTCTTCTCGTACAACAATCATATATGTGTGTCAAGGATAATGCTACTAAAAGGAAAAACATTCTTTAAAGAAAAAGTCTGAGAGAGTCTTGGCAAAGCATAGTAATCATTTCTGCAAGTCACCAAATTCTGTTGATGTGGATATGGTAGGCCCTTTTCTGGAGTAAGCTGTATTATTACCTGTTTCCATCAAAAGTACAACTGATGATAGGTACTGTTACTGCCTCTGAGACACAAGGAAAATTAGTCACAAAGAGGTATTCCTGAAGTATCACAGCTTGCAAGGGTAGTGAGGAATGATTCAGGCAGTCCCCCATAGTTTTGCGTTTGGAAGCAAGATTGTATCTCATTCTTAGGCATGAACCTGAAGATTTGCTTATATATGAGTTCACTTTACTGATACTATTATTTCTCTTGGATTTCTTTCTATGAAAGTTGATAATGTTACTTAGGAAGCTTTGTAATTTAACCTAAAAAATGGTAAAGCTCAGAAAACTTCTGAGAAAAAAAACAAATATTTATGGATCTGCCACTGGCAATCTAAAAAAAATTTAACATCTTGGTTTTGTAACTCCTGTGTATTTTATACAAGAGAAGTGATCAACCATTATGCCTAAGAGCTAAATGCACATCTTTCTAGACTCTGTTCTTACATTTTTATCTTTCTGTCCCTAAACCATATACCTCGCAGCCCCATGTATATAAATCATGTCTTATGGACTGTATTTCTTAGCCTCTCTTCAGTCAACATTATAGTTTGAAGCCACCATTTCTAGTGATATGTATAGCTATAAATCATTCTGAGTTGGTATATTTTATTCTGTTTTCTGGATGTCATTTATTTGGTTCTTTTTCCTATAAACATGTGGTTAGGTCATTTCTAGTATTTTCCTATTATAAATAATGTTGAACATTTTTATGTTTTTTATTGTAAAAATACTGTACAGAGGGGTTACAGTTACATGAGTAAGGTAATGAGTACATTTCCTATTGAGCATTGTTACCTCCTCCTTTGTTTTTCCCCTACCATCCTTTCCCTCCCCACTTCCCCAACTCCTCCATCCACCCCACCCACCCCAAGTTGTAAAGTTCATTTTCAATATAGTGTCTTGTACATCTCATTGTTACGATGGGTCAACTTGAACATTTTGAGATTCAGAGTTCCCCATACACATCTCAGAGTGAGACTGCTGGCTAGGAGAAGCTAAGCAAATAAAATCAAGTAATAAACATTCATTATGGTCTTTCTAATTAATATAAAGAAGTTCTGAGACATGAGAAATTTTTGTGGTATGAAAGATAAGGTGGAAAATGACTGTAAAAACTATATTTGAGAATTACAGAAAATCCAAGGGTATTTACCATGAAAATAAGATAATAAACTATTGATAACAGATAATCCAAGTTCATGCTTAGTCAAGTCCCTATGAATAAGTATTACTTTCATATGAGATTCATTAAGGAGAACTCTGAGCTAAGAATCAAGAGACTTGAGTTTTTTCCTTGCTGTGGTCTGAGCTAACTAACGGTGCCATAAAACAACATATTATTGGCACTGGGCATCTCATGTTTCATATGGAATTTTTAGTAGACTGTTTCCTTAAGGTTTCTTCCAACACTAATCTACACAAATGAAGACTACATTTTTTGTGTGAATGTTTAATACACCTCATCATCATTAAATTAAATGATCCACAGTCTCTAATATTCCCCATCTGCTACCATGCTGCTTCTGAAAATAGTTCCCATTCCTAATTCCAGGCATTTTGTCTTAATAGGTCCCCACTTATTGCCCATGCTCCAATGTGCAAACAGGAGCTCTCCTTTCTGGGTGAGGTAATGAAGAAGTGCGTGATACTTCTGGTTTCTTAAGAGTGTGATCCAGTTTCCTGCAGTGGTAACTGGCATGGTAACAACCCTGTTTATGGCCCTTCCTTCTCCACTTCTGTCCATCATTTCCCCAAGGTCACCTGAGATTCCTGTCTTAGGATATATTTTCTGTAGAAACCCAAAGAAAGAAAACTAACTATTCAAGTCTTGTTTTTCTACTTGTTTTTCTACTTCTGGTCCAATTCCACAGGCTTTGAAATATCTTTCAAACCCACTCACATGCATAGAGCTGTTCTAGACCCTTAAAAAATTGTCATCTGAACCAATAAATGCAAGGTTATATTTAACAATATTCATGTTTTATTTTGTTTTGGATTTAAAACAATAAACATTAATTTCACTCAGTTCTGGAAGACATGACAGATTTGTCATTTTGTGAAGGCTTGCTTCCTGATGGCTTTCTTTTGGTTCTAAGAGGGAAGGGGTTGCCTACCCCCTATTCTCTTGTTCTCTTACAAATCAGTTTTATTAAATACAAGAAATGAAACCTGACATTACAAGCTACATATAGGTGATAAAATGGTGAAACAAGTTAACATCCATCTTCTTACACAATTAATCCTTTCTATTTTTTTATGGCAAGGGTTGTTAAAAATCTCTTATTTGGAAAACATCCTGAACACAATCGAACATCAACTACAGTTGTCACACCACATTCAAAAACGTAGATTATTCATTCTACATGTCCTTACTTTGTATCTATCCTGTGATCTATATGTCCTCATCAGCAGCCTGTATTCATGTTCTTTCCTTTGTGTCCCTCCTCCTCCCAGGTAGGAAGCCTACATGCCAGCAACTTTTGTGATTTTGAAACAGCATCTGACTTTGTAGGCCATGCTGAGTTCCAAACTCAGGATCCTCCTGCCTTAGCCTCCACGGTGCTGGGACAGAAACTTTTGTGATTATTTTTATTTCTTAGGCTCCTTGGTGCCTAGCATGGAGCTGCTATAAATCACCACTGAATCAGTAGGTCTTAATAAACCCGTACCCTGAGTACTGATTTTTGTGGGTATCAGAAATCTCTGTTCTTGGGTTACTTTGTTTTAACCATCTTCCCACTAGGCTTGAGGTTCTTTGAGACCTCTGGCAGGTCTGAGTCTGCAGGTTACTGGGGACACACACTTTTTTATGGAAGGATATAAGGAAATACTATATCTGGTAAAACTTTCATTACATTTCAGCAAACTTAATGGAAATGAAGATGTGTTGGATAAAAGATGTTGGGAAATATTTGTTTGAGCATTTGACTTGTATCTCATATCTTTAATTTTTACTGTTAATAGTTTTTCTTCTTAAAACTGTCCTCAGAATTTTATAGTTAGAAAAAACTCAAACATTCATGTTTGTGTTTTCCTTCAAATATTCCCTTTGCTTCCTATGAGCTAGAACTTCATCCTTCCTCTTTCCCTCTCTTTCCTTTTACTCCCCTTTCTGTCCTTTGTTCCTTCCTCAGACTCAGCCTAATTGAAATAAACATTTTTAAAGGTGTAACTTTGAAATTCTCTATTTTTGTTAAGTTTCTCATATAGTTTAAAAATCCATAGAGGAGTTCAAGTGAGTAAAATTGACTGCTTATGGTTGTGTTCAGCCAATGAAAAATATTTCCTCGGAACACGGATGCCGCGGCCATACTGCTCACGTTTTTGGGAAATGAAGACCAACTCCAGTTACCTCTTAATTTCCAAAATTCAACTTCCAATGCTCACACATCGAAACATTCTATTAATCACTTGAACTTGTTTAGTGAATAGCAACCTTGTAATTTGTAAAATAGCTTACTTTTCCTTTTCAGTTCTTTCCACAATGCACCCAACCTGGTTATGCAAGAGAGCCTCTCCTGTTTTATTCATCCCGAATTGACTTCATCACTGTTCTCTCCCCTGGACCCCAGTTGTCTCCAGGATCCATCCCAGAGAGCAAGCAGTGGCAAAACTACAGGAAGCAACCAGCTCTCCTTCTAATTTTAATTGGTGCTGCTGTGGAAAAGCAGTATGCCTGGATTACAGTGAATAAATAATTTCCTACATGTGGAATTCATAAAATAGGATGTTAGAAACCTAGGAGCTGAAATTTATGGGCACAGCACCAGGCCTGTTCTTCCCATTCCCCTTTCCTCCTCAATCTCACATTTCCTCTTAATGATCAGGTTGGTAGGTTTGGCAAGGATGAAATAACAGGATTCTAGAGTTTACAAAATGGTTTACTCCTCCCTGTTTGACACATGTGGCATTGTAGAATTGAGTATAATTCTAATAATCACCTAAAAGGCTGGAATGGCAGCTATATGAAATGGGCTGCCTGCCTTTGGCTGCATCTAGAAGGCTTCTTGGAAAAGCAGGAAGGAACAGGCTGTGTGTGTGTGTGTGTGTGTGTGTGTGTGTGCGCGTGTGTGTGTGTGTGTGTGTGTGTGTGTGTGTGTGTGTGTGTACATATATTTGAGCAGGAGATATGAGGATAGGAGTGACAAGACCAGACATTAGTAACACAAAGAAGTAGCTCCAACAATTTTGTCATGTTAATTCTAAATATGAATTTGAATAGAATATTTTTATAAAACTATTACATCTTAATATTTCAACAGAAGAGCTTCAGTTATCTTCCTAGAAGGAAAAAGACAAAATCTGTGTTGGTCTGAGGCAGAAAAAGTTTATCCTCTGTTCTGCCTCCCATGGCCTTGGCTTTGAGTTTTAGGGGTAAGTCCCTCGCAGAGGGGTCACCTTTACTTCCTCTATAAAGCCACTCATCACAACTACAGATACAGCTTTGCCTCACCTAGCTGCCCTTTTTTTGTTTGTTTTTTTGAGCACCACATTCAGACTTGGAAAACTTTTTCTTTTTACTTTGCATTTATAAACAAATTGTAAATATATAAGTAAAGTAGGGGGAAAGGTCATTACAACTATTTTGATAGGTCACAGGCTTAAAGGACAGGGCACATTGCCTGTCACTGTGGTTAGAGTTCACACTGGAAGCCAATATTCAGTTATATGTCATCTCAAAGTCTATACTAGAGTAATGCTAACAATGTTTGAATGAATAAAATTATCCTTGTTTCTAACAGAGCCCTCCAGATAACATAGTGGTTAAGAACTTTCTAGATCTGGAAATCTTGATTTAAGGCTGGCTTTTTCACTGAACCAGCTGAATGTGCTTAGGAAATTACTAAGCTTTGAATTTCTATTTCATTACCTGCAAAACAGACAATGGTAATGACTAATTCATAGAACTGTTTTAAGGAGTATGTGAGAGGATATCTCCCATGCTTAACACAATAACAGACACTTGGTACCATTGCTAACCAGTAAGAACCTTTCTGTCTATTTCCTATTCATTATGACATTTGATCTTCCTGATAACCTTTTATTATACTGTGTAACAGAGTAGATAGCTTTTCTGTTAAGGGACAGACAGTAAATATGCCCAGCTTTGCTGGCCATATGTTTTCTCTTGCAACTACTTGATTCTACCATTGTAGCATGACAACAGCCAGACAATGTCAAATGAATGGGTGTGTCTGCATTCCAATCAAACATTCCTGATAAAAACAAATTACAAGCAGGATTTGGTTTAAGGACTATTATTTGGTTGACTTGTGGAAACTCTCAATTTGCAATCATAAATAAGAATATGAAAGCCAGGTTGATGAGATCACTCTGAGACACTGCAAATTAGTGGTATATACATATGTGTGTGTGTGTGTGTGTGTGTGTGTGTGTGTGTGTGTGTGTGTATGATATAACATATATTATAAATCATACATATATCTTATATATCACACATATATCATATATTTCACATATATCATATACCCACATATATATCATATATCTCACATGTATATCACATATATATGTCATATATATGTCATACATAAAAGTATTTTTCCACTTTTTTTAAATTTAGTCCAGGGCTGTTCTGAACAACTATTTATAATAGTCATTTCTTATTCTAGTGCTCATCTTTGATATCTGAGATACATACTTGTTCATATTGTTGGTTAGAATTTGGGATTGTTAATGTGCAGTCCCTCTTTGTTTATATCCAAGATTTCAACCTTAGTTATGGGGAAAGCCTTCTTGCTCTTATGGCTTGTGGTTATGTCTACATAATATGAACCTGTTATTTTTTGTTGTTTAAAAGCAAATGTCATGCACAAAACACTGAGACATGCTCTTCAGAGGTTACCTCAGATCTCTGTATCCAACACAGATCTAACATTTTTGCATTTATATATATTTAATAGGTGTGACATCAACTTTCCCAACACAAATTGGAAGTAGTAATATTGAGTGGGAAATTGCTAATAAAGAATGTCAACTTCAGTGGGGATCGCAGCTGACTCCGTATCAAAGTAATAACAACAAAAAAGAAAAAAATATTCTTAGTTAACCATGTTTACTCAGTTATTAAGAAGAGACTACCTTCTATATTTTAGAGTCTAAATTTATTTCTGTATAAATAATCAAAAGCCATTTAAGAGTATGTTGCCTTAAATTTAATAATCAAAAGTTTGACCCTTACTTTGTAACATTGAGATTTCTAGAAAATTTACTTAGTCTAACATCCCATTTTGTGATTTGGGTAAATGTGCAGTTTCCACATGTTCATCAATTTGTTATAGTCTGAAGATTTATCTTTTCAATAAGAATATGAACCTCATGTTTTCAAACAAATTTCCTAATTTATCAGCCATGTTTATGCTTATTTATATATTCATTTCATGTTTCCAAATTATTTCCTAATTGATCATCTATGTTTATTTTTATATTTTCATGAAGTACAGAAATAGCTCTTCTTCATCAAGTGAGTGCTGTCGGATTTAATATAAAAGAAGCTTTGTATATACATATGTGCATATATACTATACATACTATATATAATATGCATATATACTATACATATACATACACATATAGTATAAAATTCCTAAGGCCAGCAGCAGTCAAAATGTAACTCATACCATGAAGAAGAAAACTATCTTGAACATTTCTGAGAATGAGAAAGTAAAATTGGCTTTTGAGTACTCAAACAAGAAGCTTGAGTTCCATTTATCTGACAAGAACTGATATGACAATCAGTAGGAAGGCACAGCCTGCAGAGGGCAAGTGAGAAGCACACACCCAGCTGAACACACAATCCCATTTTAAACGCTCATTTTCGAAGTCAGTGACAGATAACAGATATTCCATAAGACCTTTTAATTAGATTTCCAAAAAGTGAAGCTTAATGTTTGAAGTACCTTTAAAAAAAAGCAAGTTTTTAAGGGTACAGTAAATATTTGGTTTATAATTTTACCTTGAGTCAGTGGGGGAAAAAGATAAACACTGGGCTTTTTGTCACATGTGTAGAATTCCTAAAGTATTCATTGCTTCAATAAATATTCAGAAAAGAGAATTCTAATAACAACAGATGCTGGAGGGGATGTGGCCAGAAGGGAGTCCTACTGCATTGTTGGTGGGAGTGTAAACTTGTTCAACCACTTTGGAAAGCAGTATGGAGGTTCCTCAAAAGACTCCACATAGAACTCCCCTATGACTCAGCAAGCCCACTTTTGGGGATTTACCTAAATGATCACAAACAAGACCATATTAAAGCTACCAGCACAACTATATTTATTGCAGCATTATTTACCATAGCTAAGATATGGAACCAACCCAGATGCCTTTCCGTAGATGGATGGATCAAGAAAATGTGGTATATGTACACAATGGAATTCTATGCCTCCATCAGAAAGAATGGCATTGCCCCATTTGTTAGGAAATGGAAAGACTTGGAAAAAATTATATGAAGTGAAGTAAGCCAGGCCCAAAGAAACATAGGTCCCATGGTTTCCCTTGTTTGCAATAACTAGTATATGTCTGGGACAAGTAGAAAAGGTCAAAAGCTATGTATATATGACTAGATGAGATGAAGGTAAGCAAAATGAACCCCAAGATAGGGACACAAGTGGCTTTTTCTTTCTTGCTGTTGTTGCTAATATATAAAGTACCATGTGATTTTTTTGTTGCTTTGTATGTTCCTCTCCTACGGTATAACCCCTGTTTTCACTGTATTTGATGCAGGTATAATTTGGGGAGGGGAAGGGAAAAAACAAAATGTTTAAATAGGGAAACAGGTTGACCTGTTGTAACAATGTACAAGACACTTTGTTGAAAATGAACTTTACAATTTAAGGGAGGGGGGAGTGGAGTGTAGTTGTGGTGGTAGGAGGGAAGGGATGGTAGGGGAAAAACAAAGGAGGAGGCAACAATACTGGATAGGAAATGCACTCATTACCTTGCTCATATAAATGTAACCCCTCTGTACAGTATTTTCACAATAAAAAAACATTAAAAAAACACTAAGAAATATACAAAAAAAGAATAATTCAAGTTTCAGATTTTTACATGTGGTTATGAAACATCCATCAGGTCAAATTTAGAAGTTGAGTTATTTATCAGAATGATTTACAGTTGGGTTTTGGCTCTTCTTCTTCTTTTTTTTTTTTGTCTACTCTGTCATTATGATGTTCTTTCCTGTCCATATTATTCAATTTACTAAAGTTTTATGTTATTTAAATTTTAGTTAATATTTTAAAGTCTTTCATAACAAACAAGTACAATTGATCTGGGTCAACATTTTTCCTAATTGAAATCTCCTTTTGTGATCTGGGTGTAACGATCATTTCCAAAGTGGCTCGTGTTCTTACCACCACTTTTCTCCTGCCCAGTTTTTGTTTTTGTTTTTGTTTTTAAAATTTTCTTTTCAAGATGATGTACACAGTAGTTACAGTTACATAATAAGGTGGTGAATACATTTCTTGTCAAACTTGTTATCCCCTCCCGTTTTTCCCTCACTTTCCCTCCCCTTCCCCAGTTGTACAGAACATTTCTAACATATTGTCTTGTGAGTATTGCTATTGCATTGGTTCCCTCTTTGTCATTTGCATCACCATTTTATTGTTCCCCTTCCCTTCCCTAATTCAGATAAATGTATATAATACCCAGGGTACCAAAATCAAATAACAGTGACAACAGGGGATAAACTATAGGGGAGAAAAATACAAAACAAACACGAAATCAAGTAGTACATTAAAAACAACAACAACAAAGAAAAATAACTTATATCCATGTCTTAGAGTTCATTTTGCTTAGCATCATCTTATATTGTCATATGTACATAGCTATTGAGCTATTCTGATCATCTGCTAGGATTATCCTAGACATATACTAATGTTCTACATATCCCAAAAGGAGAATTTCCCTACCAAGTGTGTTAGTAAATAGAGAGAAAGAATGTACTCAATTTTATCTTTCCCTAAATGATATGCAAGCTTAGTATGAGATTGTAAATTCAAGTTGAGACTTGTTTGTCCTCTTAAGAATTGAGAAAGTTGTTCAGATTTCTCTGGAATTAGTCATGAGATTATTTCCTAGGCTTTTGCTCTTGTTCAGACTAGACAGCCATCTTTGATTTATTGGAGTCTCTTGCACAAACATAATTACAACTCCTAGAGAATCATTTTTAAGTCAAATTCCAGCTTTTAATATTGAAGAAAAGAAGAATAAATCGTATCATCTTTGTTTCTCACTTCTTCAGGAATCATTTTTAATGCTGAAACAGAAACCCCTAAATTCATCATATTCAGGTTTTGCAAAAGTAGAGTGTATGTACGGCTATGTTTAAAAAACTGATTTTTCTTGAAGCATTTTAAACCCAAAGACTAGGTGATACTGTATATATTGTCAACAACTTCAAAATAATCCTGTTACAAAGGGGATTTACATTCATCATGAGATTTTTCTTTCCTTTCCAGAACTGACCTGATGTTTGTCTACCAGTGAGTTAAATGGGGATGTATAGTACCTTCAGCTCCACCCTCCTGCAGCTCTTTTCTCATTTCTCATAACTCTTCCAACTTTCCCCCTGAAGGACTTGCAATTGACTTACAGAACAGTTGCATTGTTCTTTAGCCCAAATCTGAAGCATTCCTCAGAGAGCTGTTTTGACTTTTTGTAGAGCACTTAGAGTTTATCTCTGCAAGAGAATAGTTTCAAGTTTGGCACTTTGTCTATTTATTTTTCATTCTACTAGGAGTCACTTTGGAGCTAGATAAGCCACTGTGAGTTGACTCCGTAAGTACTGCCCAGACCTCTTCCATCTGTAGGAAACAGTCACTTCTCCATGTGAGAAGTTTAATGAAAATAGAGAACAGACTCTTTAAAATGATGATAATGAAAGATCCAAATATATTCAGGCTAATTTCACATATATCTTTAAAGATTGGGTCAATTTTGCTAAAATACTGAAGTTTTTATTACTTTTTAGAGTATTTCCCCAGATTAAAGTCACATAAATTAGTACAAACTATAACTCTTTGGGTTGAAAAGTATGTATATTCATATATGTGTGTATATATAGATATATATCTTATATATAAGATATAAGATATATATATATACATATATACATATGTATATACCTATGCATCTATACATATAAGATATATATGTATATATCTTATATAAGATATATACAGATATATGTAAATATATTTCATTTTCATATATCTAGTTCATTTCTATACTTCCTATGTGGTGGAATTATTTTGAAAAAGGCAAAGTGAATACAGTTGAATGTTAGTGATACATGAAAATTAGTATGCAATATGAAAAATAAGAAAGACAGCATTCAGTGTATATATCCTACAAAATTAAGAAAAATCAGGGAAGGGTCGAGAGGGGTTGATGAGAATGTTCAAAGGGATTACATTGATCAAGATGCATTGTCTTCATAAAGTGTTTTGTTAACTGACAACTAACAATAATTTTTAAAAATGACTTAAAAAATTTTTAAAAAAAGACAGCAATCAAAATGAACTTAGTAGTAGGGTCTTGGAGAGCAGCCACACATCAGTATTGGCTTGTTTCTCAGTGACATTTAAGTAGTACACAAATAAAGAGTCACTAAAAGATAAAGAGAATTAGAACTGTCTGGCATTGTCCTTATTTCCTAGAGTTCTGATGCCTGCTGAATGCTCTGCATACCTACAGTTCTTTAGGGAATCATCCTTGTGATAGAAGCTGCTATCCAAGGAGTACAAATCTTGTCTGGGTTATTTTATCACATGTAGAGGATACAAAGGTTACAAATAAACATTGTGTGATACCTACAGACTTTGCAGCCATTCAAGTAGATTTTAATGACAAAGGGCCAACCATTCTTGTTTCTGGGACAGCAGAGACTTTTTGTGAGCTTGAATTGCCAGTATATGCTTATCTCTCACACTGTTTCATTTCTAATCTTAACTCAGACTGTTGGAAAAAAAATACAATAGAGGGATTAATGGCTCAATTTAGAAATAATTTGTTTATTGGACAATACAAAAAGAATTTGTTAGACTTTTTTACTCTTTCTGTTTACTTCAGTGATGTAAACTGTATATTGAATCGGTTGTCAATAAAATCTATATTTTTTTTTAGTTGTCAGTCTTATTGCTGCTCATCAAATTAAGAAAGGAATGAGTTAAAAACTAATAGAATTGAGAAATCAATGTTATCCAAAAATGGGACAAAAGGACATATGTATTAGTTAGGGTGAGTGCTGAGTATGAAAGTAAAAATGTGTATATTTACTTGGGTGGGAAGAAGATAGGAGAAACCACTCATATTTCTTGAATACCAGTGATAGGCTGGGGCTTACTCAGGTTCATACCGACACACATGCTTCCACTTTTCATGTGAGAATAGAACTAGAGAAAAAAAGAATTGGATTACTATCTCAGAACACAAGAGCTTGAGCCAGGATTTGAGTACAGACTTTTTACCATTCTAAAACCTTTTCCCTACTCCACTGACAAATTCATATATATCAGTGGAGAAGCGTATTTGATATTACATTAGGAATTTTTCCACTTGATCTATGTTACTTCGTGAGTTTTACAAGTCTGCAGTTAAGCAGACTTTGGAGTTTTTGAAAAAAATCTTTTTCCTTTTGATATAGATGAAGGAAAAACAAATATCAGGGCAAAATTCAAGCAATGCTTATTCTCTGAAGATCTGTGTACAAAGCAGAAACAGGTGATGAGAAAGGTACAAGAAATACTTTAAACAGTCTCTGCCAGTAGCCCTATGAAATGAATGAATATAACTGACGTGAAAAGCTAAAAAAACCCCTATTCATAATTAATAATTTGGCACAATAAACCAAGGCACAATTAATTGCCATATGCAGTAGGACTCCACATGCTTGGCTTCTTTTCTACAGTTTTGTTACCTACTGCAGCTGACTAGTGCTTCCCAAAAAATAGTAAATAAAAACTTACACAGAAATAAGTGACTCATAAGTCATTTATCTCATTATAATAGATTGGCGTTATAGTTCTATTTAATTGTTGGCTGTTGTTCATATTTTACTGTGCCTAACTCAGGGATTAAGCTTTATCTTAAAGATGTATATATAGGAAAAAGACATCATGAATTCACTACCATCTTCAGTTTCAGGCATCTATGAGTGATCTTAGAATGCTTTCTGTTAGATGAAGAGAGTTGCTCACACAAAAGAGAGGTTGTAGAAGTTGAGAGATCTGAGTTGGACTTCAGTAATCTGGTGAATGTTACTGGAAGATGATGGCATTTAAACTACGGTGGGAGCCAGGAGCCAGAGGCTCACGCCTATAATCCTAGCTACTCAAGGAGGCTGAGATCTGAGGATCACGGTTCAAAGCCAACCCGGGAAGGAAAGTGGGAAGGAAAGTCCGTGAGACTCTTATCTCCAATAAAAACCACAGGAAAAATAAAACCGGAAGTGGCGCTGTGGCTCAAGTGGTTGAGTGCTTGCCTTCAGCTGAAGAGCACAGGGACAGCGCCTAAGCCCAGAGTTGAAGCCCCACGACCGCCCTCACCCCCCTCCAAAAAGAGAGAAACAATAAACTACGATGAGAAGGATTTAGAAAATGAAAGCAGAGATGGGAAGCTAATGTGTTTGTCCAAAAGAATAAAGAACAGTAGGCAGGTGCTGGTGGCTCATCCCTGTAATCCTAGCATTTAGGAGGCTGAGATCTGAGGAACATGGTTTGAAGCCAGCCCAGGTAGGAAAGTTTGTGAGACTCTTGTCTCCAGTTAACCACCAGAAAATTGGAAGTGGCACTGTGGCTCAAATGGTAGAGCACTCACCTTGAGCTGAAGAGCTCAGGGCCAGTGCCCAGGCCCAGAGTTCAAGTCCCACGACCAACAATGGAAAAAAAAGAACAGTGGGCCAGCAGGAGACAAGAGGTATTTCAAATGCTGGACACTAAGAAAACAGGCAAAGGTCCACTTAGGACACTGTTGGGCTTTGCATAGCTAGAAAGTATAGAGTGATCTAAAGTAGGTTTGGTGTGTGAGGCTCAGAGCAAAGTGGAATGAGCCTGTTGCTGTGAGGGCATGACAAATGGACATAAGTGGGAAACTGACCTAGGAGTTGTGCTTTTAGATTATTCAGTCAGGAAGGTGCAATACAGATGATACACATGCCCATACTGCATGAAGACCAAGAGCCTCCTATGTACGCTTCTCACCAGGAGCCACTGTTCAGGCACAGCAGACTTAACTCCTCAACACATATACTTGACTCCATCCACTCAGTTCTCCATAGTGCAGTGAGTGGAGTTGCTATAACCCATAAACTATAACTCCCGATAGAAGATCTCAACATGGTCTGTAAAGCTATTCTTGGTAGCCTTTGTCTCCTATGTGATAACATGGCTTTGAAAATTTGACTTCTGTTTTTCCTTTGGTTTTATCTTTCACCTGGCTGACTCTTGAGCTGTGTCCCATGATGTACCATGCTTCTCCCCATTGTAGAGCCTTTGCACATGCTGTTCCCATTTTCTGTAATGTTCTTCTTTTGCCTCTTGTCCTTCAGTTCAACATAATCCTATTATTATTTGTTATCTTTGGAGTGTGGGGCTTTGTGGTTGCTAGGAAGGTGTTCTACTGTTTGAGCCAGGCTCCCAGCCCTTTTTGCTCTGATTTATTATTATTACTAAGATTCCTTTAAGGCAGACATGGGTAGTTCATGCCTATAGCTACTGAGGAGGCTAAAATCTAAGGGACTGTGGCTTAAAGCCAGCCTAGGCAGAAGAGTATGCCAGAATCTATCTCCAAAAGAATTAGCAAAAAGCTGACTTAGAACCATGGCTTCAGTAGGACAGCACTGAGAAAGCAATCCAAGCCAGTGTGAGACCCACAGTTGAAATTCTGTACCAGAAACAAACAGATGTATTATATATTAGTTGTATAAGGGGTTTCATTGTGACATCTCTATCCATGCATACAATGTACATCATCAAACACCACCTTCATCTTTCTCCCTCATTCCCACATTCTAAAAAACAATTTTGACAGGTTTCATTGTTCTGTTTTTAGATATGGACCACACTTCCCTTCATTTGCCCATTGGTTTCTCCCCTCACCAGTATCTCCCCACTATCAAAATTTGCTTTTCTTTCCTGTCACTCATTTTTTTTTGGTGTTTATTAGGTACACCATGGAATTTCACTGTGGTGTTTCACATGAGGATATTTTATACTTTAACTAGAATAACTCCCCTTTGTATCTCTTTCCTTTCCCTAGTTTAGCGGGATTCCTTATGCCATCTTTATACATGGATGCATTAGGTTTTCAATATTAACTATCTTCCCTCATTCTATTTCTCTCCTGCCTGTGATCACAATCTTTCCTATTTAAAACATCATATCCATCTATTGGTTGAGATGAGGTCTTGAAACTTTGATGCCTAAGGTGGCCTCCAACCACAGTCTTCCCAGTCTACCTTCCAAGTAAGTAGGATTACAGGGATGAGTACCCAGTGCAGCTCATTCTTCTTTTAGACTTTCTTGACTGGATCAAATACCTGTGTAGACACATGTAACCCTTTTCCTTGAATCTTTTGTTTTTAAATGAAACTTGTGATTTCTACATTTGTCTGTTTGGTAGATGTCAGTTTCCATAGTGACCACAGGATAGTTTTGTCTCTATTTAGTTCCAGGATCTGGCATATTCCTAGCCCATAGTAGACTCCAAATAAATATAGATTGAAACACATCAAAGGGTGCTTAAATCTAAGAAATATGAAAATGTGTTACTAGAAGGTTTCAGTTATTTGTGTGTGTGTATGTGTGTGTGTATGTGTGTGTGTGTGCATACATGTGCATGTGAGTGCTTGTGTGAGTCCTAAGGCTTGAACTCAGGGCCTAGGTGCGGCCTGGGCTTGGCTTTTAGCCATAATCCTCAGATCTTAGACTTATGAGTAGCTAGGATAGGTCTCCTGAGTCACTGATTTATTTTGTTTTGCTTTTTTTTTTTAATCAAAAAGGCTTTCATAGTGTGTGGTAGAACTATATGCCCAAATTGTAGATGGATTACTTTAGTGTTAGGGCTGAGAAAATCCAGTGGCCCTTAGTAAATGAGTGTCCACTTTTTAGTCCACCTTTTACCTTCCAACCTACCTGTAGGCAAATGTCCTGTTAGAATTTAAACGTGTCAGGGAAATGCAGAGAACCTCTGGGGACTGAGACCAGTGCATGTCCTCACTAAAATTACCCATCTGCTCAAATATGGTCAACCTCCTGAGCCTGCTGAGACCCCCCAGACAGGCCAGGGTGAGTGGTTTCTACAGATTTTTAAAGCAAGACATACAGTGTGTGAGCCAAAGATAACTAGTCTTTGGTTGTTGGTAGTGTTCTCTTTTTAATTTAAAGATAAACAGTGGGTGAGAAAGCAAGAAAAATTACTCAACTCAGGAGTGAAGTGAAGATGATCGAGCTGCCACTGCATTATTCAGGACCTTTTGCCTTCTGAAACAACAGCAACAACAAAATGGTAATTAACCGATCAGGCTGAAATGTCAATTTGAGGGGAAGGTAATGCAAACTACTCCTAAATCATCGGAACACCAAGAAATCCGTTACATCTGATTTGCAAACCTGTGCAGTTGCTAGGAAAACTCAGTCTTGTAACTCAGCTCTCAGAATAGGACACATTCATACCATTATCATTCTTCCTGAAAGATGGGGGAGGGAGAGAGTCTACAATGATCGGAGCGAGTTTTCCTTCAGTCTGCCTAGAGATTTTCCAAAGGCATATAAAGGCCCTTAATAAGAACCATGCTCTTTTTGGAATTATTTTTGTTTAATCTTCACGATCCATGACTTTTTTGTTTTTTAAATGGGAGGTGGCATTTGTTTTGGGACATGTCTTTGTGATGTTGGCTAAATGAAAGCTCATCTTTTCAAGCCCAGTCTTTATTTTGTTTTTCAATACTTTTCTAGTACAATCAAAGACTTTACTTCCTTACTCACTTGCTGCAGAGCGGACTGGTAGGAAGCTCACAGGGGAGTGAGCAGGCTTCAGCAGTTCTTAAAAAGCCTATTTCCATTTCCTTCACTAAGGGGGCCCCATACTGTGCCCCGGCCAGGGCTTAATTCTTTTTGCGCTGGGTTCCAAGGGCCAGGCTTTTGTGGGGAGGGATTATTTGTTTCTTTTTAAATGCATCAAGGATTTTTTTCCCCCTCCCACCTTTTCCTCTTTCTTTTGTGCCTTTGGAATAATAGCTTGTTAGTGATTCGGTTTCCGACTTGCCTAGAATCCGTCTAGGCTTGGGAAAATGTAGTTACCTGTAACTACCTCAAGCTGCAGCTTGAGGTGAGCTAGAAGTGAAGATGGTTTTATAGGTGAAGTGGATAAAAAATGAGTAATTGAAGCAGTATGATGTTGATGAGGCTGCGGGTGAGGCTGTCAGGAGGCATTATAATATGCTGATGAACCAGACTGGCTTCCTAGTTGGGCTGTATGCAAATGATCTATTATTTTTGGTAGAAGAAAGGAGCCTAGCATATTAATTGGCTTTGTTTTTAGAGATTCTGGTGAAACCTTTTCATTTTGCTTTCTAAAAAGAAATCTGCAGCACGTCCTTAAACTTTTAATTTTGATTTGTCAACTGACTTTTTTTAATGAAAAATCTTTGTTTTAAAAAATGCCTTTAAAAGCTAATTCAAGGTATTGAATATTAGAACCCTGACACTAAAATTTTCTGATTTTATGTAAAGTATATGTGAAGCCTTCTAGTTTCTAACTCTGAATCAGAATATTTAGTCTTTAAAATGTACTTAAATTCAAAGCATATAAATAAACTATGTTTTCTTTCTGTATTTGGAAGTTTACAGTTGTTTGCATAATTGACGAGTTTGTTTCCTGGTGCAATCAACTCAAGTTATACAGGATGTGTCAATCACCTTATTCTGAGGGGTGTATGTGTGTGTGTATTATGAGTGAAATTGGGTGTGGGTGATGGTTGGAAGCAATATTAAGTTTTAAGCATTCACTTTACAAAAGCTTGAAAAGTTAGGTCTTAACGTAAAAATACTCATTCAAAATTATAAAGTTATTATTCTTTTTCTTTGCTTGTTCATGTACAAGTTATTAGCCAACTATAATATTGAAAAAATCTTTCCTGTGTTTTTTGGGTTAACATTTCCAAGTAACCTAAAGGCATACTTTTTCATTACTGAGTAGTGACTAACCTTTTGCAACGAGAGGATTAACTTTTCATTTCCCTAGTCTTAAAATGACCAACCAGGGGCTAAGGAAGTGGGGCTTTGGGAAGGTGAAGAAGGACTGGAGTGAGGTAGTAGAATGGAACTTTCAGGCTCTTGAGATGTCAGGAAATAATTTTCAGTTACTTGCCTGAAATCCTGAAAAGCCAAGGGTTTCCAGAGGGTGTCTTCATGTACTTTGACCTTCTGGAAATGACTCTCAATTTAGCCTAAGATAGCTGGAGTCAGAGGAGAAAGAAGAGAGGCAGAGGAGGAAGGAATTATTCTTTTCTATACACACAAAATCCAAGTTTAGGCAAAAGCATGCACACTCATTTGTTTGTGAAAGCATATGCATCTCTATGTTGCCATGACATGAGAACATAGAATTCGAGAAAATATCATGGTGAGTGCTATTTATGCATCAGCTGTAAAGCTGTAAAGCTCAGAATATGTGAAAAACTTGTCAATGGGTAGGTGTCTTTTAGGCCTTTACCTCTATCCTGTAGAACACTCCACACAGTAATACCTATAGGGCTGATAAGGAAGAAGCCTTAAATCCTGAGATATGAATTCATAGGGTGAAGTTCTAGATTAACAAATATTGTAATTGCCTGGATGGGAGAACATACTAAAGAATTGGAATGCTCAGAGAAAATGGAGGAGGAGGAAGAGGGGGAAGAGGAAAGGAAAGAGAAGGACAGGGAAAGGGAGTGGGAGAGGGAGAGGGAGAGAGAGGAGGGTTAAAAGGGGCAGGAGGGAGGAGGAAGAACGACTTCTAGAATGAAATTTAATTGTAAATTTGTCCAGAAAATGAGAAAATAATCCCAGTGAAAATGTGGTTAGACTCATTTATAAGATTATTTCTTTGTAGCTTTGTATGTCCCTCCCCCACAGTATAACCTCTGCTTTCACTATATTTGATGTCGGTATAATTTGTGGAGGAGATGGGGAAAAACAAGTCGTTTAAGGATACAGGTGGACCCGATGCAACTATGAGAAGTACAAGTTGTCATGTCCAAAACGAACTTTACAACTTATTGCGGGGGGGCGGGGGGGGGGGGGCAGGGAAGGGATGTGAAGGGTAAACAAAGGAGGAGGCTGCAATGCTTGATAAGAAATGTACTCATTATCTTGCCCATGTAATTGTAACCCCTCTGTACAGTATGTTCACAAAAAATTAAAATTAAAAAAATTTAAAAAAATGTGGTTAGACCACAGATAAATAATGATTAAATTAAAAAAATCTAGATCTATTCATTCTCTTTGCCCTGTTTTCTAAATTTAAAGAGGAGCTGGGCATGCAGTGGTTTACATCTGTAATCCTACTCAGAAGGCTAATATCTGAGGATCATGGTTCAAAGCTAGGAAAATTACTGAGACTCTTACCCCAATAAACTACAAAAAAAGAAGAAAAAAAGCACCTGAAGCAGAGCTGTGGCTCAAGTGGTAAGAGTATTAGTCTTGAGTAAAAAAGCCCAGTGACAGCACTCAGACTCTGAGTTGAAGCCCTAGGACTGGCACACACACACACACACACACACACACACACACAGAGCTTACAGTAGTCATTTCACAATTTAATCTAAATATGACATAATCAAGCAAAATAAGCTATCTTATTTCTGCCCATTTGAAAGTCTCATTTCAGAGTCCTTTGTCTTCTCTTATGACTATAGTACTAATTCAGCTTAAGGGTTCCAGAGTTCTGGTATTTAGAATCCACTTGTATAACCCCTCTTCCAGCTATGTTGCTCTCAGGAATAAGGCATGGGAGATAGGGAATGGGGATTCTGTAAACATGGAAGGCCTCACTCATTAAAGAACATTGACAATCACCAGATACACTTGAAGCTATGCTAAAATCAAGAAAGAAAATGAATGCCATAGCCTTCCTAAGTTCCTGAATGTGTTGTATTTCTAAAAAAGTGAAAGGGGAACTGAATTGCAGGTATATAGTACTTGGGAATTTTATTTTGCTCCATTTCTAATCTGAGGCCTATGTTTGGTGATTTTAAAAACTGCTGTTCTAAAAAGTGACTCTCTCCCTATTTGTAAGCCATCTAGCCAAATCCCAGGGAAGCCCTGGGCCTCCCTGATGGAGGGATAAAGAAATTCTGTGGCTTGAAGAGAATTAGTGTGGAAAGAGCTCTCCTCATGTCTGTAGTATTTTTCTTCCTAGAGAAAAACCTTCCTTCATTAACTTCCTCACTCCCTTTTCCTTTCCTACTCTCTCCTTTCTTGCCCCTTGCCCTTGCTTTTTTTCGCCCTCCACAACAGGCCTTACTAAGTAATCTAGGCTGTCCTAACTCCTGATCCTGCTGTATCATTCCCCTAAGTGCTGAAATTACAAGTGCCCAATAATAGAGAGTTATCATGAGCTTTGCAGAAGAAAAGTTTTGGAAGACAATTAAACTTACAACAAAACAGGGTATTATATTAGACAGCAGCCTTCACTATTAATAGTTACTTATATACAATGAGAATAAAATAGTTTGATATTTGTCATCTTAGGTCTTAATAGAAACCACAAGGTTTATATGCTCTATGTACTCAAGTGATTTCAGAATAAATTGCAATTTTAATCAATCCAATTAATATTTCATATGTTGGTAGGCATTGAGTAAACAAAATTTTTACTAAAAAGAAATAGATAAACTAAAATAGCTGAATTTCTTTTTCATTTCTTGTCATAATTTGCGTGAGAAAGTTCTCTAATAACCAGGGCCGTAAACATTCATCATGAATAATTTGATGTTTGGGTTGCTAAAGTTGTAATATCAGTCATTTCCTCCCGTAGTTAGCATTTTAGCCTAAAGGCACTAGACTTATGTTTTTAGCCTGATTCATTTCCCAGCTGCCACACAACTTCCTTTAACCACATTTACAAATTACTGAATACATCCATATATATTTATATGCATAATACAGTAATAAATATTATATAAAATATGAATAAATTAAAAATTAAAACCTGAGGAGTTAATTTACATTTAAAGCAGTCTAGATATGCTTAAAATAAAAGCAAATATTTCTGTTCTACAGAGGCAAAGACAGTTTATCAGGCTTACAGTTGAAAGCTTAATAATAATAGACCATTAATGGACTATCTACACTACTGAAATTCCTGTGAGTGATCTCTCTAATGTTTATACTCAGTGGGGCTACCCAAACTGTATTATATTACTTCTGTATTCAAAATATTTGATGGCTTTAGAATGAAGTTGAAAATGCTATGCCTTACATTTAAGGCTCTCCTAAATTTAAACCAAAGCTGCCTTCCTAACTTCTTTAATCATTATACCACTTAAGACAATTTCAATAGAGCTAGACTTTTGTTCACTATCTCCATGAATGCTTTATTTCAGCTACTCTCTCCTCAAAATGGGCCTAATTCTCCTCTTTAAGATGAGTGTGAGCAGTTGTAGGGGCATGTGCCTGTATCATAGCTCTCCAAGATCATGAGTTTGAGGCCAGACTTGGCTACATAATGAAAAAATGTCTCAAAGCAACAAAAAACAAGAACAACAAAGTACAGTAAAAAGAATATATATTTCTACAAAAGATTCAGTGGCATAAAAGAAACATGTCTTATTCATCTATAGATTGCTGGCCTCAGCTGTAGGTGCTGAGTCCCATTTATATATCAAGTCTTCGCCAGGGTCTCTGATCCTTTGGAGGATACAGAGTATTTAAAGACTGATTTTTTTTTCCTCCTGAGGTTTCCAGGAAGGCCATTATACAAGTAAACTCAAGGCTTTATTTATACTGTGTTCACTTTCACCTAAAAATGTCATATCAGGGATAGGAAATAAAGTTCATTTTTTCCTCCTCAGAGATCAAATGAGGAATTGGGAACAATAATGGAATTCCTATAGTAGAATTACTGAAGCATTCAGATAATATACATTAAGTTTCTAATACAGCAGTGGCACAAAGACACTGAACACATTTAACTTTCTCACTGCATATTCTTCACTGCCAGCTGTTCAAACTCTTCCTTCAGCCATAGAACAGAAATCATCTCCTCCCTGAAGTCTCCCTTGCTGTTGATTAGAATTGTTTCTCTCTGAATTCAGTGCCTCTTATAATTGACTTCAGGCCTTTCTCTCTTTCCCTGCATGGGTTTAATAATTATAAACAAATTGTGAAACATTTGCATCTAATATTCTATCACAGAAGCTTCATGCACTTTTTTTAACCATAGGAGGCATTTAGTAATGTTTGTTAGATACAAGTTTATAGTCAATTTAGTTCCTTCTGATATACATGTGGAACAGCCTATATAAACCATATAATTGCAAGTTAGCTGCTTAACTCAAAGTGAATTTAAGTATTGGATGGATATAATCTTTTGCTTATACTCTCATTTCCTTACAGCAAACGTAATGGAAATAGCTTCAGTATATATAGATGATAAGTTCTTCACAGGTATGTGAGGAGACCATGCAGAACTCACACATGGTACACATACTTCCTCATCTTTATCACTCTTTCAACTTCCTGTCATTCAAACCTCGGAGCTCAGATTCTCCTCTATCTGAGTTGACTTAGTTTGTCAATGCCAGATTTTTTTTGCCTATTTTGATAGAAATTTATGCATTGCAATTTTTGTATATCAGTCTGATTAATAACACTTGAAGTTATCTTTTGAATAGATACTATTTACATCATGTTCAATCACATTAATAAGCTGAGTTCTTACAAGTGATGTTGAGCTATATCCATTATTTGTTTTTTGGCAGTGGTCATCAGAGATATTTGGTCAAAACATTACCATGCACAGCTACTTTGTAAGTTAGAACCAGAACCCAAATACCTTCCTTTTAATTATCAGGTTTTCACAGCTAATAAACTGGCTTAAATTCTTCAAGGGAATGATTTAGGTATATTTTCTTGTGCATCATTTTTTTGGTTATTACCTTTTGCAACTTTATTCACTGGAATTGAAGGAACTAAACATAAAAGAAGTCAAAACATTGTTTATTGTGTCTTTTTGCCATTTTCAGTTGCTGCTTTGGAAATCTGTAGGAAAGCTAAGATGTTATTTAGTGTTGTCCTTAGTCTTGAACTTAAGGCCTGAGTACTATCCTTGAGTTGTTTTGCTCAAGACTAACACTCTACCACTTGAGCCACAGTTCTACTTTCAGTATTTTTGTAGTTTATTAGAGATAAGAGTCTCAGGGAATGTCCTGTCCAGGCTGGCTTCAAACCATGATCCTCAGATCTCAGCCTCCCAAATAACTAGGATTACAGGCATGAGCCACTCACTGGTACCATATGGGATGTTATTTTTAAAACATTAGCTCCTCTTAATGAAGATTTGATGACACATTTTACTCTTAGACTTTTTATTTGAAGTGTTTACATACATTGTTTCTTTAGAGGCTTGTCTTAATATATTGCAAGATATATTGCAATTAGTCTTAATCTAAAACATCAAAATTTTAGAAATGCATTGTAAAAGAAATTGATTTTAATATGCCTTTTATCTCCTGGGTAGCTTTAGCCAAATTTCCTCTAATATACTTGGTAACTGAGATTTATAATGCTATTTTATGTTATGTGTATTACATATACACACAGTGAGAGAGGCAGGGGTGACGTGGAGACAGATGCCTCAAGCTTGTAGACATAAATGCTACGAGTTGGTAGGCAAATGAGAGGATCAAAGTTCAAAGTTTGCTGGGCATGAAAGTTCAACACACACTCAACTAATTTTTGGACATAGTGGGTTCACCTGTCATTCTAGTGACACCAGAATTTCAGCCGAGGTTAGCCTGAGTATAAAGTGAGAACCTACTTTGAAAATAACCAAGACAAAAAGGGGACAGTAAAATTGGCTCAAATATATACTCCTGCCTTTTTAACTATGAGGCCGTCAGTTTAATCCCTTGTATTTTTTTTAAGGTGTGTATAGATATTCCTCCTTTGATCTGGGGGCCACCATGATTCTAATTCTAAATTACATACATATGTGCCAACTAGTTTTATTCACATAAAAGAAACATCACATGACCAGTCTTTTAGTGATGTCCATGTGAAATGAATTATGTTCCATTGTAATCTGGAATATTTTCATTTTTCCTCTGAGAACTAGTCTGTAAATTGTATCCTGTTGCTTAAACTGTTGGCTATTTCTTACTTGGCTTGTGTAGATCAGAACTAAGATACAATCGTTTGCCTCTTTTGTGCTATACTCACAAGGGCCAAAAAAAATTGAAGAATTCCTAAGAGCTATGTTTATTTATAGAGTTTAAGAATAATTCAAATGTGCTGAGGTTTTTTTTTTTTAAATTAAAGGTATGGTATAAAAATGTATTCATCAAATTCTTGGGCTGTTTTATATTTTAAATTTACATTCACTTGCTACCCAGATGTAGAAAAATTTTGGCCTGATTGTTAAAGTGTGAACTCTGGGGTCACAATGATTCAGTATCTGTCTCTGCCTCTATTGGCATGAGGAAATTCCACAACCACCTCATAGCTGACCTTTACCATCAAAGCAAAGATGATAATACCTCACATAATTTCTTTTACCACAATTTTTTAAAGGATCCTTTTGTGTCAGTTATGTTCTAGACTAGGTATGTTTTGTAAGACAACTAGGTATGTTTCATAAAACAGACTAGGTATGTTTCATAAGACAGACTAGGTATGTTTCATAAGACAGAATTTCTACTCTTGCCTTTTAGTGAGATGGAGATGAAATATTTAAGAAACAAATATCACAAAAAAGCAGTGACAAGCACTGTAATAAAGTTATGCTAGACACCATATGGAGTTAGATTGTGTGTAAACTTCTTTCTGAGGAGGATATGTCTAAGCCAAGTCTTATGTAAGCCCTATCAGAGTGAGGTGTAATACCCTGTGAGTGAGAAAATCCAAGGAGGCCCTGTTATAGGTGACAAAGGAGTTTTATTAGTTGGTCTGCAACGCTGACCTGGGTTACCTCAGACTAGAAGTAGCTGCAACCTCCAAGGGGGCAAGTGTTTTTTTCCCCCCCTCTCCTTCCCATGGGCCTCTCCCATCTCCATGGGCCTCTCCGACTCTCCGCAGGCCCCTCCATGGGCATCTCTGACTCTCTTCAGGGCGTCTCTGACTCTCTGCAGGCCTCTTCATGAGCGTCTCTGACTCTCTGCAGGCCTCTTTGGTCTCCTCAAACCCGGGTCTCCCTTCCCGCCTAGGTCTCCCCTCAGGCCGGCCTGGGCCTGTCGGCAGGCCCGGGTCTTCTCTCAGGTCAGCCGAGGCTTCCCTTGCTTCCTGTCTCTTGCAGTATCTCTCCTCTCTCCTCTCCTCCCCGGAGCCCTCCTCCCTATATCCAGCCGCTCCCCCCCCCCCCCCCCCCCCCCCCCCCCCCCCCCCCCCCCCCCCCCGCAAGCAGTCTGGCGTTCGTGGTGGTTATCTTCAGTGTGGGGTGGGACTTCCTGCCCTTCCTTCCTCCCACCTCCCAGGTTCTCACAGAGGTAAAACTACAAAAATTTCAGAAGAACATTCAAGCCACATAAAAAGATAGATGCCAGAATGAGATTGCTACCATTTAAGAAAAGTTAAAAGGTTAAAAGTCCAGTGTCACTACCCTATCAAATCAAATACCCGTTGGCTCATATCAGTTATGCTAGCCACTCAGGAGACTGAGATTTGGAGAATTGTGATTTAAAAGCAGTCTGGGCAGCAGAAGAGTCTGTGACATGCCAGAGTAACCAGCACAAAGATGGACTGAAGATATGGCTTGAGTGATAGAAAACCAACTGAGCAAACACAAGGCCCTGAGTTCAAAACAGGAACTAGCAAAAGGAGACAACAACAAGAACAAGTCAAGTGTGACTTAAGAATAATGATCAAAAGAGAAAAGCATACAGACAGTAAAGAAGGGTAAGGTACTGTAAGCCAGCAAAAGGAGCTTGGATTTTATTCTGTGTAATTGGGAACTACTAGAAGTTTTAAAAGTGTGTGAAGCACCTTTGCTTAATTACGTGTGTGTGCACATATGTGTGCTACTACCAAGGCTTGAACTCCAGGCCTACTGTTTAGCTTTTTTGCTCGTCTGCCTCTTTATCACTTCAGCCACACTTCTACTTTCAGCTTCTTGCTACTTCATTGGAGATAAGAATCTCTCAGCTTAGTCTTCCCAGGCTGGCTCCTAACCATGATTCTTACACCTCACATTTATGTGTTCCTTGAGCAAAAGAAAGCTCGGGTCCATGCCCAGGCCCCAGTACTGGAGCAAAATAATAATAAAAAAGTCACCATGAAACTCCCCTATACAACTGAAATATGTTAATGAAGTATTTGTTTTAAAATATATACACATGCACATACTATATAACACTATGAGACTTGGGATGTTGTATGGAGAATGGAATGTACAAGGAGCATCTGACTAGAGACCGCTGCAATGGATCTGATGGAAAATGATGGTGGCTTAGATAAGTATGATAGTTCTGGAGGTAGAAACAAATGACTACTTTCAAACTATGGTTCAGAAGTGAAATGCGTAAGAATTCTTAGTGGATTGCTGTGGAAAAGGTAGGAGAAAGAAAGCCTGAATTATAGGTTTTTGTCATGAAAAACTGATGGGTGGCAACAGCATTTTCTGAGGTAGAGGCACTTGGAAATCTGAATTCTAGATTTATGAGACCAGTCAGGGCCACAAATGGTTTTAGGGCTATCATTACATAATCACTTGGAATGCATGAGACCCCTTAGGCAGACAATAGAGATGGCAGGAAGATTTTCTAGGATGAGCGTGGTATGCCCCAGCATTCAGAACTCAGGTAGAAAACAGCTCTGTAAAGGAGACTGGAAAAATGTGGTATGAGTTAGAAAAATCAGAATCAAAACTCTAACATAGCTGGGCACAAGTGGCTCATGCCTGTAATCCTAGTTACATAGAGCGATTTGAAGCCAGCCCATGCCAAGTCCAAGAACTTGTTATCTTCAGTTAAACACCCAAAGAAGTGGAGTTGTGGCTCAAGGGGTAGAATGTCAGCCTTGAGTGAAAAACTAAGTGACAAGCACCAGTCTCTGAGTTTCAAGCCCCAGACTAGGTACGTACACTTGCATGTGTGCATATGCATACACACACGTACATATATACACACACCTCTAACATTCTTGCACACAGTGGGTTTTCTATAAATGTTAGTTTAGGATTCACTGAGATAAACACATTGAAAGATAATCCCAGGACTAACTG
This sequence comes from Dipodomys spectabilis, assembly GCF_019054845.1. NCBI lineage: Eukaryota > Metazoa > Chordata > Mammalia > Rodentia > Heteromyidae > Dipodomys > Dipodomys spectabilis. The sequence continues at coordinate 1,107,362 of NW_024871042.1, forward strand.
ACTGGGATAGGAAACTGAGATAGCAAGAAGGGGAAGGAATGCAATTAATGATGTATTTTCAAGCAGGTTACCATTGTGGAAACCTGGAGCTCCCACCCACTGGTGAATTCTAGGAAAGAGTATTGAACACATCTCAGTGTTTCCCCATACCAAGAGGTGAGGCCATTGGTGTATTTACCTTCCAGATCCAGCTGCTACTGAGGACTGATCCCTGGGGTTCTAACTCATTGACAAATTAGGCATGCTCCGTATCAGCCAAGAAAAATCTAATTCATTTAATACCTTGAAATTCAATGCTTTTCTCTCACAGAGATCAATGCTGAACTTGATGTTTTTTAAGACATCTTGTACACATGCAATCTCTTGATCCTAACTCCTATCTGGTTAACGATTGAAGTGATTACCATCACAGGTAAAACTGGATTTCTTCTAAGCTTCTTAGCTGAGCAAGTAGAAATACTGAGACCAAGACTTGGGTTTATTATCATCTGAGCTCCTTCTTGCCATAGTGGAAATGTTAGAATGCTTATTTGAGGCTTACGGTATGCCTGGCACTTCCTTAAGCACTTTTAAAATTAGCCAATTTAATTCTGTGGAAAGAAAATTATGATTTTGATATTACAGTCAAGCATTGAGGTTTGCCAACTCTACATGTCTGGATTTAACCAATTGTGGATAGGAATTATTTGGGAAAAATACCCCTGTAGGAACTTTTTCTAGTGAAACACTTACATTGTATGAAAAATTATAATTCAAAAGGAGTTTAGAATAAACAGGAAGATGGATGTATGTGGATTCTATGCAAACATTGCACCGTTTAAGACAAGGGATTTGAACATCTATAGTTGGTGTATGGAGGAATCCTGGAACCAGTTCCTCATAGATCCTGACAGAGCTGCATTAGTTATTCTTACTTTTCCCACTGAAGTACTGAAGTTAAACTGATTCAGTCTACATCTCATAAATGCAATAACAGAAATTCAAACTCAAGCCATTCTCTTCCAGTTACTACGTTGCATAGCTTATTTGGCAGTAAGAGGTTATGATCTTGTCACTAGGTTATATTGTTTGAACGAATGATTTGGTTAGTACTTTAAACTTTAACATAATCATTTTACCAGAAGCTGGGAAACAAAAAACTTACATCAGCAGTCTTATTTATAATTGAACAAAAATAAAATTTCTTTTTTGATTTGAAATGAGTAGTTTTTCATATACTTGGTACTTTCTAGGCAGGTACTTTATGTTAGAGTCAGAACTCCAGCTCATTTTGTTCTAATTATTTGTAAGACAGGCTCTTACATCTGGTCCAGGCTGGCCTGGATTGTAATCTCCCTATTTTTCCCATCATAGTTGGAAGGATAGGTGCATTTACCATGATAGCTTTTTCTGTTGAGATTGGGTTTAGCAAGCTTTTTGTTGTTGTTGTTGTTGCCAAGGTTGGCCTGGAAATGCTAATCTCGGCCTCCCATGTAGTTAGGAAGACAGGTGCTTGCTACCACACTAAGGTATGGATTGAGATGGGGTCTTGTGAACTCTTTGACCTAGAGAGCCTCAAACAACTGGAGATCCTCCCGATCTCCACCTCCCATGTAGGTAGCTAGTATTATAGGCATGAGCGACTAGTGTCTGGCATAAGCCACTATGTCTTTCATGCATGTCTGTTTCTAGCCATTCCTTCCAACTCCTTCCTCATAGGGAAAACTTCTCCAGTCCTATTTAAGCTATGTGATATGAGTTCTCTCATGCCATTTCCTTTGGTAACTACTTTAAATCACACTGGAGAGTATTGAAAGGATTGTACAATTCTTGCACAGACTATCAAATTTCAAAACCCAAGACGGCACCTGTGTCTCACACCTGTAATCCTAGCTACTCAGGAGGTGAGATCTGAGGATCATGGTCCAAAGCTAAGCCTGAGCAGGAAAATCTGTAAGACTTTTATCTCCAATTAACCACCAGAAAACCAGAAGTGGCTCTGTGGCTCAAATGATAGAGTGCTCTCCTTGAGCTGAAGAGCTCAGGGACAGCATCCAGGCCCAGAGTTCAAGCCCCATGACTGACAAAAACAAAAAGAATAAAAACAAAAATTCAAAACCCAAAGTTAATTAATTATCTGGCCTCCAAGTTCTGTTTACACTTATTCCTATGTGAAATAGAAGCATAAGAAATTGTCTAGGGCTGGGAAGGTGGCTCAGTGGTAGAGCGCTTGCCTTGCATGCCCAAGGCCCTGGGTTCGATTCCTCAGCACCACATATGCAAAAAGAAAAAAGCTGGAAATGGCGCTGTGGCTCAAGTGGTAGAGCGCTAGCCTTGAGCTGAAGAGCTGCGGGACAGTGCCCAGGCCAGAGTTCAGGCCCCACGACCGGACCCAAAAAAAAAAAAAAAAAAAAAAAGAAATTGTCTAATGTTTCTTCTCTTAAACTCCTCTAAGTCTTCAAAAGGTAGTATCATATTTTGTATATCTAGGTGTCTAGTTTTTATTTTTGATTAGAAGTGAAAAATTCTGATAATTTAAAATTCCATATGGTTCAAGGCTACACTTCTAGTCACTCACAAATAATTTAAATCATTTGCTTATAGTTCTATTTATAATTCAACAATTTATAAATGAATAAATAATAAATCCTTGGTTTATAAATGAAAGCAAAGGATTTAAACTATCATTTAAACATTCTTTTTGGGAATGTATATTAAAAATAAACTGGCTTAAGGGCCTCCTATTTAAATGATCATTTTATTTGTTTTTATTGATCCAGAGATACCTAGTTGTATATAACATGGGATGGCTGAAGGTTAAAAGATTGAATAAGTAAACCTCTAAGTAAACCTTCTAGATTCCATTAGAAAAAATTAGAAAATGTGAGAAACTATTTCACTATTGATATCCTTGTTAGATGCAGCCAGAGGTGAGCTCAAGAGACTTTTGAAATAACTTACAAATTGATACTAAATTCTGTCAAGACTGGTTAATTCAATCATTTCAAAAGATAAATTTCGTAAAGATAAATTTATTTTCAAAAGGTATGTAAGTGTGTTATTCATAATTTTGAAATTTGACTTGGAAGAGTAGGTAATAAAAAGGAAAGCATAAAAATGAATTGTTTTTTTCATATAGTATTTAACATTAGGTTTGTCACCTCAGCTTACCCAACATGTATGTTATAGCTGAGCATATTTTGACAATGTTATTATTTTCTGCCATTGTTTTTTTATTCAGAAAACATCTTGGTAGATAGAAAAAGTAAGTTATACAAAGACTCAAAAAACACAACCCCTAGATTTTAACTCAGTCATTTGGTTGTATTTATAGCTGCTGCTTTAATGAGATTCTGAGTTTTGCATTCTTAGGATTTTCTCATGAAAAAAATTTCAATTAGGTTTGTTTTTCTAAATAAACTAGGTAAATTTTTCTAGCCTTCATATAGCTTAAAATAAATGGCACAAAAGTATTCAATGAATTATAAACTTACTTGTTTCAACTATTGTAATTTCAACAAATTATGTGGAAAACAGATGACTAATAATTAAACTAAATATATACATTCATAGTGAGATTTACATAGAAGCCTGTCAATATGCACACATATATGGATAAACACACATTATGTATGTTCACACATATGAAAATGGTACATAGTTAAAAGTAAGAACTTCAAGTTCTGATAGTGATTGAGTTGATAATCTTAAATATTTGTTGCTTATTAAAAGTGCTTGTGATAGTCAACCTAGTAGCTTGTATAATGATTTCAAATATATGACTGAGCTCCCTTGAAAATAAGGAAATCTAAGGTCCAAGGACTGAAGAATCTGTATATGATGGGAGATTGATCTTATCTAACCAAGGTAAATCTTGATGTCTATGTGTGTGTTAAGAACAAAAGTTCTGGCCTTTTCAACACCATCTACTGGATGGGCAAAGCCATCCAAAGTATATACTCGCTGAAAATACACAAGTTTATGCTTAAAGTGCTCTCAGATAACCTACTAAAACAAATGAAGGTCCTTAAGAGGTATACAATCCGGAACAAATCTCTAATAATTTTATAAATAAAGTGAAAATAACTGTCAGCTCAGAATGAGCTGTACAAGGAAACCCCCATTGTAAAGTAATAACAAAGACAGAATTAAATTGTTTCATTATTCAGGTAAGAATATAAGTAAGTTGTACTGTACAGTCACTGAAATAAGAGTGAACTAGAATGTTATTAAGTGATTTAAAACTATCAGAAATAGTCTTTGAGAATCAAATAAAAGATTAGAAATTAAAAAATAATTTAAAAAAGTTCTGCATGGGTTGAATAATAAGAATTGGCAAACTGGAAGACCAAAGAGAAAAATTTATGGAAAATGGAGGGTCTGGATTAAGAGACATAGAGGATATTGCAGGCAGATAGAACATATGAGGAATTTTGAAAGGATAAGGGAGAAATGATACTAACATTTGGAAACATGAAGGGTGAAACATTTTTAAGAATTAATAGAAAGCATAAATCCCCAAGAATACTAATACATCCCAAGCAGCATAAAAGAAAGGTTTAAATACAAATGTGGAAGCCAAACCATAGCACTCTAAAAATCAAGAATAAAATCTGAAGGAGCCACAGCAAAAAGACAACTGCCTGATATAAAGAAGCACCAGTAAATTGTCACATATCTATAATAGCTTCAACTCAAGATGGAAAACATTAGAATAAAAGTTTTAAAGTCCTGTGAACAGCTGTTGTCAAACTATTTTTATAAAACAAGGGAAAACATCTTTTCAGGAATGTCAGTGAAATGATATTTTCAAGATAATATAAATGAGAAAATTTACAGATCTTACCAAAGATTTTGTAGATAATGTACTTCAAGAAGAAATATAGTATTAGAAGGGAAGTAGGAGGGCTGGGAAGGTGGCTCAGTGATAGAGCGCTTACCTGTATGCATGAGGCCCTGGAATAGATTTCTCAGCACCACATAAACAGAAAAAGCCAGAAGTGGTGCTGTGGCTCAAGTAGTAGAATGCTAGCCTTGAGCTGAAGCGCTGAAGGACTGTGCCCAGTCCCAGAGTTCAAGCCCTACGAATGACAAAAAAAAAAAAAAAAAAAGAAGTAGAAGAAAAGTATAAGTATAAATTGTGAGACAAAGTATTAGTAAATAATATAAGTAAAGCTAATAAAAGAAGAATGTATAAACCAATAGTACCATGTATTTGTAAATAAAAACTGGACAAAGGGTATAAGTAAGCTAAGGAGAAGACAAAAAGTTAAAATAGTTCTTTAAAAGATTTAAAAAATTTTAATTTTATTGTCAAGGTGATGTACAGAGGGGTTACAGATACATAAGTAAGATAGTGAGTACATTTCTTGTTGAACTTGTTACCCCCTCCCTCATTTTTCTCCCTCTTTCCCTCCCCTTTGCCCCCTCACAAGATGTACAGATAATTTTCAACACAGTGTCTTCTGAGTATTGCTGTTGCATAGGTTCCCCCTTTGTCCTTTGTCTCATGTTGCTCCCCTTCCCTTCCCTAATTCAGATAAACATATATACAATACCCAGGGTGCCAAAATCAAATACAGTGACAAAAGGGGATAAACCATAGTGGGAAGAGCATACAAAAGAAACAAGAAATCAGATAGTACATTAAAAACAACAACAACAAAGAAAAACCTCTTGTGTCCATGTCTTAGAATTTATTTCACTTAGCATCATCCTACATAGTCATATGTACATTGATATTGAGCTATTCTGCTCATCTGCTAAGATTGTCCTAGATGTATACCAATTATTACAAATAAGGGAAACCATGGGACCTATGTTTCTTTGGTTCTGGCTTACTTCACTTAATATGATTTTTTTCCAAGTCCTTCCATTTCCTTACAAATGGGGTAGGACATCATGATTCACTACTGCAATCTTAGCTATTGGGAAGGCTGAGATATGAAAGATTACAATTTGAGGCCAACTAAGACAAAACATTTGTGAGACCTCCATCTCAGCCAATACAAAGCTGGGTATGACAGTTCATGCCTGTTATCCCACTTCAAGGATAGCAGCTCAGACTATTAGAGAAACAAAGCCACACCATACTCAAAGACATAATAAAAGCAAAAAAGCTTGACATGTGGTTCAAGTAGTAGAGCAACAATTAGCAGATGTAAGACCCCCAAGTTCAAATTCTAGTGCAGCTAAAAATACTAAAAACGATTTCTATTTTGGAGAAAGATGTGAATTAAGTTCAAATGTTATTGAATTAAGTATGAATGTTACATTTCTCAGGGTGAACATTAAAAGTTAAACTGTATACAACTCAAACCAATTGCCTACACATAAACATTAGTTATGCATTAGAAGTATTGTCATATATAATTTGAGGAGCTGTTCTCTACTCATCACTTTGTAGGACTTACTTTGAATCCAAAAAAGAGAATTGAGCAGGGATCAGGCCTGATTATCAGAGAAGCCATGAGTTTCATAACACAAAGTTGCAATTGAAAGTCATTCTTTAATATGAGACTTTTGCTGGCCCACCTAGGAGGAAACATAGCAAGACCACCACTGTTGTTCCTTACATTCTTTTCAGGGGTCCCTGAGGTCAAAACCTATTTTCATAAAAATACAACACACAGGAACAAAAGTGCTAAAGTCTTTAATACTGTGTAAGAATGTAAAAGGGCTTCTGGGAATAAGAACTCTGAGAAATATTTTTTTTCTATCACTACGTAAAAGGGAATATTTGTAGCCAAAATTTTGAATATAGAGTTCTTAGGTATTGTGAAGGAATCTGTGGCACAAGTCATTTTGCAATCTTCCTATGTAGAAACATCTGTTGGGAAAAATAAATTATGAGTGCATTTGGGGGCAGATGTTGCTAGTAGCTCCTGTGCAGTTTTTTGAACAATATGTATTTTCTGTAATTACTGATGTAAAAACCCCAAATGTTTTTCTTCACTCCAAACTTAAACTATTGCTTTAGAATAGACACTAATAAATATCAGATGTCTCCTGGGAAGGCAGAGAGCATATCTAGATTTATGAAGGGAAAAGTCGATGGTGTCCTAAGGCTGTGTAAGCCAAGGAGTAAAGCACACGTACATTATGCAAAGATGATAGTGTCATGAAATACAACTTTGGATTTGGAATTGTACTAGAAATAGCCATGTCAAAGAAAAAAAAAATCTCTGTGTAGGTAGCCAGTATCTCAGGAGGAATTTGGTAGTTTTGATGGTTTTGCTTTGTCACTTTTCTTCTTGGGCCCAGCTATGGAATGGTCCCCCTCCGCTAAAAAGGTAGTGACTGCCTCACATTCTTCTGCCTACTGGCTCATTCTCTTCTTCCCTTCAATTCTCGATTAAATCTTCTTGGCCCCTAGGGGTTCCTCCTCCTTAAACAGCACGTTGTGCACTCAGTCCTCTTACAGAATGAATTAATAAGCTTAACTCCCTCTTTGAAGAAGAGTTTGGAAGGCTTCTTTGGAGGAAATTAATATTCATTTCACCAAATAGATGAGTTAGAAGACAGGGCACAGCCACACTTGAGAACAATCGAAGTTGAATTTCAGTTTGTATGATACCTTAATGAATCATGATTTCAGGGGAAATTTTTAATGTTAAAGTGACTCTTTTTTCCTCGCTGTATATTTATAATAAAACTGTTTAACGTACTGCTTGGTAAGAGCGTGGGTTGAATGGTTCTTGAACTGTATGTTGAATTTTAGATATATGCTATCTAATTTTAGATATATGCTATTTAGCTACAAAATGTATAGTATTTCAAAAGATGGTTCAGGCCATTTCTCTCACACAACTTCTTACCTTACATGGATTTATTTCTATCCCAGAATATACAGACACAAGAATCTGTTTTGCTTACATAATGAAAATACTTAATAGTTAATCCTTTAAGTGTTCAAGAAAAACTGGGACAAGGAGGATAAAAAGTTGATAATACACCAGTAAAAAAAGAAGAATCATGTCATGGAAAGAGTTTATTTAAAACCCTCAAATCTACACATAAGTAAGTTTTAGAAAAGTTAAAATCTTTGGAACTTGCATTTTGCATTTGCGTCCAGAAAGGTTAGAACAGGCAATGAACTTAGAGAAGCTATGATCAGTTTTCTCGATCATCAAGACTCTGTGAAATATTTTTTTTCCCTTCACTGGGGATCAGACCCAGGTCCTTTCACATGTTAGACAAACACTGTACCACTGAACTGCATTACTATTCACTTACCCTTATTTATTTTACTCTGTGGAGACTGAGGTACAAATATTTGTGACTTGTTGAGTTCACATCATAAATGAAAAATGAACACACTGGGAGTTGGTTTATTCTGATCTCACTCTGTGCATTTGGAATCTATTTTCACTTACTCTGACCATAGTTACTCTGTAGGTTTTGAGCTATTTGCTCAAATGGAATATTTTTCAACATAAAGTTGTAGGCATCTTCTCCTTGTCAAATATTCTTTCATCTCTTGAACTATGATGAAAATTGATAAATAAATATAATTATTTGTAGGATTTTTTTAAATTGTGAAAATACCGTATAGAGGGGTTACAATTACATGGGCAAGATAATGAGTACATTTCTTATCAAGCATTGTTGCCTCCTCCTTTGTGTTTGTAGGAATTTTAAGAGACTATTGAAACTGTCATTTTTCTGAAAGCTGTTTAGGCAAACATCTATAAAAACAAAATTGAAAGATGGAATAATTTAAATGAAATTTATGTAAGATGAAAATATGTCTAAGGCATAAATGAATAATATTAAACATTCCTTTCTGGTCATAAAGATGATTTTAATGATTAAACAAAGAGCTGTTGATATTTGGAAACTATCTTGTACCTCAATGTTACCTAAGGAAAACCTGTTGAAACAGGTTCCTTTAGATCCTCCTATGCCATCTCATTGTATATCCTCTTTGCTTTCTCTAAATTTTCCCTGGCTCACAGATATTTAATACATCTTGAAGGAATACATGCATTCATTCATAAATGAGTGAATCTACCTCATTTTCCCTTGAGCCTGCTTTTTTGCAAATTAAAAACTACTTTAAGATTATCTACTTTAAGCAACTTCCAAAATTTAAACAGCAAAAAAATTTAAAACTAAATAATGAGCTAAAATTATTCACAAATGACCTGAATTCAGAGCATACTGTTGGAAAGCAAAAGGGAAAATGCTAATGATTCATTAGAGATATGAAAAAGGGTAATCTCTGAATAGGTATATATATATATATATATAGTTAATAACCCATATCACAGATTATTAAAAATATGCAAATTTAATCTAGAGGCCTTACCATCTTTTTTTTTTTGTCCTGAGGTTTTAATTTGTGGCCTGGGCACTGCCCCCCACCTTTTTTTGCTCAAAGCTAATGCTCTACCACTTGAGACCTGCTCTACTTCGAGTTTTTTTTTTTTTTTTTTTTTTTTTTTGATAGTTTATTGGAGATAGGAGTCTCATTGATTTTCTTGCTCAGGCTGGCTGCTTTCAACCACATTCTCAGCCTCCTGAGTAGCTAGGATTACAGGAGTGAGCCACTGGCACCTAGTTAACTGTGCCACCATGTTACCCACAAAACTTGTAAACTATCTAAATCATACTATTCAACACTCCAGCAGAATGATGTACTTATATCTGGTGAGATTTACAGCATTACTTGTTCATGTTTGTTGGGATCTTAAATTGGCATAGTATCTAGAGAAAATAACTTAGAAATAGGAATTAATACTTTCAACAGTCTTTTACCCCTGGCCTCATACATTTACATCTAGAAGTGTAAGTTTGATAAATTGTAATATAAAAATATAATGGAATATGGTACAATTATTTCTTTAAAAAAAACTGAGAGCACAGGAATCTGTGAGCCATGACTATAATCTTAGCTACTCAAAAAGCTTAGAAACAAAGATCTCAGTTTAAAGCCACATACTGCAGAAAAACTCCTGGAGACTCTGCAGAATTAAACTAATATCCAAAAAAGCAAATGCATAATCTTTTTTTTTTCCACTCCTGGTGCTTGAACTCATGGCCTACACACTATCCCTGAGCTTCTTTTGCTCAAGGCTAGCACTCTACCACTTGAGGCGCATTCCCATACCCGCCAAATATAATCTTGAGTTGTATTGGCAGCTGTCAGCAGTCAAGTGAATACATGTGGAATTGAGTTTAACCCCCAGAAATGTGGAGAAAAATACACACACACACACACACACACACACACACACACACACACACACACACACACACATACACACTTGAATATAAGGACATATACAAACATTTATTGGGAGACACATATATCGCAATAATTACTGACAGTAGGGAGAATCCCAAATACCATGATAGAGATAATGTACTATCAGCAATTTAAAGATGGTGCAAAATAGTAAATATATGAAAATTTAATATTTTAATGGAAGATTAAGTAAGGGAAGTAAATTTAGAATAAAAGAGGATCCATATGTGTAAAGTAGAAATTGGGAAGCTATGCATACAAGCTTACACACAGAGAATGAAATCCTGTCTAGATGTTTTCTTTATGGATAATGCCCCTCCACAGATAAGGGATGTTGGTGGTTTTATCTCTGTTTCCAAACAACAACAAAATCCTTTAAAACTTATTGAAGACTTTGGCCATAACCTATATTAAGCATTTGGAGCAATAATAAACATTCTAAGCTAGCAATAAAACTCACAAAATAGGTTTTATGAACCATTTTGCAGATGGAAAAATCTGAGGCTCTGAAGACTGAGCAGTTTACCTAACCCAGTATGGCGCATCTGGTATTAGATACAAGCCTCCCATCTAAGCCTTCCTCTATCCACTTATTTCTTGATCATTCTCCTGAATAATTCAACAGAGCAGCATTTGCAATTGGAAAACATCCTTCCCACTAGTTTCTTTTTAAGTGCCAAATCTTTGCCTTGGCTATCAGAACTTATGTTTTTGTGGGTGTACTAATAATGCTCAAGCATTCCCTGATAGTAATTTAAATTAAAGTATCTTGCATATATGAATTATTTCATGTTTTTGTACAGTAGATAAAATATGTTAATTTGTGTAAATGGTCTTCTGGGTGCAGATGCTCAGGCTGAAAGCAGGCTTACCTTAAAAGCTGCTTGTCTTTCATTTGAGGCTTCTTTTATATGCATAGTTTATTTTTCTAATGCTGTCTCAATATAGGAATAATTTTAAGGACGCATTCATGGCTAAATGAAAGAAGAAAAAAACCAGCATTCTTGGCTTTGGTAAATATTAATGAGCTCATAGAAAATCTTGTTACTGAAGTGTGCCACTCTTTTGAGATTTTTCCTGCCATCTTGGCCCTTTGTGGGCTCAGCGCCTGTGTTGTGGATTAGCATACTGGGTTGTGTGTGCTATTGTGAGTCACCATTCAGCTCCTTTGTGTGTGCTGACAGAAGGTTCACCTTGTTCTATTGTCAGGAGAGTCTAGGCATCTTAATAATATATTGGATTTCATCAAGAGAAAAAAAAGCTAATCACTCAAAAATAATTAATCTGACTTACTCATTTCAAAGCTCACTGCAAAATGGATGGTGTTCATTTCTGGCTATGTATATATTGTCATCATTAATAAAGACCAGCTTTTATTAATTTCCAAATAAGTAGTGCAGAATTATAATTATGTCAAAATCCACACATGTATGTGTAAAATGATTGTACAGTTTAGTGTAGGCATTGTTTTTAGATCATGTATTATGTAAAATTTGATGTAGACACTATTCAATTTTAGACCACATATTATGTTCACCCATCCAAATATTTTTAAAAAATTCCTTCACAGTAATATTTTTTAAAAAATTGACAAGAGACGTAACATAATGCTGAAGTTATTAACACACTAGTAGTCCTCTACAATCAGAATTTCCACAGAGGTCCTGAATTGTTTCTTTTCTGATTTCTATATACAATTATGAAGGTAAAAAGTAAAAAGAAAATAAATTAATGTAGGAATGACAAAAGTTACCTCTAATAAATTTTGACAAACTACATGTTCAATTGAGTCCTATGGCTTGTTTGATATTTGTAAGTGAATTGTTTGGCAAAGCAACATTTTTCTATCATGAAAGTATTATATGAGGCAGGTCATAAGGGTCATAAAATTAACACAGTTTAAAAGAAAAATGGGCCCTTTCAATTTTTAAAAAGTAGTTAACATACTGTAATTGTTTCAAAGCATTTTTAGGCCAAACTAAAATATTAAATGCTGGCAAGAGTTAGTTTGAATTAGCTGTCACACATTTCTGCTCTTGCAGAAGTTTAGTATATCTTTCATACATGTATACTATCATGAAGGGAGAAAAATGAGGCATCATGACTAAAACAAGAGTATCTAGAAATAAATATATAAATATCATGAATCCATTACTGGCTTCTATTCCAGCAACTTACTTGTACTTTGTTCACAATGATTTGAAGAGAGGACTTGTGTCTTCTTGCAAGAAGTTTCACAAAGATCTTTTATCAGAACTAAACCACAACCTCACCCTCTGAGTGGAAGTTGAACTTCAACTGGAGTAAGTTCCAGTTATTAATAAACTGTGAATTCAGTAACTTGAGAATTAAGAAAATATCATAAACTATAAAAATGATTACATATGGTCAGTTCTCCAAGGTTGTCTTAGCTGGCACTATAACAAAATGCTTAAGGGTGATAAGCTAAAAAAGTAAGAAGGTTTTTGCTGGTAGTTTTGGAGATTTCCATTCATGGTCAGTTAGCCTTATTGTTTCTGTGTCTGTGGCGAAGGCAGCGCAGCACACATCATGATGGGAGCACATGGCAAAGCAAAACCACTCACCTCTTGGTCAGACAGCAAAACAAAGTGGTGGGACCAGACTGGGATCTTACAATTTCTTTTACAAGCACCTAAGGATTTCCCACTAGGCCCGGAAGGTTTTATTATGTTCCAACAGTGTCATCTTAGGCACCAAATCTTTCAAACATTTGAGTCTTGGGTAGATTCTTGTGTTTATTAGTAAAATTTAGGGCTTTTTCAAAAGGAAGTTTAAACTCACTTGCTTCTAATGGAATTTACAACCAAAAAATTTCCTGAAACAGTAACATGGAAGCTGTCCATCCTTGTCTCTCAGAGTTGTTTATTAGTTTCCAGGGCTCTGACAGATCAGTTTGAAGACAACTGACCAATTGACCTCAAAAGACTCATCTAGCTCTCAAATTACAGCATCATGACTATTCCCTTTATATTAGGAAGATGATATTTATGTCCATGGAGTACAGCAACATTAACCATCCCCCTGGGGATGGGAACAATGATTCTGATCCCTTCACTGTGAACTCAGTCAACTGAAATAACTGTAGGCTGGCCAGCTGTTTCAAGCCTGACCCAGCCAGGAGTCTGGCTTTTCATCTAGAGAGAGCACAAGCCTTCCAGTTATCTTCTGTTCTGATCATTCACATTCTACAGCACAATGCTGTTTGTTTTATAGGAACTGATATAGAAGATGTAAAGTGAAAATGGAATTTGACAATCCTTTTTAAAAAAAAATAAACTTCTAAACCTTTTAAAAGGGTTTGCTTTTTTGTTAAATAGTTTGAACTAAAAGGGAAACAATAAGCAAATCTTATGAAATCTCAGGTTGAAGAATTTGCATTTTTTAAGCCATGTTTTTGTTGAGAAAGGCATGCATGTGTACAAAGTTTAAAAGATAAAAGACTATGATAGGAACGAGATTGTCCTCCTATATTTATGTTATGTTCATGATTATTTGACGTATAAGTATCTCTCGTGTCTTTGTGCATAGTAATTAGAATTTCCCAGTGATGAAACTAGCTTGAGGTCTTTGAGTACCCTTCAAACTCCTGAGCCATCAATGCACTGCAATTTTACCTTGAAAGAGTTGAGTGTTCTATAAAAAGATCTAATTTATGCCTGGTATGGTGGCTCATGCTATAATCTCAGTACTTGGAAGCCTGAAGAAGGAGGATAGTGAGTTCAGGACCAACTTGGCTAGGCTACATAATGAGTTTGAGGTTTGAGGCCAGCATGTAATACAAAGTAAAATCCTGTGGTATGTGGGTGTGTGTGTGTGGGTGCGGGGCAGGGAGCTAGAAGGGGAAAGAGAGTAGAAGAAGTAAAAAAAGAGTCAAATTAACTGGCTAATGGTATCTTTGCAGAGGAATTACTTGGCTTTGTGGTATAGCCTTTCATCTTTCTGCTCTTTGGTTAATTCAATTGAATTTTCATGCAATCTACATTGTTTCATTCTAATTGCAGTCAATCCCTCATCTGAAAAATGACCCTGTTTCAAAAACTCAATTGCCAGTGGACTATATGAAAGTCACATGGTACTTTTCAGTAGAAAAAATAAGGGCAAAAAATTCTGGAGGTGTTCCCAGAGCAGCCTGTAAAAATAATTTACCCCATCATGAGCCCAGGCCTAAGGCTACCATCTAGACAATCTAACATAAAGGACAGTGTGTTAGTGGGTATGGTGCTTTACAGGCTCTAACTTGCCAGAGCTTATTCTTCCATATCAAGTCTGTCTGCTGTAGGAGTGAGTGAGACATTTCTTGTCTTCCTTCCTCTAATCTAAAAGGAAGTCAAGAAGGGATACAGCCCAGCCATTATTCAGCACCAGGGTCTCCCCTTGTGGGATCAGGGTTGAGAGGAGAGTGAACTGTCAGAATTGTTAGTGTCATGAGAGTAGAGAGACCCTGATGAGGAGCCTAGAGAGGGGCTGAGAGCTGCATGAGGGATGTAAACTTGAAGTGAAATTAGGACCCTTCCTCTTTAGAATTCCTCTTTAGAATTTCAAGGTATATTCAGATTCACCTTGTAAGATTTGCTTGGTAAAGAGAAATAATTTTAGCAGATATGTTTAAAAGAATAAGCCAGTTTTCTCGTCATTTAGTTTTTGTTGGTGGTGGTGGTATTTGTTTTTGTGGATAATTTTTCTGTTGTTTTATGTTCTTTATGCTTTTCACACTCAAGTGTAGTAAGGAGGAATACAGAATCTCAGAGGAATAGGAGAGGAGAGAAGGGAGGAGGTATGACAGAAGTCTTCAGGCAGTGACAGGGAAATTCAACATGGACTGATCTCTATTCCCACCTCTGTTGGCACAATGGGATAGATTTTGAGAAGCATGGGAGTGAAAGAGTTTGACGGTCAAATGGGAGAGGAAGTGAGCTCTCAGAGAAGAATATTAGAAGGATCTCCATTTTTACTAAGATGACTTCCAGGTGTTAATCATACTACAACCTGAGCAGCTTCCAAAAGTTTCCAAAGAATTTTCTCAGGTAACTGAAAAGCTATCTCAAATACTTTCTTTTGAAAGAAGGTAGATGACTTTCTAAGGAAGCCATTCTTACTTAGAAATGAGGGTTGGTAGCAACTATACCATATCTGAGATTCCTAAAGGTAGATCTTCTGAGACTTGAATGTCTGTCTTTGAGGTGTTTCTTGTTGTTTTTGCTTTTTTTTTAAAACTGGGGTTTGAACTCAGGATCTTGCATGTGGTAGGCAAGAATTCTACCATGGGAGCCATACCTCCAGCTCTTTTTGCTTTATTGTATTTTTAGATAAGGTCTTGTGGTTTTACTCAGGAATGGCCTTGGACCATACTCCTAACTTTACCTCTGGCTTTTATAGGATTATAGGTAGTAAACACCATGCTGGCTTGTTTTTTTGATATAAGGTCTTTAATTTTTGTGAGAGTTGCATGATCCTTGCATCATTAATTCCTGCATATCTGGAATTGCAAGTATAAGGCACTATGCCCTGCACTTGGGTACTATTGTTTATCCTTTTCACCAAGTTAACTTCTTTTCTTGGGCTAGGCATGTAACTTAAATGGTAAAATGCCTGCCTAACAAGTACAAAGCCCTTACTTAGCTCACACTCTCAAACCCTAGTACCACACATACACACACACACACACACACACACACACAGAAATTAACATCTCACGGATTCAGCTTTGATCAGACTGTGAGATGGAAGCATACACTCAGAAAAATCAATAAACATATTACATTAATAAAGTTACATTACTTATACAATTTTGATAAAAAGCCATTTCTTATAATTTATAAATTAATGCTGATATTTATATGTCACTATCAACTCCATTTTGCTAATAAGTAATAAAATTTCTTCACCAAAATTAAAAAGGTCATTTACTACTTAAAAAAATACTATCTGTAACACTTTTAAATATAGATGAAGCTAGGGGAACTAATTGTTAAATGTCTCACCACAAGCAGAAGCAAGGAGTGAAGAAATCACTAAATCTCATGCCTCCTATAAAGCCTCGTAGCAAGTATTTGGTAAATCCTCATCATGAATCATTGAGAAGGAGAAATTCTGCTCCTTAACTTCTTTGTATGGAGATGCCTTTATTGCATACATTTAACTATTTTAAAAGCAAATAGGCTTGAGTAGAGATTTAGGGAATGCAAAAAAAATTGAAAATATTTTCTTGCTCAGTTCAAGGATGGATTCTAGTAGGGGTTGATGTCACCTCAAGAATTTTTCTGATTCTGGGTTAAGTTTAAACTGGTATCTAGGCAGGTCCAAAGTAGTTAATACTTTTTTAAAGCTGAATTAGCTATTTTTAAGTTACTATGTCCCTTAGACCAGGATTATTAGGAAGGAAGAAGCATGGCCTTAAAAACTGTCAGCGTATCAGACCTCCTTGCCCCATGACTACCAGAACAAAGAAGAAAAACTAGAAATATCCCTAGAAACCAGTGGTATACAGTATATATATATATATATACACACACACACACACACACATGATGAGATAGTGTGAGTCTTGACATAGAGTTCAACATTAACTATTTTTTTAAATAAGGAAATTGAAAGTAAACAAATAACCATGAATGAAAGTAACAGAAGCACTCCATCAGGAGAAAGGCCTAAAGAGGAGTCCTCATTAACTTTTAACACAGAAAACTCTGGATGTTATTCATTGATCTTTTTCTCTTTTGTCTCATAAGAGATAGATCACATAGAGGGAGCCAATAAAAAGGGTATCAGTATTTTCTTAGGGCTCTTTCATTTAATTAAAGAGAAACTGTTGTATAGCTAGCTTATACCACTTGAGAATTTAAAATGATACCCTGTCTCCCTCCCTTTTTTCTTCCCTCAAATGTTCCTCTTGAGCCCTACCTCCCATCCCGCTTTTCTGCTTAGTACTTACAGGTAGTCTTGGAGATGTTTTCCTGGACTGTCTTCAAACCCAAATGCTCAGATCTCAGTCTCTTTAGGAGCTAGGATTATAGGTATGAGTCACTTGCTCCAGACTTAAATGACTACCATTTCCAAAAAGTGTGTTGTGTATTGTGTTATAAGACTATGTGTAGCCTTCTTTCTTATGTTTAATCATCAGAGCTGGATTTAGTGCTGAGAAGGAAATACATCCTTGCTCTTTTAGTGCAATTTGATGTAAATTATATAACTTAGATTCTCAAATAGACTTAGGAGAAAAATATGGAGGGGAGGGAAAAAAGGGAGGCAAAAGGGAAAAGGATGGGAAGGAGCATGAAATGAACTTCCTTTCAGGAGCATATTAGTAGATATTTACAGATAATATTATATTTTAACTATAAAAACTTCAAAGATTAATTTGGTACATAGTATTTCTTTGAAGTTCAAAGAATACCCCACAAATATATAAAAAATTAATTGAATACTATTGCAGATTCTCAAAGTTAAAAATAAGAATCTACAATTATATGTGTAATTTAGAAAAGTTTAGTAAAATGAATTCTAAATTATCTGTTGATTTTTCAAATAAGAATTGCGTTATGGCAATATGAGAATATTTAATCTTAAATATCCATGCAGAAATGGACTTAAGCATAGTTTATGATGAGTAAACATTAATTTTTGAATGCAAAGTGGAGTCTTAGGGCAAACATGATTATTGAAACATAATAGAATTGAAAAATAAGAGCTCTTCAGATGAAAAGCCTGTTCTCATTCACAGAAGCATTGTTCATGAGAGCCCAAACAACCCAGCTATCTCTTGATGGATACATGGATAGTCAAAGCATTTTATACACATATAAGGGAACATTTGCAGCTTTAAATAGGAAGGAAAGGCTGTAATAATGCTATAGTGTAGATGAAGCTTGAGGTCATGATGATAATTTAACTAAACTAGTCACAAAAACACAAATGTTATTATATATGGCTTCAGTGGTCAAACTTGTGGAACCAGAAGACAAAATGATAGTTACCAGGTACTGGGAAAGAGGAAAAGGGAAGAGATCATTTCAGATTTGTAAAATTAAAAAGTTCTGGAGTTCTAGTCACGATAGTGTGAACATGAATGAACTGCATATATATATAAATCACTGAGATGATACATTTCATGTTTGGCTTTATCACAAATTAAAAATTCCTATAAATTTAAATATTCTTCTAGTTTGGGAAGTTACTCTGATTTGGTTTTGAATTGAACATGTTATATGAATCAAAATTTTCTATACATATTTTCTTATATAAACCTATTTAGGTGTTGGTAACTTTTGCTTACAATCCCAACTATGGAGAAAACTGAGGTCCAGAGGATTGCAATTTGAGGCCAGCACAGGGAGAAACAGACTCCACCTCCAAAAATAACTAGCAAGAAAGCAGGGCTGGAGGTATGACTCAAGTGGCAGAGTGTCAGCCAAATAGAGGCCCTGAGTTGAAACTTTACGTCCCTCAAAAGCAAAAATAATAATGATAATAATAATAATTGACTTATTTGCTAGAATAAGAAATATTATAGTAACTTTTCAGTTACTTAAAAACCATGCTAATGTTAACATTAAGTCATGTTTCACAAAGTGTTAATTTTTAATATTTTTCCTATTGGAAAAATAGAGCAAAATGATTTATCTGTTATCATTAGAAATTGAAGTGTCCTACCAAATTAATTATACTTAATACAAATTATCAGATTATAGGAAAATACATGATCATTAAGATATTGTCCTAAAAGGTTTTCAATGTTACTTATTTGAAAAATAATAATATTGGTTGATGACTTTTACATGTGATTTTACTTATTCCCCTTCACATTAAGATCATGATTTTTGCATCATATATAGACTATGTATAAAGTACAATTAAAATATTTTCCTCTTGTCAGACCATTCCATTCATTAAAAATAACAAGATCGTATGTTACTATAAATGCCCCTTCAAGAGTATCTTCCATTCACTTTAACTGATCTTTTCCTGTTTTGTATTAGTAGAAATAAATACAACATAACAATGACTCAGGGAATGGTTATTAACCCAGGGCTTTTCTGTGTGCCTTGCAACCTCACTCTGGACTTGTATCATCATTCATATATCAATACCTGCAATACATTATGTATAAATCTCAAGTGGCACATTTGAATATTCAGTTTCTTCTTTTTTCTGTTTTCCCACTGAGAGTTTTGAGCTATTGAAGATACACAGGTACATGCACACATAATTTCTATCAAACCCATGTGCATCTCCCTATACTCTGTTCTTTTATTTAGCTTCTCTGCAAAACAACACTGATCTATACTGTGACTTACCAACAACCTTAATCTACCAGACAAGTTTTTTGTTGTTGTTGTTGTCAATATGTTTGTTGTTACATGTCAAGATAATGGTATATAATAAACCATTTCATATAAAAGGAATGAATTCATATGGAATTATAAAAGACCCCAAATAGCAAAAAAAAATCCTTAGCAGGAAGAACAGTGATGGAGGAATATCAATACCAAATGTCAAACTCTATTACAAAGCAGTAGTAATAAAAACAGCTTGGCGCTGGCATAAGAACAGGCCTGAGGACCAATGGAATAGAACTGAAGACCTAGAAATGATTCTACAGATCTATGACCACCTAATATTTGATAAGGGACCCCCCCCAAAAATAAAAAAAAAACAGGATGGGAGAAAGTCAGCCTCTTCAACAAATGGTGTTGGCAGAATTGATTATACATTGAAAACTGAAGTTAGATCCTTATATATCATCTTGCACCAGAATCAACTCCAAATGGATCAAAGACCTTGAGGTAACAGCAGATACCCTGAAAATATTGTAGGAAGGAACAGGGGAAACACTAGAGATCCTTGGCACAGGTCAAAACTTTCTTAAAGACCTAGAAACACAAGAAACAAACACAACAAAGAAAGGTTGGATAAATGGGGTTTTATTAAACTTCAGAGTTTCTGCATGGCAACGGACATAGCTAGCAAGATAAATAGAAAGCTCACAGATTGGGAGACGATCTTCACTAGTAATACCACAGACAAGGGCCTCATATTTTAGATATACTTAGAGCTCAAAAAATTAAATCCCCCTAAATCAAATCCTCAAAGAAACAACCACCCCATTAACACGTGGGCTAAAGACTTAAAGAGAGACTTGTCTGACAAGGAAATAAGAATGGCCAGTAGACACATGAAGAAATGCTCAACATCTCTGGCCATAAAAGAAATGCAAAAAAAACAACATTTAGATGCCACCTTACCCAGTTATAATGGCCATTATCAAGAACTCTAATAACAACAGGTGCTGGAGGGGATGTGCCCAAAAGGGAATGCTACTGCACAGTTGGTGTGAGTATAAACTTGTTCAACCACTCTGGAAAGCAGTATGTAGGTTCCTCAAAACACTAAACATAGAGCCTCAACTATGACCAAATGACCACAAACAAGACCAAACTAAAGCTACCAGCACAAACATGTTTATTGCAGCACTACTTACCCTAGCTATGATATGGAACCGATCCAGATGTCCCTCAGTAAAGGAATGGATCAAGAAGATGTGCTATATATACAAAATGGAGTTCTATGCTTCCATCAGAAAGAATGATATTGCCCCATTTGTTAGGAAATTATATTAAGTAAAGCAAGCCAGGACCAAAGAAATATAGGTTTCATGGTTTTCCTCATTTGTAACAACTAGAATATGTCTATGGTATTCTTAGCAGGGAATCATGATAGACCAATTGCTAAGTGCATATTACCATATTTAAGGAAGAGTACCAAAATGTACTCCAAGAATTGGAAGTAAGAAGTTCTTATTATGTCATGGATGCAGTTATTTATATATATATATTTTTTCTGTACCCTTTTTGTCTTATATCTAAGCTTATCTCATCCATGGAAGGGAAAGGAAATCACTGAAACAGCAGGACAAAAGGTGAACTAATGCAACAATGATACTCACTAAATATTATGTTGGAAATGAACTTTACAACTTGGAGGATAGGAGAGTTGGGAATGGTAAGCTGGAGAAAAGTGATGGAGGGGACTAACAGTGTTTAAAAGGAAATGAACTCATTACTTATGTAGCTGTAACCCCACCCCCAGTTCAACACCTTTGCAATAAATTTTTTAAAAATTCAAAGTTTATAGGCAAGCAATCTTAAAGATAAGGCACTCGCTGTGTCTCATATTCTATAAGACTGAGAACCACTGGGATCTGTTGTAGTCTTGCACTTTCTCCTGGGACTTACTACGTAGAATAGGCATGTCCTTGTCATGGGAGAACAGACACAAGAAAGCAAGTGGAAATGATCAGAAAATGGCAGCCACCAATGCTGGCTTTTTCTTTGTACTAAAATGAGTTGTCACTTGACAAATAAAGTAAGTTGTGGAAAATGCAAAGTTGAAAAGTTGTGGACCTATGGATACAGAGGTAGTTAAAGAATTGGGACCAATAATACAGTTTGCCATAGTAATCTTATGTACCTCGGTAGAACATGGGTACTATAGACCCTTGGCTTCTTTCTGAAATACTCTCAATATAAATTCCAAACATTCCCTTTATTGGCTTCCCATATCTTCAGCCTACTTTGCTGGTCAGGCTTCTTGACATTCAGATAGAATCCTTTAAGACCTAATACCACCATCTCCCTCTCTTTAGTAAAGTTTCCTTACTTGATCTCATCTATTTTTATGAAATAAAGATGAATTCACATGTTTAAATTTCTCCTCTGGGTTTCAAAGCCATCTATCTATCAGCATACTTTAGAGTTCTCTCAAGATGTCTAACGATACTTCAGAATCTACCTTTTGAAGCATTGCTTCTAATCCTAAACTTCTAACCCTAAACTTCATCAATGTTTACTAGCTAGGTGAATTGTAAAAACATCTATTGAGTTATAGAATCCAATAAATAAGTCTTCCTTGAAACTATCCTTTCATCCTAAAACTCTATTAATGTGATTGCCTAAAGGACTCTGGAATCACCTGTTTCTACCACATGGTTGTTGTGTTTTGCCCTTACTCCATCCTGTTCCATACTAGATATATCCCTTACACTTTTCAAAAAAACATGTGTTGAGAGAATGATTTTCTAAGTTATCTGGAATTTAAGCCAGGAAGTAAAAAACAAGAAATGAGGGAAAAAGGGAAAAGGCACCATATGAATATTTTATTAAATTTATCTCTCTAAGCAATGGCAGTTTGATTTGTGCAGGACCTCTGGAAATTTTATTGGTATACATAATTATATGCTTAAAAATGAGTAGCTAGTCACATGGATCTCCATTTGGTGGGGGCCGCAGTAATGTGTGTTTATCCCCTCTGTATTTCAGGGTCATGCTTGTCCACATCACAAGATATCCAATGAAGATCTTGTGAAACCCTACCTGTTTTCTAGATCCCACCTCATTTATGGGGCAGAGAATCCCTGGGTCTAAATGAAGCAGGTTCTTCTCAACTTCCCAACAAGACCTGCCTCTATTCTGCACCAACAATCTTCTTTGTAATACTGATCATAAGGAAATTGCATTTTGCCAGGTGACTCTTGGCATTATTTGATGCACATCTTTCTACTCAGTAGACTGTAAAATTGAGAAGACTAAGATTCATGCCTGCTTTTGATCTTCATTGTTTACCAGCATGAAATCAAGAACCTAGTATATAAACCATACTCTAATTTTCAATGAATGTATATATATATATATATATAGATATATACATATGCATATAAGTAAATTTATGAAGAGAAACTTGGAATTGACAGCACTTACATAGATTACTGTCAATAGCAATAAAAGATATTTTGAAATAACATTTCTCATTCTGGCTTGCAAATTGCTTGCTTCTAGTTCTCAGGTATTCAGATACTACTAGAAGCATTCTATTAAAGAAAGTCATATAGATAAGAAAAATGTAACTCTTATTTTACATAATTCATAAAGATAAGAGAACAACCAGGAAGCTATCAGTCTTCAGTACCTGATTTCTATATTATCATGTTCTATTTTATGTGATCCTGTATTCAACAAATGTGGAGATTACATGGTGCCCTTGGTGAACAGGTTGGACACTAGAGAAGGACATTATGGATATTGACATTATCTCTACTTTCACAGAGAATGAAAATATATCTTTGATAAGATCTACACAGACCCATTATATACTGAATAATTTTATAAAGTTTTGTGGAAGAAAAGGCAGAGTAATTTGCTCCTAATTCAGCCTAGATCTCAGCCTGTGAGATATTAATTGTGATGAAAGGATGATTAAAATAGTAAGTAGATTCAATGGTAGTTGCATCTGTGTCAATTAGTGGTTTCTACTCATTAGTGGTTGCTTACACTCAGTTACTCTCATTGGAGAATGCAGATAATAGGTTATTGAATGAGCACAGGCTGTCTCTTTTTATCTAGTAGTTGTTAGAGTTATGAATAATGCTGCAAGTTAAAAGGACATATAATCCAATAAACTGAAAACTGTGAGGTTTCCCCAACTCTTCCTCATCCCACCAACACTGTTAAATACATTGAAATGAGAGAACATCTCCCTTCCTAGGATCAGCAAACTCCTGCATGTGAGATATTTTTTGTTAAATCATTTTTTTTTCCCCAAGGAACGCCAAGAGTTTGGTTGAGTGCCATAAACTTGAAGATCATACATTTGCTGAGATGAATGCTCGAAAAATTACTTGCACTTTGTTTTTCATTTTTTTTTTTAAAAATGCAGGCAAATGTGCTGTGAAGGTACTTTAAAGGTCTGTCCAATGACCCTAGAAATGGCTTATCAGAAGCAAAAGCAATGTCAGCTTTGTTATGAAGGAATCTTGGCTTCTTGTCAGCTGACAGTTGCTAAACAATGAAAGCACAGATTCTGCCTTGGTGGGGTGACAGCCTAGGATTCATCATATAATCTATGTATAAGGTCATTCTTCAAAATTAGGACATGTGAAGTAATGAGAGTAATATGTCCTGGTGCCAAAATTCTATTAAAGTAGGAAAGCTTATTTTCTGCTCTTGGCTTCTCTGGCCATTGGGCTATTTCAAATTAAAGCTTTGTTATCACCCGTCCAACTTTGGGCCCTTTCAGATGAGGTCACTTTAGACATGTTATCACTACAGTTCTGGGCTATTTCTAATGAGATCACCTTTGCTCAGCATTCCTCCTATAGGGAATTTTGTATGAGATTACCCATTGTGTACATTTTAGCATCTGATATTCAAGGATGACAAACATGTAGTTTTAAGTGGGATACAAGTTAACTAAAGACTTCTCATATATGTGCTCACAGCTATAAAATGGCCTGATAATTGCTGCTGGACATTTAGTAAATTCAGTGACTTTATGGTCTCATGAACTAGGGAAAAAAGACTTATTTTTTTTTCAAGGATTGGCTAAGTTGCTTCTAAAAGGTTAAAATTAGTACAAGTTGTGCTATATGAACATAATTGCTAAAGTAAAACTGAAAAAATGAAAAATGAACTTGTAATATTGTAGAATATTCATTTAAATATTCTTTGTATTTTCCTATGTTTGCTTTTGGAGTAAAAGATAGTTCAAAGAATCACAGAGACTTTATGAACTAACATGCTTGTAATTAAGAATTAAACATTCCATCAATAGGAAGAGCTTTGAAAAATTCAAATTGTCCATTTTCTACACAGACATATTGTTATACTCAACTTAGAGTAATCTCAGTTTACAAAAAAAATCAAATATCTTTCAAAAATGACTTCTTAAAACTTTCCAGCCTCCTAAGTCATTAAGGAAGGCTTAATTTCATTAATTCATTCTGTTGTCTAAATGCTTTGTCCATATTCTTGCCACACGCTTGAAGTCCTGTGACTGCCCTATTTCTGCAATTTTGATGTCATGAGACAATAGTTCACATGTTTTTAACTTCATTAAAACATTTCTAGCAAATACAAGTGCACAAAAGTACATTGTTTTCCTCTTTTTATCTTCTTCCTTCCTCTCTATCTCCACATGCCTCCATCTCTTGTGGGCCCACAGTTTGCTTCTTCCTCTAATAAACTCTTTCTGCCTGAAAAAAAGAGTACATTGTTTAGATTCTGGATCTTCAAATTATTATACAGTTATACCCTGTGTGTGTGTGTGTGTGTGTGTGTGTGTGTGTGTATTTGAGGGAGAGATAACTATACAGATTCAGATATCTAAAAGAATAAAGCAAAAAGGAGCTGGTTGCTGGGGGAGTTGCTTGATAAGCTTAGGCCATGAGTTCAAACACAAGCATCACCTAAATATAAAACCCTTAATTTATTTCATTATTCTTCAGAAAATTCAAGTTCAGAAAGAAAACAATCACTCTTAGATAAATAGAAGATTTAAAACAATAATATTCTGAAACTTAAGTAGATATTTAGAGAAATAAATTCCATTTAGGTTCAACATATTACTAAGTGTGAGTTTGGATAGCAATGTCATTTCCTCCCATAGACAACACATTAAAATAAATCCAGCATGACTTTTCAAAGGTAGTATATAAATGCTGATGATGATATTAGATCTGTTTAAGTGAGAAAAATTAACACAGGCAAGTTTAATTTTATAGCTAGTTTTCTTTACGTGTTTGACTTTAGCCAGCTGATCACTTACTCTGCTGAAATCATTGAGCATTACCTGTCATTTCACAAGTGTTTGTAGCATCATGATGCATTTTGGGATATTTCCAACACTTACTGTGGAAAGCAGAAGTAATCTATATTGATGGTTTAATGTGAACTCTGTACCCAAAATACTTCCCAGTGCCTCATTGATTAGTGAAGCATGCAGTAACTGATTTCCCTGGCCACACTAAGAAGTTTGATGCAAGGATGTGAATTTAGTGATGCTCAGAACATTTCAAAACATAAACGCAGACTGAACATTTGTGAGATATTGAAAGACAACTAGTCTGTATTTATCGTAGATGCTCTGAAACAGTGAGCAAATCCATCAGGAGTTCTGTTTTCCAGACATTAGTTTCATTGCCTGCCCTGAAGCTGGATTTTATTTAAATAGCCTCTAGAATATTGCCATCTATTTATGGGGGAAAAAAGCGGAGTCCCAGCATTCTGGATGCCATCTTTAGGATTTTTCTGAGACTATCACTATAAATACAGAGAAAAAAAATGTTTTAAATTCAGTATTGAAAATAGTTGTTCTCATTCTTAGATTATATTATGGTCATTTTTACTTTTTGAAATGATTACTTTCCCCTGGCTTCTAGAACTTTTTAAGAATCAAATCTAGGGACCCTCTTTAAAATTGCACTATTTTATATAATGTATCTGTGTATAAATCTACTCTCTCTATTTTCTCCTTCTCTTTGTTCATAGTTAATTCATTGTATCTTATTTAATTATAATCTTTCTGTTAATCTGACTTGAGTACTTCCTTTGAGGTGAAGTCATCAGTTATTCATTAATTACTTTCTGTTTTATTGTCATTTTATTTATTATCAGTAGAACTGGAGAATTTAGAAAGTATTTTTCCTATACTGTTCCTATGCACATCAAAACTAGTCTTTGGGTAGATCTTCATATGCTTATCTACCTTATATTTGAGTTATTTTTCCTAAAGAAATTCAATATAAGGAACTCTTGTTTTTTAAAGACAAAAGAAGAGGGGCTGGGAAGGTAGATCAGTGGTAGAGCACATGCCTTGCATGCCAGAGGCCCTGGGTTCGATTCCTCAGCACCACATAAGCAAAAAGAAAAAAGCCGGAAGTGGTGCTGTGGCTCAAGTGGTAGAGTAGTGCTAGCCTTGAGCTGAAGAGCTCAGGGACAGCGCCCAGGCCCAGAGTTCAGGCCCCATGACCGGACCCAAAAAAACAAAAAAAACAAAAAAACAAACAGACAAAAGAAGAATATTTGACAGCACAACTAATCTAGTGCAAAAATTAATCCCAGAAAGGATATCCCTCATGTTTAGGTATTCCATGTTGTCATTTGCATGATAATATTATCATATGCTTTATATTCGCTTTTAGGCAGTTTCCAACATACAAAGAGATTCTTCGTATACCCTGTAGCACAAATTAGTCATTTAGAGTGGAGAATTCATTTTTATGAACAATTCAAGTTTCTAAGTGGGGGTTAGAATCTTAAATTGCTCATAAAATGTGTTTTCCATGTTGAATAAAGGAATAATATCGTCAATAAGAAATTATAGACATTATAATTGTACATCTTAAAACAGAAAGAAAGAATAAGAATGACTTTATTTTAATTTATAAGACTGTCAGATGTAGTATAATTAGGAGATTATGATGTAGACATACAAGGTCTAGTGGATTCTAGAGAGAATTTTGGATATATTTAAAGGGGATAGAATTTATCATGCTGTGTAGCTTCACCTGATGACATATGCATTTCCCTTCATTTTGTAAATGTTTTCTTAATGATAAGTACTGTTGTGTTTAACCAAGCAGGACTAAGTTCCCTTTGGACTTTATCATGGAATGAATAACACAGAGCCAAAAAGGGAAAGACAGAATAAGTAGATTGACATTCCTGAGATCAGTTGCTGATGGCTAATGAGGGGAAATGTGGAAGGCATGAGGTTTTCTGAGATGGCACATGTAGAGCCATAAAGTGTTAAAACCTTGAGATGTGTGAGGGTCATGTACTGTACTAAACTCTAAAAGGGGAACACGGATGTTGGGATGTTATATCAAACATTCAAGTTGGGTAGTATGGGGTAGTATAGGAGCCTAAGAGGATGACATTTTATTTCATGGTGTTAGCAAACTGGATTTTTGCAGCCCTGGACATGCTTATACTTTTGAAATTGTAGCCTGATTTCTCTGGAGATGTCTGATAGCGCAGGCATATAGAAATAATTCATTTTTATTTTTTGTCAAAATCTGAGCCTGAGGCCAAGAGCATGGTAAATAATTAATTCATGTAAGTTTTTATGCTTTTTGAGGTGTTTAATATAATTTTAGAAGTTCTTCATATTTGTTGCTTGCTTTTACTGAACATAGCTCTCCAAATGGTACCTTTTTTTTTTTTTTTGGTGCCTCTCTTGAGGCTTAAACTCAGGGCCTTGCCACTGTCCTGAGCTTTGGGTTTTTTGTTTTTGTTTTCTCCTTAAGGCTAGCTCTTTACCACTTGAGCCTCAGTTCCACTTCTAGCTTTTTGGTGGTTAATTGGAGATAACCATCTCAGAGACTTTTCTGATCTGGCTGGCTTTGAACTGTGATCCTCAGATCTCAACCTCCTGTATATCTAGGATTACAGACATGAACCACCAGTGTCAGATATAAGTTACTTTTTACAATAAAAGACAGGATGGAATACCCCTATTCCTCAGTACCAGTTCCATTTAGGACTTCATTTCCTAACATAGATCCTCTGTCAGGCCTGGTCATTCTCTCTTTTCATATAGGTCTCCTTTTTGTGCCTTCTTCTGCGTGTTCTGTTCCTTCTGCAAAATGGATATATGTTCTTTAATTGTCTCTCCCTCCTTGAATATTCTGTTCCTTTCTTCTTTTTACAACCACCAGTTATAACTCACAATTTCTATTATCATCATTATTTGCTACCAATTTACAATCTCAACTTTTCAAAACTGAGCTCTGTTTCTTTAACGCCACTGAAACTGTTAGTATTGAAGTAACCAAAGATATCCTTTGTGCAGAATTTCACAGACTTCTCTATGTTATTCTCTTGAATTCTTTTGCAGTTCTGAGGCTGTTAACTGCCCTCTTTTTGTTTCTCTGACATCTCCTCATCTCATATCTTCATCTATTGAAATGCTAGCTTTTCAAGTTCCATCTCAGATGCTTCCTTCTAGCTGGGACCTTTCCTGACTTTCCCTAGGTGCCCAAAGAACATTTTGTCTTCACCTATTTGGGAAAGTTGATTCATTCTTTTTGATGTGGAGCTTTGGGTGCTGTTAGGATTTTTCCGTTGGTTCTTGAGGACGGGGTTCTTCACAATAGGAAATGGTATTACATATCCGTGAAAGCCATTCAGCTGGCAAATTCTACAGAGAACATTTGCTGGAGCCTGGCTTTGTTTTGAATGAAATCTGTGGAAATCTTCCCACTGCTTTATATCATCAGCATTCTATATGTTGGATAGGAAAGTTGATAATTGCCCAAGTCATACCAGGGCTGGTGACTGTGCTGCACTTATAATGAACGCTCTGCATTTTATATATTTATTGTAGTGCATTTGCTGCCCCTGCCACTTTCTATTTTAATTGTGGTCTTTATTATGAAATGACTGTTTTAACCCATTAGCGTGCTGAATCATGGCATGTGTTTTGTAGTCCTGGGATGTTTATTCTTTGTTTTTTCAGGCTAACAATCTAAAATGCAGTTTCTACTTGCTAGATTCGTTGAGCAGCTTATTTTGAAAACATAATAGTTGCTCCTGGGACTAAAGTGAGCATCTGTAGTCTCCACACACATATCTAGATTTCTTTGTAATTTACGAGAACTTGGGCTACTATGTATGAAAGAAATTTTGTCATCAGTGAAGACAAATCTGCATACACTTAGGTGTTTTGTCATTATTAAATTGTTGCATCTAGAGTCACTACCATAAGGCCCCAAATCCTTTTCCATAGTAGTTAGATCTGTAAGACAACCCTGAATATGATTCTTCCCCTCGTAATGGGATTTGAAAATTGCCTTATACCACTCAGCTTGCTTGCTTGGCTAGTGCTTCATGACTTGAACACACCTCTGCAGTCAAGCTTTTTGCTGGTTATTTGGGAGAATGAGTCTCATGGAATTTTATGCCTGGGCTGGCTCTGAAGCATGATTTTATGAATCTCAACATCCTGAGAATCAAGGATTACAGGCATGAGCCACTGGCATCCCAGATGAACCTTGCTAGGAAATGTAATGTGAGATCTAGTCTCTCTTCTTTTAGAGCCTGAGACAGTCTACTCAGCCTCCTACTGATAAGACTGCTCACTTTCTTGCCTGGGGCAAGATTAACTCTACAAAGTATCTGCAGGTTTTACTGAGATTGACAGTCATGTCCTTGCCTCTCAAAGCCTGTGCTACACTTTTTTTTTCAAAATTTTTATTGTGATTAAGTGGTTACATAATTCCTCAAATTTCACAGTATTGTGGGATAGTGATGCTTCGTTAAAGTCACAAACACATTCTAACTTTCATGGGGCCAATTGGCTATCATGGTCTATAACATTTATGAGTTCTATGAGCTCATTTATTTCTTCCACATTGGGTAATAGGTACATTTCTTTTGTTTTGCATAGCATCAACTGTTCCCTCTTTCCCACTTGTTCCCTCCCTACCATGGCATTGAGTTGCTTAGTTCATTTTGGTCAATGTCCAGTACAGCTGATGGGTCCCGCTGTTGTATGTTTTTCCCTGATTCCCTCTATTTCTGTGTCGTCCTCCTGGTTTCCCTCCGGTGTGCACATATATACCATATATGTGATCAGCAGCATGGGGTTATTTAGTAGTGATTCAACCAGATGAGTGGAAGTCCTTAAGTTTCTTAAGTCTTGTTAATTTTGTTGTATCACCTTACATTTTGGATTTAACATCCACTTACCAGAGATACCATGTGCCGTTTGTCTCTTTGCTCTTGGCTTACCTCGCTCAACATGATTTCTTCTAGCTCCATCCATTTCCCTGCAAATGCCATTATTTTGTCCTTTCTAATGGCTGCATAATATTCCATTGTATATAGATACCACAATTTTTGGATCCATTCATCTGTGGTGGGACATCTGGGTTGTTTCCATATCCTGGCTATTGTGAACAGTACTGAAATAAACATGGAGGAGCATGTGTCCTTGTATACTGTTGTTCAGGATAGATCTGTGCTACACTTTTAGCACCATCTTCAATGGAATCATCAGGTAGCACATTAGGAATTCCTTCCTCTTGAACGTATCTCCTCTCAAGTGTCTATACAAGTTTAGAAGAGATTCACCTAAGACTGAAGTCATGGTATTTCTTCACAGAGTGACAGATTCTTCTTTCTTGGCTCCCTTAGAATAGATACAATCTAGTAGCACTAAGTGACTGCGGGGGGTGGGGGAGGTGGAGAAATTACCAAATCAAGAATAAACAAAAATTTTACCTAGCTTGGGGTCTTGTCTCTTGATCATAGGACTGAGTTCTTTCACTAGGAACTTGTTCCCTGGCTGGCTACTGAAAGTCAGCTCTGAAGGAAACCCTGTTCATGCATTGCCTGTGTTCATGTGGAACTTGTCCTGTCAAAGGACAGACAGGTAAACAAAACTCAGAACAATGTCACAAGTGCAGTTAAAATAGAAAAAAGAAAACAGCCCAGAGAAAGGATGAAATTAAGCTTCATAGGCTAGGTTTATGATAAAATAGATTGACCCTAGAAAGAGATGTAAAGAAATGAACAAAAGCACAGGAAAAGAAGGAATGTTCATACAGCTTTTATTTAATTTCAAACTTATTTTAAAATTTAAACACTAGGACAGGCATCAGTGGCTCATGCCTGTAATCCTAGCTACTCATGGACTAAGATCTGAAAATCTCAGTGCAAAGCCAGCCTGGCAGAAAAGTTCATAAAACTTCTATCTCCAGTTAACTGCTGATGGGAATCAATGTAGCTCCGATGGCCCACTGACTACCCTTCTCTGGGAACCCTTCCTAAAAATCTCCTCCCCGAAATCTTGTCCCTGTCCTTGAGTTATTCCTAGCGAAACTTCACCACCGACCTTATCTGTATGTGTGCTGTCTGCCACAGCTGCAAGGACATTATACAGTCTGCTGCAACTACAAAGACATTCCAAGAAACTCTCATTCCCTGATTACACTTAAAACCCCCATGTCCCCCCATTCCTTGTTTCTTCAACCGTGCTCTGTGTTGCATGGAATCCCTCTGCAGCAATGATTGAATCCTGCTCTGATCTTTTGAGGTCTCTGCCTTCTCTTTCTCCTTTTGTCTGCTTGCTCTTTCCCTAACAACAACCAAGAAACAGGAGGTAAAGTTGTAGCTCAAATGACTGAATTTCAGTCTTGAGCAAAAGAGCTAAGATACAGTGCCCAGGCTCTGAATTCAAGCCCCAGTACCAACCAAAACAAAACCAATGAAAACAAAAGACCTTCCAGGTCAATGGATGTGAATCTTGGAGAAAAGCCTTCAAAGCATGTTGAAGTTGGCATGACTGAGGCTTTGGAATTGTGAGGGAGTGTAGAAAAAGTTCCATGTATGTGTGGTTATAACCAGGTGGACTTTTGATCTTTTGGAATGCTATAGTATACAATTGTGGGAGAAAAAAACTTGGGCAAAGCATGGGAATGGTTGACCCCTCCCTCAGCAAGTAGGTTTTGGACTACCCCCATGAGAAGCAGTGAGTTTCTCAGGGAGGTCCACATTTGTCCTCATTTACACTAAAACAGCTCCAAGAATCTTGATGACCACAAGGTAATCATCGCTTTACCTCTTGAGTGAAACTGAACCCAGCAAATACTGCCTTGAATTTCCTAGGTCTGCCCTTGAATAGTTCTGAACTTGAGGATTCAAACTTTGTGTGTTTCTCCTTGAATATGTTCTATTGAGAGCTTTAATCTCACCTAGGAAGCTCATATACTTATTTATTTTAGCTCTGCTTTTTGATGTCAGGACCTGCCAGGATGTACTTCTGATAGTTAAGGAAGGTAGAAATATCTCAGTCTTGTCTGGATAGTAAGCTTTCTTTATTCACAGATTTATTACACATCATTTTGACCAAGCACAGCAAAGAAAATAAGAAACAAAAAGAAATTTCAAAAACAAAAACAATTAAATTCCCTTATGAATAACAGCTCAGCTGTGCAGAGAAATGCTCAGCCCCGTATCACCATCAGATGTGTTTAAATCTTGTGCATGACCTGCTCAAAATCTTTTGAGAGACCCAAGGGGTAAAATACTAGAGTTAGAATAGACTGTAAGCATCATTTTTAAAAATTTTTAAATCTATTTTAAGTCTTAAACTATAGAGAAATAACTCTTCAAATTCAAAATTCAAAGTAGTTATTTTTTTCAGGATGAAGAAAATTGCAAATTTGAGTCCATATGAGAACATTCATTGCTCCTTCCCATAGTCACAATTCTACCTGGGCTCCTAGAATCATGAATGTTTCAAAAGTCCACTCTGATAATCTTTAATCTACTATGCTGAAGGTGCGAAGTGCTCTAGATAATTGGAGAACTTTATGGATCTAGTTGACTGCCCCTCAGTCCACTGCACTTTGCTCTGTTACACACTGCCTCTTCAAACCCACATTAGATTCAAGATCACATACCTGACACCTGCTTCAGTGTTTTCCCTATATGCCTAATTTACCACAAAACTGATTATGATGTGGGGTATATTTACATGTATGTTTCAGTACACTCAAGAATATAATGACTACGGGTGTTTTCTCTCATGACAAGTCAATTCTGTATAAGGAAGGCTTGTACTCTTAACCGTTGAATATCTGACAGCCATTCTGTGCTTCAGAAAAGTACCTCTAAGTTTCTAATTCTGCCATGGTCTTTTTGTCTTGTCATTGTTTACACTGTATTGTACAGTTCTGCCCATTATTGTGTGAAAAAAATACAAGTCATAGTCCTGGAGTAACAAATAAAGTAAACATGTGGTCATAAAGGGCAAGCTTTATGGCAGCTCCAGAAAGAGAAAGAGGGTGAAGTCCAGAAAGCCGAGAAAGCAATTAGAGATTAGTGGAAATCCTTTGACATATGATACATACAACCCTCACTACATTCTGGAAGAGTTAGTAACTGTGTAGACAGGAACTGAAAATATAACCCTCCCTGAGGCATAGATCAAGGCCAGTAGATTCAGAGAGAAAAAGAAGAGTGTTTGTTGAGAATACCTATTCAGAAAGAGTACATTGCAAGAGCTTTATGTAGTATAGGTTAAATTAATGCTGTTTCAAGGAACTTGTTCTTTATCTAAGTGTCTTTATCAGTCCTGAAAAGATACAGCAATTAATGCAAAGGAAAGCATTTATGTGTATGTGTGTATGTGTGTGTGTGTGTGTGTGTGTGTGTATGTGTTGCCATGTATTCAGAATAATTTTCAGATCTATTGTGAGTACAGACTTAAACCTTTCTTACTAGATTACATACACATGATAGTTAAATGTTTCCCACTAAGTAACTGCTATAGTCACTAACTCTGTAACAGATAGTTGGTATGGTCAAAACTATCAAGGATTAGACCTAGCAAGAGACAATTGATTTGTTGTTGTTTAAGGAAAAACACTAGCTGAAATCAGTGTGGGTAAAAAAAAAAAGTGAAGAAAATTGAGAGGAGCATTATAAAGGCAAGTGAAGAAAAGATGTGCTATTAGACCTTTAGCTTGAAGTATTAGCAGTTGAGAGATGCTGTCAGTTTGCCTAAAGATACGACTTACAGAAAGGGTAGATTTGACTCTGATTCCACCATTGATTTTTCTTCCCTTCAGAACACATTCAATCTTACTGATGTCCAGTTTCTTCTTTGCTTAAATTGGAGTAACCATATCTGTCTGCCTACTAACCTCCTGAGTACCCCAATGGTATAGTATATATGAACATTTCCTACGTCTAGGACTGAAATTAGTTTGAATTTTTCTCCCAGTTTTAAGATGGACTATATAGAATTCAAAGTCCTAGCAGATAGAAACCTGGATGTGTGGGGTTGGAGTGGGTGGGTGGGGACATGGTAGAAGGAGTGATACTGAATAAAATCTACTATACATGTAAATTGTATGTTTGAATTGTTTTATATGACTAAAGATAACACAAAATAACATATAAATCTTTATTCTTCTAAGAGACTATTTGATTGAATGTCTCAGTGAGCAAACAGCCATAAACATCAGAAAAGTCCAGTGATAATAAATTTTTAACTAATATTCCTAAAAGAATACCTTGAATTTATGTTTTTAAAAACAGGAGATGTGCAGAAGCCAGTCTCTTTTAGGTTTTGAAATTCAAGAATAGAATAAAAGGATATATATTTTTTTCTTTTTTCTTTTTTTTTTGGTCCAGTCATGGGTCCTGAACTCTGGGCCTGGGCACTGTCCCTCAGCTCTTCAGCTCAAGGCTAGCACTCTATCACTTGAGCCACAGCGCCACTTCCGTTTTTTTTTTCTTTTTTGCTAATGTGGTGCTAAGGAATCGAACCCAGGGCCTCATGCATGCAAGGCAAGCACTCTACCACTGAGCCACCTTCCCAGCCCCAAAAACGATATTTGTGTTTGGGACTAGGATACAGGATTTAGGACAGGGTTCTTTTTTTTTTTTTTTCATTGTGAAAATACTATACAGAGGGGTTACAATTACATGGGCAAGATAATGAGTACATTTCTTATCAAGCATTGTTGCCTCCTCCTTTGTTTCCCCTTCCCATCCCTCCCAATACTCCTCCTTCTGCTCCCCGCCCCCGTTCCCCCACACACCAAAGTTGTAAAGTTGGTTTTCGACATAATGACTTGTACATCTCATTGTTGCAATGGTAGGTCAGAGTTCTTTATTGTTAATAATGAGACCTAAATCTCATTTTAGAAATGACCTCCTCTTAGAATATGACGTGGTACATGTATTGTAAAAAACGACCCCCTCCTATTATTTGGCATGATAATCACTAATGAGATTACAGAAAGAGATATGTATTGTGCTTTGTGTATGACCTGACATGCTCCTGTATTGAAAGTATTTGGGGAGATGGTAGAAACTTTAGGAGGGGGGGGGGGCTAATGGAATAAGCAGCTTATCCATGATCTCCACTATGTCTCTGCTTCCTGACAGCTATGAAATGAACACCTTCCTCCCTACCTACACCCACTGCCATGATATGAGCATCATCTTAGGTAGGCCTGAACTAATAGACAAAACTGTGAAACGATGGGCTGAAACAAATAATTCTCCACTTTAAATTGTTCTTGCAGATATTAAGGACAGCAACAGAAATTACACCACATACTTTTCCCCATTAGAAAGCTTCCCTCTTAGCTGAGCATGGTAGTTCATGTCAGTAATCATGGTCTGCAATCCCAAAACTAAAGGCTGAGGGTGCAGGATCTGTGTTCTAGGCCAGCCTAGACTACCTGGTGAATTCAAGGCTAGCTTCGGCTATAGAGTGAGACCCTGTCTCAAAAAAAACAAAAAACAAAAAACAAAACAACAAACAAACCCAAAACTGAAGGATGGAATTAAGGGCGAAAATGAAGGAAGAAAGAGAGAGAGGGAAGAAGGGAAAGATGCAAGAAGGAAAAAGGAAAATTGGACAAGCAAGCTTCTCAATTTAGTTGGAAAAGTGAATATGTCCCCTCCATATAGTCATCCTGCATGTACCATAAATATTACATGCCATCGGCTCGTTGCAGAAGCAGAGCTTTCCTTGAGATAGAAGATGGCTCCTGTGGAATATTTCCTACTAGCGTTATCTTCTTTTCCTTGCCTAGATATGATGTGGTTTTTCTTCTGCCTTGGAGAGAATTTTACACCGCACTTACTTTTGGCAAAACAGTTCCTATTTTAACATCTATTTGAAAGTATGAAAACATTTTTCTATTGTTGGGGGGTGAATTATTCATATGTTTTTCTTGCTTTAAATGAGAACTCCTTAAATAGCTGTCAGTTTTCAGTTTTTCTACTGGTGTTCCTGTCCTTGTACCATATCTGATGAAACTATTCATTAGATTTGAAGCTTTCAAAACAGTTGGTTCTGGGCCTATTTGACTTTTAGCTTTAAAATAGTTTTCTTTTTTCCTTCACCATTTTGAGGCAACCTTTTAGGCACATCTGGTTTGAAGTTATTTTCCAGAAGTCTGAAGAAACCTATTACAAGTAACTAAGAAGCAGCACAAGGGATAGCAATTTGATTGCATCTGTGCCTCGTATCAGAAACTTACCTTTATTGATTTCTAGAAACTCACCTCAAGCATATAAGAAGCAATCAGCATTGTCTAAGAAACTAGTTAAATGCCCGATATAAGGGTTACTTGAGGGAATTTTAAAAAATTGATGAGAACTAGTCTTTGTAAATGATGCTTTAAAATTATTGACCTGAAAATACCTTCATAGAATTCTAAAAATTTTTACAAACCTTTGAATGTCTCACCAAATTTAGGCAGTAGAATATATAATACAGGAAATGATATGGAAAGAGACACACCACAAAGATGATCCTTATTTGTCTCTGGATAGTGGACATGTTAGAAATATTTGTTTGCTTTTTATCTGTTCATTTCCTATATATTCTGTATTGGCTTAGTCCACAGTGAACATGCATTACTTATGTCATAAAGCCTAAGATAAATGATTGACAATAGAGGACCATAAGAGAGAGAACTACAATAGAAATTAGCTACCAGTGATTTATCCCAATTTTAGGTTATTTTTTTCAAGTTTGTAAAAAAGGAAAAATGAGTCTTAAAACACAAAATATAAAAACTGTGGCTCTTCTGCATATGTGTGCTCTAAGAGCTTCTTAAGCTCTTGAGGTTTCATAGTTTTGACTATTCTCTAATTTCTTCTATTTTTTACTCTAATTTTTTCATATGCTTGTTAAACCAATATAAGTAATGTTCACTTGTACACATTAGGTCTGTATTCACAAAATAATAGTTAAATGCATTATATGCTGACCATGTTCCAGATCTATTTTAAATATTTCACCTCGGTTTACTTTAATTCACATAATACTCCATGAGGCAGGTGCCACATTTTCTGTTTTAGATGAAGAAACTAAAGCCCAGTGAACCTATGTCTTTATTGGAAGTCATATAAATTCATAGTAAATCTGTGCTATGACTTAGGTAGGATGACTCAAGAGCCATACTGGTGTGTGTCACATTTGCTGTGCTGTGTTTTAGTATTAACCAAATGTGATGTGAGTGACGGCCAATTTCATGTGCCAATTTCATTAGGTTACAGGGTACCCAGGTATTTGACTAAATATTAACTCTGGTGTGTCTATATATGTTTTCAATGGTGATAGTATTTGTACTGGCTGGTTGAATGAAGCAGATTGAACTTGTAATATGAATGAGCCTGATCCCATGGATTAAAGAGACTGAAGGGAACAAAAATATGGAGAGAGAGAATGTACTGTCCTTGACTAATTGAACTGAACATCAATCTTCTGGACTAGGACTAGATTTACAACATTTTGCTCTCAAGTTCTCAAAATGATACCATAAACTTCTCTGAGTCTCCAGGATCAGAGACATCATAGAACTTGTCAACATCCACAATCATGTGAGACAATTCTTACTGGTTTTATTCTTGAGTATCCTAGAAAGAAATTTTTCCTATTGGTGTTTTGAATTCAGGGCCTCATATTTGCTAGGCAAGCATTCTATTTCTTTCAATCCATTAATATAGTTTTGATGAATAAAAATTCCCATTTGTAACAAAAAACAAACTTGAAACATCATGCTGTATTATTGGCTATGTAAGTTTAAAGTAGGTAAGGCATTTTTAATAGAAGCACCAAAACACCTTGAGAGTTTTATTTTCACAAATGACTTGTAATGAACTTTAGAAATTTGTTGGTAATTTTTTCTCTTCCTGTTAATAACTATGTGATATATTTTGTGTGAATGTCACAATATACTGTACTATAAAACATACCTCTTCTGTGATACTAATTCAATAATATTTGTTATTTTTGGGAGCATGCATATATCAGCTCTACATATACATACACACATACATATATACATATATGTAATTTGTACAGTGTAATAGCCTTTTATTTTCTATATGTACCACTTAAAATGTTAAAAATCTCACTGTGTTTTCAAAAGTTCAATTCATCGTCACCTTATATGATCTTTTAGGAAAGTTACCAAGGCATTTTAAGTTTATGCTTTTACAGCCTAATATTAAAATCAAAACAGTTGGAAGAGAAAACTAGGCTTAATAAAATATAATTGTGCTTGAAAGTTTAAAAACT
The DNA here is from genome assembly GCF_019054845.1 of Dipodomys spectabilis. NCBI lineage: Eukaryota > Metazoa > Chordata > Mammalia > Rodentia > Heteromyidae > Dipodomys > Dipodomys spectabilis. The sequence continues at coordinate 1,146,498 of NW_024871042.1, forward strand.
ACCTGACTTCCTAGAGAGATGTTCTTGCACTAGAATGTTTAGACTTTTGAAAAATCTTCATACTGATTTCTCTTTATACTCTTCTTTTACTTGTTTCTATTTCAATATCTTTTTATCTCAGACTCATTCCTTTCCCTTCTCTTTGCTTTCTTTTTATTTATCCTTTTTACTTTCTCTGATTCTTTTTAATCCTTACCAATACATTTATGATGAAAATAATGAAGGCAAATATATGGTTCTAAAGAGTTCTTAAAATAATACTTTTCATGAAAACCAATGAATACTATTTATTGAGAATAAAAAGAGAAAAAAAAGTCAAACTCCAAAAATGAGATAAAATGTATTTTTTTCAGTAAAAATTGCATTCCAGTTGCTGATGACAGAAAGATAACCAAAAATATATGTTTCAAATAGAATTTTTCTCATTCTGTAAAGTCTGAATTCAACCATTACTTTATCAACTCACTGATGTTATTTCCAAGATCAATGAGATTCTCTTGGTCTTTCTCCTCTAGTAGTGGCACATTGACAATTGAGGTAGGATGAAAGAAAACATATTTACCACGGTAGCAAACAGTCCTTGAAATACTATACAAGTTTCTGCTGATAGTTCATTGCCTTGCTACAGGGCCAATTCTAGCTGCATGGTAGACTGAGAAATATATTTTAGCTACTAAAGTTGCCAATTGAATAATAAATCAGAGGTCTCTTAATAGAAAAAGGAAAATAAACATCAAATAACTATCTAACAAGATTATTTCTGTGCAATAAATTACCCCAAAAGTAGTGGCTTGAAGCAAACAAACATTGATTATCTAATACTTATTTTCTTGAACCCTCTGGAAAACCTCTTTCCATTTGTTCATTACTACCCAATTCCTTGGATCCACACTCTGCTTCCAAGAATCTAAGTTTTAGACTCATGTGTAAGTGAGATCATGCATTTGTCTTTCTGCTACTTCATTTCATTTATGTCCAAATCCTCACAAATTGCAAAATTTCTTTCTAGATTTGGATAAATATTCAATCATATTGGCACACATATACATGATCACATTTTTCACATTTGCAAGTGGATACTTATTTCCATATGCTGGTGGTTGTAATTAATGTTTCAATAAACATGGATTTCATATTTAATTATTATATTTTATTGTTTTTGCATATGTGTATGTGTGTATAACTTCAGGATCATATAGTAGTTCTGTTTCTAATTTTTGGAGAAGGTCTTCATATTGTTTTCCATTAAAAGTGCCCTTATTTACATTTCTACTAACGGTGTACAAGTTAACCTTTTCTCCATACCCTAGCTAACACTTGTTATCTTTAATGTTTTGGTGAGAGACATACTAAGAGAAGTGAGTTGATATCTTAGTTTGGCTTTGATTTAAACATTATTAATAATAAGTACTTTCTTATCTGTTAGTCCTTGGTTTCTCTTTTGGGGAAAATACTCAGAACTTTGCCCATTTTAAAAATTAGATTATTTTCTTTTTATCTATTGAGGTTTACATATCTTAGAAATTAACCCCTTATATGATGTTTTCATTTGATGGTTGTTTGCTCTGTTGAGCAAAATCTATTTTTGTGGCTGATGTATCTAAACCCTTGTTGGATAAACCAATATCAAGTAGCTTTTGTTAGGTTTTTAAAAAGAGGTGGCCGAGTAAGAACTGCACCACGCACGTGGTATTCAGGTAAGGGGTAGGTTTATTCAGTGGACCTGCTGGGACCAGGCAAGGTTGGCACTCCACGCGGCTGGCAAAAGGAAAAGAGGGCGGTCTGGCCGCGGTTTAGGCCTTATATAGGGTAGGGGGTGGGGAAGGGTGTGTCCAGGTAAAGGGAAGTGGGATCAGGTGGGAGAAAGGTGTGGCCACATCAGGTTAAGATGTGACCTCAGCGGATGCGGATGTGACCTCTTCCAGGTATCCCAGTTGCCTAGGTAACGCAGGTACTGGGTGAGGTCTGTTCGCCGTCCAGGAATGGACCTTACAGCTTTTACCCTGTGCTATTACTTCTAGGATTTTTATGGCTTTATATCTTAAATAATATTTAAATCTCAATTTTGAGTTAATTTTTACATCATTTAAGAGAAAGGGTCCAATTTCATCCTTTTTGTGTGTGAGTGGGTATCTAGTATTTCCAGTACCATTTCTTGAAGAAACTTCTCCTTCCTTGATATGTATTATTGGCACTGTAGTCAATGATCTGTTGATCATATATGTGTCAATTATATCTGAGCCGTCTGTTCAGTTCCATTTGTCTATGTGACTATGTTTATGCTGGTAATACACTGTTTTCATTAGTAATATAGTTTGGAACAAGGCTGTGATACCTACAGATTTATATGTATTTAATACCTATGAAAAAGCAAAACATATTGCCAATATTGAACTAAGTGTTTTCCATATTATGTCATTTATTTTTATATTAAGTTTCTGATGCAGATAGTTTTCACATTTATTAGATTTAAAAAATAGACTTCGTAGCCAGGCGCCAATGGCTTACACCAGTAATCCTAGCTACTCCAGAGGCTGAGATCTGAGGCTCTTGATTCAAACAAAGCCAGCCCAGGCAGGAAAGTCAGTGGGACTCTTATCTCCAGTTAACCACCAGAAAACCAGAAGTGGCACTGTGGCTTAAGTGGTAGAGCGCTCTCTTTGAGCTGAAGAGCTGAGGGACAGCACCGAGACCCAGAGTTCAAGCCCTACAACTGAAAAAAACAAAACAGAACAAAATAGAAAAACAAAAATAGACTTAGTATGTAGTTTAGCTGGTGTTTGAACCTGTCTGTATTTAAAGACCATTTATATGAATATGTAGTAACTATATTCTTATTTGACACTACATAAAACTACACCAATTTGATGTTTAGTGCATGTATGAGATCCTGGGCTTAATTCTTAAAACACACACACACACACACACACACACACATACACACACACACACACACACAGAGGAATGTATGTATATATATATATATCTATATATATCTATATATATATATCACATATCTAGCATGGGACTTTATAAAACTTTACCAACTGAACATTTTTGTAGCTACTTGAGAGACAGAACATTGTCTCTCCTTACTACATTCCCCAAGGACATGTATTCTGGGTTAACAGATTGGTTTTATTCATTTTTAAAGTTAAATAAACACAACCATAGAGTTTGTTCATATTTATATCCCAGTCCTTTGAGTCAACATTATTCATATTTATATCCCAGTCCTTTGAGTCAACATTATTTCTGTGTCTTGTATATATCAGTGTTTTGTTTTTTATTGCCATTTGACATGCCATTGTGTAAATATACCAGTTTATTCATTTTCCTATTAGATAACATGAGTTTCTAGTTTGTACTTAAGAGAGATTCTATGTATATATATTTGTGTGCATGCCTTCTAATATAAAATGGATTATCTACCTACAGTTAACATTACTAGGCCATAGCCTGAATATGTTTAATATTTTCTCAAAAATGACTGTCAATTTATATTTCAACTAGCAATGTACTGGGTTATTTTGAATGATTAATGCCTGTTAAGAATTATTCTGTGTGTGTGTGTGTATGTGTGTATGTTTGTGTGTGTGTGTGTGTGTGTGTGTGTGTGTGTGTGTGTGCTGGCGTGTACTGGTTGCTCTTGGGGCTTGAACTCCCGGCCTGGACACTCTAGAGCATTTTTTGCTTAAGGCTAGCCCTCTACTACTTAAGCCACATTCCAACTCCAGTCTTATGGATTTTCCTACCCAGGCTGGTTTTGAACCACAATCCTCAGATCTCAGCCTCTTGAGTAGCTAGGATCACACGAACCACAGGCACCTTGCTTCCAGTGATTATTTTTACAATACCCAAAGGATGTTCCTTGTAGACACTAGACCTCATAAAGTAACTGAGAGCTGGACCATGCCCTGTGACCTGTATGAGACTGGAGAACTATGGGATATTGCATTTTTCACTTCAGTTAGATGGCTTTTTATATTTTCATGGTAGACTTTAGCAGCTGTTGATTTATTTTTCTAATGCTTTGTTGGAAACTGAGCAGGGTTTTAAAGCAGCCTGATTCATAGAGACCACACAAGTAAGAAGAGGCATATTAGATAACACAAATATGGGCTAGAGTGGTGCCAGAGAACAAAGAAGAAAAAACTAACCCATTAGGTAACTAGTAGACCCAGGCATGAAATTTAGTAATATGCTGTTTAAACATAAAAGGCTAAGGAAAACTTGTTTGAAATTGTAGAAGTGTCTGACAGCTAGTGTAAGGAATGTGTGACTTTTCACGCTGACATCTTCCTATAACCAAGAGCAGTTTGAATTTATCAGTCAATTTTAGCAAAGAAAAGAAAAGAGCATATAAGTTGAGATTTTGTGTTAATTCAAACCATCCACTAACCTCTGTATCTTGGGAAAAGTCATGGTAATGTTACAAAACAACAGGAGCAAATAAAAGTTCTGTACTGGAACGAGCAGCCACTGAGCTTCAGGTGTAGCAACACTTCTTTCCCTCTCTGTCCTAAAACCCTGATTTGTGTTTTTCACCATCATTGTTTCCCATAGATTGGTCCTGCAGATGCTGTGTAAGTTGTCCAAGTTGCTAAAGTTGGCAAATAGAGCTATTTGCAAATAGTTTATCTGACTCTTTATTTTGTCTTCTGTTGCCAGAAACAAATAAAAGATGGTTGGCCAGAAAACAAGGCAAACTATAAAAGTCTCTGGCAGACAGTTATAAATGTTCTTTATAACTCCTTCATTACATTCTGTTTGATAGGAGTCACTGATGACTATTTAGCTCTTTAACCTTTGGCTGTCTTAGGCAAATCATGCCTACATAAATCATGTCTTCATTGTCCTTCCACCTCCCTTTCTGTATCTATCTCTCCTTGTTTCAATTTTCTAATCCTTTCCTCTTTTATCTATTAGCTAAGACTACCTAGATGAAAAGTGAATGCAGCTAGGTGCCAGTGGCTCACGCCTGTAATCCTAGCTACTCAGGAGGCTGAGACCTGAGGATCACCATTCAAAGCCAGTCCAGGCAGGAAAGCCTGTGAGATTCTTATCTCTAATAAATCACTCAGAAAATCGTAAGTGGTGCAAGTGGCTCAAGTGGTAGAGCGCTAGCCATGAGCTGAAGAGCAGAGGGACAGTGCAGTGTTCAGGCCCAGAGTTCAAGCCCCACGACTGACCAAAAAAAAAAAAAAAAAAAGTGAATGCAGTGGCTCTCAGAAGGGTGGATAAAGTGTGGAATTTACGGCAGTTTGGGGGATGATCTGGATGCAGATGGTAAGATTTTCCTGAGCCCCATTGAAGTCCAAGAAGCATTTTCAAGTTATTGTGTTCCTTAATTTTTAAAACAAAACTTGTGCTGGCACTAGGGCTTGAATTTATGGCCCCACACTCTCATTTGGCTTTCTTGCTTATGCATGGCACTCTACCATTTGAGCCATGCCTCTAGCCTGGCTTTTTGCTAATTTATTGGAGATTAAGTCCCACAGATTTTTCTGTCAGAGCTGGCTTTGAACCCAAATCCTCTAGATCTCAGCTTCTTGAGTAGCTAGGATTACAGGTGTGAACCACCAGTGCTTCTTCAGGTACACTTAAAGTCATGAATTGTGTTTCTCTGGCTTTCTTATTTAGCTTATTATAAAGCTAGAACTTAAAGCAGATAAGAATTGGTATTGTGGATGAGGGAAATGTTTGAGTTCCTTGTGATATGTACAATCAGTTCTTGAATGATAGTTGGACAGTGCCTCCATGATTACACAGTCCATGCCCTTCATTTAATGATTCCAGCTCAGGAAGTTAATGTCAAGAGTGCCAAACAACAGAAAAGGGCTAGCATGAACATCTTCCAGTTCATGCTACCATCTCTTTAATTTGTTTTTCTTTTTAAATTACAACCTTACACATGATTAAAATTAAGCAAAATGAAGCTAGCTGATTAAACAGGCTCATTTTCACCATTGACCCAAAATGCTGAGAGTCAGCATTGGATTGGATAAAATGATGAGTGGGAGGGAAAGATCATCAGATTTGTTCTACCAAAAGTCCTCATCAGATGTCTTCATTCTAAGCACAGAGTATACATAAAGCAATCTGCTAATCACAATATGTCCATGGCAATTTCTCTTTCTAAATCAGAACTGTAGTCATTTGATGTGTCATTATCAATCCTAGTGGGTGCTTCCCATTTGCATCAGAGTTGGTATTTTTTCCTCCCGTCATAAACATATTACATCTTTTAACTTTCCAAAATACTTGTAATGATTGCATTGGCTATCATGGAACTATGTACTTGCATGCTAAGATCATATTTACATTTCCTCTGATTGGTACTGAGAAACTCTGAGGGAGTTTCTAGGTCTCTGGGTAGGTTCTGCTCCAGCCCAATTCTCATTGAAATCATTTAACCACAGGGATTCATCAGCTCTATTGTTCCTTGTTACTCAGAATGGAATTTAACTAGAAATTTCACAGTGTAGCATACACAACAACTCAGCTTTCTTATTGGTATAATTTTATATTGGTAAGCGCTATGACAAAAATAAAATCCTAATTATTAAAAAAAATCCTAACTATCTAAATTTTAATTATCTCCTTGAGTGATAGAAAGTTTAATAGATCAATTAAGAAAGTTTAATAGGTCAACTAGTAGTTTTTAAAGTATCCTCTAATCTTTATATTTTCTCTACTAGTTTTGATCTTTATCTTTGTTAGGTATTTTAGATAATTATAACATCTCAAATAATTGCTAGTCAATATTTATTAAATTGTTAGATTCTGCATTAGGTTGCATTGATTGCATTGTAATAACTATCATAAAGAAAATGGCATGTGTACCTTGTGGTTCATGCCATGGGCCAACAGGCCTTTTTTTTTTGTCAGTCATGGGGCTTGGCCTCTGGGTCTGGGCGCTGTCCCTGTGCTCTTCAACTCAAGGCGAGCATGCTCTACCACTTGAGCCACAGCACCACTTCTGGTCTTCTATGGTTTATTGGAGATAAGAATCTTATAAAGTTTCCTGTCCAAGCTGGCTTTGAACCGTGATCCTCAGATCTCAGCGTCCTGAGTAGCTAGGATTAGATGTGAGCCACCGGCACCTGGTCAGGCCCATTCTTAAGTAATGCCTGTCATCTATCCTTCACCTTAATCTTACAGTTGGGTTTCACTGTTCCCTATTTACTGATGGAGAAACTGAGCTTTAAAAGAGATTGAGTCATTGTCCCAATGTTACATATTTTTAAAAAAGTGGTCAAGTAGGGTTCATCATCAGAACTACCTGACACTGAAGTGCTCTTCAGAGCAAGAATACAATATCCTCCCTTTGAAATGGATGCATTTTCTTCTTTGTTCCATATTCACATAGACCACTTTATCTACAGGGAGAGGAAGGAATTGAAAGCACCATGATTCATAATGTAATTACCAGTAAATTGATATAGTGGTACAACACAATTATGAGTACCCAGTGCAGCATGGAGATAGATTAGTCACTAAAAATCTATTCAGATTCTGGAAATTGGCTAGTTTCACAAAACCTAGCATCATTATAAAAACACATTTTGATGATAACTGAATTTTATTGACTCGAATACCAAAACCTTTAAAAGGTAACTTTTTATACAAGTCTTTCTAAAATATTCTGTAAGCACTTCTGTAAATTTAGTCAGATAACCCAAGGATTTTACTATCCAGAATTTTACTATTCAGGGAAATGCCTATGGTCTGCTTTTACTTGTTTACAGTTGTCTTGTCAGATTTTCTTCAAGTCTAGTTGATTCTTTCTTTGGTTTTCTTCTTTCTGATAGGCTATGGACTAAGAAAACATATTGGTAAAAAAAAAAATCCCAAAATTAAAATTCTGTGTATGGAGTGATTAGAATTCTTAGTGGGGAAAAACAACTTGAGTTGCAATGTTTTGGGACACCAAGGAACTTTTATAATTTTGAATAGTTGATTGATTGATTTATATTCTGCCTCGCTCACTATATACAACTGTACACATAATAAAAATTCAGGAATAGAAATGTACAAAAACCAATATGATGTTTTCTCATTTGAGATTATTTTATTTCTCCTGATGTCTCTTCATGGTATTTTTCTTTTTCTTTTCTTTGTCTTAAATTGTCTTACTGAAAGGATTTTTAAATTTAATTTAATTTTATTGTAAAGGTGATATACATAGGGATTCTTGTTAACCGTTGTTACTTCCTCCCTTGTTTTTCTTTCATTTTCTCTCCCCCGGTGGCCTCTCCCTCCCAATTAATAAAGTTCATTTCTAACATAGTGTCTTGTGAGTATCACTGTTGCATTGGTTCACCCTTTGTCCTTTTTCTCAGCATTTTGTTATTCCCTAAGAGAATGTTTTTGACAAGTGATTTGAAAAGATAATTTTTGTTAGGGATTTTTATTGCCATAGAAGATCATGTGCAGTAGTCCTGAAAGCTATCTCATAGGAAATTGTACATAGTTTCTTGAAAAAAATAAATTCTATGGGCTTAAAGTTCATGAGTTGAGGGTAGTTGTATCCTTATACTAATATTTCCTGAGTCTTCTTTCTAAATCTTAATGATCTTTATGAATACTACAGAATTTCAGGACATCCATTTTGTTTACTACAAGACAACTCTGAACAATTGCTGCCTTATCTCAGGACCATCCTATAGTTTTCTCTTTAAGAAACAAATGCACACTCACCAACTAAATAATGATTTTATCCCCAAATACTGTTGAAAATATCTCTTATTATATTACATGTGACCAACTCACTGCATAACTAACTCACCTGATATTTCCACTTTCTCTGATAATTGGCTGTAAGGGAAAGCCTGGGACAGGCGTATCACAACTTCTTGGCCAATCTCTTGCTGTGAGGCCCAGTCTCAAAAGAAAACAAAAAGCTGTCGAGATTTGTGAGGATAAATGTGCTTTTTGATGTTCTACCATCTATCATGCATTTTTACACATATAACATTACATTTTCATTATCTGTACTAATTGTCTTCAGTTGCGTTTTGCCAGAAACAGCCTCTTAAGAGGCTAAGGATTTGAGGGCAGACAGTTTGTTAAGGAGCTGCTTCCAGAGAAGAGAAGGAAAATGTGATAGAGAAGAAAGACAGTCAAGAAAAGGTATAGTATCAAGTATTTTGTCACTGAACAATTGGAGTTCAATCCAAGTAGAGAATTTAGGTGGCCCATATAGAACGTTTGCCTAACCCTTTACCAACCTTTTATGGCTTAGAGCCAAATATGCCCCATAAGCTTATGTGTTGAAAGCTGGGGCCCTAGTGCAGCACAGTTCAGAGGTGATTAGATGGTGGGGGTGAGGGTTCTCACTATATTAGTGGATTAATCCATGGGTAGATTCATAGCTGAATGGACTGTTGGTGGGTTGAAAGAAGCACATGGGACTTGGTTGGAGGGAATACATAACTATGGAGAGTGGATGTTTTTTCCCCTGACTGTCTTCTTTCTTTTTGTCTTTTTGTCACTATGATGGGAGCAGTTTCACTCTGCCATGCATTTCTTGCCATGATGTTCTGTCTCACCACATCCCAGAAACAGTGGAGCCAAGTGACCATGGACTGAAATTTCTGAAACCAAAAGGCTTAACTAGCCTCTTTTAGGTTGGTTGGTTAACAAAAGAAAGCTAACACACCTCCTAAGAGAAGGGGAAAACAAGCTGTGTATATACTAACTTCGGTTCATCATTTCTGTGTGGTCGCCATGGACATTCCTTCCTTAGAACTCTGATCTCACATGTGTTTGTGTGACGTAGACTAAGAGGTCAGAAGCAGTAGAAACACTAAAGAAATGAACAAGTACATTGTAGGTGCTGCCACTTAGTGCCTGTGGGCACTGAAATGCTAAAGGCAAGGGGCTGGGGATGAACTCCTGAAACACCAGTTACTCTGGCTAAGAGAAAACACAGTTGTTGCGATTCCCACTGAAGAACTTGGGCATTTGTATTCCTCATTACTATATGCAGTCACCAATACTTGAAGTTGTCTCTACTGTCTTATTCACACTTCTATCCACATATCCCTGCTTTCTTGACTCGTAACACACTCTTAAAGAGTTCTTATCTCCTGACTTTTGTTTCATTTGAAATTGGGTCCTTTTTCTGCAGTGTTTCCTCTTAATTGATTCTGATTATAGCCATTTTCCAAAGCCCTCCTTTTCCAAGATGCTTCACACATTCTTCTCTTGTACTCTGTGGGGCCTAATTTTAGTGTCACTTAGCACTTGTCATAATCTGCTTTTATGCCCAAATTGTGTTAATAGGCATGTCTTTCTCACTAGACTCTGAACTCCCAGAGGACAGATGTTGGCCTTCAGTTGCGACAGCACCCACTGCAAAGCTTCACATAGAGCCAGCACTTGGTAAATGCTTGTTGAAGGGAACCAAATAATTAAAATCCAAAGTTGGAAAAAAATATCCTATGTTGAGGGGCCACCAGATTTGGTTACCTGGATAAGGAAAACAAATATGTGCTTTTTCTAGCAGCTTGCACTCACGCTGTCATTAAAACTAAAGTCCTTTATTATACACTTTCATTGTTGCTGAAATAATACTCCTCATGCCTTGCAGCAGTAGATGTAACAGGCTCTCTTAGCTATAATTTTGTGACATCAGACATGGAGCAGTTGGGAAATTGCAAGTGCTGGTAATATAACTTTACATACAGTATATCATTACAAATGAGAAAAGGAGGCCTGGAGCTATCGTTGCTTTGTAACACTTTCCAAAGAAGAAAGAACATTTAATGGAATGACAATAAATTTCTGTATAAAACATTCTGAGCTAAGAAGAAATAAGACAGTATTCATTTAGTTACCCTTTAATAATTGTGGTGAAATTATGCATGGTAACACACTGAATTAAAACGAATCATTTGTCTGTCTTTTGGTCTTTTCCCGTCTGCCTCCCTCTCTGTCACTGTGCATGTACATGCACGTGTTGGTCAAGGACCTGGACTAAGCAAATTATTCAGTTTTACTGGAAGCATTTATTGCTTTCTCCCCACTAATTACTGTGTTTGTGTGCCTGGGTAAGTTAAGTATTTTATTTAAATGAATAGAGAAAACAGCCTTTACTGGAATATGAGCAATATGAATTATCCCAACTTGGCTCAGATCATATTTCAAGGGAAGAGGAGCAGAACATTGCCCTCCTGGGACTTGGGGTAGTAGCTGAGCTTTACTGTCAGTCTTGTTCAAGTCCATTTCATTTCTGATATTTCCTATCCTCAGTCAGTGCTACACATACACTATATCAGTACCATGTAGTAAAATATATCACAGACTCCCGGAAACACAACAAATCAAAGAAAGGTTGGACAAATGGGATTGCATAAGATTGCAGAGCTTCTGCAGGGCAAATGACATAGCTAGCAAGATCAATAGAAAGCCCACGGATTGGGAGAAGATCTTTACTAGCCATACAACGGACAAGGGTCTCATATCTAAAATATACTTGGAACTCAAAAAATTAAACCACCCAACAACAAATCCTCAAAGAAACAACTGCCCAATAAGTAAGTGGGCGAAAGACTTAAAGAGAAGCTTCTCTGAAGAAGAAAGAAGGATGGCCAATAGACACATGAAGAAATGTTCAACATCCCTAGCCATAAAAGAAATGCAAATCAAAACAACATTGAGATATCACCTCACTCCAGTTAGAACAGCAAAAATCAAGAACTCTAACAACAACAGATGCTGGAGGGGATGTGGACAGAAAGGAACCTTACTTCATTGTTGGTGGGAATGTAAACTTGTTCAACCACTTTGGAAAGCAGTATGGAGGTTCCTCAAAAGACTTCACATAGAACTCCCCTATGACCCAGCAATCCCACTTTTGGGCATTTACCCTAATGTTTACAAAAAAGACCACACTAAAGCTACCAGAACAACTATGTTTATTGCAGCATTATTTATCATAGCTAAGATATGGAACCAACCCAGATGCCCCTCAGTAGATGAATGGATCAAGAAAATGTGGTATATATACACAATGGAATTCTATGCCTCCATCAGAAAGAATGACATTGCCCCATTTGTTAGGAAATGGAAAGGCTTGGAAAAAATTATATTAAGTGAAGTAAGCCAGGCCCAAAGAAACATAGGTCCCATGGTTTCCCTTATTTGCAATATCTAGTATAGGTAGGAGTCAAGTGGAAAAAGTCAGATAATGTGATGTTAGGAAAACAAACCCTCAAATATGTATTTTAATGTTTTTTTTTCTTTCATGCATGTGTTTCTAACGCATTTATAAGATTATTTCTTTGTTGCTTTGTATGTCCCTCCCCCACAGTGTAACCCCCGCTTTCACTATATTTGATGTCAGTATAACATGTGGAGGAGATGGGGACAAACAAGTCGTTTAAGGATTCAGGTGGACCTGTTGCAACAATGAGAAGTACAAAATGTCATGTCAAAACCAGCTTTACAATGTCGGTGTGGGGGTGGAGGGGGGTATGATTGGGTGGGGGGGAGGGGGGAGGCTGGGAAGGGAGGTGAAGGGTAAACAAAGGAGGAGGCTGCAATGCTTGGTAAGAAATGTATGCATTATCCTGCCCATGTAATTGTAACCCCTCTGTACAGTATGTTTTCAAATAAAATAAAATAAAATGAAAAAAAATATATCACAGACTATTATGACCTAAACTAATATAGGTAATGTAGGACTATTTTTATATTATTTCCTTCCGTTTGTTTTGTAATTTTTTTTAGACAGGGTCTTGATATATAGTCCAGGCTGTCCTCACACTCATGAGTTTTTTGATCTTCTTGCCCCTACTTCTCCAGCACTGGGATTACAAGTATACATCACTAAACTTGGCTTCTGTTTTTTGTTTTTAGTATTTTGAAAAAAGACATCCAAGAAGGATGCACACCAGTGGTGATTCGAAAGATCCAGGATTGTTAGAGACCTAGAGTCTTCTTATTACCTTTGTTACTATTTTTTATCTTTAGCACTGCTTCATCAACACAGATAACTTTTTCTATCTCCGTTGATCACTTCAGTGTTCCAGCCAGAAAGAAGGAATGATGGAAAGAAAGTAAAGATCAAAAACAATGTTCCTTTAGTTGACATTCTTTGAAGAGCTTTCCTGAGAAACTTCTTTTAGGTACTTAATCTATTGGTTGTCCATCCCTATCACAAAGGGAGAGTAAAAAACACATTTTAATACCTGAACTACTTGTATGGGAATTTATTAAGAAAGGGGACGTCAGGCATGTGTTAAAGTCAGCTACTCAAGAGACTGAAATCCAGAGGTTTGTAGATTAAAGCTGAAGTCTTCCCCATTAGCTAGCAAAAAAGCCATGCTATAAGCCTGGCTCAGGTAGTAGAATGCCAGCCACAGGCAAAAACAAAAACAAGACAAAAAAAAAAAACAACAAAGAGAGTTGGCAACATCCTAAGTTCAAACCTTATTATTAGAAGGTCGGCACAGAAAACACATAGACATATACAATATTGCTTCTGTTAGATATTTACAAAAATGACATAGTAAAATAGTACTAACAACAACAAACTAATGTTTCTGTGACTTTTCCAATTATTTGTTGATGCAGTCTAGTTCACACAGAGGGAGAAGGAGATAACACAAGAATGCTTATGGAAGAATAGAAATCTTGTTTGAGACATCTTACATTTTCAGCATGAGGACTAGTAAGCACTAAGTATTTGTAGCAGAGTCTCAGCCAGGACAATACAAATTAATTCTTAACAGGCCTTACATCTTTATCTCTTAAATAGTCCTGAATATTTCTCTCCTGAGAAAAGCATTGGTCGAGAAGAATACAAGTTGTCATTTTTTTTTTCTGGCCAAAGTTGCCTCTTTGGTTATTCAAAAGAAGTTTGAGTCCACTTGTAAACTCTTAGGAATTTATTATCAGAACAAAGGGAAAGGCAGAGATTGACATTGTCTCTGGTGGGATTAGAGAGCAGAAAGCCCAAAGGTCGAACTTGGTGCTAATATAAATGAAAGCTAAAGAAAATGAGAGGACCTCAGGCAGTTCAGGTCAATGCTCAAAGGTTTTTGGTAAGATGACTACCTGCTTTGTCAGATTTATTTTCAGGTCTAGAACTTACCATTTCACTTTTTAGTAAGGGTTCTGGTTTCTCAGGCTCCTGATTCTGCTTTTTTTGGTCGTCTCAAATCTGAAAATAGGAGCCAGCTACCTAGTGGCTCATAACTATAATCCTAGCTACTCAGGAGTCTGAGAGCTGATGATCTCAGTTTCGAGCTACCCCACACACTCTATGTGATTCCTAATCTCCACTAAGTGCCAAATTCCAGAAGTACACCTGTGGCTCAAGAGGTAGAGCACAAGGCTTGAGTTAAAAAAAAAAAAAAAAAAGCTGAGGGACCATGCACAGGCCTGTTGTTGGAAATGAACTTTACAACTTAGGGAGAGGGGAAATAGGGTGGGAGAGGAAGAAAATTGAGGTGTAACAATGTTCAACAAGAAATTACTTGTTACCTTATATATGTAACTGTCACCTCTCTGTATATCACCTTGACAATAAATTGTTTTTTAAAAAAAGCCCCAGTACTAGCACCAAACAACAACAACAACAACAACAGATCAATAGGGTAATGTGGCAGCTGAGGTTAGAAAAGAGATGTAAGAAACTTCTGGACTTTTGAATAGCCATAGCTGACAAGCTCACATGATAATGGATGATGTCTAAGGAAGTAAAAGATGGAGTCAAAACCATACATGGTTTTAATGTCTTTCTCACCCATAAACTAAATACTTATGGTAATCATAGCTATCAAGTATATTTGATAGATATTCTTTAATATACTGGACATTGATAGATCATTTGATTCAATATTAAAGGTCTAATGCCTGTTAAAGAGGCATACCGTTAGTTTCAATAGTGAATTATGTTAATCTATTTCTCCTTTTATGTTTTATGTAAAACCTTTTATATTTTAAATGCTTATTATTGAAAGCCTTTGTCAATTAATATACAGTAAAGATGGTATATACTAAAAATGGTATATACTACAAATTCTGATTCACTCTCAAAGGTCCATAGAAAAGAACATCTGTCCTTGTTAAAGAGCGTGTAGCTCCTTTCTCCTCTTAGGGAAAGTTCACAGTTGAAACTGAGTTCACTTAGAGCCAGGAAATATGAAGCCAAAGCAAAGGTAAGTTGACAGAAAAAGCAAGCTAGGGCTTACCAAGGAGTCTTGGCCCTGTCATATCTTCCATGATCTCACCTGAAACTGAATCCTCACTCTGCTTTATCTAAGTACATTGGAGATTGAAGTAGTAACTGATGCTGTCTGCAGTGAACCCTGAGTCTTGACACCACACCCTAGGTTCTTTGTCAGACCAGAGAGAGGCTATGTTCCCACTTGGAGAAAACCTGTACTGGACATTTCCTATCTTTTTCCAGAACATGGTTTATGGAGTCGAGAGGGCCAAGAATATTACTCTTTACAGTGCTTAGACAGTCCTTTACCACTGACCTTTTGAAGGTAATATTTTCCTTAAAAAATGTTCTTAAATGCTGCAGGGGTTTATTCTGTGTCATTCCTGAGCCACATGGATGAAGAAATACACCAAGTTTCTAAGATCTCTTTACATAGTTTGGCTTTTCCACTCTAAAATATTTGCCTAGAAAGACTTGGCATTATTTTTAATCTGGCCTATTCTCTAACAGTCAAGTTGAAGAGCCAGAAAGTATGTATTTTCTAAATATTATAACACCGTATGCTGTCGCATATTTATATTTGTTTATATATTCATTTACATATATAAATGAAGCAAATTTTCACCAGTATGAAAAGATATTGTAGTATGAATGAAGTACCAAAGAATGGCCTAGGCTGTAAAACATCTACATGGATGAATGGGCAGAAAGGAGGGCTGAGAAAACTTAAGGTGACTTGTTGTAACACCTGGGAAATTTCAGTATTTGGAAGAACTTCTATTTGCAGATTCATTTCTAAGAAGGATTATTAGGAAGCACAGAATTCTGGTTATCTACTTTTACATATTGTTTGATTTTTTTTAAAGTTAAAAGTACATATCTGAGTGGTGATATATTGGGACATTATTGTTTTCTTCCTTATTCTTTCTTATATTTTAAAAAGCCTTCAAACCAGTGTTATTTTAAAAAGTTCTCTGCTATGATTTTTTCCTTTAATTTAAAAATTCATCTATACTTACAGAAATGAGTTCTATATTAAAAACTGACATTAACATCTCACCTGTAATGATTGAGTTAAGAAGGAAAAATTAAATTTATTTAAACTTTGCCATATTCATATGATATGCTTAAACTAAGTTGTGATGAATGTACACCTGATAATCATTCCTTGCATATGGGTGTTATGAAGGACTAAAGAGAAAGATGATCATTTCTTAGTCTCTCCTTGAATCCAGAACATGTATTTCAATTTCTTCTTTATTCTGTGGGTTCATCAGGCATTGAAAATTTTAATTCAAACCCATAAGCCATTAAGCTTCATTTACATTAGGAATATAATGACATTTACTTCTTACATTGCATAACTATGATGTTTAAAAATCAAAATTAAAGTGCTTAAACTTGTAATGTGAACAATGTGGGTTTAATTTTTTTAGAAAACACATAAAATAAGATGTAAATTGCATCTTACAAGAAGAAAATAGTAATTCTAATGGTACTAGTAAGTATGCTAAAATTTTCTTTCACCAATTTACAGCCGACCAAACTTAAACACTGTATCTAATATGTAAATAATAAAACCAACATTTTCCCCTTTATTTCACTTGGCACTTTTTCTCTTCTTTGAAGATATCTTTGACATGCACACTTGTTATTTAGAAATGAAAACCACATAAAAATTAGTTTTATACTTTGCAGATATACCACATATATAATTGATGGATATCAGGTGATAATTTGGTCCATAAAAACCATACATGTTCCAGATTTGTTTTTAAATTACCTTAGGCCAAAAGTCATTCCCGGGCTCTGTAGAAAGTACAGGTTTTTCTGAGTAGTTATGAATTGGAAGTAGTTGCTGAAAAAGATCATACATCATACTTAAGAGATAAGGCAACCAAATTGTCTTTATGGACCACAATTGAAGTTCTGTTCTCCCCAAACCCTCCTCAATAGGGCACATCATTTCACATAGTAGGACTAATCAAATGTCTTCCTCATGAAGTCATGGTGGGATCAGGTCCCCATGAATAGCACGTATATTTATGTGACATATTACTTGTTCCCATGATTAAAGTAGACGTCAAAGATCAGAATTTAAAACAGCCACTGTCTAATGCCCCCCTAGACTTTTGCAGAGATGATTCAGATTCCAGAATGAATTTGTAAGTGGAAATTAGATCATAGGCACTCAACATAATGCTCCCATTCCCTTTTTTCCCCTTTGTGGAGAGCTTGTGGAGAGCTTTGTGGAGAGAACCCCAGGGGTTCTCTCTGGTGCTTTTCCTCATTTGACATCCCAGGTTGCACCCCTTGCAAGCTGTGGGGTGCCAGAGAAAAGAGAGAAAGAAAGATCTAAGTGCTTGTGGCAGGAAATTGACAGCAACCTGAAAGTGTTCTCAGCTGCAGGTTTACTCAGCTGATCCAAAGGGCTGTGTGCAGGGCACCAGCATCTATAGGTCCAGAGTGGGCTTTCCTTTTCAGGAAAAGCTCTGTTATAAAACTCCACATATGACTATCTATCTGTCTATCTATCTATCTATCTATCTATCTATCTATCTATCTATCTATCTATCTATCTATCTATCTATCTATCTATCTATCTATTGATATCTATCTGTCTGTCTGTCTAGTATATCACCACACAAATACTTGTCTATATATGTTTGTGTGTATATAATTTATATTGAGTATTTTTCACAGATTAATCTTTCACTGTACAATTTAGGTCAATTGAACAAATCAGAGAAGATTTTTCTTTTGAAACACAGAACTTTGAGTTATGTGTTAAGATCGTTGTACTTACATTTTGAGCCCAATGTGAGCTGGAAGGTTAGGGATGCATCACCAGTATGTTACAAGAAGACCCATGTCAGTATAGCACTTCATAGCTTCAGACGTACTTTGCTCAACACATTTTTGTTATATTACAAAAGATGGAAGTTTGCAGAGAAGTTATTTCCATCTTCCAGTTTTAAGACATTATATCTAGGATGGACAAGGAGATAAAACCTCAACTATGGAACATGGAAGAGTTGACAAAATATAAAAATATAAATTTTTGAGTGCTCTCAGATGAATCCAAGACTCTGGAATTTCTTTATTATTTCCTCAGTCCTCTATGGATCCACAGGATACTCATTAGCCCCCACATGTTCAACGTATGCTTTATTGATTAAATTCATACATATGACTTTAAAATTAGTACCATCAATGCCTTTCAAGAAGCATGTAAGCAATATACAAATAGGAACATATTCACATTTTGTTATTTGTTAAAATAATCCAGGTTTCTCTGGCTGTGAAAATGTAATAGCAAAGAGGTAGACTTTCATAACTGTGATTAAAATGCCTGGTTCAAGCCACTTGATGGAGATAGGATGCAGTTTGCTCATGGTTTCAGAAATGTGAGCACACAGTTGAGCAGCTCACCTCATAGCAGCCAAAAAGTAGACAGAAGTAACAGCAATGGCCCAGCACATAATCCCAGGGACACGTCTCTGCTGACCTACTTCCCCCAACAGGCCTGACCTCTGCCACCTCCCAATAGACAAGTCAAAGTTTGAACCCATCAATGGAATTAAACCACAGGATACAGAGTTTTTAGGATCCAATCACATCTTTAAATGCCATCAGCTGGCAACCAAGGACTTAATTCGTGAGCTTGTAGGGAAAATTTCCTATTCAACTATACTGGTAACCAATTTACAGTACTCTGTTAATATTAAATGTATAAAATATTTTAATATTCCTAATGAAAATTCTATCCTTCCCAATATCAAGATTGTTTTCTTACAGTTATAATTTTTAGAATAGCTTCACTTTATAAACTTTAAGGTTATTTTTTTCCCTGAAAGATGTATCATATCATGTACCATACATTTTGAGATTTAAGGAATTATTATTATGGATGTCAGTGTTTTTCTCTCTGCGATTTATTATAATATTGGATTAACACAGAATAATTTTGCATTAGTTGTACATATAGGATGATTGTTAGTTGTGGATATAGATTAGTTCTATGGTTGTATTAGTTCTGAATTGGTCTGTGTTAGCACTGCATGTATATCTCCATTTCTTTCCTGAAATCTGTAAGCTTATTATGCTAAGCCCATCCCCATACTTGTTAGTGCTTGGTTTGTTAATGCTAGATTATTTCTATTCTTAAAGGTTTGATTGTATTCATTATTTTGGCTGAATACTGGTTGAGAATAGTTTTCAAAGATTAAAGCTATTTATCTGGGTATGAAAAAAATTTTGGTGATTTGCCAAAAAATCTTTTTCTTGTTTGGAAGAAAAAGCTTTTCCCTCAAAAGAATCAAACACATACACACAGATTGTTTTTCAACTGATATCATAGCTCTATGGAATGATTGAGGCAAAACACCTGTACCTCCCATCACCTTGATCCACACAGTGTACATTGAGGACCTGGACAGTTATCTTGAATAATCATAATCCCCTCCCCATAGTTAATAGTAATGTTCTAGATTTGTTCTCATATTGTAAATTCCATTACCAAGTCAAATAAGTTTGACTTTGTCCTAGTTAGCCAAATCATCCTTCCTTATTTGAGTGATGCAATCACTGAATTGTAACTACAGAGTTCTGTTACCTCTGGTACTGAAATGTTTCAGTGTTGTTTGCAAATGCCAACATCTTAAGGTTACCAAATAAGCTTATCTTAATTTTGTAAAAATACTAAGTAATCTATTGAAAACATTTGCTCAACAACTATTTGTACATGATTCCATCTTACTAGTGGTAAAAGGCAAGTAAGAACAGTCTAGTTTAATGAAAAAATGAGACTTTGGAGTCCCAAAGACTTGGGTTGAAATTCATACTTATTTATTAGTTGCACCGCCTTGGGCTTTATCTTCTCAATCTTTCATTTATAGATGTGTGTATGTGTGTGAAGGGAAGGTGAGGGGAGAGGAGAGAGAGAAATGAGAATTATAAGCATTGTGTTAAGTTATAGTGAGTGTGAACTAGAATGGAGGACCAACAATATTTATACTGGGGTTACCAACAGTAGGAAATAAAAGGTGAAGCAAACTGCTGCTGCAGAGATGAAGAGTTATGTCTGGTGCTACACTCAAGGTAATGATGCATAAAGATGGAGCCACTGTTTTTGCCTTTCATTCTGCTGTTAAGTTCCTTTGAATGCCCCTAATGGCAGAACCTAACTAGAAGCCTGCTGGTTAGAAATGTAACTTCAGAGCTCCGAATCACAGAGCAGGTGGGTAGAAGTATTGGGTTGAGCCTTAGAGATTTCCTGAGGCGAGGATTGAAAACCTACTCCTCAAAGATTGTTCATAGGCTTCTTTGGTTTACTTTAACATAAAATGATCACTTTTTAAAAGACCCAAATCCAAACTAATATCTAAAAGTAACTGGTTATATACTCCAATTTTCAGACTTCATTTGAAGAGAATTGATAACACTTCTACCTATTACAATATCACCCAAGATGAAGATTTTTTTTTAAGTTGTTTTTGTATGTCAAAATTTGCCTTTAAGAATTCTAGAGAAAAGCTGGGTGCTGGTGGCTCACGTCTGCAATCCTAGCTAATCAGGAGGCTGAGATCTGAGGATCGAGATTCAAAGCCAGCCTGGGCAGGAAAGTCCATGAGACTCTTATCTCCAATAAACCACTAGAAAACTGGAAGTGGCGCTGTGGCTCAAACAGTAGAGCGCTCGCCTTGAAGAGTGCAAGGACAGTACCCAAGCCTAGAGTTCAAGCCTCACGACCAACAAACAAAACAAAACAAAACAAAAAAAACAAAAAAAAAACCCAAACCAAGAATTTTAGAGAGATAAGTCTGTTGGTATTAACAGGGAAAATTATTAAATTTTCTAAAGGATTTTTCATCTATTTCAGTGGATATTAATATGAACATATTGTGTTAGAAAACAAAAAGGACCATTACCATTGCAAAACAAATTGGAGGTGGTATTAAGGTTTAAATGTAGAGCTTCACAATTCTGGACAAGTCCTCTATCACTTGAGACATGCCTCAAACCAGAAAATAATTGTTTAGAAAACTTTTAATGAAGTTAAACATGAACTAAAAAAATCAGTTACCCAGAAAATACAAAATAAGAGATGTTTACTGCCCTGTTTGGCTTCTATAAAATTAGCCAGCATGTAACATCACCTCCTAAGAAAATATAGAAATTGTTTGTCCATATTTGCATTACTTTGAATAAATGTTCATGATAAATTAAATAAGTTTAAAAATTACGTAAGTCAATAGCAGCAATAAAAATTTAGTAGTGTATTTAGTTAATTACAAACAATCATGTAGAATATGGAATACTGTCCCAGAAAGGATTCACATAGAAAGCAAAGAGAAACATTAACTTTAAAAAGACTGGGGTAGTAGAAAGAGCCACTAAATGTAGCTGAGGGGTAGAAAGAAAAGATAAGTGTTGAGTCTTAAAAAAGGTATGAGAGAGAAGTGTGGATTGAATAAAAGAGCAAACCGTATTCTATAGTATCCAAGTGAGCTTGCTGAGAAGTTTGAGATTGAAATACACATTGGATTGGGTCACATGGAAGTTTACATTGATCTTGACACGAACAACTTCATATCCTACAAAGTTTTATGAGCCTATCTATATTCAAAAGTTTAAAGAGCCTCAGGTGGTTGATAGGAAGGAATAATAATCGGCACAATTTTGTGTCAAGTCTGAGGGAGAAGTGTCTGCTGACTTAACACCTTTTCAGTTAGGGGATAATATTTGATGTAAGTGGCTCTGAAAGGTTTTCTGCCTTCTCTGTGATTGGAATCCATAACTGGAAATTGATCCAGCATGGTAACCAAAATGCTATCCTCCTATTTTAATCTTTTTTAAAAAAATCTTATCTGTAGGGCACTCACTGAAAATGATGGCCAAGAATTATTTTTCTTGTAGTTAGGATGGGAAAAGTAGTAGTAGCCACTGTAAGAAAAATAAGTGTCATTTTGTCTGCATTAAGCAGATACATTTCATAATTTTAAACTAAGGTTCTTTTTATGACCACTTGGCATCTTTCTTCAATGTCAATATAAATTCACTTAAACTATAAAGTGAAACAAACTTCCAGGGACATTCTCCAGCAGAAAATCTAATGTCTTTGGTTGTTATTGAATTACTTCTTTATTGGAAAGCAAGCTGAATTTGTCTGCTGTTACCTTAGTTGATAAGAACACAACATTTTGTTTTCTTAACTGCACTCTACTTTTTTCCCCTTTGACAAAGATGTTGCTATCCTGCTATGCAGAGACAATGGTGATTCCTGAGTACAGAAATGTACTCATTATATTGTCATATACAGTCTTGTTTTGCCACATGGAGTGATGTAGGTTTGCATTTATCATATATACTTTTACATATACCCAACTTCTAATGAAGTTGTACATTTTTATTTACTAAGTCCAGATTTAAGTTTGTTAGCTTTCTAACAACATAGCTGCTCTACCCAACCTTAAAGGAAGAAAGTTGTAATTTGACTCACAGTGTCACAGGTTTCATTCCATGATCACTTGGCTCCATTGCATTTTGAGGTGACAGAATGTATTCTTGGAAAGAGCATGAGGTGAAAAAGTCCACTTATCTCATACTAGTGAGGAAATGGGGACAGAAAGGAGCTGATATCTCAATATCCTATCTGTATTCCTCCAAAGACCTACCACCCTCCAGCTATGCCTTGCCTTGTAAAGATTCAACCATCCCCAATAGTGCTACAGACTAGTAACCAAACCTTTATCAAAGGATTTGGGGGGACATTGAAACTCCAAACTATACCAATATCCTGGGGTTGCCTTGTCCCCCAAACTCCACTCTGGTACCTTACAAGTTTATCTCAATATTTTTAATATATGTTTTTTATTGCAAAAATAGTGTACAGAGAGGTTACAGTTACATGAGTAAGGTAATGAGTACATTTCCTATCCAGCATTGTTACCTCCCCCTTTGTTTTTCCCCTACCATCCCTTCCCTTCCCAACTCCCCAACTCGCCCTCCCCTGCCAAAGTTGTAAAATTCATTTTCAACAGTGTCTTGTACATCTCATTGTTACAATGGATCAACCTATATCCTTATTTATGCATTTTGTTATTTCCCTTTCCCTTCCGAAATTAGAAAAGTGTATATACAAAATGCAGGGCAACGGCATCAAATACAGTGAAAACAAGGGTTATGGGGTTGGGGAGAACATACAAGAGAAACAAAAAAAATCACATAATACATTTTAAATATGTTAAAAACAATAGCAAGAAAGAAAAAATCAGTTGTGCCCCTATCTTGGGGTTCATTTCACTTAACATCATCTTGTATGGTCATATGTACATAGCTTTTAATCTTTTCTGCTTGTCCTAGACTTATACTAATTATTGCAAACAAGGAAAACATGGGACCTATGTTTCTTTGGGTCTGGCTTACTTCACTTAATAATTTTTTCCCAAGTCTCTCCATTTCCTAACAAATGGGGTGATGTCATTCTTTCTGATGAAGGCATAGAATTCCATTGTGTGTGTGTGTGTGTGTGTGTGTGTGTGTGTAAATATATATATATATATACATATATATATATTTTGATCCATTCATCTACTGAGGGGCATCTGGTTTGGTTCCATATCTTAACTATGGTAAACAATGCAGTGAGAAACATAGTTGTGTTGGTAGCCTTAGTATGGCCTGTTTGTGATCATTTGGGTAAATGCCCCAAAGTGGGATTGCTGGGTCATAGGGTAGCTCTATGTGGAGTCTTCTGAGGAACCTCCATATTGCTTTCCAAAGGGGTTGAACAAGTTTACAGTCCCACCAACAATGCAATAGTGTTCCCTTTTGGCCACATCCTCTCCAGTGTCTGTTATTACTAGATTTCTTGATTATAGCCATTCTAACTGGGGTGAGGTGGAATCCCAATGTTGTTTTGATCTGCATTTCTTTTATGACGAGAGAAGTTGAGCATTTCTTTTTGTGTCTATTGGCCATTCTTATTTCCTCTTCAGAGGAGTCTCTTTAAGTCTTTAGCCCCTTATTTATCAAACAGTTGTTTCTTTGAGGATTTGTTGTGGGGGGATTTACTTTTTTGAGTTCTAAGTATATTTTAGATGTGAGACCCTTGTCCATTGTATGGCTAGTGAAGATCTACCAATCGTAGGTTTTCTATTGATTTTGCTAGCTATGTCCTTTGCCATACAGAAGCTCTGCAGTTTCATGCAATCCCATTTGTCCAACCTTTCTTTGATTTGTTGTTTCTGGGTCTATTTAAGAAAATGTTGGCCTGAGTGTCTGCCATTCCTTCCTGTAATTTTTTCAGGGTGTCTACTTTGACCTCGACGTCTTTGATCCATTTGGAGTTGATTCTGGTGCAGGTTGATATATAAGGATTTAGCTTTAGTTTTCTACAGGTGTTTAACCAGTTTTTTCCATCACCTTTTACTGAAGAGGCTGTCTTTCTTCCATTCTTTTTTTTTTTTGTTGTTCCTTTAGTGAAGATTAGGTGGCTATAGGTCTGTGGGTTCATTTCTGGGTTTTCAGTTCTATTCCATTGGTCCTCAGGTCTGTTCTTCTGCCAGTACCAAGGTGTTTTGATTACTATAGCTTTGTAGTAGGGTTTGCAATTTGGTATTGATATTCTTCCAGCACTGTTCTTTCTTTGTTTTTGCTATTTAGGGTCTTTTCTTGTTCCATTTGAATTTTGGGGTTGCTTCTTCTATTTCATTGAAAAATGAGGTTGGAATTTTGATAGTTATCACATTGAATTTGTAGATGGCCTTTGGCAGTGTTGCCATTTTCAGGATGTTAATCCTCCCAATCCAGGAGCATTGGAGGCTTTTCCACTTCCAAAGTTCTGGTTTAATTTCTGTTTTTAGGTTTTTAAAGTTTTCATCATAGAATTCCTTCACTTTTTTAGTTAACTCCTAAGTATTTTATTTTATTTATTTATTTATTTATTTTTTTGTCAGTCGTGGGGCTTGAACTCTGGGCCTGGGTGCTGTCCCTCAGCTCTTCAGCTCAAGGCTAGCGCTCTACCACTTGAGCTACAGCGCCACTTCCGGTTTTCTGGTGGTTTATTGGAGATAGGAGTCTCACGGTCTCTCCTGCCCGGGCTGGCTTTGAACTGCAATCCTCAGATCTCAGCCTCCTGAGTAGCTAGGATTACAGGCGTGAGCCACCAGCGCCCGGCTAGTATTTTATTTTTTGTGGGGCTATTACAAAAAGAGTTGCTTTCCTGATTTCAGCCAGGCTCTTCTCATTGTTGTCATACAGAAGAGCCATTGATTTTTGAGGGTTTTCTTTTCTTTTATTATTTTTATAAATTTTTTTTTATTGTGAAAATACTGTACAGAGGGGTTACAATTACATGGGCAAGATAGTGAGTACATTTCTTATCAAGCATTGTAGCCTCCTCCTTTGTTTACCCTTCCCATCCCTTCTCATCCTCCCTCCCCCACCCACCCAATCCCCCTCCCCCCGCCAAGTTGTAAAGTTCGTTTTCCACACGACAACTTGTACTTCTCATTCTTACAACAGGTCCACCTGTATCCTTATTTAAACGACTTGTTTTTCTCCTTCCTCTCCACAAATTATACCGACATCAAATACAGTGAAAGCAGGGGTTATACTGTGGGGGAGGGACATACAAAGCAACAAAGAAATAATCTTATAATTGCGTTAGAAACAAATGCATGAAAGAAAAAAAACATTTAAATACATATCTTAGGGTTCATTTTCCTAACATCACCTTATCTGACCTTTTCTGCTTGACTCATACATATACTAGATATTGCAAATAAGAAAAACCATGGGACCTATGTTTCTTTGGGCTTGGCTTACTTCACTTAATATAATTTTTTCCAAGTTTTTCCATTTCCTAACAAATGGGCAATGTCATTCTTTCTGATGGAGGTATAGAATTCCATTGTGTATATATACCACATTTTCTTGATCCATTCATCTACTGAAGGGCATCTGGGTTGGTTCCAGATCTTAGCTATGGTAAATAATGCTGCAATAAACATAGTTGTGCTGGTAGCTTTATTATGGTCTTGTTTGTAAACATTTGGGTAAATGCCCAATAGTGGGACTGCTGGGTCATAGGAGAGCTCTATGTGGAGTCTTTTGAGGAACCTCCATACTACTTTCCAAAGTGGTTGAACAAGTTTACACTCCTACCAACAATGCAGTAAGGTTCCCTTCTGTCCACATCCCCTCCAGCATCTGTTGTTTATTAGAGTTCTTGATTTTTGCCATTCTAACTGGGGTGAGGTGGTATCTCAATGTTGTTTTGATTTGCATTTCTTTCATGGCTAGGGAAGTTGAGCATTTCTTCATGTGTCTATTGGCCATCCTTCTTTCTTTTTCAGAGAAGTTTCTCTTTAAGTCCTTAGCCCACTTATTTATTGGACAGTTGTTTCTTTGAGGATATGCTGTTGGGGGATTTAATTTTTTGATTTCCAAGTATATTTTAGATATGAGACGCTTGTCCGTTGTATGGCTAGTGAAGATCTTGTCCCAATCAGTGGGTTTTCTATTGATCTTGCTAGCTATGTCCTTTGCCATGCAGAAGCTCTGCAACTTCATGCAATCCCATTTGTCCAACCTTTCTTTGATTTGTTGTGTCTCCGGATCTCTATTAAGAAAATTTCGGCCTGTGCCAAGGAGACCTAGGGTTTCTCCTATTCCATCCTGTAAGGTTTTCAGAATGTCTGCTTTGACTTCGAGGTCTTTGATCCATTTGGAGTTGATTCTGGTGCAGGGTGATATATAAGGATCTAGCTTTAGTTTTCTACAAGTAGTTAACCAATTTTGCCAGCACCATTTACTGAAGAGGCTGTCTTTCTTCCATTCTATTGTTTTAGCTCCCTTATCGAAGATTAGATGCATACAGGTCTGTAGGTTCATTTCTGGGTTTTCAATTCTATTCCATTGGTCCTGAGGTCTGTTCTTGTGCCAGTACCAAGCTGTTTTGATTACTATGGCTTTATAGTAGAGTTTCAAATTAGGTATTGATATTCCTCCAGCAGTGTTCTTTCCATTGAGGAGCGTTTTTGCTATTCGGGGTCTTTTATTGTTCCATATGAATTTTTGGATTGCCTCTTCTATTTCCTTGAAGAATGAGGTTGGAATTTCGATAGGTATCGCATTGAATTTGTAGATAGCCTTGGGAAGTATTGCCATTTTCACGATGTTAATCTTTCCAATCCAGGAGCATGGGAGTTTTTCCCATTTTCTAAGTTCTGTTTTGATTTCCTTTTTCAAGTTTTTAAAGTTTTCATCATAGAGGTCCTTCACTTCTTTGGTTAAGTTAATTCCTAGGTATTTTATTTTTTGTGGGGCTATTACAAATGGAGTTGCTTTCCTAATTTCAGCCCCACTTTTCTCATTGTTGGCATACAGAAAAGCCATTGATTTTTGAGGGTTAATTTTATACCCTGCTACTTTGCCAAAGTTTTGAATCAGCTTGAGTAATTTGGGAGTGGAGTCTATGGGATTCTTTAAATACAAGATCATGTCATCTGCAAAGAGGGAGAGTTTTATTTCTTCTTTCTCTATTTGGGTCCCCTTTATGTCTTCATCTTGTCTTATTGCTGTAGCTAGGCATTCTAATACTAGGTTGAAGAGAAGTGGAGAGAGTGGACATCCTTGTCTTGTTCCTGAGTTAAGAGGAAATGGCTTTAATTTTTCACCATTAAGTATAATGCTGGCTGTATGTTTGTCATATACAGCCTTTATTGTATTGAGGAATGTTCCATGGATTCCTAATTTTTCCAAAACCTTCATCATTAAGGGGTATTGGATCTTGTCGAATGCTTTTTCTGCATCTATTGAGATAACCATGTGGTTCTTATCCTTGCTCCTATTGATGTGATGAATAATATTAATTGATCTGCGTATATTGAACCAGCTTTGCATCCCTGAAATGAATCTTGTTTGATCGTGGTGTATGATTTTTTGGATGAATTGTTGAAGTCGATTGGCCAAAATTTTGTTGAGAAGTTTTGCATCAATGTTCATCAAAGAAATGGGTCTATAGTTCTCTTTCTTTGATGAGTCCCTGCCTGGTTTTGGGATGAGGGTTATGATGGCTTCATAGAATGTGTTCAGTAGTGAGCTTTCTCTTTCAATTTCATTTAAGAGTTGGAGGAGTATTGGTGTGAGCTCTGCTTTGAAGGCCTTATAAAATTCCGCTGTAAAACCATCTGGTCCTGGACTTTTCTTAGCTGGGAGGTCTCTTATTGCTGTTTCTATTTCAATGCTTGGTATGGGTCTGTTAATTTGGTTTAAATTATCTTGGTTTAGTTTTGGCATGTCAGTATTTGCTAGAAAATCGTCCATTTTTTCCAGATTCTTAAGCTTCTTAGCATAAAAGTTTGAGAAGTATTCCCTTATAATGTTCTGAATCTTGGTTGTTTTTGTGGTGATGTTTCCATTCTCATCTCTGAGTTTATTTGTTTCTGATAAAATTTGCTAAGGGTCTGCCAATTTTGTTAATTTTTTCAAAGAACCAACTCTTGGTTTCGTTGATTCTTTTTATTTTTTTTTTTAATTCTAATTCATTTAATTCAGATTTATTTTTAATTATTTGATTCTGTCTACTGGATCTGGGTTTAGCTTGTTGTTCTTTCTCAATGAGCTTCAGGTGTCTAATTAAATTATTGGTTTCAGATCTCTCCAACTTGTTGATATAGGAATTGAGAGCTATAAACTTGCCTCTGAGTACTGCCTTTGTTGTGTCCCAGAGGAGCTGGTATCTCAAGTTACTTGCAGTTGACAATTATCTCAACATTTCTCTTCACTGTTGTAGAGCCAAGATACCTAGAACAAATTCATGAGTTTTCTCCTTTAATCTCCTACTACTCTTTGTTACAGTACATGAGACTGCTAAGGAAATCAAGCCAAAATCTTGATCTCTTACTTTTCTTTCTACAATGGCCCAGGTAACCGATTACCATGATCTGTCCATTTAACTTCTTGTATCTACTTTGCTTCTTATTCACCTTTTCTAGCTCAAACTACCATCAGCCTTCATCTACACTATGTCAGTAGTCTCCATATGTTGATGTCAACCCATTCTCCAGACCACAGACACAAGTTGTTTTCAACATCCAAATCTGAGCATATTGTTCCTTAGTGTAATCTTTTTCAATGGCCTAGGGATATGGACCAAAATCCTTAACCTTCCCCATCTACCTTGCTTAATCTGGTTCCTGAAGTTACTTCCTTTTTCATTTTATCCTAAATTGCACTCATCTTCCCCTTCCAGGCATATTGGCTTGCTTCTTTTCCTTCTTTCTTGAACATGTTAAGCCCATTCACCCTCTGATATTTTATGCTTACAGTCATGCCCTTGCTGTCCTTTTCCTTCCTTCTCACCTAGTTAATGCTTGGTTATTCTTATGATTCCTATTCAAAGAACATTTCTCTGTGAACCCATCCCAAACCCCAGGAATCCACCTTCTCCCTATGTAGTACTGGCTAGCTTTTTTTTTTCCCCCTCCGTTCGTGGGCCTTGAACTCAGGACCTGAGTGCTGTCCCTCAGCTCTTCAGGTCAAGGCTAGTGTTCTACCACTGGAGCTACAGCGTCACTTCTAGTTTTCTGGTGGTTTATTGAAAATAAGAGTTTCACGGACTTTCCTGCCCGGACTGGCTCTGAACAGTGATCCTCAGATCTCAGCCTCCTGAGTAGCTAGGATTACAGGTATGAACCACTGGTGCCCGGCTGGCTAGCTTTTCTTTACTGCACTTTTAAGCTATATATATTGATCTAGTATGTGAGGGAAGGGCGTTTAATACCTTTCTCTCTTTTTTTTTTTAAAATTTCTGCAACTCCTCTTTCCAACTATAGAGTATAAATACCATAAAGTCAAGGAGATTCTTATTTTGTTCACTTTGTGTTTTCAACACTTATGGCCAATAGTATAAAAGCATTCAATTGATGATGAATTGTTGTATGAATGAATGCATGATCTTGAGAGAACATAGAAATATAAGGCTGACTCAGTGAATTTTCTTATTGCGGTTTGGATTAAACAAAAAACAAAAACTTTAAAGTTCATGTTATACCCAGTTAATAAGAATTCCCTTGTATGTAAAGGTCAGTGCATTTTAAAGTTGAAGATGATTCTTAATATAGATTGGTATATAATTCTGTCATACTATAGGACTCTATTAAAGCCTAATTGTTTTTAGAGAGGTTCCATATCATTAGTACTGTTTATAACTGTAATTACTAGCATTAGTAGCTTTAAAAATCCACTCAGAAAACCTTATTTCATTTATGTGAAATGAGTTTAATATAAAATACAGTTGGAACTCTTGCTTTAGATAGAGGCTTGGGGCAAACTTAACCTTACTGTAAATACCGTAAGGGGAAAAGTACAGTAAGGGAGAGTCAATAGCTTTCCCCTGTTCTTATGTTTTATTTTTTTTCTATAATTTCTTAGCTGGCATTTTTTTTTTATTGTGAAAATACTGTACAGAGGGATTACAATTACATGGGCAAGATAATGAGTACATTTCTTATCAAGCATTGTAGCCTTCTCCTTTGTTTCCCCTTCCCATCCCTTCCCATCCTCCCCCTGCCCCACCCACCCAATCCTCCCCGCTCCCCATCCCCCCACACCAAAGTTGTAAAGTTCATTGTCGACATAACGACTTGTACATCTCATTGTTGCAATGGGTCCACCTGTATCCCTATTTAAATGATTTGTTTTTCCCCTTCCCCTCCACAAATTGTACTGACATCAAATACAGTGAAAGCAGGAGTTATACTGTGGAGGAGGGACATACATTAGCTGGGATTTTTTATTAATAATCTTACAGCATAATTCTATTTTGGGAAGATTATGGTTGTTTCTATTTATAGCTAAAATCTCTGCTAAAAAAGAGTTCATTTATTTTTCCGTAAGATGTTTGGCAGTTATATAATCATAAGAATGATTTTTGGGCTCACTGATGAATTTTATAAGTTGAACCCTAATAATTGTGTTACTTATAGCTACAACGCTTATTTCATTGGTACTCAAATATGATACATAATAATTAGTCATACTAATCCAAGTATGATTTATAATTTAGGAAGTATTTTATTTCAGTATTTTTGATAAATCTTATTTATTTTTAATTAATTTTAACAATCACCTTTACATTTTCTAGAGTAGACTAACAAGATTGAAATATAAAAGTATATTCAGTATATATTGATGTAAGTTAATTGCAATATAGATTGGTATCTTTCAGTGTGATAGTTAATACAATATTTCTTCTTTTAGAAATGTACCTAGAAGAAATAATTAGAGAACAGGCCCTTGTACAAATAGAAAAGTCGTAAAATCAGTAATTTAATACTATTTTATCCTGTAAAGATATTTCATTTGTCTAAATATACTTCTGATGATATTTTGATTTTGAATAGTTTAGTCACTTTTTTTCTTATATCCTAAATCAGCTTGATGAAGCCCTTACTTATTAACATTTTAATTTAGGAAATCCTAGCCTAATTTTAATATTAAAATAATTAGAAGTGATAGTAATTTTGATAGTCATTGTGATCTGTTTAAACAGTATCTAAAGCATACCAATTGGGTAGTTTATGCAAATTATACTGTGTTTTCTATTAGGAAATTGCGTAAATTATGTTGCAAAGTTAGTAGGGTTTTAATTTTTTTACCACTTAACTTTAATCTTAGCATAGAAGATGTTGAGAGATGCATTGACAAGGAGAATGTCAACTTCATTATGCATTAAGGTGACATCTTTAGATAAAGGCAAAAATAGGTATAGAGGCCTATTTTTTAATGGCATGTTCAAGTTTGAAACAAGAATTTAAGTGTCTTTGTGTGTTTCCAGCTTTTGGAGCAGACTGGCTCTTAAGTATATTAGGTTACAGTAAGGGGCACTACCAGGATATGTTTCCCTGTAGGATAGTTTCCCTAACCTCATCCCAGTGGTTAGAATCTTTCTTGGGGCCCTGTTTGTTGATACATTTGCAACAAAAAGCCATTAAGTTAGAAGGTCAAGGGGTTAATGGAAGAAATATTCACTTCTTCCTATTATCTTGCAAAGTTTAGCTGTGCTTAGCTATGAGCAGAGGCAAGACAATACTTTTCTCCCCTAGTTTCTCTTGGCAGTTTTAAAAAATGGTGACTTCATGTTTCCGTGACTAAATAAAAGATTAAACAGCAATATGGAAAGCTTTAGAATTGTCCTTAGTCAAGCTGACAGTTCCGACAAGGCATTCCATCATGGCCACCTTCGCAGAGGTCAAATGGCATCCAGTAACAAAAGCTAGGATGAAGGTGCCTTAATGATCATTTGATTTCCATGTCTGAAGATTTTTCTTTTCAGTTCTACTTTAGGCAAATTAGTCATCTTTCAAAAGAAGGCAAGGGAATTAAAAAAAAAAATAAAACCTTGGAAAGAGAAACTCAAAACTACTTTTGTTAATACCAAAAGAAATTTCGCCTAAGAAAAAAAAAAGTAACTTCAAATTGGGGCTTCCTCAATTCCAACTATTTCTCAGAGCTATAGAAAGAAAAAGGCACCTAGGCCCTGCTGAGTTCAAGCCCCACAATCCACCAAAAAATAAATAAACTAAAAGGAACATAAAAAGAAATTCATTGTGCTGAAGAAGTTATTAAGCTTAACTTGATGGTTTTAGATAGAAGTATAGATGGAATTAATTTGCCTAGATTTTATAGGTAGAAAGTTACCTTTTTAATTTTTCTTTGAAAGCAATATAGGCCTATTATAATGTATCTGATGGGATTATGCTGTGCAAAGCAATTTTAAGAGTTAGTAGAAGGTCTTCTTTTTTTGTTCCACTGGGGAGTGTTGCCTGGAAATTCAACCAATTAATGGATTTTCTGATTAATTAAAGTAAGTCCTTTCAAAATATAGTAAGAATATTATTGAGCACTTTGGGAAACTTGTCTACACTTTTCTATTAGAAATCAAAATACCTTTAAAGTTTTCTTTGTTGTATACTGTTGCCCACTTTAGAGGAATGCCTTGAATGGAAATGATCCCAGGTGGTTTAATTGTAGTTTTCTGCCAAGAAGCAGGTTGTACTGGTTTTTTGACAAAGCTTGGTTGGTGGTTTTGACTAATTTTACTAATTAAATCTGCTAACAACAGTCAACACATGTGGACACATATGGTTCCAGTCCTCTGCTTTACCCGTAATTTAGCTTGACTGCATTCACGTGAATTTTCTCTTTACTCCTTGTTTATAGAAAAAGAATTCATAGCACATATTTTTCAATCCTCCTGAAATTCTAGCCTCAAAATAGAAGGCCATAAACATAATCACATCTTCCTTTAAAATAATTTTAAAAATGAAGATGCTGGTGGAAAACATTTAGCTAATTGGGATCACATGTTCTTTCAGCATGTGTTGAGATCATTCTTTAAAGACAGGTTACCCAGTGTTGTTAATAAGGTATGATAAGCCATCTTTCTGTATCTTCCAACAGTGAGAGCCTGCCAGCTCACACAGACTGGTGCTTTTTTCTACACATGCTACTCTGTTTCTACACTCTCTGACCCAAAGCCTGAATCTCTCTAGCCCCTTTATCCCATGTACTCACTAGGCCTGTTTATCCATTTGATATCTTTATGCTGAAGTGCTTTGTGTTTTCATTTGTGCAGACTTATACATGTTGAAGCTATCAAAAAAATGTAAAGGTAACATTTTCTCCAGAGATTTCTAAGATACCCTTTTGTAATCCATTTATTTTACCCAATTCTCATACCAAGTATTGAATATCTATTGATATTGTCCATGTGCTAAGACATCTTTCTAAAATATCTCTCATCAGAAAACCAAGAATATTTGTCCCCACAGAAGGCATGTCGTAATGTCCACCTATCTGTCTGTCTGAGCAGACTAACACTTTGATCTCATCTATAGTAATAAGGTGTGTCAACTTGGCGACACCCTGCTGTTCTATAGAAAAGGATCCAGAAGGCAGAAACTGACATGCAGACAGGTGACTAACACAGAGTGTCTCTGGAGTTTCCTGAATTATTGTTCTAAATCTTTTCTCTGGGACTTTCTAAAAGATGAAACCTTAGCAACTTCTCTCTTAAGTTTCACCCACCAAGGCTGCAGTAGATCAGTATCAGTGGCCTTGAGGACTTTGTAACATAATAACTCATAGAAGTATCAGGAACGAGCCATTCAATTGCATTTGTCTTTATGAAATTACCACTCTTATTTTTGGCGAAGGGCCTCTCTGCCCATTATTAACCATGATGTCATGTTGCTGAGCTGAGTGGCATTCCTAAGGAGAATCTAGAGACAACACTTCCTGAATTAATTGCTCCTAACCATAGAGGACAGGAAGTCTTTCATGAGGAGGAGCATGCTGACATAAACATGGGAGGGAGGGACTTGGAGATGATTTTTCATATGCTTCAGGACATCATTAACAGTCACAAACTTTCTCATTTATAGCTAACGCTGTCTTAAAAGATGACATAAATATCTGGACACCTTCCAACCATAATCCAATATTTCTTTCTGCTAAGTTCTGAGAGAAATTTAGAAGCAAAAAAAAGCCACTTTCTCTAGCACCTGCCATTGAAACACAGGCTTCACATTCCATCGCCCAAACCCAAGTACGACTTCTGATTTGAACTCATACCAATTTTGTATTTTGGGTATTAATATGAATGTAAACTTTAATGAATTTCAAAATCAAATTCATCTGATGTTCTTAAAGTTTCTTATAGATAATTTAAATATCTTTTGCGTCTGTCTCTATATTTCAGAGAAATAGCTGCTTTCTCTCTCACTATACACAATATCCCCACACTTAGGGTGGAAAAAAAAAGCAAAAGTTTTTATACTTTATCTGCCCGTTACCCTTTTTCTTTGCTTAGAATATCCCACTTGTAATGATAATAGTTTTTACCACAGGTATTCTTCTTGAATTTTTTACTAGTCATATTTCATCAGCTGCTTAATGTCAAAGGATTTTATTGTTAGATTATTGATTTAGAATGAATTTTTACATATGCTCAGTGTGGTGTGGGGTTCACTCACCCAGTATTCGGATGTGTCTATTATTAGTCCTACTGGATGTTGTCCATCACCCATATACAATTTCATTTAAGACAAAATAGCAGCACTAGCAGTAAAAAGGGCAGAGTCCTCTTCTGTGAGTTATAATTGAGGTTATGGCACAGCATATTGCCTGTGGCAGAATCTATTACCAAGAAAGGGAGACCATGATTTGAAGTTGGCTACATTGTAAGCAAAATGAATTAATTATTAATTGTAGAGCAGAATTGAAGGAAAATAAAGGGTTTCCTAAAGTGAAATACACTGACATTTTTAGAAAGAGGATATAACAGGGAACTTCTTGATGAATCATCCTGTTCTTCCACTCTTAGGCCTTTTTAATTTTTTTATACTTAGTTTAAGATGACTACTCATCAATTACACTTTACTCAGAATTCACAGAAACACTTTAAAGTATATTTTATTGTTCCCTAACTTGATGTTTATATAATATCTGTCCTATTTGATGTTTATATGCTATTTGATGTTTATATAATATCTGTCTTTTAATTTTACCTGGACAGGCAAGTGGTTAAATGAAGTCCTGCATTCAAATTCCAGTTTTGCCAATAAAGGATGAATAATCCAAACTCCATACTTGACAATCTTCTGTGACACTTCTTGTGGTAGATGAGCAAAGCCTATCAGTTTTCATAGTTTTGAGTGTTATACATCGAACAAGACTCACTACAGTTTAAGATGCAACAGGTTAACCAGAAAAATGTACCCTAGCAAATTACTACTAGTTGGTTTGCAAAGGTTTCAGATTGTCTAATGATGTAAGTTCCATGAATTTTAAAATCCTGGGACTGACACCTTCTCTGTCTGACTCCTTGGCACCTCCAGCTTCTGTTTCTTGGTATCCAAAGTAGGGTCATTAAGAGAATTCAATGAGTTTACATAGGTAATTGCCCGGTCCATAAAAAGATAGTAGGTCCAGAAAAGGATAGTAGGTACACATGCCTGTGAGCTTGGCATTTGGTAGAGTGAGGTAAGGGAATGATGAGAGAGGGGGGAAGAGAAAGAGAGAAGGAGGTAGGGAGAGAGGAAAGAGGAGGGGAACCGGATTCTGCCAGCGATTGCTGTTATTATTACTTAAAGCTCATTTAGAAAGTCTTGTTTCATAAGAGCATGTAGCTTGCCTTTGGTTAGAAATGGACATGAAAATGACTATGATTCCTATAGGATTATATTCTGTGTCTAAATTTGCTTTTTCCTTCTTACATCATACATCCTTAGAGATAACTTAAACAAAAGTGTTTTTTTTTAAAACCTTCACAGACCATGTGATATGAGATGTATGGGGGCACATCACACAATCAGTTTGCTAACCCATACTCACTACAGGTCCTGTTATTTAATTCAATCCTGACACTGTCAACCTGGACTTACAAGTCAGAGCTAATTGATCAAAATGGTCTTCTGCCACCCTTCAGATGCCAGTCAGACATCCAAGATGTGATCTATGCTACCCTTGGGTTTGATTTCTCTCTTCCCCAGGTTTGATTAATTTGCTAGAGTGGTTCTCTGCACCATTTTCTAGAAAGGATATTGTAAAGGATGAAGATGATCCTGCAGATGGACTTGACACACGGGATAAGAATGAAGGAAAGGGGGTGGGGCTCCAGTTTCCCTTCTGGACACACTGTGCTGCAGGAACCTCTTTGTATTGAGCAGTGAGGAAGCACATCTGGCATGGTCCTTGTGAATTTTTGTGGAGATTTTATCGCATAGGCATGATAGCATGAAATCATTGGTCATTGGTTAGCTTTAGCCTTTTTCTCTTCCTTAGAAGTTGAGGGTAGGGCTGAGAGTCTCAAATTTCTAATCCTGTCTAGACCAACTCCTATCCTGAAGCTATCTAAGGACTATCAAGTCTAGTCAAATCACTAGAAAACAAGACACTTGAAAAGATGTGAAGGGTTTTGGGGCTTTGTGCCAGTAAGCAAGGATCAAATATATATTTCTCAGGCTGGGGATGTGGCTTAGTAGTAGAGTGCTTACCTAGTATGCATGAAGTGCTGGATTCAATTCCTCAGTACCACAAAAACAGAAAAGCCAGAAATGGTACTGTGGTTCAAGATGGTAGAGACCTAGCCTTGAGCAAAAGAGTTCAGGGACAGTGCCCAAGCCCTGAGTTCAATCCTTACAGCAAAGAGGGAAAACAACAACAACATATATATATATATAGTTTTAAATTTTTCATTTCAAGTCTGTTCTCACACTTCATAGTCTAATGCTTTTTCTCAGGTTTTAGCCATCTCACAACTATTAATTTTGGGATGGGAATTAGCAGATCTGGTAGCATCCAGAATGTAGGTAGAAAGAGTAAGAGGTAACAGCCCTGTAGCTTTTCTTTGCCAGCAACAGGAAATGTTTAAAAGAGTTTCCATAAAATAAAACTGATATTATGACTTTACAGAAAAAGTTAGGAAGGACAATTAGCAGATAGTTTATTTAAGTAATAAAATACTATGGGGCAATGAACACTTGGATAATCATTTTGGGCAGGCAATAAGACAATTTTTTAAATGAGAAACGTAAATAAAACCATCAATAGAAGTGAGTATACTCTAAACGAATGAAAATATTTAAAGTACCTTCTAAAAGAGACTGTATCATTGTGATAGTTGTTCAGTAAATATCTATGGATATATATATATATATATATACATACATACATATATATATATATATATACATACATATATATATATATTCCAGGTACA
Organism: Dipodomys spectabilis; assembly: GCF_019054845.1. NCBI lineage: Eukaryota > Metazoa > Chordata > Mammalia > Rodentia > Heteromyidae > Dipodomys > Dipodomys spectabilis. The sequence goes on from NW_024871042.1 coordinate 1,184,471, forward strand.
TGGTCTCTTCCTTGGGTAATAAAAAATGACACAATCATTGCCATCCTTACCTTTTTTTAAATTTTACTTTATTATAAAGGTGCTGTACAGAGGGGTTACATTAGTACACAGTTACATGTTACTAGGGTAATGAGTACATTTCTTGTCAAGTATTGTTACCCCTTTCCTTGTTGTTCTCCCACTATCCCTTCCCTCTCCCAACCTCCCCCGCTCCCCCCACAAAGTTGTAAAGTTCATGTCCAACATAGTGTCTTGTGAGTCTCATTGTTGCAATGTGTCATCCTATGTCCTTGTTTCAGCGTTTTGTTATTCCCCTTCCCCTCTTAGATAAGTATATATCCAGGATGCAAGGTGCCATACCATAAGGAGAAGAACATACAAAAGAAACCAAAAAATCACATAGTATATTAAAAATAACAGCAGCAAAGTAAAACCTCATGTTCATATCTTGGAATTCATTTCGCTTAGCATCATCTTATGTGGTCATACATACATAAGCTTTTGATCTTTTCTACTTATCTGATAGGATTATCCTAGATATATACTAATTATTGTAAATAAGGGAAACCATGGGACCTATATTTCTTTGGGTCTGGCTTACTTCACTTAATATGATTTTTTTCCCATGTCTTTCCATTTCCTAACAAATGGGGCAGCATCACTCTTTGTGATGGAAGCATAGAATGATGATAATAAGCGGAGGAAATTGAAATGGTTGTGGAACACGGCATTAGGCATGATGATAAAGGCAGCAAATGAATGGTGGTAGAGCATAAAAAGGGAGTTTAGTACTACTCTCAGATGCTTGTATTAAGCATGCATGCATATCTCCTGAAATCATTAGGATTTTACATGTCTGCTTATATAAATAGATTTCACTGCTATATTTACAAGTTTTAAAATGTCATTGAAGTTTTCACATATTGAATGTTTACCACAACAGAATAGATCAGCACATCTGTTCCCTGAGATTATTTTTTATTGTGTGTTTATATGTGTGTATGCATACAAGTATGTTTATCTTTTCAGATCTGAACTCTCTAATGATAAAAATATGAAATTGTGTTATATAGAATTCTTAAAACTGCTTGCTATTCATTTTATTTATTGTCAAATACTACTCTAATTGTTCTTCAAATAAGGCTCCCTTCTTGGTATATAGTGTAGCATACCATCACAGGTTAAACACTATAGTACTTATTGAGCATTTACTATGTGCCAAACAGTATTTTCAACTCTTTACACACATGACTTTACATAACCCTTACAGTTAATCTAAAGCACCAGATTTTGCAGTGGCAAATATAGAATTACTCTTTTTTTTTTTAAGGTAAGCATTCTTACAGTCATTTTACTAAGTCTAATGGTTGTATTCAAAGTAGGTCATTTAACTGCTAATTTTACTCTAACTAACTTGGGACTTTGCAGTATCAGATGCCATAGACAAAATCTGTTTTCTGCTTCCTAGAGCAGCACCCACATTAGAAAGGGTTGAGTAGAAAATTCAATGAGCAATAAAATGTCTCTGTTTACTATTCTTCAAGAACTTTGGCAATGGAAGTACCAAAAGATAAGATGATAGGTGTCTTGGAGAAAGAAAGGGCTTATAAACAGGGAAGACATAGAGGAGAGATGTATGAGGAAGAAGAAAGCATCCTGTCTACTATCTTAAATTAATAGAGATGGACTATAAAGATACCCATAGTTCTACCAACTGGAGGTGTGGCCCAAGGGGTAGAGTACCAGCTGTAAGCAAAAAAGCCCAGTGAGAGCTAGAGGCCATGAGTTCAAGCCCCAGTACTAGTCAAGCACTGCCCCTCCACACTTGAAGAAATTCACAATTTCCAAGTACCTTTATTTTCCTTATTTTTCTAAACATCTTCATATCTTTTGCAATTTTATAAGAAATTTTTTTTAAGTCAGTAGTTCATCACATTAGAGATGAGAGCAGGATGTCTAATGTAAAGCAGGTCCAAATCTATAAAAGTTAACAGCATTAAAGAGGTTAAATTGCAGAAGAGTTTTGAAAGCTTTTAGAAGCTGAGACTGCACAAGTTGATTTACATATCTATTTTTTATCTATATAAATACACATATAAATAAATAACACTAACTTTTTAAAAAGCATCATTTTCATACTTTTAAATTTATTATATGTGTTATAGTTACATAAACTGTACTTTTAAGGATCCACTTAAATGTTCCTTTTTCCTCCCCCTCCCCCACATTTAACAGGAATAGAAAATTATGATTCATCAAGGAGAGGAATTGAAGTGCTTTTCATTATTGACTGTGTTCAGGCAAAATAGTTAGACAAATTGGGTAATGGAACTCAATTATGTTACGAGGTGCTAGCCTTAAAGTTACTGTATTATATCTTCCAATGAAATACAATTGCATTTTAGGTATGTAAGCTGCTCCCCAAATAAACAATTGGCAATATACAAAGTGAAAAACACATACTGGTTATCAGAAATAAAAAGAAAGTCCACCTAAATAAAAAAGTCTCGTTTAAACATTTCAAGCATATAGCTTAATGCAGATTTTTATAAAAACATGCCTAATTTTACCACCAAACCATATGATTTCCAAAATGTCATTCAAAGACAATTTGACTGTTCATAAATTCTTTAAAGTTAAATTGCTGATTTACAGTTTTTTCTTTCATCCTCTTGTTTTGAAGGCTCAATGTGGGAGTGCTAATTAATGTTCAGATTGTTAACTGATATACTTGTTGCTAAGCAAGTAGAACTGTCAGAGCATTTTATTTTGAAAGTGGGCTTCCTTTTGAGTGGTAGCACATTTGAAATCATGCTTGAAGAAACATTTCATGGCAGGGACCCCAGTACTCTAAGAACACATTGCCTATGAGTGATTTCACTGGTGTATTTCTTCAGAGCTTCTTACTCTTGTGGCTTATAAATGTCTAGTGTTAAAGAGCACATGTCCAGTAAGTGTTGTGTTTTTTTTTTTTTATCAATAGGAGAATACACCTTATAGTATTACAAAATGTGGAAGATAAAGTTCTTCCCCCACGGTATGACCCCTGTTTTCACTGTATTTAATTCTGGTGCCCTGCATTTTGTATGTACATTTTTCTAATTTGGGGAGGGGAAGGGAAATAACAAAATGCTGAAACAAGGATACAGGTTGACCCATTGTAACAATGAGATGTACAAGACACTATGCTGAAAATGAACTTTACAACCTGGAGGAGGAGGGAAGAGTTGGGGAAGTGGGAAGGGAAGGGATGGTAAGGGAAAGGGAAAGGAGGAGATAACAATGCTCAATAGGAAATGTACTCATTACCTTACTCATGTAACTGTAACCCCTCTGTACAGTATCTATACAATAAAAATATATTTAAAAAGGAAATTTAAAATATAAGAATAATAAAATGTAAATGTGTATTCCATAACATATATAATATTACATATAATATGTGTATGCTGTATAATACATGTGTTATAATATGTAACGTATATGTTGTATGTGATATGTACATCAGATATTAGAATGTTATATAGAATATAATCTTACTTTCTTGAGCTGTCATAGTTGGACTTTGGTCTTAACTCTGAATTCTTCATGTATGTTTTTGTCTTAATGTAATCTCCCTATAAGTAGTCCCCATGTAAAGGATTCCTGTGTAAAAAGTTTATTGGAGAGTTTCAGAAAATACTTATTAGAAAAGGAGAAATGGGAATGTTCTGGGACTACTTAGAGAAGAAGGTAGGCACTCGGCCTGCCAAAATTCCTGTTTATCAGAAGGATGTCCACTATGCTGTGCCATGCAAATATAAGATGGCCAATGTATATTTTTAAATAATCTGTATTGAAAAATTGTAATAAATGCATACCATTTAAGAATATATACTTACTGATCCAGAATTGTAGGCATAGCAATAGCAATATGAATGAAGTATACAATTACCCAACATAGTACTGACATTTAACAGCACTTTCTTTATTTTTCCTTACATTTCCTCAGCAATATGGTGGAGGTGGCTGCAGAGAGATGAATAATAGCCGGGTTACTATTTTATGGGATGCCTGTTAAGTGTCATCAAACACACTTATCACTAAAAGTCTGATAACTACTCTGCAAGGCAGTTTTTCATCTTCGTTATACATTAGCAAAACTAAAGTTCAGAGGAGCTAATTAACCTGTCGAAAAATCACGTAACTAAGTCAGCTAAATTTAACCTGGGTATCTCGAATTCTGAGGTGTGGCTGTAAAATGATTTTAAAAAGAACATGCACACAAGGAAATCCACTACATATTCTCTAGAAAATCTACCATAGACCAACCACTCAGCTGCATGAACACCAGCTTTCTTTCATTAAGGAGGGTATCTAAACAAAGAAACATTTTGATTCATAGCAGATGATAATGGTAATTCATTCAAGTGCTGAGAGAGCCTAAAGCCAGAGAAATTGTGTTGGGGGAGATCAGGAAAGGCTTAGTTTTTGGGAGTGAAACTTAAGCCATACATTGAAAATGACCAGGCTGAAGGTGTTATGAAGAGCTGAAGGTGTTGTGAAGAGGAGATTAAGGCTACCAGGCACTGGGAAGAGCAGATGTGGAGATCCAGTGACTTCATTCCAGCAACAAAAGGCTTTAGGGCTATGCATCCAGTTCATGAGGTAGAATAGAGATGGTGTAAGTTGAAAAGTTGGAGACTTTGGGAGCTATGTTGTGAAATCTTGACGCCATTACTACTCTGAAGGCTACAAGAAGCCTATAAAAGAGATGATGGGAATATAGATCCCTCAATCTTTGGTAGACAGTTTGAAAAGGAATAAGCCCAGAGAGAAGAAGTTTCACCAGTAATTCTGATAATCACCACAGCATGCTGCTGAGGAGGGTGGAAAACAGTGGATTTCTTTGCAGATAATCATGGGCCAAGGAAGGAAAGACTTGGTTGAGTTTGCAAAGAAGGAAGGGAAGGGGCTGAGATATAGCTCAGTGGCAAAGCACTTGCCTAGCAAGTGCAGTGTCCTGGGTTTGATCCCCAGTACTAAAAAAGAAAAGACAAAAAAAATACCAAACAAAAGAAGGAAGGAAAGATTAGGATTGTTTGTGATTTGGACAGTTGGGGTAAGTGTTAACGAATCTGCTTCTGAGATCCTTAAGAAGACTTTCCATTAAAAAAGAAAGACAGACCAGAAAAAAAAAATACAGCTGATTCCTCTCCACTGGCCAAAGAGCTGAAAGAAACTTTATCTGCTGTTTGGTGATTTAAAAGTGGTGAGATTAAGAATTTTTTTGCATATTCTTATTCCCCTTGATTTATTTTTATAATTAAAACAGCTTTTTAAGATAAAGATACTAAACGTGTGGTTCAACCAATAAGGTCAGGAATGTTAGGTCCAAGTCATAATCACTGAAAGAAAGGACAATTTCATCATGAGTATAATTAAGTGGAACTTCCTTCTTAACGTCTTAGTTATTTAACTTTAAGTAATAAGAATCAAGGCATGGTGGCTTTGGATGTTTATTTTAAACTTGTCTTGTCATTAACCAGTTTGTTGTATCAGCTACCCTTGGTAAACTGCGAAATGGATTGGTGTTGTGTTCTACCCTCCCATTCTACTCCTGCCACTATTTTAAGGATCTCGGGTATTATACCTGAGTGAATTGATTCATAGGGCTTTTACTTATTCAATATGTGCTGCTGTGTAGTTTTGTCCTCCATCTGGCTAAGCACGATGCCTCTCTGTATACCATTTGCATGGTGCTCACATGATGCTTAGATACTTAGGTGTCAATTTTTCATTATGCCTGGACAGTATGAGGTGTATGGAAAGCCTAAGGAACTATAAACTCTAATTTCTCCATCATAAATAGTTAGGAAACTAGAGTTTTTCATTTTCATTAACACAGGGCCCTCCATGCCAGCTCAGCTTACTAACCTGCTAAGCCTCCTAGATCTGTTGAAAAATGTGCATTGGCAGTTTTCCAATCTTGCTAAGACTCATAAATAAATGCCTTTCATATGAAATGTATTTGGTTTGGCATATTGACACTGGAATACATTATTCTTTTTAGCAGTTGAACAAATTAAAACGAAATGATGGTTCTGTTTTTTTTTTTTTTTTTTTCCAGGGTAATAAAATGTGTATAATTGGGTTAATATCTTAATCTGGAATTCAGGAATTAGATTGTATATCACAGTCACATAATTCCACTAGGGGAGATTTCCTTTTCCACCCATTTCCACATTTCCTTTTCCACCCATTGGTGATGTTCCTATGTATCAATAAATAGGGGAGACATTGGGCAGTCATTCGGTGGGACTGGAATAAGCTGGAGAGGTTATACTTTTAAAAAGTTCTGGTATTTGAGTTCTGTCTCCTTGAAATCCTGATTTAATTGGTCGTGGGTGCAATCTAGGTACCTGATTTTATTTTTAAGCTTTTTCATCTTGATAGCAATATGCAGCCAAGGTTGGAAGCCATTGTTTCCATCACTTGTATCAAAGAATAATACTTCTTACTCTCTTCACTCCCTTGCTGACTGTCGCCATTGCTCTTGTTTTTAATGTTCCCAAAGTCTGGCTAACAGCTCAAGGTGTAGTGCTCCCTTAGAAGAATAAGGATAAGGGAACTGGTGAAGATTAAGGCTAAAAACATAAGGAGAGTCAGATGTCTTATATTATTCTTGAGGCGACCATACTGAAACTTAGGTAGAACACAGGAGACAATTGCAAGCTGTTATGTAAGTAAGTCAGTCAGTTAGTCCCAGGAGCTGCTCTTGAACTTTCCACCTTTCCTGGTACACTGAGGGGAAGGGGGAAAGTAACCTAAAGGTCGATACATGCATTGCCAGAGATATCTATCTAGAGATATCTACCTAGTAAGTATGTGCCATCACTTGAGTTTTCATTGAAGGTGTATTTGTTTCCTTTTATACTTTTAAATGAATTTTAATATTCAGTTTAGGATCAAATATTCATTGATTCATAAACAGGTATTTCATTAATTCATGTCTTTAAGTATAATAGCAAGACAAAGAAACCAAGATACATCTATATATTTCTCGGCAGTGTGAGCACCATAGAACTTTTATAGCCCATGATATGCAATCTTGCATAAAAGAATTCTTTAAAATTTGGAGGTATATGTGATATTCCCTCAAATCATCCCTGGATGGGTTTTAAAAAGTCGAACATGCATGAAAGTTTGAATGGATAAACAGTAACAGTGTAACTATTGAAAACCCATTAGGCATCTTTCATACAAGATAGATAAGCATTTCAAGAAGATGATCAGACCAAAAAGTGGCAAACTCATCAAAATTTGTTTCTGAACGAATAAAATGGACTCTATGGAACCTTTTGTGGTTATCATCATGCATTTGTGTAAGTACATACACTCTTGCATTCATCTCCTCTCTATCTTGCTAGTGGAAATAGGCATGATTCTAAGTTGGATTTCACTGTGTAGTATCTGAGTGTTTAAACAATGTCAAAATTTTATGCTGTCCTTTTGTGATGTTTCAACAAACTTACTCAGTTTATAATCTGTAATGTAGATCTTTTGCCTTCTCCAACTGTACCTTCTCAAAGTGAACTTAGGTGACACAGCCCAATTATTGAAGAAAGACAATGTTGATAAATGTTTTCTCTATGCCTTTCCATGTTCAACAGTTAGAGCAGTATGATTGTGTAACTTATGATTATATAGTTTACCTCTGAATGTGCAAAACAAGTTATAACAGTGTAGATTCTTGACTCTAGAGTGCATATAGTTTGATCACTTAAATAAGATAGGGGTTTATTATCTTCTTGTACAATAGTTGCTGGTGTAAGGAACCCGTAGCTGATATAAGCTGATATATTGTGCCTTATATCTTGTTATCACTACTCAATACCACATAGAAATAAGTAAAGACCTATTTGTGTTTACAGTTTATGCATATTTATAAATATGCACAATAATCAGTACAATATCTTTTTTTTTGTCTGTCGTGGGGCCTGAACTCTGGGCCTGGGCTGTCCCTCAGCTCTTCAGCTCAAAGCTAGCGTTCTACCACTTGAGCCACAGCACCATTTCCAGCTTTTTCTGCTTATGTGGTGCTGAGGAATCGAACACAGGGCCTCATGAGCCACTTTCTCAGCCCCACAATATCTTTTTAAATTGGGTCTTATGTATAGATTATGTTCACTTGCATGTATTGCATACTAAACTATTTTCAGTTTAGATCTGTGTCCTATGCGTGTGACATCCTTAAAATCACATCTGACTTGAGTTTTCATTTTTCAGAACTGACTCACCATATCTAGAATTCTAGAATTACAGTTGGATATAATAGTATACCAAGTGATTTTTTTTTGTTTATGGTTTTAGCTTTACTAAAAAGCAAGAGATGAATGAATTTGAGGGTAGGCAGAAGTGTTTGGCACATCACAGTTTTCAGGCTATAATATTGGAAGGCATGTTCAAGTTAAAAGTACTCAAGTATGTCCAAATTGCCTTTTTGTGCGTGGGGGGGAGGGAATGGGAGGCGGCCATTGGTCATGGGGATTGAACTCGACCTCAGTGCTATCTCTGAGCTCTTTTGCTCAAGTCTAGCACTCTACCACTTTGAGCCACAGCAACTTTTCCAGTTTTTAAGTGGTTATTTGAAGATGAGTCTCAGGGGGACTTTTCTTCTTTGAAAAGTGATCTTCAGATCTCAGCCTCCTGAATAGCTAGGATTACAGGTGTGAGACATCAGTGCCTGGCTCCTAAATTGCTTTTTGAATGAATAAAAGATACACTATAAATAAAGGTGCTTTGAAACTTGATATCTTGACAGTTATATGAGGAGTTGACTAAGATGGACTATAAGAAAGCAAGTACAGGGGCCTAATACTTGCATAAAATTTAAATGATTATATGTTATTCCAAAATTCGTGCACTTCATAATCATTTGTCTGACTACTTCATTTATTTGGAGTACCTACAGGAAAGAGAAGGAACTTCATATTTGCAGTAGAAATAGTCAATCTTCGAAGACCAGCCAGAATTCATGAACAGTCATCAATGTTTGAAGGCCACGGAACATTGAGTAGAGTTACCTCTGTAAACACTAGGCAGCATTCTCAGGAGTCAGTAAACAATAACACATGATTGAAAAGGTCATTAAAGCTTCCACTTATCTACTATTAACAACTCGCCACAAAACATAATGGCTTGCAACAGCAACGGGTATTTATTTGCTCAAAATTCTGTAATTTGTACCTGGCTCAGAAGGGATGGCTTATCTCTGCTCCACACACTGTGGCTCCACTGGGGAGGCTGAGATCTTTCTACATTGGTCTCATGCACATGGCTGGCAAGTCAGCGCTGGCTGGCCCCTGGCAGTCTCCATTGTCTTCCCATGTCCTCTCCATATAGCTAGATTAAGTTTTTGACATAATAACTGCTGGTTTCAAAAAGGGAATCATCTTTTTTTGATTGTTAGTTTGCTGGTAATGGGCCTGGGTTCTGTCCCTGAGCTTCTTTTGCTCAAGGGTAGTTCACTACCACTTGAGCCATGCTGCCACTTTGGGCTATAATTAACTGGAGATAAGAACCTCAAGGACTTCCCTGCCTGAGCTGGCTTTGAGATCCTCAGAAATCTGAGATCCTCAGATTTCAGTCTCCGAAGTAGCAAGGATTACAGACCTGAGCCACCAGCATCCAGCTCAAAAAGGAATCACCTAAAGGATGAGCATTTTAAGAAGACAATTCTCAATATGGAAGTATTTATCAAGCCTCTGTTGATGCCTCATGGCCAAAGTGGCTCTAGTGATCAATGTGAATGAAAGTGGAATGCAAAGATACCAGTTAAAGTTCTTGAGACCAAATAATTCCTGCCAAATAATTCCTGTTCTAAGATGGAGTTATATAGTGGGCTACTGCCATGTACAAATTATTGTCACAGAAATACCCTGCAAAGGTATCATTTGCTTTATCTTCCATGTTTTTTTTTATTGGGGGGCAGGTGTGCGGTGGGGTGCAGGATGAGGCAGTACCAGTTGTTTTCATTCAAAGTCTTATGCATGCTAGGAGGTGCTCTGCCCCTTAAGCTATATCCCCAGTCCTTTCTATGTACATAACTTTCTAACAAAATCTCACTTCCAGCCTTGGTCAGCCTAAACTAGATCCTATATATGCTTCTTGTATAAGATGTGTACACCACTGTGCGCAGCATTTTGTTGGTTGAGCTGGCTTTGGTTGCTCTGGCTGGCTTTGAACTTGAACCCTCACATTCTCAACCACTTGAGGAATTAAGACTACACCAGCATGAGCTCCCATACCCATTTAGGTTCCAAATGTTTTAAATGACTTGTAGAAAAATCACAAGTGGTGAAAAACAAAAAGAAAACTCACAAGTTCCTAAGTGGTAAGATGTAATATTTCAGTCCAGGTCTATCTATACCCCTCCAGAGTCTTTGTACATTGCATGGCCCCTGATACCTTCGTAAATATTGCTATGTTATAACACTGCTGGAGGAATGTCTGCTCTGCTTACTTTTACTCTAAGAGCATAACAAAAGCCTTACTACCTGATATGTTTTGTTTTGAGCTGAAGACACAAGAAAGACATTTCTTGAGTATTCACATTAACCCAAGCCACACAGATGCCTTACAGTGAGAGTCATCAGACGCTCAAGCAGAGGAGCCAGACAAGAAAACTGCTCCTTTGTGCTCCTCCTCCTGGCAGATTCACTTTTCTCAGAGAAGCTGACCAATGACCACAGGGTTCCAAGTTTTTTCTAGAAAGCTTTCTTTATTGGTGCCATTTTTTTTCTGGACTAAAGCCTGGTCACAGGGGCATTACAAATATGCTAATTTCTAATGCCTTTTAATTGGCATATTTGACAAAGGGTATGCCCTTGTCAAAATAAGCATGGGTCATGCACATTGACCATGAAATTCCATTCTTTAGGTTTTAAATAGCAGCAAGATTGTTCTTTTCCTTTGCTGCTTGGCAGATTAGTTTTCCTCTTTAAAATTCGAGAAGTTGGTTACTTATCAAAGCTTTTGATTAATTAGCTAGACCCGTCAGGCCAAACAGAAATAGCCAAGACTTTTAAATCTCTTAATATGAGCCAATTTTCACAATAACCTGTTTCATTCACAGCCTTCACATTTTCAAGTCTTGCTCATTAGCGACCTGGTATTTGGGCTTGTCTGAAAGCAGAACATCCGTTGTGTTAAACAAGACTCATTATGGATTATAGGTTTTCGAACAGGGATGTCTATGTACAAAAGACTGGCCTCCTATTTTCCTCTGAATCACTAATTGGGCCTTTGCCTTGTTTTTACAAGCAAAGGCTAAGCTTCACTAAGGAGACAGGCTTTTCTAATGTCACAGTTTGGGTTGTACTGAAGATCTGGTGACTATCATTATCAGTAGAGATGTGGAACTAAAGAAAAGCATATGTTTGGTTTTGCTTGAGACAATAAAAGTAATGGCTGCTTTTAAGAGAAATTAATTGAATATATATCACACTGCATTGTAGTTCACTTCCCAAAGTGATAAAATTACAGCCACCAAATACTCAGAACTAAATTCCAGATAGGTTTCATTTCTTCTTCTTTTTTTAAACCTAAGACTAAATCTACAATTCCCCTATAAACTCTCTCTCTCTCACACACACACACACACACACACACACACACACACACACACACACAAACTATAATATATATATATATATATATATATATATATATATATATAATATGACTATGTATCCAAAGCTTTACAATAGTCATGGTTTGTCACACTAATATCCCAAATGGAGTTTATTTTACTTGCCTGGTTTATCCTCTATTTTGGTGTATATTTTTGATTTGTGTTAAAAAATACTATTCCTATTGCTTCCTGTGCTTTATTTTCCTTTCCTCTCCTTAGAAAACAACAACAAAAATTCTTTTCTTAACAGAATTTAGTGTTTACTTACAAATCAGCCCAGATTCTAATGATCTATTTTGCTTTTGGCAGAACTCATATACCTATTGAATCACGGCAAGACATTAATCTATGTTTAACGGGCCTTTGGGCTGTATTTGTAACATGTATCAACCATCAGCCTTGTAATAAACCAAGTGTTCCCAGTTAGTTCACCATACCCTCCTTTTAAATGCTTATAAATATGACTAGTGGAGGAGCTGAGACTCAAGTTCCTACTTACAAGAAATGATTTTTCCTGGTAGTCTTATCAACTTGAGGAATTCAAATTTTATACATTTGAGGTTAGCAAATTCAACAGACAACCTAAATGTGGCATCATGTTAATGGAGTCCTGGAAGCCGCTGGCGTTAAAATGAGTAAATTAAGGAGTCAACACTGCTTATTTAGGCACATTAGGATAAAATAGTATGAGAGCTCCAACTTAACAAAATCAATTCAGTGGACAGAGCTCCCATCCATCAGGGCTTTGTTACAATGTCAGGGGCAGCAGCGACCCTGCTCTATTTTATGAAGAATGCTATATTAGAATCCCCATGTCCTTGGACAAGTATGGCAGTTTCTGTTAGGGAACTACTTTGAGGCAGCCACGAGGTCCCTGGGGACAGCTCCAACTACATTAACAACTTAAGTCATCATCAAATGACTTATTGAGTTCTTTATTGATATGCTGAGGATTTGGTTGTCAATCTACACAGTAGTTAGTCTCTTTCCATAAGCAATTGCATTAAGTAGGAAGTAACAGTTAGATTGATGATTGGAGCAAATTGTTTTTCTCTATCCAGTTGTGCCTTCTCCCCTTCAATCATAATAGTATCAAAGCTACAATTATAAATGTATGTTCCAGGCACAAGACAGACTCTTTTGATTTAGATTTTTCATACCCTGATGGACTGGAATGATTGTATTTTACAGATGTCACTAAATTCTTCATGGCTTTGTGTATTTGTGTGTGCACATGCACATGCTGGTAGTAGGTTTTGAACTCAGAGCTGATGTTTGTTCAGATTGTGCTGTACCACACAAGCCATGCCTCCAACTCAGCTTTATATTGTTATTTGAAGATAGAATCTCACAGACTGTTGTTTAAAGGCTGGCTTCAAACTATATCCCTCTAGATCTCAGCTTCCTGAGGAGCTAGGATTATGGGCATTAGTAGCCTCTGGTGCCTGGCTTTCCATTTTATTTTTATGCTAGAAGAAAAAGTTGATGAAATATACTCCTTGCTGTGTGCTCTGTTTAAAACCATTAGCCTTCATTATTTAAGATGTTTGAGATTAGCCATTTAGTTTTATAAGCTTAATTATCAACATTGTAATAGACACTACAAAATATGTCACCATAAAATTTCTTCACATAATATGTAGTATATAATAAATTCATATGAAGTAGAGTCCTTTATACTTGAGGATGTAATCTAAGATCCACAGTTGATGTCTGATATTCAAGTAGCTCCAAAACATGTGAATTTATGTGTATATATGTGTGAATATGAGGGTATGTACATATATATACATGTTTTCATATGCACTATAAGCACACAAATTTAAAGACTTTTGCACCTTAACTTAGCATTTATCATGCACTGTGGCCATAACTTTTTCTATCTGAAACCTAACAATAAAACTAGCAAATTTCATTTCCTCCTCTATAATTTTACCAGTGCAGTATCGGTTCTTGCCATAGATCTTAGAAACCTTAGCATATGATTGTTTTCCTTATGCAATTAAGAAATTTTAACTCCTTCACTTAAGCAATTTGCATAACCCAATTGCTACTCTTTGGAGCTACATTGTTCAAATCTGAAATCTCCCCACAGAGGGGGGTGTCTGTGTGTGTGTGTGGGGGGGTCTGGGTGTCTGTGTGTGTCTGTGTCTTTGTGTCTGTCTGCCTATGTTTGTATTGCAGGAATCCTCCCTAGATGATAGCACTGTTTTGAAGGTGGTAGGGCATAAAGTAGAAGAAGCAGGTTATTGGGCCTGTTTCTGAAGGTTATTCCTGGTTTCTTGTCCCTTTCTTTCTTTTTGTTTCCTGTTGCCGTAAAGTGAGCAGGTATGCCTTCTTGGGTCTTTTCTTCTGTTTCTGCTTCATTGAAGTTGGTCTCACATTGGGAACCAGGAAAGTTCTCCCCAGAAAAATAAAACTTGACAACTGTAAGGTGTAGGTTTGGGGCAAGTTTGGTATCCATTGTATTATATTATGCTAACAACTTTTTCACATTACATTCCTACTGGGGAAGCTATGTATGCTTTGCCACAATCTAAGTCAGATTTACCATTAAAACTGGTGTTTGGGAAATCAAACATCTACAGTCTCTTTTCTATTCCTTTCCTCTCCTATTGACCACAATTGCAATAGTTACTGTGTGATGGTCCAATCCAAAACTAATTTGTAAAGAGAAAATATTCTGCATACTCTAAAAAAAAAGAAAAAACCAACACATTGCTAAGGTAGGATTTCATCTAATGCTATCTATTTTGCAACTGATTCTGGGTGAAATTCTAATCTCGGTTGCCTAAAAATTATTTTGATGGATGTTAAGAACAACTGGGGTGCAGTGGATCCCCAAACCATATTTAGAACATGAATAGTATTGACTCCTCTCTTTGAATGCATTTCACCCGATACTCTGGTCATATTAAATTACCAGGAAGATCTCTCTGCCTAAATTACTAGGACAGAATGAAAATATTTGATTTCTGAATATTTATGAATTTCATTATTTTTGCAATTAGCTGAACATTTTTGTTTCTGTTAATGGTGTTTTATCCCAATATTAACTTAAAGAAAAGGTCTTTGATTCTTTGGTAAATAATTCAAAATGCACCCCTTGTACAACATTCTACAGCTATCATTTCCCTAAAAGAAGCATTAGTGATAGATTGATAATTTATCATTCATAGATGGATGCAAAACATTTCATGGTAGAAGTTTCATACTAAAGTATGCAAATACACATATATGAGTCAGTTAGTGCAGCTGTTTAGTTTCTTTATCCAAAGAGAAAAAATGAAAACATTGTTGATGCAAATGTCACTATTTTAAGATGCAATAGGTTTCTAGTTTTCTCTTTTCTCTGTGAAATATATGCTTGGCTGATCAGAATTCAGTGAAACCTCTCATTAGGGCACCACGGTTCATTAGGGCTTAAAGAGGCATCACTGAAATTTGAATTGGCCATGCTGTGATTGCCTGGTCTCTCAGAGTGGTAATCGAGCAACATTATCTTGTGTGCTTCTGCAGTGGTTCCTACAGTCTTTTTTAATTAATGGTTTAGTTTTGTGTTTTATAACACATTGGCAAACTTTTTAGTGACAACATCTTACTGTGTATGAATGGTGGCTTCAGAAATCAACTTCTTATAAGAAAAACATTCAAGTAAAAATTTGAATATGATGCTGTTTCTTTTCAAGTCATTACAAACAGCATGTTAGTGTAATGTTTATTGCTATTCATTTTCTCAAACTAGATGAAATATCTTCACTGCACAAAGCACCAGAAAAACCAATAAGTAATGTAGATATCGATTTACTAAATGCCCAACATGCAAATTGAGAGAAATTTATTCAAAATTCAACAATTTGGTTAAGAATGAATTGAAATAAGATGAAGTTACAAATAGATAAGAATTTCTAGGAAGTCACATATTTGAGCAATATTCACAGACAAGGGCTTGTTTAGCCTACACAATAAAACAATGTATACTAAGATAATTGAGAAACAGCTATTTACCATAACTGAACTAGTCAAATATATTTCTCTTATTCAAGCAGGCCCTAAAGATCATCCTGCTTTGTATTTCTGTCTAAAATGATGCTCTCATAAGAAATGAATCTTTTAAAAGTATTCTTTTAAGAGTAATTTAAACTGGCTCTGTACCTAGTTCGAGGTGGTTTTTCTCCTTAAACCCATATTGTGGGTTTAAGTGATGGTTATTTTGTCTGCATCTTTTGCTATGGGCAGTACTTGTGAGTCTCCTCCCTGAGGTAGCCTGAATGGCACTGGAGTAGAAGTCTTGCTTTTGCGCCTCTGAATTTCCCTCATGACTCCCTCCCTCTCTCTTTCTTTGTCTCTCTCTGTCTTTCTCTGTCTCTCTCTCTCTCTTTATAGATAATATATATAATATATATGACATATATATGTCATTGGGAGGGACTGGCCATTGTTGATACCCTGCCACCTACCATAAGCCTAATATATTACATATGGCTAATAAATCTTCATTTGATGTATTAATCTGAATTCCTACCCTCTGGTGAAGTGCCAACACAAGTGCCAACACCTGTATTGTGTATTTTAAGTCAATGTATGAATGGATGTATGGATTTGCCATTTGATTGAGATTTCCATTCCCATTGAATTGACTACTAAGAAGTGTAATCAAGAGAGTTTGAAGGGAAGAAAATGGTTGGGGAAAGTTACTTTTAAAATAAGATCTGTGTTTGGTCACTCGTTTTCCAGCCATCCTGTCTACACCATGGCTACCCTTGATTAAAATAAGAAAAAAAAAGAGGGGGAGAAACAGCATGAGATACTTCGATAATGTTGTTCTGTCAAGTTGTTTTATTCATCATGATTTCATCTGTGGTCACAGTACCAAGCTTGGTACTGTAGTACAAATACAACTTTCTCATTTGGTTGTTTCACTCCTGGAGGTACATCTCATTATGTTTGGTCAACTTGTCTTAAAATTCCACATCTGACTTGATTCTTTTTCAAGGTCAGTAATTGGTCTTTGCTGACTCAGTCAAGTGGGAGAGGGGATAGGAGAAACTCAGAAGCCAACCACAGCCACTCAAACTAAAATATTGCATTTTGTAACTAAGGATGTTTGAAGAAAGAAGGGTTAGGGGACCAAGGAAGTATAGAATCTTGGAGAGAGTTACTGAGATAGGAGTTGGAGGAAGCCTGAATTTCTATTTTATTTTTTGAAGCAATTTTCTCTCTCTGCCTCTCAATACCTTCAGGAAACATGTACTTACATTCAAGGATTTGGAGGGGTTAGATTTCTACTCACTTTAGTTACCATGTTGGTCTCCAGAGGACTCTGGGCCCGGGCGCTGTCCCTCAGCTCTTCAGCTCAAGGCTAGGGCTCTACCACTTGAGTCACAGTGCCACTTCTGGTTATCTAGTCATTTATTGGAGGTAAGAGTCTCATGGATTTTTTTCCTGAGCCGGCTTTGAACCGCGATCCTCAGATCTCAGCCTCCTGAGTAGCTAGGATTACAGGCATGAGCTGCCAGCACCTTAATTGCAGCCCACTATGGCATTCTTCTAACTAGAGATCACAAAGGAGATGATACCTTTCTTAATTTGTGATGCTACCTCTCTCAGAGTAGAGCCTGAGGTAGAGACTAGGATGTAAGTAGGTTTTCTGATAGGTAATCTCGGCAAGTCAAAGTGAAGAAGCAGGGAGTGTGCTAAGGGATGGGGTCAAACACAGTATAGTGTGTGTTGCCGAGTGGGTTACATTTGTTAGCAACAGGGAACAGTCCTGCTGGGACCCCTCTGGAGACACACACTAAAAATGGCCTCCCAAATGTCCTTCTAAATAGCCCTCTCCAGCAGACCTTTATGTGATGATGGAAGTGATCAGTGTTTATACCAATGACAGCATTAAGCAAATGTAACTAAACCTCATGAGAAAGAGAGCTCCCATGTCTGGGGAGATGTGTTTTAATTTCAGTTAGTTTAAGTGAATAGCCATGCATGGATAGTGACTGTTGAATTGGACAACACAAACCCTAAAAACGTTAGAGACTAAAGCAGCTTCTCTCACCTCCCCTCTTGTATATTAAGGTTAAGCGGATGATGTGGATGAACTCCCTCATTGCTCTAACCTGCCCAGAAAGGGGGCTTAGGTAGTTGTTCTGGCTCAAGAGAAAGTGAGAGAAATGAAGTTCTTGAGAGGAAGTCCTGTCTTGGCTCCCTCCTCTGAGGAAACTGTCTCGAGACTTCAGAGGAAGTGACAAGGTAGGCTGAGAAAATACGTATGAAGCACGCAGTGTCTTTACTAGATCTTAAGAAAAGTGAAACACACCTTGTGACCTTCAGAGCTGTTCTGATGATTTTGGAATATCAAAGCGTGCATCCTCAGACATTCTGGCAACCATTCTGAAGTTTTAAGTGAATGCTCTGCACTGGGATTTGAACTGAGGGCCTCATATTTGCTCAGCTTGCTTGTTCATCTGATACTCTACCATGTGAGCCATGCCTTGGGCTTTTCTTTTTACTGGCTGCTTTGGAGCTGGAATCTCAAGGACATTTTACCCCTGTAAGCTTGGAATCAAGAGCCTCACGATCTTAGCCTCCTGAATAGTCAAGGTTACAGGTGTGAGCCACCAGCACCTGGCTGCTTTAAATCTGGTTGTTTTCAAACTTTTTTTTTCCCCTCTAAGATAAAGTTGAGTCATTTCTGTTTTATTTCAAGTTAGGCACTGTGATAAACTGGTTGACTTATTAGTAGTGTTTTACTGTTTTCAATTATATTTTGGAATGCAAATAAAAATGGTATTTGCTTTACATTTTTATTTTCATAGAAGTGTATTTGAATTAGTTTTAATCAAAACAGAGATTGTTTTGAGTTGTTACTAGCAAATGCCATAGCTTTTCAAATTGCTAAGTTAATTAGAAATCATATAATGAAAAAGTGTGACAAATCTAGTCATTTGAACTGTCAAAAACAATGAGGTTCACTTTCCTTAAAGCTGGATTTAAGCCATTCTATGAATATTAAAATTTTGAGAAATTAAAATTTCTAAAAAATTCTCCTATTCCTAAAGATATCCCGTTGTAAAAATGTAGGGTTTACATTGTAAAGGTAACCCTAAATAACATATTAAGGTATAACGCCTACACCCTCAGACTGAAGATATAAAACCACAAAATTTATTGTTGCTTTTTACATTACTATGAAATGACTACTTAAAGGTTAGGAATAAAGGCCAAAATTTGCATTTAAATGGAGATATTTTAAAAAGAAATGTCGATTTATGACCTTTACTCTTAGCATTAGTGTGAGTTTTATTTTTTGTTTTTTGTTTGTTTGGTTTTTTTTGGTTTAAGAATCAAACTTTAGATAAAATAGTAGAATGGAAGTAAATTGATAGAAAACATGTAGCCTGACTAACTTTCCAGAAGAGTGCTTTCACATTCTGTAGAGTCTATTGCAATAGTAGTACTTTGCCCTCTAGTCCAAGGCTGCAAATGATGTCTGATGATACTAGAAAGTAGAACAGTCCTACAAAATATAAAACAGCATTCTGTATCAGTTTAGACTGAATGGAAGTGAAGTAAAGGGTTAAAATTAGGAGAGACCAGTGTGTCCTAGTGTATGTATATGCACTAGGCACATAGGGATAATCATAGGTTTTTAAGTTTCTTCATCCTGTATATACATTATTCCCTATTTTAAAATTTTAAATAATGTCAAGGAGTTTGTGTATTTGTAAAGTCGACAATGGAGACTACAGTGTCACTATTGAAATAATGTTACTCTATTATTTCCCTAGCAATGTTAACTATCTTTAGAGCTCAGTGGAAGTAAGGTAATCGCCCGTAGGGAGGTGATTTCCAGCTACAAGATTGTGGAAGCTGAAATCTGGAGGATTGTGGCCCAAAGCCTGGCTTACTGAAAACATTTGTACTAGACTCTCCAAAATAAGCAGTAAAAAACATGTCTAATATGGCTCAAGTGGTAGAGCACCAGCCTAGCAAGTTCACGGTCCTGAATTCAAACCTCAGTTCTACCACCAAGAAAAAGTGTTTAAATTTTTTTTCTCTGTTCATGAACTAGTTGTATGTCCATGAGAATTATGTATAAAGATATGTTTGAAGCCAGGCGCTGGTGGCTCACGCCTATAATCCTAGCTACTCAGGAGGCTGAGATCTGAGGATCGAGGTTCAAAGCCAGCCTGGGCAGGAACATCCGTGAGACACTTATCTCCAATAAACCACTAGAAAACTGGAAGTAGCACTGTGGCCTACGTGGTAGAGTGTTCACCTTGAGCTGAAGAGCTGAGGGACAGTGTCCAGGCCCAGAGTTCAAGCCCCACGACTTGGGGGGGGGGGGGGGCGGGGAAGATTCCCTATGAAGCAGACAGTCAGAAAGGCCTAAGCCCAGTAAAAGTGTTCTTTATGATATAGGAAGATTGGCATTTGGTAGACATTACTTGGCCAAGCTCAGGGAAAATTAATACTAAAGTGAAGACATTGAGTTCTTCTGATAGGAAATAGGATCTGGAAAGCCAGGCTGTGAAAATTTAAGTGATGAGCAAGGTGAAGAATGAGGGGCAACACAAAAGCAAAGCCAAAGGAACTGACTCAGGTAGATGAACAAATCTGACTCAGGAATCTGTTATTGTATCACTGAGTTGGTTATTGCCTGCTCAAATGCTGGACCAAAGTAACTTTGAGACAGCATTATGCCATTGTCTTAGAAATTCAGCTTTAAGAAACCAGTGACCATTCCAATTCCATTGGCACCACCCTTATTATGGAATTCTAAGCAGATGTCCACCACATTGCTAGGTCCATCACTCATATTATCCTGGTATTGCTTGGCACTAAATACTGTTTTCTGGTCTATCTTCTCCTATGAATTGTTTGTTTAGGAAAAGCCAAGCAAATGTATCAGGAGAGTAGGATAAATGTTAAATGTCAAGTAATAAACCACAATGAAATATTTTACCATGTATTTTTTCCTCCAGTCTTGGAGCTCGAACTCTGGGCCTGGCCACTGTCCCTGAGCTCCTTTTGCCTGAGGCTAGTACTCTACCACTTGAGCTACAGAACCACTTCTGACCTTTTCTGTTTATGTGGTACTGAGGAATCGAACCCAGGGCTTCATGCATGCTAGGCAAGCACTCTACCACTAAGCCACATTTTCAGCCCACCATGTATTTAAAAAAAAAATTCCTATATATTTTTTCCAAGATAAGTAGTTGTACAAAGGAGTTTCAATTCAATTAAATTCAATTCTCCACTAGAATCCTCTTTTTCTTCATGCTTTCCTATGGACAAACATGTTTCTGCTTCTTAGAATTCATGAAATTCCACTTCTTGATAGCACATAGGAATCCCCCAAATGGAGTTACATATAGGAGAATTTCCCAAGGAATACATAGGTGTTAAAACCAAAAATCAAGCAAAACCTCAAGCAAGTAATCACACACCCATGAAAAATAAAATAAAATTAAGAAACTTGAAGGATCTTTAGAACATTTGTGAAATAGCAGGTTAAATAGAGATAATGGGGTATTTTTATTTTACCACTATGTGCAACAGTCTTTAGTCTGATCATACGTTTAGTGTGATACCCAAGAAGGACTAATTTATGTGAGCTTCCCCAAATCTCACCTGGCAATAGTTTACACTGAAGCATTTTGAGGGGTGCATATCCTACAGTTGAAATGTGTTCAAATCCAGATGGTCCAGTTATTCCTCACTAAGGGAAGCTAACCTCAGGAAAGCACAGGGAGTGATATGTGTGTGTTCTTGCTGGTTGTACTACAAAACAAACAAAAATCAGCAAAAGCAGATGGAATCCAAACAGATGCCCCAAAGAAAATCAAAGGAAACAAAGGGTTCTGCATATGAAGACTGTCCGTGGTCTTTCTATTCCCAGGGATTCACAGAGATTCTCTGATCTGAAATTACTCTGAATGGATCTGATTAAAATGCATAAAATTATAAATGTTATCTATATATTACCAATACAATTTAATCAAGACATAATTATGTAATTCCTTCCCCATTTTAGGTCCATAGAGGCTCATTGATAGGACAGTAAACTTTCAGAACTAAATCCCAACTCTTGATAAATAATGGAGAGTGAACTAGAACCCTAGTTGAATAGATCATTTTAGCAGAAACATAGCATTTGAACATTTTGCTGCTCCAATACTATGTTTGAACAAATGACAATGACAAAAATTACATTGTCAAAAGCTATTTAATGAAAGAATAAATGAATATGTGCTTCAAAAAGGTCCTCATGTGTTGGAGAGTTCATAAAAAGTATTTGGAAAAGGTAACAGGAAATAGAAAGCTTGTGATTAAATTAGAAAGGCCTGATGAAATTAATCGGTGTATAAAATATATGAATGTTTCTTCTTTCACTCATGAGCCTGTTTCTCTCCTGGATAAATTTGAATTTCAAAGACTGAAGTATAAAGTGTTTTATATGCATAGTACCTGAGAAACACAAATAAATTTACAAAATGAACTTTGTTTTTTGGAAGACTATAGAGTAGTCTGTATTTCCTCATGAAAACATAGATTCATCAATACATTTTTGATTGTACAGCAGGAAGAAAATGTTTTTTTTGTTTTCTTTTGTTTTTTAATCTACTTATCTCATTGCTACAGCAATGAGAACAAATCAGATATGCTTAGGTATCCCTAGTGAGAACAGTCATATCATGGTGCATCATTGAAAATAAACACAGCTGAACAATTTAGTATTCTTGGTAAAGGAGTGGAGTATGAATAAATATGTTATAAATCCTTGGTAATGTATTTCCTCCCAGTAAATTGCACTTCCTTATAAATTTTTGACTTGGAATGAGCTGGAGCTTGAATTTTTCTATCTTCAGGTTGGACAAAATTAAGTGCTTGAATATGATACTACACAAGGCTACTTGAGATCAGAGTGACCACACATCATAGAATTGACCAAAGATCCACATAAAATAATCACTCACTCCTTTCCAAGTCACTAGTAAAACTATGCATTTGGTTTGAAAAGTTCTTGTGTTTTACATAGGAAACAAGATATCAATGGCTGTACCCATATCAGTACATTGGATTTGCTTAGTGTTTTGTATAGAGTAAAATAGTATTTCTATGTGGATGCAGGCAGGCCTTTGTGGGATGGAGGAAGTCTAATTAGAAGTGTATTTCTATGGAAAGAAACCAGTAGTCAATCATAGTCACATAGAGTAGAATAACCTGCTGAAGTAAAGTTGAAATATAGAACACAGTCAAAAATAAAAATGTACCAAAGCATTAGAAAAAAAATGAAAAGGACAAACTGTCTCCTGGACAACTGCTTTTAATATTTATTTATTTATTTATTTAGTCATGGGGGCTAAAATCTGGGCCAGGGCGCTGTCCCTCAGCTCTTCATCTCAAGGCTAACGCCTTGAGTGGCACTTCAGGGTTTTTCTGCTTATGTGGTGCTGAGGAATCGAACCCAGAGCCTCATGCATTCGAGGTAAGCACTCTACCACTGAGCCAACTTCCCAGCCCCTGCTTTTAATTTTTTTTTTATAAGAACAACAAACTGGGTTGGGCACCAGTGCCTCATACTTGTTCCTCAGGAAGCCAAGATCTGGGGATTGTGGTTCAAAGCCAGTCTACAAGAAAGTCTGGGACTCATCCCCGATTAACTACCAAAAAAGGCAGAAGTGGAACTGTGGCTCAAATGGTAGAGTGCTAGCCTTGAGCATTAAAGCTCAGGGACATAGCCCAGGCCTTGAGTTCAAGCCCCAGGACTGATATACACAAAAAGTGCCAAGTCTATACTCTTGAGACAAAATTAGTTAAAGGAGGTAAATTAAGGGGGAAAATCCCAAAGCATTATTTCATTCCTGGTGAGACTGTATTGTACAGCAAATAGCTCACTTGGGTTATTTGCTTGAATATGTATGTGTGCGTAATTTTCCTGCCCATCCTGTCTGTTGGGAACCATTAAATTCAGTACCAAGAGAATGCTGTAAATCAGTTTCTATAAAGTAAGGATATGCTAGAAACTCATAATTAATTGTGTAAAATTCTTTTACAAGACCAGACAATGGTTCTACATTTTATGTTATATTAAAATCGGAGAAAACGTCATTTATGAAATCTAATAAGGCAGAAAATTATTGTCTCATTTTGAAAGTCTGACTAATCTGAGTGGATTAAAGGTGCCTTGTGGAATGTTATATTAGCTGACTAATTCGAGTCCTCATTATTGATGTTCCAAGGCAATAGTAATACCTACAAATAACATCCAGGCAAAGTAACTTCATAAACATTTCTTAATCATCAAAGACCAGCATATTGTTTGCTGTGTTAATACAGATTAAATAGCATGAATGTACTTTTATCTCCCTTTAAAAGACAAAAATGGAAGAATCAATTTATGAATGGCAGAGCTGTCACCCTTGATAAAGCTGTTTCACATCTCTGTAAAACTTAAACATGATATACTGAAGTGTGTTCATTATCCCCTATGAGCATTAAGTGGTTTGTAAGATAAAAGACAGAAACCAGAAGTAAGAAGGTTTCTATTATAAACCAGTCATATCATATGAAGGGATGGTATGGATTAAACTCCTGCTTTTTTCTCCCCCTTTTCTCCTTCCTCTTGCCCCCCGCCCTACCCCCTAGAACTTCAACTGTTGTCAGTGACTTACAACTGAACAGGAGAAACAGAATCACATTTTTCACAGGGATTTGAAATGTCTTTGTGGTCATGGTCTGGCAGTAATAAAAGCCATATGCTATGGGTCAGAAGAAAAGCTATCTTGAAACAGAAGAACCCATCCTTTGGCCTATTGACCTTGGGAAAGTTGAGTCATTTCAAGGCATTTGTCCTTGCGTCCTTGGGAGTTGTTTGAACTATCTCTTCTCTGTGACTCTAAATTGTCAGGGGGAAGAACCATGAATTGTAAGTACAGAAGATGGTTTTGGCGATAAGCAAATGGCTATGTCAGTAGCAATAAAATTTTCTTCCAGAGCACCTGTTAGGTGATTTGTTGTAGATTGATTTGCGTTTCCTTTCATGATTTTTTTCTGAACTCCATTTGGCTTCTTAATACTTGAAAGCACAAGTCTAATGGAATGAAAGATCACATGAAAGAATTTGATTTAAGCTGAGCACTCTGTGGATGTTGGAAAACCTAGCTTTTGTCTTAAGTTACATGGCCTTTGGAATGGCCGCATGTAAGATGAAGCAACATGATCTTCATAATGGCTCCTGGCCCAATCTGCAGTTGACACAAACTTGGAGAATTATATGGACTGGGTCACTTGAGGTTTCTCATTTCCCATAAACTAATGTTTATTGTGGGCTAGTGGGAGTAAGAATTGATCCCTGAATAATTTTTTCTCCAGTTTCTTGAAATCTGGGAACATGCAGTAGTCTGTGACTTGGCTACATTGCTTATATAAAAGGATACTGGTAGATACTTAGTTGGTCAGAATTTTGATATAACTTATATATTCACAGGAAGAGAATTGTTTTTCATATTAAGAAAGTGTTTCCTCTATTGCTGAAATTTAACTCTAGGTATAAACAGTCTTTCCTATAACTTAGCTTATGTTTTATCACAGCCTCTCAAGGTATCACTGATGGAGCTACAAACCATCCCCTTCCCCACTTTTTCTTGTACTGAAGAGGTGTGAGAGCTTAGCATCTCAGGGAAATGGGAGATAAATGTCTCCTGGCACCTTAATTTAAGTCTAGCCTCCCAAATGTGTAACATGACTAAGCCATAAACTGATTTGTTCCCTGCTACTTTTAAGGTTTCCCACTCTGTGTACCTATTCATTGTGTCCAGGTAGTCTTGAGAAGATTGTAATCACTTTACTTATCAACCAGGACTATGTTCGTTACAATGGAAAAAAATAAAAATGAAAGATTGAGTTAATCTGGACCTAAAAATATTGATGTTCTATCATTGGAAAGGTTGACAGGTTCTTTCAAAGGAAAGTCATTTGGGGAGCTCAAGAAATCGCCTTTGTTCCCCCCCCCTCCCCCTCGCCTCTACTCTAGGGTTTGCTTTTATCTGAGAGCTCATCACAGGATTCCTCTATTATATTTTATCAGAATTATGATAGGTTTCAGGATGAAAAATGGATTGTGGCTTAAAGAGTGCAGGGCTAAGACAATGACACTGTGCTTGGAATAAGTCTAAGTGATTTGTCTTTAGCAGATGCTCCACAATGATGTTTCAATCCTTTTACTGCATAAAATAAAATATTGTGCTATTATCTCAATGAATACATTTATAAGTTTTAAGTCAAAATCAAGAACAGCTTTGGTTTATACCACATTTTCTTGATCTATTCATCTACTGGGGGTCATCTGGGTTGGTTCTATGTATTAGCTATGGTAAATAATGCTGCAATAAACATAGTTGTGCTGGTAGCTTTAGTATGGTCTTGTTTGTGATCATCCAGTTAAATGCCCAAAAGTGGGATTGCTGGATGCAAGAAAATGTGGTGTATATATACGATGGAATTCTATGCCTCCATCAGAAAGAATAGCATTGCCCCATTTGTTAGGAAATGGAAAGACTTGGAAAAAATTATATTAAGTGAAGTAAGCCAGGCCCAAAGAAACATAGATCCCATGGTTTCTCTTATTTGCAATAACTAGTATAGGTCTGAGACAAGCAGAAAAGGTCAGATAAGTTGATATTAGATGAAATGAACCCCAAGATAAGGACTCAAATGGTTTTTCTTTCTTGCTATTGTTTCTAATGTATTTATAAGGTGATTTTTTGTTGCTTTGTATGTCCCTTCCCCCCACGGTATAAACCCCCGTTTTCACTGTATTTGATGTTGGTATAATTGAGGGAGGGGAAGGGAAAAACAAATTGTTTAAATAGGGATACAGGTAGACCCATTGCAGCAATGAAATGTACAAGACGTTATGTCAACAAACGAACTTTACAACTTTGGCAGAGGTGGGAGGAGATGGAGGGCAGGGATGGGAAGGGGAAACAAAGGAGGAGGCACCAATGCTTGACAAGAAATGTACTCATTACCTTGCCCATGTAATTATAACCCCTCTGTACGTTATTTTCACAATAAAAAAACCTATTAATAAAAAATAGCTTTAAAAAAATGAACCCTTAGATATGTATTTAAATGTTTTTTTTTTCTTTCATGCATTTGTTTCTAACGCATTTATAAGATTATTTCTTTGTTGCTTTGTATGTCCCCTCCCCCCACAGTATAACCCCTGCTTTCACTATATTTGATGTCGGTATAACTTGTGGAGGAGATGGGGAAAAACAAGTCGTTTAAGGATACAAGTGGACCTGTTGCAACAATGAGAAGTACAAGTTGTCATGTCGAAAAAGAGCTTTACAACGTTGGTGCGGGGGGGGGGGGGGGGGGGGGGGGGGGGGGGTGGATGGGGGGTGGATGGGGGATGGGGGGCGGATTGGGGAGGGGAGGGCTGGGAAGGGATGTGAAGGGTAAACAAAGGAGGAGGCTGCAATGCTTGATAAGAAATGTACGCATTATCCTGCCCATGTAATTGTAACCCCTCTGTACAGTATGTTCACAAAAAAAATGAAAAAAATAAAGCCACTATTTACTAATTATTAAAAAAATAGCTTAAAATGTTTATGTTACATTTCTGTATTGCTTGTGCTCTAAATATTTTACTTTAACTAATATTAGAAATACTACCTTCGTGATCTCTGGGAATTGAAATAATTACGGAACTGCAGAATTTAAATATAAATGACTAGTATTCTATAGGATAAACTTTATCACACAGATAAAGTAATGAAGATAAGAAATAACATAGGCATACCTTTGAGACTCCCTCTGACAATTAAATCAGAGGTCCTGATTGAGGAGTTACCTTATTAGTACAGAATGAGTGAATGAGCTGATTCTTTTGTAATGTGTTCTCTTAGGAAATTTCCACACTAGGGGCAGGAGGAAGCTACCCTTGTCATTGTCCTGAAATAGTCCAAGAAATAGTAGGGCTCTAAAATATTTCCCCTAGCTTTCACCAACTTAGCTGAAAGTACTTAAAGACTACCTGAGATTACCTTCTTAGTAGATAATGTTGAGGAAAATAAAAATACTAAAGAACAGCAGCCTTTGCCAAATATAATATATTTGAATTACACTTTAATACAGCTTTGTTTCGTGATAGAGGTATCTTAATGTTCAATTGTATTTCAGCTTTAAAATCCTTCATTAAGGCATTTACTATGGTAATGTAGAAAATGAGAGCTAAAATGTCATGATTACAAGTAAGCTTGAATTTTATCTTATTATCTGCCATTTATAGGATAGTGAAACACCATGAAATAAATTACATCTTCTCTATATTAAAGAAAAACTCTATGATCTTGGTATAATACCACAGACGTTCTTTTATGATTTCTCTCCCCCTTGGGTGGAGCTTTACAGAATAAAGACCATGTCATTCTCCCCTACCACCAAGATCAAGACATTCTATTGATTTTGTTGTAAGTACCTTTCCTGTAATCTCCCCAGAGCAGTAATCTTTAGCCTTCGGTATTTCACGGAAACACTCATATTTAGAGATATTTTCTTAAAATTGAGGTCTGTCTTTATTAAAAATTATTTACAGTGGTATTTTTTCTGATCTGTTTATAGTATAGCTGGGGAAGTATGAAACTTTCAATGCTTTATTACAAAGTCAGATATTACAGCTGTAAGAGAATACTGTTGGGCATATTTTTGAGAGTTAATGTAGAAAATAACACCTTACAGGGATTTTTTTTATAGTCTTTCACTCTATACATTGTTCTTTTAACTCCAGAAATAGTTTTTTTTTTCTTTTTCTTTTTTAACCTTCTAGTGCTGGTACTGGAGCTTGAATTTGGGACCTAGGCACTAATCCCTTAGTTTTGTTCATTCAAGGCTAGCACTCTAGCACTTGAGCCACAGATTCACTTTTTGTTTTTCACTAGTTAATTGGAGATGAGT
The DNA here is from genome assembly GCF_019054845.1 of Dipodomys spectabilis. Classification (NCBI taxonomy): domain Eukaryota; kingdom Metazoa; phylum Chordata; class Mammalia; order Rodentia; family Heteromyidae; genus Dipodomys; species Dipodomys spectabilis. The sequence goes on from NW_024871042.1 coordinate 1,213,113, forward strand.
CTCCCAGAATTACCTGCCCAGGCTGCCTTCAAACCATAATCCTTTAGCTCCTGAGGAGCTAGGATCACAGGTGTAGCCATTGTTGCCCAGTTCTTTTTCATTGAGACATAGAAAATCATTATTACTAGAAATTTCATGAGTATGTACGATATTGAAATATCTTCAGCTAAGCAATGGAATGTTTGACGTGGAAAGGGACGAAACCCTTTTCTCCCTTCATTACAAGAGTTGTGGCAGATACCCTCTTATCAGAAGGCAGGTTAACATGAGAAAAGCATAACAAATGTATCTACTCAATCAAGGTTTAACATGACACAGAAGCCTTCAGAGCTAAAGAAACAAAAAAATTGTCTGTTGTTATGCTTAGGTTTGGTGAAACATAAACAGCCTTGTGGAAAAGTGACTGAATAAAAGGCTATGGTCTAATGGTAAGAGACGAAGGTAGGAAATCCAGCAAGTTGTGTCTGTTCAGATTATTTTTGATCTCTCTGGGTAGCATTCCTGCCCCTCAGGTATATAACAGGTTCCCTTCTGGAATGAGAGTCCTAGGGTCTACTATCAGACATGTTAAGCCAGAGAATTTATGTCTAGCTCCTGGGTTCAAAAGAGGGAACAGAAGATACAGGGGAAGTCAGAGAGACAGGGCGGCTCTTCCAGTGTCCCCCACTGTAGAAAGTGCTCAGCATGCTGAAGGGTCAGCCTTTGAGGTCTTTCTGAGCGCAGAGTGTAGCTTTCATCAGAATGGGAGTCGTCTCCAGAAGACCTGTCTGCAGGGAAATCTGGGCAGCATTCCCTGTTTTCACAGGAATGAGCCCAACCCTGTTTTGACAGGAATGTCCTCCTAAGGTTGGTTTCTGTAAGTTCAAAGGCCAGAGTCTGTTGCTTCATCATTTGTTCATCAATATAAATCCTGGCTTTTATCATTTCATACCATAGCTATCAAGGTGGCCTCATGTCCAGCTTTTTTCTGTCTGTCGTAGTTTCCCCATGATCCTCTGGCCTAATTTCCCTTAAACAACTTTCTGATCATCATATTTTATGTTCATGAACTTTTCTTCTTTACTGCTTCCAGAATGTAAAGTATAAGTTATTTGCCTGAAGATTGGATAAATAACTTATTTGGTAAAGAACATGATTACTTAACTTTAATGGTCTCCAAAGGAAATAGGAAAAGCTCTACACATTTATTTTTCTTATCTTTTCACATCAGTGTCTTGTATATATTTTATAACATTCATATTTTTCCAATGCAATCACAGAAGGATGTAGGATATAACTGGTGAATAAATATTTAGGTCTGTAGATTGGTGGACCTCCAGTGGTTCACGTCTTTAATCCTAGCTGGGTAAGAGCCTGAGATCTGAGAATCAAGGCCAGGCAGAAAAGTCTGAGCAACATTTGTGTCCAGTTGAACAAAAACCTAAACTAGAAGTATGATCAAGTAGTAGAATGGAAGCCGTTAGTGAAGAAGCCAAGTGAGAGCACAAGGTCCTGAGTTCAAGACCCAGTCACAGTATTAAAAAGAGTTATAGGTCTTTGATGTATATTGATTCTTCTTTTTTTTTCTTTCTTTTGCACTCTATGGACAAGACAGTTAATTTAATAGTTCTAACAATAGACCTACAAATAACCTACATACATACTTTATCTTAGTATGCTACAGGAATTTGTATTTATCATTTTCTTCCCACAAAGGCAGCTGGCAAATACTATCTATTGCTCATTTCCTTTTTTTCTGGCTTTTCTTTGGCAAAGTTTCTTTTTGTCTTGCTTGGCTCTAGCAAGTTTACCCTTGTTAAATACTTTGTGATTTTGTATACAAAAGCTGGCATGCCTGTACCTTCATGTACGTTTTTGTCTAGACATAAGATGTTACCATTCTGTGGCTGTTGTTCCTATGATCCTAACTCATGGCACTATGTTTTGAAGGTTTTAACTAGTGAGAGAATTTCTCCTTCCTGGTCACCAAGCTCTTCTTCCTCCCTCTGTAACATAGACCTCTCAGTGCTAATGCTGAGGCTAATATGACTTTCTCCATTATTTTATCACATTGATTGTGAGTTTTTTTTATTGAATTTGGAGATAAAAGTGGTATTTATGGTCTGTGGCTTTCAGTATCCTATACTTTCTTTATAGTAGGGTAATTTAGTTATCTCTTAAAATCCCTGTAGTCTAGAAGGCAAAGGTCTGGCTTAGCCAAGTTAGAGAAGGACATATTTCTGGACACTGTCTCCAGGTATTATGCCTTCTGGCCAGGTGCTGCTTCCTGTTTTGTTTTACATGGCAATACTTGAGGACAAAATGGGCATGCCTTTCTAATAACCAGAAAGGTATAAATCAACTCTCCTGGGCAGAGGAGTCCTTAGTTAATCCCCCACAGTTAACTGTCAGAACAAACAATAGAAAGTTGGGCACTGATTGCACACACCTATAATTCGAGTTACTAAGGAGGCTGAGATCCAGAGTTCACAATTTAAAACAAGCCTGGATAGGAAAGTATGTAAGACTCTTTTTCCAAAACAATCAGCAAAAAACAGGGATGGAGATGTGGTTCAAGTCGTAGTATATCAGCAGAACAAACTCAAGGTCCTAAGTTCAAACCCCAGTACAGCAAAAAGAAAAAAAGAAACAGAATGTCCATTCTAGAGTTTTAACAGAAACATGAGAGACTTTTTTTGTATATTCTGTATGAACTACACATTTTTTGTTTTTTTTTTTTAAATTGTGAAAATACCATACAGAGAGGTTACAATTACATGGGCAAGATGATGAGTACATTTCTTATCAAGCATTGTTGCCTCCTCCTTTGTTTCCCCTTCCCATCCCTTCCCATCTCCCACCCCCCCTCCCCTGCCAACACCCCCCCCCAAAGTTGTAAAGTTCATGTTTTGACATAACGAATTGAGCCCAAGCCCAGAGTTCAAGCCCCACGACCAACCCCCCCCAAATCCTTTAATACACATGTTCTATCACATTCTGTCTCCTTAAAATTTTTGGTTTTGTCCCGTCTAATATTCTAGTCATATTGGACTACTGTGCTTCCTAGAGAGAAGCTACTTCTTAGCTTCCTTCTTAAGTTGGTCCATGGCCTAAAATGTTTTCCTAGCTACCTCCTATCTATTGAAGTTCTATCCATCTTTTTTTATTTTTTATTTTTTATTTTTTATGCCATCCTGGGCCTTGAACTCAGGGCACTGCTCCTGAGTTCTTTTTGCTAAGGCTATTGCTCTGCTACTTTGAGCCACAGCTCCACTTGTGGTTTTCTAGTGGTTACTTGGAGATAAGAGTCTCAGGGACTTTCCTGCCTCTGTTAGCTTTGAACCATGATCCTCAGATCTCAGCCTTCTGAATAAGCCAGGATTACAGGTGTGAGCCACCAGCACCCAGCCCACCTTTCAATACCTAGTTTACACAATGGAAATGGTCACCAAAAATAACCCCCTTCTCTCTCATAGGATGTTTTGTGGCATTTGTTTCAGGACATTTTACTATAACATTGTTACATCATTGTTACATTCTGAATTTATGGTTAGTTTTGCACAATTAAGCATGTATTTTTGGGCTGGGAAGGTGGCTCAGTGGTAGAGTGCTTGCCTTGCATGCCTGAGGCCCTGGGTTTGATTCCTCAGCACCACATAAGCAAAAAGAAAAAAGCCGGAAGTGGCGCTGTGGCTCAAGTGATAGAGCGCTAGCTTTGAACTGAAGAGCTGAAGGACAGCACCCAGGCCCAGAGTTAGGGCCCCTCGACCGGACCCCCCAAAAAATGTATTTTCATAATACCAAACCTTTAATTTGTAAGTTCTTTGAGGATAAGTTCTATGTCAAGTCTATCTTTGTGTTTTATTAACAACCTTGTTAGTATATTAATATATTAGAGGCACAATTGTATTTTGAGAGGGGATTGTATCACTGAATGAAAAATTGTACAATGATGTGTTCTTCTGATGGGATTTTTTATCCTAACATTATTGAGAATTCCTCAGTCAGCAAAGAGATAGTACTACATCATTCTGACACCTTTTTCAGGTATCTGTTTATTCAGTGTCCACCCTCTTACCATCAGATAGTTTATATAAAAAGAAAATCTGTGGCTTGATTATATGCTTAACCAAGAAATTTCTTTTGCAGTTCTGAGGAAAATCTCTAGCAAACCCAATTACTCTCCCAGCAATGCACTTCAAAGGAAATAAGAATGCATTTTCTTGTACTGAATTCCTAGATATGTTTGATCATTAGTTAGGGCAAGTAGTTTGACTTGAGGCTGTTTACTCAGCAGTAATAAAAAGTATAGCTTCAGTTCCAACCAAGAGGGGTTCCTCATACCCCACCTCCCCAAACAGGATTTAATTTGATTTGTCAGAGAAGGTACAGAGGTTTGCTATGGAAATGAATCATGATCAGTAAGATTTGACTGGCTTTGGTACTATTAAAAATGTTCCTTCCCCTCCAAATGGCTTTTTTTTTTTCAGAATTAATAAGAGACATTTGGCACCAAGTAATTGAGTGCAAACCTGACAATTTCACAGTAATACTTACCATTGGAACAGTCTTTGTTTTCCTAACTATGAGCCAAATACTCTTGATACTTTTTCATTGAAACATGTATGAGTGTTTCATGGCTGAGATTTCTGTCACCTAGGAAGTGCCACCAAGTATTTTTGATGTAATTAAAAAATGTAAAGTGATTTTATTAAATTTTTAATTATAGACATTTGATAGATAAAAATCAACTGAAGAAAATTGCCCCTTGAAAAGGTGAACATTTTTTTAACCTAAATGCATATTTCATTCTGTGAAGCAGGCTTAAACACTTAATGGGGGAAAGTTGCTTATTACATATTAAAATGCAATTTTCTAGCAGTTTAACTTTTAAGTTTAATTTTATTTATAAAATGCCTTACCATTTAGCATAGTGTTCTGCTAAAATGATTAACAGTGATAATAAAAATATCTCATGCTTGTTATTTTTGTGTCTTGTTTTTAGGAAAATAATGTATTTACATAGAAATGAAGACACTAGTATGAATCATAGATGTCTTGGACAATATCTATAATTTTTCACCATAAATATTACTAAAATCCATAAATTATATTTTCACTTTTAGATAAAAGACAAAAGTCTGAAAAGCACTAGTGAATCTTTCAATTATTATTGGTTCCTTCTGTAACATTCATTTTCCATATTCTAATGGGAGTATAATGAGTTTTTCTCATAGTGAACTCTAATGAGTTTATGACTGTGCTGCCATATTTATGGTAGAAGCTATGCAAATTGAACTGATGTTTATTTATGCATGTATGTCATTTGGGAATATATTTAAAGACCCTAAGCTTGCTGGAGAATTTGTTACAGGAAAGAAGCGTATGAAGAAGTAAGCTTGTCCCAAGCGTAGAATTAAGGTAAAATTAACAGGAAATTGAAGTTATCTTTGATCATGATTTTTTTCATTCCATTTTTATTCACTTTGAGGAAGTGTTGCTTGTGTGTTTCTTTTTTGATCAGCAGAGCAGTACAATGCAATACACAGAAGCATAATGTTGAATTTTCATAATAATGTTTGTGATGCAAATGAGGCACACTTCAAAAAGTAGGTTGATTAGCATTTCTTGGTGAGATGACAGTCTCCTCCTTTTTACAATTTTTTGTTCATTAGTTTTATCAGTGGTTTACATATCTAGATTTTAGATTTGAAGTGAATAGTTTTATTTTTGCTTATAATTATAATGTGAATTTAAATAGTTTTAGATTGTGCATTTAAAACAATTCTCTGCCACTAAATTACACTCTGAATTAATGAGCTGTTTGCCACTTCGGAGCTCTTTGCTTTGAAATTCAGTCCAGTTTAAAGTGAACTCCAACCATCAGGCCAGCAGCTCACAGAAGGTTCCAGGATTAATGAGCTCAAAGGGCTCCATTGCTCTCTTGCAAGCATATATCACTAAATTCAGTTTCAGGAAGAATGGTTCTTAAGTAACAAGAAGATGATGCCTTCAAGAGCTGAGTGCCAGTGGCTCATCCCTGTACTCCTAGCTACTTAGGAAGCTTAGAACTGAGGATCATGGTTCAAAGTCAGTCAAGGCAGAAAAGTCCCCATGAGTCTCTTATCTCCAATTAACCACTCAAAACTGTGGCTCAAATAATAGAACACTAGCCTTGAGCACAAAGATGTTTAGGAGCAGTGTCCAGGCCTTGAGTTCAAGCCATTAAAAAAATGGTGCCCTGAGTGTGTATTTAAACAAATGATTTGATCATTGCTGGTGAGGAATGTTCTTTTACCCTACTAGGTACACACAAGACTTGAGCTTTTTCCTTCTCTAACTAGAGTGAAATTAAAATTGATGAATATTCTAGTAAGACTCAATGAAGTTAAAATAATGATCTTTATAGCTTGGTCTTTAGCTCTTTGTTTTTATCCCACCTAATGGTCTTTCCAGGGATTGATGAAAAAGTTACACAAATACTCTCAAATATACTTTTATTTTTTAATTTAAATGTTATTGTAAAGGTGATATACAGAGGGGCTATAGTTACATAAGTCAGGTGATCACTACATTTCTTTTTTAAAGTGTTACCCCTCCCTCATTTTCTCCCACTTCCCCTTTGGCTCACCACCCCACCCCCAAGTTGTAAAGTTCATTTCAAACATAGTTTTTACCAAGTATCACTGTAAAATTGGTTTGCCCTTTGTCCCACTGTTTCTGTGATTCCCCTTCCATTCCCCAAATCAGATAAACTCACATATAAGACAAAGAGCACAGAAATAATAAACAATGACAACAAGAAATGAACCAAAGAAAAAAGAAAGAAAAAATAAGTGACCGCAAACAGTACAGTAAATAAAACCTATTGTTTCCATTTCTTGGAATTCATTTCAATCAGCATCATTTTATATGATCATGTGCACATAGCTATTGAGCCATTGTGATCCTCTCCTAAGAATATCCTATGTTCTCATTGTGCAATGCTTAGAGTGCTGTTTAATTTATTGTGTGCAAGTGTAATTGCACACAATTACACTATAAGTATAGTAGAACTTGTAGATTTATACGCATATTCAAGTTCTTACAAATGAAGGAAACTATGCAGCCTATGTCTGTGTGGGCCTTGCTTACATCACTTAATACAATTTTTTCCAGGTCTTACCATTTCCTTACGAATGGGGCAATGTCATTCTTTCTGACGGAATCATAGAACTTCATTGTATATATATATATATATATATATATATATATATATATATATATATATATATATATATACCACATTTTCTTGATCCATTCATCTACTGAGGGGAATCTGGGTTGGTTCCATATCTTAGCCAGGGTAAATAATCTTGCAATAAATATTGTGCTGGTATTATGCTGGTGGCATTAGTGAGGGCTGGTCTGTGGCTCAAATTTACTTTCATGTCCTTAAATATGAGAATCTATTTATAAAAGTTTGCCTGTCTCCCTAGTTACCTAATAGGAATAATCAACAATTCTCTCCTTATAGATGGCCAATTCATGGTGATAATATGGGATCTTGTCCATGCTCATGAAGATACCACTCATCCATTACAGTATTTTTTCTTAGAGAACTAACCTTGTTACTCAGTAAGACACAACCTCAGAATGACTCTCAACATTACAATCGAGCTGTCCATACTAAGAGACTGGAAGGAGCAAATGAGGTGAATCTGTTGCCAACATTGACCTGGTCAACACTATGCCCAGTTGGTTTCTCTGACCATTTGGGCAATACTGCAAAATGCTCAGCCTGTCTTTAGCTCCTCATACTATGTGAAGATGGGAAAATGAACATCTTTGATTAAATATTTGGCCTCCTTTTAGTTTCATCTGAGGTAACCATCCTGGTCATCTGTGTTTTCATTCTACCATATTCATTTAGGTCTTTGATTTCACCATTGTTTTAGTACCATAATATGAAAATGTTCTCTAATGCGTAAATCATTGTTCTGCTATTACAAATCTGACTAGTATGCTGAGCTGTTTTACAACAGTGGACAACGAAGTGTGGACCTACTGAGTGTTATTTGAAAGGTAGTAACTCTTGCTCAAACTCTCAAAAGCAAGAACAGATTGCAGCCTAAAGGCTAGTTGCCAGCCAGGTGCCAGGGACTCATGCCTATAATGTTACTTAGGAGGCTGAGATCTAAAGAGTAGCATTTGAAGCCAGCCCAGTCAGGAGTGTCACAAGGCTCTAATATCCAAGTAACTACCACATAGTCAGAAGTGTAGCTCTGGCTCTAGTAGTAGAGTGCTAACCTTGAGCAAAAAAAATAAAAATAAAACCCAAGGACAGCACCTAGGCCTTGAGTTCAATCCCTAGGACCAGCCTAAACAAGCCCCGTTGCTAGTAAAAATTGATTCCTGATCTTTATTTTGGCATTAAGGTTTGATCATAGCAACTTTGGATGCAAGTGACCCATAGAAGGTGAGTTGATGTTAGGGCAATGAACCCTAAGATATGAATTCAAATGTTTTTTTTTTACATGTGATTGTTTCCAACACATTTATAAGATTATTTCTTTGTTGCTTTGTATGTCCTCCCCCACGGTATAACGCCTGCTTTCACTGTATTTGATGTTGTTATAATTTGTGGAGGGGAAGGGAAAAAACAAATCATTTAAATTGGGGTACAGGTGGACCCATTGCAACAACGAGACGTACAAGTTGTTATGTCAAAAACGAACTTTACAACTTTTGTAGGGGGGGAGGAGGGTTGTGGAGGTGGGGGGAGGATGGGATGGGAAGGGGAAGGGGAAACAAAGGAGGAGGCTACAATGCTTGATAAGAAATGTACCCATTATCTTGCCCATGTAATTGTAACCCCTCTGTACAGTATTTTCACAATGAAAAAAAAATTGAAAAAGAAGGTGAATCTTCTCTTACTACTGATGTTCTCTTTTACTTCAGTCACATCTTCAAAAACTACCGAAGTTTTTGTTTCTGCTTTAGATTTACAAAGGTTATCACAATGACTGAATGAATAATATACCAATTTGGAAGAGTCATAGTTTAAAAGTAGAAGAGTTTTTTTTTTAGTGTTTTTTAATGTGTGATTTGTGATGTGTGTGTGTGTGTGTGTGTGTGTGTGTGTGTGTGTGTGTACTGGTGATTGAACAGGACTTTACACTCTCTTCTGGCTTTTTCATTCAAGGCTGTAGCTCTACCACTTGATCCGCATCTCTAGTTCTGGCTTATCACCAGTTAATTGGAAATAAAAGTTTCTCAGATTTGCCTGCCCAACCTGGCTTCAAACTGTGATCCTCAGATCTCATTCTGAATAGCTAGGATTAGAGCATGAGCCACTGCACCCAGCAGCCAAGAGGATTTCAAGTTTTCTAAGGCATGGAGATTCTGCTTGGGTTATACTATAAAAAAAATATATAAAGACAAGAATAGAAAGTAAACATCTTATGCTTTCACTACATGGGTGATTTGAAGGTCTATGGCAGTATAAAACCTAGCTTAGTAAAGCTGGGAACACTTTGAAGAATGTTCAAAAACTATGCAAATCAGTTGAGGTGGCACAGGGGCAATTTACCAGTTTACTCTCTGGCTATCAGACTTTCACAAGTTTCACTCCAAGGGAAATATATATATATTGACTTTCTGCAGGTGAAAAATAGATTTAGCAGGCAGCTAGCATTAAATCTCCTAGTTCTGTTACTGTTGTATCAAGAATGTGTTAAGTAGTTTTTAATTGACATGTGGATACTATTTTTAGGAGTTGCTTAGTCTTTTCTCAGATGAAAGATCAAACAATTGACTCTCCCCCCCAATTGATGGGTAGATTTTAGAATACTGGTCTGAGGTGCAGCTAAAACCCCCTAATAATTCAAAATTATTCCATACAGAACAGACTATGTCATCTTATATTTAGTGGAGGTTGGGGCTATAAATAAGTAGATATGTTTTAGTCAGAATGGAAGACCATGGGCTGATACTTCAAAATTTGATGTTACACATATATAAGGAATCTTGGAACTGGAAAAGACAATAAAGGAGTTTAAAGCAACTATGCATCACTCAAAACAAGTGTTTTAGAGAAGATGAAGAACAGAGGCAAAGGAAAGGTTAGGCCAGATTTTACAATTTCTAACATTTTTCACTATTACAATGACAGGCTTGGGTGAAAGGCTATGTGAAGGTGTGGTATTGGGGAATTCATACAGCATCTCTTTTTTAAAAAAACTATCTTTTGGGATAATTGAAACATTTAAAGAAGTGAATTATAATTCAAAAGTATTAAAAAGAATGGATTAATTTATTGTGAAATTTTATGAACTATGTAGCTGATAGTTTTTGTTTGGACAGTCTTGAATGATTTTCTTTCATAATCCCTGTAAACCCACCTATATACAAGGTTGGATGCCAAGGAACAGATTAACCTTCCCCTTGAATTTAGATCCCCCAAGGAGATGAGGTTACTTTAGTTGCAAATGAACTTTGGTCCCCAGCACACAACTGTTACAATAAAATATTGTTAAGGACAGTTTCACAAGCGCCAGGGAGATTTCACCAAATTCAACGTGGTCTTTCCTTTCACCACTTACAGGTCATCTTATTAAAGCTGAGATGGATGGATTCCATGGAGGCACAAAGTTTTATCTTTGAGTGAACTGTTCTAGGATTAATTTGATTCCAAGCACTTATTCAGTTTCATATGTGGAATGTAACATACTTGGAGTTATCCAGACACCAAGGTGAATGTGACAGAAATGATTACCCTTAATTAAGCTATCCCAAAGTTCATGTACACAAGATAAAGTTAAAATATAAAATGTGGCAAGTGTTATATAGTAAAAAAAAATTGTGCTCTTCATGCCAGATCTTTGCTCCTCATACTATGCTTCAAAATTCTATAGTATTTCCCATATTTTAGCATATAAAACAATGTAATAGAGCCACATAATTGGAAAAACAAATCCAAGACTGGATTCCCCTAACTGAAGATCAACTGGCACATTAAGCACCAGTAATAAAACATTATAGAGACAGTGGCATGCAAATGAGCCATAGAAGGTAAGTGTCGATTCACAAAGTAGAAAAGTAGATAAGAGGCATCAGAGTTATGAAGTGAGTAGAAATTTAAGCTTGGGAGGTAGATGAGACTTTCCTAGTAAATAACAGAGCTTGGAAAGAGCATTTGAAAGTAAGGCCCACAGGGCAGTTCAGTTCAGGATAAATTGTGGTTTTGAAGAAAATGAAGAGCCAACAAAGGAGACAATGAGTAGTCCAGCCACTATGATGTTATTGGAGAGAGGGATGGCCAAGAAATCAAGGTACAATAATTGATCAAAATCAAGAGCAGAAGTCAAGGAAGAGTACCAAGGTAGTCAATATCAGGTAGAAAGATTGGTTGAGACTGAATAAAGATGTCAAGAATTTTTTTGATTTGGAGAATTGCTGGTGTCCATAAGAACGACTTTGTGTAGGAGCTGCATTAAGGTATAGATAATAGAAAACAAATCCACAGCGGACATAGGTAGAGATGTGCAAGTGATATACTCTACCAAGAGGTCTAGTAGGGGCAAGAGAAGGGACATTAACCAGCTCAGGTAGGATCTTTGCTTTGGAATGTCTGTGGTGCCATTTGATATGAGAACGTGCCCCACAGGTGGCTATGTGTCAGGGTCCTTGCTCTGTGCTATATCTTGCAATACTCCTACAGCCACGAGTCACTCCTATGCCTGACTTAAGGCATAGGATGAGGGAATAATTGCAAATTATATGCACCCTCTTGGAGGCAAAGTTTGTGCAGAAATTTACTTCTTTTTTTTTGTGTGTGGGGGGTCTGGTTGTAGGGCCTGAACTCTGGGCCTGGGCGCTGTCCCTCAGCTCTTCAGCTCAAGGCTAGCGCTCTACCACTTGAGCCACAGCGCCACTTCTGGCTTTTTTCTTTTTGCTTCTGTGGTGCTGAGGAATTGAACCCAGGGCCTCTGGCATGCAAGGCAAGTGCTCTACCACTGAGCCACCTTCCCAGCCCCAGAAATTTACTTCTTTTGATAAGCATTTTTAATGTCCTAGGTTGGAAAGTCATCTCATGTCCTTGCATAGGTCAAGTTCTGTTCATAAACTTCTCCCTAGGTACTCTGGTGTGGATCAGTCTGTGCAACAAGTAAGGTTACAACAAGGTTACAGTAGGGCTTTTTTAAAAAATAATTATCTCTACTTAAATTTATTTTGAGTGGACATATAAAAACAAAATACTTATTCAGTACCTTTTGATGTTTCTTTACATGTATATATTGTATAATACTCAAATCAGGAAAAGTCTATCTTTTCAAATGTTTATTGTTCCTTTATGATTAAAACATTCAAAATCTTCTTGTAGCTTTTTGCAATATAAAGTCCATTATCGTTATCTATAGTTAACTGGCTATGCATTCCCATACCAGTAATCCTCTACTAGAACTTAGTACCAACCAGCCAGCCACTGGTAATACCACTACACTCAAAACTTCTGAGATAACTTGACATTGTGATCCTCCATTGCTATTGTCACAAATGACAGGATTTCATCCTTTTTGTGGCTCAACAATATTCTATTGTGTTTATTTATCACATTTTCTTTATCCATTCAAGAATTAATGGACCCTAGGATCGCTTTCATTTCTTGGCTATTATGAATATGCTACAGAAGTATAGAAATCTCTAATTTCATTTCCAGTAGCTATATACCCAGTAGTGGGATTGCTGGATCTTATGGTTGTTCTATTTTTAATTCTTTTCTTTCTTTGATAATGTTTTTATTGTGAAAATACTAGGGATTTTTGCGGGGGCGGAGTCTGGTCGTGGGGCCTGAACTCTGGGCCTGGGCGCTGTCCCTCAGCTCTTCAGCTCAAGGCTAGCGCTCTACCACTTGAGCCACAGCGCCACTTACGGCTTTTTTCTTTTTGCTTATGTGGTACTGAGAAATCAAATCCAGGGCCTCATGCATGCAAAGCAATCGCTCTACCACTGAGCCAACTTCCCAGTCCCCTAGGGCTTTTTTTTTTTTAAGCTCAAAGAATACAATCTATTTGGGAATCAAGAAAACAGTGCTTAAGATTTGATTAGAGTTCTTATAGTAGAGGAAGGTATAACAGATTGTGGTGAAAGCCATCTAGTCCAATTTGGGGAATCTCATAGGCTTTTGGATTGATTCTTGCAGATTCATAAGAATTATCCAGGTTAGATGGAAAGAAATTATTAAGACAGAAGTATGAAAAATGTGGGTTTAGTTAACACAAGGTGAAGGCATGAGATAGAATATTCTACCCTTACATGGGGTAGAATAATGGGGTCAATAATTGGTAACTACTACAATGTTTTAAAAGGGGAAGAAAACTCTTTTAGTTATTTACATTATTCTGAGTAGTATGAATTTCCTTGTGCATAGGGACAGATTTGGCAGAGGGGCCAGTTTGGGATATGAAGGAATAGTCCAAGTAACAAGAAATCATGATCTGAGGGAAGTACGTTTAGAAAGAGAAGGTAAAACAGGTTTTCACTAGTGAATGAATCCTGGGGTGGAAAGAGCTGACTACTTAGGTACCTCCTAGATTCTGGGTTAGTTGACTGGAAGCACTCATTTATGGCCCACTGAATCTCATCTTCCTGTCTCTTTTATGACATCACTGAATAGTTTAAACATAGAGTGGAGTCTAGAGGCAGCAGATAGCAAGGAGGATAAAAATAGAAAAGAAAGCAATAAAGAGAAATCGGTAGGCCAGCAATTATTTGCTGTTGTGACCCATGTCTTAGGTCAACTTGGGTTTCCGTTTTCCAGCAACACTCCCCTCTGCCTCCTGCCTACCCACCCACTTCCTTTCATTACTAAATTCTTTAAGAAATGTATATATGGCTTTAGTTGAAAGGAAAGAACTTCTGAGGAGTGAGTTCCTAGAAGCACTGATGTGGTGGCCAACTATTTGCTTATAAGACTTTATTAAATAGACATCTATAAAGAGTAATTTAGACAAAATTGTGGGGAAATATTGGAGCTAGGAGAAATGATAAGTATTTAACAAGTAATGAGAAAATGTGTAAGGAACTATTAAACTTCATTATAATTAAATGGATCCCACTTCATTGTGGCTTATTTATTTATTTATTTATTTGGTTAGTATATTCTATGTAGCAAAGCATGTAGTGAATTTGACTGAAATCATGGGATAATAAGATCAAAATTAGAGGCTTGATTTGTTTCAGCTTGTTACCTTTATTGCATGACCCACAGAACACTTTAAACCTTGTCATTATGCAGACTGATCACTGAGTTCTGAGAAGCACCAAAGAGCAAATACAGATGTCAGATGTCTTTCAGATATATCTATTGGAGGAAACCACTATGGACCAGCTTGTTCCATGATTAGAAAAACCAAAAAGGATCACAAGAAAAACAATAAAAGGTTTATAAAAATGGAGATCTGGGGCTTTAACTAATAGGTTTCATGGTAAAAGTTGTCAATAGCTGAATGGGCAAACTTATTCAGTGACTCACATCTACCATAATGGCCTTAGATAGACCTGGACTTAAAAGATAGGTATTTTGTTCACCATGGCTGATGAGCTTCCTGTTTTGACTTTCTTGTGCTATCTCTTGATGCAATAGATACGATTTTTTTTTTTTGTCAGTTGTGGGACTTGAACTCTGGGCCTGGGCTCTGTCCCTCAGCTCTTCAGGTCAAGGCCAGCACTCTCCCAACTTGAGCCACAGAGCCACTTCTGGTTTTCTGGTGGTTTATTGGAGATAAGAGTCTCACAAAGTTTCTTGCCAGGCTGGCTTTGAACCAGGATCCTAGATCTCAGCCTCCTGAGTAGCTAGGATTACAGGCATGAGCCACTGGTGCCAGGGTTAGATATGAAAATATTATATTTAGTCCTATACCATTTATTTTCAAAACATTAATTTTGTCATTTAGCAAAAGGGCATCTGTAATATAGGAATGAACAAAGGTTTGTGGGGACTAAAAACATAGATAACATTTAGGGTGAGCCCTCCTTAAGAAAAGGTCAAACTTAGAAACACAAATACTAAAGTGATTAGTTAAAAATTGTCTTTCCTCTAAGATTATAGAATTTAAAAATAATAATTGAGAAAAATGTCTCTCCATTTTATAATTATTTGATGATGACAAGACATTGTTAGAATCATTAACTGGAAATGCTCCTTCAAGCTTTGTTTACAGTGAATTGAAAGATTTTAGGTATTTCAAATTTTTTGGTGCAGGGACTAATCTTAAACTTTGAAATTGATTATACTTGTTAGCTAGCTTATTTTTTAGTAGTTAAAAATAAATTACAATATAAACACATTGCTAGTATTCTACCTAGGCTCTGAAAAGGTACCCTATACATGTGAGCAATCTTAAAACTTAAGCTCCATTGTTTCATACTAAATTCTCCTCTTACTAGACATTACCATAAGAACCCACTGAATCTTTACAAATAACATTGTAGTTAATAGTTCAGTAAATTCCAGAATAAGTGTTTATACTTAAATACAATTCAGTTTTATTTAAGTCAAACTTTCAGGATCCTACCAGGTTTTAAAAACCACAGTACAGCCAATTCTTATCTCTTGGTTTGACTGACACACAATGGCTTATTGTACAACTGTTATGTATGTTAATATCTCTATTACAAGCTTTAATTGATCCCTGATAGCTTGGAAAGGGACTAAATCATCTCATGAAAATATTTTTAAAGATGTCACATGAGAACATCAAAATATTTTTAAAGATGTTATCTCTTATGGTATGTCTTTTATAGTCTACAGAACAGACTACGTGGCTATCTAAAATATTAAGCAATCCCAACAGATAATATATAGTTAAATAAAAGCATACCATGTTTAAACAATCATCTTGTACAGAGCATCCTTAACATTTTTAGATGTTTTTACTTGTAAGTCTCAAAATGAAGCTTGTTGAAGAAAGATTTTAGAATAGATATATGGATCACATTGCACTTTATGTGGCTTTCTGTTAAATTAAGATGCATTTTATTGCATTAAACATACATAGTTTCATTAAAGATGCCTTGGCTTACCAGATTTTCTATGGCCCTTACCCCTCTATGTACACAAATCTACAAACCTAATCATGTCACCTTTGATCAAATTCAGTTTGGATTTTTTCCTAGTAAATGCTGTCTGGTAGCAGTTAAATAGAATTTAATGTTTAAAATATTCACAAGATTCAGTAGAGCTTAATTATTTGATTTGATTTGGTAAAGTTTGGCAGAAAGTCTAGACATTGTAAAAATATATCTATACTTGATTTAGATAAAGGTAGTAAAAACAGAGACCAATATTTAGAAAAGGAGAGAAGAGGGGAAATACTATTGTTAAAACTATCAGCATATTGGGCTGGGAAGGTGGCTCAGTGGTAGAGCGCTTGCCTTGCATGCATGAGGCCCTGGGTTCGATTCCTCGGCACCACATAAGCAAAAAGAAAAAAGCCGGAAGTGGTGCTGTGGCTCAAGTGGTAGAGCGCTAGCCTTGAGCTGAAGAGCTGAGGGACAGCGCCCAGGCCCAGAGTTCAGGCCCCACAACCGGACCCAAAAACAAGAAACAAAAAAAACTATCAGCATATTTAATTAAAATTCTAAATACACAAAAAATATCCTGTTGAATTTGTGCCTTCAATAGAAATTGGCTTGGCTTGTTTCTTGTTTTCCTATTCTAAGTTCAAAATGAAAGCATGCATAGGTGGTGGATCTACTTGTTAAATGATCATTTAGATTGACAAGCTATTTTCACAAATTTGATTTCTAGACCAGAGTTTGTCAGCCTTTGTGTGGTCATGAATCATGTGAATAACCACATGATTCATGTCCACATTAATGATATTCATATGGTTGTGAGATTGTGTGAAACTATGTGATTCAGTCTGGAATAGAACCTGAGTGTCTATGTTGCAGACAAACTTCTCTTCCAGCAGAGCCCATGCTGTTGGTCTCAGGACTGTGCCTTGGTAGCAAGGTCTACCCCTTTGAAGGAAGATAGTTTTAGGCCAGTGTTCAGTCCATCATCATCATAGCTTCACCAAAGATAATACTTAAATTAGATAACACAACCTCTCCACTAGAGAACACATTCACGTATGGGTTGTCATGTCAGATAATATTACGCATGATCCCAGCTTCATTGTTATCCTTTGGGAAGCCAGGTACATGGAAAGATGATTTAACTTAAGAGTTTTATCTCACACAATCCAGCATGAAGCATAGCCATTATCAAATCTGTAATCCTAGCTATTATCTTCCAGAATATATCCTCATTACTATCCTTTCATGTGGCTGTCTCCTCTAATTTTTCTGACACTTACCTCACCAATCCTGTGAAACATTTTCTCTGTTCTGTTTACAGGAGTGGTCGTCTTAATCTCTACCAGATAGACTGAGTTTATTCCTGTATCCATATCCTGCCCATGGAGTCATTTGACCAAAGAATTTTTCCATTTATACCTCTTACTCTCTATGAAGTCTCCCCAAAGGCTCCTTCCTGTACTCACAGTATCTGAGTATACTGACCTCACTGCATTTGACATAGCTGAACCGGTTGTTGGAATTGCATTGACCTTTATGGAGGGATGTCCTTCCTTTGGCTGAATTTTAAAGCATCTGAATATTGGTGCCCGATAATTGTCAAACCCTGTTTCTTTTAGACTTCATATCAAGCAAATGTCTCTGGTTGAATTTCTGAGATGTGACAATGGAATACTGCCTTAGTACATATGCCCCAGTGTAACACCACAAGATATAAATAGTCTTCCTTTGTGAAGCTCTGAATTAAAAGCCACAAAGTTAATAGGTAATTAATGTACAAAGCAAAAATTTTGATTTAGAAGGCAGTTAGACAATTAAATACTAATCTAAGGAAATTTTCACATCAGGTCAATAAAATTAAATATTAATAGTTAACAATTAGTACCTCTGTGGAGTTTAGTCAATAATGAACATGTTTTGCATAATTATCTCACTTTGCAGGATATCTGTTACAAAGACAGTCAGATGATATATTTTATTACTTTTACCTGTTACTTAAAGATTTGGTACATGTAGAAAGGAAATAAATATGCCCAAAGGGTACAGCTGGGACATGTGTACTACCCAAAACAGGGGTCTGAAGGGAATTCTGTATGAAGGTGAAACAGAGTGGCAGTGATTTCTTGTGCCCTTGGCCAGTTCAACCTCTTATGTTGTTTCCCCTAACCTTGGAGAAGGTCCTGACTTTGTGGTAGAAGAAAATGGAAAAAAAGTTACCTGGATTTAGATAATATGCTTGGTTATATTAGGAGAGGTAATGCTTATAATATTAAAATGTTATGGTTCAATAAAGATATCCACTCTAGTACTCTTGGTAGCAAAACTCTTTTCCAAATACCTAGAGTACTTTGTGTCAGTAATGTTTGTCCATACTAACTGTATATGTCAATGTGAACTGAATAAGGTCAGCAGGCTCAATATATTCCTCTAGGCAGATTGCAGCCTAGTTCTCTGAAGACAATGCTAGGTAGAAATCTTACTCTTCTGCTTAACAACAAGAAAGGTCTGGCATCTGTCAAAGCTTCAGTTTACTTGTCTGTAAAATGGTCATAATAATAGTACCCACCACAAAGACTTGTCATGACTAGTACAGAGAAAGAGTTAATTTAGAGGGAGAGTTTACAGAGTATTAAATAAGTTAGTTTTGGAAGGCAGTGGCTTACATCTATAATCCTAGCTATTCAGGAAGCAGGTCTGAGGATTGCAATTCAAAGCTGGCCTGGGCAGGAGAGTCTGTGAGAACCCTTATCTCCAATTAACTAGCAAAATGCTGGAAGTTGAGCTGTAGCTCAAGTTGTAGAGTACTACCTTGGAGCAAAAAAGCTAAGGGTCAGTGACAGATCCTGAGTTCAAACCCTAATACTGGCACAAAAATATAAAATTATATATATGCATATATATATATATATATATATATATATCTGTCCAGGTCCAGGTTAGGATAATATAATTAAATACTAGAAAGTGAATACCTCTATGCAGTACTATTTTTTTTTTTTATCTAAAAGACCTTCTGTGCCTAACAAATAGGAAGCATCATAGATATTCATTATTGTAATAGTCATGATTATTGCTATGGAATTAAGAAAATAAGGACTACACTTTTAAATAAGATTTTTTTATTGTGAAAATATTGTACAGAGGGGTTACAGTTACATGGGCAAGATAATTCTTATCAAGCATAATTTCTTATCAAGCATTGTAGCTATGGTTTAGTTCATGCAAAATGCTTCAAACAATGTCCGTGTGTGCTCAGTGAATGCTAGTTGGTGTTACTTCGGGAAGCTTATACATTTCAGGCTAGCCAGTGCTACATAGTGAGACCCTGTCTTAAATTTGTTTTTCCCAAATTGCCCATGCTAATGATTGAAGCTAGCTCTTTGATGCTGACTTGAAGCTTATAATTATATTCTCTTTTCTTCAAAGTACCAAATTGGAGAACATACAAATCTGGAAAGTGCCTTTGGGGGGTTATTTTCTCTCGTGTCTTGATTTTATGGATTAGGAGATGTGAACTGTCACTCAGCAGGTCAGAGCCACATTCAGGACAATAGTACTAAAGGGCATGCATTAAAATATATGTTGAATAAGTTCACACAAAGCATATCCACAAATTGTTTTAAGAATAAACATTAAGTTTGAGTGGTAGTTGCTGGCTTAGGCTAGCACACAAGGAAAAAAGAAAAAATGAAAAAGAAAATTTAAGGTTATAGATTTTAGGAGAAGAAGTCTCACAGCAGGAAATACAGAAAAGAAAAATAAATCTAAGTATGAACTGGTTGTCTCTTAAACTGAATGGGTTTCTATTCCATTTCTGAAAAGAGCTTCAACAAACAAACTAAAAAGGACATCTGTTCAACTCCTGTCAAACACAGGATCTGTGTTCTAGCATTTTTAATTGTGAAGGAGGACAGAACAAAAATCCCCACAAAAAGGCTATAGGGACACTGAATCTGAATCAATACATCCAATCTTGGCCTTCCTCCCTCCCTATTAGTTCTTTCAGACAAGTAATAACCATCCTTGTGATTACTCTTACTCTTCATCTTTTCATTGTAAAGAGTAGGGGCTTATAAGAAGCACAGGGCTCAATTTGTGTTGAGAATGGCTGTGACTGAGAACTCTTTCCAAGCCTGTGAGTCCAAAGCAAGGCTGCCAACCCCACCCCATCCCCACCTTCCAACCTCCCCTCCCCCGCTGGATTCTGCTCTCTGTGATCTAGGACTCCTCAGGTCTGTGTTTGCTTAATTGCAGCTTATGCTCATGCCCTCCAGTTTGCACTAGCCCCTTTGATGCTTTTCAGCAAGTCCTCTCAAAGCAGCAGGACAAAATGGGTAGGTAAGCAATCACTTCACATGAAAGAAGGCAGCAAAACCCAGGTGGGGGGTTCCTGCTGAGTCCCTTCCAGGACTGTGACCACACAGCCTGAGAAAACACTGTGAGTACTGCCTGCAAATAAGATTTCTAGCCTTCTTAACCTGCAAGCCATAGAATCCATCGCAGTCTCTGAAAGCAATCTAACATGGCTTGCTTTATTCAGTCAGTCAGTTCGCACTTGGTAAGCACGTGCTCTACCTTTGAGTCATGCCATTTCCCTCAGCCCTTTATACTTTAGCTATTTTTGTTGAATAGGATCTTGAATTGATGTCCAGCCAACCATGGAATATAATCTTTCTGTTCCTAAGTAGTTGGATTGGCATGTGCTCACCACCTTACCCAGCTTCTGATAGTTGGAATGGAATCTTCCAAACTTCTTTACCCTAGCTGGCCTCAAACTGTGATTCTGCCACCTCCAATCCCCTGAGTAGCGAGACTTCTTAAGAAAATATTTTCCCCTCTTTGGGCTAAGAGATGAGTTCAATTGTCTCCATCTCCAACCACATTCTCATTCTAGAGGTATTACTATTGTTGTTATATTTTGCTTTATCTCACAATTAGAGATTCCCCTGTTCACTATTTTTATTCTCTTATCAAAGACCATAGTAGGAAATGTAATTTGCTCTTAGATGATTCAAATAAAAATATTTTGATTAAAGGAGTAGTCTGAAAAGTAAGGGTAGCATTGGGGAAAGTAATGCAGATGTGGACACATGCAGAGACTACTAGTTGGTGGAAGCTGCTGTTACCTGTGGGGCCTAATGGAGCAACAGGAAATCAGTGTTAGTGGAACAAGTACAAAGCCAGAATCATCAAGGACAGGGGACCCAGAACTGTTATTCTTGTTGAGTTATTTTAATTATCAGGGGAAAATTCAACGTGTCTCCACCCCAAGAGATTTTAATTATTCTTCTTTTGTGACCATCAGGACTTTAAGAAACTACCCAAGTAGTTGAAGGACCAAGTAAAACACAATCATTGTGTACTTGGACATGATCATTGTTTGAGATACAGTTCCAGAACTAAGAGCAAACAGAAAAAAATGTATATGCTCTGAGCTTTCTCTCTGTTCTGACATCCTATTGATGCTTTTGGTCAGAAATTGGGTTAACAGAGTTCAGGTGGTTTGTTCCCTAGTAACTCGTAGTAATAGAAACAAGGCTAGTCAGCTCAGAGTCTGCCATGAAACTCTAGGAATGCCCTTGCTTTTTCCTCCCCACCAATCCCCTGATAGTAGAAGGAGGACAGATTTACCCTTTATTATGATGACTCACTCAAGGCTATTTTGGTGCCCAATAGGAAATCCTCTATGTGGAGTAGCTTCCTAAAGAGCTGATACCATTTGTTACTTCATCACGATATTTCTCCTCTAAGTAGCTCTCTTGCTGCTGTACAAGAAGGATCCCAAGGAACATTGGGATGTGTATACATATGCATAAGTATGGGATGGGAACCATGGAATGATAGCTTATAAAGTGAGATGGGACATCAGGGGCCTTTTCTTTAATAAAGAGAATTGAGATCAGAGCAGTGAGTTGCATCTAGGATGGTCTTTGCTCTTTGCTGATAGATATCTCAATTTTAGTGGGTATAGACTTGTGAAGGAGTGCAACAGTGAACATCAGAGTTGGTTCACCTACATTAACTGGGGGATCTTAAACAATGAGCCACTTGTTCCAACATAAAAGCCAAACCTTTATGTAATAACAAATGCCACAGTATGTGCCATTTTCCTTCCTTTCCACAGAAGATGGGCAATGAACAGAAATTTAGCTTCACCTCAGGCTAAACAATACTGAAGTTCCTAATGAGGGCAGAATACCCAGTTCCAAGGATGAACTTCCAAATGAGATCTGTAGAACAGACTAAACCTGCTTACAGGTTCTTTACCAGTTCTGTCCTCTGTTTATCAGGCATTTAAAGGAGGAAGAGCGGGATTCCTAAAGAGCAGCAAGTTTTTTTTTTCTTTTCTGTTTGTTGTGGGACTTGAACTCAGGGCCTTGACGCTGTCCCTGAGCCTCTTTGTGCTCAAGGCTAGCGCTCGCTCTACCACTTGAGCCACAGCACCACTTCCAGTTTTTGAATGGATTCATTGGAGAGTCTCATGGGGACTTTTCTGCCCAGGCTGGCTTCAAACTGCAATTCATAGATCTCAGCCTCTTGAGTAGCTAGGATTACACACGTGAACAATCGGTACCTGGCTGGGCAGCAAGTTTTATAAGCAGCACTACTAGTTGTGTCAGTATACACAGCTGTAAGTTTAATGCACAAGCAGTGCTGATATCCACAGGTACTTTTTACATGGTAGAGCTCCAGTCTCTTCTGATTTTCTCTGGTACACACTAACAACAACCAGTTATAATGTCTCTCTAGGCTCAAGTGGGCACAAGAGGGTACAGTTTTTTACAAGTCTTATGAACATAATTATTTTATACCAATTAACAGGTAGATTAGTAAATTTTAAAATATGTATTATAAATAAAATTTGATCAACCCCAACAATATGAAAGTATATCGGATAGTAGTTGAGATGCTAGGAATGAGGATAGAGATATCTAGAAAAAAAATGTCAACTCAGGGAAACATAATTTTCCAGACTAAGAAAAAGAAAGAGACAGGTAAGGCTTAATGTATAGCATTAATTACTTGTATATAACTTTAGCCATCTACTACTGTTAAGTACAGTTCACACCTATTTTATACTTGCAAAAACCATATTAAGTAAGAACTATTATTCCTACAAAGCCTCAAAAAGTTGAAGAAACTTTGCCCAAGCTCATTTAGCTAGAAAATGGTAAAGTTAAGACTCAGACTCTGGTTAATTTACTTCCCAACCTAAAGCTCACTTCTTTCTTGTTAAAACTCAGCTGGAATATTGGCTTAAAATGAAGCTTGCCACATGCTTTACAGAATCAGCAGTTGTAAAAGAAAGGTTCTGGCTCATTTTGAGGGTCAGTAGAATTTGGATCATATTATTCAATGATGTTTCTTGATATATATGAATTTTCCTTTTTCCTTAGACTCCATTTTCTAAAAAATAGATGAGAGAACTCCAAGTCTGCACAATTAATTTTTCACTGTCAAATATGTTTATAGATAGCATATGTTACATAAATGCTATATTCTACATAAATTCCAAAACCTGTCCATTTTGTATTGATTAAGGTACAATTATCCATGTGTTATATTCTCTCAACTTCTCTTTTCAAAGCTCACCCAAGGTAAGGCTTCTTTTATCAGTTCTATTTGATTACATATTATGATGCAAAAGCAGGCCCCGATCTAGCCTTGGTTTTATGGCATAGCTTTCTCTTAGAATACCAACTAATTTTTAGAACGTTTACTAAAAGATATGCTTTTAATGTTCAACCTTTTTAAGGCATGTACAGAGTTTAAGTTTCAAAAATGACTGTACAATTCCTAATTCAGTTTATCTGCTTGTCCAGTTCTGAGCAAACTATGAAAACAAAGTAGATATTTAATGAACAAATGAATGGATACAAGAACTTTAACAACATTCTCTCTGATATGTGTATTATGCTGTTATTATATCCTAGATACTTTAAATGGACTCACAAGCAGGAAAAGCTAGCCTTCCATAAGGTGAACTTATTAGCAGGAGGCAGCTTGGTTTGTAATACAGGCAAACAATTGCATATGATAGGAACCATCAAAGCAAAACTCAGATGCTGATGGTAAAGATGAATAAACCACCTTTTCTTAATTGATGGCATCCAAGGTATACTCCCTTTAGCCTTTTGTCTGTCTGCTAGCAGAGGATCCAGCAGGTAGACACACTCCATTGCTTGTTTTAATTTAAAAACAAGTAATTTAATCTCCCCAGTGCTATAGATGATGTTGTTTTTTAAAGTTGTAGTTGAAAGAACAGAACAATTTCTGGATGAGTAGGTCTTCTTGGCGATTAATAATTTAGTAGAGGACATGTTCAAACTTTTAAGTTGACCTGAGCATAAAAAAATGTCCAAGAGAATAAATTACTCGGTTATACTGTGGCTGTATTCTTTCAAAAACAATCTCTACTGTTAATACATATTTGGTGATTCATTATAATAAGGTAGTAACTAAATCACTTTTCAGACTTGGTGATATACACTTGTATAAAAACCATTCTACTTTCTGAATGTGGGTGGGAAGGCATGTCTAGTACTTAGCCAGACAGTAAGCAATTTTGCACATAGAATGTATGTTGGATAAATATAAATTTGCTTTAGGTTAAGGTGTTAATACAACCTTGTCAAGAAGAACAAATCTGAAAAGTAGTTAAATCAAAACTGTTATTGAAAGAATAAAATTACCGTCTTTCAAATCCTATCATCTTTTTCTTAAAATACATTTTCCACCTGTCGGTAATTTCAGAGCTCTGCGATGTGGAAGTTGTCAGCGTTACATAATTGAGAGCAATCTATCTTTAGGCATTGTATGCGTTCTCCAAGGGCTATGTTTAGGTGGCCCTACTTTAAGTTTCTAAAAGCTTTCATTTTACTCATAAATAAATACGGAGTTCCTAGAGGAACCACAGGAATTAAGGCACGATTTTGATAGCCGCTTTAAAATAATAGGAAAGAATGTATGGCATTATTTCCTTGTAGAGAAGATTTATTTGTGTCTGACACATACAAGGGGAGTCCCACTATAGATTTTTAGCCTCGATGCTGATAATATGGACTGACTGGTAAACTGGATCTGTATTCAGTGGGTTACACCATATCTTAAGCTTTGACTAGCCTTCTATCTACATCTATTATGTAGAAATTTCTTATATATTAATTTCTCATTACTTCCACAGGTTACATTTCTAAAAAGATATTGGTGTATCGCAAGTGCTCTTGGAGTTTGAGACCACCAATCTCCTCATATAAAATGAATTAAACCTCCACTCAGAACACATTGAGAGGCTTCTGAGGTGTTTGAAAACTTGATGTGATAGTTCTCACTCCAAACCCTGTGCACTGGCTCGCCTTTTATGCCTGCTGGCCATTTTCTTCCCAATTTTGCCCCATCTGCCCATTAAGATACCCATAAGGCCACTCCAAGTTGACTTTTCCTGGAGAGATGTAGTGAATGATCTGTTGTTTTCATCAAAATAGGAACCAGGAAACACATTAAATTTCAATGTCAAAGCACCACTGTTCCTAGAAACGCATTACCCATTCTTTGCCTTTCTTAAGTCTCTTCTCTTTCCCATGTATCCTAATTTAGAGTTTTAGCCCCCTACCCTTAGATTCTATTACAACAAAATGCTTGTTGTTCTACCTTACAAAAGAAATGCACACTCAAACCATACTGCAGCCTAGAATCTGCATATCTAAAAATAATCATTAACATCTTTTCCCCAAAGGCAAAGACCGCCACTCTTATACAGCCTAAAAAAAAAAAAATCAGAAAATGTAAAATTGCTGTTTCTTTTTCAACAAATTATACAATTCATCCTGTCCACACTGTGTTTGCAGGCCCTATGAGCGTGGAGTTGAGATGTGAAAGGCCCAAGCAGGATGGCACTGCATGTGTTGTCACTTTGAACTAAAGGAACAAAAGATGTCCAGGTGCCATTCTTTTTCTTTTTGCAATCTCCCCTGTGGTTCTTGGTCAAATACTATCTTCAGTGCAGAACAAGCCATGTATTGTAAGATACAGTGAAAAATGAAAATAGGTCCCTTGTTAAAAAATTATTCAGAGCTGTGTGAAGGCCACGGTAGAGTGTAAAACCATGAGTGAGCTTTGCTAAATACAGGATCTTGTGCTCTATAGCACAGGTCACTGGTTATGTACCCATGAAGCCAACCCTACATGGATTGTTGTAGTTAAAAATAAGCTTAAATTCAGGGCTTCTTGCATGCTAGGCAAGCACTCTACCGCTGAGTTACATCTGCAGCCCCAAACTGGGATTTGATTAAAACAATTTTTTTTGTTGTTGTTGCATGATATCCATCCACCACTAGCTTTGAAGGTGATAGATAGATACTAAGGCAGGAGAAATAATTTGAACATTAGGAATCCACCAATCCTCAGATGATTATTATGTCATCAAAGAAATAGAAACACCTCTAGGTCTTATTAATTAAGCTGAGAGAGATTTCAAACTTCAGATTATGTGTTTCTAGAGCTGTCATAAATGACGGGAGGACCAAACCTCCAGGCGAGTCACCCTTAGCTTTCAGAGAGTCTGGGAGGTGTAGAAACCCCAGGGAGTTCCTGGAATGTGGAGAATCATTTACTCCAAATGCGTGCCTACTATTGCAGAGGAACAACAGGCTGCTGGCAGCCCTTCTTCCTCCTTTTTTAAATCAAATTTAAAAATATTAAAAGCTTTTCAGGGAATCTGACTGCTTTCTTTCTCAAAAGAACATTTGAAGGAATTAGATTTTTACATTGCTGGTTAAGTAGCATCTTACACACACATATACACACGCACATATACAACACACATACATACATATATATATGGATATAAGTATATATGTACATATTTCTAAAATTTAGAGAACAGTCAATATTAAAGTGCTACACATTGTCATAAGTAGACTTTATAGTCTCAATGGCTTAATGCAATGAAACTCTAATTCTTTCTCACCTTAAATCTAAACAGTAGTTGAGGAGGATAGGATGTCCATCGCTATTCTGGAGCCAGTACTGATGAGGGCTCTGTCATCTTCAGCTCATGGTTTCCACTGCTGTGGGCACTAATACCTAGCGAGAGGAAAGACACTGACAGTGGAGGTCTTAGAGTGACATTACTTTTTCCCTTGTCACGTTTCCCTGATCTGAGTCCTAGGACCACTCTTCACAGCAGAGAGGGCTAGGGAATATTAGTTGAGTTCTCAACAGTGAAGGAAATGCACAGGCAAAAAGAGAAGCAATTTCTTACAGAATCTTCTTCCACAAGGGTTATATGTAGCTCTGGGTATTTCATTAAAGCTATTTTTAATTTCTGAATTTGAAACTGGCGATAATAAGTTTGTTGCGAGTATTTTATAGCATGTTACAGATAAGGTAATTTACCATAGTGTCGGAAAGTAAATAAACACTATATAAATATTAACTTATAACTTATTATTGCCACTGAGATTTTAAGAAAGCAGCTTATTTGGAATTAATATATCAAATGTGCTCAAAGCATGCATGGCACATGGAACAAACACAATAAATATACACTGTTTTTATCTTATTGAGCTTTCCTGGTATGTAATTAAATTTATTATTAAGACTTTCTGTTAATAATAACTCTCAGATTTATTTGATCTGTTATCATATGTAACTGTAATCACTTGGGTCTAACACTAGATTTATAGTACCTTCTTCTTTGGAGCTTATATGGGCCTTTGTGAATTTCATTTGATTCTTGAGAATTAGAACTTTTGTTGACATTGATACTTTAATTGATAAGAACTATTTTAAGTTTGTGTACAATTGAGTCAATCCAAAATTTGCTCAGAAACCTCTGGAATTACATGCAATCTCTTGAAGACATAGAAAATGGTAGGCCAGTGCAGTATTGCTTTGAGCTTACCTATCAATAACAACTGATCAGAAGGATACATTCATATACATCTTTACAAATTGCCTGCCATCATAGTTTTTCAAAGTCTCTTCATTAAAAAAAAAAGTTACTTTGTGAGATGAAATGGTATAGACACATTACTTTCAACTTGTCTCACTCTCAGATATCTGTAAGGGTTTATTTGTAACTCTTTGGTTTCAAGAAGAGAATAAAAGAACATACCTTTATACCGTATAAAAAGTGTTTGGCCTTCCTGACATGTATTCAGAGACAAGATCTGAGGACCAACACCACATTAACTGCCAATGCTGCATCACCGTGAAACACTGCATCTGTGGTGTTGGGGGAAGTCTGATGTGGGGCCTGAACTCTGGGCCTGGGAACTGTCCCTCAGCTCTTCAACTCAAGGCTAGCGCTCTACCACTTGAGCCACAGCACCACTTCCGGCTTTTTTCTTTTTGCTTATGTGGTGCTGAGGAATCGAACCCCAGGGTCTCACACATGCAAGGCAAGCGTTCTACCACTGAGCCACCTTCCCAGCCCGAAATATGATTTTTGAGGCACATTTCTACACTTCCTTTTGTTAAGGAGTCTCTCCCTTCCCTGCTGTACATTATTTGATGCCCAATGCTTGCAAGCTAGGTGAGAAGTAATAAAGGTAAGCTAGAGCAATATTGCAAGATAAGGATGGACCTAGCATTGGTAAGCACGTGGGATAGAACCAGGTACCCATACACTTTGCCTAAGTTCCTTGAAATAGAGAAGCAAAAGTATTTGAAGTGGTCCAAAGAGTATTTTCAATTCTACTGGTGCTTTTTGCTTTTAGAAGTTAATTTACTCAAGAAGAAGATTCCATCCAGTTTTGCTATTAGACTGCAGAATTTTAATTTGGGCTTAAAGGCTAAGCTCAATCTGCTCTTCAAGGTTCAAATTCAGTTTTTCTAGTCCTAATAGCCATCCAGTGTGGACAGGTGTTGTTAGGAAGCTCATGGTTTCTCATCTCCAGCTCTTTGCCTTAATATCTGTTCTGCTCCTTGTAGCTTCTATTGTTGTCTATCATGCCCTACGTCCATTCAGTTTCCTAAATGATATGACATGCATCAACAAATTGTACTCTCTCTTAATATTTCACTTAACATTATTTTGAACTTCAGTGATTTTCATTGTTCTTGGCCCTGTTAGATACTGACAAGAGAATCCCATATATTCATTTTGATACTTATGTAACCTAAAATGAGCCACATAATAAATGCAGAGCAAATATTCAATGAATTAGTAAGTACATGAATACATTCACTTGTTATATTTACTAACAGTCCATTCCATTTAAATGTAGAAAGAATGAGTTGCTTATTAGCTAAATTTAGTATATGTCATCCAAATATCCAAATCCTGATGAGTATGATCTGTGGCTTAATATAAGGGAAAATATTCTTTCAAGAAAATATCAATTTAATTTATCTTAGAATATTCAGTTTAGTTAACTCATGTTGACATTAGCCAATTTTGAAAATCAGACATAATGTATATTCATGTAGAGTTGACATTTGAGATTAACTTATTTTTTCCACTTACATTATGTAAAAGAAAAACGATGACTTTGTGGAGAATGAAGAGGTTATTGGAATGAATTCTGTAATAATATGGTTAGACCTGATTGGGAAAAGATGAGAAGCCTGCTTTCATGGAGAAATGACTCAGCACTGTAAGAAGAACACTATGAGGTTACATTATTCTTTCATCACTAGCTGTCAGGTTAATTGTAGCATGTACCGAACAGAGCTAATTCAGGAGACAATTGGTCCTTGTGCTTTTCTGTGTCTTTTTTAAACAAGGGATTTTTTTGCATGAAAAATGTATGGAAACCTGGTTCTTACCATGAAATCTGGTGATGGAAAATAAGCTGTGAATATTACTTTAAATGCACCTGAACTTGCAAATGGGCAGATTCTTGAAAATCATTTTTAAGTTGCCTCAATACTATGTATTCAAAATTAGAATTTTTTTTAAAGTACTGGGATTTGAATTCTGGGCCTTGCACTCACTAGGCAGATGGTCTACCATTTGAAGCATACCCTCATTTCTATTCTATCTATCTATCTATCTATCTATCTATCTATCTATCTATCTATCTATCTATCTATCTATCTATCTATCTATCTACCTACCTATCCATTGTAATGTCAGTAGGAGCCAAACTTGTGAAAAATCTAACCTCTGGATTCCAGCTCTTTTTGTCCTTCTGGGAGCACAACATGTATTGAGAGATAGCATGCCTTGCTTTGACTTTAGACAAAAGATGGGTTTCTTTTCATCCGTGTTGTGATGGAATCTGCAAAAGAAGATCTGTATCACAAAATAAGTAAGTTTCTATGACCATCATAAGAAAAGATATGCATGTCTTACATCAACTCCAGTTTGGGGTTAGGGGGATATGAAAGCCTGGATAGTGGCTCCATTATAGATGCAGTTTGTGCTCACCTGGTATGCACATTGTGTGTGTGTGTGTGTGTGTGTGTGTGTGTGTGTGTGTGTGTGTGTGTGTGTGTGTAAAAGAGAGAGAGAAAAAAAATTCTAAGAGCAGTGTTTGTTTTCTACTCTTCAGATCCTATCTTCTGTGGGGGTAAGTGCCTCAGAGTTAAAATGAGGATGAGAGAGATCACTGAACACTGCTTTGAATATAAAATCTATGGCTATTTGAAAGGGAAACCTGCAGGAGCTCATGTAATAAATCCCCGGGGAACTTACAAGAGATGAACTGTACCTAATTGCATCTGACATGACTAAAGCACATAGAGCTCTCTAAAGAGTGAGGGCAGATTTCCCAAATTCTCTGCTCAGCACTATGGAAGGTCCAAAATAATTCAAGTCTTACAGCTGTGCAGTATGACCTCCCCCTACCTCTTTCTAGTGACCACTGATGAGAAACCAACATTATCAGGGCACATAATTAAAGATTTTTTAAATATATTTTTATTGTAAAATTACTGTACATAGGGGTTACAGTTACATGAGTAGGGTAATAAGTACATTTCCTATTGAACATTGTTACTTCCTCCTTTGTTTTTCCCCTACCATCCCTTCCCTCTCTACCTCCCCAACTCCTCCCTCCCACACCCCCACCCCAAGTTGTAAAGTTCATTTTCAACTTACTGTCTTGTACATCTCATTGGTAAAATGGGTCAACCTGTATCCTTATTTCAGCATTTTGTTATTTCCCTTCCCTTCCCCAAATTAGAAAAATGTATATACAAGATGCAGGACACTGGAATCCAATACAGCAAAAACAAGAGTTACAACATGGGGGAAGAATATACAAGAGAAACAAAAAAATCACATAGTACATTTTAAATATGTTAAAAACAATAGCAAGAAGGAAAAAAACCACTTGTGCCCCTATCTTGGGGTTCATTTCACTTAGTATCATCTTATATGGTCATATGTACATAGCTTTTGACCTTTTCTGCTTGTCCTAGGCTTATACTAGTTATTGCAAATAAAAGATATTACAGACACACTGGAAAGAATGGATGGAACCATCCAGTTCCTGCCTAGAAATGACCTGCTTTGTTTTGTGTTGAGGTTGGCCTCAGAAAACAAAAGCTCACTCTTAGCACAATAGAAAGGAGCTCTCTGGGCCAGAGTTGCCTGTGGCTGGGAAGTAATTGCTGCCCAGGGTGGGCAGCTACATTTAGTGTCCCTGTCCCTGCCTGGGTGGTCCTGAGGGGGAGGGGGCAGGAAAGCTGGGTGAGTTCCTCAGAACCTTCTTCACAAGCCTCTGTAATGCTTGTGTGTAGGTTCTTGTGACAAAATTCAGGTCCATATTGATTAAACATTTCTTCATCACAAATGACAAGATGTTATTGCAGTGGAATGGAAAATATGAATCTCCTTTTCTCATGCAGAAAGGGAAAAATCTGGCTTTAGAGTCTGTCAGTCTGGGAGCTTTTAATAAATTCCTTTCTCCTGGGCATGATGGTACTAAAAACTAAACAGCATTTCAGTACTGGGATCTGAGTGACTGTAAGTCCTGAGCTCTGTTGGTGTAACGTTGAGGAACTCTGCTGGAATAAGGTTTGGCTTGAGGCAAAAAGTAAACACTGGTTAGTCTTCACATAGACTATGCACTTGACCTCTCTGTGCCTTTGGATACCCACAAACAAAATGAATCCCACTATTATCACAGTTTATTTTCTTGGAATGAATGAGATAATCTATCAATTCTCAATCCTGGTACCCTATACACAGGGGTAGCTCTCAAACTACTCAGTTTCAAGAGAGCCAGGCAGCTCTCAATTGAGAACATGGGTCATAATTTGACTTGGTTTCTTGGCCAATAAGCTTTGGAATTGCCTCATGCTTATCCATGTTCTGGAGTGGCATTTTTAGAAGAGTGTTCTACTTCTTGAGTTTCAGACATACTGGAAATTCTTTAGGAGTTGTAACTAACAGCCCTAGAACAGCTTTTCATGGAGTCAGGATGTAATAAATCGAATCCAATGAAGGAACCAAAGGAAACATCAGGAACTCTAATATTGTGGAAGTCTTCATTGCTTAGGTTAACATCCTCACTAGCCTGTCTTCTTCATTCTAAGGAATAGACTTGTACAATGATTGTGACATGCTTACATTTGCCAATTAATTTAATCCTCACTACAATTCTAAAGGGCACTTATTTTTAGGTCTGTTTATAGAAGGGGAAATTAAGGCAAGTAGACCTTTTATAAGTCTGTATTGTTTGTGTTTTCTTTAAACCACTTTAGTCTTCATTGACCTAACACATTTTTAAGTACCACAAAGTAAGACCATACCTTGGGTAGACCTAACTTATTTTAAATATTACAAAAGATTATATTTTCTGTTATGCGTTTGGTAGGTAGATCTAATATGTTTTAAATGCCACAAAGGAGTTCCACTATTATGTGTTTGGTAGAAAAAATGTGCAACAACCTCTTTCCTGAAGATACAAGCTGAGGCAGTCTTTCTCCTAAACTTACCAATTTAGAAATTATTTTGTACTGCCAGGTTACTTCTGACTGATGACTGACTTTCCACAGCTTAGCCCAGTCACAAAAAGCATTACAGGCACTCTATAAACATATGACAGGTAACTACATGAATGAATGATACTTTCTTAACTATCCCCGTTCCTTTCCTCACATCAAACCTGTTTCACTTTTTATCAGACTAATGTTTAGGATTTTTACCTCCTCATTTTACTGGATATCTCTTTGTCCTTGTTTGTATCATATCTAAACAAGTATATAAAATATACTTTCCTGAAGTGAAGAACCAAGTTATATAACTGCCATAAGAATATCTGAACTATCATCTGTGACACACAAAGCCCTAGAAAAACTAAGTAGATGGAAACTTGGATTACTGAGATTATGTTAAGATCCATTTCCTTTCACAATTCATCCTTTCTTTGGTCACTCTTACAATATGCTTTTTGAATATTTTGAAGATTAAAAGCCAATATGATGAAAAAACCATCCTAAAGAAGTAGAAAGTTATTTAAGCTTTTAAAATTAAAACATTGGAGTACTCGGATAATAATTCTGGCTCAAAGAGAGCAGGTTACTAAAAAACAAAATATGTTGGGATTGCATTGTCTCTATTATCTTCAGAAAAGTAGGCTTAGCGTCCTCCTTGAGGACAAAATTATTCTTGGAACTGTATTCAAGTTTATTTTATGTAATAAATATCAGAAATAATGTTATGAGACACCATAAAGTCCTAACTGGGTCATAAATGTGGTTAAGTAAGAATGGCTAAATGGCTACATTTTCATGTTGAGGTGTCTGGAATTTATGTGCCTTTATAAAACAGAAGCCACACCAGATTCTAAGTCACAGATAATGGTGGCAGTCAGTACTATTTGTGTTTTTTTACAAAACGACTTTAGTCTTCATTGACCTAACACATTTTTAAGTACCACAAAAGACGTAAGACTATCTGGGCTCCAGTGGCTCATGCCTATAATCCTAGCTACTCAGGAGGCTGAGATCTAAGGATCCTGGTTCAAAGCCAGCCTGGGCAAGAAAGTCCGTGAGACTCTTATCTCCAATTAACCACCAGAAAACCAGAAGTGGCGCTGTGGCTCAAGTAGTAGAGTGCTATCCATGAGCTGAAGAGAGGAGGTACAATGCCCAGGCCCAGAGTTCAAGCCCCATGACCAAAAAAAAAAAAAAAATAGTAAGACTATGCATTGGGTAGACCTAACTTGTTTTAAATATTACAAAAGATTATATTTTCTATTATGTGTTTGGTAGATCTAATATGTTTTAAATACCACAAAGGAGTTCCACTATCCTGTGTTGGGTAGAAAAAATGTGCAATGACCTATTTCCTGAAAAGACTGTAATCATATCTAAGAAATGTTAGTAATTAATAGCCCGAATGGGAAAGGCTATATTAACTTCATAAAAAAAATGAAGAGGCGTATCTAATCTTTCTTAAGCTCTAGAGCATATATGTAATTTGACCATTATGTCTACATTGAGAGTGTGTTTTCTTCCTTTCTAATGAAGAAGGTAATTAGGATGATAATAGGAATAATACTTGGGCTTATTGAAGGATTGGCTGAGATTTACTAAGGTGGTTTCTAGCTCTCCAGTCCGGTTGTCAGACTGATGTCAGCCTTAGAAGTCACTGAGTTTTTCATTCCTTTTTCCCTATGGGCTTCCTCTTTCTCTAATAAAACTACTTTAAATTTCTTCCACATTCCATCCCTGAATACAAGCACTTAAACATGAATTGTCTATATCTAACCAAGTTTTTTTTTTAAAGATAGTTAAAATAAAAGCAAAGAGTTCTTGGTTCTCTTTTCCCACTTGGCTGAATCTGTCACATACATGTACTGGCCCTTGACATGAGGCTCTGATATTGATCTGGAGCCTTATCGATCTCCAACTTAATATAGGGATGGTGTCTCCCAATAACTTAGGCAGTTCTACAGGCACTCATTTAATCTTCTTTTGTTCACTTACAAAATGAAAACAATGTCTTCACTAGACTATTAAAATGGATCCAGTAATCCTTACCCCTAGCTGAACTTTGCAATTTGATGAAATACATTTTTTAAGCATGCTTCTGGTTTTGTTATATTAATTTGGGATTGGATTTTCTCCAGTGGTTCAAACAAAATGAAAGCATAATCTTACAGTATTTAATATATTCTCTTCTCTCCCTTGCTAATTTGTATCTGAATTAACTTTTTCTTAGCTTATCCAGAGTATCAGTATCCCCATCTAAGGGACACTCTGCTTTTCTATGACATCCAACCCAGTAGGGAACCATTAGGGGAACACATTTGTTTTATCCTGTGTGGTTCCATAAATAAAAAGCAATTTCTCTTTTTATTGCCTGGTTTCCATTTTCCTGGTTACCAGCAATTGCTTAGCAAATCACCATATAAGTTTAATAGCAATGATTTGTGTTTCTCATGGAACTGCAACTTGGGCGGGGCTCAACAAGAAAAGTATGTCTCTGCTCCTTGGAGATTCCCATGTGGTTGCTTATCTGAGGTAGAGGAGATATCTCATTATCAGGGCTGGTGCTAGCCCCTGACTGGAAATAAATATACTGGGTCCTTTGAGGTTATTGGTTCATTGGATACAAGATAACAGAACTAGAAACTGCCATTGTCTTCCAGTATCACTCCTGCCATGTACAGTTAGGCAAGAAAATCATCACTGATGCTAAGAGTTAGGGGGAAGAAAATAAGACTTTCCTTTCTGGTTTTTCTTTGTTTTATAACATGAGGTCTCAGTAGCCCACGCTGGTCTTGAACTTACTACATAGCCCAGGCTTGCCTCAAATTGACAATCCTCTTCATTTACCCTCGGACTACTGTGTTTTATAGGCAAATGTCACTATGCCCAGCTCTGACTTTACCTTTTATTGGGAGGAGTGTCAAAAGAATTGGCCACCTTTGTACCATCTTCTTCTTAGTCATCATCCAGTTGCCCAAGTAAGAAACTGGGGCTACACCTATAATCCTTCCCCCCCCTCTTAACCTCTAATAAATGGTTCAATCTAGAAGTACATACATTTATTGCATATAATTGAATTATATAATTCTATCATACATTCTTAATCTCACATATGAAATATCAATGACTGGGTCCTTTTATTTGGCCTCCATTTCTTTGGAATGTCAGCATTACCTCTCTATTGCAAGGGACTACACTCATCTGTTTCCTCACTGTTTTTTCTGCCTCCATCTGGGTCACCCCTTTTTAGTCCAGCTGTGGTGATTTTGCTTTTAATTACAAGTAGCGTCAACTTCCCTCACTGAAATTTCACATGTCCTCCCTGGCTTTCAAAGTAAAGTGCAAATTCATTTACATGGCTCAGAAGGTCTTGCAATTATGTCTTGTCCCTGTCTCCTCATATAGCCACACTTTTTCAATCGTGTGTTAAACTTTTGTATGTTGGGCTTTACCAAAATGCTGATGTTCAGCCAATCCATTTGATTGCTGTTACCTCTGGTACTTTGATTCATCTTTTGAATGCTCTTTCTAGTTCCCTTTCCTTTTCTCACTCCTAATTCCTTGATTTTATGTTTTCAACCAGTTACTTCCTCTGGGAGGCATTTTATAATCAGTTTACTTATTCACAAAGTATTAATTGATAACTAATACTGTGCTAGACACTCTACACGCTCTGAGGATACTTTAGTGAATGAGACAAACCAAAAAACCTTAG
Source organism: Dipodomys spectabilis (assembly GCF_019054845.1). Lineage (NCBI taxonomy): Eukaryota > Metazoa > Chordata > Mammalia > Rodentia > Heteromyidae > Dipodomys > Dipodomys spectabilis. The sequence goes on from NW_024871042.1 coordinate 1,249,765, forward strand.
GTCATGAAATTTAGGTAGAAAATTATTAAATCAGGAAATAAGCAAGAATATGTATATATATATATATATATATATGCATACATATATATATATATGGTAGTGATCAGAGTTACACATAAATAAATGAAGCAGAATGGGCAGTATAAAATACTAGCATATTCCCTTGGTCTTGTATGTAAGTTTATCTGATTTGGGGAGAAAAAAGGGAAGCACCGAAACAGGGAACCAATTCAGTAGTGAAATCCATTAGACCCTATGTTGAAAATGAACTATATACCTTTGTGGGGAGGGATGTTAGGAGAGGGAAAAGTGGGAGAGAATGGGGGAAGAATGACACCTGTTCCAAAGGAAATGAACTCATTACCCAATCATGAAACTGTAAACCCTCTGTACATCACCTTTACAACAAAATTAAATAAGAGGTGAGATATCAAATAAAAAATACTAGCACAGTAATATAAAATACTAGCAGTTGATGTTAAAATTTTGGCACAGTGTCTAGGAAGGTATCATTTGAGTCAGACTGGGACACCATGAGGAGAGTAGCTGTGAGGCTGCTGGGAGAAGAGCACTCCTGACTGAGTAAACAAGCAAGTAACAAGGCTCTGAGATAGGCCAGGGCCAGAGTACCTGAAAGAAGCTAGGATCTTAAAAGGGAAGATAAAAGGATTAGAGAGGTGATCTCTAATGTAGCATGCAGAAAGCCCCGTGGTTACTAGTAATATCTAATGAGATTAGATTTTGCACTGAATAAGGTAGAAGACCTTGGGAGTTTGAGCAGAGGAGCTTGTTCAGATTTGTGGTTATCACATCCTTACTCAAATCCTCCCACAACACCCCCCCCCCACCTCTCATCCCACCAATTTTCATCTGTACTGTAACTTATTTCTCAAGTAATTAATACATTATTCCTACCACACAACATAGTGTCCAAGAATTAAAGTTCTCAAAACATGTGTTTGGTTACATTGACAATAATGAGTAGTTCGATTGGGTGGCTCATGGCTGTCATACTAGCTCCTTGGGACACTGATATCATGGTACCAGACCAGCCAGGCAGAAAAGTCCTCTGAAGTCCATCTCCATGGAAAGGAATCTGGAATTCCTAAAAAGATGAGAAGCCCAAAAAGGCTCAGGTACCTGCCTGGGCAGGAAGGTAAGACAGTATACTAAAAATTACCAATAAAATGTAGAGCTGTAAACACGGCTTGGTGGTACTGTACCAGGCAGACAAGCATGAAGCTTTGAGTTCAAGGCCCCAGTACCAATAATAATATGTACAAAAAAAAAATGCCAGCTTCTTTACTTTTACCTTTTTTATTTTTTGCTATGTATTATTTAAGAAAATTGATGATACTGCCGGGTGCTGGTGGCTCACGCCTGTAATCCTAGCTACTCAGGAGGCTGAGATCTGAGGATCGCGGTTCAAAGCCAGCCCGGGCAGGAAAGACCGTGAGACTCCTATCTCCAATAAACCACCAGAAAACCGGAAGTGGCGCTGTAGCTCAAGTGGTAGAGCGCTCGCCTTGAGCTGAAGAGCTGAGAGTCAGCGCCCAGGCCCAGAGTTCAAGCCCCATGACCGACAAAAAAAAAAAAAAAAAGAAAATTGATGATACTAAGCCCCAATTTATTTTTTTTCTGTTTTTTAAAATTTAATACATTTTTTATTGTAAAAATACTGTACAGAGGGGTTACAGTTACATGAGCAAGCCTTGTTGCCTCCTCCTTTGTTTTTCCTCTACCATCCCTTCCGTCCCACCTCCACAACTACACTCCCCCTCCCCCACCTAAATTGTAAAGTTCATTTTCAACTTACTGTCTTGTACATCTCATTGTTACAAGGGGTCAACCTGTATCCCTATTTAAGCACTTTGTTTTTATTTGCAATAACTAGTATATGTCAGGGACAAGCAGAAAAGGTCAAAAAGCTCTGTACATATGACCAGATAAGATGATTTTAAACGAAATGGACCCAAGATAGGGACACAAGGGTTTTTTTCTTTCTTGCTATTGTTTCTAGCATATTTATAATGTACTATGTGATTTTTTTGTTTCTTTGTATGTTCCTCCCCTACGGTGTAACCCCTGTTTTCACTGTATTTGATGTCAGTGCCCTGCATCTACACTTCTCTAATTTGGGGAGGGGAAGGGAAAAAGCCCCAATTTATAAATAAGGAAAAGAGGTAAGAGTATGAAATGAAGAAAGGAAAAATACAACTTATTACAGCAATCATCATAGCCTTCTCTAAGCTAAAAAATAAAACTTTTCATTTCTACCCTATGGTCTTTTTTTTCTTTTTACATTATATCATTAGCATAGCACCAGTATATTTACAATAATAGAATCCTGTGAATTAAGTTATTAATTAATTAATTAATTTTTGTGGGATGGTAGAGGAAAGAAAGACCCTATGCTTGAGATTGTGTTGCTGCTACTTCTGTTTCTTCCTTCTCCTTCTTCCCCTTCCTCTTGCAATAAGGCTGTTTTCCTATTATAAGTTAGCTTGATGGCCTTTATGACATTCTTGATGGTTCTTCATATTTTTTATTTTATTTTATTTTTGGTAATACCTGAGATTGAACACAGGTTCTTTATATTTAAAGGTATGTTATGTTGTGCAAATATCTGTATCTAAATTCTTTTATCTAAGATCATATCCTTTATTTATTTTTCATTTATTCAATAAGTGTGACATATAGGTAATATATTAAAAGATATATCACAATTAGTGGAAGCTTTAATCAATTAAAAAATAACCCAAAACAGAATGCAGTCATTAGATGAATATTTTTTTTTGATCCAATATGCTATTCTTTTGATTGGAGAATTGAGTCCATTAATGTTTAGGGTTATTATAGAGTGATGTGTCATGTTTGCTATTTTCTTGATTTCTTGTACTTTGTTTTTTTCCCTCTTTCTGTGTTTATTAAATTGATAATCTGCTGATTTTTGTCCTATGTGTTTCTTTGATTTTTTTTGTTTTCTTCAGATTGTATTCCTTCCTTTAGAATTCTTTGTAATGCTGGTTTAGTGATCTTGAATTCCTCTAATTTTTGTTTGTCATGGGAGGTTTACATTTCAACATCCAATGTAAATGTTATCTTTCCTGGGTAGATCAGTTTGGGTTGGTGGTTGTTGCTCTTCAGGCTTGGATTATATCTTCTTGCATGGAGGGTTTGTGTGGAAAGGTCTGCTGTGATTCTGAATTTCTTTACATTTGCACTACAGTTTTTAATTTTGTGGCATTTAAAATCAGTTCTTGCTATTCATGTCTGATGTTTTGACTACGATGTGTCTAGAAATATTTCTTCTTGGATGCAGTCTACTGGGGGTTCTATATGCTCTGTTAAGCAGGTGAGAGTTTTGTCTCTTAAGCTTGGGGAAGTTCTCAGCTATTATTTTACTGAATAGCTTTTCAATGCCTTTATTATTCAATTCTTCCCCCTCATCAGTCCCAATTATGCGTAGATTTGATTTCTGAGCTGAGTTGGCCATTTCCTGGACTTCTCTTTCATAGGTTCAGAGTACTTTTCCATACTTTTGACGTTTTGTTCTAGCTCCTCTGTTTTATCCTTGGCTTCTGAAGTTCTATTTTCCACTTCACTTATTCTGTTACCTATGGATTCCACTGCGGTTTACATTGTGGAAACTGAATCTTTTGTAGTTCCAAGATCAGTTCTAATAGTGTCCTTTTCATCTTTTAATGCAGTGTATAGCATGTCAGTTTTTCTCTCCATATCTTTGTAGGAGTCCTGGATTTTGTCATTTCTTCTTTGTGCTTTTTTTTTTTTTTTTTTTTTTTTTTTGGGGTCCGGTCGTGGGGCCTGAACTCTGGGCCTGAGTGCTGTCCCTCAGCTCTTCAGCTCAAGGCTAGCACTCTACCACTTGAGCCACAGTGCCACTTCCAGCTTCTTTTCATTTTGCTTATGTGGTGCTGAGGAATCGAACCCAGGGCCTCTGGCATGCAAGGCAAGCACTCTACCACTGAGACACCTTCCCAGCTCCTTCTTTGTGCTCTTGAAGTTGTTTTTGTATCTCCCCTTTTATTTTATTGACCAATTCTGTTATTTCTTTAATGGCTCTTTTGTCTTCCATCTCTTCTTCATATTCACTGGAGTCCTTCCCTGGATTGTTGTTGGCTATTGGATTTAGTTTGTGGTCTTGATTGCTCATGAATCTTGTAATCTTGTGTTGTGATGTAGGCATTTGGGTTCAAAGATTGTCAGGGTCAATTCCCAAGCTTGGCCTGTTTGCACCTGACAAGTAGCACCCCTCACTTGGGTTGGATTAGTTCATACTGAGAAGCCTAGCCCACACTGGGTCCCTGGGCCAGCAAATACCTTAAGACCCTAATGTTTTAAGTTGAAAATTGTATTGGCCCATCTGTGAGACCTAGACATGCCTATTAACGTCTTTGAAAATTGTCATAGACCATCCTTTTTGACTTTTAGTAGAGGTGGAGAGGTATCACTGTATTATGAAAACATAAAAGTAGAATTGCTAGAATACTAGCATATTTACTACAAAAATTGATTTCCCACATGAATGTGTGTATGTGTGTGCAAAGACTTTCTTTTCTTTTCTTTTTTTGGGGGGTTCGGTCGTGGGGCCTGAACTCTGGGCCTGGGTGTTGTCCCTCAGCTCTTCAGCTCAAGGCTAGCACTCTACCACTTGAGCCACAGCACAACTTTCCAGCTTTTTTCTTTTTGCTTATGTGGTGCTGGGAATCGAACCCAGGGCCTCATGCATGTAAGGCAAGCGCTCTGCCACTGAGCCACCTTTCCAGCCTTGCAAAGACTTTCTTGCAATACCATATCTGTTTAGTGGTATCGAGTGAGTATATGGTATTAGAGATGAAGGGGTCTTTATCCTCAGTAAACTTCTAGTCCAAGAGGAGTTGTGTTAGCTTTCTATTACTGCAACAAACTATCTGAAATGGTCAATTTATAAAGAGAAAAGTTTAATTTGTCTCACAGTTTTGGAGGTCAGAGCCCATGATCACTATACCTGTAGTTCTGGCCCTGTAACAAGGCATCACTTCATGGTAAGAGCCTGGAAGAGACCTTCATAACAAGGAGGAAAGAAAACAATAGGAAGGGATGCTGGGGTCCCAGGGCCCTTCAAGATACCCTTTCCCACCCCATGACTTAAGAAGCGCTCACAAAATTCCTGTTTCTCAAAGGTTCTATCACTTCCCAATAGTGCTGCTTTAGGGACCAATCCTTCGATTTTTTGGTAGATCTGTAGAACACTAGTGATGGACATAGTGGGGAAATGAAAAGATATATTGAATAGAAAAAAATGACCGATAATGACTAGTCATACCAGCAGGAACAATTGTCCGCTGACCAAAATGATCTTTTCTCCATGTATGGTTTGATGGATAATATCAGAAAGAGTTCATTACAGTTTTGAGAATAAAATTTGACTTATCTCATTAAGTCACAAAATAGTCAAACTGGGATTTTTAAAAAGCAGGAAAAAAAATCCTGCATTTAGTTATTTAAACTATAAAGAAAATAAGTGCAAGAAAGACCAGTCTTGCAAAACAAAACACTTGCTTATGGGAAGAACAAAGGGGAACACATTAAATCTCTGAGGCTGAGACCTGTCAAATGATTGTATTTTGCAACCTGAATCAGAGAGGATAACAGTCTTCCCCACAGAAGTTTTCTAGGACGGGGAAGTGGGTGGTCTCTTTACAGAAGAGTCCCTGACTTTGTTAATGTACAGTATCATTTTCTTCTCAATGACTTCAGTCTAGACAGGCTATTGTCAGTCCTGAGGCCCGAGAACACTATGAAGGCTTCCTGATGTAAGCTGTGCTTCCACATTCATTGTACTATGGAATGATTGCTCTTAGATAGTGCAGGAGCTAGCCTCATGAGCATGACCCAGCATGACTGCCATAGGCACCTTCTCTTTCCTTCTCTTCCTGCTTCATTTGAGGCCGGTAGGCTTGCCAGGCCCCAAGCAGAGCTGACATGCTGCTCCAGAGCTAGAGAGGACAGACAGCACTAGTCAAATATACGTACTTCTCTACATCTCCAGGGATTCAAGAACTATCACTGTTTATTGAACTTTTACCATCTGCAAATGTAGACTTCAAAAGACAAGTGATGTCCTTGCTGTGTGGCAAGAGAAGCGTGTACCTTAATTAAACACAGTTTCAAGCACACACTCTGATTGGGAGGTTCTTTTGCACAATTACGCAATGTCTGCATGAGTCACTTATTCTGAATAGTTCTATTATTGTGACCCTAATTTGGAAGTTGTCATGCTTCCTTCAGGTGATATATTTGAACCATATTTTTCCCTCAAGTTTTAAGATGTAGTAGCTTAAAATATCTATAATGAAATAGTCTATGAGTAAATGAGGCCTCCCCAAATTAGATGCCTCTTTTGTAATACAATGAGCAATTCTTTCCAATGTGATAACACTAATAGGTTCTTGGAATCTCTTTATTAAATAATAGTCATAGAGGATTATAATCCAAATAGAGGATTTTTGCATGATTCAGGAAAATAAAAGCTATTTACCTACTTAATCTTGAACAAAAGGCACGTCTTCTCTGTTTTCTGTATCATTTTTGCTGCTTGTGCTTGCATTTGTAAACTGTGGTGGCTGTACTACAGATAGCTTTCCACCTACAAGGTACAAAGGAAGTTAATTACCATAGAATGTCATGAGTTATACCTAAAGCTAACACCACTGGAGCCCTCTTCCATCTTGTGGTATTATGTTCTTCACCATACTCTTAAGTGTTTCTTCACTGTCTCCTATAAGCCATAGACTAGGGATGGATTAGTGAGTACAAATAAGCTCAGATGCCCCCCACCCACCATGAAAGCTTTTATTTTAGAAGGAGAATGGAGGCAGGAGATACATATAATACAAATTAATATAAATATTTAAATAATTTAGGTAACATGTTTGGAGACAAAGGACAATGTAAAGGAGATAAAGGAAGCAAGTGCACAGATTCTAGTATCACATAGAAATTGGTGGGATAAGGAAAGGCCTCACTGAGGCAGAGAGACATGAGCAAAGACATGAAGGAGGTGGAATGAGCCAAGCTGATGATTTTGGAAAAGATCTATGTAGAGACCAGGACTTAGCAAAATCTGGACTCCAACATCATTCCTCAAAATACCTGAACTGCCATTGGAGTTTATTGTACATGACATCAAATTAGGAGAAGGAAGGTGGGTTCAGCCAGAAGCGGTAGCCATTTAGAAGTCAGAATAAGAAGTATGGACAGATGATTTACAGCCTTGTAGGCGGATCCCATGATATCTGGGTTCAATTCTGTATGTAGTCACTTATGAGTCTGATCAATTCTTTAAACCAGAATTATGTGTTTGGGGAGGATGACATGGTGTAGCTAGGAAAACAGTAGCTTACTATAAATAATCCCCAAGGTAAGCGGGTGGCTCCATCAAGATGGCAGATAATAGCCCAGGGGCATGACAGTGGCTCAGGCTGTAATACTAGCTACTCAGGAAGCTGAGATCTGAGAATTGCCATTTGAAGCCAGCCTGGCTAGGAAAGTCTGTTTAGTGGTATTGAGTGAGTATATGACTCTACCTCCAATTAACTACTCAAAAACCAGATAGTAGGAGAAAAATGAAGAAACGTGTAACAATGTTCAACAAGAAATATACTCATTACCTTACTTATGCAACTGCAACTTCTCTGTACAACGCTTTTACAACAAAATAAAAGTAAAAAATAAAACAGAAAAACAAAAAAATAAATAAAAATAAAAGAATAAAAATAAATAAAAATAAAAACAAGAAAACAGAAGTGAGTTGTTGGCTCATGCCTGTACTCAGGAGGCTGAGATCTGAGGACTGCAATTTGAAGCCAGCCTGAGCAGAACAGTCCCTAGGAGACTCTTATCTCCAATTAACCACTCAAAAACCAGAAGTGGTGCTGTGGCTCAAGTTGTAGAAAGCTTCAGCACAAACCGGCTCCAGGATAGTGCCTAGGCTCTGAGTTCAAGCCCCACAACCAACCAACCAAAAAAAAAAGAAGGATGACAATAGTAGAAGTGGTAACCAGAGTTCCAATTTTGTATGTCTTCTGAAGCTAGAACCAACAAGGAAGATGAGGATGACTGCAAAGATGATTTAAACAACTGGAAGTATGGAATTGCTACTAATAGAAATGGCAACAGCATGAAAGTAGATTTAGGGAGAGGACTAGGAATTTGAGTTTGGGCATATCACGATTACTGAACCATCCATCTGGAAGATAAATAAGTCAGGAGATAGGCCTACAGGAAACGTAAGAGCTGTTGGTAGCAAGCACTATTTAAAGTTTTAAAAATAGATGCAAACTTGAAGTTAGTGAAAACAGATAGGAAAGAGGATAGAGGTCTGAGCACTGGTGAATACTGTCATCAAGAGGTTAGGGAGATGTGAAGTATTCTGATAAAGAGGCTCAGAAAAAGGACCAATGATGCAGGAGGAAAGCCAAGGGAGTATGATATCTTAGCAAAGAAAGTGCTTTGAAGAGGGGAGTGATTCTGGTGTTAAATAATGTTGAAAGATAAAGAACACTGAGCACTAAGAATGGCCATGGGCTTTACTAACATGGAGGTCATAGGTGAATTACTAGAAGCTGTTGACATGGCTAGGATAAAATCCTAATTAGACAGACAGGTTTTTCTCTTGTTCTTGGATTGTCTTTTCTGCCATTATTGTAGGTTAAAAATCCATATGCAGGTATTTGTTGACAGTGTAATTTTAATGAATCTCTCTGGGATTCTGTATTTAAACTCTTGGAAAATTTTCACTTGTTTAATCTGGCCCTAGCATACCCAAACTGGCATACATTTTAATTATTTTCAGATTTCATTTGTGAATGAATCAGCCAAAAAAAATAATAAAAGATTTTAGAAAGCCATTAACTTACTTTGCACCATTAAATTATAGTTTCATACATTTTATATGAGGACAAAGTATTAGTAACTTGTTTTATTATATCTTGGTAATTTAAAATAATTCAGATATTCTTCCCAAAGGACACTCATGGTTTGCTTTGCTTTGTAAGCTTGGCTTCCCTAATAAGATAATAAGTTCTTAGAAGAAAATAAGTGGATCTTTTCTTTTATAATACATTTGTATCTAGCCATATCTTACACATAATAAGGATGCAATAAAAGTTGTAGGCTTAAATGTCTATGTAGATGGCCTATTCCATATTATGGTAGATAAGGAAGACTACTTGACCCACACCTCCAGTCCTGGTTTTGATTATCATTTTGAGATAGAATTTCTTGAACTTTTCTAGCTGGCCTGACCTGGAAAAATGATCTTTCTGCTCTCAGCCTCTCAAGAAGCTAGGATTATAGGCATGAGCCATCAGCACCCAGAAATTGGCTCATTTCAACTAGAGATGATGTATATTAAAGAAAAAAAAACCAAATTAAGAAAATTTAGGATAACAACCAGCACAATCTTACTTATTGCATTACTATTTACCATAGCCACAGTATGAAATCAGCCCAGATAGCCCTTAATGGACAAGTGGATCAAGAAAATGTGGTATATATACACAATGGAACTTTACTCATCCATTAGAATGATATTGTGTCATTTATAAAGAAAAGGAAAGACCTGGAAAAAAGTTAGGTTAAGTGAAGTAGGTCAGGTATAGAGAGACAAAGGATTTATGTTTTCCCTGATAGATGGAAGCTAGATTTAGCTTACAAACTCATAAATAAATAAATTGGGTGGTAAGCAAGGGCATATAAGTGTATTAACTGAAATATGGTAGATTCAGGGAGATTTTAAGTAGTATAATTCCTTTGAAAGCCAAAATAAATGCACAGCAAAATAAAACATCAGAAAGAAGGTACTTGAAAGGTATAGGATCATGAGAAGATGGGAAAAATGCAGACAAGAATACAATGTATATCCTACAAAATTAAGAAAATCAAGAGAGGAGGTTGATAACAAAGAATGGGTGAGATTGTTGAAAGAGGTGACATTGATCAAGATATATATATATTTATATATTTCTAAACCACTTTGTTAAATGGCAAGCAACTGTCCAATACTTAAACATAATTTTTAAAAATTACGTAAACCTTGGTAGATACAAAAGAGCAGATCCAGGGCTGGGAAGGTGGCTCAGTGGTAGAGCACTTGCCTTGCATGCCTGAGGCCCTGGGTTCGATTCCTCAAGCACCACATAAGCAAAAAGAAAAAAAGCCGGAAGTGGCGCTGTGACTCAAGTGGTAGAGCGCTAGCCTTGAGCTGAAGAGCTGAAGGACAGAACCCAGGCCCAGAGTTCAGGCCCCACAACCGGACCCCCCCCCCAAAAAAAAGAGCAGATCCAGAATATTTTGAATAGTTAAGTCCAAATAAATCTAAGTTTGGAGCTCACTATTTACCTTATGATTTTCACATTAACAAAAGAAATTGAAATGCATTAAGTCAATTGGACCAATAACATTTGCAAAGAACATATTTGCTATTAATTTTTAAAGGAGCTATTTGTTTTGAAATGTTTGTCTTAAATTAGATATGTAATTGGTTTTTGAAAAAAAATGAATGTTATAATTTATTTTTTTCTCCCAAAGCCTAGTTATAGTTCTGAAAAAAAATTGTTGATTTCTCCTGTTGGTATATTTTTCATGCCAGTTCATGAACTCAGATCTTTTTAATTCTTTGCTTTTAAACAACTTATATCCTGATACCCTTGTAACTGAAGGGAACAGAGCCCTAAGAGATTTTCCCTACATGGATTTGTATGGCAAGTTTTCACAGAAGAAGTGACATCAAGCATTGATCTGTTTGAGTGAAGCAATTGTACTCGTGCGATGGCATTTGGTGCTTCCTGCAAATTGATGAAATTTCATTAAAGAAAATGACAGATGGCATATGATGGCAAGTAAAATGCCAGTCAGCATGAAGAATTCTATATCCTAGTGCCAGACAAGCAGCGTTTGTAATTACCTTGAAAATAAACCTGCATAATTATAAACATGTTAGCAAACAGGTAGATACAGGTCTATTTCCTAGGGTGGACAGTTGACATAATGAGATTTTATGATCTGAAAGGGACATGATGTAATCTCTACCTGGACAGTGTTGTAGTAGATTAACCATAGAGCTCCAGAATTTGTGAGCTCTTCTGGAGTTATTTTGACTATTTCTTTGAGAATAAAAAAGACTCAGGTTGTAAAAACAATGAGCTTTTTCTTACCTTGACAAGACAAAAGTATCTCTGAGTCAGACATCTCTTATGGACAGTGATAGATTTGAAACACAGTCATATTGTATAGCATTCTTTATAAAGATGGAAGAGAGTCTAAGAAAACTGAATTTTAAGGACATACAGTCCTGTCAAATTCTGAGTTTGTCAGATGCCAGCGGCTTATGACTGTAATCCTAGGTGCTCTGTAGGCTGAGATCTTCAGATTATGGTTCAAAGCCAGCCAGGAAAGGAAAGTCTATGAGACTATTATCTCCAAGTAACCACTAAAAATAGCTGGAAATAGAGCCATTAGTCAAGTGGGACAGCAACAGCCTTGAGTTAGAAAGCTAAAAGAAAATGCCCAGTTCAAGAAAATACCTGAGTTCAAGCCCTGGTACTGGTACAAAAAAGTTCTGAAGTTACTGTATATAGTTTAATAAGTTTAAAAAAATCCCATTCATTCATTTTTGTAAATTAGTGTTTTTGTAATAATGCAGTAATATGTTAGACTTTTACTTGCAGAACTTGGTTCTATATGTATATATACATGTTTCTTTAACAGCCCCCCAATAGTTTAGATATATAAAAAATAAAAATAATTTGACAGAATTTAACCCAAAATAAAGACTAGATGTCAATGTTGGGTACATGGAATTTGCATAATAAATTTTAGTGTGTGATCAGACTACTTTTCACACAACAAAAATTACTCTGGCTCATTGAAATATATGAGTGGATTAGAGGATACTTGCGAAATAGGCAGAAAAGCAGATGAACCAAAGCAGTTCTACAATGCCTTAATCTCTTCAGCCTGCTATAAAACACCTAGACTTGATAGGAAGTTCAAGACCAAAGTATTGGCAAATTTGACTGATTAAGGTTTTGTTTTATTTTTTTCTTCACAGATGACCATCACTTCATTGCACTCTTGCTAAGAGAAAGAGACAGTGTTCTTAGACTTGTTTCATAAGGTTACAAGTCATAATTAGGAGAGGCTTGCTCTTGTGATCTAATTACCTTGCAGACCCTCCTCCTAAAACCATCACCTTAGGGGTTAGGATTTTAACATATGAATTTTGGGGATGGGGAGGAAGGATAAAATCATATAGTCTATTAACAAGGCAGACACATAGTGACATACCTTGTCAGAGTGTGATCAGGGCATCCACTGATAGCCCTATATCCATTGGGAACTTTAGTTGAATTGGGATTTACATCTGGCCAAAAGTAAATTCTCAATTGCTCATTTTTTACATTCTTTTCCAGACCTTCAAGGTTCTAGGCAGGAGCTATGGTTGACTGAGTTTAGGCCACATTCCAGTTCTCTCGTTGTCAAATCTGCTTGACTTCCTAATGAGAGAACTGGTACAGTAAAGGATTTCTACCAAGTATGTAGTGCAGTTGGAGTGTTGGAGAATATAGCTCACCTAGGAACCAATGGGGCTAACGACAATAAAAATTCTGCATGAAATTATCACACATTTCTCTTTGATATTGGTTACCATAAACTTACGTTGTGTATGTGTATGTCTGTGCATGTGTATGAGTGTGTGTAATTACTGCTTGCTAATTTAGATAAACGAATTATCAGATACTAAGTATATAAGTATATATAGTTATATATAATATAATATAACATATATTCTATATATAGAATGTTTATTATATTAAGTATGTATTTTAGTATGAGTATATATAGATATTTTATACTTAAAATACATTCTTTAAGTTATCTGAACCCTTAAGAATAGTTGTTACTAGGGTTAGAGTTAGGGTTAGGGCTAGGGCTAGGGCTAGGGTTAGGGTTAGGGTTAGAAAAAAAAACAAAAACAAAAACAAAAACAAAAAAAAGTAAGAATAGTTGTTACATAGCTGTAATCTTGAAGGCAGAGCAGTTATATACTTCTGTGATTTGTGAAAGGAAAATTCATGATTATTTTATTCTTCTACTCAAACATTTTAGCATTTTTAAAAGAAAATATTTGTTTATATGTTTAGTTGATATTTGGAATTTTTGCAGTATTGGATTTGAACTCAAGGGCCTCATGTGTGGTTAGCTGTTGTTCAACCACTTAAGCCACAACTCCAGCTCTCTTTTTTTTTGTTGTTGTTATTTTGAAGTTGAACTCTTATGGACTTTTCCTGTCCAAGCTGGCCTCTGGTGTGGCTCAGTGTAGTGTGCTATAATACCCAAGCACCTGTGGCTCATTCCTATAATCCTAGCTACTCAGGAGGCTGAGATCTGAGGGTCACAGTTTGAAGCCAACCAATGTATCTCCAATACATTGCTCAAAAAAAGCTAGAAGTGGCACTGTGGCTCAAGTAGTAGAGCACTAGCCTTGATCAAAAGAAACATAGAGGCAGCACCCAGAACTTCAGGACTGGCAAAAATATTATATATACATATATAAATATGTGTATTTATTTTATACATGTAGGTATACATGCATATATGTGTGTACATACATATATGCACACATACATATGTATGTATATAATTGTTGATCCTGGAGTTTGGACTCTGTGCATTGCACTTTTATATTACACTTACATTTGTCCTATCACTTGAGCCATGTGCCTAGCCCCCAAGTAATATATTTAGTGCAAACACCATTGTAAGTTATTGGAGCTAATGCAACAACAGCAAAAGTTCACAAAATGTGGCATGAAACCCTTGAACATAGAACATATTCTTAGGTTATAATTGATATGTTTTTAGTTATGCTATAGTCTAGATATTAGAAATCTAAGTGGCTAAGTTTGTATCACAATACATGTTGTATGGAAAACAACCATTTTTAAACAATTAAACTAAGACCCCTGATAAATCCATGCCATGATTATGTTTAGATTATTTAAATGCATCAAAATCAAAATAGAATCTACATCTTATTTGGACAGAGTCTCTAGCTTCTTTTTCCTTGAGACATGGGTGGAAATGGTTATCTTAAAAACCAAATCTGTCTCATGGCCTTCCCAGGAAATGTGTTCTTGAAGGATATGCCAACACTTTTACTCTGAATTGGTATAAAATTTACACAGCAAAACTTACTTTAAGTAATGCAGTGGTACATACATTCTGGAGAGACAACTTTAAAACCAACTGTTCAGAATAGAATAACTAACAATTGCATGTGGTTAAAAAAACAAAAACTTCATAGTTATTAGAAATATTGAAAGGCCTTTGGCAAAAAGAAATAAGCTTTCATAGGTGTAAAACAACTTCCAATTTAAGTTTTGTAGGGATAGAATTTTTAAATCAACTTTTATGGCAGCCATTTATCTGTTTTAATTTTTTGTAAGTCATAGTTTTAAGTTTTCTAGTAAAGATGAATACATTTTTTACCTTTCAGTTATTCTAACTAATCTTTACATGTCGAAGTTAACAGAGAGGTGGTACATAATGGATCAGCTACTTTGTTCTTTGCCTTCCCAGTGTGCTAAGAGGGAGAAGATTTTTAAAGTAAAATAGAACTTGGCACTAGACAAACATGTGCTCTGTTCTTTTTAAATAGGCTTCCTGTGATATTCTTTCAGAAAACTATCATTTGCCTTCCCTATGCCACAAGGGTGAAAAAGTGACCCTGTCAGAGAGTTTAGCGTCAGATTGGTACTGTAAAGAGAGATGAAAGTCAGCTTGTGGTCGGGGTGGCTGAAGACCCAATGTCAAAGAAAAGAGGGGAGGTAGAGTGGTCAGGACTTGCTGAGAAAGACTGAAAAACTTGGGACCTTGTAGTCATGAGGACAGAGTAGCAACTCTAAGGAAAATATAAGCTCCAAAGCCTGTCAGAAACCAAAGCTGAATCTTTGAAAGCAAAATCTGGGAAAGACTCGAGGAACACCATGAGGCCATCATGGGGGAAACAGAACACAGTACATAAATGGAAGTTCAAAGGCTGAAGAAGAGAGAGAGACATGAAAGATAAAGGCAGAGGGTACCCTGCAGAAAATAACAGAAGAAATAAAACAAGAAAGATTAGAGGTCATTCTTTGCTCTTTTGTCAACAAAACCCATACAGCAAAGGAAGAAGTCTCTAAGTAAAGGTTGGAAACCCTAATGATTTCCTACGTGATTTATCTGAAGGCAAAAACAGATAGCAAATGAATATATCAAAGATGAGGAACAAGGCTGGCATGAAACTTTGCTATAGAACTCCTTTCATTCCTAATGAGAATTCGCTGGTGATGATCTAGAATTATTCCTGAAATTAATTTAAATATATGAATTTTGGAGCTCATGAGTAATACAATTAGGTTACTATTTCTAACTTCTATTTTACATTGCTTAGATAAAAGGAATAATACTTGATCAGTCAGGGAATACTTAGTCTATTGAAAGGTTTCCATATGTGTTAGACTACTATTAGATTCTATAACAAATAACATGTACATGTGAGTACTTAAATATATGTAATTTAATGTTTTATATGTCTTTGTACCAGTATGCATAAACTAACAACTTTTCTGGATGAGTTTAGCTACTACAGTGAAATTCACCTCATAATTTGTTTGCTGTATTATGGATTTGGGGATCAGATGCTTTGTTTTAAAATTTTGCTACCACTTAATGTCTCAAACCCTAGAGCAAGTTACTCTCTTAAGCCTCAGCTAATTTGTGTGTAAAAGAGGCATAGAATCTTGATGTACAAAGAATATTGTATATGAAAAAATGCTTCTTGTAGGACTTAGTACATAATACATACTAAGTGATATGTGTTTATATATGTATATATCATATGCCTAATATAAAGCTTGACAAGACCCCTACGATCCTCATAATATACAAATAAATGCAGACAGACACAAAAGTCAATAGGAAACAAACTGCTGCTGAGATTTAATAGCTTCTAATCATTCATTTATTCCTTTAGTAAACATGAAATAGATCATTAATATGTACAAGCTCTGAGCTATGGTATGCACAAAAATTACTAAGATAACCTCTTTGTTCAAGGGTCTAATTATGAGAACTCAAGAAGTCATAATACAAAGTAAAGTTTGTGTGGGAGAAATACCACAGATTGATATATGGTTTTAAAATAAGGTAAATTGGCTTTTGAAAGTGAAAGATTTCAAGAAAATATTTTAGATACGTAAAACTCTTTGAGTCTAAAATTAGCTTAAAAAAACACTAGAATTTCAAGAAGTAGATCAAAGAGAGGCATTCAATTTAGAAAGTGTAATGTGAAGAGGAAAGCAGGAAAAGCACAATTGGAATATAAATGGAGTCCTATGCAGTCTATTTGGAAATGTAAAGCATTAAAATCATTAAAATCACACCAATCATAATGCCATTACTTTGTAAAGAAAGAAAAGAAAAATGAAGTAATAAACAAAGATGGAACAGACTTTTGAGCAGTGAAATGACCTCTCTGATCTTTGCTTGACCTTGATTTCTTTCTCTTTGTAATATAACAGACAGGTGGTGAAATGTGGAGGGTGGGTCTGGCCAATGACATCTTGGCCAGGTGGTGCATAGGGAGCCCTGATGTTATGATGAACTTGCTTGTTTGCTGTTGCTGCTGCTTCTGCCTCCTCCTCCTCCTCCTCCTCCTCCTCCTCCTCCTCCTCCTCCTCCTCCTCCTCCTCCTCCTCCTCCTCCTCCTCCTCCTCCTCCTCCTCCTCCTCCTCCTCCTCCTCCTCCTCCTCCTCCTCCTCCTCCTCCTCCTCCTCCTCCTCCTCCTCCTCCTCCTCCTCCTCCTCCTCCTCCTCCTCCTCCTCCTCCTCCTCCTCCTCCTCCTCCTCCCCCCTCCCCCCTCCCCCCCCTCCTCCTCCTCCTCCTCCTCCTCCCCCCTCCCCATCCCCCCTCCCCCCTCCCCCCTCCCCCCTCCTCCACCACCTCCTCCTTCCCCCTCCCCCTCCCCCTCCCCCCTCCCCCCTCCCCCCTCCCCCCCTCCCCCTCCTCCTCCTCCTCCCTCCCCCTCCCCCCTCCTCCCTCCCCCCTCCCCCCTCCTCCACCTCCTCCTCCTCCTCCTCCCCCCTCCCCCTCCCCCCTCCTCCCTCCCCCCTCCCCCCCTCCTCCACCGCCTCCTCCTCCTCCTCCTCCTTCTTCTCCTCCTCCTCCTCTTCCTCCTTTCCTTTTACTCCCTTCCCCTTCCCTCCTTTTCTTCTCCTTCTCCCCTTCTCCTCTTCCTTTCTTCCCCCTTCCCCCCTCCCCTCCTTCTCCTCCTTCTTCTTCTCCTTCTCTTCAAGTACAAACCAGTAGGCTAAGAAAATTCTATTTTCATTGGGAGCAAATAAATACCATTCAGTAATTGTCTTTTGAAACCAACACCAGGATTTAAGTTGATTACAAAAAACAAACAAACAAGTCTCCAAGTGTACTTTTTCATTTCTTTTATTGGTATTCTCAGAAGTTGAAACTACTGCATTGATCTATCATATTTTTTAAATCTCTTATCCCCTCTTCCTCTTGTTATAGACCATACTATTTTTTTTGTACTTGTTGGTCGTGGGACTTGAACTCTGGGCCTGGGCGCTGTCCTTGAGCTCTTCAGCTCAAGGCTAGCACTTGACCACTTGAACCACAGCACCACTTCCAGTTTTCTGGTGTTTTTTATTGTATATCAGAGTCTCAGGACTTTCCTGCCCAGGCTGGCTTTGAACTGTGATCCTCAGGTCTCAGCCTCCTGAGTAGCTAGGATTACAGTTGTTAGCCACGGGCACCTGGCTACACAATACTGTTTTTAAAGTAAGTGAGAATTTTGGGAGTGTTAGGAGAAGGAATAGATACAAGTCCAGATCCTGCCATTGAGAAATCTATGAAAATGGAACTTGTCATGTTAAGTACAGAATTATGTGCAATGTAGGAAGGGGCAAAGCAGAGCTTAGTTCATGTGGTTCACAAAAGAGTGCTCAGTCTACTTAAGATATTCATAGAAGGATTGTGTCAGAATAGGAAAAAGAATAACACCAGCATGAAGAATAGAACATATGAAGACCCAGAGAGAAGTTGGGAATACTACAAAATTAAAAATAGCTTGAGCATGGGTGGAAGGTGATGGATGCTGTCAGAAGGAAAAGGAGAAACCCAGGTAGGCACCAGATGACAAAGGACCCAGTTTCTCCAGCCAAGGGATTCATTTCTTTGTTGCTGTTCATTCAGTATCCTTCTTTGCGTAGCCAAGGGCTTTGTTTCATTTTTGCTTTTCATTCATTATTTAGAGGTGACACTTTCTACTTTAAGCATTTATAGAAAGAAAGCTCCTCATCCCCAAGAAAAATGTGGACATATAGACACTTTTATATGCAAGCCCACCGACTTCCAAGTTACTTGGAATTGATTGCTAAAAGTCAATGGAAACCCTAGGCAGCATTTGAGCAGAGTAGAGGCAAGCTTTAGGAATAGGATTTTTCATTTAACTATTTTTTCACCTTCGGAAATGGTATATAGCAAAAGGATGAACTATTAGATTACATTATGGACAGTTTAGAATATTTAATTTTACAGGCAGTCATAGTGGTACACATGAAGTTCCATCACTCAGAGGTTGAGGTGGGAGGATCATTTGAGCCTAGGAATTTGAGACCAACTTAGGCAACATAGTGTAAACTTCCATGTCTAAATAAATAAATGAATAAATACAATGTTTACTCTGTCTTACTGTACTGTCCATACAGAGATGGCTCATATACAGATTTGGGGGCTTGCATTTATTTCTTGAGAACCTCTGAAATTCTAGCCAGATAAAACTAATGAGAATCACTTAGCTTCATCAAAATTCCACTGACCTCTTTTCTGTGCCTCAGATATTAAATGAAACTTGGTGGAGTTCAACTGGGAAAGGGGACCTCAGAGGTCACTTTAACTACTTCATTTTATGGGCCACAGGCTATTCATTTTAAGTGTGGTGTGCTCAGGAACTAAAGATCACATTTTTCCCTTATTCCTGCATTAGAATTGAAAGAATCTCAACTATGTACTTCTCACTTAGATATTAATATTGAGGCCTCATTGCAAGAAGAGAACTGGCAACCAGAATTGGAGAAGAAAGATGGAAGTAGAATTACAGTGTGTTCTATGGTCCTGGAGCTCCTTAGGGAGCTGTAATTAATGTTTGCAAGGAAAACACTGCAAGGAAACCAAAGAACATACTGAAACGATTTTCTCCTCAATTTTTAAAATAAAGAGGAGGGGGACATAACGAGAAAGAAATCACCATTAAATTTTGTGGAAGTATGAAGAATTCCAACAAAAAGGAAATTTGTTGAGAGACCAAGATGGAGCTGTTAATAGTAGCTGGTTAGAGTGTAAAGTCACTTTTAAACTTAGACATCCTGCAGCCGTTATTGGAGCTCCATAGTCCCATGGTCCCATTTATTAAGCATATTACATGCATATTGTTCTAATTACGCATCATAGCTTGATTATAGACCAATGACTGTTGTTCCTTTGTCTCTGGATGCCCATGAATATTGCCTCTTTGTACCAGTTGATACCCAGGGTAAGCATTCCCTTTACCTGATCCTCAATTTCTTTATCTTAAGCCTGTTAGATAACTACAGAGTATAGAATGCCTTGTGATTGCTTGTCACTTGGTATAAAAGTTTTTCAATTATTCATTTCCAACCCACACTAAGAATTATATTCTATGGCCCAATTCCAGTTATTCATATCTGTAATCCTAGCTACACAGGAGGCTGAAATCTGAGGATGGCCGTTCAAAGACAACCAGTGTGGCTGGGAAAGTCCATGAAATAGAAATCTCATCATGAATTAGCTGTCAAAATGCTGGAAGTGAAGCTGTGGCTCAACTAGTAGAACACTAGTCCTTGAGTAAAACAAAAATACTAAGCGACAGTGCTCAGGCTCTGATTCAAGCCCCAACATAAAACTCATTTTTGTGTTGAATTCAATATATACATATATACATACATGCAAGTGTAAATTAACTTTCTTGAAAAAAATACAATATGTGGTATGTTTGATATTTTTGCTTCTCTTCAACTCTATTTCTTGTATTTGGAGAATGGAAGAACAGCAAATCAAGACTCAATGAAGAAAACCATTTAATCCTCAGTTTCAATCATAGTGAGTATGCTTTACCATATGAGGTGTTTCAGACCATTTGCAAGAAATCACTACAACGGTCAATCCTGAGAAGGGATTGAATCCCATTCCACTTTAGCAGCTCCTAGGAATATATATTAAGTCCTCTACTGTGGTTTTAAAGTTCAAAACTATCTCCACGTCTGAGGATGTAGCTCAGTGGTAGAATGCTTGCTTAACATGAGCTAGGTTTGTTCTTTTAACACTGCAAAAAGAAAGACAGGACAAAACCTAGACCTCAATACCTTAATGCTGTCTACTCGAAGGAATGTATTTCCTTTTCTAGTTGTTTTTTGACTATGTGTAGCTACTCATTATGAGAACAAAGCCTCACCTCTGAACTCTCATTCTTGAATATCAAGAACCATACATTAGTACTAAAGATGCCAGAAATGTTGAATATACATCCTCTTTTATAGGCTAGGTAGTATTCCGAGTATATTAAATGAATTAAAAATAACATTTTTTTAGTACTTTTAACCTGTTTTGAGATGGTGGAAACTGGGTTGCAAAAAAAGTTACTTTTTTCAGAAAGTATGCGGCAAACAAATTACAAAACTAGGACTCAGATTTTGGCATTCTGCCTCTAGTACCCCTAATCTCATTTTAACAGCTACCCTAATCCTTAATTTATCATGGAATAGTATGTAAGGAATTGGCTATATTTGTTACTGAGTCTTAGATGATTTGATAGCTCACAAGATGCTACGGGAAGCTAAATGAAGGCCGATTGGGTCTTTGGGTCCATCTTTTAATATTCCACCCATTGTTGTATAACTACTTTTCTATCCCTCAGTCTTGAGGACAACAGCTCTCTGCTGTTATCTTTGGCTTTGGCTCATCATCTCCTTCAGGCTACCATCACTTAACATTTCCCCTGTAGCCAATTATCTATAATTTTCAAGCTTACAGCTCTTATATTTTAAATATAGCACATTCAGTACTCAGTGATAATTTTTCACACAATAAATGTTCTTGCAGATTATTAAATTCATTATATCTACATATTTGAATGATTTTGATTTGTATAAATGATTCAGACAATACAACAGGATAATTTAAAGTGTATTATCAGAACTAAATGGCTTTCCAAAATCATTGTGAAAGGAAGCTTTGCTAAGTTTTCTCTTAAGGTTGTGCCAGCTAATCTTCAAGAGAATGTTCAAGTACTACTTATACTAAGGCGAAAAGAGCAGGAAAGAATTAAAGTTTGAGGGCTAACTTCAGAGTATATGTCATTTAGTTGTGACTGTTAGATGAGCAAAGAAAATGGGAAGGGGGGTAGGAGGGGTTCTATTTAGAGAAACTACACCACCCTCCCCACCCTCCCCGGGGAAAAACAAAAGGCATAAGAGGCCGTGTTGTATTCTAGAACTGATAGGTACTCTATGGAGGCTAGAATAAAACACCATTGGATTGAGTTGAGAAGCTGTTGACAATCTCCTGTGATCCACACTCAGCTGTAAATGGAAAAGACTTGAAAGGAGCCCAGCTTGAGACTGGACTGAGAGCCACACTTCCACAATAAGAAGTTGACCTAGCTAGAGTCCCTCTTCTAAAATGGCTTGGGCCTACAGTTGACTGTTACATGTAAACCTTCTAGAAATTCTCAGCAGGGTGGGATCTCAAATCCTATACCTCTTCAGTTAGGAAGTAAATACAGAAATGAGAATTGTGATAGCTATGAGAAAAAAAGATTGTATGTTTATGGGCTTATGTTTGTTAGGATATGCATGTGAATGTGTAATGTTCCTCATATAAAATGATTTATCTTTTAGCCAAAATACTAAGATAGAAAATTAGATGGGAATACTACATACATATATATTATATATGTATATATATATATATATATATTAATGGAGATTTGAACTCAACCTAGTACTTGCTAGGGAAGCTCTCAACCACTTCCCACTTGAGCTCTTTTTGGCTATTTTGCTTCAGTTACTTTTCAGATAAGATTTAACATTTTTGCCTAATCCGATCATCCATACCTACATGTTCTGGATAGGTAGGAATACAAACATGTACCACCATGCCTGATTTGTTCTTTGAAATAAGGTCTTGCTCACTTTTGCCCAGGCTGGTCTTGAACCATGTATCTCCTATTTCTGCATTCCAAGTAGGTAGGATTAAAAATATCATACACTGTACCCAATCTTGTCTTTCTACTATTTATCTTTTATTTTTGTCCTACTCTTTAAACCAGCAGGCTTTTAGTTACTATGATTATTACAATGTTTAAAAAATACCACCTATGTCTACAGGATATTTTCCATCTCAGAATTTTCCAAGTCCTATTTATTTCTTTTCTTCTTAACACATAAAAAATCGATCAAGCCAGCTTTAGTGTCTCATGCCTGTATTCTTACCTACTTGGGAGGCTGAGATCAGGAGGATCAAGGTTCAAATTTAGCCCAGGCAAAAACAGATGTCCAGAAGAGATACTCTATTTCAGTTAATAAAAGTCTTAGCTCAGTGCTTCAAGTCTGTCATCCCATTTATGCACAAAGCAAAAACAATAGTTTCATAGCTCAGGATATCTTGGACAAAAACCAAGATCCTATTTAAAAAATAATATAAGCAAAAATATAGGAATGTGAATGCAATAGTAGAAAGCCTGCCTAACAGGTTCAAGGCCCTGAGTTTAAACACCAGTATGCCCACCAAAATAAAGTCTCTATTTGTTATTCTATCTGCTATGCTCTTACCCTTATTATACTATAATTGAGTTTCTCGTGAATATTAACTACTTAACATATTGACAGAACAACTCAATCATATTCACTTTAATAATTTACAGTTTTTATCATAGATCATCTTAGAACAATCAGTCAGTGGCCAGAGCTTAAGTACAACTTGCTTTCAGGTTTCCTTAGGCTGTAGTGCCAAATAGCTGTGATACTAGAATATTCTTTTGGTTTGAATGCAGATATGTGATACTTGAGACAATTAACAACCTCCCCTATGTCAGAGATATTCTGATAGGCAATTCTTCAAGTCTAGCCCTCTGTGCATCTTTTCTTCAGCTCTGAGGTACCAACCCCTTGTAGCTGTTGTATTTTCAGTTTTCACACTGGCTGGAAACCTGGGGAATTTGCTGTTATAACTGATCTCTGTTGGAGTGTTTTATTTCCAACACAGACTTGAGAATACCATAAAGGGCTGTATTATTCAAGGTGGTCTATAATGCATCCAGGGAGACAAACTTCTCAAAGCCTACGTCAAAGAGAGTTTTCCTCTGATTTTTTGAATGTATGATGCTAACATGCATTTTGGCTTATTTAGAATAGTGCTGGCAAAATTCAAAAATAAAGGATAGAAGTCCAGATTGTGGTAGCCAAAGAAACTCTCGTTGTGAGCAAGTTGGTTAAAGAAGAATGAAGACTTTGCTTTTACCATATACTAGCCTATGATGTGATTCCCCCCAAAAAACCATAAAGGGCGCTGGGCACTGCAGGCGTATGCTCGTAATCATAGCTATTCCGGGCTGAGATCTGAGAATCACAGTTCAGAGCCAGCTGAGGTAGGGAAGTACATGAGCCTCTTATCTCCAATTAACCAATTAACTATGGCTCAAATGGTAGAGCACTAGCCTTGAACAAAAAGATGAAAAGACAGTACTCAGGCCCTACAAGAGCACACATACACAGAGAAATGTTAGTAGATTAATTAGAGACACAGCTTCATATGTCAGTGTTGGAGACATTTCAGATTGATTAAATGTTTGAGAGCTATAAACATTTTATAAAAATGAAAGTAAATCTGCTTCCCAATATGATATTTGGTTCATAGATTCTCTTTACTTGTTGCTGCCATAAACTGTCAGATTCACCAAAACTTAATTCTCCTAATACATACCATATTTCATGTATTGGCTGTTGCTGAACTCTCTGAAGAAATGGGGGAAGGGAATATTTTTCACTCTTTAAATTTATGTGTACATGTGGCAGAAATAGAGAGATCATATTCATAGAAGACCAAATCCCAAATGACAATAAGATGGGGATTTTTTTAAAATAATCTTTTATGTACTTTGGGAAAACATATATGATGGATTAATATTAAGACATTAGGGCTCTTAAATTTCTTCCTATGCTTGCTTTAAAGCTGTGAAATGAGGCAGCTATATGTGTTTGTTGTAAGTCTTTTGCATACACACACATGTGCATTTTTTGTGTGTTCAATTTGTAAGTTTTACTCTGGAAAAACACAGCAGTCAGGTGGGATTGAATTTATGGTTCTTAAGAATTTTCAGTAAGGAATCTTTCAGTTCGGTGTTTTGAATGGAGAAAAGGAATGTTTCTCTTGTCCATTTCCTCCTCCCCCCCCCCCCACTAACCCTGTTACACTAAATTAAATCCTTCCTCAAACTTAACAAAAAAATAATTCAAATAAAGTGTCCATGAAGAAACATACAACATGTCATTGAAATCAGCCCAGACTATAATGGCATTTCTGCTGTCTTCAAAACACTGCCGCCGGTTTCAGACTGTGTCAAAGTAGAAGCCTCCAAAGAAGAGAAATGTGGGAAGAAGTTCAAGGAACAAAAACTATCTGGGACAGATGATTTGAATGTCTTCCAAAGCCTTCGAAAAGCATTAAGCTCAAGCTCAGCCCTTTATCTTTGACAAATACCACACGGTGTATCTGCTTGTTATTTTGTGGTCCTGTTGCTCCTGTCAGCTTGTTAAATGGAACTCAGGCTTCAGTCGGGAGATGATAATGTGGTAATCTCTGCTCTGCTTGCCTGGGCATCTAGAGGAGCGGCTGTGCCTGGCTGTGTAAGGCCGCCCATTGTCAAGGGGAACTGCTGGCAGCTGGACTGATGGAACACAGTCTTCACCGACAGATTGAAAATGTTCTTTTCAGATCTGTAGATTGGAACCTGAGCCTTACTTTTAAAAGTTTTATGTCCGCAGCACGGTTCACAAAATAAATTACAAAACCAATTGCTTTGGGAGTCTCCAAGCCGTGACATTAAGGTGGCTGAGAGGCGCCATTCTTGATGAAATGTGAAGGAGCAGCCTTAGAAATGTTGTCCAGCACAGGGAAGTTGAGCGAAACCTCTAATGTGTGATAGCCTGCAAAACTATGGTAAATAAGTGTCGGAAGCATTTATTTTCAACAGTGGGGTGGGGAAGAACTTCTCCAGTTCAGACTTCTTTCATACTAAGCAAGGGGAAATGGCTCCCTTATAAACAGAGTTGTTCATTCTCACAGAGAAATATTTGGAGTGGAAAATGCACGATGAAGTATCCTTTTTCTGTAGAGGTTTTTCATCCTGCAAGGCCACGTTATGCGTCCAGTAGAAAGTGGAACAGAGCAAACAGAGTCAGCTCTATAAACGGCAGGGCCATTATTCCCCCATGGGCCAGAGTTTCTTTCTCTTTCCTTCTTTGGATGCTGAATTGGCCAATCGGAGTTCTCCTATCCCCTCTCCCCTATTCTCAGTTCTAATAAAATTAAAGATAGTTTGTACCTTGAAAGCTTCAAAAACTTCATAGAAACTCTTGGTACAGGAGTGGTAGTGAGGCTGGTATTGAAGGAATGAGAAACTCACAAAAGTATCAACTATAAAAAAAATTACAGGCTTTGCGAATTACGACCAATAAGACCTTGGCTAGTTATTTAGATTTACTGCCTTTGGCATACTCTTCTGTGAACCAAAAATGAAGTTGTTAGAAATATGAAATGGGATAACTCTAGAGCTAATATTTACTCATGTGTCCCACTTCAAAACCGACTTAAAATTGACTTAGAAAGTAAAATGGACATGAATGGATAAATTATATATGTCACAAAACAAATATGGTGAGATGGTAGCAATGATAGAGAGAGTAGATGTGTGTTTGCTACATAATTCTTTCAACTCCTCTGTGTTTGAAAACAATCGGGAAAAGAATAGAAGGAAAAGCCTTTTCTATCTACATATAACTCATGTGATCAACTTGTTTAATTCCTAAATGGAGGCACTTGCTAGACTGAACCTGTCTTTGTCACAGACTACTGTGAGCCCAGGTAAGACTTAGAGACTGTTTCTAATGAGGAAGCAGAAAGAGATTGGAGAAAAGTAGGAGTCCTGATAAGTCACCCAAACTTAACAATTTCTGGGCTCATCCATAGTGCATAGTCCTTCCTTAAGGAAGGAAAGGGTCAGGTGGTACGTTCTGGTGTAAAGATGGAAGGCCCTAACCATATGTTTATTACTTCCAGCCCTGTTCAGCTGGTTTTGCCTTTCTGTGACAGCATTTTACTCCACCCTCCATTGTGTATCCCCAATTCTCTCCAGAACCCCTCCCTGTGGAGCCTTGAGGTTAGCTTTTATATGACATGGGGGTCTCTATTCTTCCCTGTATTTGAGCTCAAAATGTTTCCTTATGGCAGAATTTTCTTTACAAAGATCTCCAATATTATTAACTCTTTGAAAGCACTGCTGCATAAAGATGGCAGATTGCTTCAGTATGGGCCCCAGATGAAGGAGCTCTCCATCATTGCCTCTTTGGTGGTCATTTCTTCTGAAACAATGCAGAGGGTCTTCCATGACACAGCAGACAGGTGGCCTCTGAGTTCCATAATGGGAGTCCCTCCAGTTGCCTTATGTGAGAGTTGGGCCATGGAAGAGAACAAGCTCCCCCTCACCTCCCAGAAAGAAAAGAGCATACAATGAACAGAGGAAAACACTTCCAGTATATACTAAAGTGAAGACAACAGAACCAAAGCAGAATAAGAAGCTCATGGTGGAAGAGAAAGACTGGTATAGGGTTATATTTAGAAAGCCTAAAGGGGATAAACAAAGACTACTTCTTGGTATTTAATGTTACTCAGTGACAAGGAAAAGGGCCCATTGTTGTGATTTTTAAACAAAAAGTGATTCCAGGGGAGCAGTAAGGGCAGAAGTCAAATTTCTGTGGGATGAAGATAAAGACAATAAGATAAAAAGAGACAATACCAAGCAGGAAGATAGATTAATTGTACTTATAAACTGATTTGTTGAATGGCAACCCCTTTGTACAACTATTTAAAGATAATTAATGTAAGTCAATACACATACCAAAAAGCAAAACAAAACAAAACACCTAAGTCAGTGTGAGGAGGGAAGAGTTTCATAGAGTAATATGAGGCCTACCTAAGGTTTCCATGAAGAGGAAGAGCTGATTGTGCTCAAATGCTCATGAGAAAGAATCCAAAAGAAAGAGAAGTAAATGATACAGAAAAGAGAGGTAACTGCTAAAAGATTAAGAATTAGTTAACCCCCCCTCCCACATCCCACATTGCAATCAATCAGTTGTCTTCCGTGCATATCTTTCTTCCCAGCTACCTAGAAGGCATGAATAGGAGAATCACACTCTAAACCAGCACAGGAAAATACTAAAGACACTATTTGGAAAATAATGAGAGCAAAAAGGGATGAAGGAGTGGCTGAAGTTAGGAGAGCAACTGCCTAGGAAGTGCAAAGTCCTGATTTCAAACCTGAATACAGCACATGCTTAAATGAAAAGGCTGCTTAAAAGGTACAACAAGGAAATCCAGGCAGTCAGAGAAAGGACTGGCCATGGACAAGGAGAATCCTCTTACATCATGATAAGAAGACAGTGGTGAGTCATGGTGTGAGTATAATCCAGCTAGAATGTAATAAAACCATTACCTCCCTGTGTTTAGCGTGCTTCTGTATACAGTTAGCCATCAAATGCATTAAAGCTTTTTTTTTTTGACATTGACATTTCCCTGGAACTGAGTAGTAAATCAAATCCATTTTCTTATATCAACTCTTGACATACAATGTTTCCTCTATTCTATATTTCTCCATTTCTAAAACCTACTTCAAGTCCTAATATTTATTTCCATTAAAAGTCATCTTAACTTGCTACTGTTGGTTCCTGGCTGTATTCTTAGCTACTAAGAGGCTAAGATCTGAGGTTTACAGTTTGAAGCCAGCCCAGGGAAGGATAGCTCTAGACACTTTTATCTCCAGTTAACAACCCCAAACAAGAAGTAGATCAGGGACAGCACTCAAGCTCTGACTTCAAGCCCCAGGACCAGCAACAAAACAAAGTCATTCTATTGAATTTAGACCATGTTTCTAATTTGTCAAGATCTTTTCATATTTCTAATTGAACTCACAACATATTGCTGATACATTGTATCACCTACCCATTAAAACATCAATTATATATCTTTATGCAAAGGGCTGTCTTTAGTTTTATTTTTATTTCATCAAACACCTCACACACATCCCTTCCTTTAGAGTCCTAAGGGAAGAAGAATTAGATGGGATCCTTTGATGATAACTGATAAAGTCTTTGGTCCTGAGGAATCCTCCCAAATTGGATTAAGTGGGTTCATTTGTGGTTTGCAGTGTTTATGTTTTAGGGAAGCAGGGATGTGAAAACTCTCACTCTCTGTGTTCCTTCTCACAAATAGATAGATACCGGCACTTTGCAAGGCTTGTCCATCTGGAATGTATCACAAACAGTGCTGGGAAAGTAAAAGTTCCAGAAAGAGCCTTGATTTTTTTTCCCTGCAACTGTGAAATTGAGTGGCCTAGTTTCTTCCATGTTATTGTAAATTCACAGGAGTGTAATATAAGCTATATTTTTAACCATTTGAGATAGCTTATGATTGAATAATGCTTCCTGCCAGACATGTTTTGTCTTTATTTGTCACTTACTTTTCTCTCTTATTTCAGCAATGGCAATTGCTGATTATGGAAATGACTCCAATTATTCAACCTCTCATAACCGTGTTTTGTTACCAAAAGCAATCTACCTGCTGCTCCAGAAACTGTTAAACATGCAAGCAATTTACGCTTGTCTCCTTGCAAGCAGCTAAAAACACAGCCCTTCTCTTTGCTCCTTGCCTTGCTGCGGAACCATGAATGCTTCTTTCCGACTTCAATAAAATCTACTTCTTCCTCATCATTGACTTTGCATTCAGCAGCTCAACTCAGTGGATTTAATTCAAAGCAGACATTCATATTCTCTAGACCATTTGTCCATCTTGCTAGAAAGTCAGGGAGAACAACAAAGCAAACACTGACCCTAAGTTAAACTAGATATGAGGAAGAATGTCCTTCAAGGAATGAAGACTCAAATGATAAGTGAAAAGAAAATACGTCGAGGCTCTACCTGACCAGATCCCATTAGCCCTTCCTTTAGCTATCTATCCTAGGGGGCATCAAAGCTTCTCCCCAGAGCAAATACTAGCCGGCAGTCTTCAGACTTCCACAGACCAGGTTGACTCCTCTTTCTCCCATTCTGCCCCACCCCCCCACCTCAGGTAAGCTACCTGGGATTTTCTGCAGACCTATGTGTTTCCTTGTGATTTCTTCGTCTCATACAGCAGGAATTCCTGCAGAAACTTCTTCCCATTGCTTGGATGACAGAGATGAATTAATTCTGTGTCCAGTTAACCCCAACCTGGCTTTACACAGTGACTACCAGTACGGGGATAGTTAAACAGTTGGCCGCTTTCCTTCATTTTTTTCCCCTTCTGGGTGACTGTACTTTCTCTTGCCTCAGGCTTACCATTAAAACACAGGTCTAGTCTTTTAACTTTCCTTGTTTGAATAGCTAGGGCTCACCAAGATAATGAGGGTTTAACCTAAATTGTTACCGAGACATTCCAAGTGGGAAACAAGGTATTCCCTGGTTAAAAAAAATCATGTTTCCCAAATGTAAGCAGACAGGAGAGTATATTTTTCATTCTGAACACTTTTTTTTCTAAATTAGCTTAGAGTTTATTATTTATTTGTCATTTTAATTTCATTAAAACTTCCCAAAGCTTTAAATATGATCTCTCAGCCCTCTCATTTCATTTGACGTTTTTAACTATAAAATAATTCATTGAAAATAGAACTTTTCTAAGTATTTGTTGTCTTATGATATTTGAGATATTTATGACTCATATAAGTGTACAGCTCAATATTTTTAAAACTGCCCAGTTACCTTCTAGTACAGGTCTTAATCATATTATCACAGTTATATGCACTATGTACAATACTCTTGTCATTCTAATTGTTGGATTTTATCTAGGATGAAACTATTATGTGGAGAATGTAATTAAACAGAGGGGTTATGGTAACTAAGGGAAGTTGCTTTGCTTTTTTATACTTGTATATATTATAGATGGATAATATAACTATATACATGGTAACTATATATATGGCACCTATATCTATCTATCTCTCTATTTAGCTAATAAGTAGAGATAGATAGATATAGTTACCTAAACTGGGGCTTAAACTCAGAGCCTTGACGCTGTACCTGAGCTTTTTTGCTCAAGGCTAGTACTTTATGAGTTGAGCCACAGCTCCATTTCTGTCTTTTTTGGTACTTAATTGGAGATAAGAGTCTTACAGACTTTCCTGCCAAGGATGGCTTTAAACTGCAATCCTTGGATCTTAGCCTCCTGAGTAGCTAAGATTATATGTTCGAGCCCCAGATGTCTGACATGGTTTCACAGGTTTGTTTTGTCTTTCCAGGCTGGCCTTGAGCTACGATCATCAGATCTTAGCTTCCTGAGTAGCTAGGATGACAGACATGAGAGCCCTCATGGAAATATTATATATATATATATATATATATATATATATTATGTATATTATAGATATGTCTCCATTTTTGGAGAATGATTTGTTCTTGAGGTCTAAATAACTTTACACAAACCTTGTGTACGGTTCTCAACCTTGGTGGCAATAACAAACAGGAAATACGACGATTGTGGGGGAGAGAGGCACATGTGGGGACACATGTATACACACCAGGACTGACACTTGCACTCAGGGCCTGATCGCTGTCCCTTAGCCTTTTCTCTCAAGGCTGGCACTCTATCCCTTGGGCTATGTAGTTCTGCTTCCAGCTTTTTAGTGGTCAATTGGACCACAGGCTAGCTTGGATCCATGATCCTCCTGAGTGGCTAGGATTAGGAGCATAAACCTCCAGCACCTGGTAAAATACAACTTTTTAAAGAGCATAGCTTACCTTCTCTTTCCTGTAACAATTTTTACATAGAACCTATAGCCTTCTTTTGGCTAGTTGTAATCCTAGCTACTCAGGAGGCTGAGATTGGAGGATTGTGGTTCAAAGTCAGCCCAGGCAGGAAGCTCCCTGAAACAGTTATCTCTAATTAACCACAAAAAAAAAAAAAAAAAAGCCAGAAGTGGAGCTATAGCTCAAGTGGTACAGCGTTAGCCTTGAGTCCAAAAGTTCAGGGACAGTACCTGGGCCCTGAGTTCAAACCAGAAGACTGGCACCAAAAAAAAAAAACCAAAAATCCAAAAAACAAAATAAAAACCTTTATTTTCATTGTCAATATCAACAAATCAACTGTGCACTATGACATGCATTCCTGGTCCTCTCAGTCTACTTTTTGAGAGTTTATTTATAGAACATATTGGCATTAAGGATGCAGTAGTTATTTCCATTACATATAAAAATCCAATTCTAATCTGGGCACCGGTGGCTCATGCCTGTAATCCTAGCTACTTAGGATAATGAGCTCTGAGGATCACAATTCAAAGCAGCCTGGGCAGGAAAGTCTGTGAGACTTTCATCTCCAATTAACAACCAGAAAGCCAGAAGTGGTGCTGTGGCTCAAGTGGTAGAGCGCTAGCCTTGAGCTGAAGAGCTGAAGGATGGCACCTAGGCACAGAGTTCAAGGGCCACAACTAACAACAAAAACTCCAATTCTGTATTATCTATTCCAAACTAGTAAAAATTATATCCACTATTTAGATTTGGCATCCAAAGCTTGCTGGCCACAGAATGTAATGTCATTTCAAGCTATTCAGGTATATTTTAGGAAGAGATTGATTTACAACAATCTTTGCCAAAGACTTCCACAACTTAAAGCTAACTACTGTTGATACCAGAAACATTTAAGATTGGTTTGGAAAACCCTGAAGTCTTGAGGGACTTGGATACCTGTGATCCACTTTGCTAAACATGGTTGTATCTACAAAAAAGATGAAACTTTTCATAATTATCCTCCTTTTTGCCTTAGCACTTTATTAGTCACTACACACCTACAGACTGATTCTTGATCCAGATACGGTAATGTTCATCCAGTTGTTAGAATATATGGTAGTAGCAAGTAGCAATGTAAATATCAGATTCAGAACATTCTGCAGGATGAGGCTTTGCCATTAAGGCAGTGATATATTTAGTGTCTGGGATAATCCTTTGGTAAATTGGAATCAGGAGGGAGTTGAGAAAATGACAATAGGAATAGCAAAGTGCCTCATAAAATAGTCAAACAAAGAAGTATTTATCAAAGCATTTCCGTAATTAGCACATACTGTGTGCTGTGAATTTAATTTTCTGTGAAATTTCATTGTATTTCATTTTGAAGATTGTTTAATAATTCATATACATTACTAAGATGACTAAATTGCATCAGATTCTTTAACCAGGTCTTTCTCTCATCGTCTAAAGGAATAGCTCTTCTAATTGTTTTGATTGCAAGGTAGCCTGCAGTTATAAACAGCTAAGCTCTAGATTCTAGCAATGTGTATGACTTATCTATCTGGTGACATTGGACACATACATTTCTTAATCTTCCCTAATCTTATGACATCTCTGATGTTTCAGCTTTTAATAATGGAGATGCTTGACTTTGAGTGGTCTTTGCATATTGTTGGAGGGGAGTATTTGTGTTTTTAACAAAGAATGGTACTTTTAATACCTAGTGTAGGGCTACTTGCTTTTCAAATTGTCCTCATTATTTCTCAATACTGCTAGGTTGATAAGACCAAAATAAATGTATGAGTTCTGAGCTAATTTAGACTAGCATTGTTAAGCAGAACTTCTAAAATGCAAGTCAGAAGTAGTGATTTGCTTTTTAATTAGTTAGCAATTCATTTTTTAATTTTGTTTTTACATCTAGCAATTATTTTTATCTGTCCCTATATACGTCCACAGGCTGCTGAAATATGCTTTGGACTAAAAGAAGCTTCATTAATTTCTTTGAATTTTAACTTTTTAGGGGTAGTCTATGTCCACTGAAACTTCATTCATACCCAACAGCAGATAGGCTATTCACATCTACAGCGGAAGTGGCAAATGTTCACATAAAGTGACTGAAACTAATTTTTTTTTTTTTTTAAATTTTATTTTATTTTATTTGAGAACATACTGTACAGAGGGGTTACAATTACATGGGCAGGATAATGCATACATTTCTTACCAAGCATTGCAGCCTCCTCCTTTGTTTACCCTTCACCTCCCTTCCCGGCCTCCCCCCTCCCTCCCAACCAATCGTACCCCCCCTCCCCCCCCCCCACCGACATTGTGAAACTAATTTTTATCAGCATGGGTGATACCATGCTAAGACAATTATCCATCTGGACCAGGTAATCTGCCTTGCTGGGAAATCAATAAATTCCTAATAGCAGATTCCTGATTAACAGTGTCACAAAGATAAGTTCCTATTATTGAATAATTTACTCATTCAGTAAAGATTTTTGAAGCCTATGGGTATTTTGAGCATATGGTCTTGGGAGGTTAGTTTAAAACATGGATTATCACCAGAATTTCAATGCAATCTAGGCAAGTTAATTCCTATGTTACAAATATAAGCAGAGTTATTTCTACATGAAAGCTGGGTGCTTGTATAAAAGCATACACTTTAGAAATAGACTTAGGAGCTGTGGATTAAAGCTTTTCTCCATGGTTCCTTTATAGTACTGCTATATCCAATTTTAACAGCCAGTGGTCATGTGACATTTGGCAGAGTTCCTTCACTTGCACTGCTACTTAATATCCCTTTTCAAACACCTGTACCATTAGTACTTCCCATTAATATTGAAGAGCTATAGGGTTCGGTCCTACTATTTTTGCTGATCACAGCTAGACTTGAGAGTTTTTGATATGCCTGTTAATCACCCATCTGTCTCTCCACCCAGTACTTTCTTCTGAACTTCAGTGTGTTACGTCCAGTGGCTTATTCAACGTATCCACTTGGATTTCTAATAAGCATTTAAAATTTATCAAGGCCAGAACTGAATTTATCTAATGCAGTAGACAAAAAAATGAATGTGTACAGTCTTCCTATTTTTTTTGGCATTTTTGTTCATAGTGATTCTATCTTTCTACTCAAAGCAAAATTCATTCACTAAGCTCCCTTGTTTTCTCAGAAAATCTTGTGCTACCTTCATAATAATTGGCCATTTCTCATGTAGTCTTTCTCTCCTAACTCCTGATCCGGTTGTCAATATCATCATTCACTTAGACTTCTTCTGTAGTCTCCTAATTTTCCTTCTATTTATTTTATTGTTTGGGGAAGTACAGGGGCTTGAACTTAGAGCTCTGTGCTCACTAGACAGATACTCCACCACTTAAACCACATCCCCAACCCTTTATTATTTAGTTACGTTTTAGATAGGTTCTCACAAGGTTTGCCCAGACTAACCTTAGTCCATGATCTCCTTCCGTTCTCAGTATCTGGGATTATTAGTGTATAATACAACATCTAGATGGAGTGACATAAAACAAAACTGTCCAATCAGGCTACTTCTCTGCTTCTTTTCATAGTCCACTAGTCCCTCTTTACCTCATCTTCTATTCTTCCATCAGCCACGCTACCCAAGCTTTCCAAGTCTTATTACTTTCCCCTGAACCTGAAAAATCTCTTTTATCTTTTGCATTTTAGAGTTTTACTTAAGTATCACCTTTGTAATATGACCGTTTTCTACTACATTGTTTAAAACAGCAATAAGTAGGCACTCCGTATTTATCTTCTTTCTTCATACTTTATTGCCACAAAACACACTATATGTCTTGGACAGTTTAAACTTCTGTAATAATCATAGGAATTTGTATCTTATATTTTTGGAAGTCCAATAGTAAAGATCGGGTGCCAGCATGAACCACCTTCCTATTTGCAGATGGCTATCTTCTTGTCATGTCCTCATATGATAAGAGAGCCCACTCTAGCCTCTTTCTCTTCCTAAAAGTATACTAATGTCATCAAGATCATCATGGAGCTCTGCTATCGTCAACCTAAACTTAATTATTTTCCATAGATTGACCTCCTAGCCATTCCAATGTTGATTAGAGTTTTAACATAAGAACTTTAGGATATACAAATCATAAGATATACAAATCATAAGATCAGCATACTTTTTTTTTATTATGTTCATTTCTCCCATTGGAAAGTGTACTTCATGAGTACAAAGGTTCTGTTATATTCAGTGCTGAAACCTTTAGAACATAACAAGTAGGCTTGAAGCAATGAATGGATTTCCATGATAACTGACATTCTCTTTAAGATTGACATGATAATCTTAGCTAACAGTTCTGTTTCTAAATTTTTCTTTGCTTTTTTTATACCTTCATTAAGAAGTATGAAGTATTAAAAATCTAGCAGAAAAGAATCTGGAGACAAAGAACTTAATTGGGAGAATTAGGATGCTCTCTGACAAAAGTAAACATTTAAATGCCATAGCAGGATAGACAACTGCTTCCAGTTTGATTTAGAATACCTTAAATTTCAACAGGATCTGATTGTGAGTCAGCACTCTTAACGAAGGTGGAGTATCTGAGCATTATTTTAAAACTCTATGATGAGTTGAAACAATGTGCATTCTCTCTTCTTGCATACCCACTCCAGTGGTGTATCTTGTTAAAATAACCAGTATAATGACTGCATGAGCTCCAGCACCACTCTCATTTACAGGCAATCTGTCTCCGGGTCTCTTAGGCTGAAGGAGAAAGAAGAAAACCATATATGGTAAACATTATTCATTTTACTTTACTCTGCTATTTTTTCATCAATGCTTGGTCTGAAAACAGATGACTGTTGGCTATTAACAAATTTATTTTCGATGCACGCCAGTGGCTCATGCCTGTAATCCTAGCTACTCAGGCTGAAATTTGAGGATCATGCTTCAAAGCCTGCCTGGGCAGAAAAGTCCATGAGACTCTTATCTCCAGTAAACTACTCAGAAACAGCCTGAAGTAGTGCTGTAGTTCAAATGATAGAGTGCTAGCTTTGAGCACAAAGAGGTTCAGGAACAGAGCCTAGGTCCTGAGTTCAAACCCCAGGACCTGCAAAAAAATATATAATTTTCAACTTATGGGCAATTATCTTTATGCCTTTTAGGTCAAATATGTTGCAGACTTTGATAAGCTCATTATTCTTATAGCTTGTATCTTTCTACAATTATTAGAAAAGTATTTTAGATTAAAGCAGTTTTTTTTTTGTTTTTGTTTTTTGGTCGTGGGGCCTGAACTCTGGGCCTGGGCGCTGTCCCTCAGCTCTTCAGCTTAAGGCTAGCACTCTACCACTGGAGCCACATTGCCACTTCCGGCTTTTTCTGCTTATGTGGTGCTGAGGAATCGAACCCAGGGCCTTATGCATGCAAGGCAAGCACTCTACCACTGAGCCACCTTCCCAGCCCCTAAAGCAGTTTTTTGAAAGTTGGTTTGTGGCCAAAATCATTCTTTAAAAAACAACTCTATACAAAAAAAATTCTAAACAGCATATATATATATATATATATATATATATATATATTTGTGTGTGTGTGTGTGTGTGTGTGTGTGTGTGTGTGTGTGCGTGTGTGTGCAAAATACTGGTACATGGAGAAGTCCAGCTATATATCCTAGATATAGAAAATCTAAGCATAGCAAAAGAATAAAGCTGATGTGATTATGAGCTAGGAAATCATGGATAAAACATTCATTTAAAATCTTTTGTGGAGACTGCAGATAAATTAATAAACCTATACATATAGTATATTGATCTAAATTAGACTACCAGGGAAGGGGAGATACCTTCACCCAATTTCCTCTTAGTGGTATCATAGTGCTACTCCAACTTCTACTCTCAATAATGCATTCTTTTCTTTTCACAAGTTCTTACCATTAAAACAGATACAAAACAAGGGAAACAGAAAGGAGAGCTACCAGTACACTAAACGCTATTTGAACACTATGTATTTGCCATTGCTTCCTCACACTTTGGTAATTAAAGTTTGGATTAAATATCTTTTCTTCAGTTTATAATGTGTTGGCACACTTTTTTTTTCCTGTGCATTTCTTGTGACACAGTAGTTGGCACTTGGCAACACTTGTTTTTGCGGCCCATCTTTAAGGAGAATCTTTCTATATTTTATATACACTAGGAGATGATTTCTGTTTTTGTTTGTGGTTCTATTTGTTTCTCATCATTTATCTTATTTCCAACTCAAAGATAGCCAAGTATTAACTGTGGTGAACTTTTGTCAATTTTGAATTACTTTTTAATTATTAGTCCATGCTATAACACTGTGGTGCTACAAGGGTAAAAAACATCCGGGACAAGAAAACATTTGAGTTGACCAGAATAAACTTTGCTAGGGACACTCTAGTTTCACGTAGATGTTATAAGTAATCATTATTTGTCTACTGGGCTTTAACATTGGCATGCTATTCTGCAATGCAAAATACAAGAAAAGCTTTAAAGGCATGGCTTGTTCACCAAGGTGCCGGATTTTAAAATCCCATTATAGGTTTCTACTTCTTTCCTTTGGTTCTGCATAAGTCAACATCTTTGCAAAGGAAAATTATGTTTCCCCTTTGGAGTTGTCAGAATACACATGAAAGTGTTAACCTGTCAAATTCTGTGTGTGAAGCTCTTGAGCTGATCAGTCATACATTTGTGAATTAAAAAATATGCTTTGCCAACTTCCGTCAACATAGAATATGAAAAAATTCTTTCCTGTATCCACATAACCATCTATATTTATTGCATGGCAATATTTAGGTTTTAATTTGTTCCCTGAAAGTATCCTCAAAGCAAGATATTTTGGTGTACCTCACTGGAAGACTTGAAAAATGATAGATACAGAAGAGGAATTATCAATTGTCTCTCTGACAGGTCTTAATTATGTCTCTTACAGCTTTGATAAGTTTATAATGGAGATAGCTTTGAGGCGGATACTACTGGGGCCTACTCTTATCTCTTCAGAGTACTAATTGTCTTAATTTGAGCAAGTTACCCATATCTTTCATTGTTTGCTAATATGATATACCATATCGCAATCAGCAAGGCACCAGGGAAAAATGGCCTATTATTGAATATCAATTTTCTCTCTTGTACTCCTGTTCTCATACTCATCCTTTTGCCAAATGCAGTTTTCTGTAGATAGTACCAGAATCTTATATTATAGCATCATTATTAATAGAGTAAAATCTGAAACTTGTTTTTCAACAGCCAATATGATTGAATATTCATGCAGCCTGCCAAAAATTACATGAAAAAGTCAAACCAGTAGTAGAGTCAAGCTAGTAACTAGTTGAGTGAATAGGAATGAGAGGAGACCACTGTAGAAGGCCACAATCAGACCCAACAAAGAATGTCATACTCGAGTCCAGTTCTTCCAGTTGACATGAAGTTTTCTTTTCAGAGGTGGAAACAAAAAGCTGTGTCTGGCTATATCTTGCTATATCTTTATCATCTGTACCTAGGCTAGAGAAAGAATAACAAAAAGACAAAGGCAGTGGCTATACACAAAATTCTATTTGAAACTTCTGGATGCCTCCAGCAATAAAATTATCTAACATCACAGCTTTACCAGGTTAGTGATAATTACATAGAATTTGTGTGTGTGAGTGTGTGTGTGATTTCAGTGAATGTGACTTTTAACAAAATGCATAGTGTCGGTTCATCATTTGCATCCTTGTTGAAGAAAAAAGCTGGTGTTCAGATTATTAGGTAGTCATACAATGTAAACTTGTATTCTAAACTTGTAAGTAGGTCTTACCTTTTCTGACACACATAAAATTTTCTGAAGGTGGGTTCTATGAGTATGATATTAGGTCTTATCTGAGAGGTTTGTTCGCTCAAGAGAAAGGGGGAAAACTGTTGTCACTAGTGAGTCATGTCTGTAATCATAGCTATGCAGGAGGCTCAGATCTTTATGGTTATAGTTCAAAGCCAGTCCAGGAACACAAATCTGTGAGACTCTTTTTCTCCAATTAATGAGCAAAAAAAGCCAAAAGTGGAGGTGTGGCAGATGTAGCAAAGTGCCAGCCTTGAGCAAAACTGCTACGCCAATGCACAAGTCCCTAAGTTCAAGCTCCAGAGACTGGCACCAGGAGGAAAAATAATGTGAACATTGACCATACTATTAGGTTCAAGGAAACAAGAGAATAGGAAGTTACCAGGAGTCTTGGTTGCAGGCTGAAAATTTATTTTATATAGTTAAATCAGTGAACAATATCTTTAGGTTTGTTGAGTGTCCTACAACAAAACCAGACGTTTTTTTTTTTTTTACCAGAAACACCATGTCTGCTACCACTACTTATTTTTTTTTTAATTTTATTTTATTTGTGAACATACTGTACAGAGGGGTTACAATTACATGGGCAAAATAATGCATACATTTCTTACCAAGCATTGCAGCCTCCTCCTTTGTTTACCCTTCACCTCCCTTCCCAGACTCCCCCCTCCCCCCCCCCACCCAATTCTCCCCCGCCACCGCTCCCCCCCCACCGACATTGTAAAGCTCCTTTTTGACATGACAATTTGTACTTCTCACTGTTGCAACAGGTCCACCTGAATCCTTAAATGACGTGTTTTTCCCCATCTCCTCCATAAGTTATACTGACATCAAATATATTGAAAGCGGGGGTTATACTGTGGGGGAGGGACATACAAAGCAACAAAGAAGTAAGTTATAAATGCATTAGAAACACATGCATGAAAGAAAAAAAAACATTAAAATACCTATCTAAGGATTCATTTTCCTAACATCACGATATCTGACTTTTTCCGCTTGACTCATACATATACTAGATATTGCAAATAAGGGAAACCATGGGACCTGTGTTTCTTTGGGCCTGGCTTACTTCACTTAATATAATTTTTTCCAAGTTTTTCCATTTCCTAACAAATGGGGAAATGTCATTCTTTCTGATGGAGGCATAGAATTCCATTGTGTATATATACCACATTTTCTTGATCCATTCATCTACTGAGGGGCATCTGGGTTGGTTCCATATCTTAGCTATGGTAAATAATGCTGCAATAAACATAGTTGTGCTGGTAGCTTTAGTGTGTTCTTGTTTGTAAACATTTGGGTAAATGCCCAAAAGTGGAATTGCTGGGTCATAGGGGAGCTCTATGTGAAGTCTTTTGAGGAACCTCCATACTTCTTTCCAAAGTGGTTGAACAAGTTTACATTCCCACCAACAATGAAGTAAGGTTCCCTTCTGTCCACATCCCCTCCAGCATCTGTTGTTGTTAGAGTTCTTGATTTTTGCCATTCTAATTGGAGTGAGGTGGTATCTCAATGTTACTTTGATTTGCATTTCTTTTATGGCTAGGGATGTTGAGCATTTCTTCATGTGTCTATTGGCCATCCTTCTTTCTTCTTCAGAGAAGTTTCTCTTTAAGTTTTTAGCCCACTTATTTATTGGGCAGTTGTTTCTTTGAGGATTTGTTGTTGGGGGATTTAATTTTTTGAGTTCCAAGTATATTTTAGATATGAGACCCTTGTCCATTGCATGGCTAGTAAAGATCTTCTCCCAATCTGTGGGCTTTCTATTGATCTTGCTAGCTATGTCGTTTGCCATGCAGAAGCTCTGCAACTTTATGCAATCCCATTTGTCCAACCTTTCTTTGATTTGTTGTGTTTCCGGGTCTCTATTCAGAAAATTTCGGCCTGAGCCAAGGAGACCCAGAGTTTCTCCTATTCCATCCTGTAATGTTTTCAGAGTGTCTGCTTTGAGTTCAAGGTCTTTGATCCATTTGGAGTTGATTCTGGTGCAGGGTGATATATAAGGATCTAGCTTTAGTTTTCCACATGTAGTTAACCAGTTTTGCCAGCACCATTTACTGAAGAGGCTGTCTGTCTTCCATTCTATTGTTTTAGCTCCCTTATCGAAGATTAGATGGCTATAGGTCTGTAGGTTCATTTCTGGGTTTTCAATTCTATTCCATTGGTCCTGAGGTCTGTTCTTATGCCAATACCAAGCTGTTTTGATTACTATGGCTTTATAGTAGAGTTTGAAATTTGGTATTGATATTCCTCCAGCAGTGTTCTTTCCGTTGAGGAGCGTTTTTGCTATTCGGGGTCTTTTATTGTTCCATATGAATTTTTGGATTGCCTCTTCTATTTCCTTGAAGAATGAGGGTGGAATTTTGATAGGTATTGCGTTGAATTTGTAGATAGCCTTGGGAAGTATTGCCATTTTCACGATGTTAATCTTTCCAATCCAGGAGCATGGGAGGTTTTGCCATTTTTTAAGTTCTGTGTTGATTTCCTTTTTCAAGATTTTAAAGTTTTCATCATAGAGGTCCTTCACTTCTTTAGTTAAGTTAATCCTAGGTATTTTATTTTTTGTGGGGCTATTACAAATGGAGTTGCTTTCCTAATTTCAGCCACACTTTTCTCATTGTTGGCATACAGAAAAGCCATTGATTTTTGGGGGTTAATTTTATAACCTGCTACTTTGCCAAAGTTTTGAATCAGCTTGAGTAATTTGGGAGTGGAGTCTATGGGATTCTTTAAATACAAGATCATGTCATCTGCAAAGAGGGAGAGTTTTATTACTTCTTTCCCTGTTTGGATCCCCTTTATGTCTGCATCTTGTCTTATTGCTGTAGCTAGGCATTCTAATACTAGATTGAAGAGAAGTGGAGAGAGTGGGCATCCTTGTCTTGTTCCTGAGTTAAGGG
Organism: Dipodomys spectabilis; assembly: GCF_019054845.1. Classification (NCBI taxonomy): domain Eukaryota; kingdom Metazoa; phylum Chordata; class Mammalia; order Rodentia; family Heteromyidae; genus Dipodomys; species Dipodomys spectabilis. The sequence goes on from NW_024871042.1 coordinate 1,291,687, forward strand.
GAAATGGCTTTAGTTTTTCACCATTGAGTATAATGCTGGCTGTAGGTTTGTCATATACAGCCTTTATTGTACTGAGGAATGTTCCATGGATTCCTAATTTTTCCAAAACCTTCATCATAAAGGGGTGTTGGATCTTGTCGAATGCTTTTTCTGCGTCTATTGAGATTACCATGTGGTTCTTATTCTTGCTCCTGTTGATGTGGTGAATAATATTAATTGATTTGCGTATATTGAACCAGCTTTGCGTCCCTGAAATGAATCCTGTTTGATCGTGGTGTATGATTTTTTGGATGAATTGTTGAAGTCGATTGGCCAAAATTTTGTTGAGAAGTTTTGCATCAATGTTCATCAAAGAAATGGGTCTATAGTTCTCTTTCTTTGATGAGTCCCTGCCTGGTTTTGGGATGAGGGTTATGATGGCTTCATAGAATGTGTTCGGTAGTGAGCTTTCTCTTTCAATTTCATTCAAGAGTTGGAGGAGTATTGGTGTGAGCTCTGCTTTGAAGGCCTTATAAAATTCTGCTGTAAAACCATCTGGTCCTGGACTTTTCTTAGCTGGGAGGTCTCTTATTGCTGTTTCTATTTAAATGCTTGATATGGGCCTGTTAAGATGGTTTAACTCATCTTGGTTTAGTTTTGTGGTGTCAATATTTGCTAGGAAAAGGTCCATTTCTGTCAAGTTCTCAAACTTATTAGCATAAAGTTTTGAGAAGTATTCCCTTATAATGTTCTGAATCTTGGTTGTTTCCGTGGTGATGTTTCCATTCTCATCTCTGAGTTTATTAATTTGGGTGTGTACTCTTCTTTTTCTGATAAGATTTGCTAAGGGTCTGTCAATTTTGCTAAGTTTTTCGAAGAACCAACTCTTTGTTTTGTTGATTCTTTCTGTAGTTTTTTTGGATTCTAATTCATTTAATTCTGATTTAATTTTAATTATTTCTTTCCGTCTACTGGATTGGGGTTTATCTTGCTGCTCTTTTTCAAGGAGGTTTAGATGTATCATTAAATTGTCAGTTTCAAATCTCTCCAATTTGTTGATGTAGGAGCTCAGAGCTATAAACTTGCCTCTGAGTACTGCCTTTGCTGTGTCCCAGAAGAGCTGGTAATTTGTGTGTTCATTTTTGTTGAATAGCATGAACATTTGAATTTCCTTTCTAATCTCTTCCATGACCCACTCATGATTCAGCAGTGTGTTGTTCAGCCTCCATGTGATGCCGGACTTTTTTTGGTGGCTTTTGGTGTTGAGTTTTAATTTTATTCCCTTGTGGTCAGAGATAATGCAAGGTATAACTTCAATGTTTCTGAACTTAGACAAGTTTGTTTGTGGCCTAAATGTGGTCTATTTTAGAAAATGTTCCATGTGCTGCTGAGAAAAACGTGTATTCTGATGCTGCTGGGTGAAATGTTCGGTAGATGTCTGTTAAGTCTAGTTCATCTATGCAGGTGTTTAGATCTGCGGTCTCTCTGTTGAGTTTTTGCCGAGTTGATCTATCTACTGGGGTGAGTGGTGTGTTAAAATCCCCAACAATTAATGTCTTTGGATCTATATGGGATTTGAGGGAAAGTAGTGTTTCTTTGATAAATTTGGGTGCTCCATTGTTTGGCGAATAGATATTTAGAATTGTAATATCCTCCTGAAGGAGAGATCCTTTAATTAGTATGTAGTGACCTTCTTTATCTCTTCTCACGAATTTTAATTTGAAGTCTATTTTATCTGATGTTAGGATTGCAACTCCCGCCTGTTTATGCGGTCCGTTTGCTTGGTAGATTTTGTTCCAGCCTTTAACATTGAAAATGTGTTTGTTTTTACGGGCAAGATGTGACTCCTGCAGGCAGCAGATAGAAGGGTCTTGTTTTTTAATCCAACTAGTCAGTCTATGTCGCTTAATTGGAGAGTTCAGTCCGTTAACGTTAAGAGATAGGACTGAGAGGTATTTGGGAGTTCCTGCCATGTTATCCACCTTCTTGGGGATTGCGAAAACTGGGTTCTTCCTATGGTTCTTGGCTTCTCAGTTTGGGTGCGGTTTCTTGGCCTTTATTGTGGTCTTGTTGGTTTTCTATGTGTAGGACTTCTTTAAGAATCTTTTGTAGGGCTGGTTTGGTGGAGATGTATTGTTTCAATTTTTCTTTGCTATGGAAGGTTTTTATTTGGCCTTCAGTTATAAAGGAGAGTTTAGCTGGGTACAGTATTCTTGGTTGATAGTTGTTTGTTTTTAGGGCATGGCATACATCATTCCAGGCTCTTCTTGCTTTGATTGTCTCTGCTGAGAAATCTGAGGTGATTCTAATTGTTTTCCCTTTGTAGTTGATTAACCTTTTCTCCCTGACAGCTTTAAGGATCTTTTCCTTGTTCTGAGTTGATCCTGTGTGGATTATAATGTGACAGTGGGATGTCCTATTCTGGTCTGGTCTATTTGGGGTTCTAAAAGCTTCTTGTATCTGAATAGGCCTATCTTTTTGTATGTTTGGGAAGTTCTCTGCTAGGATCCTGTTAAACAGATTTCCTAGACCATTAACTTCTGCTTCTCGGTGCTCCTCTACACCCATTATCCTTAGATTAGGCTTTCTGATGGTGTCTTCCAAGTGTTGGATAGATCTATCATATTTCTTGGACTTGTCTTGGATGGTTGTATGTTCTTTCTCTATAATATCTAGGCTGTCTTCAATCCCTGAGATTCGATCTTCTGCATGGTATAACCTGCTGTCAAGACTCTCTACTTTGTTTTTTATCTCATTTCCTTCTAATTGGTCAGCTTTGATGGCTTCAAATTCTTTGTTGAAGTTCTGTTTTAGGTCTTGTATGAATTTCTTTACTTCCTTAATTTGATGTTCAGTGTTTGTCCTCAAATCACTTAGTTGATTGGTTATGGTTTCTTTGGACTTCCATTCCTTCTGTTGGGTTCCATTCAGCATTCCCTTTGTGGTCTCTCTGACTTCCTTCAGCTCTTTGTTAATGGATTCCATGAATGCCTTTAGTGATCTTTGTGTATTCTCATCCTGCTCTCTCAATTCCTGTATTCCTCTTTGATTAGCTTCCTCAGGTTCGCGGGATTCCTGCAGTTCTCTTTGAGTGTTCTCAGCCTGCTCACGCAAATCCTGTATCAGTTTTTGAGTAGCTTCCTCAGGTTTATGATATTCCTGTATATACTTTCGGGTTGCCTCCTCTCTCTCCCTATCACGCTCATACAGAGTCCTTTGTATGTTTTCAAACTTTTCATTTATCATGTTTGCCAGCAGTGTTTGTAGAGCTATTTGGGAACTCTCCTCTGGATTATTCATTATCTGTTCTGTCCCCTGATTATCAAGATTGGGAATTGAGATACCTGGATTTGCCATTTTTCTTGTGTTTTTCCGGCTTACTCTGCCCATTTGAGATGAAAATAGCACCAGTTTTGTGCTAGAACACTATCTTAAGGCTACCATCAACCAAAATATGAATTTGTACGGTCAATAGTCTACATATACAATCTAGTTCAACAGATACATCTATTCAACATCAAACAACTATATGTTAATGGGCTTCGAACCGCAGAGAAGAATTTGGAAAACCAGAAATTATTAGGGTTAGGGAGAGATGTGAGTAAAAAATAGGAATAGATTGGTGTGGGGAGGCACAGGGAGAGTTAACTATGTCCTAATCTCAAAGCAGGAAATAGGTTGGGTAGGATGCAAGTAGAGAGAGAGGAAAAAGAAGAAAGGGAAAGGGAAATGAAAAAAGACCAGAAAAAATAGACAAGTAAAAATTAATGATATTATGGAGATTCAAGAACAATCTATTTAGAGAGGAACGTGAGTATATTGAGAGATTGGGGGGGACATAGAGGAGATGTGAAAGACTTAAAAAAATGCTTAAAATGTTATATAGGTATAAGGAGGTAGTACTGCTATTAAGGAATTTAAGTCTCAGAGGTTTTGAATTGAGTAATAAATTTGTGGATTAAGTGTGTACACAATGGGGGATAGGGTCTACTAGTTAACTACAGGTTTGTCTGAGGATGTGCAGGACAAGAGTTAAGTCATCTAAAGAAGAACAACGGAGAGAAAAAGGTGAAAAGGATAAGGGAGAATAAAAGGATCAGAAGTTCAGTAGAGCTAAACCAAAAACAAAAAGATAATGAAAAAAGAAGAAAAAAAAAAAAGAAAGAGAAAGAAGACAAGAAAGAGAAACACACCTTCACATCCCCCTAAAATAAAAATTATAAGAGGAAAAAAAAAAGTTACTGGAAAACTATTTTTTTTTCAAAAAAGGCAAAAATGAAAGATTAATAAAAGTTTTAGAAAAGAAAAAAATTTTTTTCTTATATATAAGGAACCAAAAAAAAAAAAGAAAAAGAAGAAGAAGGAAGAAAAAAAAAGTTCTTTGATTTTTTTGGGAGGGGTGGGAAAAATCCTGTATCTCCTTTGTGTCTGTAGCCAGCCTCTTGTTGGAGTCTCTGGTCTGCTTGAGGTCCTGTGGCTTGATTGGTTTTTTAAGTCAGATTGTTCGAACAGGCAGAAAAATGCTCTGCTTTACCAAAGATTTTGAGATCCCCCTCCCAGGTTAGTTTAATGGGAGGGTGATCTGGTTTGAGAATCACAAAAGAGGGGAATGCAGTGATGAGGCTAGGTTCTGGGTAGAGTTGAGGGCTTTCAACAAACAGTAGCTTTTCCTTGGGGCTATTTTGTGAAAACCTCACAGAGCCCAGCCTGGAGCCATTCTCAGGGTTTCTGTTTTTCAATTGATTGTGGAGGCTGCTAGAGGGAGGGGCAGCCTCTGGCTCTGGTTACCCAGTGCGGAAAGCCACTCCTATGGCTGGCGCCCGAGCTGGGTGACTTTTCCCTGGATGGAGCTGAGTCTAGCAGGTCACACCGCCGTTAAGTTCTTGTGATCTGCTAAATGACTCGTTTTATTCCAAGGCCTAAGCTGGAGCTCGCAGCTCCGCCGAGCTTTGTCGGTATCCAAGATGGAGATCACCGGTGCTGGGGGGGAGGGGTGGCCTTCCCTCTTCTGCTCCCTGAGAAGGAGTGAGGAAGTCGGGCTTCTACTCACGCCGAGTCTTGGTTCCTGGGTCGTCTCTGGTCCGCAAACTGCAGGATGAAGATGTCCACTCCTTGTCGGTTCTTGCTGGTGTTGAATAGAATCTGCTCACCCGCCGTGTCTGTCTCCTTCGTCCCGGACTCTGTGGCTCAGTTATGGTGCCCTGTAGTCGCCGCCGCGACCGCTGCCGCCGCGGCTGCAGTTGCTGGCAAGCGCTCAGATGTGTCTCTTTGCCTTGATTTCCCCTCTCTTGCCTAAACCTCTGTCCTGTGATGGCACACTTGGTGTGGTTCTCTGGCTTAGGACTGTTCACTGGAACTCTAAAACTGCTTTCTATGCGAGAGCTTGTTCAGATTCCAGCTTCTCCTCCGCCATCTTCCCGGAACTCTTACCACTACTTCTTGGCACACATGATACTAAGGTTTTGGCACAGCTATTCAAAAGAACCACATACACTGCCACCATACTTCCTCAAACATCCAGCCTGTCATACAGCTCATATATTTTGTGATTGCTTTTATCTTTAAGATTTCCATACATGGGTTGGCTCGAAAGGAACCTGGGATAAATGTAGTTGTAGCTTTTTGTCTTCTAGAGTGTAATGATGAAAGTAAGCTAGGAAGGTGTTGGAATGGAAAAGTGAGAGTTTCTAGTTTTAAGCTTGAACTCAGGGCCAAAGTACTGTCCCTGAGACTATCTGCACAAGGCAGGCTCTCTACCACTTGAGCCACAGCTCTATAGCTGTTGTTTTGCTGCCTAATCAGAGACAATAGTCTTATGAACTTTCCTGTCTGGGCTGGCTCTGAACTTCCAACTTATAGGCTTCAGCCTTCTATTACCTATGATTATAGATGTGAGCTGCCAATGCCAGCTTGTTGGAAGATTATTGACGAACTCATTGAATGCTTGTCAGTATCTGCCACCACCAGGGGATCAGACTGCAATGTGTTAACAGATATTACAAGATTGTATGATTGGTGATTGCATTTTATTATTATTTTTTTATTGTCAGTTGTGGGGCTTGAACTTGGAGAATGGGAGCTATCCTTGAGCTTTGTCTCTCAAGGCTACTCTCTACTACTTTGAGCCACAGTGCCACATCCAGTTTTCAGGTGGTTAATTGGAGATAAAGTGTCTCAGAACCCAAGGTGGGTTCAAACTGTAATCCTCAGATCTCAGCCTCCTGAGTAGCTAGGATTACAGGCATGAGCCACCAGTGCCTGCCTGTGTGTTATATGTAAAATGCCAGCATACCCCAGTAGAACCGAGGCTTTGTAGGACAGCAATCTGTAAAGTTCAGAAATATTTTACTTAGTCCTTATCTGAGATAACACCGTTTTGCCTAAAATAAACAGATAAGAAGGCTCATGTAATCCAGAAATCATCTTTCCTAAGGTATTTTGTAATTCATTAACTTGTGAAAGAAAAATACTGGTTGGGAACGAGTAGAGCTATCCTTTGAAACAAAAATTGCACACAACAAACATGAACTGTAAATATACCAGAAAGCATACCAGAGATATTAAAGTCTACTTCTACTTTCTTAAGGAATGATTGAAGAAATATTTCCATTTGCTCTCTATTACAGTTCGCTTTATCTAAGTTCTTTAAATCTGTTTCTAAAACTTGACTTTTTTTTACCTCATCTAAACCTATTATATAATATAACTATATTTTTGCAGGAGCTCTATTACTATATGTAAAACATTATTGCTCTTAAGCATTCATCAAAATAATCTTTAGGGCACTCAAGATTTGCCATGACACACAATCATACACAACTCAGCACCATGCTAGCGACTACCTTTAGTTGCAATAGTTAGGTAATGCTGTGACTCTTAGAGTTCTTAACTCTGAGTCATTCGTAGGACAGTATGTTGCATTTTTGTTTTGCATCCACAGAGTTTAAAAGAAAAATAGAATTTTCAAGGTTGAACAGAAACATGGAATAGTAAATTCTTGGTGGACACAATCATGTATGATCTTGCCTACTATCTACAAGAAACTAGGGTTTGATGCACTGTTTATACCTTACTACCTTGCCAGGTTCAGAAGCAGTTTCTCTCTATGACAATAACGGTGCAGAACCAACATTCTCTTCTCATGATTCAGAGCCTTACCAGGTCACTAAACCCCAAGTGCTCCCCATATGTTAACTACTTCAGTGTGTTTATTCATTTGTAAGCAACTTTGCAAAGTTTTAAAGACTTTATATAGATTTTGATGACTCGTTGGTTATGGAGGTCGAATTTACTAAGAATGAAAGCTCTAAAGACGTGAATTGAAAGATGTTTAGAAATGGAAGATGGCTCAGGGTTATCAAATCTAACTTACAAAAAAAAGCAAGCAGGTTGTAGTTAAGTAATTTGCTTGAGATAACACAGCTAGTGGAAATTGAAACTCAGGTCTCTGGCCTGCCAGACCGTGGATGTTTTGAAGATGTTTAGCACTAAAGCATTGACCCTTAATTCTCATCATCCTGTATGAAGCATGCACATGATGCCATATGCTAGATGGAGCTAGGCTTTGGACAATGTCTATGTGAAACAACCATGAACCTATCAATATCTAATAGGGGCTTCCTTTTCTTTTCAACCCTCCTCTTTTCAAATTCTCTAGAGGTTAACAAAACTAGCTTTGATGTATATGAATAAATGAAACCAAATGATAGTTGCATTCCACCCCCTTCTCCTTGGGGGATGTGTCAAGAATCCAAGTGGATTCTGGAATCCCTAGCTAAAAACCGAACCATATGTCAGAACAGTGTGAGAGGGTAACAGTTTATCTGATAACTGAGAGCCATTAACGGACTAATGAGTGGGTAACATATACAGTGCAGATATGCAGGTCTTGATACTACTCTCCTAGCAATTACATGTGTTCTCAACCTACATACTCTCTGAAATCTGCCAGTTAGAGTTTTGGGGGAAGGCTCCATTATGTTGGCATGATTGATGTAATCTTTGGCCATTGGCAATTAAATTTAAGCTCCAACCTTCTTCTGCATCCTGGAGGTTAAGGAAGAATTATAAAAATTCCAACCCTCTAATCCCAAGGTTGTTTCCCCTGGAAAAGATTTCTCATTTTATAACAGTCACCTCATAAACAGGATTCAGTTTATTCTGAATAACAAAAGTCTTACCCTTATCACCCCAGAAATTCCAAGGTTTTAGAAGCTCTTGTACCAGGTACTAAGGCCCAATATTATTCCTACCATCCCTTTCATTTAGAAATTTACGAAGGATTATATCTTGTATCAGAAGCCAGGGCAGAGGCTGACTGTAAATTTTGTATTTTGTCATAATCAGTAAGTGCTTATACATGTATTCATATATACTTGTATATCATATATACGTATATATATTTGTATACACATTAAAATAATTATAGTCTTGATATTTCTGACTTTTGCAGTTTTTTAAAACCATAGGCTAATCTCTCATCCATATATAACAAACTAGATTTGAATTTTCAAGTGATTATTTGATCAGGGAAAGATGGGAAGTAAGGTTTAACAACACATATATTAACTGTGAGTAGGGTGCTCAATCTTAGCTATTCAGCTGGTTCAGATCCACAATTGGACCCTAGAGATTAGCTATCCAAGTACATTTCCAGACCTTCCCATTGATAAGCTGTAATATCTCAGGAAAATAAGCTGTCTTTTCTTTACCTTAGTATTTCCATCTATGAAATGGCACCTTTTGGCATGGTAGGGAGATTCAAGTATTGCATGTCAAGAGTTTGGCATGACAGCTTCTCAGAGCTAGTTCTCCAAATTATTTTAAAAATACTAGCTACTCTTCACAATATTTTCATTTATTTAAAATCATTTGAGAAGTTCCTACCATGTCCCAGGCATATTGGAAGTACTGAACGGGTAGATGAAATCCTTATCCTAGTAGAAATATGGGGGATTAAAAATTTAGAATAAAACTTAGTAAGCAATCAGGAAAGATATACAGACATACAATGTGATTTCCCCTTGAAGCTTTTTTTTGGGGGGGGGGGTCGGCCATGGGGATTGAACTCTGGGCTTGGGTGCTGTCCCTGCACTCTTCAGCTCAAGGCAAACGCTCTACCGCTTGAGCCTCCTTATCCTACTTTATTTTCCCCCCAGACTTTCATTTTTCTTTCTTCCCTTTCTTTGGTCTTCCCTCCCTTCTTCTTTCCTTCTTCCCTTTCTCCATCCTTGTCTCTCTTCCTCCTTCCCTCTCTCCCTCCCTCTTTCTCTTACAGGGACATTCTCTCACAGGGTCTTGCCAGGTAATCTAGGTTTGGCCTTTAATTCACCATGGTCATGCTTCAGTCTCTCAAGTGGTAGATTTTATAGGCATGATTGTAAAGTATGCATTTAAACAATTATAAAGGTTAGAAAGTGCTATGCTTTGGGAATACAAAATATATTAATATGACATATTAAAATACTTACAGAAATAATCTGGAGAACAAATTATCTTCCAAATAAAAGATAATTATATTACACAAACTTATCCCAGCACTAGGCTGGGCACTGGTGGCTCATGCCTGTAATCCTAACTATGCAGAAGGCTGTGCTCTGAGAATCATGGTTTGAAGCAAGCCTGGATGATTATCTTCAATTTACCACCCAAGAGCTGGAAGTAGAGCTGGCTTAAGTGGTAGAGTAGTAAAGAACAAAAAAAGCTCAGCAACAACACCCAGACCCCGAGTTCTAGCCCCAGGACTGGCGCACGCACATACACACACACACACACACACACACACACACACACACACACACACACACACACACACACACACCTGATGATCCCCATGGTTACTAAAATTTTAAGAAAAAAATACTTTTAATTAGAGAATACTATATGAAAAAAGTCACACATTCAGATACAAAATCTTTTTGTTTGCACATAGTTTAATAATTTCCATTAGGTTTTTTTTTTTTTTTTTTTTTTTGGTTGGTCATGGAACTTGAATCTGGGCTTGGGCACTGTTCCTGTGCTCTTCAGCTCTAGGTTAGCACTCTTCCGCTTGAGCCACAGTGCCACTTATGGTTTTCTAGTGATTTAGACTTTTCTGCCCAGGCTGGCTTTGAATGGTTATCCTCAGATCTCAGCCTCTTGAGTAGCTAGGATTATAGGCGTGAGCCACCAGCGCCTGGCTCCATTAGGTATTTTTAAGGTTTGTATATGTCTATTTGTTTCATGATACTATAGTGTCATAATGGATTTTCTGCTGAGTCTATCACTTTATATACATATAACTATGTTTGCCGACCACCTTCATATTTGTTTTATGTTAATCCTAATCTGCTTTTTGTAAACCCACCTCTTCTTCCTTCTCTTATTATAATTCAGATGTTTCTATTGGGGAAAATACTATTAAATTTCCATCCTTTTATGCATTTTTAAAGTTTCATACGAGGATGAATGAAGCATCGTGCTGACATGACACTAAGTTTCAATATCCAATCTTTCATTTTAATATCATAATATATACTTTAGTAGTTGTAATAAATAGTTCTAATAATAGTTCTAATAAATGGCACTACCATTTATTAAAGATAATGACTTTATCTAAGATTTACATACTGCTTATATAAAATTTTACTTAAAACACATGTTTTGTGCTAAGACTGCTTTAAATGCATTATAATTTGCAACTCATTGAATCCTCATAATCTGTCAGAAAGGTATTATTATTACTATATTTACTTATCAGATAAGGAAACAAATCAAACTCAGATTAAATAGATTACCTAATTTTGCACAACTCTTAGGTTAAGAATTCAAACTTCTTAAGAGTCACAAAATCTGTGGCAACAGATAGAATTGGTGCAGATAGTTAAATGTTAACATTGGCTCTTCCAGTAGTCTTTCCTGCATCTTAGCACAGAAACAGAACAATAGAATTTTTATCCTTATATATGTATATATGTGTATGCATAGATAGATAGATACATATCTATCTACCAATCTATTTATACATATATATATATATATATATATATGAATGTCAATTGGCCTTTTCACTCAATGCAGGAGCTCTACAACTTGAGCCACACTGCACTTCTAGCTTTTTGCTGTTTAATTGGAATAAGAGTCAAACAGATTTTTCTATTCAGTCTGGCTTCAACTCTCCATCCTTGAAGCTCAGCCTCCTGAGTAGCTAGGATAATAGGTATGAACCACAAGCATCCAGCAATTTTTAAAGTTTCTACAGATAAGTTATTCAGTGTCTTCAGCTTTCATGTCATAATCCACTGATCAGTTCTATGGCTGGGATTAAAATCCAGTTCATACGGCCTGAAGAGCCCTTTTATACATGAGCCATGCCCCGCAACCTCATGCAGCATGTCGAAAAGTGTACCGATGTAGACAAAATGCAGTTTGCCCATCTAACCAGCCATCTGTTTTGTACTTCTGGTTTATCCCAAATGTTGCTCCTTTTTACAAAATGGACATAGATTCCTGTTGAGCCAATTTTATAGAGAGAGCCATGAGACTCTCCCTATTCTAGACACATTAGAGAGCAATATAAGAGGGCCACATTGTCATTAGTTTTTTATTTTTTAAATCAGTACCTATTTTATTTTTTAATTCATTATCTATCTCTTTCAACCTGTCTTCCCATTGGATTAGGCATCTTTATCAACTGTGGTCTCAGAAAAAAACAAAGGGCACACTCAAGTTAGAAAAATCAGAAGGCTTAATAAAAGAACTCTGGAGAAAGAATCATGTAGAGGGACCTCTGGATGAAGTCAGACTTGTAGTAAAGAGGGCTGAGAGAATAAATATCGAGGCCTGATTTCCCTTCCTCCCATCTTCTGAGGGGATTCTTTCTTGGCTACTGAACTCCAGAGGGTAGCAGCATCCATTGGCTTTAGTTCATCTGTATTAGCCTCTAAGCATGGTGCAAGAGCCAGCAATGAATGGGCCAAAAGGAAGATACTTGGCATCATCTTACCAATCCTATATTTTGCACACGTACTTCTTTCTTCAGAGAAAGATTCTCTATTCTTGCATTGAAAATGTTATCCTTAGTGGTGTGCCAGTGGCTCACTTCTGTAATCCTAGCTACTCAGGAGGCTGAGACCTGAGGATCTCGGTTCAAAACCAGCCTGGGCAGGAAAGTTTGTCAGACTCCTATCTCCATTAACCGCCAGAAAACTGAAAGTGGTGCTGTGGTAGAGTGGTAGAGTGGTAGTGTTTGCCTTGAGCCAAAAAGCTCCGGAACAATGCTCAGGCCCAGAGTTTAAGCCCCACAACTGACAAAAAAAAAACAGTTAATCTTTATTCATTAGTTCAGCATCTGTAGAGAGAGAATTTGAGAATATCAAATGCCAGTATCAGATGTGCTTTGATTTTCTTGGCGCAGGGTTACATCCTGTTAAGTTCTATTCTGTTCTCATTCCATCATCCAACACAAAGGACCTCAAACCTAGTACCACATCTCACAGGTTTTTACAGTACTGATTTTGTAGGACTCCATCAGAGATTTAGTCAGGCTGAGGTTAGGCCCACAAATCTATGTGGTTCTTTTGGTTGTTGTTATTTATAATTTCTCAAGCAATCCTAATGTAGCCAATCAAAACACAAATATCTGGAATGCCTTGGTATAATAATTTTAACCAAAGGCTTCAGCTAGACCCCTTCTTAGAGTACCCTTGTTAGAGTTTAACTCGTCCACAAGTTCAGGGATTTCCCCACCAGGACCAGATTCCTGCATATGGAATAGAACATTGGACCTATCAGAGAAGCTTTACCTAACTAACCTCATTACCTCGCTCTGGGTGGCCAGGCCTCACACTGGAATCCTCTTTCCACCTCTGGGAGCTGCTCTCCTTGCAGTGAACATGCTGAAGCACTCCAGTGTTCTAGTGTGGAAAATGTACCATGACTCTTGGTTTCCATTAATAATCTCTTATAGCTGATTTCATTATATTATTTAACTTGGGTTGTATTTTTACCATATGTATTTTGGGTGCTTTTATTTTCTTTCTGTCTTTTTTTTGTACCATTCTTGGGGGCTTCAATCAGGGCCTGAAAAAAAAAACAATCTTGCACAGATTGGGGGGTAAGGACGTTCTAGGCTGAGAGAACAGCAAGTATATGTGTGTCCTGCAAGGAACTCAAAGTCTTGAGTAAGACAATGAGGGCATTCACAGTGGCTTATCCTTATTGAGACTCTACTGACAAACAAGAAACTATTTCCATTAATTCTCAGACTCAAAAACTATCTCTTCCTATACCTACTGAAGATATTTCTTGAGGCAATGAGGAGGAGGAGGGAAAAGGGAAAGAGAATGATACAGAATGAGTAATGTAAAAATCCATTGCATCTATATATGAAGATGAGACACTTCACCAAAAAATGTTAAGCACTAGGGAATAAAGGGATAGGAAAAGCAGAAGCAACAGAAGCTATAAAGGTATCATTCTGATTCAAATACAATATATGCATATGTGGAAAAAATCTCTACTTTCATAAGTTTTCAATCAGTCTATCTATGTACATTCCTATCATAGATCAGAATAAAACAAATACATGGAAAGATCTGGTGTCCTAAGTCCCTTTTGTCAATATTTGTACCTTATTCCTCCAGGATTTGACCCAGTTTATATGGGATCTGAAGTTCTATAATTTCAAGGACCTTCTTCAAAAAAACAAAGAACACAATACTACAAAATCACAAATTTAAAAAAGATTGCTATAGCCTCTCCCATGCAGCAAAGGGTCCAGGAGCTTCAGACTGATCGTCGTCAGGCTCCAATCACCTTGTTGCAATTAGAAGACTGAAATTGATCTAAGATCAGAATCCTGTTCTGGGAATAGGCAGGATCCCGCTCTCTTTTCCATTCCTGCAGAGAAGGAAAAGAACAAAAGTAGGTCAGCTGCAACTACACCGTCATTGCTGCGTCTGGTTTGTGAGCATGGGAGGTTAAGGAAGTAACTAGAGAGTGTATGGGTTGCATAGGTGAAATGACAGACATGGAGAGTTCAGGTAGCAGGGCTGGGCTAGGCATGGAGCTCAGGTCGTGGCTGGATGATGGGCTTGGGTGTGTAGATGACAGGGGAAAAGGCAATGCTGTTGGTTGTCATTGCAGGGCAGAGCTCAGTTTCATTTGGATCTCTAAAGATCCAATTCTGTCTACCTTATATCAAATGTTTCACTTCATAACTACAGAAAAATACTCTCCTGAATAATGAGGAATCAAATCATAATCTCTTACAGAATCAAAATAAGGACTTCTCTTAATCAAAATGACAACTTCTGCCCTGCTCAGATTATGGTTCAGTTTGAGTCTAGGAAACCATTTAGCCACAGCGTTTTGAAATCTGGAGTTCAGTCAATAATAATGAGCCCCTTCCCATGACTTGACTTCAGACTTTACCCCAGGCTGGGGATCAAACCCAGGACATTGCTCATGCTAAGTCACACTCTATTCATGAGCTACGTCTCCAGCAAACACACGAAAGAGCTTTTCAAATAGCAACTACATCTGGGGGTTCCTGTGGATATTCTTAACGATGTGTTGTGCTTTCTTACTCTTAAAGCCTACCAGATGGTCACCTATCATTAAATGTCTGAAATCAATCATGTTTGTGCTTTTAAAATATTTTCAGCATATACATTAAATACCATAACTTAAAAAAAAAGTTTGTTTTAAATGTCAACTTGGTAAAAACATGTTCTGGAACAAAATAGTTTTCCTCCCTTCTCCCTCTCTCCTCCACCTCCTTCCTTCCCTCCCTCTCTCCCTTCTTCCTTCCCTCCCTCCCTCCCTTCCTCCCTCCCTTCCTTCCTTCCTCCCTCCCTCCCTTTTCCTTCCTTCCTTCCTTCCTTCCTTCCTTCCTTCCTTCCTTCCTTCCTTCCTTCCTTCCTTCCTTCCTTCCTTCTTTCCTTCCTTCCTCTTTCTTTACCGTTCTTCTCTTTCTTAACACATTTCCTCCTTTTTCCTCATCTTCTTTTAACTATTTAAGTGTACTGTGTTGTGGATGACCTCAGTGAAGATAAAACCAAATAGATACGTGATTAGGCAGACTCCTCTCTTCCCTTTCCCTCTCCTCTCCTCTCCTCCTCTTTCCTCTCCTCTCCTCCCCTTTGCTCTCCTTTTCTCTTCTCCGTTCTCTCCTTTCCCTGGTCCTGGTCCTGGGCCTGGGCACTGTCCCTGAACTTATTTTGCTCAAGCCCAGTACTCCATCACTTAAGCCACAGCTCAATTGCTGGCTTTGGGGCTACTTAATTGGAGATAAGAATTTCATGGGCTTTCCATGTCTAGAGGATTCAAACTGAGATTTTTAGATCTTAGCCCCATGAGCAGATAGGATTATAAGTATGAGCCACCAATGCCTGACTGAGATTTCTTTATTTTCTTTCTTTCTTTCTTTCTTTCTTTCTTTCTTTCTTTCTTTCTTTCTTTCTTTCTTTCTTTCTTTCTTTCTTTCTTTCTTTCTTTCTTTCTTTCTCTCTTTCTTTCTTTCTTTCTTTCTTCTTTCTTTCTTTCTTTCTTTCTTTCTTTCTTTCTTTCTTTCTTTCTTTCTTTCTTCTTTCTTTCTTTCTTTCTTTTTCTTTCTTTCTTTCTTTCTTTTTCTTTCTTTTCTTTCTTTCTTTCTTTCCCCCTGCCTTCCTTCCTTCCTTTCTTCCTTCCTTCCTTCCTTCCTTCCTTCCTTCCTTCCTTCCTTCCTTCCTTCCTTCCTTTCTTTCTTTCTTTCTTTCTTTCTTTCTTTCTTTCTTTCTTTCTTTCTTTTTCTTTCTTTCTTTCTTTCTTTCTGTCCCTCCCTTTCCCTCCCTCCCTCCCTTCCTCCCTCCCTCCCTTCCTTCCTTCCTTCCTTCCTTCTCTCCCCTCTCTCTCCTTTCTTTTTTCCTTCCTTCCTTCCTTTATATTGAATACCACATTAGAACTTGAGATCATCACGAATTCTTGACCATAATGTTCTTTAAAAGTTTATCCTTTTGGAGAAAAAGTGCTTTTGACTCACTGTCACATTTTAGATTTATGCGCATGACCTTATTATTTTTAGAAAGACCAGAACACTATTTTGTGTTTGTCTATAAATATTCAAACTTCTACCTATATCTTGACACAATATTAATAGATGAAATAATTTTCGAGGCAGACAAGAGCAGCCATTTCTGTTCCAGGATACAGTTCAGCATAGGTCTTTTCTACATGCTAATTAATTCCAACTTCAGCTACTTTACCTGCTTCTAAAGGTTGGCAGCTTGCATTCATCACCTGAATGACAGCTGTTTCTAACCACCTTTGTCTGAAAAGAAATAAAGAAATTAAATAAGCCTTTTGCATGTTAATCACTGACATTCTGAAGTGACAGTTGAAAAGTACTCAAGCGTGTGTCTTAAGAAGGACTTGAATTAAAAGATTTTTGTCTATATCAACCAATTGTTGGACTTTGACTAGATATTTGTGAAGGCAGAAAGAAAGGGTGGCAGACAGCTGATGAGACCTGAGTATCACAATGATGAATCATTGAGAGAGACTTTAAATATATTAAAATGTCTAAATGTCTACATTTAAGTAGTAAGTAATAGCTGGGTGCCGGTAGCCTAGGCAGGAAAGCCTGTGAGACTCTTATCTCCAATTAACCATCAGAAAACCAGAAGTGGTGCTGTGGCTCAAGTGGTAGAGCCCTTGCCTTGAGCTGAAGAGTGCAGGGACAGCGCCCAGGCCTATAATTCAAGCCCCATGACTGACAAAAAAAAAAAAAGAAAAGAAAAAGAAGTAAGTAATATACAATTCTGTGCAAGTTGGGTAATACAGATTTTTTTTAAAAATCATGGCTTCTTTTTCCAGATAGCAAAAACCAGTTTTTAAATAAGACCTATTTCCTTTACAGTTTATTTAATTTATTTAACTATCTCATAATAATTGCTGATACTCCATGTTTTCCCAATCACAAAGGTGTATCACCGTTATCAAAATGGATTTTATCTCTGTTATATTTCTTGCTCTTTTTACTAATTACTAAACAGTTCCCTCTTAGCCAAATAAATTCTGTATGATTGTTTTCTAGTATAATAAACATGTGCTTAACACAGTTTTGAAAAGGATGATTTAACTTTCCAGGACTACTAACTTTGGTATATAAATAGTAGAATATCTTAGAAGATTGGTTTAAAGACCCATATTACTGTGTATTCTCTTCTATAGGTTCCTGGTGGTAATATTCAGTCAGAAGTCATATATCCCTCAGAACAGATATGGCTCACTAAGTTGTGTTTTCCTATGTTTGAAGCTCATTATCATTCAGAAATGTTATTCCCATGATAAAATTTAACCCCTTATGTACCCAGTTCTCTGAATTTTTGTTATATGGATTTGTGTATTATTATCATCATAATCAGAATTGAGAATACCCTTGTGCTATTCCTTGCCAGTCAAGTGCCCTTTGTAACCCTAACCACAGATAATTTTTCCTTTGATAATTAAATATTAAAAAAATGTACAGAAGGAAAAGGAAGAGAGGAGGAAGTAGAGGTAAAAGGGAGAAGGCAGAAAGAGAATGAGAGAGACAGCAATTAATTATTGACCTTTCATATGATTAGTAATTTTATTTACTCAGGTGAAGAAGCAGTCTATATTCTGGAAAACCGTGAACTGAAAGGGTCAACAGTCTGTTATTTGTAGAAAATTTTCATTCAAATGGATTCTCATCAATGAAAATAACATCAAATTGAGATTTAGGGGCTTAACTTTTCCCTGCCCCTGGTCATACATTTAACCAAGATTACAGTATATACTTCAAGGAAAAAAAAATTTTTAATTCGTGGAACAAAAACTCAACTCTGTTTACAAAAAGGAATTGAATTTTTCAAAAATAGTCTTTATACGGCTACATTTTATTTTTTTATATGGCTACATTTTAAACTCTTAACTCGTAAGCATAGACATGGTACAGTATCATTTAGTGGAAGAAGCAATAATCTAAAGTTGTTCTAGCCATTGCAGACCATGATCTTTTTGAAAAATGTCTCCCATTAAAGGTAAAGTTTTATTGTTGTCCTAGAAATCTTCAAATGTGACTTCTACATCAAAAGTAACAGTTTAAGTGGATTTGATGGATTTGCAAAAATAGATTATAGTATTATTTTAGGTTCATCACTACCTGTTTCAATTGCAAACTAACAGTAAAGACAAAGCAGTTGATGTTAGGGTAAGCTGATTGTCTAATGCTCTTGCCTCCCATGGAAAACTATTGTCTTGTGGTCACAAACACTCATTTATTCGTTATTTTTTCTCTGCATGTATTTGAGTCCCTATGAAGTAACAATTTTTTATTGTTGTTTTAGAGGTTATATACAGTGGGGCTACATTTACATACATGATAGTATCTCAGGATTGTTTTTATTTGTATTTCCTTTATGGCCAGGGATGATAAACATCTCCTCATGTTTCTTTGCCATTTTTACCTCTTCTTCTGAGAAGTCTCTCTTTAGCTCCCTTTCCCATTTAGTGATTGGTTTATTAAATTTGGGAGGGATTAGTTTCTTGAGCTTCCTGTATACATTGGATATTAGGCCTAAAAGTGACAATATTTTGCTTTGAATGAGCGTCTCCTTAGAGTAGAAGACTCCTAGGATAGGAGCCTTACTGACTGGGTTCTGTCATTCTGGGCTACCAGTGTGGCAAACCCTGAAGTTTCAGACTCACACTGTCTCACATACTGGTTGTTCATTAAAGATTGTATTATACTCCTCTGGTCCAAGATAAATTATTCTTTTACTAATCTGTTATGCTATGGGACAGAGTATGCAATTGTTAAGCATAAGAGAGTGACTACATCAGAACCCTTGAGACTTGGCAGAACTTAGACACAGGATTCTGTGATCTCTCATCAAAGTAAGAATGACCCTTTTACTTACCCTTTACCCTTTCCCATCAGCAAACCACAAAGCCCAGAAACACTCGAAGACATAGACAAGACTAAATTAGGTGTTATTTTGGCTAGGAAGGCCTATTAGGTCCATTCATTCATAGGGAGATCCCTCCTCAGTGAACAGGAGCTGTCTCTAGGGGAATAAGGCTTCCATTCTAAGCTTACTTCCCCCACCCTACCACCCACATGATTGCCTTTGAACTTCAGGGTCTCCAATGAATGAAATGCCTTCCATTTAAGGAGAATTTCTGAGATATTTCTTCAGCTGGTATAGGTTCTTTATAAAGAGAACTCATTTAGTGAAAAACTTAAAAATCTTTTGGGGGACAGTCTTAATCTAGGACTCACTGAAAGGCTTAAACATAACTGGCTTACTTGGTTTGTCTTTTTAAACCAAGTTAGAAAGGAAGTATAAATTTCACTTGAGGTATTTCAAGTGAATATATCCAGCATAAAGCTTAATATGTAGAGAAACTGCAGCCTACTGGCACCAACAATTCATCAGAATTGTGTATGTGTTATTGGTAGTCATATGGATCATGAATCTTGAGAAAATATGGGTAAGAGACATAAAAGGTTAGAGCCTTGACACTCTAGTAATGCTCATGAATGGAGCAGACCTGAAGCAAGGTTGCTAGTTAGGAAGTCTAGGATCTAGTGTAAAACCCTACAAATGAGGATATTGAATTTCAGAGGTAAAATTTTCAGTTACTGTGGAATTAAAGTAAAAAAAATTAGGTAACTGGCCAGAGATACAAAAGAAGGACTCCTAGTATGAGTAAACCAGGTGCATAGTGAGACTTGCACTTTGTTCAAGCATGCTGACTCATTTTTAGTGTCTCTCTCGATCAGCCAACAGTGACTAATAAGAACATTGTGTTGAGAAGGACTCTGAAGTTGTATATCAGATGCTGTGCTTAACTAGTAATGTCTGTCACAGGCAGTAGGGAAGAGAGGGACAGTAATGCATGTTCCACATATTTGTCATTCCTGATGAAGCTTTGGAGTCACGAATTTCTCTGAGAACATCACTGACTCCAGAGCTTGGACAATGCAAATAAATATGATTAACCCAAGCAATGTACTTCCCCATTACAACTGTTTCAAACCATTTCCATTTTTTTTAAGTTCATGCAATCATGGCAATCCTCTGTGCTGAAAAAGATAATCTCTTTGGCTTTCCTGGAAGGAAGGAAGCCATTTGCTATGATTTCCCCACCACCACCACCCAACCTTCTCTGCCTCTATCACTCTATGTCTCTCTTATTTCCCCATCCTTCCTCATGTGTTTTTCCATGGAACTAGATTAAAAAAATCTCTTTTCCCCTCAGAGGGCCTTCTCCATCCTTTTTCAAGACCTGTTTCTCATAGCATAAGACAGCTGAAATGGAGAAATAAGGTTCGAATGGAAATGCATTCTTTATCCTAAAGACTTCTCCCACACCACGCTGCCCTACCTTGTGATTGTAACTTAACAAGGGAGCGTGATTCCCATAAATTACTATTTTTCTTTATTTCCAATTAATTCTACTTTGTCATCATGCTATCAGATTACAGACCCCATTTCTAACTAATTGTGCATGGAATTTACATGATTTTGTAAAGTGGAGACAAAAGAAAATGGTAATTTTGCTTCTTGGTTGCCACCACTTGCTGAGCTTATCTCCCTTGGGTCTGATTTTGTTTGATTACATGAATTGGAGTTCATGGTCAAGTATAAAGAATTTTTGTATAATATTGCCATCCAGGAGTTCAGAGGAAATATAGCTTAAATCTGTTATTAAAATTATGCCTTGGTATATTTGAAGTACTAAGATCTTTGCTCTGAAAGGTCTTGAATATGATAATATTTCCAGTTTATTTGAAGTTGAGATTTTTTTGACTATAGCTATATTTTCTGAACTTTCTTTCTTCCTATGTTCACCTTGTAAGGAAACAATTAGTAATATGTAAATGACTAATCCCAATACTATCTTCCTTTAAAAGCAACACATATATTAATATTGATTAAAAGATATCCTTGCTTATTTGTATCATTTTATTAGCTGAGTTTTGTAACTATTTGCTATAACTTTCTATCACCAAAATACATGGATGAAAATAACATTCTTTCATATCATTCATATATGTCTATGTTATATGTCTATATGTATATATAATTATTGTTTTAACATGGGGACTAGTTATGAAGTTCAGTTTGCCTCAAACTCATGATTCTCCTGCCTTTGCCTCCAGATTACAATGATTAGAGATTGATATCACCATACTTGTCTATAATATTCCTAAAGTGATCTTTCTTAAATTGTACACCTTTATAGAATTCAAGTACAAGATTAAATAGTTATAACACCTTTTTTTTCCTTAAATGAAGTGACTTTCTGCTCAAATAAAATGATATTTGTAGCATATTCCTTTAAGACTGAGGAAAAAAGAGAAACTCCTTTGGTTGATTTCTTAAAAGATATGGAGACAGACTGGAACTAAGAAAGAACAGAGCCAAAGAGTACTTATATTTTTTTTTCTCCAGAAAGGCAAAATTTGACTATTTCTTTTGCAAGGAGAAGATATGATATCAAGTAAAAATGGCAAATTTTTTGATGAAAACTAGCTTCTTTCCTAACACCTAATAACTAGTAGACCAGAAAAAGAAAGCTTGGCCATTTTAATTTTAAAGGAGATGATGAAATGCATATAAATTGGGCATCTGTATCAAGAATTCACTGGATTCATTGGCCATTTTTAGGAAAGCTTTGACCTTTACATAAAGTGTGAAGGGTCTTGTCTCCCAAAAGGCTCAGCCCTCAAGAGGTAAGCTATAATCAGTATTTAATAAAGTTACAAGAGAAAAAAATGTCCTTTGATTTACCAGGTGTGCAGTTGTAGTGTTGTAGTGACCAGTCACACAGAACACTTTCAAGACAATAGCTAGCAAAGCTAAGAGCAAAGGTTTCAGGACAGTGTCCTCCTTTCATTTGTAAAGGTATGAATGTTACTTCTGATTTTCCAAATTGCAAATTAGGAAGACTAGGGATGTATCTGATTTTAGTTTATCGACCTCTTTTGCCAGTCAATCTACAACCTAGCTTTAATATAGCTTTTAACATCTTCTTAGGAATTAAAGAAAACTACCTCTCAGTGTTTCACTTTGTGCTAAAATTGAAAATCTAAGCTAACAGTTACTTACACAAGTTAGTGCATGGCTTAAGGGAGAAACGGAAAAGCTTGCTTTCTTGCCCTGTAACATAGTGCTTCCCTTTGAGGCTTATTTAACATGGCAGGTGGTGACAAACTGCTGCTTATGACATCTCCTGCAATGTAATCTCACTACTCAATGACAAATGCTTCTGACAAATAGGAACCTGGGTATGATTCCCAAACAGAAAAAGAATGGATAGAATCCAGATATAGGGTAATAAAAATGACTTCTCTAAACATGTCAAATAAATTAGACCCCCTAAAGAGGGACCATATTACAAGTGGCAAAGATAAAAATAGAATGGATTTTTCCCCCTAGAATTGTTTTTGTTGTTGTCAGTTGTCAGAGTAAATTAATACTTTTAGAAGCAGTCCTATTACCATGCCACCTCCTTTGCTGCTTTTTAATTTTTTTAATTTTTTGTAGTTTGAACTGCTAATTAAAAAGCTATCTGGGAAAGTTAATTGGAGGTGACACTAGTTAGTTGTGATGGAGACCTAACAATATTAATTGTAGATTATGGGTCAGATAAAGGGCTAAGCTGTTCTACTTCTTGAGTTGTAGACCAGCTCATGAGTGAGTTGTTTTTAAATCAAAATTTTGGTGTGAGGAAACACTTGGAAGGCAAAGGTAACTTCACATTTAATTTGGGGCAGGGGGCAAGTAGGAATGTTAATATGGCATTACTGGGCAGTGGGAATGATCTCCTAATACCATAGTAAAGCAGAGATGAACTTAGGTGAGATTCAGTGCATATATTTCCATAACAGACTCATCAGCCAGCCTTATGACTCATCTGCCAACCTCATGACATCTTTGGGATTTTTGCTGCCTACATGTACTTAGAATTCCTTGAGCTAATTTAGTTTTGTCTTTGTTTTGTCTCATCTTTCATATAAGTAATAATACTCATGAATTCTGAGGTTTTATGTTGTTATAGTTTTCATTATGCAATTAAAACATCATAGGAAATGTTTTAATTTTTTAATGTAAGAAAATACCCCCTACCACTTAGAATATGTCCATATTTTAGGATGAATTTTTGGGGTGGTCAATATATACCACTGATTTTCATAACAGCTTAGTTTTGTTTTTTCTAGCTTAAGAAATAGTTTATTATTTTCTTTTATTTGTTAAAATTGGAGATGCATTCATGTATTATTATATTGAAAAGCAGATGAAAAAATACACATTTCATATATTGGTTTCTTGGCCCATTTATAATGGTGAAAGCTAAGGTGTCCTTTGGGGACATGGTATGGAAGAGGTTTCCTATGGCAAAATGAAGAGAAGCAGAACAGCAAGCAGAACCAGCCAACCTGCAAAGGCCCATTCCATACAGTGATAAGTGGTGAAAGCAACTGTGATCAATTGATAATGTCTGATAATGTTGGGAAGCATGCTTGAGACTTAGCCTAGGCTTAGTGAATAAAAGTACAACTATGATTGTAATGTCTGTCCTAGCCTGGAAAAAGGCAGGAGTGGCAGTTATGGTATAAAATCCACCATCACAGCTGGGCACTGGAGGCTCACACTTGGATTCCTACCTACTCAGGAGGCTGAGATCTGATGATCACAGTTCAAAGCCAACCCAGATAAGGAAAGTCCATAAGACTCATATCTCCAATTAACCACCAGAAAACCAGAAGTGGCACTGTGGATCAAGTGGTTGAGCACTTGCTTTGAGCTGAAGAGCTCAGGAATAGAGCCCAGGCCCAGAGTTCAAACCCCACAGCTGACAAAAAAACAAAAAATTCACCATCGCTCTACTAGAGCACAGTACTGTTGGGTACCATCCTCTATGATTACATTGAAATAGAACTTAAAAAAAATAATCCTTGAACCACTAAGATTTGTCACCTTTCATTTCTACCTTTTTAATTTATTACTTTGGTGAGAGCTTTGGATTGGATTCAATGTAAGTTTTAGTTGATTCTTGCTTTTCTTTTCTATGGTTATAGTCTAATAATCATTCCTATCTATAGTCTGTATTTCCAAGGCTTATTCAGCCTTTAAACTGAATTCTATAAAGTGGCTTTGAGAGTAAGTAGACCTCACTAGATTCTCTTTTATTGAAGCTGAAGTTGGATTTAATCACTTATTTTCACATACTGCTAATGTGCATATATTTATTACCTTTTGTATACCCAAACTCCCAGCAGTCTGAAATTGTAGAGGATATAAAGAATTTGTTATTTTAATGTGCATTTTACACACAGTGGTATCAGAAATATGATGAAATTGGCTTACAAATAAGAGAAATACCTCTAAAGAGCAGGAGGTTCTTGGCATTAGCCTAAAGGGCTTCCAGAGAGGTCTAGATTTTCAAACACATAAGATGGAGAAGATACAGACTTGCTTTTCTTCCTCCTTCTCACCTACCTTTTCCTTTCCTATGGCTTCTTCCTGTTCTACTTCCAGAGATGGGTGAGAAGACAATATTATGCTGGTAGATTCTCCTTGAGTTTACACTGGGAAACCAAGGTTTGTATTTTTAGGACAAGTCCTGTCACTCCCCTCCAGGTTTTTGGTCCTGTATGCAAGCCTACAGGTTTTTTCACCCTCCTCTTCAGTAGTTTATTCACTCTTGGAGCCTTAAAACCTGTTCAGTAGCCAGGTTCCACTCTTGACTGTTTTCTTTACATTACCTTTTAGATATCCTTAAACAATATGCAACCTACCTCTGAAAAAATCTCTTTGTTCTATAGGGTATTTCACCTACATTTTTAATATTCCTTCTAAACAGCAGTTATTTTCACATTTAAGCTTGCATCCTGTTCACCTACAGAGTTTATTAAAGCTCACATTGCTGGGCTTCACCTTCAAATGTCAGATTAGGTAGGCCTAGGGTGGGACTTGAGAATTTACATTGACCCTGCCAATGTGGGACCACACCCAAGTAAGAGCCATTGCAAAATGTTACCTTTCTTCATTTCAAACCTCACCCAACTGAGGTTGGATTTATGTAGGTGTTGGATTAGTTATTCTCCATGATGATCTTTACTCATCCAAATAGTTACTTGCAGCATGAGCCAAATTCCAAAGGTGGAAAGTGTATTAGAGTTTTCATCAGTCATCTTTAGATGCTCCTTCATTTTTTTCACCATATCTGCCAACTCCTCACCTTCCTTCCACCACCCTTTTTTGTCTTCTCCTACTCCCCAAATTCCAGCACATCAAACAACAAAACCTCAGTACACACAGCCAAGAATGTAAGGAGAAAAAGTGCCCTGAGTTGCAGTGGTGAAGAGATAAACATCTCCAAGGTTCCCATTCACAGAAGCAGTTTGAACCATGTCCCCTGGAGTTGTGTAATATGTGCCCTGGTTTAGGCAACCCATAGAAGCAAGAATCCACTTCGTAAGCACTGGTATATTTCCCTGGGGTTGTCAGATTGGAAAACTAACCCACTAGCAAGAACCACAATTAAACTACAGTCTCTAGTCCCTTGTCTGGTCTCTGAAATACCAGACTTGTAGGAAATCTATGGGTAACAACTGAGTCTCCAAAAGAAGTAGCCTTAGGCCCTTAGCCAGTCTAGACACTGTGACAGCACTACCTTCAATAGGAAGGACTTAGAAAACACTGCCTCATTTGATTACTCATGGAAAATCTTCCTGGCCCAACCCAGAGGAGTGTCTCTTGTTAAAATTTCCTTCCCAAAAAGAATGAATACAAGGGAAAACCCAAAAGGAACTATAGACAAGGGGTCATCCTATTTCTTATCGTTCCTGATTCAGATTAAGCTTACACATCAGTCTTTCTAATCCCTTCATAGCCCTCTGGGTCTTCTCTCCACCCTTGGCTGGGAAAGTATCTCCCTCTCTTCTCAGCCAGTTCTCACCCTTCATTATTCAGCACATGTTGAAATGAGCTGCATAGAGTCCACCACTCCCCCGGATGTTTTGTTGTATCACTGAGAGAGAAAGTGGCAAGTATTTCTCTTTTCTCAGGAGATGGTTCTCACAAGCTCCTACTCACAGACGTGCCAAAGGGAGGCCTGTGATATATCTTGGTCTGAAATAGCAATGATAGTATTTTCTATGAAGTTTTCTTGCCTGGTCGGCTTTGATAGCATGTCTGTGCCACAATGCCAAGGAGGTTCTTTATTTTTTTCCTCAATAGGAGGAATTAATATGTAACAATCTACTCTGAACCTGTTCTACGAAGACTTTTGACAAAAAGGTACATTCATTGCCTACTTCCCATTATGACAATTAAAAAGTACTCTCATTATCTTCCCTTTGCTAAAGAATTCAGGGTAGAACACACCTCTGTTTTCTAGTTATTTCTAGGAGTAGAGTGCCACATAGAATATAGAAAAGCATCTTATCTGTGGGGCTTTCTGTTCCTTAAAAGAGGACTCTGTGATAAAACTTATTCATTATTTGAGTGATTTCTCTTGATCGGGACAAATTGACTTAAGTTGAGAAATCAGGGCTTTGGCAAGGGTGAACAGCTATATTCCTTTTCTGAGAGGGTAGTTTAGAACGGTGCTAGTTGTGGTAAAAATCGCTGAGTTTTATTTCACACTAATAACACCTGGCATCTTCATGTGCTAAGGATAAATTAAGTACCAGTGAAAAAAGAGAACACATGGGTTTTTACCATGATGTAGCTGATTCTGCACTCACTAGAGAAATTTAGATCTCTATGTGTGTATATCTGTCTGCAGGTAAGAATGCACCCTTTCAAAAATATTAGTAGCTTTGCCAGTTTGTTGATTTTAGTAAGTAAAGGCTGCAGTTTTTGGTGTCTTCTGATGAGTTGTGAATAAAGATATTGAGACTGTTTGTGATGAAATAGCCTTTAAAAACAACTTAATCCAAGAATTTTATGTTGCTTATGGAAGAAAGTGAGAAACAGTGATTATTTTGAGGAATTAGCAAATATGTTAGTTTGGTTGGAACCAAATCTAGAACTCAGGGATTGCTCAGCCAGTCTGTAGCACCTTTTTATACTACCATAATGTTCTTCAAGTAATAATTATTCAGATACACGGAATATTTGTGTCATTTTAGGCAATTCTGAGTTATGAGTTTCTAATTTAAAATTTATATTCTCCAAGTGATTTGAACTTTTAAAAATTATTATTATTATTATTATTACCAGTGCTGGAATGTGAACTCAGGGCCTTGAGCTAAGCTTTTTTTCTTGGGGCTGGTGTTCTATCACTGAGCTATTCCTTCATTTGTGGCTTTTGGCTAGTTAATTGGAAATAAGAGTCTCACAGACTTTCTTGACTAGGCTGACTTTGAGTCATAATTCTCCGATCTATTTCCTGAGTAGCTAAGATTATAGACATGAGCTAGTAGTCCTAGCCAACTCATTTCAATTTTTAGATTTATAGAAAAATTGGAAAAAAATAATTTTACAATCTTTTCGTGATGTATTTGTCTTACACAAATTACAAATTTGTCCTACACAAATTAATGTAAGTAACTTAGCTACAGAACAGCTAAACAAGATTTTAATGAACAGTATTATTAGCTAAACCTATTCTACACCATATTCAAACTTTGCCAATTTTCGATGTATTTTTATCCCAGATCTTTATCCCATAAAACATTTAGTTACAATCTGTAATTGATTCTCATTTTCTCCTCATCTTTTATGAGTTTGACAGTGGTTGAAAACTACTGACACCTATTTTGTCTGAACCACTTAATTTGGCCTTTTCATTGGGTAAAGTTATAAACATCTCTGAAACTGGGCCACATCTTAAATCGATAGTATATTTAAACTTAATAAGTAGTATTTTTTTCATTTTCTTTGCTAGTGGAATTACATTCTGTTG
The DNA here is from genome assembly GCF_019054845.1 of Dipodomys spectabilis. Classification (NCBI taxonomy): domain Eukaryota; kingdom Metazoa; phylum Chordata; class Mammalia; order Rodentia; family Heteromyidae; genus Dipodomys; species Dipodomys spectabilis. The sequence goes on from NW_024871042.1 coordinate 1,319,575, forward strand.
ATGAGATCTATGTGCCTGGAATGTGGAGTGTGTGTGTGTGTGTGTGTGTGTGTGTGTGTGTGTGTGTGTGTGTGTGTGTGTGTATACAGATCTACATCTGTCTATCTAGCCTGTGCCTTCTGTGTGCAACTTAGTGCCATGATTTTTCTGTTGAATAGGGCTTTGTAAATAAAAGCCTTGTAAAGGTAGATGAGAATAAATACTACAGTTGGAGAATAATTCAAGTAATTAAGAAAGTACTATGATTAAAATCCCATGCTGGGTCAAAGTAAGAACAGAACATTATTCCGAAGAACTCAGAAAACATCTGTTCCATGTAACAACTAGAAATAGTTGTTTACAGTTTTTCTCTATAGGCTATTATGAACTTTCAGGAAATTCTGAACTACTTTCTGAGTAAAGTTCCATGTGGCAGTGAGAAAATGTACAAAACAACATGCATAGAAATACCAATACAAATATCAATACAAATCTGTAAGTAAATGACTCCTCTCCGTTTTCCTCTTTCCTCTTCCCTTGTTGTTTCCTTCTTTTTCTTTATTAAAATTTATTTTTATTTATTTTTAATTATTATGTTTTGTGCCAATGCTGGGACTTGAACTCAGGACTTGGGTGCTCTTCCCTGAGCTTTTTGCTCAGAGCTAGAGCTTTACCACTTTGAGCCATGGCATCACTTCTAGTTTTTTGGTAGTTAATTGGAGATGAGTCTTAGGAGTTACTGCTCAGCTGGCTTCAAACCTTGATCTTTAGATCTCAGCCTCCTGCATAGCTAGAATTACAGATGTGAGATGCTAGTGCCCAGCTTGTTTTTTTATTTTAATTTTTTTGATGCTCGATACTGAGGTTTGAACTTAGGCCTGCATGCTGTATATGAGCATTTTTGTTCAAGGCTGTCATTCTACTACTTGAGCTACAGCTCCTCTTTGGCTTTTTTGGTGGTTAATTGGATATAAGAGTCTCATAGATTTTCGTGGGCTGGCTTTGAAGCATGATCCTCAATCTCATCCTCCTGAGTATCTAGGATTAGAGATGTGAGCTATCCAATGCCCAGTCTCCTCCTCTTTTTCAGTTTCACTTGCATCTCTTCTTCCTTTGCCCCCCGCCCCTCCCCCCGTATCAGTACTTTCTCCTGTCCTTAATTTCCTTCTCTTCATATTGTATTCATTCAATCTGCATCATCACAAAACTGTTACCTGAAGTTGAAAAAGAAAACTATAAAGAAACCCAAGAAACTCTGTTACCCAAGGGCATTTGCAGTTTTACCTGGTTGACAACTATGCTGTGAATAAGAATATGAACAAATGACTCACACACTGGTCCAATATGCGATTTCCATGTGAAATTTATAAGATAGTAGAGGGCTCATGCAACTATAATTGTAGAGCTAGTGTTAATGCAGGAATGAAATTGAAAACCTATGTCACATACTTGTTTTTATTTTTCCCTCCCAACTACAGTGAGCTCAGATGACTAATCAGTGGACAGCTGGGCTCCTAGTAAATGAGGTCAGGGTATTCAGGTAGAAGTATTGAGTAGCAGTACATAAGCATCCACGTTTCAGATTTAGGTGGGTGTCAGCTGAGAAAATCTGATTGCTGCTCGCACAGGCTGAGGGTTGCTATAGCCATTCCTGCAGCTGTCAGCAGTGCCTTGCTGTGCCCTTCCCTCCTACCTCCTCCCAATAATTCCATTACTCAGGGGATGGAGACCTGGGAGAGTGAAATGACTCATTACTCTATTAGGCAACAAGACACTTGGGGTTGGACTCAAGCTGCTCAGAATGCCATTGTCCTGGCTTCTCTGATACCTCAGAAGCCCCAAAATCTGAGATTTAAAGTTGTGAATTGTTTTGACATGAAAAAAAAAAAAGCTACTTGTGTTGTGCTGAAACAGGCATGCTGATTATGTAACAGCTTCCAACATAATCCCTGCTGGTGGGTGGGTTTTAACTGACGTTTTATGGGCCTTATTACTCTTGAAAATAACACTAAAAATGCCATGACAAGCTCAAGATGGAAATACAAATGTCGGATCCTCTCCCTGCTGAACTAGAAAATAGTTTTTGGTAATTCTTAGAAGAAGATGGGGAAAAAAGAGATATGCATCTGACTCCTAATGATGAATCTCCTGTTTTCTTGAGGGGTGGAGGATCTCCAAACCTCTGAGTAATTTAACATGGTCTAGTATCTAAAAGTTTTCTTTGGCTATCTTACAACTCCCAAACATATGCTGAATTCTGAAGTGGAAAAGAAACACATCAATGGTTTGATAAGTACTGTATTTATGAAAAGATTTAGATGATTTTTTGTGGGGGGAGGGTGATAATTCCCTGGTAGATATTTATCATTTTTAACAATACAGACATAGGAATGCATCACATCCCATGAATAAACTTAAGTTGATTTTTTTTTCTTCTTCTGTGTACACAGTTTTTCAAAGAGAAATAGAGCTGTAAAAAAATTGTCAATGAAATGTAAATCACATGTTAAATTTGTTTTTGTCGAGTTGTTGGCTCTGCTCAACTAGAGTAGGCAACAAATATTAGAATATCAACCCCATCAATTTCCTTCTGACTTTATGTAACTAAAATATAGCAATTAAGTCTGCAAGGCCACCAGCATCCTCAGATTCAAAGTTCTATCTGCCTTCTTACATAATTAAGAGTAATAATAGCAACACAGTAGAAATAATAACTGCACTTACTATTTTTTTTAAGTTTGTGAACCCAGGCAGCTTCCATGAGCACTCTTCTATGCTTCAGTGATTTCTTTAAAAAAAAATTTAAAGCCTAGTTCAAAATGAGAAGGCAGCAAGTTTGGTGTCTTTCTCTCCTAGCTGAATGACCTTCTGCACTGCTGAAGAGGTGAAGCAGGTAAGAGGGAAAATGGGTAAAGGATGTACAGTTTTTCTTTGAGAGGCTCTTTTTTAAAGGAAAGGTGGTGTGAAAATCATGTTTTGTTTCATTAAGTACTGAGGGATATAGGGTTAGCAACCCTATGGTTAAAGCAGGAAGATCATTTTTTGTAGAAGCACGTGTTCAGTGCTGGCAAAACTTAAGTTGTTTTTGATAAACCTGTTTTCATGTCGCAATTACTCTAAATGGGCAGCAGATGTTTGATTTTAAAAGCCTTCCTTTTGATTGGCCAGCAAGATAAGAATGCATGAGGCAATTGTTAAAGAGCAAATGGTGTCAGTTTAAAGGAATGATGTTTTATCCTCTTCTGTCTTGTCCAGCCTGAGAATAGCTAGTCAATAGTTCCAAGTTATAGATTTAATATTCACCAGAGCTTCCTGAAACTGGTTCTTGGTGGAAATATACTAGTAACAGCAGCATGTGTAATGCCATTTTTCTCAGTTACACTCTTTTGCCATTCTTACAAGATCCATAATCTGATTGTTCTTGCCCTAAGTATTGCTGGTTTAGTATGATCCAGTCTAAGATCTGGATTACAGAGGCGATCAGTTTTACCTAGTGTGTATTGGTGCATCATTATAGAGTTTGGAAGAGTCCTATTTTGCCTAAAAAATATACTGCAGCTAGAATAGCTATTCTATATAGACAAAGTTTAAAAACCAAGTTCTGGAGAGTAGATTCTGGTGATAACAGAAATTTGACCTCTTGTTCAGATGCAGGGTGTTTCTCTGAATAGTTACATGAGATGACAAATAAGTTTCCTTTTGTTCCCCATTATCAACAACTTGAGAAAACTAACATTAGTGTTTGTTATTTATCAGGGGAAAGATGATGAATCCAAATCATCCTAGAGCTCTTCTTTTCCAAGAGCTGTGGTTTTAACCCCCAGAAGTAAATAAAGTTGCTATTGATAGAATTATATTGGAAGCTCCTGTCTGACAATGCATTGTACGTTCACTTGTCTCTTTTCATTTTAGTTATGTCATACTGCATGGTGCACTAATCTTGAGTGTATACACTTACGTAACTGCCCCCAGTTAAGGTATAGAACACTCCCACAGTCTCAGGACCGTCTCTTTGAATGCCCTTCTCCTTTTATCCTTCCCTCCCACACAAGCAAGTATTATTCTGAGCTCTGTCATCATCCATTAGTTTTGCCTGTTCTTAAATTTTATATAAATAGACTCATACTGTGTGTTCTAGTTTTAGGAAAACGCAGCAACATCTCATAAAGATGGAAGGTGCTAAAGGCAAAGAGGCAGACACGCCCAAAACTGTACACAACACAGTTAATCTGGATTTAGAGAAAGAAACTTGTCATGGGCTACAGCAAAGAAAGATGATCTCTGTACCCCATGACAGAAAGAAAAATTTTATGTGCTAACTTAGACAAAATTTGGCCATACTCAACTGTAGTATACCTAGCTTTTCTAAAGAAAGCACTGATGTGTCAAACATCACTTTGGAAATTAGTGGCCAGCACAAAATGCTCAGTGACTCTTTAACAACTTTGTCCTGCAAGATTTGGGGTTCATGCTAGGATTACCTGGGGACAAAGTGGTAACCATGAGGAAGATGGTTGTAGTCATGTTCAGCTGGAACCTTATAATTCTATTTTTTGCATGTGGACTCTTGCTCGGCAAAACTAATTCATCCTAATTTTGTTTCAGACACAAGAAACTCATTCTTTTTTTTTTAAATTGAAGTATCCAATTTTGTTTATACCAGTGTTCATTCATCTGTCCTTCTGGTGATAGGCATTTGATTTTTTCCTAACCATAACTTAGTAGAAACAAAGCCACCAAGAACATTCTGGAACCCATCTTCTCTTGGATATATGTCAGGGTCATAACTTGCTTAGAAATTTTAGCGTTCTAGTTGGTGTAGATTGGTATGGTATTCCGTGTGGTTTTTGCTTGAATTTGCTGGAAAAGAGAGATACTGAATATTTTTTCAGAGTATGAGCCAATTAGATTTTGAGAATGCTTCAAGCCTTTTGTTCACTTTAAATCAGATTGTTTGTTTTCTTCTCATGGTAGTTCTTTTTAGACTTTGGGTGTGGGTCCATAGTCAGATGTTCTATGAATATCCTTTTGAAGTTTGCCTTGTTGTACTTTCTTTTTAATTTTTTCTTTTGCTTTTGACACAGGATTTTCTTATGTAGTCCAGGAGGGCTTCAAATTCATGATCTTCAGTCTCCCAAGTGCTGGGACTGCAAGTGGATGCTTCCACATCTGATGCCACTTCAGTCTCTTAATGCTAACTTACAGCAAACAAAATTTCTTCATAAATTAGGCTTAAATTGGCATTGCATTTTATTTTATTTATTTAATTAATTTATTTATTTGGTCGATGGTGGAGGCTGAACTCTGGGCCTGGGCGCTGTCCCTCAGCTCTTCAGCTCAAGGCTATCACTTGAGCCACAGCACCACTCTGGCTTTTTTCTGCTTATGTGATGCTGAGGAATCGAATCCAGGGCCTCATGCATGCGAGGCAAGTACTCTACCACTAAGCAAACTTCCCAGCCCCTCGGCATTGTATTTTAATAAAAAATTTGCGATTGTTAAGACCTGTGCAAGAAACCCATGACTATTGCACTTTTAAAATTCAAGCCCCATGACTGACTATTACATTTTTTTTTGTTTTACGGTTCATACAATTTTCTACGCCCGTGCTTTTGAGCTACCTATGAAAATTCTTCACCTATTTTATTCTTAAGCAAAGTCTTTTGAACTAAATTTTCCTTGTTTGTGTGTGTGTGTGTGTGCGTGTGTGTGTGTGTGTGGATGTGGATGTACCTGCATGTGTACATTTTGTACTGGGCTTGAACTCAAGGCCTCTGTCTTTCACTTTCCATTTTCTAATCCATGCTAGTATTCTACGATGAGTCATATTTCTACTTCTGGCCATTTGCTGGTTAATTAGAGCTCAGAGTCTTGAGTATTGGTCTGCCCAGATTAGCTTTAAATACCAGTTTTCAGATCTCAGCCTCTTGAGTAGTTGGGATTATGGGCATAAGTCCCAGGTGCCCAGCCTTATGATAGTTTTGATACATGGAAATAGTTGTCAATGGTTATACTATACTATTGAATTCTAGTACTCTTAGTCTTATTAAGTGTTGAACTGTCAAATTTTTGATAAGTCACTGTTGTCAAATATGTTTTAAATTGCTATATCTAAGGCCTGGATTGATTAGGTAAGATGTTTGCCATATCTAACTTCAGAAAAAAATCTTTATGCATGACATCCTTAAATTTATGTTTTAGGCCAAAAATATATATTAGCTAATAATCATACTTACTTTCAGACTAGACAATTTCTCTCCAAAGTCATTCCTCACCTTTTTCAAAAACGTATTGACCTAGTCAAGCAAAATAGATGATCCCCCGTTTAAACATGTATAAATCATCCAGCTACTATGCCAAAATGCAGCACAATTCTCAGCTTCATGTGGTCTCTTGTCAATTTGTCATTCAGTTTGCAAGATTGATACAATTTTCAGTCCCTGTAGCTTATTAGCATCACCTACGGAGACTGGTTGCTTAGGTTGCTCAGCCTCCAACTCAGGAGGTTCTTGCTACTTAAATTGGGGTGGTATCTAGGATATTACAGGAATGTCCAGGAAGGGTCTCATGTGCCACCTGGATTGTGATTGTCTTCACTGCTGGCATAGAGTGAAGTCATGTATTTGAATCACCTGAAAAACCGGTTGAGTTCCATTCCCAGGATTTTTGATTAAGTTTGTATAGGTATAAAGACAATAGTTCTAGAAAGTACCAGAAGGTTCTGAGAAGATGCTAATGTTGACTGAGGACTAAAGTTTGAATAACTAAAGTTATTCATCCCAGTCCTGCCATGTGGTTAACCTACTAGCAATCTCATCCAGCTACAAATATCTGCTACTTCTAGCCTTCTTTTTCAAATTTTGATTCTTTCAGTTCACTGTGTTTCCTTCCTTAGAGCTTGAGGGTTAACTATATGTTACTTGACCTCTTTTGAAGAGAATAGAATATTTCCCTCAATGTGAATTCTGAACTAACTTGTGTTAAGAGGTAACATGTCAAAAAGTAAAACTAGGTCAAAAGAGAGGGATTTGAAGATAAAACCTAGAAGAAAATAGAGATCACCATTCAGCCATAAAATCAGTTTACAAAATCACAGCACAGATTTCCAGTTAATACAATAAAATATCCCATAAATAGAGAAGAATCTGTACTCAAATATCAAAATATTGGTAATGGTAGTGTATAATACTTGGAGTTATCAATGATTTATTTTTATCAATGACTTTATTTTTATTATTATTGTCACTTTTTTCACAAGATATTACATTTTTTTGTTTGTTTGTTTGTTATTGGTCGTAGGGGCTGAACTCTGGGTCTGGACACTGTCCCTCAGCTCTTCAGCTCAAAGCTATCGCTCTACCACGTGAGCCACAGCACCACTTCCAGCTTTTTTCTGCTTATGTGGTGCTGAGGAATCGAACCCAGGGCCTCATGCATGTGAGGCAACTGCTCTACCACTGAGCCACCTTCCCAGCCCACAAACCATTACATTTTTAAAGCAATTTAAAAACCTAATAAAAAATAAAAAAGCATTTGTGAGTGTAGTAGTTGCATAGCCAGCAATCAGGAGGCTGAATCAGGGACATTCAGTGTTTGAGGCCACCAGGGACAACATAGTTATTCCATGTCTTTTTTTCTTTAATGTTTTTTTTTATTGTAAAGATACTGTACAGAGGGGTTACAGTTACACGATTAAGGTAATGGGTACATTTCCTATTTAGCATTGCTAACTCCTCCTTTGTTTTTCCTCTACCTTCCCTTCCCTCCCCTTCATCCCAAATCCCCCTCCCCTTCCAAGTTGTAAAGTTGGTGTCTTGTACAACTCATTGTTACAGTGGGTCAACTTGTATCCTTGTTTCAGCATTTTGTTATTTCCCTTCCCCTCCCCAAAATATATATACAAGATTCAGGGCACCAACATCAAATACAGTGTAAACAGGGGTTATACTGTGGGGGAAGAATATACAAGAGAAACAAAAAAAATCACATAGTGCATTTTAGATACGTTAAAAACAATAGCAAGAAAGAAAAAAAAAACAAGTTTTGTCCCTATCTTGGGGTTCATTTCACTTAACATCATCTTATATGGTCATATGTACATAGCTTTTAACCTTTTCTGCTTGTCCTAAACTTATACTAGTTATTGTAAATAAGGGAAACCATGGTTTCCATGTCTTTTTTTTCCTTCTTTTTCTTTTTCATTTTTATAGCATTTATTCAGTAGAAATTGACTTTACCTGTTATCATGTAAGCATGAAAGGAATCTCAGAAAGAAAATAAAGTTTTTTTTTTAAACACGAGAACTTATATCTCCCTTCAACAGAGAGGAACCCTAAGTTTACATTTTTTGAAATTTAGAAAAATATTGTGCCTTCTTGTAATAGTAATAAAAATATATACAGACATTAATGATTATTTACTATATGGGATAATTTCTTTGAATGTTAGTGACTTTGAATTTTTCACTCTAAAGAGAACTTTAAAGGATTTGTCCTAGTCAAAACAGCTTTTAACTTAAGTCAACACTTTTTATTTTTGAAGTCTTATGTGTTTTATTCATTATGTCAGATTCAGTGAGATAAGGATCTGTTTCTTTCAGTTTAGATGATGGGCCTTCCAAGAATAATATGATAGTTTATTCGCTGGGAGCATAGCAATGAAATAAGCATAAATGAATTATAATTCAATTAGTAGCTGTTAATACCAGTGTCTCCAAATAGTAGAGCCCATTTGTGAACTAAATTCATTCATTGGTTGACATGTATCCTTTTCTCCCTCCCCTTTCTTCTTCTTCTTCTTCTTCTTCCTCTTCTTCTTCTTCCTCCTCTTCTTCTTTCTTCTTCTTCTTCTTCTTCTTCTTCTTCTTCTTCTTCTTCTTCTTCTTCTTCTTCTTCTTCTTCTTCTTCTTCTTCTTCTTCTTCTTCTTCTTCTTCTTCTTCTTCTTCTTCTTCTTCTTCTTCTTCTTCTTCTTCTTCTTCTTCTTCTTCTTCTTCTTCTTCTTCTTCTTCTTCTTCTTCTTCTTCTTCTTCTTCTTTCATCAGTATTGACATATACCACATGCTTGTATTAGTCATTCATCAGTATTGACATATACCACATGCTTGTATTAGTAAGAGTTCAAATTTAGTCTACAAGACTGAACCCATGTTAAGTCAAAATTATCCTCGAAAATCCCTTCAGAGGCTTTGTATTGGAAACTTAACTCTGTTGCCTTTTTTTCCCTTGTGTAAAGGGATAGGTAGGTCTTTAGTTGGACATCAAGCAAAGTGACTGATTTGTATTTGCAGCCATGTTATATGTAAACTCACATATATTTATATCATTGAATTTAAGTATCCTAGATCACTATTGATGTAACATGAGATATACTATATATCATGCTTGATGAATTTGGGTGCAATATCACCAAAACAGTTAATTCAGAGCTCTTAGCCATCCAAGCAGAATGATGGACTCCGACTGACATTAATACATAAAAGGGCAATAAAGTCCTTGAATTATTCTTGTTGTTTCTTCTTCTCTTCCAAATGTTTATTCCTATCTGATAAATCACCCCCAAATTTAGGGGATTAGATGATTTGTCATTCTCTCACAGTTCAGCTCAGTCCACCATGAGCTGAGTGGGGCAGCTACCAGCTGGGGGCTCAAATTTAATTGTAGTTAGATGGCTCTGGGGCTGGAGTGAGCCGCAGACTCCACTGGCCTGAACATTCAAGATGAGGATTGTAATCACATGTCTGGGCCTGCTGAACAGCCACTTCAGCACAGTCTGTCCATATAAGTTAGCTCAGGCTCTCTCTCTCTCTCTCTCTCTCTCTCTCTCTCTCTCTCTCTCTCTCACACACACACACACACACACACACACTTTCTCTCACTCTTATACACATTGTAAGAAGCGGGTTTAGGGCTGGAAGTAGAACGGTCATGGTGTCCCTTCCACTGAGTTAGTTACGTTGATTTAAGCATCCACAAAGGGCACCCAGATTCAAGAGGGTAAGAAATAGATTTCTGCTCATAATGAGGTAGAAAGGAACAAGGTCATATTGTAGAGCAGCAAGTGGGCTGGGACATATTATTGTGGTCGTATTTTTATATTGTAAACGTATTTCTATAGGAAATAAATCTGTCACAACTTCCATTCATCTTTCCATCTCCCTTTCACCTCCCTTGGCATGGGGTTGAATCTGTGTACACTAAACGCACAGCTGACTATCATTCACTATAACTCTTCTTAGCATATGTAGTGGTTTAAATATTTTACGCAGTAAAGTATTTACTGAAACAGTACTGAAGGTCTACTTCCCATCAATGCTTTTCTTTCATGATCCAGTATATCTTATATAAAATACAAATCAATTATAATTTTAAAATAATTAAGAATTGGCTGTTGGAAATATTTTATGAGATTCTCCTTCAATCTTAGGGCATACACTAGAGTAGTGTGGACTCATTTAGTAAGGGTATATAAAACTTTGATCTCATTTTTGTACATAAAGGGACATTGGTGCTTTGCCAATATGACTGGATTCATTTTGACAGAACTGATACATGGCAGCTCCTCATCTTTTGGGCATGTGTGTCCTCTAAAGCTTCAACATCCAGAAACTTGCTAGAATCCCTTTATTCAGAGACAAGTTGATGTGGAAGTTTCTGGAATAATGAAGCAATATTTGCAAGCACCAAAGCAGTTATTTGTCCTTTATTTATCCAAATGTTCTATTGAACTGTGTTATTATCATCTTCCAACAGTTGAAAGGAATTTCAGAAAATTACCTAAAATCATGCAGTTAATTAAGGACACATGACTTGGTCAGTCCTCTAAAGTTCCATTATGCCACAGTAACACACACAACAAACGTCCCCAGGATTATCTCCAGTGCTTAAGAGGTCAGGATGTACTTTTTATGGAGCGGCAGAGAAAAGGCTTTGTTTGGCTGTTTCTGTTTAGGCTATTATCACCTGATTATGGAAATTTCTGCTGGAAGAAACAGATGCAGATTCTCTAGGGACAATCAGAACAAACTCAGAGAATTATTTGATGGCACTCTGTATTTTCTTGATATTTATAATAACTTTACTGGACTCTAGTGGCTCACACCTGTGATCCATGCTACTCAAGGAGACTGAGATGTGAAGAATAAGGCTCAAAGCCAGCCAGAACAGAAAAGTCAGTAAGACTTTAGCCAAAAACTGGAAATAAAGTATGGTTCACTTGGTAGAATACCAGCCTTGAGTGAGGCCTTGATTTCAAACTCCAATACCAGCACACACAAAAATAGATAATTTTTTCACTGCTGTGAAGCTGGGCACCAGTGGCTCATATCTGCAATTATAGCTCCAAAGGTAGCTGAGATTTGAGGATCAAAATTCAAAGCCATCCCAAGCAAGAAAGCCCATGAGACTATCTTCAATAATTTCCATAAAGCCAGAAGTGGAGCTATGGTTTAAGAGGTAGAGCACCAGGATTGAGAGAAAAGCTAAGGGACAACTACTAGGCCCTGAGTTTAAGACCCTGTAAACTTTTGAACTGGTATAGTTGTACTTATTTATGGGCTACAGAGCCTGAATTTCAATAATTTCATACAATGTTTAATGATCATATCAGTTTGACTGATATATCTATCACTCAGATGTTTCTCATTTATCTGCATCTGTGATTTTATACTCCTGGGCTATTGGAATATAAGATTACCCTGCCTGTGCTGCTGTGTTTTTCTCTCCAGCCCTCTTCTTCACTTATATCCCTTCCCAGTTGTGGGAGCCCCCTGTTCTCCCTGCCCCTTGATCATAGGAGTTTTCCCATGGAAGTGAAAAATATGGTATTTGTACAATATCTAACTTTGAAAAGCTGAAATGATGAACACAAGAATCATTATAATCTGTTACTTTTATCATAAATCAAGCTCATAAAAACCACTATTCAGTGTAACAAATACTGGACCTTTTGTTTAGAAGATGGTCTACTAGGAACATATATAAAAAGCACAATTCTGCCATCAAAGAATTATAGTTTAACAGTGGTAAAAGACTTTTTTTTACAGTTAACATAGAACAAGATGTAACCATTAACCTATGCGAGGTCAGATGACAGAGATTTTCAAAAAGGAAGAGAATTCATGGAAGCTTTTTTTGGAGTAAGTGTATTGTTACTAGGAAGTGGAGAAACTGCAATAGCTAAGGAACTGGAGACCTAGGGAAAGCTGGGAAGTCACCGCGTTATTATGGGAAATATGATGAGAGACCAAATGAGAGCTGTGTGAGTCAAGAGAAGCTAAGTACAGAAGCTAAGTATATTCCATACTACTTGACAATTGATTGGTTTTGGTGGATGAGATAGCAGTAGGTGATGATAAAACTTTGGAGCTGGGTCACCAGAAATTTGGTGAGTTGTCATGGATATATGAATAATGCATAGAGAGCATAGTCACAGAGGAAAATAGAGACCTACTCAGAACTTGATAATTCAGTAAAGGTTGACTTAAAAGGAATCCTTTCCATATCCATATTTATTGCTGCCCTATTCATAATAGCCAAGTTATCGAAACAGCCCAGAAGCATTACAATAGGTGAGTGGGTCCAAAAACTGTGGTACCTATACACACAGTTGGATTTTTACATAACCATTAAAAAGAAAAAAATATGTCATTTGCAGGTAAATGGATGGATCTGGAACAAATCATATTAAGTGAGGAAAGCCAAACTCAAAGATACAAATGGCACATGTTTTCTTTCATCTAGATGCTAGATCTAAAATATACTGGAACATGATAAATTATGCAGTATTCTAGGCATTCACACACAATGAGACCACAGGAAGATATTCAGAAAGGAACACAAAGGTGAAATGCCTATATGTATCTGATCACATATTGAAATGAGTTCCAGGAAATGTAGGCAAGAAGTTTTTTCTTTGTTGTTATTTTTGTTTTCTTTTTGTCTTGTTGGTTCATTTAGCTGTCTTCAGAATAGTAGCAGGGGAGTGGTGGGTACAGAAATGGAGGGACAAAGGATGAACAAACACAGCAGTTGTACTAGAGACCGTGTTGAACATAAACCATACAACTTATGGGTAGAGATGGGAGGGAAAACTGTGAGAGATTCAGGGAAGGGGTGACACTGTCCAAAAGGAAATGTACTCTTTACCTAACTTATGTAACTGTAACCCCTCTGTCCATTATCTTTATAACAATGAAAATACTTTTTAAAAAAGGAATCATTTCCAAAGACTCACACGTGTAGATGAAGCATAAGAGACCACAGTGTAGAATCTGAGCCTTAGCAGCTGATTGGAAGCTGATTGAGCTGTGGCTCAAGCAGTAGAGCGCTAGCCTTCAGCAAAAAAAGTTCAGAAACAGTGCCCTGAGTTGAAGCCCCAAGAGCAGTAAGTATGCATGGGCCCGTGCACACAGACACACACAGACACAGACAGACAGACAGACAGACACACAGACAGACAGACAGACAGACAGACACACACACACACACACACACACACACACACACACACACACACACACACACAGAAAGCCTGAGGCATTCTATAGAAACTGAGAAAGGCACAAAGACAGCATGGGGAGGTTCTTGGTATCTTCTACTTCAACATACTGAGTGCAGTTATTCTACTTACCTGTTTTTTGTTTTTGCAACAAGTAGTCACAGTAGTATTTTGATACAACACAAACTTAACCTTCCTTCCTGTAGCTCTGAAGGTCATTTTCACGGGGGTAAATGTCAAATGTGGGTAGGGCTGATTCTTACTGAAATCTTTGAGGGAAAACTCATCTCATTGTCTTTTTCCAGTAGCGGCTACGTTCCTTGTCGTGTGGTTAGCCTTTTCTTCCATTGTCAAGCACACACGATTCCATCCTCACTCCCATTCCTGTTGCCATATTTCTTTCCTGGTAGCTCTTAAAACAACCATATGATGACTGGGGCCCACCCTGAAGAAGCAGGATAGTCCCATAGGTCAAAACGCTTAGCACTCAGAATAAAACTATAGTAGGTAGTATTAGCTCCATTTTAGAAAGGAAAAATTGATGCACAGAAGCAAAATAACTTGTTTATTGTCATAGTTGGTATATGATAAAGCTAGAACTCAAACAGATTTGTTTGTAAACCCATGCTCTTCCCATAAATGTTAAGGCAAAGGTTGCTAACTATCTAAAAAAAAAAAAAAAAAAAAAAACCTTAGCAGATCACACCTGCAAATGTCCCTTTTGCCATATGAAATTACATTGGAATATGGACATACCTATTTGGAATGTCAGCCTATTAAAATTGGTTTCTGTGTATCACTGTAGATGGATAGCTACCTTAGACATTATGGATGTAACTCATTTTACATGGGATCCATTCCTCTCCTAACACTTCTTAGTTCCAAGATCTTCATCAGTTATTTACAGTTATTTTGTGCTTCTAACTGCCTCATATGTAAGGATGAGATAGTAAACCAATACAAATACTTCAATGCCTGGCTCGTATTGAGTATTTAGTAAGTATAATTACTATTGTACACAGATGTATATTGTGCTGGTACTAAGGCTTGAACTCAGGGACTCTTGCTCTCACTTGGCATTTTTTCACTCAAGGATGGAGCTCTGCTACTTGAGTCACAGCTTCATTTGTAGCTTTTTGCTGCTCATTTGGAGGTAAAAGTCTTACGGACTTTTCTGCCTGGGCTGGCTTCGAACTGTAACCCTCAGATCTCAGCCTCCTGAATAGCTGACAACAACACCTTGCATAGATATATTTCTGCAGTATTTATGGAAGAGTGCTGATCATTGTTAGATGGTTTCACACAAAAAGCAATAGTTTCATGCAAAAAGGAAGCTGCTACTTGGCTAATAGGAAAAGAAAAACACAAGGTTTATGTCTCCCAAGTTTCCCTGAATGATCGTAGATAATTACCTTCAAATTAGCCTTAGGTCAGAATTACCATTAATTTTAGTCCAGGAAACAAACCTGATTCATTTTTCTCTTAAGAAAAATTGTAATAATAGCCTTTATTACTTGGAGCAAAGCAAACTACAAAACTTTGAGCAAATCATTGGAAGACTTAGCATCTATCAGGTCAAGCTCTTTTAAACACCTTGATTAAAAAGAAAAAAAATTTGTATATGCTTTCAACATGGCCTTTTTGTGCTATTTTTGTGTAGTTTCATGGCCTTTTTAGAAAGTCTAGGTTATTAGGTAATATTTAAGTGTAAGAGTTTTCAAATTAAAAACACATACATAATTAGGGTCTGGGTGTCCCAATATCCAGCAAACTGGAATGGTTAGTCGTATTCTGGCCATAGCCTTGGACAAACCATAAACCATTTATGCCTCAGTTACTCCAGCAGGAAATTGTAAGGATAATTTCAATGTTATAGGGTATTCCAAGCTACTGGACACCAGTGGATCATGCCTGTAGTTCACCTGAACTGAAGACTAGGCTACTCAGCAAACTAAGAACTGAGGACTAAGGTTTGAAGTCAGCCCTTGCAGCAAAGTCTGAGACTCTTACTTCCAACTAACCACCAAAAAGCCAGAAGTGGAGCTTTGGTTCAAGTGGTAGAGCAGGAGCTTCAAGCTCAAGGACAACACAGAACCCTGAATTCAAACCCCAGGATTGGCACCAAATAAAAGAAAATAATTAAAACATCTATGTTGTAGTTGTAAATGGATTCTCTGTCACTAGCACATACAAATGAGAACATATAAAAAAAGATAAATGGGCACCAGCTCACACCTATAATTTTTTTTTTTTTGTCAGTCATGGAGCTTGAAATCTGGGCCTGGGCACTGTCCCTGAGCCTCTTCAGTTCAAGGAGAGCACTCTACCACTTGACCCACAGTGCCACTTCTGGTTTTCTGGTAGTTAATCCTCAGATGTCAGCCTCCTGAGTAAGTAGCTAGGATTACAGGCATGAGCTACCAGCACCTGGCTTACACTTATAATTTTAAGGATTTAGGAGGATCAAGGCTTGAAGCCAGCTCAGGCAGAAAAGTCCATAAGACTCAATGTCAAATTCATCAGCAAAATGTTGGGCTGGAGATGTGGTTCAAGTGGTAGATACCAGCTGTGAGCAAGTAAGCAAAGTGTGGTGAGGCACCACATTCAAACATTGTTCCCCTCAGAAGTGAAGAAAATAAAAGAAAGAAAAGAAGAAAGAGCAAATAAGGAAGGGAAGAAGGAAGGAAGGAAGGGAGGGAGGGAGGTAGGGAGGGAGGGAGGAAGGAAGGAAGGAATGAAGGAAGGAAGGAAGGAAGGAAGGAAGGAAGGAAGGAAGGAAGGAAGGAAGGAAGGAAGGAAGGGGAAGGGGAAAGGGAAGGGGAAGGGGAATGGAAGGGAAGGGAAGGGAAGGGAAGGGAAGGGAAGGGAAGGGAAGAGAAGGGAAGGGAGAAAGGAAGGAAGGATAGTAATGTGGTGTTGGTGGTGAAAAAATGGGAGTAAGAAGGAGGAAAACAAGGAGTCATTGGTAAAGCCAAAACTGGCAAGGCACAGAAATAAAAAGTAAAAAAGTCATATATAATAACTTCAGCACTAAAGTGTTCTGTATTAAATCATAAGAATTTTGAAGTTTCTATTCAAGTGCCCTTCAGTGTACCTGTCACAGAAATATCCCTCCCCGTTTTGAGCTGACAATCCAGTGAGATATTTAGTGTTATTTGAATTCCTTAAGGAGTTACAAAGCAATATTTCTACTGGCAATGGCTAGTATGGTGTAATTAACGTCTTTTAACCTTCTTAGCTCACCCAGTTTTCCATTATCAGTCATTGTACTCAGTACATATTTGTTCATCATTAGCCACCAT
This sequence comes from Dipodomys spectabilis, assembly GCF_019054845.1. Classification (NCBI taxonomy): domain Eukaryota; kingdom Metazoa; phylum Chordata; class Mammalia; order Rodentia; family Heteromyidae; genus Dipodomys; species Dipodomys spectabilis. The sequence continues at coordinate 1,336,351 of NW_024871042.1, forward strand.
CTGTGGGACCTTGGAAAGGGTCACTTCAAATTCTAGACTTTGTTTTTCTCCTCCATAATTGAAGGAGAGGGGACGTAGACTCTGCCAGATGTATTTTACCCTAGCCCTTCACGGCCCATCCCTTCTCTTCTGAACCCAATGTCATGATTCTAGTAACAGTTTAACAACCTGTTAACATGTGAAAATCAGTGAGCAGAAGGGAACAGGTTCTCAGCTCCTCTACTATTCTGCCTTCTCCCACTGCTATCTAAATGTCTAGGAAGGAAGGCATGATGCTTGATATTCTAATGAACACAGGGTTAGAAAAAAATTGAAAAATTTTTATTTCTTTTTTTTTAATTTAATTTTATTTTATTTGTGAACATACTGTACAGAGGGGTTACAAATACATGGGCAGGATAATGCGTACATTTCTTACCAAGCATTGCAGCCTCCTCCTTTGGTTTACCCTTCACATCCCTTCCCAGCCTCCCCCCCCAATCCCAATCCTTCTCCTTCCCCTCCCTCCTTCCCTCCCCCCCCCCCTGCACCGATGTTGTAAAGCTCGTTTTGGACATGACAACTTGTACTTCTCATTGTTGCAACAGGTCCACCTGTATCCTTAAACAACTGGTTTTTCCCCATCTCCTCCACAAGTTATACTGACATCAAATATAGTGAAAGCAGGGGTTATACTGTGGGGGAGGGACATACAAAGCAACAAAGAGATAATCTTATAAATGCGTTAGAAACACATGCATGAAAGAAAAAAACATTAAAATACATATCTAAGGGTTCATTTTCCTGACATCACATTATCTGACCTTTTCCGCTTGACTCATACATATACTAGATATTGCAAATAAGGGAAACCATGGGACCTATGTTTCTTTGGGCCTGGCTTACTTCACTTAACCAACCCAGATGCACCTCAGTAGATGAATGGATCAAGAAAATGTGGTATATATACACAATGGAATTCTATGCCTCCATCAGAAAGAATGACATTGCCCCATTTGTTAGGAAATGGAAAAACTTGGAAAAATTTTTATTTCTAAGTATTGTTTTCAACTGTGATGTAGACTGAATATGTACTTGGACAAGTAGTGAATTGCAATGAGTTACATATTTCCATTGTACATTGAAAAAAATGTAAGCTGAAAACATAAGTTGACATGAAAGGACCAACAAAAACGTCATTTCAGATGGGTATCAGTGGCTCACACCTGTAATCCTAGCTACTCAGGAGGCTGAAATCTGAGAATAGCAATTTGAAACCAGGTTGGGCCAGCTAGTTCATGAAACTTATCTCCAAGTAACCATCAAAAACATGGAAGTGGAGCTGTGGCTCAAGTGGTAGGGTACCAGCCTTGAGCAAAAATGCCAAGAGAGAACAAGAGGCCCTTAGTTCAAATCTCAGTACTGGCACAAAATACAACAAAAAAATGACTTTACAATTTCACTTGTGGTTGAGAGCAGAAGGAGGAGAAATTTTGTCTCAAAATGAACAATAATATCTTGTTAAATGATTTACAAACAGCATATTTTAAATTGCTTGTTCAGAAGAAATCTGCCTCCTAATAATTCAGAGCTTCCTGGAAAAGAAAAACAATTTTTTGATAAATTGTGACTTGTGTTTGAACATAATTGTCAGTGTCTGATCAGAAATGTTCCCAATTACCAGTATGGGAGGGCAGCTAGTTTGATGAGTCATTTTGCTTAATAAGGAAACTTAAGTAGAAGTTTCTACCCTTTGTTCTCACACTGGAAATCCTTCAAAGAGGAAGCTATTCATGCTACTAAATGATAATAATATGAACTTTGGAATGAGACAAAACTGAATTCAATTTTGCCTATGTCAATAAATGAACTGTGTGACATTGGTAAATAGTCTCCCAAGTCCTCTGAGTCTTCCTTCCCAGTCTGTAAAATAGGGATAATATCATCTTTGCAGGAACAATGAGTTGATTCTGGGTTTCTTGGCCCCTATCACTTTGTAATAAAAAATAAATAAACAGTAAAAGTAATAGTGTACCCTTGTAAGCACTCCATATTTAATTCTCACAACAACCTTATAGATGGATGATCTCATTATTTTCCTTTATAAATGAAGGAACTGAGACACAGAAAACATATATACTTGGTAAAGATCAATTAACTAACCAAGCATAAGGATGAGAATTCAAGTTCTTTTGCTAGCTTGCTCTATTGGCTCTTATTGTGATACTACCTTATCTAGAACATCCTCAGACACAAATTGCTACAGCTCTCACTTCCCATTATTATGTACCCAAAGCACAGAGTTTACAGCTTACTTAGGAAGCTAGACCTTTCCCTTATTGTCTCAATCAGGATAATCAAGATATCAACAACTCATGTCCACCTCTAATTCCATTCCTCCTAGTAAGTTATTTTATCTCCCCTGCTTTATATTAATCAAAGCCACCAATTTTATTTTGCCCTTCCTTACTCAACCCTGGGCTTCTCCTCCCCTCTCCTTTGCAGAGTTGCTAGAATGGTTCTTTAAAACACAGAAGAAGGTGTGTGTGTGTGTGTGTGTGTGTGTGTGTGTGTGTGTGTGTGTCTAAGTCCCATCAAGTTAAAAAAAAAAAGAGATTTCTTATTTCTCTGAGGTGTTTGGTAAAAGGTGAGGATGCCACCATAGCCTCCAAGGTCCGACAGGGAGAAAATCTTGCTAATGTCTCCATCCAAATGTGGACCATTAAATTCCCCATCCTCACTTTCACATGTGGGACCACTTCTAGAATGCTCCTCCTCATCTCTTCTGGAGTCTGGATATTTCCTACTTTCAAAATGTATTTTTATTCTTTTTAGCTCAGTTCTCCTTTGGCATCCTGTAATTCCGGTCATATGTATAGGCATGTGTACATGTATACATATGCTTATGTGAGTAAGCATGCATTTTAAGCAAATCTTAGGGAAGTAATGAGGAGCTTGTGAAGAAGTAGTACTTGAGCAATGCAGAGTGGACCAGCGCCTGACTTACGACAACCAGCTTTGTTAGGAAGGTACAACCTAAACTTTGGTTCAGGCCCATTCCCTGTGGGCATCAAGAACTGGATAGGAAGGAATCAGCTGCTGCTTACAAGGGCTGAAACTTGAAGACCCCATGTACATTGGCCTTGTACTTATTGAGAGCCTTGTGACTTATTTCTCTCTCTCTCTCTCTCTCTCTCTCTTTCAGGGACTGTTTTTCATTATCCCCTTTGGGCTTTATAGCTGCTTTAAAATACAATTATAATTTTCAAAGTACCTTAACACTGCAGTGTGAAAGAGAGGAGGGAGAGTACCATGGGCCCTGTAGGATGGGCCCAAGATGTAGTTGGTATTGAATTAGCAGTGATGGATGAATGGGAAAGAGGATAACTTTGGTTATTTTGGGTCAGGGGTTGTTTAGCTTCATCTCTTTGTTTGCTTATTTGTTGACTCTACTGCCCTGGTTGGCTACCAGGCAAAGTCAAGAATATCCAGACAAAACAAGATGTACTTAGTTACCTGTGAGAGGCTAGAAGTCCCCCCTTGTACACTACACTTTAGTTCCTCCGTCCCTTTCTTTTCTTTTCCTTTCTTTCTTTTCTTTCTTTCTTTCTCTCTCCCTCTCTTTTTTCTTTTTTCTCTTTCTTTCATTTTTTCTTTCTTTCCTTATTCCCTTCCCTTGTTTCTCCCTTTCTTATCTCCTTCCTCCTCCCTTCCTTTCTTCCTTCTCTTCTTCCTTCACTTATTCTCCCTTTGCTCCCTCCCTCCTTCCTTATTCACTTCCTTTGTTTCTTCCCTCCCTCCCTCCCTCCCTCCCTCCCTCCCTTCCTCCCTCCCTCCCTCTCTTCCTTCCTTCCTTCCTTCCTTCCTTCCTTCCTTCCTTCCTTCCTTCCTTCCTTCCTTCCTTGTCACTAATTTAATGTGAAAATGAATCCTTGGTATTGCATCTAAATTAACTAATGTCTTAGATGGGCAGAGGACAGCAGATGGCATATAAATAACATAGTCATTCATATCCTCCTGATATATCTGAATGAAACAGAACTACAGTGAAGGGGAAAGGAAGTTTTAGACTGGAGAAAAACAGCTATTATCTGAAAATAATGACTCAAGAAAAACAGAAAAGAGCCCCAAAGTAAGAGATTTTTGAGACTTGTGTTGGAGACAGGAGGATGGTGCTGGGGGGTATCTAGCAAGAAAGAATATTGTCATGGAAAATCACATTTCACTCTTCCTCCCAGCCCTTTGGTTCAATGAGATTATGTCAATATCAAAACTGGATGAGAATGAGAAATAAATGGCAGTTGAAGTTTTTATGATCATCTCTGTCTCTGACAGTTGGTATTACCATTGGATGATATGGTCCAGATGTCTTTCAGTAGTGTCTAGGATTAGGAGACTGTCCCGGGCACAGAAAAAGAACATGAAGCATAGGGAGATGGTAAAGAGTGCTTTATTAGAAAAGCAAAAGTACACCATGAGGCAGGCAGTTAAGTAAAAGCCAACTCCCTGAACAAGGACAATGCGCCTCAAGGGGTGTGGTGGGTAGTTACTTTAGGGTCAGAACACATATGGAGGATGTCTGGGCTTGGGGTTTATCCTATAGATTGGGGATACTGGATGGCTTGAAACTAGGGTCTCTTCCCTAAATGTTTTGGCCATTCAATGGGGGATGCTGGGAAGGCCTATACCTAGGCATTTGATTTGCCCTCTTGGTCTTTCTGGATTTAAATTATATGGGGAATGGGCTTCTTAAAGATATATGACCATTATCTTAATTGATGTGTGGGCCACCTGAGGTTTTAGGCTGGTATTCTGGGGATTTTCCCATTTCTGGTCTTGCTTACCTGTTATACTTATGATAATATTACAAGTCAACTGAAAGTGGAACATGTTATCTTACTTGGCCCTTCTGAGGTAAAAACTGCAAACTCTTAATCACCTCACTCTTGTAAAGGATGGTATTGTAGAACTTGAAGGAATGGCTTAACATTTTACACTATGGTCATCTCGAAAGCATTGACTAACATATGACACTTCATTCAATTGCTTTCTGAGCTCCTGACTTAACTAATTCAACAACATTTTCAAGTATTTGCTAAAGCAAATACTCAGTCTGAACTCTGTCTCGAACTATATCTTCACCACAGAGGTCCGTTTTAATTCCCTGTCTTCAGTCCTGGTGCATAAAGGAAAGTTCACTTCACTAAATATTTTTTTTTTCTAGTGAAGTGATCTGGCAATAGTCTCCCATTAGCTCTAGAAATAGGGTGTATATGGAAAGCTCTGCTTCTATTTGACAGGGCTTTTAGGTCTCAGCCAAAGAGGACAGTTTATCATGGCTGCCCAGAAAGGCTTCCCTTCCAATGGAAACTTGTCAGGGCTCAGCTGTTGGCAAGATGGATTAGCAAGTGCTTCTAGCCGATGGAGCAGCTTTTGGTGACTTAATGAAGGTAGTTTGAAATCTTAGCTGTTTTTCGTGTGTGTGTGTGTGTGTGTGTGTGTGTGTGTGTGTGTGTGTGTGTGTGTGTGTGAGTGTGTGTGTGTGTGTGTGTAAGATAAGTGATGGCGGGTTTTTCTAATCTAAGAAAGGCCAAGTATTAAGTACCCTCAGACTATTGTAAGGTATTTGGGAGTGCTCTTCTATGGACTTTGATTTTAGTCTGACATCTGCAAACCTTTGGGTTTTATCTTGACAAGGAAGTTGTCCTCACTAAAGACAGACCACATAGTTGGCATAAAAACAGCTGTTGGGCTATTCTTGGGCTGTTGACGACAGGGCATATGACCCAGTCAGAATGGCTGATCTCTCCTGGTTTCTTGTATAAATAAAAGGTTAAGCAGAAATTCTTTCACAGTCTGGATTTCAGAAGGAAATAAGGGAGTGACTGCCAGGTTATCTTAAAAGGAACATTTCTTTTACCTTGGGCATTTCTCTGTGGCCCTCATTAAAGTTAATGAATGAGCTAGTGTAAGGCTAGAGTCAGGCAATCAAGCTCACCTGAGATCCCCTGTAGTGACAATTTTATTATTTTTTTAAATGAGAAATAACCTTTAGTTCCTGTTGAACTATGGTTAGGTAGTCCCTTAATTATAGGTTTTATCTTCCCCAAACATTCAAGTCACACATTAGCCAGATAACTCAGATGCCTTTAAGTGCTGGGACTCAGGTCACATTAGCACAGAGGCAAAAGTGTAGGTAAATAAGAGGAAGTGGTTCACAAATGATTTTTCACCTTAGGTGTTTATGAAAAGCTCTGAGAAGCCTTTGCAAATAGTAAAAGCATTAAAAAAAATAGCTCTTATTCTGAGTCTCAAAACACACACACAGAGAAAGAGAAAGAGTGAGAGAAAGAGAGAGGGGGGAGAGGTGGGGGAGGGAGAGAGAAAGAGACAGAAACACCCTCTAAGAGCTGCTGTAATATGAGAGCTTGTGGGCAGGACTGAGAATGGAGAGGCCTCAGCCAGTGGGATGGGGAGGGAATGGGGGCTCAACCCAGGTAAAGTTGCCTCTGACAAATATTTCAGGCTCACTTCCCACCTATTCACCTTCTTTGGCTCTTAGGAGAACATGGAACAAAATCTTTATTCCAAACAAAATAAGCCTGCAAAGCACAGTAAAGCACAGTTAAAGCACTGTAAAGCACAGTTAGGTGCAACATTAGTACCTTGGGACCTTAGGACATTTATATCTTCTGTGAAGGTATTATTTAAAAAGCATATTCTGCACTGAATTTTGACACATCTCCAACTAAACAAATGGTGGTATCCTAAGGTCCAGGCAGATAAAGAAAATATTCCATCCCCTATCTAAGCAACTACCATTTCCCAGTGTTTTGGAATTGCCTTATGGCCAATTTAAAAGCTATAAGAGAAAGTAAATTTTGTTTTCTAGTCCCCTAAAACCAAGTGGAGTGGCATTTCTACCTTAAAACTAGTACTTAAACAATACTGTGACCATTAACAAGCAATTCTTGATTATTTGTTTAATCTCCCTGAACATCTATTTACTGATTTCCAGACTGGAATGGTAGTTAAGACCTGCCACCTACAGCTTCTCTGAGGATTAAAGGTAGAGTATAACACATAATATGATTTTTTCCAAGTCTTTCTATTTCCTAACAAAGGAGGTGGTGTCATTCTTTCTGATGGAAGCATAAAATTCCATTATATATATATATATATGTATACACACACACACACACACACACACACACACACACACACACACACACACACACACACACACCACATTTTCTTGATCCATTCATCTACTGAGGGGCATCTGGGTTGGTTCCCTATCTTAGCTATGGTAAATAATGCTGCAATAAACATAGTTGTGCTGGTAGCTTTAGTGTGGTCTTGTTTGTGATCATTAGGGTAAATGCCCAAAAGTGGGATTACTGGGTCATAGGGGAGTTCTATGTGGAGTCTTTTGAGGACCCTCCATACTACTTTCCAAAGTGGCTGAACAAGTTTATACTCCTACCAACAATGCAGTAGGGTTCCCTTTTGGCCACATCCCCTCCAGCATCTGTTGTTAGTAGAGTTCTTGATTATAGCCTTCTAACTGGGGTGAGGTGGAATCTCAATGCTATTTTGATTTGCATTTCTTTTATGACTAGAGAAGTTGAGCATTTCATGTGTCTATTGGCCATTCTTATTTCCTCTTCAGAGAAGTTTCTCTTTAAGTTTTTAGCCCACTTTTCTTTGTTTTTGTTTTTTGTTTTGTTTTGTTTTCAGGCAGGAAAAGAAGTTTATTTACTGAACTGCTGTCCCTGCCATGCATGGTGGAGAGGCATGGCTGAAAAGGAAAGGGCTACCCACCTCTGGGCCAGGATTTATCTAGTCCAGGGACAGGAGGAGGTGTGACCAGGTGGGGGAAAGGTGTGGCCACACTGGAGCAGGATGTGACCTCAGGGTCTGGGACCCTCCTAAGGTCAGATGGGATCCATGTGACCAGAGGTGGCCCAGGATGTGACCTAGCAGAAGGGGAAGGTGACTGCTTCCAGGTCTGCCAGTTACCTAGGTAACAGATACTGGGCAGAAACTTAGCCAATTTAGCACTTGCCCGGTACAGACCTTACTTTCCAGCCTTTTGATAATTATGAAAAAGGGTGAAGATTCTCTCTGGCTACTTCCTGCTGGCAAGACATGTCAACAGAAGGGGTAAAAGGCTGAAATGTGGTCCCCTCCAGGAGAAGGCAGCAGGCAGTAGCTGTCTCTTGGTGGTTGTCCTTGAATGAAGTCTGGAAGAAGTAAGTCTCTTGGATAAAGTCTGGAGGAAGTCTCATGAGGCAGAGAGGGGCTGAGCAAAAAAAAGAAAAAAGAAAAAAAATACTGGAGAGCAAACAAATAGCAAGAGGAATGGTTTGGGGCAGAAAATTATTTCCTGCATTCCAGGCTGTCCTGGAGTTGGTGGAAATGTCCCTAGCTACTTCTGACATCTGGTGACTAGGGAGAATATCAGGTAACAAAGGAAAGGATGTAAATTCCTGTCCAGTTAAAAGATAGACAGGTATGGACAATTAGATGGGCATTGTTGACCTCCTAGCTCTGGCCAATTTTGAAAGGGCAGGCACAATGTGGCTGATGTTATATCATCTCCTCTTACTCCTCTCCATGGTCCCTTGTTCCCCAGACTGGCTGAGTCTAGGTGCTCATTGCTGGGATGGCTTGTCTCAGTTGGTATTCATGGAGGTTTGAACGCAAGGCCTGGGCACTGTCCCTGAGTACTTCTGCTCAAGGCTAGCGGTCTACCACTTTGAGTTATAGTACCACTTCCAGTGTTTGCTGGTTAATTAAGAGATAAGAGTCATGAGCCATGCTTCCAGCCTGGCTCTTTGCAGGTTAGTTGGGAGATGGAACCCTAGGGTTTTTGTGTCCCGGGCTGGCTTTGAACTACAATCTTGCCACAAAAATGCTGTATTATTTCCAATTAAAGGACAAAGAAATAGAATCAATAGAACTTACCTGGTCCTTATCAAGAATTGACTGACAAATATTCTGCAATGACAAAACTTGTTAGATGTGATGAGAATTTTAGCACAGATATAGTATTGATTTCTTTCTGGTAACTCTAACAGTGCTTAAGTTAACCAAAGTTACAGCAAGAGCCTTAGCTTTTGCAAATCTAAAGCAATCTTTCACCAGAAAATCAGATGCGTGTGATGGAGCCAAGCGAGACTCCAGTCTACTTTTACCATGGTGGTGGTAGTCAGAATGGTCTAGGCAGGAGTGAGGCCTGTCTTCCAGGTTGGAAGAGATGGACTGGATCTGGACTGCATGTAGACTGGTTGGGACTGAACTATGAATCCAGACTGAACGAACTTCAGGAATCTCAATTTTAAGCCAAATAACTTGATTACAATGCCAGATAACAAGTTTACATGGACACAGACATACACACATAAGCATGCACACACGCACACACACACTCTCATGTACACACACACATACACACACTGTGCACATTGTTTTACAGCACCCCAAAATGAATTACGGTCATAGACTCTTAGAATTCCAGCAGTCAGATGACATTATTTTGCCCTGTATCTAGAACCATATGGTCAGAAGTAGAATATATTACACCAAACAAAAAAGGCATAACTCAAAACCTAACATTTTTGACCACAATGTTTAGACATCTTTGGTAACAAAGCACATCGGATGGTTGGGTCTCAGTGCCCAGGGCCTGTGAAAAGGGCAGCAATAAATGGGTGGAGAAGCAGTAAGCTTGGTGGAAGGTTAAAGGTCAGATGAGACCAAACCCTTAACCCACCATGTGGCCAAGATGGCAAATTTCTGAAAAAGTGCAGAGAAAACCTGAACAAATGGAAACTCTGACAATTTTCAAATCCAGAGTGGCTAGCCTTTGAGAGGGAACCTAGAGGGGGGCGGGGGTCCCTGGGACCCAGCCTGTGTCGCACTCTTCAGTACACAAGCCAAAATGTTGTAGAAAAGAGAAAGGGAGAGATAGGGAAAGTTGGACATGATTGGCAGAGAGCAAAGAGAGCCTGAAAGTAAACAGACTTCTGACTATTACCATTGCAGTGGCAAAAACCTGTCTACATCTGAGAAGGGCATAAAAATTAGGCACTCTGGCTTTCTAGGGAGTGCAGGGGGCATTTCGAAGGGGTTTCGCAGCTTGGATGTGACTTGCAGCACTCCATTAGATGTGTACCAAAGTCAGTCTTGTGAGTGAAGGAGAGCTGACCAGGCAGAAGCAGTGTCCCGACTTCCCCCAGAGCCCTCTAGAGAGAAATGGCCAAACCCCCAAAACCAGCTCCAGATGTGACCGGCCTTTCTGCTACAGGCCGTAGGAGCTCTCTGGCATGGCACTACTTCTGGTCAGAGACTGAGCAACAGAGAAGTGTAGAGAGTAGTTTTATTCACCAGAGTAGGGAAGTGGTGTGGGCGTGGATATGAAGGCCAGCAAAAGTCTCGCATGGTGTCTCCAGGCAGTTCGGTTCGCGGAAAAGAGGAGGTTAGGAAATTCTAACATTTCCAACTCAAAAACCCCATCCGAGTTACAGCACCATATGTAAGGTATATTAAATAGGTAGGGTTCATTAGGTAGCCAATGAAGAGAATACCAGGCACTATTCAGGCAGGAAAAGAAGTTTATTTACCGAACCCCCCGCCATGAATGGTAGAGAGGTATGGCTGAAAAGGAAAGTTTTTTTTTGCTTTTTGTTTTTGTTTTTAAGTAAGCCAGACCCAAAGAAATATAGGTCCTATGGTTTGCCTCATTTGCAACAATTACTATATGTCTAGGATAATTTTATCAGATGAGCAGAAAAGCTCAAAAGCTATAGACATATGACCATATAAGATAATGCTAAGTGAAATGAACCCCAAGATATGGACACAAGAGATCTTCCTTTGTTGTTGTTGTTTTTAATGTACTATGTGATTTTTTTTGGTTTCTTTTGTATGTTTGTCCCCCTATGGTAGATTCCCTGTTGACACTGTACTTGATTTTTGTACCCTGCATCTTGCATATACATTTGTCTAATTTGGGGAAGGGAAGGGAAATAACCAAATGCTGAAACAAGGACACAGGATGACCCATTGCAACAATGATACCCACAAGACAGTATATTGGAAATGAACTTTACAACTATGGGGGGAAGGAGTGAGGGTGGTGGGGGAGGGAAGGGATGGGAGAACAACAAAGGAGGAGGTAACAATACTCAATAGAAATGTACTCATTACCTTACTCAGGTAACTGTAACCCTTCTGTACAGTACCCATCTTTACAATAAAATTTAAAAAAATGAACAGTTTTGACTATTGTTAGCATCTCATTACTTTTGTATTAATTGCCGTAATTGTTATTATACAACTTGTCTGATGATCTTTTTTTTTTTTAGTCTAGACTCTAAATTCTAAGCCTTTCTTGGAAAATCAAATGTATTTTTAAATATATAATGATTTTTTAAAAAATCACTATTCCAGAGGTTTTGAAGACCAAGTTACAAACTCTGAAAATGTTTCAAAAATGCATAGAACAGAGAAGATGCTGTTGAATATACTCCAGGCTCTAAAATTACTATTTCTAACAAAAAAAGAAGGCTGTATACTATGTTATAACACAACAAGAAAGTAAGATAGCTCTCTAGACACATTTTATAGTTTTATACAATTCCCTAGTTATACCACTCTGTCAATTATGTATGGAAGATCCATATAAATGTATGCATATATATTTTATGAATGATGTATGCTAGATTCTCCATGGGATGCCAAGTTATTTAAGGCTTCTGAATGCTTTTTATTAAAATTCACTCCTGGTCAGGACTCAGGATAAATCTTATAAAGAGATGTTTCTACTGTCTGCTTTATGAGAGGAGGCAGGTTCCTTTCTTAAACTGTTTTCTATATCCTCTGGGCTTAGAAATAGGAAGGTTAGGTTAGTGTAGAACACCTTAGTATTTTCTGAGAGTCAGCCTTTGGAAAGCACATCCATCCACTGCTTTTATGGGAATAGGCCATCAAAATCCTGCCCAAGGTAAGGGTTAAATTCTTCAGCTCGAGAAGGTAAACTTTCCTACAAATTATCTCCTTGAAATGTGAAGGAAAGTTGTCTCCAAAAACTCCTATCTGGAATCTTTGTCTCCAGAGACATTCATGCTTCATAGCATAGTCTCTGATGACATAACCTGTCTCTCTGGAGAATAAAACTTGCCGATTTGTTGTGTCTGAGTGTTTCCCACACATCTGGGATGTGAATTGACCATTCTCTGCACAAAACCTTGGATAAAGGCCTTAAATCCAATCTCAACCTCTCTTGACAATTACCTAACCAAGTGCCTTTACAAATATCATTTTCTCTGATGAGGGGCTGATGAATTAAAGGGAATTATTAATGAGTTTAACTTTTAAAGAGAACATTAGAAACATCTATGTCTGGAATGCCTGAGGGCAGTGATACCATCTATGGGCAGGTTCCTTTACTCTGCCAATTGAAGAACAAAATGGCAGTGGTTTAAAGTAAACTGAATTGATTTATTTGGAAGTGCAGGAAAATAAAGAAGACTCAGCAGACTCTCCAGTCAAATCCTTGGCTCCTTTCTCTGATCCCCCTAAACATTTAGTCCCAAGTCTCCTCCTTCTCAGTGGAATGTATCTTTGGTTTGATTTGTTAAGCTATGGTTCTGAGCTGCCAAGGGCCTTTCTGATTGTATTTCCTTTTCCCCAGGAACTTTCCCTCTCTCATCTTGGAACACCCAAGGGAAGAAATGAGAGAGCTTGCTTTGACTTTTATGTCTGGTCTAAGCATATGTGCCAGGCCTTAGAACCTGATGCCCAGGGTTAGCCTGTAACAAGAAAGGTGATAAGAGGATTTGTGCCATTCCATTGTTTCTCTGTCATGTTGGCCTTTGCCTTAGCTACCCTTTACTATCCTAACCTAACCAGGGTCAGACACCTGTCCCTCTACAATTTAAAGTATATTTTTATTGCTGATTCTGTATCATTTTTTTCATGTGGAGACAATTTATTTGTTAAAACAATAGTTTAGCCTTCTGTTCAGAAGAAGCAAATAGATTATATTTATTAAAATAAAAATGCTTGCATAGACATATTCATCAGTAAGCATTCAGTGACTATTTAGTATAAAAAGTAGTGTGAAACGGTGCATATATGAACTGGTAACTTTAGTCTGTTACCACATAATAACACGTAGAACTTCAGTTTTGTTGGAAGCAACCTGAATTTATCTAGGCACTATTCTGGATGAAGGGATGATAACAATAATGGAAACATTAGTGAGCCTACCTGATGATTTGGAGGACATATATTTTCTTTAATAATTTTAGGATAAAATGAAACATTTGAGTCAGAATTGTACATATTTATGAGGTAGCATATAATTTAGTACATATACACATACATAGTAATGGGGTGGGGGTAAGTGATAAAGCCCTAGTCTCAAACATTTATCATTTATCTGATTTGGAAACATTTAAGGTTCATTGTACTATTCTGAAATATGCAGTTGTTAGTCACACTGTGTGTAACCTTGCTATAGAACAGTAGGAATTATTCTTTCTGTGCAACTGTACCCCTCTCCCCATTAATCATCTTTTAACACCCACTTCCCTCCATCCTTCCCAGACTATAGTGACCATTACTCTGTACTTCCATGAGATCATAAGCTGGGAACATGTGGAATGTATCTTTCTGTGCATGACTTATTCCACTGAACATAATGTTCTTCAGTTCTATTCTTTTTGGCAGTAATAATGGAATTTCATTTTTTATGACTAATACTCCATTTTGAGTATATACTACATGTTCTTTGCTCCTGGATTTATCAAAAACCATCTAGGTGGATTCCACAACTTAGCTATTGTGAATAGGATGGGAATAAACACAGAACACAAGGATGATTTTTTTCAATGTCCTGATTTTTTTCTTACATTGAAATAAACTAATTTCTTACTCTGTGTATAGTTGGCTTGGCCAATTGCTGCTCTTGATGCTTACAGAGAAAAGGAAATGGCTTCAGATATCATATGTGGTCTTGGTCTTTAAACTCAATGGGATGCAAGGGCAAATGGAGATTGAATGAAAACCTTCCTTCACCCATTTCCCAGGTGCTCGGTCACCCACCACAGAGGGAGTGACACCATAACAACTTTGTTGGTATTTTCAAAATCCTAACTATACTCAACCACAAATACCCCATTCTTGAGATCGAGTCCAACTAAATATCAACGAATAAAAGCTTCATTGGTCTTCCCCTCTCCCCTTTGCCTCACCCCTGTCATAGATGTATTCGTTTCCTGGTATTGATTTTGTTGGGCTTTGACAGAGTCTTTCTAAAAGATTATACTATTAGAGCTCTCCATAAAGTCTATTATAGTTCAGTTAGTTCATGTGTAACCATTTACATACCACTCAGTGTTTTTACTTACAGATTTTTAGGCTCATTCTATCTACCACAAATTAGGGAAACCATGCAACCTTTATTTCCCTGGGTCTGGCTTACTTCACTTAATATATTTTTTCCAAGACTTTCTATTTCTTCATAAATGGTATAATTTCATTCTTTCTAATAGATGAGTTAAATTCCATTGTATAATTATTACACATTTTTGATCCCTTCATCCATTGTTGAAGGGGTAACACTGATCAAGATGGATTATATTCATAAACGGCTCTGTTATATGGCACCTCCAATGTACAACTAGTTAAAGTAAATTACTGAAACCTTAATTTTCATCAGAGTTCCTTGAACTCACAGAACTTAGGCATTTATTTTGTGCACTTTACAAAGAAGAAAAACTGAGGCTTACACAAAGCTTTCATGAACTTATCTTCAAAAAGCAGGACTGTGGTAAGGAAGCAGCTACCTTCTTCTAGACTTCAATATATTACGCTATTATCTGTGGACTTCATTCTTCAAAATCTATTCTGATAGACTCTGAACACTAAATTCTTTTATATGATCCAACTTTTAACCAGGCATCTGTAGCTCACACCTGTAATCCTAGCTACACAGGAGGCTGAGATCTGCCGATCATGATTCAAAGCTAGTCCAAGTAGAAAAGTCAGTGAGACTCTTATCTCCAATTAACTACCCAAAAAGCTGTAAGTGGTGTGATGGCTCAAATGGTAGAGCACTGGCTTTGGGGGAAAAATACTCAGATACTGCACCCACGTCCTGAGTTCAAGCCCCAGGACTGGAGCGTGCATGTTTGTGTGTGTGCACACACACACACACACACACACAACCAAGATCTAACTTTTTGGAGGAAGATGAAGCATAAGGACAAAGATCAAGTGAAAATTTTTGAATTGACAATGAACTAAAGTTGGGACTCAATTTTCCTATTTGTACCATCTTCATCAATGCTTCAGGTCTAATATAGTGAACATAAGTGTTTGGAATATTTGGATCAAAATGAATATAAGTATGGCCAATCATAAATATTTGTATATATGCATCTGTCCATCAAAAAATAAGTACTGAGTCCTTATTAGCTATCAAGCCCTTCAATTGACCCTGAATATATCCTACAATCAGGATTCCTGTAATGTTGGATGTGAAGGATACATGAAAAGAATTGAGACCATTTTTAGCACTTGTACTGATATCCATATGATTATAACTTTTAGTGAGAGTTGTGTTGATTATGGCAGTCACTTTCTTTGGAAATGTACAACTATCTGAGGTTACATTCTGGTGAAATGGCTTTAGATCACTTTTCCTGACATAAAATCTCTATGAATGTCCCGTATACAACTTTATTCATGTTAAAAGTACATATAACAAGTACTCAGAATTGATTTAATGTTCTTGACTGCAAAATAAATAAAACAATGATATCTTTAAGTAAAGAATTTAGGTGTTATAATGTATCTTTCTAAAAACCAGGTAAATTGCATTTTGTCCTACATTTCAATTAGAAGTGAGTACATTTGATTGTTTAACCAAAATAAAATTTAATGCCTTTGACATACTTTTTCTGCAGATGGTTCAAATTACCACCCAAACTTTATATTATCATTGGTTATATAGTAATGCAACTGGGATTGACCAGTTGACTTTGCTCTTATAATTAATCCAAATTAATGTGATGTAGCCTTTAAAGATATGAGAGGATTTTAGTAATTTTCTTATTTGTTTCACTACCATTTCTGGAGATTAGATGTTATGGGAAAAATCTTAAAAACATAAAATTATTTAATAATCTTTTCACAAGAAGCCTATAATATCCTTAATACAATCTATACTATGTACCAGAAAACATTTTAATTCTTACAAATTGCATTTATTTAAAAAATTCAGTTCCATAATGTATATACCTAAATATATTAAGTAATTGTTCATGTGCATGTTTGAAAGTTATAAGAAATGAAAGAAAAAGAATTGGGAAATTGTAAAGTTCTTTTTTTGATTTTTTTTAAAACCAGATTTAAAAAAAAAACCCTTCTGTCTATGATGTTTTAGAGATATTACTGCTTGAAAGCAAGAATCTGAAATGAAAGTACATTATGGAGCTTTTAAGGCTCTAATCCTGTGTTCCCACTAAAAATATCTTTTGGGTGGGCATGACATTAACCATACTATCTTACCAATACAGTAGAATATTTAATGATCTGGTTCCATTGTATTCTAGAAGATAGACTTTGTGTTCTCTCCCTCTCCCCCACTCCCTTTCCTCCACCCAGCCCTTTCTGGTGCTTTGGCACAAACTGCTTCTTTCCTAGAGTTCCGTAATTGAAGACAATTTTTTGGAAGATGGTTTCAATTATCTAAAGCCAGTGGAATGTTTAACTGCCCCTTGCTATTGGTGAACTTGTTTACATTGGGATTTCAAATGAATTCAGATTACATGCAACCAGATGTTATCTGCTATGGTTAACTTTTTTTTAAATGAAAATTGTATGAAGAGGGGCTTTTGCTGCCCTATTTAGGTCAACTGGCCTCAAATTTCATGGCCCTGTGCCCCTGGGGGTAAACTTTTGGAGTAACTTCAGATCATAACCAGTGACATGCAAGTATGAGAATGCTGTATATTTGGTGTGCAATACATAAGATCTTTGTATTTTCCTTGTGTCTTTTTTATATCTCACAAAATACTTTGTCATTTATTTAGTGGGAGATAATGAAATTATAAACTAAAATTTCCATTCACATTCCTGTTGTACCAAAACATCACAGATTTATTGTCATGTTTCCCAGATAATAGCAAATTCATGCTGTGATATGTAACAAAAAGATGTCTAAAGCAGAGTCAAACAACAAAATGCTTCAGTCTATAGACAATTGAAAACTTACTTTCCTAACAGTTGAAGTAAAAGCTTAGTAAGTTACATTATAAAGGAAGAAATTTAAAATCTGAAAGAAAAAAATAAACAAATACACAAATCTTAGCAATGATATATTAAGACATAATTTTTAGTGGAAGAATTATTTGCCTTATCTAATTATCCAACATACACTTAAGATTTTTTAAGGTAAGTTGTCTTTCACTGTAATTAAAATTTGATTTACTCTTCAAAGTTTAATTGCATGTAATTTTTCAGAAAAACAGAATTTTATATGTGAACGTTTAAGAAGACAAGAGGAGCCAGGTGCCAGTGGCTCATGTCTGTAATCCTAAGTGATCAGATCCTGAGATCTAAGGATCTTGGTTCAACCCCAGGCCAGGTAGGACAGTTTATGAAACTCTTACCTCCAATTAACTACCAAAAAGCTGGAAGTGAAGCTGTGGCTCAAGTAGTACAATATTAACGTTGACGAAAAATGCTCAGGGACAATGCCCAGGCTCTGAGTTCAAGCCCCAGGATTCGCACAAAAAAAAAGAAAAGAAAGAAAAAGAAATGTGGTTGCCTCACCCATAGGTAGTAGAAGACAATCCAGGAGTTATTTTATGAGTTAAGAGAATACACATAAATGAAACTGTGCATGAATATATGCATGCATATATATAAATATATACAAATACATTCTAATATACATATATATCTTTTAATGGATACAATAGTGTTTTTTGTCTTATTCCTTTGCTCTATAGCACTTAGCATACTACCTGAACATAGTTGTCATTCAACTCAATGAATAAAAAAAGAAATGAAGGCTTGCTAAGAACATTTGTAGGCAAAAGAGATGCCTAAAGACCCCATGATTACATTCATGAAATGTAATCACTAAAAATTATAGTCATGGAGGAAAAGGATCTTGGAGGGAAATATTTTTTAATCTCTCTTCCTGCCACCTCTTCTGCCAGAGCCTTCCATTATATCCATCTACCAGAAAGACAGTAAGTCAGCCATTGATAGTCTATTCTTATCACTTCTGTATGCAAAAAGAAGAGAGAAGTGTGGAATGGATATGGAGTGAACAAGGAAAGATATCAATGCTCTGGTAACTTCCATTGCTGTTCTCATAATTATGTTATATTATTTATTTATTACCTTTAAGAGGCAGTACAATTCAACAAATGTGTTTATAATTAGGACACATCTTGTTCAGTGTTATTCGTTCTATCCATTCCCTCCAATATCTCCAACGTAGACCCTCAAGTGACATACATTTTCACATATGAACATTGACTATAATGACTGGGTTTACCCACCTTTCCTCTCTGCATCTATATGTCTTTAAAACTTCCCTTCAGAGAGCTTTCTCCAAAGTTACAACTTGAAGAGCAAGGAGGAAGTTGAGAATTGTTCTTTGAATGTTATTTGGTCTTTCTAGGCGGAAGAACAATGTATTCATTGATGATAGAAATCTAGATACATGCATGATGTCATGAAGTGCCAGTTGCACTAATGAGATGGGAAGCTCCAAAGACCTCTTGGCTATTTTGTTAAAGAAAACCACTACCTTCAAACACAAAAACAAATTGTTGAAAAAGCTTCTGTCAAAAATAAGCCCTTCAGTATTTTATGACAGGTGTTTATGGACAGAACAGAAGAGACTGGAATTTCCTATGACTGTGGTTGGCTCTAAAGAACACAATTTTTTAACACGTCTTTCATCATGGTAATGATATGGTAATGATTAATTTTACCTGCAGAAAGCCCAAGGCATCTGTTTAGTTCATGGGAACTTCCAAGTATCTTGTGTACAGACTTGTTCCAGTGGGAGTTTGTGAATGCAGAAACTGTAAACTGGAGCTTATCTCCCACAAGCCAGGAATGGTATGTTCTGCTTAGCCAAGTATTCTTGCTGTTGGAGAACTATTGCACCTATCATACATTTTCATTTAAAGGAGTTAACGAACTCAGATTCTCACAAAAGTTAAAAATCACACAGCCTACAGCTTGCTTTGATGTGAGAGTGGAAGTTCATCTACTTTCTTCCCTGCATTGATATCCCTTGAAAGATACAAATCTTTCGGTGTTTTCCAGGAGTTGGCCAGCATTTAAGACTGGACCCTACTGGGCAACCTACTGTTGCTCTCAAATGAGACAGTCTAGGATTTTCGCTTGGCCAAGGTAAAGATACCTTATCAAGCTTTCATTCCTTCAGGACTACTCCCAGACTGGCTGGCTCCTCCTAGAACCAGTTTGAGCTTTAGTGTTTGGGTTGATGATTCTATAAGGTTGACCTTTTTTGAATAATAATTGATTAAAAGATCTTGACTTTTCTCTCTTATGACTTGCATAGAAGAAATAATTTGGAATCATACTCACATGCAGAGACCTTATATCTCTTTGCTAAGTGATTCATGTTAATAAACACTAGTTGCATTATCGAATGCTTATTATATTATGGTAATTATATATACTTATTATATTGTAGGAATATAATAGATATTTCACAATGTGAACTCCAGTCCTCATTAAAAACATATATATATGCTTTTATATATACATATGTATAATATGCTAGATACATGCAATGAAGTATTATTCAGCCTTAAAAAGAAATATTTGCATTTGCAACAATATAGATGAGCCTGGAGGACATTATCCTAAGTGAAATAAACAAAACACAGAAAAAAAATGCTATGCCACTTATATGTGGATTCTGAAAGATGAATGATTTCTTTGAGAGTGACTGCTATTTTCTTTTAGGGCTTGAAATACATCATTCTACTGTTTCCTTTCTAAATGTGCTGTTATACAGATGAATTTGTATTTATTAGTGAGTTGGTTCTTCTCTCTCACAGCTTTGAAAATTCTTTTTCTCTTCTGTACTCTTGACATTTTAACCACAATATGGTGTGAGGAGGTTCTATTTTAGCCATTCATGGTGTGTGTATGTGAGTGTGTGTGTGTGTGTGGGGGGGGGGGATTATATACCAGGGCCTCTTGAATGCTAGGTAAGCACTCTGTCCCTTAAGCCATTTCTCAATCACAGAGACCTGCACAGTATCCCTCCCTCTTTAACAGGCTCTGCAAACAACCAGCCTTAAAGGGAAAGCAAACTTACCTTGTTCCTGACTCCCACCTGAATCCTACAGCATACATTTTTCAATGAATGTGCTTCAGTGGTATTTTGAGCCCTCAAGGGAGACACTGGCTGATACACAATGGCAATACTTGCTGCAATTCTTGAGGAAAAGAAATTCAGGAACTTATTTCAGTAAGCAGCAAACTTGGCCACGGCAGTCTCAGGCTTGTTCCTTCATATAGCTCCACAGTTTTACATTGAGAAATAGTGTACCTCTTGAGTGCCAGCATGCTCTGCAGCTGAGGTCAGTCTGCATCTCTGTTCTACACTTTACCTACTGAATCTCTCTCCCTCCTTTCCTTTCCCCTCTCCTATGTCACTGCCACAACTGCCAGGCCTCTGTGAGTTCAACCCAGATGTCCTGGTTCTCAACCTCTCTTCCAATAACTAAAGTTTCTGGATTGCTCCCTGTCTTTGTCTGTCTAATCTTAGACTTCATTGTATACCTCAGTTATCCATTTCACTAGGATCTGGAGACTTCAACACCAAGTTGGAAAATATTTGTTTAAGGTTCTATAGCCAAGATTTGTGTTTTGAGAAACATAAACTTTAGTAGAAAGTGGGTATCAATAGTTTAAGTGCTAAAGATTGTTTGCTGAAAAGGAAGACACTTCTTTGTGGTAGGAAAAATTAATATCAATTATAAGCATTGAGCTTAGTGAAACTTAATAAAATACACTTAAAATGCATAGGATGACATGAATGAAGGCAGTTTATTTATTTATTCATTTAGTGGGGTCTGAGCTGGGCGCTGTCCTTCAGCTCTTTACCTCAAAGCTAGTGCTCTACCACTTGAGCCACAGCGCCACTTCTGGCTTTTTCTGCTTATGTGGTGCTGAGGAATCGAACCCAGGGTCTCATGCATGTAAGGCAAGCACTCTACCACTGAGCCAGCTTCCCAGCCCTTGTTTATTATTTTTGGGTGTTGGATTCAAACCTGTGGCTTTAAACATGCCAAATATCACTGAGCTACACCTTTCCAGTCTCTGCTCATTTATTGTTTTCAATTTTCACTTATATTTTAACACATTTGTTCGTGTGTGTGTGTGTGTGTGTGTGTGTGTGTGTGTGTGTTGGTGCACACCACATGTGTATGTGTGCATTCATGAGCCCATGCTTGTGCGTACTGGTACTGGGGCTTTGAACTCAGGGCTTATGCACTTTCTGTTAGCTCTCACGTTTGAGCCACAGATCAACTTCCAGTTTTTGGCTAGTTCATTGGCAATAAGAGTCCCATAGACTTCCCTGCCCAGGCTGGCTTTGGACTGTGATACTAAGATCTCAGCCTTTAGAGTAGCTAGGATTACAAGCATGAACCACTGGCACCCAGCTTCATTACCACTTGTCAAGGTGGCTGTATCACAACCAATTTACTTTCTTTATAAGTCTATACGTTCTGCCTCATGGTTAAATACATTTTTCCCTTTTCTGCTTGGAGGACGAGGATTTGGAAATCTGAGGAGTAAAAATCTTATTTAGCCAGAAAATGTAGCAGTTCTATGTCACTGATATGCCAGCTCAGAAAAATGGTGGGCTGCAACTTTAGTGAAATGATTGTATCTGAGTCATTTGGATGGCTGCTACCCATTCTGGTTGCACAACCAAGCAAAAAGTAAGGGGCATTGCTCAAGGAAAAAGCCAGCAGTTGTACCTCACCATCTTGGATCCTGGTTTATTCATTATGGGTCAGGCTGATTTTTAGGTCTCTAGATACTTTACTGAGGTAAGTTGAAAAATAGACCCCATAAGTTGATCCTTCCCCAAAGAAGCCTTAAACATACAGGGTTCTTGGCCAAATCTGTCATCATGACATTATATGAGATTTATAAAGCACTCCTAGAGATTGCTGTGGGATTACTGAAGCTCCTCAGGTGCCTTCTGGCCCCACTCACCTGCTTTTCACACTAATGAGGAGACAGGGGAAGGAAACCCATCATCACCCCAGCTGTGTGTCTTCTCACACTTGCCATTTTGGACCCAGATGAGAGAGTTCTGATTATAGGAATTATTCATTAGTCAGAATTTCTATTGAGAACACTTTTTGTTATCCTAAGCAAAACTATAGCATGAGATTCAATATCCCTCTTGGGCTTTTAATATAATTAAGCCATATTTTCCCCTGATTTAAAAACATGTAGCTCTTGAGATGGAAGATAAACTTAAGAAAAATTTTTTTCCATAATTTTTCCCACCTTTTGGAGCCATAGGGATCTCCCTACTTTGTTTTCACTTTGTTATAGATTGTTTCCGGGAAACTTCTCTCCTTGTTTTCAACCAATTTCAATTCAGAAGCAAGTTCCTGTATTCTCTTTCCCCTATATATAGAGTTGACTTCTAGGGTTATTGGGAAGCTTGCATTCCCTTTGTTATTTTAACCTCAATTTTATGAAAACAGCACACTTGATAAAATACCAAGATTGGAGAGTTCAGACCCTTACAATTTTTTTAAATGATCTGCTCCTCTACAGAAACGATGGTCAAATACCAAAAGCAAAACTTAAATATTATATATGTATAATATATTTATCACATAAACTTTGAATACCTTGCAAAGCTAAATAAAAGGCATTAATGACCTTAAGCAGGACATTTTAGAAAACCTTGACCAGCCATGAAGCGTAAAGGACTAAGCTGCCATTTAAGTCACATAGCACTTTAAGACTTTCCTTGAAACATCTGTTAAGTCACCATTATCTCTGCTGCTGGAGCAGCAGAGATATCCAGAAGTAGAAAGCTGTGAAAGTTTTAGATTCACCCTTTACTTGAAAAATGGATTGCAGTCTCAAGAACCCTATAGTCCTCTTAGGAACACCAACAAATGTTCAGACATGCATAATAAAGGAACTAATTTTATGGCTATAGATAAATGTAGCCAGATGAAAGAAATGATTTAAACAGTGAATAGCATATTTCTACTTGGAGCTTCACAACATTTGAAGATAGAACATGCATTTATATTAGGCCCTTGTAAAAAAAAAAAAATTGTGTGTGTTGTGGAAGCTGTGTGACAATGGCTCATACCTGCAATTCTAGCTACTCAGAAGGCTGAGATCTGAGGATTGAGGTTTGAAGATAGCCAGGCAGTTGGAAGATAGCCATGCAGAAAAACCCAAGAAACTCTAAAACTCTTGTAAAAAGTTGAAAGTGGTAGAATGGCTCAAGTGGTAGAGTGCCAGCCTCAAGTGTAAAAGCCAAGCAAGAGTTCAAGGGCCTGAGTTCAATCCTCAATACTGGAACATACACACACACACACACACACACACACACACACACACACACACACACACACACTCACACAGACACTCATACACTCACACAAGTATATATACAAACACACAAACTATTGTTACTGTAGAACAGTAACAATTGGAAATCCATGAGACCTTGAACCAAGGCCTTATGTATGATAAGCCCCCTTGTTTTGGTTGCATATTTTGTTTTAGTTTGTTGAGATGGGATCTTGAAGTAGCCCAGGCTGTCTCTGAACTTGCTGTTAGTCCAGGCTGACCTCAAATCCATAAGCCTCCTGCTTCTGACTCCTGCTTCTATAATTACAGGTAGTGTACCAACACATCTGGCTTAGTGTTTTTGAAACCATGCTTACTCTTACTAGCCCATGAAATATTCGATTAATATACCCACTGTTGTTATTTGTTCATATTATTAGTCTAGCAACATGAATAAAAATATAATAATAATAAGCCAGCACATAAATTAATTCACAGTGTAGTTTTCTAACAATAATCCATGAGTGATTCTGGTGTTATGTCTATCTACGACTCCTTGCATCCCACAAACTCAGAAATGTCCACACCTGGCAGCACCATGAGTTGGAAATGTCTGTTGTAGGTGTGTTTCTCTCATATATTTTCTCCAAAGGCACTAAGTGATGGTGGCTTCACTTCACTTATTTTCCAGCAGCATCTGCAGAGTGTACTGAGGACTACAGGTACCATACACAGGAGGAAAAAGCGATGCTGTTTGATACAAGTGACATGCAATTTCTTGAGCAGCAGACAGATCCAAAATGGATTAATGTTTAAGCCAGCCCCTTTCACCTGGACCCTCTCATAAGGCTTGACAAAGCACTGTGTGTGGCTTGTCCCTCAACCTTCTGACTCTTCTGTCACCTTGGAGTTGACACCACTTTCTGATCTGAGACACTGTCACTGGGGGTCAGTAGCTGTACCACACACTGAAATCTTACAATGGCTTTCCACTCTGCTGAGACGGAGGGAGGAAGAGAGATAAGAAAAGAGGAGGGGGAAGGATTGAGAGGTGTGGGAAAGGGGAGAGAGAATCGTTCTTACTAAACGTCCTCTGTGCCTTTTTAATTGGCATTTATAATTGTCCATAAAATAATGATTTTAGTAGGGAAATCCTTTTTCTTCTTTTCTTTGAATATTTTTCTTATCTTTAAGTAGTTGTACAAAGGAGTTGCCACTCACCAAAGCAGTTTATAAATACAGTACATCTTGATCAGTGTCATCCCTTTTGACATTTTCACTTATCCCTTCCCATACTTGTCTTCATTTTAGGTTATATATTGAATGTTTTGCCATTTAACAAAGGCATTTACATGTACCATGGTAAATCTTGTCTTTATTAATCAGTCAGTGTATATTATATGTTTATATCTGTAAAGCTCAGGGATAGAAACTGAACACAGTGCTCTTTGGGTCTCTCTAGTTCTGTTTTACCATTTTTCCTGGCCAGGATATTAGCAAAATGCTCAGGATTATACAGCTATGATGGTCCAGGAACAAGGCAGAACTTGTTACAATTATTTCATGGTAACATCTGCCTAAATTTCCTTTGGAAATCCTTCATTTCATTCTCACCTATGGAATTGGTGTCAGATTGACCCTCCTCAGCTACAGATAGGAAACCTAATGTATTTAAACAAATCATAATTTTGCATCTATTGACGTTTGACTTAGCGTTGGTTATTTGGGTTTGTTGCTTTTCCTTTTTTTTGTGGAGTGGGATGGGGGAAGAGGTCAAAGTCTTACTATATTGCCCAAGCTGGTCTAGATCTGACTATGTGGCCCAGGTTTGTTAGGAACTTGTAATTCTCCTGCCTGAGCCTCCTAAGTGCTAGAAGGACAGGTGCATAACACCATGTACATCCTGGTCATGTATTTTAGTTTTTACTTTTTTATTTGGTACTGGTACTGGAACCTGAACTCAGTGCCTCATACTTTGCTTGGCTCAGAGCTGGTACATTCACCACTTCTAGCTTTTTGCTGGTTAGTTGGAGAAAACAGTCTGTGAACTTCTCTGTTTGGATTAGTTTGAAACATAATCCTCAGCCTCCCAAGCATCTACTGTTACAGGCATGGGCCAATGGTGCCCAGCTAGGTTGGAACAAGGAAACCATATGGCATTTTTTGTGGCATTTCCAAATGGGACCTTTACCTCTGTTTATGAATAAAGAAGCATGGAACCTGTTTTTATACTGGCATTCCTACTTTTATCTTAAAGAACATCAACATAAAACAGATAAAACAGAGGCAGCAAGGGGATTTGGAAAGAAACTTTATTATCACCTATATAACTTGGATATTCCAACTAAATAAGATGGTAAATTCCTTTTATTGTTTAGTAAGTCAGGATGAATTGGATTTTTCTTATGTGCCAAATTGAGCCCCTAAGATCCATGGTGAGTTCATTAAATTTCAAGGTACTTTGTTAACAATTAACTCTTAATTGGGAGGTGTGAACTGGACAAATTATCACAGATGATAAAGTATTGTGAAAAATGAGCACTTGACACTCACAATATTTATAGAAGAGGAAGACCACTAATGTATTGAGCAGATTTCTCTTTTTCTCTGACCTGAAGAACAATTGTCTGTCTACACCATGGCTGTTTGTTTTAATTTAGAACAGTGTCTTTAAGTAAATGAATATCTAGGCCCCAAGCCACACTAAAGAGCTTGTTCAAGGAAATTACCTAGAACAAAGAAAACACCCCTGACATAAATTGGGGGCTCAGGCATGAAAATAATAGGGTACTCAGGAAAGCCAGAGTCCATACATCAATAACCCAGTAGTTCTTACAGCATTTGGAGTTGGTAGGAAAAATGTACACCTTTTTAATTAGTTATAACCATTGCTAAGGTCTCTTTACCTTGATGATTTCCCTGTTTCCTTCTGAATAGGAAGGCAGAGTTAGCTCTGTCATATTGAGCCGGTCAGTAATGGGCTCTGCCAGGCGTGGAGGAGATAAAAGCCACCACCTGCCTTGCCTCAGCTCCCCCTACCGCATTTCCCTGGCTCCAGTTGTCTGCACAGCTGCTGACAGCTGGTCATTGTTCAACCCCTAGAGCTGCCCGAGAGCTGGGCCTTTAGTTCCCTCTCTCAGCACAATTACATTGTGAATGCAGCTCCTGGGTGGGTTTCCTGTGTGCTTTGGCCATGACCCCTTGGAGGGCTGTGAGTCTGAGCTGAGACTCAGCATACATGGCTTATGTGTGTGTGTGTGTGCCATGTGCCAGGGCCTAGGAAGAACAAGGTTAGCACACCAGAGAGGAAACAGGGTTTTGGAAAGGCAAAAGCGAGGATGTTTATGACAATACCTATGATCATATCTGGTGGACATATGTTGATGTTTTTGGCTGCCTTCATGTCTCAGAGTTGAACAATTATTTCTACTAGAAATATGTCACTTGATCCAAAAGCATTGTGCTCTCTCTCTTCTCTCTATTCTTTCTCTCCTTCTGCCCGTATTAGGTCTTGAACTCAGGGTCCAGAGCTCTCACTCGGCTTTTGTGCTCAAGGCTGGCACGCTGCCTCTTGAATCACACCTCTCCTTCTGGCTTTTTTTCCTGGTAAATTAGAGATAAGAATCTTGCAGACTTTTCTGCTTGACTTGGCTCTGAATCATGATCCTCAGATCTGTCTTGTGAGTAGCTAGGATTACAGGTGAGAGCCAGCTGCATTCTCTGTTAACAACTGTCCATGGGTCAGAGGTAGGCACATGAACACATGCCTTAGATAATAAGACTCTCCTAGATTCAATGCACCTATCTAGAGAACTATTTAATTTTTTTTTCCAGTGCTGAGGATCAAACCCAGGTAGTGCATTTTCTGGACAAGTGCTTTCCCATTGAGCTATACCCCTAGCTCATATAGACTTACTGTGTGTGTATGTGCATGTACGTGTGCATGTGTGTGTGTGTGTGTGTGTGTGTGTGTGTGTGTATGTGCCAGTCCTGGGGGCCTGGGCACTGTACCTGAGCATCTTTTGCTCAAGGCTAGTGCTCTACCACTTCTGCCATTCTTTTTAATAATTTAGTGATAAGGGTCTCAGACTTTCTTGCCTGGGCTGGCTTCAAGCAACGATTCTCAAAACTCAACCTCCTGAATAGCTAGGAATATAGACATGAGCCACCAGCACTCATCCACAAACCAGTAGAATTTGTGAAGAAAAATAATTGAAAAAGGAGCCTAAAGAGTGTTTTACAGCCAATATAGCCTTGCTTGTTGGGAGTGGTAGCTATCTTGATAAATAATTCCAATCCTTGTTTAGGAATAATGGAGATACTCTCAGCTAGTAGACAGTTCTTGCTCTCAGCCTCCTTTGAGGATTACCTCTGTGAAAGATTGCCATCTTGCCCAATAGCATGTCATCTTTCTGGAGTGGCCCAAACCCAGTAAGTGACAGAGATTTGAACATAAAGGTCTGACTTTTTCCATATTCAGTTCTAGCAGGTGAACCTGTCCTCAGAATCCTTCACAAGTCCACTGAGATATTCCCTGAGGATGTGAGGCAGTTCCCTCCTCATCTGTGCTTTCCCTTCTGAAGATATAGATTGAAAAGCTCCCCCCCCATATGTTGGTAAAGCCATCCTGGGGATCACCAAGGTAGCCAGTATATATTTTATCCTAAAGGTAGAATTGGGTGACTAAAGTAAGAGTGATGACAGTGAACTGAAACATGACTTTGGGTGATACAAGTATTCCTCCTGCTCCTTGTGATTCTAGCTCAGAATTCAAGGACTAATGAAAATCATGTCATTTGTTCCTCTCCTTTTAAAAGGCCACATGACACTCACTTTGACAATCAGGCAGATTGACCAGTCGTTTCAGTTTTACACAGATAAAATCTGAATGTCATTCTTGTCCCGTGAATATCAAATACCTTTTAATGATTCTTGACATAAAAACTACCTCATCTAGTCATTTTGATTTTCACCCCCTCCCCTGGCTTTTTGATATAAAGTATCTTTTAAAGAAAGTTTATTGTAGTTACCTTCACGATGGAATAACTTGGACCAAGTACAAAACTAAAATGGTCTCACAAGTGGCATTTCCTATCCCATTTCAAATATACAGCATGGTAAGAATTCTCCGGAAATTAAAATATTGCCTTTCAAGCCCTGCTCTCAAAAGGATGAGAAGGAAATTGCTGCAAACCAGCATTTGTCCAACTATCTCGGTTTTTTTAATAGTCTATAAAATGTTTGCCAACATGTTCCCCATGTGAATTCTATTATGCACAATGATTAAAAACAAACATGTGCACTTTCTGTTGAGATGTCTTTAATAACCTGAAGGCACAGTGAATGATCAGCAAGGCTCAGAGTTAATAACTGGTTGAAAAGATACCCTTAGAATCATGGCAGTGGTCTTGCATTAAACCAGTAGCTTGCATGCTTCTTTTCTACTGCCTCAATAAAACACTAATTAAACTCTATGAACCAGACAATCCTCTGATTAAATAATTGTGTGTGCATGTGCAATAGGTATACACATTTCGTATCACTTCTAAAGATCACTTGATGCAAATCATCACAATATACAGAAATCTAAGCTACCTCAGAGGACATGATTCATTAGAAATGTGTCAACCTGAAAGTCAAATTCTAAAGATTTAATTTCATATATTTCATAAAATATTGGAAGCTTATGTAGTACATATATTTCTTCTTTGAAATTCTATCCTAAATAAATGCACTGTTCCTAGGGCTTTATATTAATACTATTGAGTAACTTCTGTCCCCTCAGAAGCAAGACCAGCTTCTGTTAACTTTTAAATAGTACATAGCATACCTACTATTGGGATATGTACATATGTAATGTTGAACTGCTCCATGAATCTTTTGTAGAAAAAATATGGAAGTCTGCCTGAAAAATTTTAGTGCAATTTTAATCTTTAATAACCTCAGACATATGAATACTATAAACGTATAAACACACTAATATTTAATATTTTTATATTTAGTGCCTGAACTTTATTTTTTTAATTTACTTATTTATTTTGGTCAGTCATGGGGCTTGAACTCAGGGCCTGGGCATTTTCCCTGAGTTCTTTGGCTCAAGGCTAGTATTCTACCAGTTTGAACATCAATGCCACTTCAGGTTTTCTGGTTGTTAATTAGAGATAAGAGTCTCTTAGACTATCCTGCTCAGGCTGGCTTTGAACAGCGATCTTCAGATCTCCGCCTCCTGAATAGCTAGGATTATAGGCATAAGCCACCAGCTTATATTTTTGTTCTTTTATTTAAACTTTTGTTTCATTCAAAATTTGGCATTTTTAGGGGAGCTACAACTACAAATTTAAACTCCATCATTTAAAAATCACACAATTCTAGCTGGATACTAGTGACCCATGCCTGTAATCTTAAACACTTAAAGGGCTGAAATCTGAGGTCCATGGTTTGAAGCCAGGCCAGGAAGACAAATCCTTACCTGAAAAAAGCTGTAGGTGGAGTACAGTTCCTAGAGCAAAAACACTAAGCAAGAAAATGAGGTACTGAATTCAAGCCCCAGTACTGGCATGCATATATATATATATATATATATATATATATATATATATATACATACATACATACATACATACATATGTATATATATAATTAAAGCCATTCAAATCTATAAATATATAAGAAGCTAACCTAAGTGAATATTCAAATTACATTTTATAAGTTGGTATCTTTTACATTTTTATGTTGTTAGTGCTTAAAACTTCACTGAATCTTCAGTATCCAGGAAGTCTAAGAAGAAAAGTTTTCTTATACTTTTTCCTGCTTCTTGTTTTGATACTGCCCATATCACAATGTTTCCAACAATTAGAAACAGGCAAACTGTAAAGTCCTTGCCAGTTCACTTGTCAGATACTCTAATTGTGAAAGTTGATGTATTTAATGACAGATTAACTCTGTATTACCTGAAGAAGTCTGAATGGGTTAAGATTGCCAAAGAGGACTAGTGAAAGTTTTAGGTTCTAGTGATATTCAGAGATTGTAACTAGAGTTCCAGGAACTGACGTTCCTGAAATAAACCAGCCCCTCATTGAATCAGTTCTATTGTTTTGGCAAATTTCTCCTATGTAGTATAGCAGGATGTATGACAAAATGCATAGGAGAAAATTATGTATATTAGCAGTAAAATTGTTATTTGTACACAGTAGTCTCTTCTTGGGTGTCCTTGACTAGGCCTATGTTGGGCTGAAAGGAGCCAAAAACATAAACTTGTGCTTTAAGCACAAGGTTTAGAAAATAGGACTTGTTTGGAACCATATTCTATTTGGCAGAAACAAACCCTGACTCAGCCTTTTCAGTTTCCTCTCTGAGTACATTGCATTCTCTGCCCTGTCCAAGGTGTGGATCTTTCTGGAAAAATCTCAGAAATGAAGTCTTTTCTGTCTATGAGAATTAAAGGTCACAGACTTGTTTCTTGAGGATGTGAACATTTCACTTCCTGGGTATTAATAAAAAAAAATCTTTCTTTATTGAATACTACCTGATAGGATATGTAGAGAATTATAACAGTGATGGAAAAAGAAGAGGGGAAAAAAACAGATGTTATTAAAGATTGCTGAAAATTATTACCCTGTTACAGGTATGAAACTTGCCAATTATTGTCACAGTGATGATATAGTTTATTTGCACATGAATATTCATGGAACAATTATTTTCTGGCTGTTCCATATGTCTTTCCACCCCTGAAACTTGGGGCTAGTTGCTATGAATTCATCTTGGTATTATATTTGCAGAAGAGATTAGAGGGATCCCCAAGTTGAGCAGATGCTGTAGGTTGGATATGTTTCCTAGTGTGCCAATGTTGAAGTGAGGAAACCTTTAGGAGGAGGGATCACATGCAAGATAATTAGGTCTTTGGGGACCTAGAACTCATAAGGGATTACTGCTGGAGTCATGGAATTTGTTTGTTTAGTTACTTAGTTCTGTAAGAATGGGCTGTTATAGAAAGAGTAAGCTTGATCCAGTTATATCCCTTGGCTTCCTGTCTTACCACATGTGTCCTGCCATTGTGATGCCACCTACTGTGAGGCCCTCACCAGAAGCAATCCCATAGGCCTCCTAATGTTGAGTTTGTAGACTCCAAATCTGTGAGCTAAATAAGACTTGTCTCTTTATACTATGCCCAACCACAAAGACTTTGTTATAAGAACAGAAAATGGATGAGCACAGCTACTGATTGAATCCTATAGCAGAAGGAAGTAGATGGAAGAAGAGAGGAGATGGGAAAGGTGCATATGTGACACTTCTCCTGAAAGGTCCTGAAAGGACCTTTCAGAGTCCTTTCTTCCTGCAAGAGTTTTGGGTTTCAGACTGCCAAGTTTCCTTTTCTAATGACCCATTGCTGCTTTTGCTGTCCTCCAAGTTGAAAGGCAAAATATGGAATATAATTCTAGTGTGTTTCCTTTTTGCTAATATGCACACATACATACAGTGCTTCATATGGAAGAAGGCAAAGGAAAGATAAGATTAAAAACAGGCTGTCACATATAATCCTAACTACTCATGAGGCTGAAATCTGAGGTTCAAAGTTGGTCCCAGCAGGAAATTATGTGAGATTCTCCAGTTAACCAATGAAAAAGCTAGAGGTGGAGTTGTAGCTCAAGCCCTTGAGCGAAAAAAGTCAAGTCCCTGAGCAAAAACGCTCAGGGACAGCATGCTGAGCCTGAGTTCAAGCCTCAAGACTGACATACAGGAAAAGAAGGAAAGAGAAAGGATGGAGAGAAGAAAGAAGGAAGGAAGGAAGGAAGGAAGGAAGGGAGCAAGGAGGGAAGCAGGGAGGGAAGGAAGGAAAGAGGGAAGGAAGGAAAGAGGGAAGGAAGAGAGGGAAGAAAGAGAGGGAAGGAGGGAAGGACAGATGGAGAAAGGGAAACTTTAATTTCTGCTAGGGCATGCACATTATAATTACACACAGTTTGTCCCTTACATTGTATATGAGAATATTGTATTATTTATTCATTGAGATATTGCCTTTATAGCAGCAAAGACAAAATAAAATGAGACAAAAATTTGAAATGTAAGGAGGGTAAGAAAATTTCACTTTACTATGTCTTTTTATTTTAATATAATCCCATTAGTCAAGTCTCTCTCCAATTTGTTGTAACCCTGGGACTCTGTTCCTGCCTGTGCCTATAAGTTCTACCAAACTAGAAAGATAGTCAACCAATTGGGAGAAGATATTTACCAGCAATATATCAGACAAAGGCCTAATATCCATTATATATTGGGAACTCAAGAGACCAATCCCTCCCAAATCTAACAAACCAATCATTGAATGGGCAAGGGAGCTAAAGAGGACTTCTCAGAAGAGATAAAAATAGCAAAAAAAATAAACACACACACACCACACACACACACACACACAAACACACACACACACACACACACACACACACACACACACACACACACACACACGAGGAAATGTTCCGTCATCCCTGGCTGTAAACGAAATGCAAATAAAAACAACCATCTTACTGCAGTCAGAATGGCCCACATCCTAAAGTCTGCTAAAGACAAATGCTGGAGGGGATGCGGAGAAAGAGGAACACTACTGCACTGGTGGTGGGAATGTACACTAATACAACCACTGTGGAAAGCAGTCTGGATCTTCTTCAGAAAACTAAACATAGATCTTCCCTATGACTCAGCCATACCACTTCTAGGCATCTACCCTGAACAACAGGAACCAGGATACAAGGACACATGCACCTCTGTGTTCATTGCTGCACTGTTCACAATAGCCAAGATATGAAAACAACACAGATGCCCCACTACAGATGAATGGATCCAAAAATTGTGGTTCTTGTATACAATGGAATATTATACAGCCTCTAGAAAGGACAAAATAATGGCATTGGCAGGAAAATGGATGAAACTAGAAAAAAATCATGCTGAGTGAGGTAAGCCAAGAAGAGCAAAGAGACAAATGGCACATGGTCTCCCTGATATGCAGATGTTAAATTCAAAACACAATGAGATATGACAAAGTAAACAGGATTCAAGAAACAAAGGAAAAAATAAAAATAATATTAATGCAGTGTCAGAAATATTTGATCCTTGGTTACTATGAGTGATAGAGTGAAAATGTTTTCTTCAAACTTACCTACAAAGAATTACAGTTGTGGTAATACTATGACATTTTTGAGAAGCAAATGTGATTCTAATACATCTGGAATATCAAACATTAAAGATATACTTTCTAAAAAGAAAAAAAAAGAAAGAAAATTTCACTTTTTCAAAAGCTGATAGGTGTAGATTTGTGTAAGATGATAGATTTTCTTCTACTAAAACCTTGCTAACCCAAGAATAAAAACAAAGAGGTGATTAAACTAGTACAAATCAATAAAGACTCCCATGCTGGAAAAGCCTAGAAAAGTTCAGTGGTCTCACTTATGGTCCATGTCCAGTCTCTCCTTATTAGTTGCCATCTTTCCTTTTTGAACACCTCAAACCATTTTGTTCCTAATTTTCCCAGATTAAAATGTAAGCATATAGTTAGATAGAGTCATAAGAAAATTAAAAAAATGATGAGAGGCTCAACAAAAAATAAAAACTATTGGAATGGTCTAGAGCAAAATCATACATTTTCTAAAAAAAAATTCAGTGAGTATTTTGGCCTTTGAGGGACAAGAGGCAAAAGAAATCAAGAATATTATATTGTTATTTAAATAGAAAAAAATAATAATTTTGGAGAATTGCAATGAGAAAATTTAAAATATAGTATGAAAAATACTATTTTGTAGTACTAGCTAAAAAATAAAGAGAATCCATTCTTAATAGAAAAAATGAAATTGTTTTGGAGTGACTATCATGTTGAATTGTATGCGAAACTAGTGCTGTTGATCATCAAAGTGATTGTCAGGGTTCCTGGTGAAAACTGAGGTTACACAAGGGCCATATAGAAACTAAGGCCAGGCTGGATTTGTTCTATAGACTCTTGTTTGCCCATTTCTGCTTCAAACTTCCATGCATATTTCTATTTCATAGAATATAAGAGACGTTTACTATTATGTTCTTAGTTTCCAAAGTTTTCATCTTATAGGTCATCTTTATTTAGGGGAAGAAGTGTGGACAAATTACTTGCAACTCTTAAGTCTGATGTACATTTCTTTAGGATCCATCTGGAAAATTCATGTGCATTTGGAAAGTTGGTTTATAGTATCATGTATGTGCTTCTCTGTTGCAGATCTTAGATAAAGCAAAAGTCAGAAGAAGATTGACCATATTGCTTAGTGAAAAAGCTTTTCTGTAAATGCTATATACTCTGTAATTCCAATTATATAACATTCTAGAAAAAAAAGACAAGTGTTGGCTGGATATGGTGGTTCATAACTGTGAATACCACTTACTTGGCAGGCAAATATATACAAATGATGATTCAACACTAGCTTGGATTTTCAGGGTTCCCATGCCATAACACTAGCTATGTGGCAGACGTAGGTACAAGGATCATGATCTGAGGTCAACCCAGGCACAAAGATTCTAAATAAAAAATAAAGCCAAAAGGGCGACGTTTGAACTTAAGCACAAGGTTGTAAGTTTACCTAAGTACAACTCCCACTCTTCTACCCCCCTACACCCGTTAAAAAAAATACTGTAAGTACAGTATAAAGGACTCAGCAAGGAACAGAGGCAGATAGAGCACAGGGCATTTTCAAGGCAATGAACTACATATGCCATTGTGAATGTGGATACTTTACATTATAGCTTGGTATAATATAAAAATATAGTGTCATATCAACTACAGATTTTAGTTAAGAAAAATAGCATACAATATCGATTCATTAATTACAATAAATACAACGTAATAATTCAAAAGATGGGGGAGGGGGTATTTGAGAATTTATTTCACTTTCTACTCAGTTTTTCTGTTCATCAAAACTATTCTAAAGGGGCTGGAAAGGTGGCTCAGTGGTAGAGTGCTTTCCTTGCAAGCCTGAGGCCCTGGGTTCGATTCCTCAGCACCACATAAGCAAAAAAGAAAAAAGCCTGAAGTGGCACTGTGGCTCAAGTGGTAGAGCACTAGCCTTGAGCTGAAGAGCTGAGGGACAGCGCCCAGGCCCAGAGTTCAGGCCCCACAACCGGAACCCGCTGTCAAAAAAAAAACTATTCTAAAATGAAATATGTTAATTTAAGAGAATTATATATCTGCTCATAAATCTGCAGCTGCACATGTGAACAAGTGACGAAGAATAGTTATTGCATTATGTGATCTACCCTAAAATATTCCAATAGTGCTTTTGTGCTATTTATTCACTAAAGACATACTAAAAATGAGCATCAGCAATCATGAGACTATTATCAGGTATATGTTACTGTATTCCATGTTGATATTATCTCTGTATTATATAAACATGACAAATATTTTATCTAATCAACCCATAATTGCAGCTTTCCTCCTAACGTAGGCAAATGCACATTAACTATCAGTTTTCTGTCTGAAGTATTTGGGATCTAACAAGAGAAAAGCTCTACTCTGGGCTTCCTCCTCTCTCTTAGAGTTTACAGTACCATTTTAAAATATATCTTTTAGTGATGGACTCTGCTCTTCATCGTGAGAGTTGTGAAGTCCTTGTTTTATAGAAATTTACTTAAAATGGACTATTTAAAGAAGGATAGTCTTATAATTTTTTTAACATGACTTAATGATCTTGTACTCATCTCACAGCTGAATTCACATTTTTTCTCTAAATTAGACATCTACAACAATCCTGCAGACTTTGATACTATCGTCAAACAAAACAACCTAGTTCTCCCCAGTGACCAGAAAGTCATGTCTGTTTTGTTTTTGGACAGAGTCTTGCTAAATAGACAGATGGGCTTCCACTTTGGAATCCTCCTCCCTCAGTCTCCTGAGTTTTGGGAATATAGACATACATTGTCACACCAGGTGTACATGGTCATTTTTATCAGGGGCTTAGAGGTTATATCTTGACCATATGCTCATCTCAGATGCAGATATACACTGATTTTAATATGTTAGCATTTGCTTGAAGGTGTCACAGGTATTAAGGTAGCTTTAGAAAGAAAAGCTCTGGGATAGAATACCAAAAGACACTTTAGAAATTTGTAATTGGAAGGTCATTTAAATACTTCTGAGCTCTAAATGGGCATTTGCATCCTCAGGGAAGAAAATAAGAAGGAAATGATAATGTATTCTAAGAAACATTTACAAACCTAAATTTATTTGGTTTATTGGATAACATAACTAATTTACAAATGATGTATAGGATTGTATTTAGTGCTATCAGCTATATTAAATACAATAATTAAAAACATTTGGTAAAATTTTTGTTGAAAATTTTTATGGTAGTCTACATTTGCAATTTATATTATAATTTGAAAATAAAATTTGGGTGTCTAAAATGGAGATTCAGGGGCTGGGAAGGTGGCTCAGTGGTAGAGTGCTTATCTTGCATGCAATGAGGCCTTGGGTAAAGATCCTCAGCACCACATAAGCAGAAAAAGCTGGAAGTGGAACTGTGGCTCAAGTGGTAGAGGGCTAGCCTTGACTTAAGGGCTGAGGGACAGCGCCCAAGCCCAGAGTTCAGGCCCCATGACCAACAAAAATAATAAAAATTAAAAAAATAAAAATAAAATGGAGATGCAGAGAGAAGTGTTTACATGTAGATATATATATACATACATACATATGTGTTTTAGCCTATATACATATAATCACAAAATGATGCCACTTATATTTATTTTTCTCTGGATAGTTGATCATTTCAGGTGAATCTGATCATTTCTAGTGAATCTGATAACCTAAATGTGGCTACTTTTTAATACAACTATCTATAAGGCAGGGTTTCTTAACTCTTACACTATGGACATTTGGGATGGGTAATTCTTTGGTCTGGGAAAGGTGGGAGACTGGAAGATTGTCCTGTGCATTATATGATGTTGAGCAGCATCCCAGGCCTCTACCTACTGCATGCTGTTTGTACTGAGGGAAATAAAGGGAAACTGTTAGGTAGATAAGGTTAGAAAATGGTGGGCATAACAAATGGCAGACAACATGTGGCCCATCATGACATTTCTTATTTCCAGAGTATCTCAGGCTCCTGCTCAAAATGGCACTTCTTCCATAATTCACCATTTTCCTGCTTAAAATCCAACCTCAGTAATGAGATAATATTTCCTGCATAATCAGAGATGACCACTCAGATTTATCCAGTGCTTGTTCCCAGTGACAGAGACCAATGAGGGACCTAAGTCAGCATATGGGTCCTCTTTTGCAACCAATCGTGTCTCAGGGCTGGAATGAAAATAAATCATAAAGAGGACTCCTATGGGAAACTTAATTGGCTTCCCAGTTCAGGGACTTCTCCGTATAGTCTGTACTCTACTTTTGCTTTTTTAAGATATTTCTTCTACCTCTTAATTCTTTACCTGGCAAAGGAGTGGAGCAGTACCTCTGGAGGGCAACAATATTCTAAACCCAAACTGTGCTCATATATAGCTAGATGCCCAGTCCTAAACCACTTAGACATTACTCAAGGATTAAAAATAAGAAAAAGGATAGCTGGATTAGGGAGCCATGCTATTTGCATGGCTCTGTTTGTATGTCTCACTGTTATAAAGAATTAATTCTCACAAGAAAAGGGTGCAACTAAAATACTAATACCTACTGATAAAGGATTTCTAACTCCAAAGTTTAATTGGGCTAGGCTAGTATTTTCCAATCAGTCTTCCAAAGGGGAGAATTAATTGATGCTCTGAAAACACAAGCTTCCTTGATCTCTTTCTCTGAATGTACATTAGCATATTAAAGGATCTTGAAGAACCAGTGGTAAATAAACCCATTTACCATTGTTTAAGGTTAAACAAAATTCTTTAAGGAGACAAAATTCTTTTCTAATACCCATCCAACTAACTATTTTGCTTTTCACCAGCTTGTGGAGTCCAGGAATAGAAGAAATTCCATTCCCTGGGGACGTAAGGATTTCTAGTTATTCTCTTATCACAGATTCCCACACCAATTACAAATATTTACACTAGCATTATGTTTCTGAATGAAGCCAGATTTAATTGAGACTCACGTAAATCTTTCCTTGGGAATAATTTTGTGTGTTTATAAATGATTTAATTATATACACACACACACACACACACACACACACATATATATATATATGTATATATACTGCTTTCACCTATTCAGTGTCATGATTAGACTCATGGACACACTGAACTCATTTGACTCTCCTTTTTAGTGGTTCATTTGCTACCATTCAAATGTGCTTCTGAGTATATATTTACTTGTGCATTTATTATGTTATCATTATTTTAAAATGTGTTTGGGGAAAACTTCTAATTGCTGTAGACATTTGGAAGTATCAATAAAAGAAAATGATTTAGCACAATTGCATGAAGGCTGCCCAATAAGGTTAGAGGTGCCAATGTAAGTTCGGAGCCAAGCTCATCAGCCTGCAAAGTTTGGAGACTTACAGAGAGATAGATACCTAAGTAGGAAACAGGCTCAGTACAGCCTAGAAAGCTAGTGAGAACGTTCCACAAGCTCATCTTTACATGATAATAACACAACTTAATTAAAAATCACTGGTATTTTATCTATTTGTTTCCTAGGCAGAGAGCTCAAATATCAAACCGTTTGGTTTAAAATTGAACACCTGGCAACCTTAATGATTTGCTATGCACAGTGATTTATATTGTTTGGCAGACTGAGCAAGGTGGGGAATGGGGAGAAGACTGTGGGCTGGTAGAAGGCAGCCCACAAGTGTCAGGGAAAATTTTTACAAAGCACTTCAATTTTTGTGTGTTTTGATTGGCTTAAAATGTTTTTTTCAGGAAATATTTCATCTGTGATTCCATTTTAATATAGGCTTGTTGATCTCTTTTTCTTTATTTTAAAAATTCTTTCCTCAAATGCTAATTTGCATGATTTTAAATCTGCGCTTATGTCCTTATACTTTTTGTGTTTGTGTGTCTTTCAGGGTTTGGGGTTCAAATCCAGGATGTTGCACATGCTAGGCAAGCACTCTACCAACAAGCTACATACCTTGTGCTCAGAATTTTTAGACAAGGTTTAATTATGTACAGCCCAGGCTACCCTCAAACTCATGATCCTCTTGCCTCAACCTCCCAAGTGTTAGAATAACAGGAATTTATTGTAAGGTTTGGAGAAAGAAGACCTCCACGTGGTTGCTCAGGCAGAGAAGAATATTATAAAAACAGAACCTGCCAGCCCCCACGAGATGGAGGTGTGCAAAGGGCTACTTACAGCTGGGAGAAGGGTTATATAGTGGGAAGGCAAGGAGGAGATATGACCACAGCAGATGTGGAAGTGACCTCAGAGAATGCAGAAGAGACCTCAAAGTCCAGGGGACTCCCCACTGCCCCCAGGTATACTAGTTACCTGGGTTACAGGTGCTGGGCAGGGACTTCTAGAGGGAGCCAAACATGTATGGATGAAATCAAAGGGAAGGGACCATTTTTCCTAACATTTATCACCTTATCTAACTAGGGTCTATCACTCTTTGACATCTATCTGAATCAATAGTGTGGGCTAACTTCAGCAGCAGAGATATGAATAGCCTGTTAGACTGTACATTAAGGAAGCCCCTATAC
This sequence comes from Dipodomys spectabilis, assembly GCF_019054845.1. Taxonomy (NCBI): domain Eukaryota; kingdom Metazoa; phylum Chordata; class Mammalia; order Rodentia; family Heteromyidae; genus Dipodomys; species Dipodomys spectabilis. The sequence continues at coordinate 1,376,608 of NW_024871042.1, forward strand.
CCCTCTGCCATCCTGGAGACCACCAAAGAAGATCTGAGAGAAGAAGCCTGGATAAATTGATAGAAGAATAGATATAAAAGGGTGGGGGTGTAATTCAAATAGTAAAACACTTACCCATCAAGCACAAGGTCCTATGCTAATCCCCGGAACTGCCAAAACAAACACAGACAATGATACCATTGAGCTATTGGAAAGCTGATGGAGAACAGACCTGTCTGCAATGATATATCACACATACATAGAGGGTAGAAAAAAAAAAAAACATGGCAGAAGAAATGAAAAAGAAATCACTTTGTACAGAAACAGGATATATAAGAGGATGGTGAGTAATGAGGACAGGCAAATAAGCAAGAATGAGATCATAAATAGCCAAAGTCATTTCCTTGGGGAGCTTCAGAAATGTAAGACATAATTTCTTATTTAGAAACTTATTTAGAAGCATATTTCTTATTTAGAAACTTAGATAGTGGAAAAAGAGAAGACAAGACTAGGACTTCAAGTGGAAATTGTTGGTCTAATGCTTACAGGGCAGGGAAAACAACTTCATAAAAGGCAGTAGGAAAGATGGCGGAGGCAGGGGAGGGGGAACTGTATATGTCTAGGGAGATTTGAATGCCAGAATTCTGGAAGGATTGTTTCCAGAAGGTTCTTAACCAAACTCCATACCTCGCCCTTCTATTTAGTTGCCTATATACCCATCCCTCTGAACTTACCACTATATCTCTATTCTTCAGACTTACATGAGTCCTTCTCTAGTCCATTCACTCTAGGGATTCCTTCCTGAGCTCTTAATTCCAATTCAGGTGTCATGGCTCATATTTCTATCTCTTACTGTCCCTTCCTGGGCTGAGCATTCCACTGCTGTGCTTCCTCATTTGCTTCCCTTCAGTTGGACTATATGCCTTATGGTATATAAAGACAGGAAGGCTGGAAAACAATATTATTCTGAAGTGTTTGTCATCTTACCAACTCTGCCTTTTGCTTTCTACCTGGTATATATCCCTTGTCCATTTTATACTTGTAAGCTCATTATTTGCTTTTACTCTTCGTGCATTTGAGGTAAGTTTGGAAATGTGATCTAGTTAGTAAACTGAAAGGAGGTGGTCTTTGAGTAAAAGGGGTGACAGCAGTTTGTTTTTGTGATTAAATAAGCTAAGCTGAGCTAAGCATAACCACCAGAACTTTCTAACATGAAATCTCCAGCTTCAGATTCATCATTCATCATCATTGTCTTCCAGGACACTAATGGAAATTAAAATAAACAAACTTGTCCATATTAAGAAGAGAGGGAAAAAAATCTACAGTGACAAGTTTAACACAAATTGCTAAAGATGAAAATATCCACCATGTTTATAAACAGGTCATCCATTACCAGCTCCATAGATAATAGGGAGTACTGAAGTTAAATGGTGGAAAGGGTGTGGTTTAATGAACACTTCATTAACAAATGAGAGTTCAGATGAAGAAATGGTAGTCTAGCAATGTCATTTTATATTTGTGAAATTTGTGAAGATTAAATAGGACTTGTATTCCCCCTGTTTGGAGGTTCACAAACTAAATCTGGCGCACAATATACAGGAAGATAAACAGGAAGAGAACATAGCCTGTCACGATGATTGATGAGGCTGGTATTCACCCAACAGTGTTTGGAAATGTAGATATCCTTAAATAAATGATACTGCAGGAGCCATGCCAGCCTAGGGAATTAAAAGGACATTATTGCATTTTTCAGAAGCAACATAAAGCATGGCTACCAAATTTGCTGGCTGCAATTCTGTGTACTATCCACGAGACCTCAAAATGAATGTGCTCAGTTAAAAAGGTGCATTTAATAATTAGGTTTCCGAGGTGTTACAAGGAGAGGAAACTCATTCTCCATGCTGGTCCTGGAGGTGAATTTTAAGACTGTGGAATCAGCAGTATCACTTTCTGGAGCACTTGGGGAATCCTCCCCCTCAACTTTCCTTTCTCTCCATTTCTCTGTTTATTTAAAGAAATCCTCAGGCTGTAGTTTACTAGGGGAGGTTAAGCCTAAAATATAGTGTTTGGTGATAATTCATTAACAAGATAATAAAGTCTCCTCCAGTGGAATATTCTCACTTACTCCAAACCAGTAAGTGAAAATATTCATGTTTTCTATTGTTTGCTTGTGTATATCTTGTTTCTTTTTAAAAAATAGATATAATCATAGACATATAATTAAGAAAACAGGATTATATCCTATGCTTTTTTTTTTTACTTGATATAAATTAGTAATATATGTGGTACCAATGAAATAATTTTTGTAACTCTAGCAGTTGTCAAGAAAACTCTGTTGTCATTTCTCTTGAATTCATTGTTGGATATTGAACCTGGTTCTCTCATTTATGTAAATAGTGTTACTGAGACCATCTTAACAGGCAGATCTTCCTGTCTATTCCTACCTGTTTAATTATAGCAAGTACCTTGCGGTACAATGGCTGGATTCATATGTCAATAAAATTTTATGTCTGACATGCTTTTTTTTTTATTCCCATCAGCATGATCCAAATAGCCCATTTTTTTTTTTCTGCTTTGCTACCACTGGAAATGATGAATTTTTTAAAAATAAGTTTTATTGTAAAAATACTGTACAGAGGGGTTACAGTTACATGAGCAAGGTAATGAGTACATTTCTTATCTAGCATTGTTGCCTCCTCCTTTGTTTTTCCCCTACCATCTTTTTAAGGCTTCAGTTTACAGATAGACATTAGCATCAAATTATTACTTGATGACTTATAAAATTGAACACCACATCAATTTAATGTGATCTTTATGTATTGCACTGAAAGTATTGCTCATTCTAGTTGGATTTATATTTACTTGTATGTGTATGTGCAGGTCCTGGGGCTGCAACTCAATGACTGGGCACTGTCCCTGAGCTTTATTGCTTTATACCACTTGAGCCACAGTTGCACTTCTGCTTTTTGTTGGCTAATTGGAAATAAGAGTTCATTCCATAGCTGACTTCAAACTGTGGGCCTCAGATCTCAGCCTCCTGAGTAGCTAGGTTTACAGGTGTGGGCTATCAGTACCTAGCTATATTTACTTTCTGTTGTAGTAGCCTTTTATATATTTAAGTTATGAATAGTTCACTTTTATATGTATAGTAAATATTTTCTTTTCGGTTTTCTTTTAATTTTGTCTTTTATCTTCTGAACTGTAGAAATGACATTTGTGATAAGTTTTTAAATCGCTTTTGTTGTTAGTGCTTTGGCGTATAAGCTGTTTCATAACCTCTATTTTCATGCACTTCAGCTTCAAGTTTTGCATTTGTTCTTGTTGTTTCCCTTAGTGATTATTCTGGTGCACTTTATAATGTAAGAAATGCTTCTTTCAAATTTTATTTCACTTTATCAACATTATAGATTCTGATTATACACACATACACACTCCCACACACACACAAACACTTTAAGAACTTCTTATTTCTGTTCTGATCCTTTGTTTTCTTTTCTTTTCTTTCTTTCTTTCTTTTTTTTTTTTTGCAACATCACCAACTGATTCAATTATCTGATTTTCCCAAAGGAACTTTACTTTGCTCTGTAAAGTCTTCAGCCAGAGAAGGTGGAGATTGCCTCTAATCCCAGTCCTCAGGAAGTGGAGACAGGGGAATCTTGAGTTATATAGTAAGATGTAAAAATCAAGGACTGTGGATATAGTTGAGCTGTACAACACTTGTGTTTGATCTCTGGCACTGAATTCATCTTCCCTTAAAAGAAAAAAGAGCTATTGAAACTGAATTAAATTCACAAAAGAGGGATAATTGACACTGCTTTAATGTTGTCTTTTCTCACAGAGTAAACACTTTTATCTCCCTACTTGAATCTCCATATGTATATGTCCTTCACATTTAAAAATTTTCCTCATATACACTTTGTACATTAAAGTGAGTCCTAGCTATTTTATCTTTGATTGTAGTGCAAATAGAATTATTTTCTCATGCAGAAAATACTCAGTTTTAAAATATAGTGTAAGGTACAACTTTATAATCAAACTTGGGCATCCAACAAATCTTTTTTTAAATCAAATTTGTTTTTTGTTTTTTGTTTGTCTGTTTTGTGTGTCAGGTTGTGGGACCTGAACTTTGGGCCTGGATGCTGTCCCTCAGCTCTTCAGCTCAAGGCTAGCTGCTCTACCACTTGAGCCACAGAGCCACTTCCGGCTTTTTTCTTTTTGCTTATGTGGTGTTGGGGAATCGAACCCAAGGCCTCATGCATGCAAGGCAAGCGCTCTACCACTGAGCCACCTTCCCAGCCCTTTTTAAATCAAATCTGTGTTTGGGTAAGGGGCTTATGCCTATAATCCTTGCTATTCAGGAGGCTGAGATTTGAGAATCAAGGTACAAAGCCAGCCTGGGTAGAAAAGTCCACAGAGACTCTTTTCTCCAATTAGCCATTGAAAAGCTGGAGATGAAGCTGTAGCTGAAGGTGCAGAGAATCTGCCTTGAGTGAAAGAGCTAAGGGACATCATCCAGGCCCCGAGTTAAACGTTAAATCTTCAGTATACTGGCGCACACAACCATATATACATACACATAATTTGATTGTGTATATGTGTGTCAGGGGGTAGCAAATTTGTATTTTAATGAGTGATTTTCTCACAGGCCGAAGTTTGAGAACCTCTGCTCTACATCATAATTAAGTTGCTGTGTAGCTCATAGATTCTTTCCTTTCCAAAATAAGGTGATTCCAAATTGCTACAGCAACTTGAGGATATTATCTCAACAATACACAAAAGAGTAACTACTCCAGAAGTTAACATTGCAAATAGAACACCTTTTGCAACAAGAGTTTCCAGAAGTTATTTAATATCAACACTAACTTTACCAAAGTTTGCACATCAAAATATCCAAAGCTTCTCTTTTTTAATAAAGATTAATTATGAACACAAGTCCATGTAATCTTTTATAATAACAAAAAAAACATTTTTTTTTTTCATGTTAGTGGGGCTTGAACTCTGGGCCTGGGCGCTGTCCCTCAGCTCTTCAGTTCAAGGCTAGTGCTCTACCACTTGAGCTACAGTGCCACTTCTTGCTTTTTCTGTTTATGTGGTGCTGGGAATCAAACCCAGGGCCTCATTCATGTGAGGAAAACACTCTCACTGAGCCACCTTCCAAGCCCTATAATTTCTTTTTGAAAGTATTTTTTATAAAAATCTTTTTATTTAAAAATCTTTTTATACAACTACTTACAAAGATTTAAAGTCTCTTGCTTCCTCCTCCGTGGTTTATACCCTGAAGATTTGTGATCTTCTAGTCCTTTACAGTACCAGAAACAACCTCTTACTCATTCATTCTCTTCCTCTCTCCTCCTCCTTATCCTTCCCTTCCCTCTTCTCTTCTTACTCTTCCTCCCCCTCTCTTGCCCTTCTCCCTTCTCTCAGTCTCTGTTGTCTCTCTCTCTCTCTCTCTTTCTCTTTCTCACTCCCTTCCCTCTCTTCCTCCTTGCTACTATCGTGGCTTGAATTTAAGATTTGACTTTTTTTTGTTGAAGATTGGCCCTTTACCATTTGAACCATAGCTCCACTTGTGGGTTTTTGCTGGTTTTGAAGATAAAGGAGTCTTACAGACTTTGAACTTCAACCCTCAAATCTTTGCTCCTGAGCAGCTAGGATTATAGTTTTGAGTCTCCAGCACTCAGCCATCTTTTATATTTTTAAATTAAAGTCAATTGCTACTCTGGGAAAAGAACTAATTTCTAGTTCTCCAAGATGAACATGAGTAACATGGATGGTCCCAAAGATCTTTAAAAACCTGTTTTTCTCATATACTTCCTTTGAAACACATACATATGGCTAGTTAAGAGTTTTCTGTTTTGACACGTTTGAATGAAGTTGTTCACCTAGAACTGGTATCAGTATTTATAATCTCACCAGAACCTATGTGACACATTCATAGGATGATACTTCTGCTAGGATGATATTTCTGCTAAAAAAGTAGGGTGATGACACCTCTATCTTCAGATACCTTCTAGTGCAACTTGGGTTGGGCAAAATATACACTGGTAGATATTGTCATGTAAGTGATTCAAGTGAGAAATTATATAAAATAGAACTCTGTTAATAACCATGTGAATAAGATTCAATCACACAGATATGCAGGCAAGCAAAACTTAGAGTCAATTAATAATTGAAGGTCACATAAAGGAAAGCCACTGTAGGGACAAGGTATATCATTTTTTACCTATCATAACATCTATGGTTGATATCCCAGTAACAGCAGGTCAGTTGACAAGAGTAAAGGAAAATAGAATTATCTAACAAAGATATCTCTAGGATCATTTATGAGAGCCAACAGAAAAGAAGACCTGCCTGACTCACATCTGTAATCCCATTACTCAGGAGGCTGATCTGAGATCTAGAGGAATGAATTCAAATCCAGTCTGGCAGAAAAGGCTAAAGTATTCCATCTCTGCAAAAAGTCAAATTGGAGGAGTGGTTCAAGTGGAAAAGCACCAAACATCAAGAACTGGATACTGACAAAAAAAAAAAAAGATGAGCTGATTGGATGGAAAGGAACTAATCTAATGTCTAATAGTAATAAACCAAGGTAGAGGGGCAACAGAGTGTCAGAAAGTGTTTTATGACCTATTTTCAGGAAGACAAGTCAGAGAATGACCTGGTCAAGATTTATTTTATCATTTGTGTTGAGAGGTTTAGTTTCTGTGACAGACAAATCTATATGGACAGTTATATTGTATCATTTATGAAGTAATGATGAGAAAATAATCTGTAGTTAAAACTAGGCCCAGGTTGTTTGCACTCCCCACCCCCAGTATTTTCAATCTAAGATTCTCTGAATTCGTGGTTGCAGAATGCATGCATGTAGAAGGCCCACTGTGTTCAGCCTACCAAGAGCCCTACTTAGCCATATCATTATCTGATTTCTGAACACTTCAGTAAACCACAGTACTAGATTTCAGAAGGCACAGAATAGGAGAATGAGAAGAAATTTGGGGGAGGAGAGTGGCAGATAGCTACACAGAAAGCTCCTGTACAGTTGGAACTATAAAAGACTGAACCTAATGAATAAGGAATCATCTGGTAGCAGAGTATACTTACACTTAGCTTCCTCTATCAGTATTTATTTCTGTCATTCTTTTTTTAAAAGAAAACATTGACCATAACTTTTATAACATAACAATGTCATTCCAACTTTACAACTTTGGTGGGCGGGGGGAGGAGGTTTGAGGGGGGGGAGGATGGGAAGGGATGGGAAGGGGAAACAAAGGAGGAGGCTACAATGCTTGATAAGAAATGTACTCATTATCTTGCCCATGTAATTGTAACCCCTCTGTACAGTATTTTCACAAAAAATAAATTAAAAAATGTCATTGGCAGGACCTAGCTATTAAGAATTTCTGAATATTCCCCAAGTTAGTTGACAAAAGGGCTCTGAGTATAGTCAGAGTTGTTGCTGATACTATTTAGTGACAATTGTTGTCCCAAGATCTGTACAAGTGTCCTTTTTCATGGAAAAGGTAGTAGACAGTCATTTTCTTTGTTCCTAAGCATCATCTTTGGTATCCTTGTTTTTCACTGTGATAGTCTGTAATATTTGTAATATATTTAAGTGATTCCTGAGTGTTGGGTTTTAACACTTTCATCCAATTATGAGGTTCAGGTCCTGAACTGAACAATGTATATATAGCTGTTACTCAGTTCTTTGGGTAGAGAGCAGGTCTGCAGTATTAATGATCCACCAAAGTAGATGGAATCTACTATCTTGCCTTCTTCCTTTGTTCCCTTCCTTTCCCCTCCTCTTTCTTTTTCCCCGTCCCCTTCCCTTTCCCTTCTCCATTCTCCTTCCCTTCTCTTCTTTCATTTGCTCTTTCTTTTCTTAAAAATCTGATAGTTGTATGATTTATTTTTAGTTTTATTTGTGTCAGTACTAGGGCTTGAATTGAGGCAGCCTCACACTGTCATTTATCTGTTTTGCTTAAGACTGGCACTCTGCTACTTGAGTGACACCTCTACTTATGACTTTTTTGCTGGATAATTGAAGATAAGAGTCTTATGGACTTTTTTGCTGGGATGAGTTTCAAACTCTGATCCTCATATCTCAGCTTCTTGAGTAGCAAGGATTACAGGTGTGAACCACCAGTGCCCAGTAAGGTGTGTTAATTTTAGAACTTGGTAGTCCACGATCTATACTTGTAGAAGAAAAAGCCAACTAGGACAGCTCTTTTAATTTAAAAATGCGAGTTCTAAAAGAAGCATGAAAAATTTTGTTCATAAGACATCTCCTAGTCATTAGACGACATCATCTCTTGGACAGAACAATATTCTTAATAACACCAACATCTGTTTAACATCAGTCCCTATTTCAAATACATATTTTGGTCTTATTCCCAACTTCTAACAAATACCTGTTTCTGTGTGTTTTGAAAGAATATCGTGTCTAGATTTGGAATGTATTTCTCTTTATTTTTTTCAAAATCTTTTTTCAAAAATCTTTTCATTGAGTACTAAATTTCTCTGTTTCTTATAAAATATTCTATTTCAGCATTCAGCAATATAGCATTTTATAATTTAATGATGGTATTATAACATTACTTTGCGTGTGTGTGTGTGTGTGTGTGTGTGTGTGTGTGTGTGTGTGTGTGTGTGTAGGTGTGTTGGTTAGTCCTGGGGTTGAAACTCAAGTCATGGGCACTGTCCCTGAACTTGCTAAAGCCTAGTACTCTATCACTTGAACCACAGCTGTATTTCCCCCTTGTTGATGGTTAAAGATAAGTCTCAGAGACTTTCTTGCTTGGGCTGCTTTCCATCCAATCCGCAGATGTTAGCCTCCTAAGTAGCTAGGATTATAGGTGGGAGCATTGAGGCCTGGATGCTTATTTGGTTTTTATGAAGGTTCTTGGCTCTTTATTCTCTCCTCAGGATAGATCATAGAATCTACAGTCTCTCTTCCCTAAGGCCAGTTACAAAACCTCTTGTCCTCAGCTTATCAGAAAGAAATTCTCTGATGTGTCTTTTGGGATAGTAGGTCCTAAGACCCTCCTGATTTCAGAGAGCTCCTGGCCATGCTCTGGAGAAAGGAATGCTGCTGAGAAAAGCCAAAAATAATCTCAATAGACAGACCTTGATGGATTTTCTGAGCTAGTGTGTTCATAATCCCATCTTTTCAAATGAAGTCTCTGCAAAAATCCCAAAACATATTTGGGTTAAGATAACTGAACAACATGGCAGTTCCCAGAAGATGGAGTACCTGGAAAGAGAATTCCCTGTCCTCTGCCCTGCCTACCTCCATGCATCTCTTCACCGCTCCTCTTTCCAATATTCCTTTTAATCAACCAGTAAACATGTTTCCCTGAGTTCATTGAGCCACCTGAGAAAATTAACTGAATATGAGGAGAGAGGTATCAGAATCATGATTTATAGCTGGTCTTCCAGAAAAGGAACACAGGAAACCCAACACTGGGCTGTGACTGTCATATAAAGAAGGCGGGGGGGGGGGGGGGAGTCTGGGAGTCTTAAACTTGTGATATTTGACATGATCTTAAAATTTCCAATCAGAACTGAACTGGATTAGAGAGCTAGCATTCACTGCAGAATGAACTGCTTCCTTGCTGACTGATAGAAATCCTGATATCATTCAAAGCCATAGACGTTTTCTGTGTTGATTGGGGTGTAAGTGTAGAACAAATTTAGGAAGCTGGAAAACTTGAAACCACATGGGGACCAGAGAGTTTGGTGGGAAGATTTTACAAAAGGATGAACTAATTCAGCAGTGATACTTATTAGATACTATGGTGAAAATGAACTGTATAACTTAGGGGGGGAGGGAAGTGGGGAGGGAAAAAAACTGGGAGAAAATGAGGGAAGAGATGACTTTGTTCAAGAAGAATCGTACTCATTACCTGACCTGTGTAACTGTAACCCCTCTGTACGTCACCTTGACAATGAAAATAAATTTTAAAAAGAGAAAAACAAAAGTTTAGAGACCCAAAGCATAAGTAAAAAATATGTGCTTTCTGATCTTAGACTCCACTGGCGCAAGAAAAATGAAAAGAAAAATCAAGAAATTGCTCTGTATAATTTATCCATGACAAATAGAGAGTGAAATTCTGTAGGTTATTTTCATGACCTATCTTTCCAAAAATTTGCTGACTGTTGAAAAAAAAGAGAAAATACAGAGGAAATATATAAATTCCAAAAGTATCTAAAATGCACAACAGAGTCTGGAAAATGTCTAAGTTTATTCTGTAAAAAAGAAAGCAGTATCCATATGGAATAATCAGTAATATAAAAGTAATGGTACATTTTTTAATGTATATAATGTTTATTCATTTCTAGTATTCTTCCAGCAGCCACATACTATAATTAAAGAGGAACTTAGTATATAGCTAGGGCCTGACTCCTGCTCCTGACTATTTTGTTTTTTGTTTTTTGGTTTTTGTTTTTTTTTTTGACAAGAGTCTTTGGACCAAGCAGAGACAGGACTTCATTCCAGGTCCTACAGTGAATCATGATCAATGCATAGCCAGCTGTGGAATAGTCTCAGTGTATTTGTATTTCTCTCACTAGTCTTTGCTTCAGGATTATGAATGAACCAGGAAAGTCTCAAACTCCCCAACTTCCATTAACAGTAGCTCAAGGAGGTAGGTGGTTGTTTGGAGAGGATGGAATTGAGAAATACAAGTGAGCAACTCTGTTTCCATCCCTCCAATAGTACAGTGAAACTGGTAGGCAGGAACCCTAGACCAGGCCTTGGAAGCTGACAACCAATCCCTTTTGTAGGCAACTAGGGAATACAGATGACAGACAATATGACAGCTTTGTTTTTCTGCCACACTATATCGCTGACTTAGCACAAAACTTTCAGCTCAACTGGGAGTTCCTTTCCTTTTTCCCTAGGTTGTATCTGCCATTCCTGGAAGCTGATATGAAGATAAGTTCTAGAGGAAAGGAAGAGCCATTCTTTGTTGGTCTTAAGTCTTCCTTGGTGTGGTCTTCATTCTGGTGTGCATGCCTCAGATAATCTAGAAAAGCTCCCTGCTTCTTTGCTGCCTTGCTTAGGGCACAGCAAAGCCTCTGAGGACTTCATCTACTGGGGTCCAGAGAACATACTGAATTTTGCTGGCTTGTAGACTGGTTTTTTTCTTTTAGTGTACTGATTTAAGAAGCCAGAGTTTTACTTCAATGATTTTTTTTCTGTTTTCTCTTCAAAAATTGTAAATGCAGCAACATCATTTCTAAATCATCGTGTGGAGCTGTCAGCTGACCAGCACTGCCTCTTTGAGATAGCCCACAGGCTCGCCAGCTCTGTACAGAAACCTCTTCTCCCCATTATGCTGCACCCGGCCCTTCATCTGCTTGAATTTCCTGTGCTTCACCTCGATGCTGTATGTCCACATTCTCCTTCTGGAGTTTGTCTCTTCCTGAGTGGTTCCTTTGGGAAGATTGGCACAGGAGGCCCTCTGCTCCAGGTCTGACAGATCTTCGCTCACTGATTGCCTCTTCCCTTTCTTCTGTCTCCCAAACAAAAAGAGGCTCTTATGGTCTAGGGAAGGTAGGATCATGCTTTGTCCCTCCAGGGTGCTTTTCTCTCACACTTTGTGCCCCTGATCCTGGCTTCCATTTGAGGTGACATTGTAAATCTAGGCCTCCCGTATGTCTGACCAACCACTCATCGAGAGTTTTGATGATAACATTCCTGGGTTCCATAATTTGTTAAAGTGGTTCCAAGAACACTTGAGGCATACTTTATATAATATGGCTAATTTAATATAAAGTATATGATTCAGTATCAGGTGAGCAGAAGGGATGATGCATAGGGCAGTGTATGTGGGAAGAGCTTGAAGTTTCTGTTCTCTGACTGTATCAAAATCCTTTGTAGTTAGGTGTACTGACTAACCAGAAACTGAACTTTAGGTTTTTATTTATTTCACTAACTCAACATGATTGATTTACACATTGATCTTTCAGCCTCACCCCACCTCTTCTTGTGTGCTGATACTAGGCTTGAAATCAGGGCCTCATATTCTTAAGTTGGCTTTTTCATTAATGACTAGTACTTCACCACTTGAATCACACCTTTTGCTCTGGCTTTTTGCTGGTTAATTGGAGAACAGAGTTTCATGGGTTTGTTTGCTTGGACTGGCTTTGATTCTCAGTTCTCAGATCTCAGCCTCCTAAGGATTAAAGGTGTGAGCCATCAGTGAGTAGATTTTCCTCCCCTCAAACCCTACCACTACTTCAAAGTTTTAATTATCTTATGACATGATAGTATGCACTGATAAACAGTGCTCAACCTGAATCCTCATCCTAAAGCTACCTGTGTGTCTGCCATCTCACTAGGATAACCCTTATGTAGTTCAAGTGGCTTATTATGAATAGCAAAAGTTCTTCTATCACTCTGGAAAGTGTAAGAGTTTGAGAAGCTCTGTGATAGTAACAAGGGTCTTTTTTTTCATAGTTTTGAAACTCACAATGTGATACCAGTATTTCTGTTTTCTGTCTTAGCACATATCTACACTGAGTCAGCAAGTATATCATTCCTGGTATCTTCAATTTTCCCTCCAGATCCACCCTGTACTTCCTTCCTTTTCTTCCTACTTAGAGAGACCAATGGATATGTGCCATCTCAGTGAGCTTCCCAGTCTTCTTGAAACCTCTTGGATTAGATCATTGGGAAGCTCTACTAGAAAGCTTGAGAAAAGGGGGAGAATAAAAGTGAGGTGTGTAATTCTTGTTACTGTCTCCTTATTCTGATAGCTAATCCTTGGCTTGTGAATGGTATAGGGCCCATCTTACTGACCTCCGGGAATAACACTAGCTCCAGTGGTTGTTAAATCCTTTCCATACCTTTGTAAATAGTATCTCTATTAAATATTTTCAAATTATTTAATTTGAAAATGCCATCTGTTTCCTACAGAACTCTAATGATCCATGCAGTTGTTAATCTATGGGGTTTTATTTCATCTAAAAAAGAAATTCAACATTCAATCACAATCTGAATAATAAAATAAGAGTTTTCTATAAGGGACATATTTAGTGAAAAAGATTCTCTGGAATGCTAGAATGGAAGCTTGCTAATTCTTGTTACAATATTTTAACACAAAAGGAATCCCGAAGAGTATTAAAGCCGACTAAGTACAAAACAAATGACATTTACCTAAGGTCTTCAACAAGTACAGTAGACTTATTAGGAACAAATACCTGGCTGGAGAAGAACTCAGTGAGAAAATCTAGCTGTATTTATTTACTTTCTTACCTACTTATTTACTTATTTATTTACTTCTTTATTGGTGTTGGTCCTGGAGCTTGAACTTAGAGCCTGGGTGTTGTCTGTGAGCTTTTGTGCTCAAGGCTAGTATACTTTAGTATTTGAGTCACAGCTTTACTTCTTGCTTTTTGGTGGTTAATTGCAGCTAAGAGTCTCATGAACTTTCCTGCCTAGACCAGCTTTGAACCACAATCCTCTGATCTCAGTTCCTTGAGTAGTTTGGCTTATAGTTGTGAGCCATTGGCTCCTGGCCTTAGTTAAATTTTTAGTGCTTTTTTAAACAAAGTCTGAGGTTAGAGCCTGAGCTTAGAAATTCCGAAAAGCTAGTAGAACCTTTGTTAACTCGGTAAGAGTGGCCTGATGATGTCTGTCTTTTCTCCTCCTAAGTTCACTCAGTTACAGCCCTGAGAGCTGTCATCCTTGCTAGAGGCCTTTGTGAGGAATGAGAAGCAAAAGATTCCCCAGCATAGATTTGATTCCCAGGAAGGAAGAGTGCCCACAGGCATTCAGAATCCATCCTATTCAACAATGTCAGATGACTCTGTTGTGAAACCTGGCTTTCCTCCCTGATTTAGCTTTTGAAAAAGTTTATGTCATACTCAGATTCATAAATTTATAATTACATATTGACAATGTTCATCTGTGTGAACTACAGTGTTGCATCCTTTAGACGAAACGATCACCATTAGCTCGTTGGTTCATTTCTGATGGCCCCTGAAGTTGTTTCACCCCAGGTGAGTAGCTTATATTCCCCCCTTCTTTCTAATAACAGAGGACAGCTCTAAAAATCACTCACACAGTAGCTGTGAAAAATGACCTGGCTGTAACTGAAGAAATTTCTTTATATTGAAGTGCTTTTCAAAAAATATTCTAAAATATGAAAAATGAATATCAGAAGAGGAAATGGTATTTTTTGAAGGAGTTCTGTTGAGTCTCCTTCCTCTGGACCTCTTTCCTAGTTTTTTTTTTTTTTTTTTGTCACCTCCTAAAATGAAGCTCATCTCACAAGTCCAGCCATCTCTTTGCCTCCATCTTATCCTTCAGAGCACTTTCAGGATTTTAGTCACCCACCTGAATGAATTTTGCACCTAAACATCTCCTACTTTATCTTTGTAATTTCATATGGCTTTAATATTTTAGTTCTCTTACGTCTCTTAGAGCATGAGATAATGAAAGCAATATAGAGCAAACCTTCAGTTCCAATGAACGGCTATGTAATGACAAGATATTTATGAGTAATTTATAAATGGAGCTCTGAACCTTCCTACATGGACTTGCAAAGCTATAACTATTACCTCATGCTCTCTTCTGAGCACAAGTCCTACAAATAGAGCGGTCTTCCAAATCTGCCAGGCATATGTTCTTTCAGCACCTCAGAGGCAACGTGACTGAGATCAAACCAACAAAAGAACTTGCCTCTGCCAGCAGGGAAAAGGCTAAAACCATCCAGCCTGTTTCTATGAAATACCACTTCCTCCCAGTAAACAAGGATCACCACGGGAAGAGCTGGCTGTGTGTATAAGCACATACCTGTATGTGTTGGAAAAAAAATTGGTCCTGTTTGTTTTACCCACCTTCTGTCTCTGGTGATCCGTATCCAGAAAGTGATCAGATCATGAGCTCTTCCTTTGTTTTGTTTTTTTTTTTTTTTTTGGTCCGGTCCTGGGGCTTGAACTCTGGGCCTGGGCGCTGTCCCTCAGCTCTTCAGCTCAAGGCTAGCACTCTACCTCTTGAGCCACAGCGCCACTTCCGGCTTTTTTTCTTTTTGCTTATGTGGTGCTGAGGAATCGAACCCAGGGCCTCAGGCATGCAAGGCAAGCGCTCTACCACTGAGCCACCTTCCCAGCCCCAAGCTCTTCCTTTTAAATGACTCGGAAGTGGCCTTTCTCCACACCAAGCCGCTAACTTTTCTCTCTGGATTATCAGCATACCTGCTCCTTCGGCATCTTTATATCTTCTCTTACGTAGATTGCAAGTGACTCAGTTGTACCTTATTACCTTTTGTTCTTTGACCTAGTGAATCCCATCTTTCTGCGAAGGACTTGATTCTTCTGTTCTTAACATTTTGTCAGCCATCCTTTAATGATTTGCATCTGAGCAACAGCTGCTGTGACTTTCCCTGTAGTAGAACATCTTCATGTCTGTCTCTTTGATAACTCATTGCTTTAGTTGGTTGCCCTTGGGTGAAAAGCACATTGTTTATCAATGTGTTTCGTTTATGATTATCTGGCAGTCCAGGCATGATATTTAATGTAATGGATGTTGCCTATTTACTCATGGGTATTACATCATCATTATTTAGAAAATTTGCTGCTGAATTGACATCTGATTAAGGATAAGTGATTGAGGTGAAGCGCGTCTGAGTGCTTGGAGAATACTTGTGTATAGTGTGGGCTGCAGTATAGCCTGCAGCAGGCTTTTTCTGCTGCGACTCTCTGTAAATATGGCTAAGGGGATAGTGAGATACCCAGCCGACCTACTGAAAGACTAAGATTCACGTGCTACTTAATTTGATAAAACGTGAGTAAAAATGCAAAGCAAGACAATCTTATGGGGTTCAAAATGATGAATGAATATAATATGAACAGTTTTTGTGTTCTCTTTTGTTTTTGTTTTTTATACTGGTACTTGGGCTTGAACTCAGGGCTCAGCATTGTCCTTGAGGGTTTTGTATTTGTTTGTTTTCTCAAGGCTGGCTCTCTACCATAGGAGCCACAGTTTCTAGTTTCTAGTTTTCTTTGTTGGTTAATTGGAGATAAAAGTCTTACAAATGTTCCTGCCTAGACTGGCTTTGAACTACAACCCTCAGATCTCAGTCTCCTGAGTAGCTAGGATTACATACTTAAGCATCTTCCCACTTATTTTCAGTCATGTTTTTATCATGGTAATTTTAAATGAAAATAATATATTAACTATGAAGAATGCAAAGATCACTCTAGTTATGAAGATTTATTATGAGAGGATTTGAGTTAAAGTGTTAATCATTATGTATACCAATTAAGTATGGATATGTAGACTGAATTAACCTTTGCAAATGCACGGAGGAGTATAGTATATAACTGATTTCTGGCCAATGATTTTTAAGAAGTAGCTAAAGTTTTTCTAATAATGTATATTTTGGGGTTTTTTTTGTCACCAAGACCAGCAAATATCTAGATTGTGAGTACTCTATCTTGATGCGTAAAATAGGTATGATTCTGGCTCTGAATCTTCCTAGTTGCATGGCTTTATGTAGGTTGCTCAAATCTCTAATTCTTCAAACAAGTGTATGTTGTCTAAGTGCCTCGCTCAAAAGCTTATTGAAAAGACCCAATTAGATACCCGTGAAAGTATTAATTTTATTATGCCTACAGAAAAAAATATTATCTTCAAATGATTTGAAAGAGTTAATATAATTGAATTAACTTTTTTTGGTGCTAGAAACTGAACGAGGACATACTGTCATCTACCCATATTCTAGATGCATGCAGTTCTTAATTTTGAATGTAATTTATATTTGTATTAAACTAAATAGTAAGCAAACTAAAATGTAAGCAATTCTTTTCTCCCCATGTCTATACACCATCTGAATTCCCAATTCCAAGACCATCTACCATTAAAGTTTCTTGTAGGCTATGGTTGTAGCTCAGTAGTGGAGCACTTACCTAACATGTACAATGCCCTAGGCTAGATCCCTAGCACTACTAAGGAAAGAAAAGTTTCTTATGATTAAACAAAGAAGTGTATTTTTTGTATATATTGTTTTCAACATATTTGACAGTCCTATAATTTGAATATTTTTTCTCATTTTTCTTGTTAATGGTTTTATACTATGTTGGATAAATGAACCATACTTTATGTAATTTATCAATCAAGGGTATTTTACCCTTTGGAATAAATGAATACCTCTATTATTTAAACAGTTTATTTTTTTCAAAAAATATACAAATTAGAACACTATAGGCATGGATACCATACAACAGGCTGGTGAAGGAAAAGGAAAATAGGACAATAGCGATATTTATTAATGATGACACAATAGTGGTATTTATTGCTGATACTTATTAGAGAGACCAAGGAGATATAGGAATAAGATCAGAAGTATGGCATAAAGAAGTATATTGGAGGGGCTGGGAAGGTGGCTCAGTGGTAGAGTGCTTGCCTTGCATGCCTGAGGCCCTGGGTTCCATTCCTCAGCACCACATAAGCAAAAAGAAAAAAGCCGGAAAGTGGTGCTGTAGCTCATGTGGTAGAGCGCTAGCCTTGAGCTGAAGAGCTGAGGGACAGCGCCCAGGCCCAGAGTTCAGGCCCCATGACCGGACCCAAAAAAAAAAAAAAAGTATATTGGAAGAGAGGCTTTTTGCCATCAGAACAAAACATGTTTTTCTAAAGACAGCATTGCTATAAACTGAATGCAACCTACTGTTTTCAATATCAATTTTATTCCATCATTGAAAGAAAAATTTTAAAGTAAAAATAGTCTTTTATATATATATATATATATATATATATATATATATATATATATATATATATATATAACCTTGATATTTTAAAAATTACAAATTAAACCAGAAACTCTTTTTAATGCACACACCAAATTAAATTTACATCTGATGGTGGGGCCTAATCAAATATAGCCAAGGGATAGTTTGCTCTCTTTTTCTAAAATATAAAAAGGACAGTAGAGGCACAGTTGAACATACTTTACATATTATGGCTTTATCTGCTTGATCTAATTATATCTTTTTAGATGAATATTATCTCGTGTCAGCAGAAATCCTAGATGTATTTTAGGGCTCTTTGGTTTGTCCTCAGTCTCATTTTGTAAAAAGTAGTCAGTATCACATAAAAAGCCAGGTACTGGTGGCTCATACTTGTAATCCTAGTTACTCAGGAGGCTGAGTACCCAGACTCTTATCTTTAAGCCTCATTATAATCACCTAAACAAATAAATAAAACAAATACACACATGTATTTTTTCATATACAAAGAGCTTTTGGTGCCTATCTTTGACTTGCCATTACCCACTCCTTCTGTATCAGAAGTGGAAATAGAATCTTGCATGTTAATATGTTAGCAACCTGATGCTCCAGGCAGCACTGACTATTGAACATTGTGTTGGTTTCAAAGCAAATATACTAAAAGCTTTGAAAAAGCACAAAATTGATCTCCATATTTTTCTCTTCATTGCTTAGTCAATGTAAATCCTTATCAATTTAGTAAGAGTAAAACTACTTGTGAATAAAAATTGACATGGGCTTCTAACATTATTGTCCACTTACATTGTTTGTACTTTTCTTAAAGAGTGATATAAAATTAGATGCAGATTGCAGACTTTTTAAGTACTAAGGCACTGACTCTGGAGAGTGTTTTGAAAGCTAGGTTGCTTTAATTAGTAAAACTAATTATATATCTCAAAGGAAGGGAAGGTGTTTGTAGGAAAAAATGTATTCACGTGGGAACATTGACTGCATACTTATTTGGATTTGTGTATAAATTATGATGAAGGTGACTTGGCTGACTCAAAGGATGGTCAAGATTTGGAAGTCATTCTTTCACAGGAAGATTCCATGATGGCATATTGAAGTATAGTCAAACAAAGAGTTTGTCCTATGTGGTAATTTGTGCTGAGCAAATCCTTCCATTCTCTGATAGGTATGAATATCTCCTTTCCAAACTTGGTAATTTTCAAACATCGTATAATAACTGAAACACATTTTTAAAACTTGCCAAAAGAACCTACTTTTCTGTCTAATTTAACTAATGTAACTATTAGATTTAATCTGTTTAGTGGGGGAAAAATAGTTTTGACCGCAAATGGCTGTCTGCATTAATTACATACAAATGAATAGAGCAATTTTTAGAACTCTTTGTGCTATCAGTTTTTACTTAGCTTGGCTCATTTTTTTCTCCCATTTGCCTCAGAGCTCATTGACGGAGTTCTACAAAACAAGGAGCCCGTAGCATGTTTCAAAAATGTGTGTGTGTGTGTGTGTGTGTGTGTCATGCATACTTTCACACAAATATGAATATGGTATAATTACAGGAACAAGTCCAGAATCCATTGGGGACTAGTAAGTCTGAAATCTACAGAGCAGGTGGGACCAGCCAGAAACCAGTTGCGGACAACAGATGGAATTTCTTCACCATCAAGATCACCTCAGTGTTACTCTTAAAGCCTTTCAACTGAGAAATTGAAGCTCACTCAAATAATCTCCTTTGCTTGAAGTCAACTGATGTAGATGTTAATTACATCCACAAAATACCTGCAGAGCCCCAGGCCCTACTGTCTCACACCTGTTATCCTAGCTACTCAGGAGACTGAGACCTGAGGATCACAGTTCAAAGCCAACCCTGAGCAGGAAAGTCCATGAGATGCTTTATCACCAATGAAAACCGGAAGTGGAGCTATGGCTCAAATAGTAGAGTTCTAGCTGTGAAGAAAAAGGTCACAGTGCCTGTGCCCTGCATTCAAGCCCTAACACAGGTGCAAACAAACAAAAGTCCCTGCAAAGCATCAACTATTAATTGAATAAGCATTTTGGCCTAGCCAAGTTGACAGTACATAGAATTCCTATCCCATTCTTTGTCCCACCTTCCCAAAGGTGTATCCAAGATATTTGCTCCCCACTTACAAGCTCTTATTCTCTCCCTGTTTCTTTTATCCATGTCTCCTAGACACTAATAAACAGCAAGACTCATGAAACAAAATGGAAAGAATCAGAAAACTGTTGGTGTTTTTAATTAATTTTTTTTCTTTTACTACCTCTTAAGCTTTATTTAGTGAACATAGTGCTTTCCTGCCCTTCAGTGAAAACTTGATTTGTCTCATGACTTTCTTGCTGACTCTTAGTTCATAAGCTGTCCTAACATCATTGCACAGGACAATCGCAGTCCCAATTCAGACTTTCCAATATCAAGTCATGTATCAAAAGTCTGTGATTTAAAGTTCACTGTTCTTTCCTCGCCTCCTCAGAGGCCCGCTATAGCGGGGGAGGGGTATGGATTTTCTGTTTTATTTCTGTAATTACCATTGCTTTCTCTTTCATTACTTTGAATATAAAATCTTCTGATTTTTTTTTTTCAGAGAGTAGTAAGAGTTGTTTGGGGGAAGGAGGAAGGTAAAGGATGTAGAAAAGTTCCTTGACAATTAACTAGCTTTATCTTCTTCCAGTTTCTTCAGAAAACTGATAACTAGATCTATCCCTTGTTGTTTCTTTGACCTGGCTGGTTGCATTCCATTTGAAAAATCACGTATTTACTTCTTGGCAGATAGCACTGTCCAGATAGAATAGTGACTCTCAAGTAAATTTCAATATGAAGTAAATAATGAATGTGATCTGAGCATCGATACGTCCCAAATATCTTGTGGGATATATTTACACTGAACACTCATTTGGTTTTTAGCTAAAATTCAATTTGTAGTTGTTTGTGTGCCAATACTTGAACTCAGGGCCTGGACACTCTGCCTTAACTTTTTTGCTCAGAGTTGACACAGTATCACTTGAGTCACCTCTCCACTTCCAGCTTTTGTTGGTTAATTGGAGATGAGAGTTTCTTGCCTAGTTTGGCTGCCTAGACTGGCTTTGGACCACAATCTTCATATATTTAGCCTCCTGCATACCTAGAATTACAAGTGTGAGCCACTGGTGCCCAGCAGGAAGTAATATTTTTCTGTGTCTCACTCAGTACAAAGAATAATGACTTACAGAGAGAAAATGTTCAATGATTATTTAATGAATGACTCCTATGATTATCTGAAATATTACTAACTATATATGAAAATATATACATACTTAGTATATGCATATATATTTAGTATGCATATATATTTAGTAATACTTAGTATATACATACATATGTATATATACACACATACACACACTATATGTATATATATAAAATCCCTAAATTGTAACTCTAATATTTGCTAATCCATCACTACTCTGTAGGTACAATGTTAAAATTGCACACGAAATGGAATAGATCCTAGATATATATATATATATATATTATGACTTAGTGGACCCTCAGCAACTGATATATTTTGAGATGGGCTGTGAATATTGAATAGCAAGAATTTTTTGAGCAAGGTGTCATTTCCATAATGGAGATAGTCAAATTTTGTGTCTTTCTAGACCATGGAAGAGGTGGCTCTGCCTCAGTAAAGAGATAGTATATCCCCTGTTCCTACCCAGATCAGGCTTGTTCTGAGCAAAGTCACTTCCAATCAGTTTGACTCATTATTCTTCACAAAATTGAAAACTGGGTGTTTTTATTCAACAGATAGGAATTTCATGTGACACCTCAAGGTCACCCAGCACATTTGCCACAGAGAACAGAATTTCCTAAGAGAAACAGTTTTATAGATATTTCATTCTAATATTGCTTTCTTAGCTAGCCAATTTCATATATCCAAGTTGGTAAGTGGATGTAGCTAAGTCATTTCTTTTCAATAAATTAAAATAACAGTTCCCTAAAGACTGTAATATGTTACTTTGCATCAGAAAAGAAGATAATATGAGAAATATCTAGACTTCTTCCAAGCTACTATAGAAGCAAATAAAAAGAAAACATTGCTACTGCCATCTCATCCATAGCAGTGGAGAATACTCTAATATAGCAAAAAAAATGAGAAGACAAAAAATTACCTGTGTATATTTAAAGTGTTGTTTGATCCTGTTCAGATCATGTGTCCCTGAAGGAAATAGTATTGTTGTCCTTGGTTTAGTTATGAAGTTCCCCCTTTGGCGAAAACCTTCCAAGACCACCAGTAGATGCCTCAAAATGAGAACGGTATTGAGTCCTGTGTATCTTATGTTTGTGTTTCTTAGTGTGATAGTAATGAGGTTTGAATTGGAGGCTTTGTGCTTGGAGGAAAGTCATCAGCCATTTCAATAATACCTCCCACCCTCAACCTCCCCCCACCTTTGTTCTGTAGGCTCTTTTTTTTTATTAGATAGGATCTTAATACCTGGGCCTATGACATTCTCACCTACCTGGAATTATGTATGTACTGCCATGCCCAGCATATTTTAAAGCTATAGCTCAATAAATGTTTTCCTTGGGCCAGCCTTGAACTGTGATGCTTCTCAAAGCATCCATGAGTTTACATACACTGTCACTAGGATTTCTTTTCCTTATCGATACATTCCAATGATGAAGTTTGACTTACCAATTAGGCATTGTGATTACTGTTGAGAGATTAAACAATTGGCAATAAAAATGTAATAGCACCATAGAAAAATATGCTGTGGTAAAATTGCAGGCATGAGTATTGTTGGGTTGTTGGAACACATGCTTTGCCATACCATAGCAGTCAGTCTGATAACCAAGATGTCTAAAATGAGAAAGTTGTATATGCAATGTGAATGTACTGGACAAAGTAGTAATTCATTCTCTAGTACAATATCTCAGAATACTTAGACCAAGCACAATTATAAACCATGTACATTATTTCTGGAAGTTTTCATTTAACATTTTCAGAACACTGTAGACCTTGGGTAACTGAAACGCTGAGAAGCAAAACCTCAAACAAAGGGAACTCCAGTATAACATGTTCTGTCTCTTGGTACTGTATAATGTTTTGACTAGATTAAGTTGGACTTGATTTCTAAGAACACCCTTCTCTGTGTGATTCCGGTTAGAACTGGCTATAAAAGGAATTCAGAATGTAGAAGTGAAGCAGCAGCCAGTACACTCTAGAGGTATTAATATGATGACAGTTTCTTCTCCACTGAGTCTTGATCTTCTTCCCACCTGCTTCCCTGGGTGACTAAACATGCCCGAGGGCCTTGACCAGACACCTAACTGCAGAAGCACAGAAGCAACAACCAGGGAGAGAGAGGGGGACTTCCCTTCCCACAAACCTTGCCTTCACATTTCTCTTTGGATGGTCCAACACACTTGGCTTCTCAGATTGATTTGATGGTCTCTTCTCAATCTTCCAACTCTTCTCACGTGCTTTCATTTCTCCAGCTTCTCTTGATTTTATTAAGTTAGAAAGCTATAAAAACTCCCTTCTCTCAATCCTTCATTTCTTGAACCCGGATCAACATTCCCATCCAGAATCAGCAATTCTGCAAGCAGCTGCCTGGTACAAAAGACTGTAGAAGGTAAACATGAGAGGTTGATGTGTTAACCTTTGAACATAGCAACCCAATATATACTTGGTGGGTACCCATGAGTAATGGGAACTTCTTGAGAATAACAATCTCATCCGAGAGGGAAACTCATACTATATGAAGCCAGCTCACTCATTAAAGCACTGTGGTTTTAACTTGTGTGGGGGTGTTGCTACTAAAATTGAGGAGCAGGTACTCTGTATGGGTGAAAGCTCAGAAAAATTAATCCAATAAAAGTTAAAATGGTATGAAATTGCTGATGGGAGGGGATGAGTATTTTTTTTACAGCATACAGTTTAAAGGCCCTCATACTTGTGATAGCCCCATACCTGGGTGCCTACATTAGTTTCTTCTTTGGATGTCTAGAATTTAAGATTGAAGAATCGATTCTCAGTTCTCAATGTTCAGGATGCTGTGGTGCCCTACCCACTTCTTTGGTACTCACCTGTAAATGCCACATCTTAGAATAGCCCAAGCCCTTTTATCAAGCAGAGGGAATTTATCACCCACACACAAGCAAAACAAGCTCGAGGAGGTATCACACAATGACAGCAAGGAAATCATCGGGTACCATCACAGCTTTCTTCTAACCCATCTGCTTGGATAACTGAAATGATGTTCTCTGTTTATGCTCTTCTTGGGATTGAGCTCTGGTTGCCCTCTGTGGTAATGTGCTTGGCAGTTCACTTGCTTTTGCTGCCTTCCTCAACACACTACTGCATACCCCTGCTGATGAATTCCTGGGATTTCTCCTAATAAACCTCTTGTCTGTGAATCTGCTTCTGAGAGATTAAAACTGAGACTTTGCCTTTCATTCTTAGCCAAGGATGGTCACTTTTTGCCCTTTTGGGTGTTTTTTTTCTTTAGGGCTTTATGACACTTTGTAGGTAAGGCAAACATATCTACATACAAAGCATACTAGGATATTAAGTTAGTAGTTTCAACGAAGGCCTCAAAATGAATTTCTTATCAGACAGAATGGTAGATGACCAAGAAGCCCATTGAGGATATTTGCAATCGGACTCCCCAGGGACTCTGATGTTCGTGTGTGTGTGTGTGTGTATGTGTGTGTGTGTGTGTGTGTGTGTGTGTGTGTGTGTGTGTGTGTCTTGGAATTAGAAGTATAAAAGACTGCTGGCTACCTCTGCTCTAGAAAAGCTGAGAAGTATAGAGTGGGCAGTTTGCACATATGAAGGCAGAACATGAACAGGTACTGAAGTCTTGGGCTGGCCCAGAACCCTAGTGGTAACTGTGTGATATATAAATCATCATGTTTGATAGAGAATTGGAAAGGGTCAAGTGGAATGAAAGTTGGATTTGTGCGTGAAAGATAGACAATTCACATTTTCTTAGTTCCTCAAAGTGGAATTGTGTAAATGGCCTCAGAAGGTAGAGCCTGGTGCCTAACTTGACTCTAGTTGCCTGAGAAAGAGGATTGTTGAATTAGAAAACAAAAATATACCCAAGTAAATGTGAATTTTAGCTAAACAAGATTTTTTTCCCTCAAGTATTAGTATCTACCATGTACTTATAGGGATACATTTATATGTAAAAATGTATTAATTGTTCAACTGAAATTCAAATTTAGCTAAGAATCCCATATGTTGTATCTAGCAATCCTGCTTCCAAGAGGAAACTGTGAAAATGAAGTCGTTGCATATACTAGATAAGGAAAATTCTTAGACTTGAAAGCAAAGGTTTTTGTCATGCTTTCACACTGAGTTAACCTAGTAAAGAAAACTTAATGCTTAACCTAATTAATTTTCCTGTTTAATCAATTAAGCACATATTGATGGTATACCTACTATATTCCAGGCATAGATCCAAGTACTGGGAACCATTCAATGATCAAAGCAGACCAACTTCTTGACCTTGCAGAAGTTCAATCCTAGTCATAGCTGTACTTGGCAAACAGGAGAACTTGATAACAAGCGTGTTTGAGAGGTTTGGGGCAGATGATGTCTCCTTGCAACCCTTCCATCTGCCCATGGTGTCCAGTGGTCCACCATACAACATCAGGAAGGCAAATTCTCAAGTCATCATCACTGGCATTTCACTAAGATTTTGGGTTTGAACAGATGGGATTTGAACACAGCAAGGGCCAAGATTGCAGAGCTGGAGCTGGTGGCATAGTTGTCCCTCAGTGACTGCCAAGGGTTGATTCCAATACCCCACACAGACACCCACAGCTACAGATGTTCACATTCCTTCCTGAACAGGCATAGTATTTGCATATAACCTACATATATCCTCCTGTGTGCTTTAAATAAGCTCAAGATTGCTTGTAATACCCAATTTATATAAGATAACACAAATAGATGTTATACTCTTATTATATACCATTTGATGTTTCCTATTATATGCTCATACACAATTTTTGATTTTGACTAGCTTCAGTCAATGATTGGTTAAATCCTGGGATAGAGAGCGTGGTCCCCCCCTCCCCCCACCC
Source organism: Dipodomys spectabilis (assembly GCF_019054845.1). Lineage (NCBI taxonomy): Eukaryota > Metazoa > Chordata > Mammalia > Rodentia > Heteromyidae > Dipodomys > Dipodomys spectabilis. The sequence continues at coordinate 1,402,415 of NW_024871042.1, forward strand.
GCCACCACCATTCTCTACTTTTGAAAGGATTTGAGGTATCCTGACTCCTTCAGTTTTATCTGCTTCACTGTATCCATTTTTTTTCAAAGAAAAGAAAAAAAACCAAGTAAGTCATGATGGTGGTGTCTCTCAGGATTATGGGGACAGTAGAGATGAACTGGAAAGTCAGCCTCCATCAGTTCTGAGACCTGCAAGTTGTAATGTTATCCTATAAGATGCTGAGTATCAGATATGTTCTAATTGTCCATGTTCTAATTGTCATTTCCATATTATAAATGAATCTATGGGGAAACTTACTAACTTTTCAAATAGTTCATGAACATATCGAAGGAAATGTACTTGAGGAGGAAGAGGTTGTCATGATCTTTGGAGCTAGTATATATTTAGAAGTCACACACATTGCATGCTCTCAGAGAAAATATTACCTGAACAGGTTGACAATGTGATACTTTCCTGCCATACATTAACTAACTATTCATCTTTTTTTTGTTTTCTTTATTGTGAAAATACTGTACAGAGGGGTTACAATTACATGGGTAAGATAATGAGTACATTTCTTATCAAGCATTGTAGCCTCCTCCTTTGTTTCCCCTTCCCATCCCTTCCCATCCTCCCCTCGCCACTCCACCCAATCCTCCTCCCCCCCACCAAAGTTGTAAAGTTTGTTTTTGACATAACGACTTGTACATCTCATTGTTGCAATGGGTCCACCTGTATCCCTATTTAAACAATTTATTTTTTCTCTTCCCCTCCACAAAATATACCAGCACCATATACTGAAGAGGCTGTCTTTCTTCCATTCTATTTTTTTTTTTAGTTCCCTTATCGAAGATTAGATGGCTATAGGTCTGTAGGTTCATTTCTGGGTTTTCAATTCTATTCCATTGGTCCTGAGGTCTGTTCTTGTGCCAGTACCATGCTGTTTTGATTACTATTTGGTATTGATATTCCTCTAGCACTGTTCTTTCTGTTGAGGATCGTTTTTACTATTTGGGGTCTTTTATTGTTCCATATGAATTTTTGGATTGCCTCTTTATTTCCTTGAAGAATGAGGTTGGAGTATTGAGAGGTATCGCATTGAATTTGTAGATAGCTTTGGGAAGTATTGCCATTTTCACGATGTTGATCTTTCCAATCCAGAAGCATGGGAGTTTTTGCCACTTTCTAAGTACTGTTTTGATTTGCTTTTTAAAGTTTTCATCAAAGATATCCTACTTTGGTTAAGTTAATTCCTAGGTATTTTATTTTTTGTGGGGCTATTACGAATAGAGATGCTTTCCTAATTTCAGCCACACTTTTCTCATTGTTGGCATACAGAAAAGCCATTGATTTTTGAGGGTTAATTTTATACCCTGCTACTTTGCCAAAGTTTTGAATCAGCTTAAGTAATTTTGGAATGGAGTCTGTGGGATTCTTTAAATACAAGATCATGTCATCTGCAAAGAGGGAGAGTTTTATTTCTTCTTTCCCTATTTGGATCCCCTTTATGTTTGCATCTTGTCTTATTGCTGTAGCTAGGCATTTTAGTACTAGATTGAAGAGAAGTGGAGAGAGTGGACATCCTTGTCTCGTTCCTGAGTTAAGAGGAAATGGCTTTAGTTTTTCACCATTAAGTATAATGCTGGCTGTATGTTTGAACGTTCCATGGCTTCCTAATTTTTCCAGAACCTTCATCATAAAGGGGTGTTGGATCTTGTCAAATGCTTTTTCTGCATCTATTGAGATAACCATGTGTTTCTTATCCTTGATTCTGTTGATGTGATGAATAATATTAATTGATTTGTGTATATTGAACCAGCTTTGCATCCCTGAAATGAATCCTGTTTGATCGTGGTGTATGATTTTTTGGATGAATTGTTGAAGTCGATTGGCCAAAATTTTGTTGAGAAGTTTTGCATCAGTGTTCATCAAAGAAATGGGTCTATAGTTCTCTTTCTTTGATGAGTCCCTGCTTTGTTTTGGGATGAGGGTGATGATGGCTTCATAGAATGTGTTCGGTATTGAACTTTCTCTTTCAATTCCATTGAAGAGTTGGAGGAGTATTGGTGTGAGCTCTCGGAGTTAAAGCAGACACTCTGAAAATATTACAGGATGGAATAAGAGAAACCCTAGGTCTCCTTAGCGCAGACCAAAATTTTCTTGATAGAGACCCGGAAATACAACATATCAAAGAAAGGTTGGACAAATGGGATTGCATGAAGTTGCAGAGCTTCTGCATGGCAACGGACATAGCTAGCAAGATCAATAGAAAGCCCACAGATTGGGAGAAGATCTTCACTAGCCATACAATGGAAAAGGGTTTCATATCTAAAATATGCTTGAGCCCAATAGCACATCCAGGTTTCTGTTGCTTAACGTTAACTATGTATACCATGTAAATACCTATTTATTTTATGCTACAGTACAAGGGAAGAAAAAAATAGGATTGTTCTGGTTTCTTTAACGTTTCCGTGCATGAGGGTGAATATTTACAAAATTTTGGAGGGTTTTTAATTTAGATTCATGAATAACCAGCATGACTGGACTGTCCTTTCAGATTTCTGAAGCTTCCAGTAGGGAAAGTCAAGTAAAGACATGACTCCTAAGACTTGGTCTTGGAAATGGCATGTTGTTAATTCTACCCTTATTTCATTGATTGACACAATGAAGTGGAGCATCACTAGGAGAAAAATATGTCTCTCATGGCCATACATTTTAGTTATAGAAGGTCAATAAATGGTTGCTACAGTTTAGCTATAGCTTGTCTCACAAACCCAGCTTCGTGTACTGGAAGCTGGGTTTCCAAGATGTAGTATTGAGGTGGTGGAGCCTTTAAGAAATAGGGACTAGTAGAAGGAGCTAGATCAATGAATTATCATAGGACTGAGTCAGGTCCCATATGGCTCCGTTTTCACAAGAGTGAATTGTTTTAAAGTGAGGCCAACTGAGAATATTGTCCCTTTTACAGGCAACCATTTACCCTTTTGCCTATGTTCCAGGTTGTGAAACAGCTAAGGCATATTAATGGGAACTTGTTTAGAGCCCTTAGCCACCAGGACTATGACTGAAGTTAACTTGTTTACTTTACAAATGTAACAAACCACATGCATATTGCTATAGCAATACAAAATAGACAACTGTAGACTCTTAAATCTATGTTAAGTTAATCAGTTACTTAAAAAAATATTTCTCATAGTAAAATCTGAGAGCAAGTATACAAGGAAGACCCTTACATTGTACAATTAATACATGATGATGTAAAAGGGCATAGTGTTAAAAAAGGAAAATGTTTCACAGGTTACTATCTACTTTATCCTATTTCCCATTTTATGACTCAGAAATAGACTTTGACAATGTAGAAAAATATTCATTTAGAATTTCATCAGGCAATGCAACCAGTTAGCTACTGTTTTATTAAATTGAAAATCATTCCAATTCAGTGAAATTATTAAAATTACATTAATATTTTGAGATTTAATGATAAATATATCAAGCTATAATTCGCCTGTTACAGATGATTATCTATATGACATTAAAATAAGTGTTAACATTATTAAAAGTTTTTATGTGACTATATTATGTACACATTTACATAAGAATATATTGATTTTTAAAAATGTATCCATTGATGATGATTGTATGTGGGTAGGTGATGTTTATGGATGAGAAATCTAAATTTACTTGCTCTGTACAACATGATTTTATTGTACATGTCTTTCCTAATGAGAAAACTGATTCTCAATACTTGTTCAGGACTTAAGGTTAAGAAATAATAATGTGGCATGGTGCTTAAGCCTGTCACTTTAGCTACTTAGGAGGCAGAGATTCGGAATCATCGTTTGGGGACAACTGGGTGAAAAGATTAATGAAATTTCATCTCAGCCAAAGTACTCATCTGTCATCCCAGTGATAGTGGGCAGTCCCAGCTGGACCAGCTATAAGGCAGGACCCTATGTTGACGCAAAAAGGGACCAATTACATAGTAAGCACAAGACCCTGGGTGCAAACACTGATCCTGAAAGGAAAATGAAAACCAAATAGTAAACACAGGTCATCTTGGAGATGAGTAAATAATGCTTACACTCTTTATGTACCACATTACAATCCTGGCTGACCTATGAAGCTCCCACTTGGTGCTATTTTTCTCCCTAGTCTATTAATTTATTTTTAATTTAGAAAGTTCACATTTAAACTTTACAGTATCTCAATGCTGGATATTTCTATATTATTCAGCAATGTAAAACTACTTTTTCACTCTTGTGATAAGATCACGTAGTTTGTTCATCTCTCTCTCTCTCTCTCTCTCTCTCTCTCTCTCTCTCTCTCTCTCTCTGCATGCCAGTCAGGGTCTGGGAGCTGTCATTTCACTTTTTGCTTAAGATTGGTGCTCTGCCACTCAAGACACTGTTCCATTACTTGCTCTTTGCTGGTTAATTGGAGAATAACTGTCTCATTGATTTTCCTCCCTGGACTATCTGAAAACTGCAGTCCTCAGTTCTCAGCCTCTTGGGTAGCTAGATGTTCATATTCCTTTCCTTAGCTATATCCCAGATGAAGATTTTGATAAGTCTTCCCTAAAGATATCCTATCAGGTAAGAACTTGGGAAACTGAGAGAAGATATTAGTGAATTTCTCCTATATTCTTATTGGAGATTGCAGATGGTCACTAAGCAGCTTATTGGTTATTTGAATAACTGCCAAATTTTGTAACTATGTGTTATTGATCAACATCTATTGTGTATAGTTTTAAATCACTCTTACTAATAACTAGTAGCAAAGACTTGGAGACATTAATGTGCAGGAAAGCTGTGTAAAGAAAGCAATAGGGAAATGTGGTAAGCAACCTCCTTCTCCTCTTCTTCTTCCTCCTTCTCTTCCTCTTCTTCCTCTCCTTTTTTCTTCTTTTTCCACCTTCTCTTCCTCTTCCAACTTCTTCATGTCGATCCATAGTAGATCATGATATTTATTTATTCCTCAAGTTCTCACGTGGCTTTTTCAGCTCAAGACTGGTGCTTTCCCACTTGAGCATTGCCTCCTCTTTGGGTTTTTGCTATTTAATTGAACAGCCCTTTTGCTAAGTAAAAAGAATTGTGAAGCCGGGTGCTGGTGGTTCATGCCTGTAATCCTAATTACTGAGGAGGCTGAGATCTGAGGATCACGGTTCAAAGCCAGCCTGGGCAGGAAAGTCTGTGAAACTCTTATCTACAATAAACCATCAGAAAACCGGAAGTGGCGCTGTAGCTCAAGTGGTAGAGCACTTGCCTTGAACTGAAGAGCTGAGGGACAGCGCTCAGGCCCAGAGTTCAAAGCCCCACGATGGACAAAAAAAAAAAAAAAAAAAAAAGAATTGTGATGCTCATATCTCAGCTTCCTGAGTAGCTAGGATTTTGGGTGTGAGCCTTTGGTACCTGGCAAGACAACCAAATATAAAATACATGGTGGTGACAGTTTTGTACAGTTAATTGATTACTAACAGCTGATATGCTTTCACTTGAGCAGAAAATAAAAAAGACCTGAATCCACTCAGGCCATTTGTGCATTAGTACAATGAGTTGGAATTCAGGAAGACATGTAATTCCACAAAATCAGCCAAGAGCAGTGGAGAGCAGATGGCATTTGAAACCAAAGGAGGATCCTCCAAAGATCGAGACATGTAATTTATTTCAATGCATGTCGCCTTCAGTTATGATTTCTTGGAGTACAAGAATATACCATGAAAATAGTAAGTGTGTTCAGTGAGGTCTGTAAGAGAGAAGAGAGAAGGAAATCTTGTAATGGTTGAAATCTCATGGAAAATAGTTACCTAAATATTTTACTTTATTTCATTGTAGTTTTTATTTGAGACAAGGTCTTTAGTATATTCTCAGTTATTTTTCCTTTGGTCTATACAAATAAATTATGGTAGTGTTGATTTTTTTTCAGATTCAATTATATTTATTTTAGACAAATCTATTGTTTTCAAACATTAGGATAACAGCACTGCCTTGAAGAAAAACAGTGAAACTGCTATAAATTGAAATTAACACCTTATAAAGAAAGCTAAGTCCATTTCAAGGTTGTTTTCATGTAAGCTCTGTGTTTCAAGTTTTGAATTTCAAAATTCATGACTTAATTTTCAGGCTCCATATGATACGCTTGTCATTGCCTTTACTGTGGAAACAGGTTTCCATGTGCATTTGGCTGCCTTGCTTCCCTTGTTATAATTCTTGCTTTTTCCTCCGTATTTAAAAGGCTTTTAAAGGAAAAGTGCACTTTGTAAATTGCAAAATATAAAAACTTAAAGATTAAATCCAAAAGCAAGATTTTAAAATAAGTGAAACAGCTGGGCGTGTGTGGCTCACGGCTGTAATCCTAGCTACTCAGGAGGCTGAGATCTGAGGACCACAGTTCAAAGACAACCCAGGCAGGAAAGTCCATGAGACTCTTATCTCCAATTAACCACCAGAAAACTGGAAGTGCAGTTGGGACACAAGTGGTAGAGCACTAATCTTGAGCTGAAGAGCTTAGGGACAACGTCCAGGCCCAGAGGTCAAGCCCTATGATGGAATAAATAAATAAATAAATAAAACTTATTCACCTTAATTGGTTAAATTGTTAACATCATAATATGTTAACACTTCCATATATATAAAAGAGAATAACCTGTGAGTATTTATCAGGTTAATATGGTAAAATAAGATACTGCATTAATTATTTTATAAACCCACAATTATTTCAGATTTTGAATCCTTCTAACACATGTGTGTGCACATACATTAGTACATTTCTTCTCAGTAGCTTGGCTATAACCTGAAAAAATTCTATAGAAGTCATTTCAGGATGATGGAAGAAAGAAGAAAAATTATCCTTTTATTTATTTGGTAGCAGCCCTCCATCTTTAGTCACTGTTATTTTTGTTTTGAATAAAACAAAATGTTTTATAGCTATATAACCAAGACTGATCTTAATCCTGCAATCTTTCTGTCTCTTCACCCTGCGTTTAATTCTCTTAAAATCTTGTGTCTAGCCCTAGGTTTGTTCAGTTAATTTTTATGAGAGATGTGAGATTCTTAGACAAGTTCTTCATGAAGATGTTTATGAGACAAATGTTATTTTAAAACATAAAAAAGATGATAATAATAAATCCTTTTTTTCTGATGAGAGTGTACCTCAATAAATGATAAAAGTATGCATCAAATATGCATAAGACCTTGAGGTCAATTCTCAGTACTACTAAAACAATCATAAGTTGTTTTTGTTTGTTTGTATACTAACAATGTTTATGTCTCTTGATGAAGAGTTTATGTCCCTTGTATAAACTGGTTTTCTGGCCAGTTCACTTTCATAGAAGAAAATGACATGCTTTGAAAATTTGTTTCAGAAAATATTACCAGGTGACATGTCCAGAGTTTAGAGTTGATTAAAGTAGCTTTTAGGTTTTTATTTTACCATAGAAATCCAATAAATCACATAAATCCAGTACATTTCAGGGTCTGAAGTCCATTTCAATTATACACATTGTAATATTGTGAAATACATACTCAAATCTTCCTCTTAGCCTAGTGGTATGGCGATCTTTCGGCTCTTTCAAGTTAGAAATAAATGTAAGAATGAATGAATGAATGTATGCTGGTACTAAGGCTTCAACTCAGTGCCTTACCCTCTCACCTGGCTCTTCCTTACCCCAAGGCTGGCACTCTGTGACTTGAGCCACATGTTCACTACCAAAACTTTCCTTTTGTAAACTAATGAGTTGATTGGTAGTCAATCCCTCAATACCTTCAGGATGGGGCTGGTCCCAGAAAAGACCAGAGACTTTTTCATCGTAGCCTTTCAACCTCTTAGTAAAAAAAAAGTGACTGAAGGTTGGATGACTAGTTGTCAGTGATGGAACCAGACACATTATGTAGTGGATCTTCCATAAAGCCCCACAAAGTCAGGAACTTCCAGGCAGTCACACATGTCGGCAGGTCACCCTTCCCATCTATTTATCCAGATCCTTTGTAATACAATTTATAAACAAAAACTTATAACCTAGTCTCATAAATTTTGTGAATCACGCTAGCAAGCTAATTAAACTTGATAAGATGGTCCTAAACCCCTCTTTACAAAAGCACAGGGAAAACATCCTGTGCTTACAACTGACATCTCAAAAGTCTTAGAGACAACCTTCAGCCTATGAGATCTATCAACATGAAATTGAAGTAGATAAGATGCACATCCTATCAGAATGGAATTGAAGTAGAAGATTCCCAAATAATGTGCTCTACAGGAAAGAATTGCTCGTTTGATGTGTCAAGATCTTTCTCACATCTGGCCTTAGAAACATTCTGTATTAGACAATAGGGTAATAAAACACTTTTTAATGGTTGTACTTTTCCATATATCCTTACAAATTTTCACTTACAGAAGAAACTAACATGGAATATTAGACACCGTAAGCAATAAAAATACCGTAAAAGGGGCATCTCTTCCCTCAAAGTTCTTATCTAGCGGGAGAAATGTGATATGAAGACTCGTAAAATGGAATGAAAATATTTAAATGTCAGTAGAATTTGAGTTATTCCTTGATGATATTGAGGTGGAAGGGTTGCTTGAATGTCTGGAAAGGAAAGGATTTATAAATGAATAGAAGAAGAATAGGTATGGTTGAAGCTAGGATAATAGTAGTTAATTGTAGACTTCAGATTTTTTGTATGCTTGAAATGTTTGTGATGAAATGATTACAAAAAAGACTAGAGGATACAAGAGGGAAGTAAATTGTTCCAATGGGCATTTAGTTTTTATGTAGTTATGTGAAAAGATTAAGAAAAGTGAGTCCTAGGAAAAATTATATCTTATTCATTCTTTCTTTTCTTTGATCACAAGACTTAGGGCACTTAATGTTCAAGAATAAAGTACATTGTGCACACATCAGCAAATAGCAGAATTTCCAATGAAAATCAACTTAGCAATGAGGAAAGATATTATTTATAACAGAGAAACAAAGGTAGAAAAATATTCAAGACCATTTAATGCCACTCTTCAAAAACTCTCTCATGAGTATAAGTTCTTGTTCTGCCCTTTGTAGAAACATCATCAACATGAGGTTCGTTCTTTCCTTCCACACCATCACTGCCCTCAGTCTTGCCCCTACCCACTGTAGAAAACTCTCATCATTTTTCTAGTTACCTTGAAAACACTCAATCTCGTGTCTTTTTTTTTGTCTTAACTTCATTAAGACCTACTGGGGTTTTTGTTTGTTTTGTTTTGGTTTTGGTTTTGTTGGTCATGGGGCCTGAACTTGGGCCTGGGCGCTGTCCCTTAGCTCTTCAGCTCAGGCATAGCGCTCTACCACCTGAGCCACAGTGCCACTTCCAGCTTTTTCTGCTTATGTGGTGCTGAGGAATCAAACCCAGGGCCTCATGTATGCAAGGCAAGCACTCTACCACTGAGCCACCTTCCCAGCCCCCCTACTGGGTTTTGAATTCCACTCTAGTAAAAGGTAAGGGAGAAAAGCTCCCACATAGTAGAGGACAGAATATATCCTCTACAGAATGCCCACATGACCAGTGGGCAGTCCTGAAGAGACAAACCCCCCAAGAAAGTAGATGAGGTATTTATTTGTAGAAACCATGTATAATGTATCTTTAAGAACATTTATGAACAGACCATTTGATCCAAAATAGAATTATATTATGGAGTAATTTATTTCTATGATTATCAAAGCCATGCATGTTCATCATGAAAACTATAAAAAATGACTAAGGAAAATAATAGTTTATAATCTTACCACTTACAAATCATCAAACAGGGGGCTGGGGGTTTAGCCCAGCGGAAGGGCGCCCGCCTGGCGCACCCAAGGCGGTGGGTTCGGCTCTCAGCCCTGGTTTAAAAAAAAAAAAAAAGACAAATCATCAAACAGTGTTTTGCCATTTTCTTCAATTTATTATTTGTACATCCAAGCACATGCATATGCATGTATTGTATACTACCTACAAAAATGACTATCCAATTTGTGCATTATTTGCTTTATTACCTTAGAGAATATATTCAGATTGTATAGATGTGCGGGTATCTAATATTATTTCTTTCTGCTTTCTAAATCTCATTATTTCTTGGCCTGACTTCTAAATAGGTTTAGGATGAAAGCTTATGATCCTTCATATGTAGAGAACCAATAGGTTAAGTACTGAATGAATGAGGAAATAAATAAATTAAAATCGATGTGAATACAGTCAGTATCTGTTAGTTCAGGACAAAATTTGTTGTGGGCTTATTAAGTCCATAAAATTTGCAAGTTACTTCATAAAACTGTTTTATAGGTTTTGGCATTTAAACAGTGTTTACAGTGGCTTAGAAGAGACAAAAGATTTCAGTCTCATGGCAGTTATCCAGAATAGGGAGCAATTGGGCATACGATTATGCTATTAACTTATTAAAGGTAATAAGACATTTATACAAAACAGACTTTGAATTGTCTTAAACTGAAAGGTTAATAGAGAGCTAGTCACATTATCCAACTCCCTTTTCTTAAAAAAAATCACCTTTTTCCGACTTGGTCACATTATTTTCTTGTTAAATAAACAATAATTATGATTTTTTATAATTAATAGTGAGCCCCATATCCACAGGTAAACTATCTTATAATTCAATTGATGACATTGGAGGGAAAAAACTCAGAATATCCAAGTTGAAGTGAATGTGTGTGGGGTGAGGGGTGATTTTTATTTGTAGAATCATATTTTTAGTCCCAAGACCAAAGACTCTAAGAGATAGTATATGTGGAAGTTTCTGGAAGATGAAAGCATTATATAAATGGAAAAGATTAGTATTAGTAGTGTGGTAAATCACTTTTCTGAAGTTTGGAGTAGGCCACTCATATTTTTTAAGTAGATGAATAGAAGAAAAATATGTCTAACTCTAAGAATGGTTGGTTTCTTCTTCTAGAGTAGGAGAGATACTTTGCCTGGTTTCATGTGGTTCATCCTTGTACCATCCTGGTAAGGAAGATTGGGTGCTTGCATTGAATTTTTATGGATCTTGCCTACATTAAGTTTCAGATATGGAGATGTCATTTCTTACTGGTGCAGCTGACAAGTCTTTTCCTTAATTCTTTTATCACCGAATTTCAGAAGGGCTCACTATAGGGACTATGCAGGGAGTCCCCTGCAGTGGCGGTTCTGTTTAGGACATTTGGATGTGCTGATATGACCTCCTGAGGCTTTTCTCTCCCTTTGAGGTTGGCTGGGGCAGGGGCTGGGAGTTCTTAAAAACAAAACAAAACAAAACAAAATAACCCTCAGAGGGCTCCAGGAGCAGAAAAGATGCCTGCAAAACCGGCTCTCCGGGCCCTTCCTCTCCAACTTTCACTGAATGTTTATAAGCTTGAGTTTTATTTGAGAAAACTAATTATGGGACATTCCAAGACTCTCCATAAAAAAAGTGAACTTGGAGAGTTTATCAGGTCCTAGGGAATTGCAATAAATGGATCAGTCCAAGAGGTGGAGCAGAAAAGAGCCAGAGGACTTGGAATCTGCCAGCTGGAAAAACGCTCAAGTGGCTGAAGAGCCTTGGAAAAATAATAGAAGCTATATTGAGCTGCTCAGGTTGTGTATTGTGGTGTATTTCTTTCTTTCTTTCTTTCTTTTTGTTTCCTTCTTGGGCTGTCCATAGTCCTCTGTCTGGGTTTCCAAAGTACCTTTTCTCCTGACAATTCAAAAGTCATTGACAATATACCTAGTTTTTCTTAGCATCCACATGATATTGGGAAGGGGAGGGGAGAAATAGGCGGGTATTATTTTTGCCTTATCAGGTACACATAGAAACTCAGTCCTAGGAAGATCGACTGCTCGAGATGACAGATAGTAGGTGATACAGTTCTTGGTACAAAACCTTAATTTGGTCAACTGGTAATTGAGAAGTTATATATATTAAAAATCTATGTTAGGAAAAATTTTACTTCATGCATGTTTTTTCTCCTTGGACTGTTTTTTAGAAATTGGGGGCAACTGGAACCTCTCAAGTGATCCTGGACCCTTCCCTTCCTTTACTTTCTTTCTGTGGTCGCAGCTTGGCTGTCTCAGGAGAATGTGTTGCCCTTGCAGACTTCCCAGGTCTGTGTATGTCTCCCACACAGATTCTGAAGAAAAGCAGAGGCAGGGCTTTCTTGTCTCCTTCTGCCCTTTTCAGACTATTGTTCTTCCCTTCCTGAAAACAGAAGATTGAGAAAATATGTTCATTATATATCCTTAGATTCCACCACTAACTTATTTTCCTCCCTGTTTCTTCCTCTTCATTACAGAAAGTCCAAACAGCTATTTTTTTTTTTTTTTTTTGCTTTTGGTCATGATTACTGTTTTGATTCTTGGTGGCCATACAAATACATGAAGGTTCTTGGCTGCTCCATCCATCCTTGATCTTGATTTCTTTGGCTTTCTCTTCTCCAGTGCTCTTCTGGTCTTCTCATTCTCTGTCAGTGGCTGTATGCTCTCACTGTTTTTCATGAATCCCTTACAATAACTGTAATAGTTCCATGAAAGCTGTTTTGAGCTTCTTGCTCTTGGACTTCTATTCCTTATCTTTGCAGACTATGTCCTAAATAATTAAAAAAAAAAAGGTGTTGTCCTTTTGTGGTTGGCCACACTAGAACATTTTGTTTTCTCCATATCCCCTTCCTAATCTTCACACATTCTAGCAAGGAGTTCAGAGTCATTGTAATGATCTCTGCAGAGATTACACTCTCAATTCCCTTGATTCATCAGTCCAAATCTACTGCTAGTAGCCTTTATGACTACACCTCATCAATTTTTCCTTTTTTCCCCTTTTGTAATATATCCCATCATAAAAAGAAAACAGACAAAAGACCCTTACGTCATGTTCTCCTTTTAACTATTGTCCCAGAACCATAGAGTAAAATTTCTCAAAAATCTCCCCCCTTACCCCCCACCATCTCTCTCCTCGTAACTATTCCAGAATCCACTAGTCCATTAAAGAACTTAGTTGCTAAAATGAACGATGAGTTCCCTATCACTAAAACTAACAGCCAGTGGTGCTCTGACATTATCCCAGTACACATTGTGGCCTTTCTGGATGTGGAAGTCATGGTTTCTTTCTAGAAATATCCCATGACTTTAGTTTTGGACTTCCTTCCCATTTGCTTCCCTGCTTCATTAGTTGCTACATCCTATTCTCCTTTACAGTTTCCTTTTCTTTTTTTGTCGGTGGTAGACCTGAACTTTGGGCCTGGGTGCCAGCCCTGAGCTCTTCAGCTCAAGGCTAGTGCTCTACCACTTGGGCCACAGTGCCACTTTCAGGTTTTTCTGCTTATGTGGTACTGAGGAATCGAACCCAGAGCCTCATGTATGCAAGGCAAGCACTCTACCACTGAGCTACCTTCCCAGCTCCTACAGTTTCCTTTTAAACTTTGATATTCTGTAGAGCTCAGTGCCATGATCTTTTCTTTCCTTATTTATTTGTAGTTTTTCCATAAGTGACACTGTCCAGGCCTGGGACTTTACATGTGATTTATTTGCTGAGAATTCCACCTTCTACCTCTTCCCTGTGCTCACACTGATTCATAAAGCTCTCTATTTATTATTTCTATTTGGAAACAGAGGAGCTATCTATCACAGACTTATATGTCCAAAGAAACCTATGAATTTCACTCCAATTTCTCATTTGAAAAAGTAGTATTTTCATTAACCTGGTTGCTCAGAGCAAAAAAACTTTGTATATACTTGAATTCTCTCTCTCTGTTCTATCTGTCTCTTTCTCCTGTATCTTCTGTTATATACCTCATTTCTGTCTCCCCCTCTTTCTCTTTCTTGTTTTCTATAAGCAAGACTTCCAGTCATTAGCTTTAAATATGTCCTTTTTGAATACTTTCTTATTTATTTCATTAGACTGTAAACTGACTTTGTTCTACTTGCTCCTGCCCTCTAGTATTTGGAACAAAGAATTGGCAAAGTATGACTCATTGAGAAAATCCAGGACTTTCCTGAATTTTTTTTTGCAGTTTTATATAGTTGAATAATTTTTACGATAAAGTTTTCTGATGTATGAATATTATATGGAAAGCAAATTTCCGTGTCTACTAAGTTTTATGACAACGCCTCCATCATCATTCACTTACATGTTATCTATAGCTTTTTTTCCCCATTGTAATAGCTCTGTTGAGTTGGCTTGAGAATTTGATGAACTGAAGAGCTTGAAAATATTTACTAGCTGGCCTGTTTGAAAAGTTTGCCAACTTCTATTCTTACATCTTATCATAGTAGCTATAGCCTAACTTTAATGTTACTAATTCCAATAAAATTCTTACAACTTCATCTAAGTGGCCCTGAATCACCTAGTTACTTTTGATTTAACTTCTAATCAAGACCCCAATTAACTGGATAAATGTGTATTTGTGCCAATGTCTGAAGCTGGTGAATGGGAGGGCTTAACTCCTCATACCACTGGACATGAGAAGAGTCAGTTTTCCAAGGATGCTTGAAAGGGTATAATCAGAAGAGTATAGAGAATCTTGATAGGAAAGTCATACAGTTATCACTTACCTGGATCCTCTTTTTCTATTAAAAGATAGCTCATCACCAAACCTGTGGCTTAGCCCTCCCTCCTGGAAATGAAAACTTTTGGTTTAAAGTCACATTCAGTTCACCAAAATGTAAATACTTGATACATCAAACCTCATGTCTCAGTTACACTTGGATGTGCTATTTTTAAATCTATTGACTCCATATATTATGCAAGTCTAAGTGTAAAACAAATATAAAAACTATAATCATTACTTCTTTTTAGAGCCAATTGTTCTAAGATGGAACATATCCTAGGAGGTGTGGAAATGGATGTACTACCTGGGTAGATCTGAACCACCTTGCGATGTCCTTGGCAGGAGCCAGGCTGTTGACACTACTTATATGCTTACCTTTTGGGCACCAGTTGGTCAAGATCCTTGTGTGTTGCACCTCATGAGAGATCTCTTTCCTTATTGGAAAACCCAGGCAGAGTCATTAGCTGAAGATCTTTCTTAATAGATCAGCAAACTATAACCTTTCATAAATTGGAATTTATGGAAAGGGGATAAATTTATGACTAAAATATGTGTTTAAGCCTTCCCTTAACAAAGGAAGACTATTGGAAACCGTTTAAAAATCTCAACAAAGAAACCTGCATGTGGTAAGCTTTATAAGTTAAGGATCTCATTGGTGGTGCAATGTCAAGAACCTGTGGTACTGATGAACAAGAAACCTAGAATAGCAACACAGGTAGAACTGAAGTGTGGGCATTGGTAATTATTCTAACTCAAGAACTTTTTTCAATTCTTATCCTTGAAGTCGTGAAAAAATCTTGGTTTAGTGAAATGTTTCTTTATCATAGTGTCATGCTGTAGGAGGGATTTTTGAACTGAGCTGAAGATAGAGCTATTTTAGAAATCATAGCAACATGTTCTGCAAGATGGAAGCTGTTATTTCCTTATTGATCATTTCAGTTCGGAAAGTGAGTTTGGGAATTGCACTTCAAAAACCTTGTGCTTCACTCTTTAAAAACTAGCAATGATTAAAGCTTTTGAGTTTTTATTTGCTAGTGTTTTCTCTTTCAAATAACAATGCTGTATTCATAATTGTGACATTTCTTTGCTGTTCATGTCCCCTCACTGAGAATTCTTCCTTGGTAAGGAAATTTCACACAATAGAATTTTTTTTCTATGTGACTAAGAAAAGCTAAATGCCAAAGGGTAACAGAAAGTAAGCCTCTATGTTTGTAAGACTATTAGCTGTGGCTATAAAAATCATGTTATTTCAGATGTGCCATATGATTATGCAATGATCCTGAAGCTTTGCTTGCCTTGAGATATTTTATATCATAAACACTTTCTGGTTTGAAATCTAGCTCACAGTGGGCCATGGTGTAATAAAAAAAAAAATGAAGTTAATTAAAAACTTTTCAAAATGGCCTATGGTTCTACCAGTAGCCTCTAGTTACTATTTCTGACAAAGGTGATGACCAGTGGTCATATAGAATGAAGACATCTTAAGAAAATAAAACTGCTTTGGTAAGCCCTGAGATTAAAAGCTGGGACTTTAGGCATTCTTTAATACAAAGTTTGATGTCCAACTGAATTTCTTCTTATTGTAAAGAACAATGTTTCTGTCTGTATCCTCTCCTCTGTCCCTTTTCCTCTTCTCTCTTCTCTTTCACATTCTTTCTCTCTTTTTAAGTTACCTTCAGTAACTGAAAAAAAAATCTATGTTTAAAAAGAAATGAAACAAGATTCCCTGTGTTCAAGCTAATGCATAGAAGTTACAAGGACACTGGCTAAGTTTGACTCCATTCAATAACTACATTTCTTGAGCTTTCCCAGGCAAATAGTGGGTGGATTACTGTTAAGGTATTAAAACCAGAAAGCCCATGACAGTCTAGTAGAAATTCTGTTTTAGGAGTCCTTGTACTCTATGGTAGGACCAAAAAATATAGGAGGAACAGAAGATCTCTTACTCTTTATGAGCACATTCTCTAGGTGGAAGCATTATTTTTATGGACAACATGCTGGTTAACATCTAATGAAAGTCAGTAGAGGAAGCAAACTGAAATCAAGACAGACACATATGTAGAAAGCAATGGAATAATAGCCTGTTTATGACCTAGTTGTTATCAACCAGTTGTCCAAAGTTCTCACCTCTCTAATAATTTGCTCTGTTATTAGATCCTTCTCTATCTCTGCTAGAAAGCTTATCTTCTAATGTTCTAAGATGTCTTCTAATTTTGAAGTCCTTAGGTAACTCAGGATTTATTCCATGAAGTAAAACCACTGAGTATTAGGAACTAAAGAGTTGATTGTAAGACTAAGGTTTTACAAAATTTTGGGCAAAGTTGGGTAAAGGTCCAAGAGAATCATGGTATCAAAGTCTGTCGCCAGCCCTTCTTCTATAGGTACGGTTGTGTGTGTGCAGCTACACAACTATCAGAGAAGTGAGACAAGTCCTGCTGTCAGAATGGGACTGCCATGGGCACGTGATGTCTGTTGGGGACAAACATTCTGTCTGATTGTTATATCTGGACTTGTTAATACCTAATGTCAGTAGTTGGAAAAACAGGAGTTGGAAGTGCAGTAGTAGGTAATGAGAACAAGTTGGAACCTACTAGTACTTCAGAGTCTCTCATTTCATCTGACCAGGATGGTCTTCTGGGAATGATGACTACTCTTGCCATCTAAGCCTCATAAATCACTGGGCAGGCTGGCTGTCACTCAACAATATACCAAAAAATGATTTCTATCAAACACACATCTGCTTTAACCAAGCCAACACACTCTTTTTCCTTCTGTAGTTATAAGCGACCATTCTGTTTTCTCCTTTAAATTACTATTCAACAGTGCCATTAATTTCCATCGAATGAAACTGAACATAGAAGTAAATTTTATCTTTTTCCTTAGTGTGTTGCTTACTTGGAATATATGCATGTCAAGTTCATGTCTTATCAACTGGCAATGTGTCCTTTTGCATTCTTTCTGTGTCTTTTAATGGATATCATCATTAGTTTTCTTTTTCATTTATGTTGACAAGTATGCATTTTTAATTAGATTTTCTTAAACACTTCTATACTGGCATATAAAATGTAGTTCCTTGGTAGTAGAGAAATAGCATGTGGCAAAAATCAAATACCGTCTTTAATAGGGGCAATAATTTTTAATGTTATTTCTATTAAATGAATGCACACATCATGAAATCTATCAGAAAAATCTTAACTGTAGGTTTATAGGATTCATAGTGCTATGACTACTAAATTTATTAATATTCATTCTTTCATTATTCAAGCATAGACTACTAGACTTATAAGATCTTGTGTGCTTGATTTTTTTCTTTTTTTTTTTACTGTGAAAATACAGTACAGGGGAGTTACAATTACATGGGCAAGATAGTGCGTACATTTCTTATCAAGCATTGTAGCCTCCTCCTTTGTTTCCCCTTTCCATCCCTTCCCATCCCCCCCCCCCCATGCTTGATTTTTTTCTAGGGTTTTGTTAATCTGAAACCCAATATGAATGAGACTAGAAAATGAAAGAGCATCAAGGGAAGAAAGCCTTTAATTGATCCTCATTACTGGTTTGATTAGGTTTTAGAGTTACATACTATAGCCTTTTTTTAAGGTGTAGCACTTGATTATTTTATTTCTTTTACAAGTCCTTTTACAATCTGTACTATTTGGTTATACACAAGTATTTAGTCCCATGTGTTGGCTTAAAAATCTTCGGAGTCATATTAATTCTAAATATGCACTTAAAAAAGGTGTTTTGAGCTTCAAATTAATCAGTTTTTAGAGAGAAGTAACTCCTCTTACTTAGGAGAAAGAGTTTATGAGAGTAATGTGAAAACTAGGAAAAAATACTAAAGTATTCAAAATAGCATATTCCGTTTCTGTTTCTGTTTGTTCCTATCTTCCTATAAGATGTTTTTATTAGGTTGTTTTATTATGTTGTTATTATAGAATATCTGAGGCTTTAGGTTACAGCACAGTTTTGGAGGCTGAAAGTTCAAGATTGAGAATGTAAATTGGCCCAACCTCTGATGAGAGGAGTACTTCATTATCCTACTATACCATGATAGATATACCATGAAGCAAGTTTGAATGATAGGCAGTCAGAAATATTCGGGCATCAGAGATCCAGTCTGTCCTAACAACTCTCTAAAACAAACTGTGTTTTCATCATAATAGTATTAATCTCTTCTGAATGCAGCACCCCGCAGTGACCTTCCACTTCGTTCAGCCTTTTGAAGTTGTATACACCCCCTCAACATCACCATACTAGGGACCATAGCTAGCGTTGTATATCACCACCAATTGCCATAAAATCTGAAGTGCTCTCATGAAAAATCAGACTGGAAGCTTTGGCCACATAACAGTTGACCAATGGAAGAGGCAGGTATTCTGCATGGATAAAAGAACCTTAAAGAAGCATCACAATTTTGCCACTAGCAAGCCTGCCTTTCCTTTTAGCCATGAATGAGCTAATCATATCCCTCTGATGACTGCCATGCAAGCCTATGTTCAGTAAACATATGGAGCACAGCCACAAATGGCCCACAGCCACAAACCTAGGAGTAAAAATAAATGAAGGCTATATTTGTTTTATAAACTATTAAATTCTGAGGTATGTTTGTTACCACAGCAAAAGCTGATTAAAAGAGAAGATATAAATTGTACCAAATGGTGACTGTTTCTATAGGGCTGAGGTTGGAGATTACAATTTTTTGATCTTTAGTTTTCTGTTGAATAATTATGTAAGAAGGATCATGTAAGTTTATTTTTCTTTTAAATATGCTTTCAGTCCTTCTGATCTTGTCCAGGGTTTTGAAATAAATTTAAGACATAATTAAATATTCTATCCAGGACAAACTTGAAATATTGTCTTAAAAATTATTATCTTTACAATTGATCTAAACATTCAAAACTTGTAAAACCCGAAGAAATCCTACTGCTTTGGCAGAAACTGATCCTAAACTTCATTAAAAAAAATTTCAAGGGACCCAGAATATTCAAACCAATATTGAAAAAGAACAAAGTTAGAGGAGATACTTTCTTTTCTGCTGTCAAACTTATTCAAGGTAGTGTGGCTTTAGCATGAGAAGTAGAAATAGAGATCATTGGAATGAAATTGTGAGCTCTCAAGTAGAGCCTCATACTTGTGGTCAATTGTTTTTCAACTAGAATTCTAAAACAACTCAAAGGGAAAGAATTATCTTTTCAACAAATGTTACCAAGAAATGAATATTTCTAAGAAAAGAGTGAGGTTGGACCCTCGTTTCCTATCATATATAAGGCTTATCTCAAAACAGTTTAAATGCCTAAATATAAGAATGAAAACCATAAAACCAGACTTACAAAAAGTACGAGGACATGCTTCGTTTAAGCACATGCAACAAAGGAAAAATAAATAAATTGAAATTCATCAAAATTAAAAACGAAGGAGACAATCTCTAAAGTAAAAATTCTTTCACAGAGGGCTGGGAAGGTGGCTCAGTGGTAGAGTGCTTGCCTTGCATGCCTGAGGCCCTGGGTTTGATTCCTCAGCACCACATAAGCAAAAAGAAAAAAGCCGGAAGTGGCACTGTGGCTCAAGTGGTAGATCGCTAGCCTTGAGCTGAAGAGCTGAGGGACAGCACCCAGGCCCAGAGTTCAGGCCCCACGACCAGACCCCCCCCCCCCCCCCCAAAAAAAAAATTCTTTCACAGAATTAGAGAAAATATTTGTAAGTCATATGTCTGATAATAGACTTACATAAAGAACACATAAAGGACTCTTACAACTCAATAATGAAAAGATAATTCAATTTTTCTGAAAAAAAGGGTGTGGGAATGGTATGTTTTTAGGTCACTATTCATTTAAGGCACTAACAGTAGTAATGCATCCTTTGTGGGTTTTTTAATATATTTACTCTTAAAGCTGAATTAAATGAATGAATGAAAGATTCTTTCCCCATTAGTCTCTTGTGCAGTCTATGGATTACAATTGCCCAGACTGAGATTTGTTGGTTCATATTGTTTTGGAATATAATATTCTTTTAGAAGATTCTAATTCCTGTGGTTCAAAGCTCACAACTTTTCAATACATTAAAATCTTGCAAAATTTACACCACTAAATAATTCCAAAAAAGCCCTCTTGTATATTGGAACAATATACAATATACAATAACACATATGTTATTTTCATCTAATAAATACATAGTTTGCAGCATCTGGTTCTCAGACCATCAGCATCAACACCACATGAAGTTTAGCAAGTAAATTCTCTGGAGGCATCCACCTAGACCTATTGAATCAAAAACTCAGTGGGAGAGGGAGGAGAGGAGGGAGGAAAGAAGGTGGGGGGAGAAGAAGGGGGAAAGGGAAGAGAGAAGAAAACAGAGGGGAAAGGAAAAGGGAGAGTAGAAGGAAAAGGGAAGGGAGGATAGAGGAGAGGAGAGTCTTAGCAATTCACATCTTAACAAAGCCTTTTCTCTTTATAAAACAAATGTGACTATTAATCATTTTGAGGAGGAGAAGTATCTTAAGGGGACTTTATCAAGGATCTAAGAAGGGACTTAATTAGAGACTTAGGAATTCCTCTGACTCCCTTGATAAACAGATCAAAAGGGTATAAATGGATTACTTTAAATTCCAAAATGTTACTTTGGTCAGCTTATGTTTGGACAACAACGAATCCAGATATCGTGATTCTTAATTTTTATTTTTTCTAGTGCTGAGGATTGAACCCAGGGTCTCGTGCTTGCTAGGCAAATGCTCTACCTCTTAGGCTGTCCTCTATCTTTTTCGTTTTGAGATAGTGAATCACTGATTTTGCCTAGGTCTTGAACTTGTGATCATTCAGTGCCCTAAGGAGCTGTGAATCCAAGCTTGTGTGAACACGTCTGGTGTAGTCATGATTTTGAGTCAAACCTTCACTTACATTTTAGCCTGTTCACTAAAATTTGGTTGATCGTCTTGAGTCTCAATTGATAGCAAGAAAATGCACTATCTGATAGCAGATATGAAGAAGGTTAAGGCAGAGGTTGAAGTTAGGTTTTTACCTATAACTGCCGCAAAGCAGTTGAGTACTTAGCTTGGGAAAGTTCTGTAGCACTTTTGATAAGCTCCAATGTTCAGTCATCTCAGCCTACTTCACAGGCTAGATTAAAGGATATTATGATATATGGAATATATTAAGCCCTTTCAGAATGGTAATTCTTCTTCTTCTCTGTTTTTTCTCCTCCAGAACCTGGCTATCAATGATGATGCTATTTCCAAAGACATTATTACTTTTTGATAGTGTAATTGTAAGGAAAGTCAATCAACAGATCTTACGTTAAGTAACTTACTCATCTATCTTTCTTCTGTTATCTATTAGTTACGCGTGGACATTTCTGTCTTAAGAATTCTATATTGAGAGGATTACAAACTCAAGAGTAGCCTGGGTTCATAATAAGCCTTTCTCAAAACAACAACAACAGCAGCAAAAGCTACATCTTTAAATAAATTTATATCCTTGATATAGAGCAGTGTAGTTTTTCTGTCTCCTGGAGACAAGGGTTATTGGCACAAATATTAGAGCCATAGTATTTGTAATTTGGTTGAGTAGGGGATAATCATGTATTAAGTAAGATGCAGTGCCTCACAGATACCTGACATTGTATGAGAGTATTGACTTACTGTCATTCTAACCAGGAAATGAAAGGTCTAATCCTCTGAATCTGAAGAAATTCAGCCATATTATCCCTTATTGATCCTATAAACCTTAACTCTGATTAAGGATCACTCAGAAGGTTTTAGCTAGAGGGGTGTGAGGAAGAGTGTCTTAATTCCCAGTTAGGCAGAGGACAGGTTTACAAGTAGAAAATGAGCAATTGATGAGTGCCTTGCCAAGTATAATTAAGAAAATTCAACTGCACTGATTGTACCAAGTTCTGGAAGGAAAATCTGCTGAAGGCTGAGATTTGGCCTTGATGTAGCTGACACTATTAACTCAGCATAGCAATTTTTAGGGGAGGAGATTTTACTAACTGGAATGATCCAGGCGCAGGTTTGGAGGACCGGCAGGAGGTGGTGGGGGAGAGGGGGTTGGAGATGGGAAGGGGTGGTAAGGGGAAACAAAGGAGGAGGCAACAATGCTCCATAAGAAATGTACTCATTACCTTGCCTATGTAATTGTAACCCCTCTGTATGGTATTTTCACAATAAAAATAAAAAGAAGAATACATATTATACCCATGGTCCAACGCAAGGAGGATTTGTCCCTTATTTCCTATGCCCTGGAGACCTGCCATTGTGATTGTCTATTAGCTTTTCACTAACTTCTTTTATTCCAGTTTGCTAGTGACAAAGTTCTCACTTTTCAAAGACATTGGTAGATCTTCAAAAGCTTCAAGGTAAGGAAGGCTTAGTGATAAATTTTATAAAGATTTTTATAAATAATTTTATAAATATCACTCATGCCTATAACTACTTAGAAGGCTGAGTTCTGAGGATTCCAGTCTGAAGCTAGCCCAAGCAGGAAAATCTGTGAGATTCTCATGTCCAGTTAACCACTAAAAAAGCAGAAGTGGAAGTGTGGCTCAAGTGGTAGAATGCTAGCCTCGAACAAAAACCAAAACCAAACCAAAACAAAACAAAACTAAGGGACAGTGCCCAGACCTTGAGTTCAAGTACCAGTGCTGGAAAACACAAAAATTCATAAAGCTCATTTGGGCTAAGAGGTAGGTGGCTTCTGGGAGTATCAGCTACATATGGTAAATCCAATTAGGATCACATAGGATCTGATTTCAAGTGGTGGAGAAACTCAGGGCTAATTAGAAAGTGGGTCTTAATTTTTAAATTATCTAAGATATGTGTTGACCTAATATAGAAGTTGTTCATAAGTATAATATTGCTATAGATAAAATTGCCTATGTATAAAAAGCTTCAATAACAATAATAATTATAGATTTATAGATATGCTTGGCTTATATTTGTGTTTTCACAATGTAGCAATGACCCACTCTGTAAAAGAGAATACAATCGGGTAGAATGAGTTGTTAGGAAGATCTGAGAAGAGGTGTTTGGCTTTAAAGACAGAAAAGGAAGAAGAAGAAATAGGGCAAATGAATTAGTTGTTTCAAAATAAGTTAAAACAGAGGGATTTACTAAATCACTACAGGTTCACTAGTAATCTCCTGTGACTTAAAAAAACTGACCTTTGTCAAAATTTGGCTTGATTGTGTAATACTTGGCAAACGAGACTATTCCAGTTTGGTTTGATACAATGAGGCCTCATATAGGAAATTAGTTCTAAACAATGACTTACCATACACTTTAATACCAGAAATGAAATGCTCAACAATGATATTGATCGACTTGGGGTTACAGATGTTAATTAGCTTCTTTTCGCCACACGCTAGATGCAAGCTATCATCATGAATTCGTGATACTTTTCTTTAGTAGGAGTTACTTTTTTCAAAGATCATTTTTTTATATTTAAGAAATCAACCCAACACATTGAAATATTGTTTATGCAGAGGCCTGTCTTTTCATTTCCTGCTTCTAAGAACAAAAGGTACACTCCAAATCTAATTGCTTGTAATCATCCTATTTATGAGTCACATAAATATAGCACACTTTTACTGACAGCTGTAATTTTAAGTTCCTGTGGCAGAAAAAGACTAAAGGCAGAATTATATGTGTACATGGAGCTGATAGGGCTGGAAATCTGGTGATGACTGGAACAATCCAGGAAAGCCATAGGTACTCTTGGCAAACCAAAGAAACTAATTAGTGCAGAGATCATGGAGGAGCAGGATCATAAGCAGGAGAGGGAGCAGCGAGACAGTCAACTTGGTAGACCACATGTCTTTGGAAACTAGGAATGCAAAGTCTGAAGCAGGTCAAGATGATAGAAGATGCTTTTCTGTGCCATACTCGTACTGTACCTTTGGACCTGACTGTTGTGATATCAGTGGCTAACTTCTCCATTTCATCAATATGCAGTTTTTCCATCTAATGCTTTCCCCCCCTTCACAACTGGAATCTATTTAGAGCTAGTATAGCATCCCAGAAACAAATTCCCCATCCTTGTCCCTTACCCCCTCCTCTAATTATAGCATCCATGAAGACATGGATACAAATTTCACTTCACCTCCTCTTTCCTTCCTTGTGTGAGAGAACACCAGATTCCAGAAATACCAAAACCAATCAAGCCACAGTTGTTAATGAAAATTGTGTGTGTGTGTATCAGGATGTGGGCACCCTACCTCAGTTATCTTCTTGAGGCTGGTGCTCTACCACTTACGTCACGACTCCAATTATGGCTTTTTAAAAAAATTAAATTAATTTTATTTATTTTTTTGTCAGTCGTGGGGCTTGAGCTCTGGGCCTGGGCACTGTCCCTGAGCTCTTCAACTCAAGGATAGTGCTCTACCACTTGAGCCGCTTCCGGCTTTTTTTGTTTATGTGGTGCTGAGGAATCTAACCCAGGGCCTCATGCAGGTGAGGCAGGCATTCTACCACTTAGCCGCCTTCCCAGCCCTTCCACCAAAGGCTTTTTTGGTGGTTAATTTGAGATAAGTCTCATGGACTTTCCTGCCCAGGTTGGCTTTGAATTGTGATCCTCAGATCTCAGCCTCCTGAGCAAGATTACAATTGTGAGCCACCAACACCCAGTGTACTTGTCCACAATATGAACTTTTTTTTTTTTTAAACACACTAGCATTGTTTGACTTCTATTTCCTGTTACATTCTCTCCCTGGTGTGGTCTGGGAATCTCACCTCCAAAAATAACAGCCATACCCAGATCTTCATCCCAAATCCTACTGTAAGAAAAAAAGAAGACAGGAATATGTACACAACATGGAAATACAATTACTTAAAAAATAAAACCAGATTGAAAATGAATACTATCAAGCTAAGGTGAGTCAAGACAAAGATAAAAGAAATAAAAACCTGTATCTGTCAACCAAATTTTCTTTGAAAAGCCTGTAGGGAGCATTGATATTTACCAGTTTTTCTGGGTTAGTGCTTTCTGAAGGAAAGAGAAACACAATGGGCATTTTAAAAAGTAGTGCCTGTAAACTGTAATGCTTTAAACCAAACCACATTGTGAACAGTATTAATAGGAACTTATGTCATCAAGAGACCTGTTGCCTGATTCTCTGTGGCTTCCTGGTTAACACAGTAGTTTCTTTTGGAATTAGGTGGTCTTTTCCAAAAAGCATTTGTGTGTGTATGTGTTGAAATGATGAAAAAGCTACTGAAACACAATATGCATTTTTAAAATCTAGTAATAAAGAAAGTAGCATGGCTGAATAATGCCCACCCAGATTAGCTTTGACACTGTATTTGCTTTGTGTCCAACTTTATCTAGCAATGCATTATTCACCAGTACTATACACAGCGCTTTATTAAGTCTTAATCAAATGCATTTTATCATAAGTGTCAATTCAGTACTTTGCCATTGTATTTATATGTTTTTAAATAGTGAGTTCTTTGTAAGCAAATGATAAATGCTTAGTCTAGAAAAGAATATCCTGTTTCTGGGGCTTGAGAATGAAGTCATTGTGTCAGCAGTAGTTTTACATTCACATTAAAATCATTTGAAAACAGATTATATCCTTTCTTTTCTTTCTCGCCTAATCAAAACAGAAAAAGGGTCATTTAATTTTTTTTCACCAATACACAAACGCATTTGGTAAGTGTTGATTATCCATTGAAAGTTTTAACAGGCTTGGAGAGCACCTAGATATAGATGACAACTTTTGATGGTATATTTTTTGTTTAATAGATCTTATATTTATGATTATTAGACTAATACCACCAATGACATTTGAAAAAAATTTATGTGCAAACTGATAACTAGCTGCATGAGATTCACACATGTTCTCAAGTGTTAAGTAGCTTAATAATGAACTCTATATTTTATAAATGCAAACTAGCCTTAGAAAACTCATAGATTGATGTTGTAGGAAAGAAATGTTTACAAAACATAGTATTAAACGGAGTTCAAGTGACAGGTGTATTCTGCTGATAATACAGGAACATTTCAGCTTCAAGTTGTTTTGACAATCCTGTTCTCTTATCAAAGTAGAAGTTGTAGGTTTATAGGAGTAGCTGTAGTTGAAGAAAAAATATATAACCATTATAACCCTATAGTATTAGATTCGAGAAAACTATATGTAAAGAACACAATTGATACTTTGGATTAAAATACCATCATATCAAAAGAAATACAGTGTTTTAAATGAGTGTGCTATTAAGTTGCATTACTGTTTCTGAAAAATATTAACTAAAGGAGGAGTGTTAATTGCATTAAGTTAAATAGCATTTGCACTATACTTCCACTAACTCTAAGGAAACATAACGACTTGGACAGAATTTGATACAAAGAAGTAATACTTAGGAAACAACGTATATAATTTGCTTACATGTAAATTACTAAGTGTAAATGAAAAGCTTCTTTAACATAACAAACCATATCTTATCCTGATACATAAATAAAACTCAATTGTTTATAAATATAAAAAGCAAAAAACCCCACTAATTTCCACAAATAACCCTCCCATCAAAAATTATTGATGACAAATTTATTTATGATTGCATTTTAGAAATGCACTTTGTAAAAGAATGTCTTATTTCTGGACATCTTCACAGGGGATTATGAAGTCCTAGAGACTCTATGGAATGGATTCAGAAGTGTTAAGACAACTTTTTTTTTGTACCTGTCCTGGGGCTTCAATTCAGGGCCTAGCCACTGTCCCTGAACTGTTTTGCCCTAGCATACTCCACATTCCACTTCTGGTTTTTTGGTGGGCAATTGGAAGTAAGAGTCTTACAGATTTTCCTGCCTGGGTTGGCTTTGAACACAATCCTAAAAGTTTTAACCTCTTAAGTAGGTAAGATTACAGGCATGAGCCACCAGTGCCCAATTTACTATTTTTAATAACATTTGAACTCACTGATTTGTAGTCATGGGTGCTTTTATTTATACTTTTAGTAGTATTCTACATGACAATTACAGTGCTATATACCTGTAATCTCAGCTACTTGAGAAGTATAAATGGGAGAATCATGACTTGAGGCCAGACTAGGAAGTTAGTTTCCAGACTCTATGATGGAAACAAAAAATACAAGAAAAAGGTAAGAGATACAGTGTGCACATATGAGGTCCTTGGTTTAATCCCAGGAACCGAGGGGGAAATTTTCATCTACATTTTCCTGTTTTTCCTGTTTTCCTTTTCTTCTTAGTCCTCCCATATACCCCAAAATTTGCCCAAAATTATTTCCATGTCATCATTAGGGTGACTCCTTTTCCTTGCTTCATTTTCCCTTTCATTTCTTTGGTCTATTTTTGGCCAGATAGTTATTCAATTCATAGGTAAGGATTGATTAATTATAAAGATGTTACAGCAACTTTTAATATTTGTTTTTATGGATCAATAAACATATTTACACATTGAGGTAGCTTTTATTTATTGTAAAAACTGCTTCAATAAGTTGGAGGAATATTAAGTTAATACATTCAATAAATACTAATTAAAAACTTCAATACTTTTTCTTATAGAAACTTTTATCAGCCTAATCTCAGAACCTTTAGTATTTTAATATGTATTATAGTTCAAGGGAAAGATATAATTTTTTTTCACCTGCATTTGTCTATTGAACGTTAGTGT
The DNA here is from genome assembly GCF_019054845.1 of Dipodomys spectabilis. Taxonomy (NCBI): domain Eukaryota; kingdom Metazoa; phylum Chordata; class Mammalia; order Rodentia; family Heteromyidae; genus Dipodomys; species Dipodomys spectabilis. The sequence goes on from NW_024871042.1 coordinate 1,430,523, forward strand.
GGGACTGGGTAAAACAGCAAACTTCTGGTATTTAGTCTGTGTTAGATATTGGGCTAAATGCTTTACCTTAAAGGAGAAAATAATGATTTTTACAGATTCAGAAACTGAGTACAGAGAGACTCAGTTCCTTGCCTTGTACCTTTAGCCACCAAGGGTCTGAATCCAGAGAACTTATCACATGAACTTCTTTCTAAACATCCACTGAGGTGTATAGATAATTGCTATAGTACTTGCTTAGTATGTTTAAGGCCTTAAGCTTGACATTTAGCATAGATTTACCAAGTATTGTGAACTACTCAAACCCATCTGTTGGACATTTAATTGCTTATTATCTTATTTGTTATAATGAACCTATATCCATTCTTCTTTTTTTGTGTGTGTGCTAGTGCTGGGGCTTTGAACTCAGTGCCTGAATGATGTCTCTGAGCTTTTTTTTTTTGTCTAAAAGCTTGTCCTTTACCACTTGAGCCAGACCTCCACTTCCAAATTTTGTGGCAGTTAATTGGAGATAAGTCTTGTGGACTTTGATGCCTTGGCTAGCTTCCAACCACAATCTTTAGATATCAGGATTTCAGGCATAAGCCACTAGAGCCTGGCAAATCTGTATCCATTCTTAATGAAGACTCCTCCTGAGTCAGTCACTTTCTCTATAGGTTAATGTGTGATGGAGGTTAACAGTAGTGGAAGCTTGCAAGTCTCTTTCTTCTTGTATTACCATACAAGAAGTCCAATTTGATTTCCACTTTCCTACTTGAGGTAGTTCAAGAGGCAATTGTCAGTCCCCCTGTAGCCTAGTATAGATCCTGGATATAACACACTGTAGATAACATGATAGCATTCTCATTTCTGAATGTGTCTTTTACATGGAACTCATAAATCGCTAGTAAGAATTTATTGTTTGCTTGCCTAGGAAAAATATAATTCTATAATTATTTCAAAATACTAACCACAAGCTGCTTGATCATTCAAAGTATTCATATGCTTTTGAAGGCCTCACTTGTATGCCAAAAAATCACTTTGACACTTGATTTGGAGACTGTAGACCACTAAAAAAAAGTATGTATCAACATGGAAATACAATATTCAAAATTTAGTTTTGGCTTTGCCCAAAGTGTGGTATCCTGAATCATCATATTTTTTTCCTGCATGGCATGAAGCAACTATAATAATAGGAAAAGATGAGTATCTTCACACATGTAGCACTTATACTAACAGCTGTCACCTATTTTGTGAGAATATTGCCAAAATATAACATTTGTTTTGGCATTTAGTTCCATTTTTCCTTTGCAAGTCTTTCTTCTGTTTTATTGCCATTAACATAGCATAACAAATGTCTTTCAGATGTGAAAAATCAATTATTTCCAAAATCTCCCAGTGGTTGTTAAGGCAGATGAATGCAAGGTGCTATTAAGAGTGATGTCCAAATGAAATGTCATAATTGAGCAACTACAATTCGCCAGAGGAAGGAGATTGAATTGATGTTGGTGCCTTTGTGGGAAATGGGGGGAAATCAACATGTGCCATAAAGGCTGCGTTTTGTTGAAAGTTCAAGCTAGTGCTTTTGTGATACTCTTTTTTATTTTTTTTTTGTCTATCATGGGGCCAGAATGAACTCTGGGCCTGGGCACTGTCCCTCAGCTCTTCAGCTCAAGGCTAGCACTCTACCACTTGAGCCACAGTGCCACTTCTGGCTTTTTCTGCTTTTGTGATTCTGAGCAATCAAACCCAGGGCCTCATGCATGAAAGGCAAGCGCTCTACCATGGAGCCACCTTCCCAGCCCTTGTGATACTCTTTTCAATGAAATGCTCAAGCTACCAGGGTAAGGTGAGGAAGACCAATGACAATCCATGAAGCAAGCCTGGAAATGGACATTTCAGTACCAAAGGATCCCTGTGAAAGAAGAATTATAAAAACTTTCGCACATTTGCCTTTAGCAAGTTAACAGCAATTTGTACATTAGCAGTTATGAAAGATGTTTTTTTTCAGAATTTTGAATGTGTGGGGCTCATAATAGTTGAGAAAGAGGTATCTAATGAACTAACACACTGTTGTGTTGTATGTTCCTATGACCTAGGCATAGAGCGGTCTGGGTTGGGTTTCATAACCCTGAGACCTGTGCGATCACATAGATTTCATGCTTAGAAGAAAACAAAAGTAAATGCTTATTTTAAGGATCTGCTCCTTCCATTTTGAAATTTGAAATTGGTTTTGGACAAGGAGCCCTGCATTTTGATTTCCTTGTAGGTCTTACAAATCCTGTTGTGGTCCTGAAAGGAACTATAGGAAGGAAGGATAGGACTCCATGATGATTAGAAGCCTGTTGGATACCTGCACTGGGGAGGTGACTCTTCAGTTGCTCTCTTTTGTTCATTCTTTTTCTTTCTCTCTTGCTTTACCTGTGTTATGGTCTGATCTGGAGAACAGATACTCTAGAATTCTAAGTCTTCAGAGAGACCCAAAGATCCCCCCAAGCTTGAACTTGGGTTGCTCTAGAGGTATCGAAGTCTGATGGTGGGCATCTATACCCATGACTCATCATACCTAGTTATCCATTCTTTGAGATCTAATGCAACATTGGTCTCTATGTTTAGGACTGTGTTTATCAAGTGGGGTGGATGAAGAGATTAGATTCTTGCTGTACTAAGTTTAGAAGAACAGTTAAGCCAGGGGACAAACAAGGGATAACTTTGATGGTGGTAGAACAGTGTTCTTGAGAGTGTACAGAGGAGCACCGAAGGAGGTGATATCTAGACAGCCATCTGGGGTAGATCATTTCTCTTGGAGGAGAAAACAGAGAGGGAACAGCATGGATGTAAGCCTGGAAGTGAAAGGCTGCCATCTTCAGGAGAAGTTCTCCTATAGAAAATTACACTGGCTAGATTACAAAGTGGGCTCTAGTCAGAGATTCTTTCCAGGGGCCTCCCAGGCCAATAATGTGAGGTCACCAGGAGAATAACTGTTCTGAGAGACCACTATCAAAGGGCTCACTTCTACTTTAACTACATTTTTATTTTCAAAGTCCATGTACATAATGTCTGAAGTAGAAGACTTTTAAATATGTGACATCCTTGGATTCACTGGGGATTCCAGTTTGTTGCTTTCAAGTCAACACTGTTGACTAGAGGGGAAAAATATTGCATAAATTGACAAAGTTACATATTGTATGGACTGTTTGATCTTTTTGACATTCATAATTCTTCTTTTCCTTCCCTTCCCTTTCCTCCCCTTCTTCTCTTTTGCCCTCCCTTCTTCCCTTCCCGTTTCCCCTACCTCCCCTTATGCCTTTCCTTTCCCACTCCCCTCCTTCCTCTTTTATTTTTGGTACTTGGACTTGAACTCAGGACTTTGTGTTCTCTCAAATTTATCTGCCCAGGCTGGCTATAAAATGCCATCCTCAGATCTCAGTCTCCTGAGTAGCTAGGATTACAAGCAGGACCACCAGTTCTTGTCCCTTTTCTTTCAACAGTGAGAGTGCCACTGCATCCCAGGCAACGCTTGGTCCTCCCGCCTCTGTCTTTTGGTTATTTATGGCTACAGATATGCACCACCACACTCACCTTCCATCACACTCACTTTCTAGTATTCTTGTTAGTAGGAATAAGGCTTTCATGTCAGTCTTGCAAGGCAGGCAAAGAGAGAGAAGTCTTAATACAATTAAACACAGCAGGTAGATCTATGGCATGGGTTCTTACCTAGGATGACATACAAGCCAAAAGCTATCATAACTGCAAATGTGTCATCCAACGGACATGTTTGCAAGACATCATTTGAAACAGAGTAAGTTGTTGGGTAGGGTTTTTTTTTTCTTCATGCCTTGGCTTAGTAGTTGGATTACTAATAAAATGACTAAATATCAAAATTTTAGGTAATTGATTTGCCTGAAACCTTGCATAAATCACAGCCATGTAGAAGCAAATAATCACTTAGCCTGGAATGGTATGATCTTCAGAATTATTGCTGTCATATCTGCTTCCACTTAAAATATAGAAAGAAAGCATAAATGGGAACTGACTTTCCCTTAGGCCTCTAACAATGCTATTTAGTTACAACCTCAGAGGGAGAAGACAGGTGAACAGGAAAAAAAAGACACCTAGTACGTTACCTATATCAGATTTTTATTTTCCCTTTGAAATGTGAGGCTTTGGTGTCTGAGATAATATATTGCTATTTTCATTGTAAATGATCTAAGAGATTGAATATATCATCTGGTATTATCTTTCACCTAACATGCCAGTATTTGAAGCTTATAAAAGTGATTGAATTAGCTGGGCTCCAGTGTCTTACACCTATAATCCTACCTACTCAGGAGGGTGAGATCTGAGGACCATTGCTGGAAGCCAGCCCAGGCAGGAAAATCCCCATGAGACTCTTATCTCCAATTAACCACTCAAAAACTAGAAGTGGTGCTGTGGCTCCAGTGGTAGAGTACTGCTGGTCTTGAGCATCAAGAGGCTCAGGGACAATGCACAGGCCCTAAGTTCGAGCCTCACAACTGACCCCCAAAAAAGTGAATGAATTAAAAATGCATACAAAGTTCTGGAAGAGATAGTGAGGTAGATGTAACACTTTTAATTGTTCATTTTACTACATCTAATCAGTCTGCATAGAGACCAAGACTTTTCAGTTCCCTTCAGGTAGGAAAAGGATTTTACCTACTGAAATAATTCCATTATTGTTATTAAAATTTAGACAGTAACTTACACCAAAACAAAGTTTACCTTGCTCAAATGCAGACTATTTTTTAAATTAATTAATTAATTAATTTTACTATGCTGAGAATCAAGTTCAGGGCCTCATGCAGATTTAATAAATGTTCTACCACTGAGCTACAAACCATAGCCACTGCCTACTTTTTTATTTATTTGAATTCATGTATATCAGCATGCTGTTATAGAATGCCAGGCCACTTTTCTCTCTCTTATTAATGCAATGTAGTATAAAATTGTACACATCAGCTCTGTCAACACAGATATTCATGTAAAACAAATAATGTTCTGGAGTAAATGATAGCAATAACACATTTTGCTTCAAAGGGAAATTTAAGAAATAGTGGTGGTTGGAAGCTACTGTCAGCATCAGCAAGAGATCTCCAATTCTTCAGATTTTTAAATATACGCAGTTTTCCTTTTATTCATACTTAAGTAATTTCAGAATATGAATGATGCTGGATTCTAGCTTTGAGTGAAATAACATAACTTTCAATTTTTATAGGTTTCCTAGATCTATCAGACATTATATTAAACTATTATTTGTTAGTTAATGCAACTTTTTTCTCATCTTTGCTTTTATTCTTGCTAAAAATTCATTTGTTTATCTGTTTTTATTCAAGAAATTTGTGTTTATTAAGTAATGAGTCAGCTCAGATATTTCCCTATAAAGAATACAGTCTCATGAAAAAATGGCTACAACCCAAGGTCATGAACTTACACAGAAAGTCTTAAGTCATATAGTAAATCAAGAGCAAAGTGAAAAGTGAAGCCACAGAAAAGCAGAAGGTATTTGCAATGCACAAACAGGTGTTTACATAGAAAATACATAAAAACCGAACTAAAAATCAGTAAAAGAGACAAACAATAGGAAAACAGATGAAGAACAGATGAAAACTGACTATGTAAATAATAAAAGAAAAAAAAGCCTGACAGCTCATAAACACAGGAAAAATGTTCAATCTCATTACTAAACAGAAAAATGTAAATTAAGGCCAAACTGAGATAGCATTTCACATTTAAAAAATGATAGCTAGAGTGTGAATATAAAGGGACTTTGATAGCATTGGGAAGAGATTCATTAGTACAAACTTTTTAGAGTATTCTAATTTGACAACCTCTAATAAATGGGAAGAAATATCTATCTTTTAACAAATTCCATCCAAGATGCATGGTCTTGCAAAGTACATTGTATGAATCTATGAAATGACTGCAATTTACTCCTGTATGCAATTCATGTCCACTCATAAAAATGATATGTATTGTAGCAGTTCTTTTTATAGTCTTGCAACTCAGGCTAGTCAATCATGAAAGCAAATTTTACGGAATAGAATGCAAAAGTCTAAAAGATTTCAGTGTCTCCTATGTTATAATAGCTATTTTGTGAATGTGCATGAATATGCATTATTTCAAAATGTAATGATTTATTTGAGAATCACAGCCTAATATGCCATAGCCTAAAATCACTACTGTGGACCGACTCGCACAGCTGTGCAAAAGGAACTGGAAGAAAACCAAATGTAGCAGGAGAGAGCATGTATACAGTGTGGCATTTCTATATTTACACACAGCGATTTGTGTCAATACAGGTATTGACATAAATGAATTTTCAAAGTATAGTTACAAGTTTTCAAACAAAGCGATCAGAAAAGTCACTTTATGCTCTTAGAGTTTAAAATATCCCCAAACCACAGTATATACTATACGAGTATATACTAATATGTACTCCAACTTTTTAAAGTATAAATTGTATATTGAAATATATGCATATTCATGAATTGGAAACTTAAAACAGTATATTCAGGTGGAGAAAAGAGATTGGGATAACCAGACCTTATCCGCTGTTAAGCTTCAAGCAAAAAGGTGAGGAAGAATGGAAGGGGAACAAAATGAGAGAAAGGGGAGGAAGGTTTATTTTCTCACATGACAAGGAGCCTACTGGCTTCAGTGTTTTCATCATTATCTGTTGGCTACTGAAGTTCGACTTACCAAGTAAAGGGATAGATAAAATTAACAATGACTCCATGTGGAGGGCCTTTTTTTCTTTTTTAGAGTCCTTAGTACATTCCTATTTTATACTGGTCAGACACAAAGCTAAGAAGATGAACAGGACTGATTTATCTCAGTCATGTGGGAGGTAGGTAGGGACATTGGAATAAAAATAAAGCTGCGTGAGAAAGAGAAGATACTACTTGGACCATTAGTATTGACTACATGTATCCATATATGCCTCAGAAAACAGAGGTGAGCATGACAGATTCCTTGGAGAATTCTACTGGGATTTAAGTTCTAATGGAGAAGACTGATAATAAAGGACAAACTAACTCAGCTCAGATAAAGGTAAATGTATGAAGTAATGAAAACACATCAGGATTAGTGAGACAGCAATTTGAGAATGACCTGGGAGGTGACACTTCCTTTGATGATGTGACATTTGATTTGACATCTGAATTACATAAAGAAGACAATCTCGAACAGTTCTGACAAAAGAATCCAGGAAGAGGAACAAAAATATGACATGGCAAGAATGAGCTTGTGGTAGTAGAGGAAAAGAAAGGGGCTCTGGTATACCCAATGCAGAGAGAAGGGGAAAGAGAGGGAAAGGGTAAAGGAGGAAGGGGGGGAGAGAAAGAAAGACAGAGAAAGATATAGAGATAGACAGAGAGAGACTGAAAGTTGTACAGTAACTAGGCCAAGTTGTCCTGTGAGGTCCCATTAGAACAGTTGTGGATAGAAACATGGGGGCTTAGAATCAGGGTTGTACTTAATCCCATTTACGGTTCTAAATGATGGACATTGCACAAGTCCAGTCAAATGATTTAGGGTAAGGCCAGTGAAAGTGGGGGGGAGGGAGTGAAGGATTAATGAAGGCAATAGAAGGGAGGAAAGATAAGCCTCCAGGAGAGGTTGTAATCAGGTATTGCCTTGGTAAACTGGCTGTTGAGTTTAGAGTTAAAAGGATTATCTAGAATTAGACCCTAGCATGTCTTCCAGAAAGGCACAAGGTAGTGGTAGGATGAGCTCTTGGCATTACCAAGTTCAGCAAGGTGCATTTATGCCTTAGTGGATATTCCCAGCCATCTCTGCTTACTCTAGAACCAAACATGGCAGGCTATTTTTCAGCTGGGTGGAAAGTGCTTTTGCTTATACTTGGTTAGGATGATTTTGCCTAAACACAGAAACAAATTAAGGACAGAATGATTGAAGACTAGCAGAAAAGAAAAAATAAGGAGCTTGCCATGATACTTTTATAAAAAGTTATGTGTTTGAGCTGGTGTGGTGGTATGTGCTTTATAATTCCAGCATTCAGCTGTGGGAGACAGAGGACAATCCTGAGAAACAGACCAGCCTGGGCTGTGTAGAAAAAGCCTTGTTTCAAATCCCTTCCCCATCCCACCTCACCCCACCAAATCCCAAACAAAAAACTTTTTCTATTTGCATAAGTAAGTATCTGTGAGTTCAGAAGGTAATGCCTTGAGTTGTTTCTTTCTAACAGATCTTCTAGAATAGTCTAAGTACCTTTGGACTTTGTTGGTCTTTTGCCCATATTGCCTCCAGGAGGTACTTTGCTTACCTGCCCAACTGAGCTTTTTATTTTCCTGCTAATATGCTCTAATCTCTAGTAATTGCTGCCTCCTCGTTGAATATAGGATTTAGCCCATTAACTTTATATAGCATATTTAAAAAGCAATTCCAACAAATAGATATTAGCCATTAAAACAACTTCTTGGTTAGTAAATAGATCCATTTTTAAAACTACATTTTGATTTCTACTTCTGAAAATGCAAATGCATGGTTTTGTTTTACTTTTAAAACTTTAAAACAAAAAGGCATACATATTGTTTCCTTCCTTCCTTTATCCATAAATGTATACCAACATAGCATCTACTGATCTGCATGCAGAATACTGGTAAGACAAAATTACCAGTGAAAATAGAAGACACACAATAAATAGTTATGTGATTTTTTTTTTTGTTTTGTAAGATTCAAGTGACAGAAAACAGAACTCAATAAGCAGAGTTAATTTGTATGTAACTGACAGGCCGAGGTAAGGCTAGATCTGAAGGACTCAAATGATTCATCCCAAGCCTGACTTTTGACTGTCTGTACAACATTTCTCTTCCTCTTCTTCAGTCCATTTTTGAATGATACTCTTTGGTTGGTAGTAAGATTCATAGCAAGTCCAGCTTCATGGTCTCACTAGTTCATCATTTGTTTTCAACATTCTGAGAAAAATTCTATTGCCTATCACTGCCTCTGTACCTCTCTAAGCCAGTCAGATGCACTGGCAGATTTGCAATCTACCTACATATGTGGCCCAAGACTGGGTGGGGTAAAGGTGTTTTCCCTGTAGAATTGGGGTGGTACTGATAGCAAAATAAAAGGGGATAAGTGCTGAGTCAGAGAATGGAAATGCAACCATTTTTTGCCTTAAGTTCTTGATGTCTCTTCACATCCTTATCTCAGAAACTTAAGAATGAGGTCCATGGACAATGAAGGGTGAGCATGGAGGTATGAAATTTATTCAAATGACAATGAAAGGAATAAAGCTCTCTGTGGACAAGAGTCCTGTTCAAAGAATGTCAACAAAGTGGCTGAGGCTACAGGTTATCTAGATAGTTTTGAGTGTTGCTTAACTTTTATGATAATTAGGCAAAAGAGACTTGCTCGCTGGCGAGTCTCTATTTTGGTTGGTTGTACCCAGTCAGCTGCAGTTGTCAGTCTCCTTTGCCTGTCTGTGTCATAGGGCAAGTTGGGCTGTTGGGAATGTTTCTACTGAGCAGCCAGTGCTTTTCCATCTTCTTAAAGAAGTCTTTGTTGTGTATCATTGTCTTGTCTGCCTGGGCCTTCCTATCAGACCCTAGCCCATCTATTCATTTATAATAGAGATTTGGTTATATTAGATCTCTAATAAATGTATCAAGAAAACCTCATTTTCCTGTAAGTGGATAACTCATTTGGCAAGCTCCTGAGTAGTTTGCTTCTTCACTTCCAGAACTAGGGTCAGCATCAGACTCAACAGGCAGTTGCCTACCACATTGCAGATGCTCCCCATGGACCATCTCTGGAATTACTCACAAATTATTTATTATTAGTCTAACTTTTTTTGAAGTAAAGGAAGAGCCTTAGGCTCGTTAAGTTCATAGTACAAAAAGTACTTACTCTTTGAAATGAAATCTTGCCGGTGTTTAGCCCATACATAATTTTACCTTGTAAAGCATTCAACTGCATTGCCAAACACATCTCTTAATGTTAATGCCTTCATTGAGTCAAAGAATTGGATTTATTTTATTCCTTTTGGAATTAGAATTTTGTACTTAAGTCTACTAGTGTTTACATTAAGATGCAGACCTCATGTGTATAATATGTAAAGTTTTACCTTTTGAATATTATCTGCAACAGAATTATTAGTTTCTCTAGTAAGCTTTATCATTCTCCAAATACATAGTGGATACTAGGTCTATGTAATAGATCAAGAGAAGAGTGAATCTGATGGCTATACTATTTTGAGATGACTTCATTGTAAAAAGAAGAATCATACTACTTTTCTCTTTCCGAGCATTCCATGACAATCCAGTCTGGAAAAAATACTTTTGGAATACATAATGTTAGAATTTAGCAAGTTATCTCCTTGAGACAAAGCTGAATACTTTTTTTTAAGCTGAATACTTCTTTTGTGAGAGCCTCTCTAGCTTTAGCCATCACACCAGACTGTGGTTCTTGAATTTGATTTTCTAGGATGTCTTGTGCTGGCCTTGAGAAGAGTGATTCTGCTTCCTTGCCAGTTGTATCTACCACAAAGCACATAAGGGTTGCATATTAGGCGCTCAGTAAATGCCTGTTGAATTAAAGTCAGTGCCATAGTAGAGTGACTAGAAATTTTATATATTATCAGAACTGAAAATTACTGGTAAATGCATATGAGATGAATTGTATTTTAGAAAGTATAGTACATATGTATTAAATAGCACATACCTCAGGTTATGTAACACCTAACATACAATTTACACACACACACACACACACACACACATATAAACAATGAACATTTGTATCTAACCATTTATATTTATATATATGTAGACTGACTTATGATTCATTTATGATTCATCACATTTCAAGTTTTTGATTTTTTTTTAAATCAAAAAAAGGCCTGAAACCTTTCCTGGGATTTGAATTCTCATGTTGACATTTTATGAAACCATAAAATGTGAACAATTTACCTTTTGACCTCTACACTCTAACCTACTCTCTGCCTTGTGACATTAAAAAAAACAAACATACATATGAAATGAATTATGTTTAAACTTTTGGACAAAAGTTTCTTATGAAGAACCCCAAAAGATGTAATTCTATTTTTCAAAAAGTGATTTAGTTTAAGAAGCGAGAGCTGACATGTAACCAATTGATAGTTAAAACACAAAAACTTACCATTTGCTATCAAATTCTTTTAACTTAGCTAAAAGTAGGTTTGCAAAAGGCTATCACAACAAATCTCGTGGGTTATGAATCTCTAATTTCTACTTTCAAAAGCTTACAATAATTCTATATGATTCATTATTTTTTCATTTTAATGTCAATGGTTTTATTTAAGTAACATCTCTTAGGGAAGGACATATTTTATAAATAAGTTTTTATTGTGAAAATACTGTACAGAGGGGTTGCAATTACATGAACAAGGTAATGAGTACATTTCTTACCAAGCACTGTTGCCTCCTCCTTTGTTTTCCCTCTACCTTCCCCCATTATTTTTTTAAATGCAATATGCCTTTCGTGTTTATTGCTTGCATCACTTTTTACAAATCAGAACTGTGATCATGACAATAACTAAGAATTGTGTTTATTCCAGGAATACTGCCCATCTGACTTAGTGCTTCTTAGGACTGTTGCATCTCTGAAAAACATGATTGAAACTTTCAATTCTCTGTTTTAATAAAACAATAAATTGACCTCAATTTTCCTTCTGTTTATAAGAATTGCTTTTGAAAAAAATGTCATAGAATGTGAGAGTTTTGCTGTTTGGAATTACAAGGGTGCTAATATAAGCAAGCAGAGACCAACAGACACTAAATGACTTGTCTCATATAACTAACTGGTATCCAGCTATAGCTTGTAGAAAATTCCAAGTTAAATTGACAAAATCCCATGGACTCTTAAAAAGGAGCTCTTTTCAACTGATGACTGATTACTGGGGATAGCAGAGAGTTAAGAAACAGGCTGTAGACTCAAATAAGCTATCCTTGGGATTTAATTCTATCCTTCCATGTCTTCGCTATGTGGTTCTTTCCTACATTGCTTAACTTCCCTGTGCTTTTCTGTACCCATTTGTGAATTGATGGTGACATGTCTGAGCTCTTAGGGTTTAGGTAAAGATTATATGTAGTAATGCCTGGTTCATAGTAAGCAATAAATAAAGAGTGGCTAATGCTTGCATTTCACTGTTATTGTTGTGTTACATGCTTCTGTTACAATTTGCCGATCAATATACTGAGAAAAAATGTCTACATGAAATTTAAGAGCTTGTGAATTATGATGATAGATGTTTTAGTGCTTCAATCATGGCTGGTTACAAATGGTTAAATATCCTTTGCATTTTCTTTTTGCTCTTTTCCCTCTTCTCACTTTCCTTCCCTCCATATCTTTCTCTTTTTTTTTTGACTTATTTTGTCATCTTAATTGTGTGTGTGAAAGAGAGAAAGAAAGAGACAGAGAGAAAGAGGCACAGAGAGAAAATACTGGGGTTTGAACTCAGAGTCTGAGTCCATCTCTTAGCTCTTTCATTCAAGGCTGGTGTTCTACCACTTGAGCCACAGCTCCATTTCTGGCTTTTTGGAAGTTAATTAGGTATACATATTTCATAGACTTTTCTGCTTCTGTTGGCTTTGACTGATAAGCCACAGATCCCAGCCTCCTGAGTAGCTAAGATTACTGGCATGAGCCAGTGGACCCAAGTTCTTGCATTTGTCCTGAGACAGGGTTTTATTATAGAGCCCAATAGGGCTTCAGACCCCTGATTCTCCTTCCCCAGCTTTGAGGCACTGACATGACAGGCCTGTGCCCGCATTCCTGAATGATTATGTTTATACATCACACTGCCTGTAGCTTCCATAAGAGGTCTTGTTTGGTATCCAATATGAGCTGTACTGGTCATGCATCATTTCACTGCCAGTGTTCTAGCTATTGCAAAGACCCAGAGCTTCAGCATGGTTTTGCCATATTATCCTATGTGATATTTTTTCTTTTAGTTAGTATGATACATGTGTCATCTGCAAATTGTACTAGTACAGTTTTTGTGAAGCATAATTCAATTGATATAACTCTTCTGAGATAAATCCTTTGACAGCAGCACCTCAGAAAAGAATGCTACTTCAACCATGATTTGCCTTTTTCTACTTCCTCCTCTGCATCCTTCAGTGTAAGTTATGTAAAGGAGAAAACTGAGGGTTAAGTATGTTAAAACACTAGCCCAAACTACACAGGTAATGAGTGACAGACCCTCAGCCAGTTCTGGACTCTGTTCCATAGTCCTCATCTGCAATGCAGTTACACAAATCAAGGTCAACAACCTCTGGGCCAAATTTATCACACTGCCTATTTTTCCAATAAAGTTTTATTGGCACACAGCCACACCCATTTATTTACATGTTATTTATGGCTGCTTTCATCCTTGAACAGCAGAGTTGAGTAGTTGTGACAGAGACCATCTGGCTCACAAAGTCTAAAATATTTACTGTCTTGCCCTTCACAGTATAAGATTGCTGGCCTGTGACATAAATCATATGCTTGGAATCAAAAAGCAAAAATGATGGATTCCAACATCCTCATAGCGAGGGGCTGTGATCAGAGTCTGTGGCCACTTTCAAGGAGGTGTATGAAATGCTGCCTTAACATCTAAAAGAAACACTCAAGTAATAAGAACTGAATATACTATGCTGTTTTAATTACCTTGCTATCTATTGGGAAAGCATCTTGACAGTGTGAAGATTGTCCATTCAGTTCCTTTGCAAGGATTACTGACAGTGTCTAATGTGGAGGAGGTAGGAAGCTAAAGAGATTGCAGGCTTCCTGTACCTGATTGTACCCAAAGAAAGAAAAGATGATTGCCAACAAAATGGGATATGCCATTTGTAGAGGCAGAAACTGTGAAATAAATGGCAGAGTTCACAATACTAAGGCAGGAGATTAGGAAAAGTAGCTGAACAAAGAAAATGAATTTTAAGAAAGAAAACTTTAGGATAGAACACTGGGAGCCCCAGATGACTGGATATTTGCATAAATATGTCCACGCATGCCTGCTGTACTTACACAAGACAGTTTGCATGTGACCTGCTTGGAGGGAAAATTTAGGATACAAACTCATTCAGAAAAACTGAACATTTGTTTAAATTAAGTGTGCCTAGATTACAAAAGGAACTTAGCTTGAGTAATATGTGTCACAAAAGAAAAAGTCTTCATGTTCTTTGAGAGGTGTTTTGCATTATAGAGAGACTGAAGGACACAGGCAGGATATATAGATTGGCTGAAAGCTGAAAGAAATTGAGTTCAAAAATATGCCAAGAACATAGTGATTATTAAACCTTAGAACTGTACAGTAGGTTTCCTGCCAAAGAGCATCAAAGTTTGCAAAAATGACGAAATAACATTCTGGAGGCCTGAAAGAATAAGCAAAGCTAACAAAGGTTATCATTTAATTTTCTTTTAGAGACTAAAATGTGTGCCCTTGCTCATATTGCTGAGTCTTCTGGGCAGCAGTGGTCACAGTGGACCGAGGGGACTCATGGAAATCTGTGGATTTTTATCATGATTCCTTTATTCATGATTTAATTCCCATTAGTCAAGAATCTGCTGAGTGTCTTATACTAGAAGTGGAGATAAGAACGTGCATAAAGTCTTGTTTGGGAAATCACACATTATTGTAGGTTAGGCATAGTGGACCTGTCTATAATCCCAGCTACTCTACTCAGGAGACAGAGATAGGATGGAAATTCAAGGCCAGCTCTTTCTGAATTAATATGAAGATCCCAAAACAAATTAAAAGCAAAAAAAAAAAAAAATAGGAAGGCCTACATAGTAGATCACTGTCCAGCTTATGGTTTTGAGTTTATAGTTTCCAGCTCTACTATTTATTGCCACTCCGTATGATGCATTGCCTCTAATATGTGTGGCCATAAGCTGGGTGAAAGGTGAGTGAAGATAAAGTAAAACAAAACAAAACGAAAAATAGGAGTAAGAGGTTTAGAATTAGGGCAAAGACCACTAAATTTTTGGACAGATGCAAAGTATCTTGTTTTTGAGTAGTTTTTTTTTCCTAATTTAGAAAATAAAAAGATATAAAAAAGCAAAACAACAGTCTAGTAGCACATGCTTGTTCTTCACCCAGAGTATGTAATAGAAGAAAATAGGAGCACAAAGCATGCCTCCTGATTGTCTTTGTCTGAGAAGCAGGGTGTGTCTGAGTGCACAGCCTCCTTTCTGCTCTCCAATGGGCTTTCAGTTAGGTCTGAGGGACAGACCCCATTCCTTGGAGCCTAGAGAAAGTCCCACTGGTAACACCAGTACCCAAATGTCATTGAATTTTTTTATTTACCCATTCCAATAATAACCACGATCTATGTCTCAAAAATATGCATTGCTCACAATCCACTGAATCCTCACAATAAGTCTATGAGGCAGGCCTTGTGTTCAGTTTCTAGAAATTAAATTATAGATTTTATTTATTATTTTTATGGTTATTATTATCAAGTAGCTGTGCAATGAAGTTGCCATTTAACAAAGGAGTTTATCAATACAATATGTCCTGATCAATGTCACCTTCCCCAGTGATGTGACCAGAATCTGGCTTAGAAATATGTCATGTTCCAGGAAATTTTCACGTTCTACTATGTGTTCTACTAATACACCCCCCCATACTTTCCCCCGTATATCTCCCCCGCCTCTACCTTCCTGGTACACTTAAAAAATCCCTTGATTCCAAGGGTAAAGCAAATACTCAGATAACTCCTGTGTGATGCAGAGTTAGACTGTTGGGATATCAAGTACATTTACATCATTTTTGCAAACTTTTCAACTAGTCATCCCATCTCTGAAGCTTTCCTGTTGTCCCAAACTGAAATTACATATCCATTAAACAATCATGCCCTGTGTCAACGGGCTTCCCATTATTGTAAGGAAATGCCTGAAATAATAACAATAACAATAACAACAACAACAATAATAATAAAAGAGAGAAGTTTCACGTTGGCTTATTGTTTGGAGATTTCAGTCCAGGAGCAATGAGTCCTGTTAGACTTGGACTCTTATTTATTTAGCTTTTCAATTCTGTGTATTCAGAGCTAGTCAACTTTCAACACATTTTGATTATGAGAAAACAATGCAATGAGATATTTGGACTGAAAAATGGAAAAAAATTAGACCAGAGCTCAATACATTTGACCTCAAATGTGTTTTGAGTGTATCCTAATGGAAATGCATTCATAGCAGAGAAAAGTAGTCACCTCATGAGCCAGGAAACAGAATAGAAAAAAGAAAGACAGGATTTCCCAATCCCCTTCAAAGACCTTACAAGCCTTCTCCAAGAGAGGAGGACTTCCAATACTGCTTTTAGCACATGGGTCTTGTGGGATATTCAAGGTTCAGACTATAGAATTTTGCCTCTAGACTCCAGAATATTTTGAGTTCAAGTCCAAATTCTCTTTCAAGACTCAAAGCAAACTCCATTGTGAATCCCTATAAAAAAATCAAACAGAAAGTTATCATGCTTGTAGGATACACTGATGGAACAAGTACAGAGTAAATATTTCTATTCCAAAAGGAAAGAACCAGAAAATAGCAAGGAGGGATCAAACAGCAAGACCCAAATCCATCAGACAAACATTAAACCCCAGGAGTTCAATCCCAGAGTCTAGGAAAGCCACACTCCTATGGCTTTGCTGCTTATAACCCACAGGGACACTCTCCCTAGCAGGTTTTGCTATCACTGCCTTTCCTCAACATGCTCTGCACATTTCTGCGTGTCTGAATTCACTCCCATACTTTTGCCTGTCTCCCTCCCTATTAGGTGTTACTTGGAGGGTTTTTGAGTCTGTGGCATAATAATAGCCTGGCCTCCCAGGTCTTCCTTGAAAACTTGGTGGACCCTACATCTCTTAAATTTGGCAGAATCAGTATTATATGGATAATGCCATGGTCTGCTGCCAATGGGAGATGTACCTAGTCTGGTTTGAATAACAAATGGCATGAATTCTGAGTTCTTTGCCCGTTGAAATGTAGAGATTGATCTGTACATGTTTGGTGGTACAAAGGGCACCATTGGCCTCTTTTCTGAAAAGATTCTGCCCAGGAAAGTCTTTTAAATTTATGTTTCCGTATACTGAGCCTATGATAGTTTAGGATCTGCATATTTCTGAGATACTCTGGAGGCATCTTTCTTATTGTCCTGGATACAAAGTACTTGGGCTAATTTTTATCAGGACAATCTGTCCTGGGATCCTTTACATTTGCACCTCTTCTGGTTAAATTGTGATCTGTCTGAACCTTCATGCTCTGTTTGTCTTTGCTTCTGATTCCTACTATAAATTTGGCTAAAAGCAGCCAGTAATACCCATGCCATGCATGGAATGTGATACTGCCTTGAAATCTCTTCCACTAAGCAAACTAATCCATCATCACCTGTAAGCTTGTCCTCCAAAGAAGTATCAGATCATGGACAAATTGCAACCTTCTGTGTCCATCTGCAACCTCATCCGCATAGCCTTAATTCCCCATTTCTATTGACATTCTGGTCTTCTGAGTTCCCTAAAGAATACCCTGTTAAATTCCGTTGAAAGCATCCCAAGGTTTTCCTAGCTGATCCTTCCAAATCTTCTAAATTTCTCCCATGAATCACAAACAGTCCTCTACATGAGCAATTCTATATAATAATAGTGATGACTGCCCCACTCCTTAGTACTAATTTTCTGTATCAGTCAGTTTTCCATCACTGCAATGATGTACCTGAGATGATTAACTTATATACATAGAAATAGGTTATTTTGGCTCACAGATTGGGAGGTTCCAATGCATGATCACTTGGCTCCACCATTTCGGTACTGATATAAAGCAACACCTCTTGACAGGAGAGTATGACAGCAAAGTGTCCACCTCATGGACAAGAAGCAAAGAGAGAAGACCAGAGGTTCCCTACAATATCACTGTCATTCCCCCCCAATGATCTAAGGACTTTCTGCAGGCCCCACTTTGTGAAAGGTCTACAGGTTTCCTACTTAGTGCTTCCTTGGGGACCAATAACTTAACACATAAGCCTTTGGGAGAAACATAAGATCTAGACTATAGTACTCTCCATTCCACCTTCATCCAGCTCCTGGCAGATGCCATTATCCTCTAAGAAGTTAACTATTCTGTATACTTCATATAAGTGGAAGAATGTAGTATATATCTACAACTTGTAGCATATATCATCATTTCCCTTCCTTTTAAGGCCAGAAAATTAGTTCTTTTAAATAAATACCCACAAGTAGAATTGCTGAGTCAGATGTAAATTTTTAAGTAGATTAAGGATTTTTTTTCTAAACTTACTAAGTATTTTCCCTTCTTTTCCTTCATTGTGTATGTGTCTTTTACCAGGGTTTGAACTCAGGGCACCATGTTCTCAACTTAGCTTCCTTGCCCCTGGCTGGCCCACCACCTCCTGAGCTACACCTCCAGCCTGCCATTTTTCTGGTTCATTGGAGAATAAAATGTCACAAACTTTTCTTCTAGGGTTGGCTTCGAAACCATGATCCTTCACCTCTCAGATTCCTGAGTTAGTAGGATAATAGGCCACCAACACATCTTGCTTTGTGATAGTTTTCTGTGGAGGTCACATCAATTTACATTCCTGTGCTTGCTTTTAGGCTGTATCAAAGTTTCCTTGGAAGGGCACGTGAGTGAGGAAATAGTTGTGTCACAGGGCCTTAATAAGCTTCCCTTATGTATCATTTTAACCTACATTTATGTCACAGGGATAGTGGTGGTTTACAAATACCATGTTTCTTTTGTTGCTCAAAAGGCAACAAAATAAAGAAGTGTGCTGTACTTTTAAATACACTTTAACCATGATGAAGTATATTTGAAAATGTCAAAACAAATGACACGTCAGCATTCAGATTCTCAACTGTTTGTGAGATCAGCTGCTTTCGTTTCCTGCTGTGCATACCCTACTGTGTTTAATGATAGGATATGATCATTATGAATAATGTGTCTAATCTGCCCCAGATTCAGAAAACCCCAACACATGAGAACAGGTAGCACTTGTTCATGCACACGTTGTGGATTTTGCTTGTTTCCACCATTCAGTGATTCATGGGGAATTGAACTGTAAAATTTTGGGTAGATACAGAATTGTTTAGTCTTGAGGAATGTGTGTGCATGTGTATGTTGTTCTTTTCATGGGAATGGTTAACTGCAAATGACCACATTTGGAGGGTCTTTCCTCTTGCTTCAGGGCCGGCAGAGTAATTCCTAGAAAAGCATGAAAAAATCATGGCCACAAATGACTCATAAAGTGGGTGTCTATTCTTTGAGGTCTGGCAGGCCTTCCTGAAGGCATAAACCAGTGGTATCCACTGTCAAAGAAGGCATCCAGTTGTGACTCATAGAGTAGATAAGGCTGTTTTTCAAAGGAATGAATGTGTAGCTTTTGCAGAATTACAGTTGTGGGTTTAACTTTCCTGCATCAGTAATGACTCACTTTCATGGTAAGTGTCAAGTTGACGGACATACCCTAAGGCAACTCAGAATGAGCCAGGCCTTGTGTATTCCCTTCTTCTGGAATATGGACACTATGACTTGTTTCAAACTTGTGTCACAGCCTCTGTCAGCTGACTAAAGGAGAGATTCTTCTGTGGGACTTGAAGCAGCTAAGCAAGGAAAGAAGATTCTAGAGGGATGCATAGCCAGGAAGTGGCAGCCTCAGGAGCAAAAGTGGATGACAGTCAGAAAGAAAATGAGGATATTGGTCAGTCTTACAAGCACAAAAGATTGATTTTTCCCAATTCTGTGAGCTTAGAGGATGACTTCAAGTTCTAGCAAGTAAATGGACAGGTTGATTACAGCCTCTGTTAAGCTATGCCTAAAACTGCTGACTGGTAAATTGGGACACAATAAACATGTTTTTCTTGTTCCTATTTTTTGTGGTAATTTGTCATCTAGCCATAGAAAACTAATGCAATTAGGCACACTTTTAGTATTACTTTCTTTTCCCTGCTTGTTCTTTCATGCTGTGGTATTGTTTTCCTACCCATTTCATTCTTCTACGGATTCTGCCTAATGGGATTATCCATCAAGATGCTCTGGTTTCTCTCAACCGAAAGAGAGACAAACAACATCCAAAGGAGAGACAAACAACCCAAACTAGGCCAATCAGATGTTCCTCTCCAGAAATCTCATCTTGAGAAGAATTACAGAGTCTGATGTATTTGAGCTGATTCATCCCATTACGGTTGTCCTGAAATACCCTTGTCACCAGTTCCAGGTTTTTTTCTTATAACTTGTCTTTGGCAACCCCTTCCTAACTTCCTTTTTTCTCCACAAGCTCAACTAGATTCCCCTTGTTTTTAAATTAACTAAAAATCTACTTCTCTTGGTTAGAGTCAGAGTAGTCAAATGATACAGAGTCACAGCATGTGCTTCATTGATTTTCTTTGTCTCTTTGGGTTACATTGTAGTCTTCTTTCTTTTTTAAATTTAATTTTATTGTCAAGGTGATGTACAGAGGGGTTACAGCTAAGGTAGTGAGTACATTTCTTGTTGAACTTGTTAACCCTCCCTTATTTTTCTCTCACTTTTCCTCCTTCCCAATCCCTCCCACCCTGCCTCCACAAGTTGTAGTCTTTTTTCTAAAACACCCTTCTGAGCACTAATTTCTCCAGATATTGTTAGTACTCACTAACAATACTCACTTGAGATTTTTATCCAAAGACTGGAAATGATACATGAGGAAGTATCAAGTAACTGTCTTAATTTTAAGCAAGGCCATATTTTTGGGTTAGGTCTCAAGAAGATACTTAGAAAGAATGAGTCACAAGATGTATAGACTATGTAGAGATGAAAACACAATTTTGTTTTAAGAAAAAACTTGGAAAAGAAAGGGTAGAGCTCCCAGCAGTGGGCTTTCTCATTTCTTAGAGGGAAAGGAAAGATCAGTTGAAGTACAGGTGTTCTTGATCTTCAAAGTCCAGTATAAAGATGTCTATATCCTGGACTAAAAACATCAAAGACAAGGGAGAGATCTTGAAGGCAATGAAAACTCTGGAATAGAATTAAAAGTAAAAATTGACAAGTGAAGAAAACTATAATTCCACTATTGGAATTTTGATTTTTGTCTCACATCTCAAAATACAGATCCTCTTTCCTTTCTCATAGAAGTCTTTATGAAAATAGCTGTGCAGATTTTCCTCTTTTGTATGTGCTTATGAGCTATAAAACTTCAGATTAAATTCTTTATAAAGGAGGATATAAATAAGTTAAAAGAGGCTGTTAATGTTTTTCTTGTGATGTTTATGACACCACATTACCTCCGGTAAAGTACTATTTTTTCTTAGTTTAATTTGTTGAATTGGAACTGAGAGAATTTTTTTCACTGAAGTTCTAAGAACTACTATATTAAAACTGCCCTGATAAATCTTCACTAATGCTTTGATGAGATTTCAGAAAACATAAATAGCACTCAACACTATTCAAGTGGGGAACAGATTTGAGATTGGATTTTCCTATGAGAGAGGATGAATCATGGTAAATAGAAAGATGTAGTAAAATCACAGAAGTGAAAACCAATACCTGAGGAGTTGATTTTGTAAACTTTAGTGGGTTTAGCACTGCTCTAGGGCCAGTTTTAGCTGCATCATAAAGCTCTATATTGTCAATTTTCCTATTACAGAAACATAGTTGCAGTTTTGTTTTAAGATTGCTAGAAGAAATGAGCTGATGTTTTTGTAATATTTCTCCTGAAACATAAAACTGAACATGATCTTTTACAAGATTTCCTTGTCTTTCCCCACACATTCTAGGGTAGATTAAAATGAAATCAATCTTAAAGCTCAGTAAATGTCAAGATTTCAAATGGGCAATCCTTGACTTTGCTGTCATATGGTTTCTTAGAAAAATTAGTTCTCCCGCTGATTTCATTTTTGCCAGTAGAGACTTGATTAAGTTTTGAGTGCCAATCACTAGGACCTCGACTATCATTTCCACCCATCATCAGCCAGAGTTCCTATCTTACAATATAGGTGAAGGTTGTCAAAAAAATTTGTAATTGGTCATGTGTAGAAACAAAGTCATAATGAGGTGCATAAGTTTTCACGTAGTAAAACTATGATATCTGGCAGTATCTGAAGAAGTGCAGTGAAATGTGATCCCTGCAACCTTTCAACTGTGTTTAGCGGTCTTTTCTTAAGATATGGACAAAATCATTAGGATTTAGCATTTGCCAGTCAACATATTATTTTCATATCATATATAATGACTGAAATATTAATGGTCTAACAAGTATAGAAGCAGACTGTGTTTAGTTTAGAAATGTTACATATACCCTTTTTAAAAATGTTTGAACAATAACTTGAGTGTCCCAAATAATTTAGTGACATTTTCCTCCATGAATATGCTGCACGTTATACTTCCGTGTAGATAGAATGGCAGACTTTGTTGCTGCTTTACCATTTTTTCCTTTGTGCTTTGTCCCTCAAATCAAGACCTTTAAATTAAGCTTTGGTAAAAGCTCTTTCTTTAAAAACAAAAAACAAAACAACTCCAAAGCAATTCTAATTGCTTTTAATAGGATGAGGTGATTTTACTGAATATTTTTGTACTGGATTCTTGTATCTCTCAGAAATTATTACCATTTTATATTCCATCAAAATTGAAGATAAAAATAGTATACATTCTGGCTGTCTTTCTAGAATCATCATAAAATTATTAATGTAAACCCAATGACAAACTACAATAGGTCTCTGAAATGAACTATAACTAGAAGTGTTCCTATTAGGAATTTGTTGGGATCAATAAACCCTAGAGATGTCTAGCCTTTGCCAACCCAGTGAGAATCCTTTTTGTAGCACATATATTCAATGCCAAAGGAAATTGGTTGTGAAGATTTTCTCCAACTATTCTTTTTCCCTAGAATAATATCATAATTCATTTGATTCATTGTATGAAGGATTTAAGGTATAGAGCAAGTCTGTGATATTTAGAATTATCTATTGATTTTGAAGGGACTATGTTGACAGCATATTTGTTGATAAAAATTATATTTTTGTACATACTAGGATTGAACCCAGAACATCATTCTCATAAGTGCTCTACCACTTGAGCCATGCCCCTTTGGTTTTTATGATGTTTTCTAAGACCGGTTGTTGTTAACTTTCCCTAGGCTGTCCTGGGATTTGCTATCCTCTTGTCTCACAAGTAGCTGGGATAACACATATGTACTGCCATGTCTGAGCTAAAACTAACTTTAAAAAACTAACTTCTTCCTGTGTTTATACAACATTGTAATGGAATTGTTTCCAGAGAGAATCTGGTATTGTCTTTGATCAGATAGAAGGACTCTACTATTTACTCAGAATATTTTTTAGAGGAATATATACAGTGATAGGAGAGAACATCTCAGGTTTTCATTCTCAGCTCAAAAGAATGTAAAACAGGTTCCAGTAAAGCATGTGTGTCAATATGTCAAACTACCTGATATGAAAGGTGGCCAATGTTTAAAATCCTTAGGAACTGAAGTAATTAATCTCTTCTGTTGTTTATGACAGTCTTAAGACCTGGGAGTATCTCGCTCCTTTGCACCATTTGGAAACAATTATTGGCCCGCAGGGACTGATGCGTCCAGAGTAGTGGTCTCTGAGAGCTTCTGTTGCAAGTGTGGCCTGGCTTGTTTCACTGTTCACCACCCTTCTCTCTTTATTCCATATATTTCTTGGGTTAAAGATTTTTCGCAGTCTCTTCTTCTTGTACTTTTTCTTCCTGTTTTCAAGTGCCCAACTTCTCACACCAGTAAGACAATTTGTATAGTATGTACACCTACACCCAGCTGGCTCTGCTGTTCACCAGAGGTGCAAACAGAGCTGTGATCTTTAGACATAGTTTGCCAATAGATACAGAAGTGAGGATGGTGCAACATCCCAAGAGATATGACTACAGAGATTTTATCTTACTATATACAATACAGGGGCACTGTTAGGAGTCATGTTGTAGAGATAGTAAAAGGGAAAGATATAAAGATGAAAGCTTCCAGCCGGGGTCCCTAGGGAAGTACCTTGCAACCCATTCTCCCTTTTTATGACCCCGTGTTGGCAGCTATTCGCTCCTGAGTTAGGTAAATATAAGATAGACAAAGACATATAGCACTAAGTTAATATTGAGAATTGATGTTTTCAAGTATACAGACATACAGCATATGTTAATATATACAAACAAATGGACCTTCAGATTCCTTACAGGTTGGCAACATGGTCCTTCCTGCTGTAGGAGGTGAACCTTGCTGGTATAGGTGATGATGGTGATGTGGATTATATTACAAAGTATATTGGATGTGGATTTTATCTACTTAGTAGTCTGATCAGTTGCTCTTTTGCCAACAGTTTTGCTTTCACATAGAAGTAAACAAGTGTCTTTATTGCCCCTGGGATCGGTAAGTGCTAATAAAGTCGCTGTTTGCCTTTTAGATTTATTTTGATGACAGACACATCTTAAATTAACTAAGAATGGTTGGGTTTTTGAAGAATTCAGCAACAAAAGATATGAGTATTATTATAGTTGTCAGCCATCAAGTTCAGAGGTCAGTATATGCTATCCCTGCCAATGCTATCTTTACCAATGACCTAGATTGTTTTTCTAAGGGAAGTGTGTGTGTTTGTGTGACCTAGGTTGGATTTCTAAGGGAAGTGTGTGTGTGTGTGTGTGTGTGTGTGTGTGTGTGTGTGAGCACATGAGTGCATGCGCTCTTCATGACCAAACTACAGTTTACTTTTGTGGAAATTCTGAAGTCACTTTTTAACAAAATTTGGTTTGAACTTCAGACTGCAGCCATGAAACCCTACCAAGTAATGAACATAGAATCCTCTCCTCTAGTTAATATCATATCTTCACATGCAAATTTATATAAAATAACTACTCAGCATGCTGTAAACTTGGATTACCTTGTCTAAGGTACAATCTTAAACAAGGTCTGTTTTACACATGCTTTTTTAAACTAGTTGCCTGAATATGCTGGGCTGCTGTCAAATATACAGATAATATTTAAATTGTTAATAAAAATATTCAGTCCACTTCTAGACTCTGTGTGTGTGTGTGTGTGTGTGTGTGTGTGTGTGTGTGTGTGTTTTGATATTGGAGCTTGAACTCAAAGCTTTGCACTGCTTGACTTTTTCATTCAAGGCTGGCATTTAATCACTTGAACCACACCTCCACTTCTGGCTTTTGGTGGTTAAATGGAGATGAGACTCTCTATGGTTTTTCTGTTGGCGATGGGTATGAACCATGATCCTCAAATCTTACCCTCTTGAGTAACTAGGATTACAAGCATGAGCTACTAGCATTTAGTGTATATTTTTAGAGTTGGCATTTTCTTCACATTACTTTTGTATTTATTATATTTGTTTTTCTTTTTGTTTTTCTGCTGAAAAGAAAAATTTATTTACCAACCACTGCCCACCTCCATTCAATTATTACGATCTAGATTCTTATTGACATATTAGAACACTATTGCTACTTCTTGGATAACTCCAATGAACCTTTTCATTCTTTTTTAAAAAATTCATCCATGGAAGTGGGGGGAGGGGAGGAGTATGGGAAGGGATGAGAAGGGGAAACAACGAGGAGGCAACAATGCTTGATAAGAAATGTACTCGTTATCTTGCCCATGTAATTGTAACTCCTCTGTACGGTATTTTCACAATTAAAAAATTCATCCATACATAGCTAGTAAGATCAATAGAAAGCCCACGGATTGGGAGAAGATCTTTACTAGCCATACAACGGACAAGGGTCTCATATCTAAAATATACTTGGAACTCAAAAAATTAAACCCCCCAACAACAAATCCTCAAAGAAACAACTGCCCAATAAATAAGTGGGCGAAAGACTTAAAGAGAAACTTCTCTGAAGAAGAAAGAAGGATGGCCAATAGACACATGAAGAAATGTTCAACATCCCTAGCCATAAAAGAAATGCAAATCAAAACAACATTGAGATATCACCTCACCCCAGTTAGAACGGCAAAAATCAAGAACTCTAACAACAGCAGATGCTGGAGGGGATGTGGACAGAAAGGAACCTTACTTCATTGTTGGTGGGAATGTAAACTTGTTCAACCACTTTGGAAAACAGTATGGAGGTTCCTCAAAAGACTTCACATAGAACTCCCCTATGACCCAGCAATCCCACTTTAGGGCATTTACCCAAATGTTTACAAACAAGACCACACTAAAGCTACCAGCACAACTATGTTTATTGCAGCATTATTTACCATAGCTAAGATATGGAACCAATCCAGATGCCCCTCAGTAGATGAATGGATCAAGAAAATGTGGTATATATACACAATGGAATTCTATGCCTCCATCAGAAAGAATGACATTGCCCCATTTGTTAGGAAATGGAAAAACTTGGAAAAAATTAAGTGAAGTAAGCCAGGCCCAAAGAAACATAGGTCCCATGGTTTCCCTTATTTGCAATATCTAGTATATGTATGAGTCAAGCGGAAAAGGTCAGATAATGTGATGTCAGGAAAATGAACCCTTAGATATGTATTTTAATGTTTTTTTCTTTCATCCATGTGTTTCTAACGCATTTATAAGATTATCTCTTTGTTGCTTTGTATGTCCCTCCCCCACAGCATAACCCCTGCTTTCACTATATTTGATGTCAGTATAACTTGTGGAGGAGATGGGGAAAACCCAGTTGTTTAAGGAACAGGTGGACCTGTTGCAACAATGAGAAGTACAAGTTGTCATGTCCAAAACGAGCTTTACAACGTCGGTGGGGCGGGGGGGGGGGGGGGGGGGGAGGGGGGAAGGGGGAGAAGGAGAAGGATTGGGATTAGGGGGGAGGGGGGAGGCTGGGAAGGGATGTGAAGGGTAAACCAAAGGAGGAGGCTGCAATGCTTGGTAAGAAATGTATGCACTATCCTGCCCATGTAATTGTAACCCCTCTGTAGAGTATGTTCACAAATTAAATTAAATTAAATTAAAAAAAATTCATCCATAAGCAGTTGTACAAAAAAGATGCTATATAACAAAACCATTTATGAATATGATGCATCTTGATTCATTTTTTAGACAATGTCTTCTTTAACACTTGTCACAGTTTTCCAGTTTGTGCTAATTTGCTTGCTGAGACCATCACCAAACACTGATATCATACCTATTCAGAGAGGCAGGTATGCTATGATTGACTTTCATGGGGATTTTTCTGCCTGCCCTGTCTCTGTCTCACTTGACTCCACTTTCTTCCTCTTTCATTCTCCTCTTCTATTCTTTCTTATTTGATGCAAACATTCTATAAAGAAAATGAAAAACTAGTATTTAAAGCTAAGATCTTGTATTTCTATTTCTTGTTTCCTAGAAAGGAAGTTTGAAGTCAGAAAAAGTTGTGCTTACAATATTTTTTAAAGAAAATACCTTATAATGAGCTATTTAAGTTGAATTGTTGTAGCCCTCTGGAATCTATTATGTCCACTCAAAATTTTCTTAAATGTGATTCATCTAACTATTATCTCTTTTCCTTCTTAGAACAACCAATTTTTATTTATCCCTATTTTATACATCTAAACTACTTAATATGTCCATCATATTAGAAATTCCTCTAGGTGATTTCAAAAGCCAGTCTGACTGAAAAGACGTTGGTATTGCCAGAAAAAGAAAAGGAATGAAGGGTTCAGAATAGTGATTTTTTTTCTAACTAGTATGATGTCTTCAAACAATAATTACTTAGTAATGACCCTTCCTCAGGTTGAATTTTGTCCTTGATTTTTTAAAAAATTCTTCATGAACAGGCAGAAATTAATATGCAGGAGAGGAAAAATAGTGCAAACCTACCTAATTCTTAATGCAGTGAATCCAAGTTGGACATTTTAATGTACCATTTTTTTTTTGTATTTGTCAACTTCCCATTGTTTTTAATGGGCTTTTCTACACACATCAAGGATAGCTTATAGCTGAGTATTTTCACTGTCCTAAAAGTAATGAAAGGGCTAGAGGAAAAGTTCAGGTTCTTGGGAAGCCAGTTCTCATTTCCTTCAAATATTGTATGCTTTTTGAGCCTGGCATTAAAATGCTTCAAAATGGTTATTAGTTCATGGAAATTGAGCTCTCTGTATAGTTTTCTCTGTGATGTGGATGTACTGCAGTTAGTTTGAAGACACTGCCTTCCACTATTGCTGTCCACACTAGCAGTGAGGTATGGGTCTAAGCTAACTTTAGGAATAAAGTCAGCTGTTCTCTGTGCATTATTATAAGAATTGTCATTCAGGAATACGGCACTGTGGAAAGTTTGCCAAGCAGAATGGTTGTTGCCCTGACATTTGGAATTTCTACTGACAGGAAGAGTCAACAGAGAGGTATTTCTACACTTGCTTGAGAATTATTTGATTAAATAACATTCTATGGTAGAAATAAACGTTTTGTTTTATTTTTTACTTAAAATGTAATCCTTTTTGTCAACCAAAGCTTATGGTACCAATGATATTCATGATTTTATTCTGATTTTCATCCTTTTTTGTGTTATGGTAGAACTTTGTATGCAATTCAGTCTCCATGGCTCTCTCTCTCTCTCTCTCTCTCTCTCTCTGTCTCTGTCTCTGCCTCTCTGTCTCTCTGTCTCTCTCTGGCTCTCTGGCTCTCTGTCTGTCTCTGTCTCTGTCTGTCTCTGTCTCTGTCTCTGTCTCTGTCTCTGTCTCTGTCTCTCTCTCTCTCTCTCTCTCTCTCTCTCTCTATCTCTAGCAGAAAAATAGCACTTTCTCCCCTTACCTCAAACTACATCAGGGTGAGTAATGAATGGGTGCTCTTCATTTTTGAGAGTAAAACTCATCATTTTCTCCTTTCAGATTCAAAGCCACACTTAGGGCTTATTTATTGAATAAGTGTAGTGCAAGTAGGTCTCTGTGAAAGTAGTCTTCAAACTATAATATAAATCTATCTAAGTTCTCTCACTTGGAGTGAGGAAATTTCATTTTTATATTGATTTTACGACTCTGGATACTTTAGGGTTGTTGTCATCTTCTTCTCAGGAAGATGACCAAGTCACATATGGTTTTTAAAATTTAAATTAATAGGAAATAAAATTAAAATTCAGTCTTCTAGTAACTGTGTCTCAGTTCTCAGCAGTGACACAGTTACAAGAGACTAGAGGTAGTTTTTTTAACTGGTTCTGGGGTTTGAACTTGAGTTCTTGCATTCTTACTTGGTTTGCTTTCTCCTGGCTTGTGCTCTACCACTTGAACCATGCCTCCAGTCTGCTTATCTGGTTATTTTGGACGTGAAGTCTCACAGACATTTCTGCACAGACTTCCTTTGAATCTCAATCCTCCAGATTTTATCAACCTCCTGACTAGCTTGGAATCACAGGGATGAGCCATTGATGCTGGGTTTGAGATGAAAGCTCCTGTCTGAAGAGATTTTTTCCCCTCTGAGATGTGGTTAATAAGCTATAGCTCTTAGAAACTTCCAAGGATAGCATTGGCCTTATGACCATCAAGAATGCACAAGTTAGGGAGAATCAGCTAGTAAGGACAACAGAGAAATAAGAAGCTTTATCCTTGGTGGAGTTGGAGACTTACTTCACTAACACTTGCCCAAAGGCAGCCCTATTTGTGATTCTGGGCTGTTAAATAGCATGGCCTGGCTACAGAACAATTAAAATTTTGCAAGTGAAAATTGGTTAGCACTGTAAGTCTAAAATACAATGGGATTTTAAAAAATACTTAATATATAAACAAGAAGAAAAATATCTATTTAATCATTTTTATGTTTAATCATCTTTATTTAATGGTATGTCTAAAGTATGTATTGAGTAAAGTATACTAACTTCATTTCACCTGGTTTGCTTAGTTATTTAATGTGACTACTCATATACTAACTCACATGTGGCTCTCACTTTCTTGCTGTTGTATAATGTTGCTATCGACATAGAAGTTGCTTTAAAAAATCATCTTCTGTTAGTCAAGGATTCACATTATATCCTGCCTCCAACATAAAGATTTCTATTCACTTACTGAGTTAACATTTTTACTCAAATCTTATTTTTCTTTGTGCTTGCAACTCTGACACATGTACAAGTGTATATGTACATATTCACGTGTGTGTATATGTACATATTCACATACAGATGCCACTTATAAAGCATATTTTTCCTCTTTTTAACTATTTACTTGAGATACCAATTCTAATTTAAATGAGTCTTAGTTTTTCTAACCTCACATATCAAGATCTTGTGAGAAAGTTTTTCTTATGATTGTATAGGGATATATTTCCATGACTTCGTAGTGATTATTTTCTGTTTCATTCATTTTTATTTATACTGGAATTGGCATTAAGTTTTATTACCGTAAGGAACCTGTGTCATTTTTTCTGCTACTTTCTATACCTCTGTTCTCCTCACTTATAGTGTTATAATAACCACCTACTTACTTGGTAGGAACACATGTTAGTATGGTGGAGAATGAGAAAGAACTCTCTAGTAAAAGGAAACATTTTTTTAGTTGGAGTTTAGGTTTTATGATGTAGGAAAAAAAGTTGTTACTAGATTTTATTTGATCTTTTATGCAGACACATTTAATTTTCTGAAAACAAGGCCAATATAAAATTACAAGCTTAATAGAATGAATAAAACTATGTTATCAGGTGGGTAGAAGAAATTACCTCTATTTTCTATCAGATACATATAGACTAACATTGCCATTAAAAATAAAGTAAAATGTGCACCTTTTCAAATTCTACAAATAGGGAAATATTCATTAATAAACTGATGAATAATACGTCCACAGCTTTAGTTTACATAATTATTTTTAGGAAAGTATTAGGTTATTAATATTCTTATCTCTTTCCACAGAAGTGATAATTTAAGGAAATTTCACAGCATTTTGTGACTTTTCATTTTTATTTCCCCTCTAGCTCTTTAGGACTTTGATCATTATTACTGAAATTATGGCTTTTCTAAAATCTAACTTCTTTGCTTTTCACCTGCCAGGCTTTCATTGTATTGAGATAGTTTAAGTCTTCCCGACCACGAAGTATCTGATGTGTGTTACATTTTTATTTCTTGTTTGTAGCATAATGTGATGATTAATTTTGATAGTCAACTTGATAGGTTGAGAAGTAACTAGACGGTTAGTAAAACTCAGTATTGAGTGTGTCTGTGAGGATGTTTCTAGAAAGGACTAAGTGGAGGAACACCTCCCTTGAATATAGGAGGTGCCACACCAAATGACAGGTACCCAGATGGGAAAAAGCTGAAAAAAAGAAACTCCACAATACAGGTCTACCCTTTGTCCACTGTTTCTGTGTTTTCCCCTTCCCCTCCCCATTATCAGATAAACTCATATAAAGACAAAGGGTACTGGGAACTGGTTTGTGGGAGGAATTTGGAAACATTTGGAGATAGAGGCTACAAGTCTTACAATGCTAACATTTTGATCTAATGGCTCCCTTAGAAAGAAGCCAAGTAGGAATGGGGCTCTTGCCAAGCAGAAGAATTGGGTTCAAGCCCCATAGCTCTTTGCTCTCAGTACTTTGCACTAAGACAGTAGGAAAGGCGCAGACAACCTCATGCTCCAGAATTGAAAGTAGTGCTGGAGAACTTGGTGTATTTCCTGCCAGTTTCAGTTTACTTTGAACTTCCACTCTCTCTCTCCATTTTTTATTGGGATTGTTTATTCTGTGCCATTGTATATACTGTATATATATGTTATATGTGCATACATACACACATGCATGCATAATATTTTCACCAGACCACATTAGAAGGGTTGATTAGTACAGAAGAAATAGATGCTAATAAGGATGTTGAACTTATACAGTATACAACCTCAGAGTCAACTGAGGTAATAAAAACATTGTGCAAACATATTGTAGAAAGCAAATTATATTTTATACACTACTACATAGCAAATTATTCCCAAAGTTAGTTGTTTTATAACATTTATTATCAAACATGAAATGCAGGAGCATCTTTCCAAGATTCTGGCTCAGAACCTCTCTCAAAAGATTGCACCCATGCTATGGAAAGAGATAGGAGAGCAGGCACTTGGAGGTATCATTTGGGATAGGAAGATCATGTGGTTGTTGGCAGGAGGCTTTAGTTTTTCCTCTTGGGTAGACTTTTAGGGCTGCTCTGTTGTGTTCTGTCTGTCATACAGGTCAGTATCGGTACATTATATAAGACGTGTGAGTGATAAGGTAGCAGAGAAAACTGGGGGTAATTGTGGATGCTAACAAACACACAACCTCCTTAGATTTACATTAATTTACAGGGTTTATTTGTTCATTTATTAGAAAACATCACTCATTCTGGAATGTTTCTCATTCCTATCTTGTTTCTAATTAAGTGTTAGGGCCCCTTAGGAGCTATTTTGCTCAGTTGGATTGGCTCTGCAAGAGTCATCAGCTTACTATATCTTTTAAATAGAGGAGAGTACCTGTGTTAATCATGCTTTCATTACTATAATAAAGTATCTGCAACAGGATATTCCATAAAGAAAAGGTATATGTGTCATGATTTTTGGAGGTTAGATCGAAACATTGTGGTTTGCTCTTATGAGAGTCCTACTTCAGTACATCCTATCATGTTGGATGTGTGTGTGTGTGTGTGTGTGTGTGTGTGTGTGTGTGTGTGTGTGTGTGTGTGTGTGTGTGTGTGTGTGTGTACTATTGTTTCTACTTGCAGAAAGTTCCAAGATTCAGCCCTGGTGGCTCCACCCTAATAACTCAATAATATAATAAAATTATTTCCCACAGGTGGTCCCATTCACAGTTGAATTACATTTTCACTTTCTCCCATTAATTTATGGTTATGGATTCTAATCTCTCATGTGAATTTGATAGATATGTCATATTCAAACCAAAGCAGAATTTGACAAAAATGACAGCAATTCTACCAAGGATGGTTTTAGAGTCAAGTGTTGTAGGTCTAAGAGTACCTGCAGCTTCTTGAAAAAAAAAGTAAGTAAGAGCAAGGAGGTAAGCACATACAAAACCCCCTCCGTCCCACACACACTCAGACTGCCCCTATAGATATCTCTGTATCTATTTGTCTGCCTGTCGGTCTGATCTATACAGAGAGAGTGTGCCCGTTCTGGGATTTCAACTGAGGGCCTGGGTACTGTCCCTGAGCTTTTGTGCTCAAGGTTAGTGCTTTAGTATTAACCACAACTCCACTTCCAGCCTTTTGGTGGTTAAGAGTTTCGCAGAATTTTCTTTTTTTTTTTTTATTGTGAAAATACTGTACAGAGGGGTTACAATTACATGGGCAAGATAATGAGTACATTTCTTATCAAGCATTGTAGCTTCCTCCTTTGTTTCCCCTTCCCATCCCATCCTCCCCCCCCACCCTCCCCTCACCCCCCCCCCCCACAAGGTTGTAAAATTCATTTTCGACATAGGACTTGTACGTCTCATTGTTGCAATGGGTCCACCTGTATCCCTATTTAAACGATTTGTTTTTTCCCTTCCCCTCCACAAATTATAACAACATCAAATACAGTGAAAGCAGGGGTTATACCATGGGGGAGGGACATACAAAGCAACAAAGAAATAATCTTATAAATGTGTTAGAAACAATCGCATGAAAGAAGAAAAACATTTGAATACATATCTTAGGGTTCATTTCCCTAACATCAACTTATCTGACCTTTTCTGCTTGACTCAGACATATACTAGTTATTGCAAATAAGGGAAACCATGGGACCTATGTTTCTTTGGGCCTGGCTTACTTCACTGAATATAATTTTTTCAAGTCTTTCCATTTCCTAACAAATGGGGCAATGTCATTCTTTCTGATGGAGGCATAGAGTTCCATTGTGTATATACACCACAATTTCTTGATCCATTCATCTACTGAGGGGCATCTGGGTTGGTTCCATATCTTAGCTATGGTAAATAAGGCTGCAATAAACATAGTTGTGCTGGTAGCTGTCCTGGCTGCCTTTGAACTAAGATGAGATCTCAGCTTCCTAAGTAGCTAGAATTACAGGTGTGAGCCATCAATGCCTAGCTATATAGTCACTCTCTCTCTCTCTCTCTCTCTCTCTCTCATATTAAAGCTTTTTTATTATAGAAATTTGAGGTAAATCTTGCCATCCAATGATTGGTAATTTGGAGAACTATTTCCTTACGTTAATAGAAAAAGAGTCTTCTTTTATATTTACCTGACTTCATAATGCATGTGTTATACTAGAAATCCAGCAGAAGTCTAAAATCTGTAACGTTTTCATTACTTGAAATATTCAATCATGCTTTATTATATGTATCCTTTAGTATTTTATCTGATAGGTCTTTTCTGCTTAGCACATCAATGGTAAAAAGATGCCTTGATGAGAGGTTGAAGAGATTATGTTTTCATACTCTGAGGTAGGATCAAGCTATTTTCTTCATGTATTCTTGTTGTCCTCTAAAGAAATTTTTAGTTTGATTGCTAATAGTTTAAGGTCACATGTATGAATCATATATATTTACATATATACATATATAATTTTCTGTTGAAAGCAATTATGCTAAAACAAAATTGGTTTTGAATTTGATTATGAGCTGTAATTATACTTTTGAGCCCTGGAGTAATTCAAGTTATATACCTTTTTCTCCTATTACTATTTATTTGCCTAAACATTCTTTTTCATCTTTAGTGCTTTAAACTGTATAATATTTGAAAGCTGGTCTGTACATATCTGGGGCTTATGAATTTATCATATACTTTGTATTGTCATTTCATTGAAGAGTGCTTACTCAGAGAGATCATAGAAAAATTCCATCTGGGTATCAGTGGCTCATGCCTGTAATCCTACCCACTCAAGAGGCTGAAATCTGAAATAACAGTTTGAAACCAGTTCTAATAGACAGAACTGAAGACATAGTCCAAGTGGTAGAAAGAATATTAGCCTTGAGGAAAAAAGCTAAATGAGAACATCAGGCCTGAATTCAACTCCTGGTACTGACACAATAATCATGATCATACATACATACATACCTTATGTTCATTTTCATACATATTATGTCAATGTAGAGAGTTGAGAGTTTGGAAGACTAGGGAATATATATTCTTCTTTTGAAGTATAATTTATAAATGAGATTTTTCCCCACTATTATGTTTTGATATTTTTAAAGAAAGGCATGAGCATCAGAACTGTGAATTTATGTTTTCAGTAAAAAAAGCTTAGATAAACTGATGTATTAATTTACATAATTAATTTTAGAAAATACAAATTAGTATTAGTATTTAATATCAGGAGAGAAGAAAATGGAAACATGAAGATACACATTTTTATCGAATTATATCAGTTATACAGGGGAAGATTATGTTGAGGATATACTTCTTTGTAATAACATTGCTAAAATACCTACTTAAAATACCTGTAACCTTAGCCTTCAGGAAACTTAGGCAGAAGGATGGTGAGTTCCAGTTCAGTCTAGGCTATGAACTGAGGTCCCATCCCACACCCCCGCTTTCAAGGAAATACTCAATCATTTAGTGTTATTTGGTTTTGTTTGAGATTCTTTATTTCTTAGGTAACTTTGAATTTGGAATCATTATAAATCAATTATTGTATGCTATAACTAACGGGAAAATTGAATTTTTCCTTTCTCCTCATTCACCCCAATGACATACACAGCTTAACATGGTATAGCATTTGCATAAAGTAGG
The DNA here is from genome assembly GCF_019054845.1 of Dipodomys spectabilis. Classification (NCBI taxonomy): domain Eukaryota; kingdom Metazoa; phylum Chordata; class Mammalia; order Rodentia; family Heteromyidae; genus Dipodomys; species Dipodomys spectabilis. Next base: position 1,466,115 of record NW_024871042.1, read on the forward strand.
TCAGAAGATAGTAAAGGGAATATGATAAAGTCATATATCTATATACACATACACACACATACATATTCACCCTCTGTAGTACTTTTTTCAGAGTTTAGTGGGTTTCAATATGCAACTTTCATTATAAATATGATAAAACAAATATATATATATACATTTGTTATATATATATATATATAAAACAAATATACTCATTGCCTTACTTATGTAACAGTAATCCCTCTGCTCACCACTTTTTCAAAAAGATATAATAAAATAAAATCTGTAAACATGTAATATATATATATAACATATGTATTTAATTATATATATAATGAAATAAATTATATATTATGTATGTTATATAATATATGTAATGAAAGTAACATGCTGAAACCCTTTATTAAACTATGAAAGACTACAAGAGAGGGTGAGCTTGGTCATAGCATGTTGTGTGTATTATCAAAATGAAGCCTTTTTGTACAATTAATTTGTATAATTAATGGATGCTTAATCTGTGTACTAGAAGAGCTGGGTGATATTGCCTTTAGTGTGTCTACTGCTTTGATTCCTTATTTCTGTTAACATTGGGGAAGAAGGTAAAAAAGGCTGTTGAAAGATAATTGGTATAAATATACCTATTGAACAACTGTGGAAGTAGAGGCTTGGGAGTCCTGAACGGAGTCAAGGAATCTAAAGTGTGTGAGACTGTAGAAATGACCCCAAATGAAGTGGAATAGACCATAGCAAGAGATAACTCACAAAACTATACAGATGTCAAAGTCTCCAAACACTAATCTCATTAAAACCCGGAAAAACCTTTCCTTGCTATCTTGCCATAGTAGAAACAGACAAACTATTTGGGCAGTATGAATGAGTAAATTTCAGTTAAGATACTCAAAGAGAATTTGCCTATATTATTACCACAGAAATACATATTCTGCACTCACTTGCAAAATTTGTCACATGAGTTGGGCCTAATAGCATAGAATTAACAAAAATTCCACTTGTAAATTTCAAGTCCAAAGATAGAATGCTTCAGATTTCACTGAGAAAATATACAAGTCATACCAAAAACTCACCAACAGAAATAACTTGCTGTGGCAAATGGTGGTCTAAGCATTAATTCCATTTAAATATTTATAATAGGATGAAAATAATATACTTGTGTAGTTATTTTATAAATATCTTTTATGAATACATTATAAATCATAATATATAAATATATATATCAAACATAAATATATCTACTTAATATTAATATATCTATATAGCAAATTGTTAGTCAGTGAATTGATAAATAAAAATGAGGTTTTAGCAGATAAATAATTGCTTAATCTTGAAATGAAACCCCAAAAGATACATATATAAATATCATAAATACCAGCCAGTTGCTGGTGGCTCCTACTTGTAATCCTAGCTACTCATGAGGCTGAGACTTTTGGATTATGGTTTGAAGGCAGCCCAGGCAAGAAAGTCTGTGTCTGTAATTAAGCAACAAAAAAGTCGCAAGTGGAGCTGTGACTAAAGTAGTAGAGTTCTAGACTTGGGCCAAAAAGCTCAAGGACAGTGCTGAGACCCTGAGTTTAAGCCCCACAGTCTCTCTCTCTCAATCTCCCTCCCTCTCTCTCTCTCTCTCTCTCTCTCTCTCTCTCTGCATCTCTCTCTCCACATATATACACACACACATACACACACACAATCACAAATATCTAATATTTTATACTTGCACAACTGACAACTAAAATGGAAACTACACAGAATGTGGACATTGCAAAGAATTCTTTGATTCCAAGGTTAGAAAATATGGTGACCTATCTTGAGAGGTTTCAACTTTAATGAAATTTAAAGGTGGATACCTTTTACCCACAATACTGTCATTGATAGGAGTCTCCCTTATGCAGAAACTCACAGTAGAGTTGTGCAAGGTTGATTATAGTAACTTTATACAAACACCCCTGACATATAACTAAAAGTCAGTATGGGACTGTTTAAAAAGCATTATATGAGAGAGAATTTTGAAAGCACTTTTAAAATAAACATATTAATTGAAAGGAAAATATCCCCTATATATATATACATATATATGCACATATATACATGTATATGTATATATACACATACCTATATATATATATATATATATATGTATATATACACACGAGATAGGTCACTATATTTTTTTAGTAAAAGGCGAAAGATTTATACAATCTGAAGAGAAACCAGAGTATAGGTCACCATATTTTCTATCACTGGAATCAAAGAATCCTTTGCAACTTTTACACTCCGGGTAGCTTCAGATTTAATTTGTCAGTGTGTAAATATGAAATATTAGATATATGTATATACATATGTATATGTACATATATAATTATAGTTCTATGATTTTTTTTTTTACTTTTTGTGATGGTATTGGATCTTGAACTCAGACCTCAAGCTTTTACATTCAAGGCTATTTGTGTACCACTTGAGCCATAGCTCCATTTCTGGCTTTTTGGTAGTTAAAATTGGAGATAAAAGCCTCACAGATTCTCCTGCCTGACCTGGCTTCACAATGCACTCCTCTGATCTCATCCTCCTGAATAGCCAGGTTTACAGGAGTAAGACAATAGCACCCAGTTATAATGACAGTTTTCAAGGTCAGATGAAGAGATGTGAACTATGTGAATGTTTGTATTTATGCACATTTATTTGTTATCTAAAAACACAATTTACTCACTTTTATAGAAGGAAACAGAAGTAAACATGTCAGAGAAAGAAATGGTATTAGCTTTATGAACTCTTCATTTTGTTATTTCTTGGTTGTTTTAATAATCAGATCAGAGCATACATTACCTAAGATTTTCTAAGCAGTAGTCTCTGTGGGGTTCTTCCACATATTTATTAAATAGCAAAAACGATCAGCATTGACAATTTCAATCAGTGAGCAAAATGATTCTGCTAGGATTTTGTAAAGCCTGAGTGTTTATATCATTGAGTAAGCTGAAAATTTGAGAACTCTATCAGCTTTAATATTTCTATAGAGAGTTGTTCAGCATGCATATTCACTATTAATGCACATAAGACTACTAAGTTCAGGCTGATTCTTTTTAAGTGTCTATTCTACTCCCCCAAGAGTTGAAATAGTTTCAATATATTTTGTTTTATAAATATTTAACTTATGGTTGCTGAGGTTGAAAAAGGCAATATTCCACAAGGGTCCATTTTCCAAATGTAAGGCATGCATGAATGATTTTTTCATAGTTACACTTTTTATGAAATATTGAGAATTTATGCATGTGAAATGTCTCATAATGGACTATTACCAACTTAAGCTATTCTTTTTGAGGTCTCCAGTGTAAAATTCAAAGAGTAGAAGCCATAGTGAATGAATATACTGTGTTTCTGGGGCTACAGAATTCTTAATATTCAAAGAAATATTATTCGCTTAGGTAGATTGGTCTAAAAGATTTTTTTAAAGCAATAGTTTAATTTTCCCTTAAACTATTCAACCTTCAAAGCAATTCCTGCCACTTTTCTTTAGCTGTTGCATTATATAGCCAGGATTCCTGTAAGCATGATATTCAATGTGTTTATTTTTGCAGAATGTATTATTAAAGTCATAGCAGAGATACTTGACATAATTTGCATAAAATCATATTTCAGTGATAAAAATTAATGGCTTGGGAATTATGAGTGAATAGGAATGAATCATTCATTTGTTAATACAAAAGAGCTTTGTTTTCTGTTTCTACCATGCTTGAACTTCAGTTACCTGGATTATTTTCCTTTATTTGTTTATTTGCATTTATTTAAAGGCTAACGATGATTCAGTGTTTGGGCAGGGGAGTGTTTTAGGAATGTCTTTAACCTTAGCCTCATCATAGAAAGAGTTGGCGCTTGTCAGAGTTGGTGCTTTAATAGCCCCTCTAAAGCTTGACAGTGCTCTAGTGATTCCATTAGCAGCTATGAGATGGAGGTTTAATGTCTTTGCCATTTGGGGATCTGACAGGTCTGAAACTTAGTATTCATTTTGGCCCCTTTGAATTTCATCTGCTCATCCATGCTTCTAAAAGTGAAATAAAAAGTCAGTCCTTGTTCTTGCTCTTGCAGAAGCAATTGTCGATTTTATGAGAAAAACAATGAACATGTCACCCTGGAATTGGCAGAAGGGATGAGGAGGGAGTATATAAATTGTCTTTTTTTGGGTGCCAACTGTTGTGTACCAGAACTGTTTATATTACTAAAATCCTCTGGTTGTAAGTTATGTAAATTGCATTTTTTCTTGAAACTATGTTTTATGGTGGAGAGAGGGACTGGGGAATGTGTATTAAATCTGAAATGGTCTCATGCTTAAATACAGCAATGTGGTAGACAGTTAATCTTCCAAACAGATAGTGGATATATGTAACTGCTTTATTGCCCTCGACATATGTCTCTCCATAATTATTCTGCTTATACCTTGGGATGAGCTAAGGGTTCAAGGATTGAATTAGCTCAGTACAGGTTTTAGAGGGTTTTTTTTGGATTAAACAGAAGGTATTAGAAGAAAAACAACACATGAACTTGTATAATAGCAGGTCCTAGGAGAGCAGGTGTTGGAGAAGTTTGATGAAAATGCAGTGCCAGTCCACCTTGGCATATCTGCAATTGGAGAAATTTCTAAGGAGACTTGCAGGATATGCTGTATTTTCATTCCTAGTTATTTGGTTGTGACCTGCACAAGTGGCATCTAGTAACTGGGTGACAAAGGACTTCTTAGTTTCCAGAACTGTATTCTAAAGCAACTTTTTCCCACCAGTTAGGGAATAATGACCTTGATACTTTAGTGGAAAGGGTCAGGAAAATCAAAGATGCACAAAGAAAATCAAATCAATATTTGAAACTGTTATTCTAATCAAACTATTCAAAGATTTGCTTTGCCTATTTCCAGTTCTCCAAGGGTATGTATAATGCTATAACACATATAACGGAGATGAAAATGGTTGGCTTGGGAGCAGCAAGTCTATTTCGTGGATTATGTAGTGTTTTATTGGGGAGGACTTAATATGCTTTGGGAGGTTCATTAATTTGAGAAGATCATTAGTTTACTTATCATTTGATAAATCTAATTCCTCTACATTAATACCTGCAGTAAAATATTGTATGACCACGATGTTCTCTGTTCAGAAGTTAGTCTGGATTAGAAACAGCTAGAAGGAATGTGGTCTGGAGAGGACAGAGATATGAAGTGGGGGGGGGATGGTAAAGCAAGTTGCTGTAGAACAGAAATCTGATATTTGGAGGAGCCAGAGAGTTCCCTCAAGGGGCTTAATTTAGGAGCTTTGTAATCCATCACACCTTCCCTGAATTAATGCATGCTTCAACAGCCCTCATTAATTATATATAAGTTATGACAGACCCTGTTCACTGTAATTGTCTACTTGGATCATAGTTTGTGAACAACTTTTAGTTACAGTACTCACCATATTAACCAAATTTGGATCCATATAAATCATTTAGTTCATTTCCATCCAAACTCTATTTATAAGCATATATATATATATATATATATATATATATATATATATATATATATATATATGACTATATGTATATAGACATGTAGTCATACATTGCAGAAGCATGTTTTAGTCAAGAATGGACCACAGAGATAATGGTGGTTCTGTAAGCTATGATGAAGCTTGAAAACTCCAATAATCAAGTATTTTTTCCATAGCTATTCTGTATTTAGATATATAAATTCCATTGTTTTACAACTGCTTACACTTATCTGTATATTAATAGGCTTAACAGATTTGTAGGTCAGGAGCAATACGTTTATTCCATTCATTCTAGGTTTATAGTAGGACATACATCTACATGTGTGAAAGTATACTCCATAATGTTGGAGTAGTGATGAGCATTGCCTAATTAGGAATTTCTCAGACCATGATCCTCTCACTAAGTTACATGTGACTGCACATATGTACAGGTGTGAATATATATGAAATGCATATATACATATGATTGCACATGTACAATGACAATTATATGGAAATCTGTCCTTAAAATCAGGTGACACACTTCCATAACTATCTGCAATGTCTTGCACAGGGCTTGCAGCTTTGCCTGTCCTTAGCTCTGGGCTCAGTAGAGACAGCTATATCTAGCTTGCTGATTCCACGTGGTCTTAGAAGATATACATGCTATTTCCTTTTATATATGTGATTCATACCTTCCTCATAGTTGAGAAATAATCTGGGCATCTGAATTATTTTTCTCTTCTTTCCTGCTTCTTTAGAATGCAAACTTCCTGACATTTTCTCTCTCTTTTTTTTTCCGTTGTGATTTTCTCAAATCACAGGCTTGATGCTTTCATTTCCATTTCTTAGAAAGCATTGATAGATCCTTCCTATGTGAAAAGTGAGCAAGGGCCTCATAGCATGACATTCAAAGGCTGCTGTACCCTGAATGTGTCATACTTTCTTGCCTTTCTTTTCTTTTTGAAGCCAGTACCGGGGATTTAGCTCAGTGTCTCATGCCTCCCCTTGGCTTTTCCACTGAAGGCTAGCACTCTACCAGTTGAGCCACACTACCACTCCTGGCTTTATGGTGGCTAATTAGAAATGAGTCTCAGGGACTTTCCTTCTCAGGCTGGCTTTGAATCTTAATCCTTAGATCTCAGCCTTCAGAGTAGGTAGGATTACAGGTGTGAGTCAAAGCTTCTGAGCTATGTTATATACTTTCTTTAGTGCCATCTTTATCAGGCAAACTAGACTCTGCTGGTGCTTCACAAACCTTGTGTCTCTTGTGTGCTCTTGCTTCCTTGTTTCCTTTAATTCTACCTGAAATGAGACTGGTTCTTGATTACTTGGTGATCATCACAATCAGATTCTCCCCTGTAAGCACATTGGATTTTGTCAATTGATTATGCACTCTCAATAACTACCTAAAATTATGGCTGTGTACATACCTGTAGTCGGTGTTGATTAGAAACTCCTACAGGATGGGGTACACTTTTTTATATCTATGTGCATAAGTGAATAGTAGAATGTGATCAGGTGTACACTTGGGCAGGAAGCAAGAATCTCAAAACAACTACTGAATAAAAGGGCTAAAAGTGTGGCTTAGCAATGAAACACATGCCTAACAAGTACATGGTCATGGGTTCAAATTATGGGTTCAAACAAAAGTTATGCCAAAACATAAGTCACATTTATATGTAAATATGATGAGTAGTAATAAAAATATAGTTTGGTTTGGCATAAAATTTTAAGGGGTAAGCCAGGCTTATGCCTGGCATCCTAGCTACTTAGGAGGCTAAGATCTGAATATCATGCTTCAAAACCAGTGCAGCCAAGAAAGTCCGTGAGCCTCTTATCACCAATTAACCGCCAGAAAATTGGAAGTGGCACTATGGCTCAAAATAGTAAAGTGCTCGTCTTGAGAAGAAAAGAGCTTGGGGACAGCGCCCAGGCCCTGAGTTCAAGTCCCATGACTGACAAAAAATAAAAATAAATAAAAATAATTAAATGGAACTGGATTCAAGTGCAAAATTAGAATAGAGTATATCTTTATCAGGACAGTATGACCATTTCAATCAAGCAGCCACAGAAGTATTTTTTTTGGGGGGGGGTCCGGTCATGGGGCCTGAACTCTGGGCCTGGGCGCTGTCCCTCAGCTCTTCAGCTCAAGGCTAGCGCTCTACCACTTAAGCCACAGTGCCACTTCCGGCTTTTTTCATTTTGCTTATGTGGTGCTGAGGAATCGAACCCAGGGCCTTGAGCATGCAAGGCGAGTGCTCTACCACTGAGCCACCTTCCCAGCCCCACAGAAGTATTTGAATAACACTTTGAAGCAAAGTGTTATTCTTCCTTAATTTTTTAATCCATTATCCAATCATAATATATGGGTCACAAATGACAAAAGCCTTTTGAAGTTTCCTGGAGCTTTCAAACAAGACACAATAACCTTTTTGTTGAAAAAGTTAAGTTTCTCAGGAGAGCAAAGTAAATGCATTTTGTTGCCAAAGATAGGGAAAATCACCAAAATCATGGAGACATAATTCAGCTTTGTACTCTTTGTTCAAAAAGAAATCAAGTAAATGCCACACTGTGACTAAGATGATTATAAAACCAATCACAAGTTTAATGATGAATTTTATGTTAAGAGATGGCATAATGAGTTCTGGAAGCAAGACTGCACCAAATGAACACCCCTGGAATCTTTCTTCTCTGTGGAAAAAAAATTACTATCTCGGAACAGGCTAGTAGATAATTTACTGTAGAACCCACTGGTTATGTACAGGATGTTAACTCGGCTTTTAAGTATTCTCATCAACTTAGTATGTAATATAAGCTTTTACCTACGTACTGTGCATCAGGAAGAGAAACACAACTATGCGTCCTACATGGTACTGGAAATGCAATCTGTAGGAACTGAGATGATTCTGTCATCTGGGTTTCTAAGATACACCCTGGGAAAGATATCTTGGGGTTGGGAATGTTGGGTGAAACCGCATGTGCAGCAAAGAAACTTTGCCACCTATTGCTGAATCTACACATGGTATGTGATAGTCAGCACTTAGATCCCTGATACTGATTTGGTGTTGAAGGAAGTAGTCAAATTATATTAACCATGAATACGAGTCTTTGCAACTTGTTTCCTCTATTTCTAGAATAAGGTTCTGCTTTTCCATACTGAAATTCACCAGCTAATAGAAAGAAGAGTGATCACACACCTTTCCTTTCTATTTAAAAGGCATGTTTGTTTATATGATAATAATAATACAAATAAAGACCATTTTGTTTCATATCTTTGGTTGGATTGACATTGTCCACAATATATCTGGTATTCTTAAGAGCCTAAACATACCACTTCTGGACAGAACCATTTTATCTCCAATACCCCTCCATATCTGAAAAAAAAACACTAAACATTTCCCACTATTCCTGGTGACAATGATTAATTTTAAACCGGCCTTCTACAATATACTGTAAATGAAGAGTAAGGAATGGAATGAACTGGGTATGAAACATAAACCTTTTCAAGCAACCATTACAAGACATTTTAATCAAGATTAAAAATGATGTCAGTCATAATATTCAATGTACATATGTGAGAACGGAATCAAGTAAATTGAGGATGGGTGAAGTTGGGAAAAGTGGGAGAGAATGATGCAATAGTGATATATAACAAGATATATTGTACTCATACAAACTGGCATATGGAATGGAAACCCCATTGTACAACTACTTAAAGGTAATTTTTAAAAAAGATTACTTAAAAATGTGCCAAAATAGCTTTCCTATGACTAACATGAAGCTATTTTGAGTTTTATTTTATACTAATGTTTCATATGTCTATAATTTAGCTAAAAGAGAGCATTTGCATTTATACCTAATGTTCATTAAATAAATAAGATTGTGTCAGGTAGTAAAAATTCAAATAAACACTATCATTAACATTTAAGTACTAGTTTTGAGAAACTTCAATTTGTTTATAATAAGTTCTTTATCATCTAAGCATAACTTAAATAGGACAAAGAATGTTGAACATATTTATGTAACAGCAACAAAGCAATTAAACACATAGGTTATAACTTACAATTTGAAGCTTTCCAAAGTGATTTATTTATATTCATCCTTAAATTTTGAGCTTTAAATTCACAGAGCTTTGATTCATTGGGAAACTTGAGGGAAAAAAAATAGTTTATCTCATAAACTGATTCCATCTTCCAAGTAAAGAATATTATTTACTCTGCTTCATCTTTCCCTTGAGGAATGTATATTTTATTTTTTCTTAATTTTCATGATTAAATGCTTTGATACAAAGAATATAAAGTATCTAGAAATCTTGGTATTATATCAGTCTTTTTACCCCAAAATTATTTGTGCTGAGTGTTCTGATTCTTATTGCACTTTTGGAATATTTTTTAGTAGTGATAATGGAAATAGAGGCCTACTTTTTTTTCTTTGTTTATTGTTGTTTGTTGTTTTCGGTTTTTTTTTTTTTTTTTTTGCCTTTTTTTATTGTGACAATACCATACAGAGGGGTTACAATTACATGAGCAAGGTAATGAGTACGTTTCTTATCAAGCATTGTTCCCTCCTCCTTTGTTTCCCCTTCCCATCCCTTCCCATGTTCCCCCTTTCCCCCCCTCCTGCTGTCCTCCTCCTCCCCACCACGTCCCTCTCCCTCCCCCATGTGCTCCCCTCTTCCCTGCCCCCCCCACCGCCAAAGTTGTATAGTTTATTTTTCGACATAGTGTCTTGTACAGCTCATTGTTGCAATGGGTCCACCTGTATCCCTATTTAAACAATTTGTTTTTTCCCTTTCCCTCTACAAATTATACCAACATCAAATACAATGAAAGCAGGGGTTATACTGTGGGGGAGGGACACATAAAACAACAAAGAAATCATCTTATAAATATGTTAGAAACAATCTCAAGAAACTAAAAAACATTTGAATCCTTATCTTGGGGTTCATTTTGCCTAATATCGACTTATCTGATCATTTCTGCTTGTCTCAGACATATACCAGTTATTGCAAATAAGGGAAAGCCATGGGACCTATGTTTCTTTGGGTCTGGCTTACTTCACTTCATTCTTTCCAAGTCTTTCCATTTCCTAACAAATGGGGCAATGTCATTCTTTCTGATGGAGGCATTGAATTCCATTGTGTATATATACCACATTTTCTTGATCCATTCATCTACTGAAGGGCATCTGGGTTGGTTCCATATTTTAGCTATGGTAAATAATGCTTCAATAAACATAATCGTGCTGGTAGCCTTAGTATGATCTTGTTTGTGATCATTTGGGTAAATGCCCAAAAGTGGGATTGCTGGGTCATGTGGAGTCTTGAAGGGAACCCTGCTGCATTGTTGGTGGGAGTGTAAACTTGGTATTTGTTGTCTTTTAATTCCTAGTTCCTCCTTGGTCTACAGACAGTAAATTCATATAAAGTTGTGACTGGATATATTTAAAACAAATTTAGTGTTTCTTGTTCATAAAAATAAAGAAGATATCAAAGTACAATCAAAGCACAACTAAAGCAAGACATAATAATGCAAGATCCTCATTTCATTGATTATGAAATATTTTAATCAAAGAAATAATCTCTTAATTTTGTTACTTGTATGGGCATTTTTCTCCTTTACTGCTTCCTTTGTATAGCATTGTTTATTTATATACCTGTTTTTTTTTTAATTAAAAAAAACACAGCTACTGCGAAAGAAGGAAAACTATTCACCTTTTATTCAAAACCATGAAAGACCAATAGTCACCTTGAGATACCAACCTTATTAATTTGGTTTTGAGAAGACAAGCCAAAAATAATCATAAGCTGTCCCTTAAAGTATACATTTGTTTCTGGTTTTGCCATTGGCTAGTCATTCTGACTTGAAATGTTACCGTTTTAATCATTGACAGCCAGTTTATATGATTGCCTTTGCTCCATTTATGGACCAGTGCTGCTCCCTACATTTGAGAGCAGAATAACCCTTGACTGCCCTTTTGTAAATAAATCATATCTTAATGCTCTTGAAATTGGAGCATTCCCCAGGAGAGCAACCTGTAAATCACAGTGGGAGAAAGTGAGTCTAACCCCAGAGGCTTGTGCTCCAAATGGCCTAGTCAAGTTGAATCAAATACTTTATTTCAGAGTTTTAATTCATAGTACTTTTCCCTTCTTTCCAACTGGTGCTTTCATCTTAAAATGACAGAGATTGAGTATTAAATTGGTGTTGCATAATTTTCCTTATCTCTCCGCTGTAGACTGGGATTGATTGAAAGTTCAGATTTTATGAAGATTGTTTTGCATAGGAGATTTTGAAATATGGGGAAACACATTATTTCTGCATAAAATAATGTGTGTGTGTGTGTGTGTGTGTGTGTGTGTGCACAAGTGTAGCATTGCTATAGAATCTATTACATTTCTATGCCAGGGCCTTTGTTTTTTTACAAATAAATATTATCATTATTTTGTGATACTTTTCCTTTTTGATAGTTTTTTTTAGTAATATCTATGTAAATTTCTTTTTTCTTTCTTCTTTTTTTTTTTGGTTGGTCATGGGCCTTGAACTCTTGGCCTGGGCACCTTTCCTGAGCTCTTCAACTCAAGGAGAGTACTCTCCCACTTGAGCTACAGTGCCACTTCTGGTTTTCTGGTGGTTAACTGGAGATAAAAGTCTCATGGACTACTTTCCTGGCTGGGCCAGCCTCAAACTGTGATCCTCAGATCTCAGCCTCCTTAGTAGCTAGGATTATAATTGTGAGCCACTTGTGCCTGTCTATGTAAATTTCTCACCCCCTTAACTCCTCAAAATTTTCTTTTTTTTCTTTTTTTAGGGTAATTTTATTTATTTATTTATTTATTTTAATGGATACCTTATCTTTATTTTTTTTATTTTTTTATATTTCAATTTTTATTGTGAGAATACTGTGCAGAGGAAATTGTGAAAATACTGTACAGAGGGGTTACAATTACATGGGCAAGATAATGAGTACATTTGTTATCAAGCATTGTAGCCTCCTCCTTTGTTTCCCCTTCCCATCCCTTCCCATCCTCCCCCCACCCCCCACCAAAGTTGGAAAGTTCGTTTTCGACATAATGACTTGTACATCTCATTGTTGCAGTGGGTCCAGCTGTATCCCTATTTAAACAATTTGTTTTTTCCCTTCCCCTCCACACATTATACAACATCAAATACAATGAAAGCAGGGATTATACCGTGGGGGAGGGACATACAAAGCAACAAAGAGATAATCTTATAAATGTGTTAGAAACAATCGCATGAAAGAAAAAAATTTAAATATGTATCTTAGGGTTCTTTTCCCTAACATCAACTTATCTGACCTTTTCTGCTTGACTTAGACATATACTTGCTATTGCAAATAAGAGAAAGCATGGGACCTATGTTTCTTTGGGCCTGGCTTACTTGTAAAAATACTGTACAAAGGGGTTACAGTTACATGAGCAAGGTAATGAGTACATTTCCTATCAAGCATTGTTGCCTCCTCCTTTGATTTTCCCCTACCCTCCCTTCCCTCCCACCTCCACAACTACACTCCCCCAACCCCACCTAAATTGTAAAGTGCACTTTTCAACATAGTGTCTTGTATATCTCATTGTTATACTGGGTCAACCTGTACCCTATTTAAGCATATTGTTTTTTCCCTTCCCCTCCCCAAGCTAGAGAGGTGTATATACAAGATGCAGGGCACCAACATCAAATACAGTGTAAACAGGGGTTATACCATGGGGGAGGAACATACAAAGAAACAAAAAGATCACATGGCAACCTGTCTAGCCATAAAAGAAATGCAAATCAAAACAATATTGAGATTCTACCTCACCCCAGTTAGAATGGGTAGAATCAAGAACTCTAATAACAACAGATGCTGGAGGGGATGTGGCCAGAAGGGAACCTTACTGCATTGTTGGTGGGAGTGTAAACTTGTTCAACCACTTTAGAAAGCAGTATGGAGGTTCCTCAAAAGACTCCACATAGAGCTCCCCTATGACCTAGCAATCCCACTTTTTACCCAAATGATCACAAACAAGACCATATTAAAGCTGCCAGCACAACTATGTTTATTGCAGTCTTATTTACCATAACTGAGATATGGAACCAACCCAGATGCCCCTCAGTAGATGAATGGACCAAGAAAATGTGGTATATATACACAATGGAATTCTATACCTCCATCAGAAAGAATGGCCTTGCCCCATTTGTTAGGAAATGGAAAGACTTGGAAAAAAATATATTAAATGAAGTAAGCCAGGCTCAAAGAAACATAGGTCCTATGGTTTCCCTTTTTTGCAATAACTAGTATATGTCTTGGAAGCCAGAAAAGGTCAAAAGCTGTGTACATATGACCAGATAAGATGATGTTAAGTGAAATGAATCCCAAGATAGGGACACAAGTGGTTTTTTCTTTCTTGCTATTGTTCAAATTTTTCTTATACTCTATCTTTTATCCTTTTGCAAAGAGGATGAAACATTTCTTCTCATCGATGTCCAATAGTGACATAAGCTGGTTTCCCTGGTTGGTGTGAATGAGCAACATTTCACCAGCCCAAAGCAAATGGTTTCAGGACATGGGGAGAAGCAACAAAGACTTCTTTACTGTCGGACACTTCTTCACAACCCGGTTTCCTTTTTTTGTTCAGCTTTGCTTATAGATGAGTAAGGTGAAGCATCAGCAGGAGCTATTCACACAACTGGTAGTGACTAAGAAGATTCTGAGTGAAGTTCATGCCTGACTGGTAAGGTTGACAATGATTGGAAAAGCCCTGCCAACTCCACAATGAAACCCTACCCACCTTGTACAAGAGAGTCTGATGATGTTAGCACTTTGTAGGTTACAACATTTCTCTTAGCTCTAGTTTCCAAAGTAAAGTGGGTGACTTACAAAAAACAGGAAGGTATTTCTGAGAGTTCTGGAGTCTCGAAGCTCAATATCTGAATGCCAGCCAGCATGGCTGGATTGTGATGAGGGCTCTGTGTGTGGTTGCAGGTGCCATCTCACATGGTGGAATGAGAGGGAGCAAACTCCTTGCAACCGTTTGTATAAGGCACTAATCCCATTGGTGGTGACTAAGTCCATGTTTCTGGACTAAGTCACCCTCCCCCAAAGGCTCCCTCTCCTAATATCATGGTATTGAACATTAAGATTTCAATATGTCAATTTTGGAAGAATGTGAACATGTAGCCCACTGAACTCTTCGCTAAGGAAAGGTTTTATTTTTCTGTTTTTAATTTTTTTTAAAAAAAGAACAAATAAGGAAAAGAGTAGCAAAAGATAACAGGAATATAATGGGAGATATATTAAGATGTCAGAAATGACAGCTGTCATTGCTGCATAAAAAACAGTCTTATACTGACAGTAGGTAACTAATAGATGTTGCCTGAAGAACATAATTTATCAGATGAGGCTGATACTCTACACAGAGGGGGTGGGAGAGAGGGAGAAAAAGAGAGAAAGAGAAATCCTCAAAGTCCTTTATGCTATGGGCTGCAGTCCACAATATCCCATGCCTATGACTTTGTGTTCCTTGAAACCATATCTCTCCTGTTCTACCTTGCTTTTTGTTTTGTTTTTTCAGTCATGGGGCTTGAACTCAGGGCCTGGGCTCTGTTCCTGAGCCTTATCGCTCAAAGCTAGTACTCTACCACTTTGAGCCTCAGCAGCACTTCCAGTTTTCTGGTGGTTAGTTGGAGACAAGGATCTCAAGGATGTGTCTGCCTGGGCTGGCTTCAAGCTACCAGCCTTCTGAGTAGCTAGGATTACAGGTATGAGCCACTGGCACCCAGCTCTTTACCTTGCTTTTTACAGTCTAGCATTTCCCATAGACTTGGAGCATCTCTAACACACTAATTCTCCATGACTTCATGTATCTGCCCTCTGCCTGAACTGTACACCTGGAAGATGCCCCTCTCTTCTCAGAGTTATCTTTAGAAATGTATTGGTTCTTCCTATTGACCTTGTACTGAGTAAGACAAAACTCTCTGGGCTTCATAGTGCAGAAACATACTCCTCTGCTGCTCTTATGTCTTTCAGTTAGACCAGATGCTAACCTGAGTATAAGATCAGTGTCTTCATTTCCTGAATATAGGATCAGTGGCTAATCACAATGCCTAAAACAATTGGTGATACTAGCTTGTGGAATGGGTGAATCAGTGAATAAGTAGCAATAAAATTAGACATATATGTTAACCCTCTATAGAGCTCCAATCTTTATACCTTGAGCTTCAATTTAAAACATAAGGAAAAATAAAAACAAAATCTCAATGGCTTTGAGTTTTCTTTCAGCATGTCTCATATTAATTTTGCAGACCTATGCTTTCTTTGCTTTTGTGAATTGCCAACTATGCTCGTTAACGCCAAGTCAAACATCCTGGCATGTGGGGTTTTAATAAGGCATTGCTCACCCCTAGGTGGTGAGATGTGGCATTTTAAGCTGAGATACAATTTTCTAGTGATAATGTTACTCACATAGGTAAAATAACATCCAAGTTGTTACACTTATCTGCCTTGCAAATCTGCAAGTTAACGCTCCTTATTTTTATCTTTGCTTTGAGATCTGATTATGGAAATACTTTCAGAAATAGAATTAGACTTTCCATAGTAAAAATTATTTTATCCTATACTTTCCACATGAACTATCAGAATTCTATTATTTCATTGCTCATTTTTCTACTTTATTTTGTTTGGAGTCATCAGCGACTTTTGAACTTAGCAACGAAGGAAGGACCTAGCTTTCTCAAAGGTATCTACATTATTTTTTGATTAATATATATTTTATTGTAAAGATACTGTACAGTGTGGTTACAGTTATATGAGTAAGGTAATGAGTACATTTCCTATCGAGCATTGTTACCCCCTCCTTTGTTTTTCTTCTACCATCCATTCCCTCCCCACCTCCCCAGCTCCCTCCCCACCCCCAAGTTGTAAATTTCATTTTCAATATAGTATCTTGTACATCTCATTGTACATCTTGTACAATGAGTCAACCTGTATCCTTATTTCAGCATTTAGTTATTTCCCTTCCCCTCCCCAAATTAGAAAAATGTATATACAAGATTCAGGGCACCAGAATCAAATATGGTGAAAACAGGAGTTATACAATGGGGATAGAACATACAAAAGAAACAAAAAAAATCACAGAGTACATCATAAGTACATTAAAAAAATAGCAAAAAAAAACCCCACTTATGTCCCTGTCTTGAGGTTCATTTCACTTAACATCATCTTATATGTCATATGTGCATAGCTTTTAACCTTTTCTGCTTGTCCTCAACTTATGGTAGTTATTGAAAATAAGGGAAACCATGGGACCTATGTTTCTTTGGGCCTGGCTTACTTCACTTAATATAATTTTTTCCAAGTCTTTCCATTTCCTAACAAGTGGGGCAATGTCATTCTTTCTGACGGAGGCATAAAATTCCATTGTGTGTGTGTGTGTGTGTGTGTGTGTGTGTGTGTGTGTGTGTGTGTGTGTGTGTATGACATTTTCTTGATCCATTCATCTACTGAGGGGCATCTGGGTTGGTTCCATATCTTAGCTATGGTAAATAATGCTGCAATAAACATAATTGTGATGATAGCTTCAGTATACCCTTATTTGTGATCGTTTGGGTAAATGCTTTTTCAGGTTTTTAAAGTTTTCAGCATAGAGGTCTCTCACTTCTTTAGTTAACTAAAAGTATTTTAGGTATTTTTTTGTGGGGGTATTACAAAAGAAAAAATGTGTTTACTTTATTTCATTTCATTTTTTGTCTTAGGAAAGGTTTGTCCCCAATGGATAATCTTTCCCCACCCATTAAATAATCAGTATTATATATCTACTCGTCACTCAAATTTAATACTCTCTCCAAAATAGCCTTTGGTGCTTTCTACCTTCTTTCAGTTACTGAAGTCCCCTTTTTACTAGACTCACTTCCAGAATTTCTAGGATAACTACCATAAGCTTGAGTGAATTATCTTCCCTTTCCCTTTTCTTGAAGGAAGGAATAGGAGAGGCAAAAAACAGTCAAGTGTCTTCATAGAAAAATTAGTAGCATCTTGTTTTGCTTTCCTGTGCTTTACTCTAAGCAGACCCTCGGGAAATACCTGAGCTCATGCAGTAGCAATATTAGCTAAACCTTTTAATTTTTAAAAATGTAAAAGATAATAAATTTCTGACTAAATCTGTTATCAAATTTATTTAATTGTAAATTTTATGTAATTACTAAACTAGTCATTTTTTCCCTAATATTGTTGTCTACTGTTATTTTTCACCATTATTTCATCAAAATTTTGTTGTTGTTATTGGTTGTGGGGCTTGATCTCAGGCCCTAGGATCTGTCCATGAGTCTCTTCGTGCTCAGGGCTAGCACTCTACTACTTTGAACCATGGTAGCACTTCCAATTTTTCAGTGATTAGCTGTAGATAAAGAATCTCACAGGGACTTTTTTCCCAGGCTAGCTTCAAACTGTGATCCTCAGGTCTTACCCTCCTAAGTAGCTAGGATTACAGACATGAGCCACTCGTGCCTGGCCTATTTCATCAAACTTTTATAGGTTGTTCTAGACAATTACATTAAACTTACAGCTTACGGGCTAGGTGGGAACTCTACCGTTTGAGCCACTTCTTTATCAGGTCTTTTTGCTAGGTAACTGGAGAGGAAGGCTTAAAGACTTTCCTGCCCAAGATGGCTTTGAACCTTGATTCTCCCGGTCTAAGCCTTTTGAATAGCTACGATTACAGATAAGCATGAGCTGTTAGTGGCCAGGTGATTTGGTTTTTGATAAGAACCCCCATTCTGGTTTGTATACAACTTTTCTTCAAAGTAAATGCTGACAGGGAGAGACAGAAAGAGAATGATAAGAGAATGTACAAGAGCCCTCTTCCTCTTTTTATAAAGGTACTATGAATTCTGTGGTTGTGAGGGTCACACCCTCATATCCCTATCTAAGCCAAACTACTTTCCAAGTCCTTTAAAGACCAACAGCAAAGGAACAAAGTTTTATTGTAATGAAATAAAGAGAAACACAAACTTTGAGCTCCTAACAAAGGTCACTGGGAACATAGGCCATTAGTGTTGAATGACGCTCTGGTAATCCACGTGTGTTTTAATTATTTGCACCTTTATGGCAGCCCTTAAAAGAAGCTTAAGTCAGTATTGGCTAGCAAAATCCAGGTTTGTGCTTGAAACCTCTATAGGCTGCCCCCCCCTTCCCCCCAGTGCTGGTCTAACTGAACTGGTGATGGGCATTGTTAGATTTAGACAATATAAGAAAGAGGTTTGGATTTTTTTTTTTTTTTTTTTTTGCAGCAGGTGTTCATTATCTATATTCCCCCATAGAAGTGGCTCTCTCCCCCATGTATGGCTGCCAGTGGATTCTAATGTCTCCTTTCTTCTTTTTCACCTTTAGGAACAGAGGCAGTAAGACTCTGTCTTTTCCAGTACCACTTGACATGGGCCAGTGAGCTGTCTGTCCTCTCTCTGCCTCCCCCCCCCGGCCCCCCCTCCCCCCGCCCCTGGCTGTTAGGAACACATTGCGTACAACTTTAGTCCCAGGATGAATGTGAATGTCTCCTCACTTTATTTTGAGGATAGAAGAAAGCTCCCTCTCCAGTGGTAACCATGAGAATGTGCTGATACTTCTGTACAAATGGCCTCAAATGAATTTGAATGTGATTTTCAAGTATGTCACTATTAACTTGCAGGTTTCTTTTCTGAACTCATCAAGTAGGCATCTCTTCCTCTTCGTTAAAATGAATTCAGATTACACTATAAAATTATGGTTCAATAATATCAATAACAGTGATACCGACAGTACTCATAATTGCATATATAAGGGTCAACAGATGTTTTACCAATACCTATCTTATCCCCCCCAGAAGCCTCACAGGATGCTTACCTGTTGATGTTCCTGATTTCACCCAGAGGAAAATTGTGTTCCCCAGAGATATTCAGTCCACCTCACAACATTTCACAATGTAGGAGGAGGCTTGGTAAATAGAGCCATTCAAGTACAAATCTTTTAACTCCACCTTACCAGAAGAAATATGATAGTGAGAATAGAGAAGAGGTCAGTAACAATGCATCCAATTTGCTTTTCGAAGTTCATTCTAATAAATGTCCTTGGTTGTGAGTCATCTGTTTACAAAGAGAATGGAAATAGCATACTCAGTTCCTGAAGTGTCATTCATTTCTTAAAGAGAAGCTATCACAGGCTTCTCTGTTTTATTCAGTCTCTAATTCTGAAATCTCATGATAAGATCATTAACTTGTTAAGTAGACTGCAAAGTAGGCATTAATAGACTAGGAGATGATTTAAGAGCTTGCGACATTCACTTGTAGCATGACAAGGAGGAGTGTATTAATTCACATTTGCTAACAGGAAATCTGACCATGTTGACAATGCTTTTCTTTTTCTCTCCTTTCTTTTTCTTGCAATGCAATGTACATTTCCCCCCCTTCACATTTAGAGGCCAGGATCTGCAGTGCATTTGTTTTTCTACCCTCAAAATTAAAAAGAAAAATTTCATTTTAATGTTATTTATGTATAGAGATTGAACACAATATTCAAACCACTTGTATGGGTTTAATTTTATTATTGTTGAGTCTTTATTAATCACAGAATATAATAAGATTTGTTTTCTCCTATTTCTTATTTTTCGTAAAGCAGTGGCAATGGCTTAGGGACAAGGTATGTTTTATTATATAAGGAATATAGGAACTTTTGGTAAAAGTCTTCTTCCCCCTTTCTCCTGACTTAGAGTCAGTCAGTCTTTGCCTTTCTTGCTCTTGTATAGAGCTATCTTTTTTCCAAACTTATGTCTCTGGAAAGCTTATATAAGTAGGAATTCAACTAAAATAATATATATTCTATATTATAACTTGAGTTTAATAATATGCAACTCTATGAATTGACATACAACTACAGTGATAAAATACAGAGAATAAAAGCAATGGTTATATTGTAATCCATTTTTTGAAAGATAAGAAAAAATATGGTTTATTTTAGGGGAAGTGAAATGGAAGGAGACTGCTTTTCTTTCATAAAGACTTATTATGTAAGGAGATGGATTGGTTGGCTGGTTGATATGGGAGAGTGAATTTTATCTCTGCCATACAGGCACTGGGAGGTCTTGCTTCCACATCCTAAGATGTGGTTATAGCATTAGAGAAATGTTACAGCACTTATACCTGCAGATGCATAACAGTCTATTTAAGCCAAGCAACATACTGTTGGAGAGCAGAAAGAAAAGTCTATATTGTAGCTGATGGCACTGAGAGGGTTGGACACTGGGATGTGTAATTCTGATTTGCCCAAGAAAATACTGAAAAGAGAGATATTTCAAGAAGATGAAATATATTAGCGTGATACTGTAGATAGAACTTCTAGAGTTCTTTTACAAACTAAGAAGCTCAATGGCTTAATAAAAACGAGGGTACATGGGAGACACAGTTAAGAGTTATATTAAAAAGCTAAGTGGAAGATGATAAACAAGAAATCACTGGATACTCTGGTGAAGTCCCAGCCACATTTTAAGATTATGTGAATCTCTCAGTATTTCATCAGGGTGTATACACAGGGATTCTTGAAAAACTATGAAAAGAAAGACATAATAAAGAGCCTCCTATAATTGTCTAGAGTACCATTAAAAATAAAAAAAGAAAAGGAAAGACTCTGGTGGCTCACGCCTATAATCCTATCTACTCAGGAGGCTGAGATCTTAGGATCATGGTTTGAAGCCAGCCTGGATAGGAAAGGCCATGAAACTCTTACCTCCAGTCAATTACCAAAAAAGCCAGAAGTAGAGCTGTGGCCCAAGTGGTAGAGCATTAACTTTGAGCAAAAGAAGCTCAAGGACAGCTCCCAGGTCCTGAGTTTAAGCTCAGAAAAGGAAAGAAGGGAGGAAGGGAGGGAGGAAGGGAGGCAGGAGGGAGGGAGGGAAGGAAGGAATGAAGGAGAGAGAGATGAAGACAGAAAGAGAAAAAGAAAGAAAAAGAGAAGGAAGAAAAAAGAAGGAAAGAAAGAAAATATAACCTTGGACATTGACAGTAGAGTGGGAGAGAAGGCAAATACAGGAGAGACTGTGGAAAGAGTTACAACAGAACTAAATTAGTTATTTGATGTGGAGGTTGTAGACAGTGATCATAAAAATTGTTAACTGACAAGAACTGGTACAAGTGTAGGAGACTGATGAAAGATTTGTTCAGAAATTCATCTATATTGGTATTGCCTATCAACATAGGCACAAACCTGTTTTTATTTGTGCTCATATCTGTATGAGTGGTAAGAGATCATGCTGAGGGGCTAGGATGGTGGCTCAGTGGTAGAGTGCTTGCCTTGCATACATGAGGCCCTGGGTTCGATTCCTCAACACCACATAAGCAGAAAAAGCCAGAAGTGGCTCAGTGGTTCAAGTGGTAGAGCACTTGCCTTGAGCTGAATTGCTGAAGGATAGCACCCAGGCCCAGAGTTCAGGCCCCACAACCGACACACAAAAAAGAGATCATGTAGAGATGGAACCCTAGTTCAACTAATAACTTTGGTTTCCTTAGCCTCAGTTTCTCCCTATGTGAAGTGGTGATTATAAAAGTAATCTCATGTGACTCTTATGATGACTAGATGGGTTAGTGTAGGAAGCAAGCCTGGATATAATAAATGTTGGATAAAAATTATTTATTATCTCTAAAAATTTTATTTATCTACCTTGATCTAATCTCGGGCACAACATTATTCGACTTTTTTGGACATCAGTCTACTATTGGACAAATGAATTAATATTAGATAGTCCCTAGAGTTCTATTTGTTGAATCATAGTTAATCAATACTTAGATATTGAATACCCACATGCACTAGGCCCTTGGGCCTTTGGATCTGAGGATGTATTGGGAAGACAGAAGTCAGATATCAGATAGATAAACACAAAATAATAACTATATTAAGTATATGGTCAATTTATTTTAGAAACTAAGAATATTAGTGGCATCTCTAAGAGGAGAGAAGGTCAGAGAGGTACTGCTTAGATGGCTAGGTGAAAGTAGGTGTTGGTAGTCAGTGGTGTTTTGTTTGCTTGCTTGTTTGTTTGTTTTTGCCAGTCCTGGGGCTTGAACTCAGGACCTGGGCACTGTCCCTGAGCTTCTTTTGCTCACGGCTAGCACTCTACCACTTGAACCACAGTGCCAATTCTGGCTTTTTCTATTTATGTGGTACTGGGAAATCGAACCCAGGGCTTCATGTATGCTAGGCAAGCATTCTACCACTAAGCTACCTTCCCAGCCTGGTGGCCAGTGTTTTGAGATAACTTTGGATAGAGTGATTGAAAATGGGAATCACAGAGACTAGGAGCACTATGACTAGGAGAAGATTGGTGGAAGTAATGAAAATAAAGCCATTGTGGCTGCAGGAAAGAGAATGAGAGTATTGTGAGATGAGTGTGGGAAGAAGGTTGGGTAGACATTCTTTGACAATGTCTAGTCAACCAAATTGCATAGACAACAACACGTAATTTCAGATGTTTGTTTAGAGGGAGGAAAAAATAATGTTTTGTCATAAAAAGCATAATATAAGCATATGCAACCTTCTATAGGCATGTATTTCATTACCCATTAAGGCCTTTACTTTTAATTTAATTTTCTTTGCTAAGTATCAAAAAATCCATTAGTCTTGAACATTTGAAATTAGTTCAGTTTTTAGTATTATGAGCCATCAAAAATATACTTCAGAAATGGCCTTATGAAAGTAATGATGCTGAATGTAAGTTAAGAAAGTGTGGAACTTTCCACCATCAACTCACTAGTTCCAACATCCCCTTTTCTTCCAGTTACAAACAGACATAATCTAAATTAAACCACATCATTGCGATTCAAATGAAACTTCTTCAAAACAAGCCTATTAACAATCTCTAATTATAGAAATTTCAGAGCTCCAACTGTCAAGGGAACTATTTGGTTGACATGTCCAACATGCCACCTGCTAGCCAAAGTAGTTCACCTGAATATCTCTTTCTCTCTAACTATTCAGCACACACCAACTAGTGGTTCACAGAGGCTTTTCCACCTGCCTGCCCACTGCTTCCGAGGGAGGTGATCATCCCAGCCAGGTGTCATGCTAGCAGGAGATCCTGCATTATTAATAGACTTCAGTGGTAGAGATAATTAATTATATAGTTTTCAGCCTATCAAGTTATGCCAAGCAACTGGGACATTTCAAAAGGAATGCAGATGAAATGAATGTAGGTTTACATGCTCTTATTTGAGGTTACTCTGGTTTGACTCAGTCTTTGTTGGGAGGATTTTATAAGATTAGTGGCCATCTTCCAGTGCCTTGGCTGCTCTCATGGACCTTTGACCCCCTGTCCGCTGCCAGCCACATGAAAAAACACGGCTTTTGTTAGTACTGGGATCCGAGAAAGGGTGAGATGATCCACAAAGCCTTTAAAGTTTGCCCATTTATGACGCTTGAGCTAGTCATATACTCCGGTGTTTGTTTAGAATGATAAAATTTAAAACCCTCTCCTTTTAACGAATAACACTTCTGACACCATATGTGGTGGTTTTCCATCTAATTCCCTATGAACACCAACCAGGTATGCTACTTAATTACATTCTCACACTACCCAGAATTAGTGCAAGTTTCATAGGTCAAAGGGTTGGTTCATAAGACTATTTGGTTTCAGATGTCAGTCACAAATTCTGGGCCTTCCTTTCTTAAAAATGACTTGGCTACGAATTGGCTATGATTTCCCATGGTCTTTCCTCAGGATTGGTTATTTCCTGTAATAACTCACAGATCTCAGGGAAATACTTATCTACTTTACTTATTACAAAAGGCATGATATAAGGAGTAGATGTACATTCAGATGAAGAGCTGTGCCAGGCAAGGTGTGGAATGGTCCTGGATGTAGGAGTTTGTCTCCATCCTCCCTCCCCATACATGGATGCTTTCATCAACTCAGATCTCCAAATTCTATAGTTGACAGATTTTATTATGGTGGCCTCATTACGCAGATATAATCAGTTTTTAACTCAGTTCCAGTGGATAGGGCATGGCTGGAGCTGACACTTTCAAGCTTTTAATCATTACTTGATCTTTATGATGACCAGAGCTGCCAGAGCTCATTGAAAGTTGCCCAATTAAGACTAAAGATTTGGGAAATGCTACAGTTTAAGAACTCTGTGTCAGCAAATAGATTCTAATATTAAAAATTAGGGGGAACAGACATATAGCCATCTAATCTTTGATAAGGGAGCTAAAAAAAATAGAATGGAAGAAAGACAGCCTCTTCAGTAAATGGTGCTGGCAAAATTGGTTAACTACTTGTAGAAAACTAAAGCTAGATCCTTATATATCACCCTGCACCAGAATCAACTCCAAATGTATCAAAAACCTCGGAGTCAAAGCAGACACTCTGAAAACATTACAGGATGGAATAGGAGAAGCCCTAGGTCTCCTTGGCACAGGCCGAAATTTTCTTAATAGAGACCCAGAAACCCAACAAATCAAAGAAAGGTTGGACAAATGGGATTGCATGAAGCTGCAGAGCTTCTGCATGGGAAAGGACATAGCTAGCAAGATCAATAGAAAGCCCACGGATTGGGAGAAGATCTTCACTAGCCATACAGTGGACAAGGGTCTCATATCTAAAATATACTTGGAACTCAAAAAATTAAATCCCCCTACAACAAATCTTCAAAGAAACAACTGCCCAATAAATAAGTGGGCTAAAGACTTAAAGAGAAACTTCTCTGAAGAGGAAAGAAGGATGGCCAATAGACACATGAAGAAATGCTCAACCTCTCTAGCCATAAAAGAAATGCAAATCAAAACAATATTGAGATACCACCTCACCCTTGTAAGAATGGCTACAATCAAGAACTCTAATAATAACAGATGCTGGAGGGGATGTGGACAGAAGGGAACCTTACTGCATTGTTGGTGGGAGTGTAAACTTGTTCAACCACTTTGGAAAGTAGTATGGAGGTTCCTCAAAAGACTCCATAGAGCTCCCCTATGACCCAGCAATCCCACTTTTGGGCATTTTACCCAAATGTTCACAAACAAGACCACACTAAAGCTACCAGCACAACTATGTTTATTGCAGCATTATTTATCATAGCTAAGATATGGAACCAACCCAGATGCCCCTCAGTAGATGAATGGATCAAGAAAATGTGGTATATATACACAATGGAATTCTATGCCTCCATCAGAAAAATGACATTGCCCCATTTGTTAGGAAATGGAAAGACTTGGAAAAAAAGTAAGCCAGGCCCAAAGAAACATAGGTCCTATGGTTTCCCTTATTTGCAATAACTAGTATATGTCTGAGTCAAGCAGAAAAGGTCAGTTAAGTTGATGTTAGGGAAATGAACCCTAAGATATGTATTCAAATGTTTTTTTTCTTTCATGTCATTGTTTCTAACACACTTATAAGATGATTTCTTTGTTGTTTTGTATGTCCCTCCCCCATGGTATAACCCCTGCTTTCACTGTATTTGATGTTATTATAATTTGTGGAAGGGAAGGGGAAAAGATCGTTTAAATAAGAATACACGTACAAGTCGTTATGTCAAAAACGAACTTTACAACGTTGGTGGGGTGGGGGAGGAGGGTTGGGGGGGGTGGGAGGGATGGGATGGGAAGGGGAAACAAAGGAGGAGGCTACAATGCTTGATAAGAAATGTACTCATTATCTTGCCCATGTAATTGTAACCTCTCTGTACAGTATTTTCACAATAAAAAAAAAGAAAAAAACTAAGGGGAAAGATGCTCTTAGCACCCATATCATGCAGGAAATCATAAGGATTTTAGTAGCATGGTGTTGGGAACTTGGAACAGAGATCAAATGTGTACTTATTTTGCCACAGATGGGAGATTCCAACTGTTATTTGAATATTTGAGTTATTTTCATGGGGAAGGGACAGGTAATATCCTATCTGAGTTTGCCTACTGCTACAAGTGACTCTTAGAAAATTAATTATATTTTCATGCTTTCAAGCTAGAAAGGTTTTTCTAGCTCCCTAATTATGGTCCAAAAATGGTCATTATGGAATCAACTGTTGTATCTTCCTTATTCCAAATTGTATTCCCAGTAGTATGATAGAAATGTTTATATTGTTGCTGCTATTTGTTGTGTGTTAGGAAGAAGACATGAAGTCAGATTTTTGTCTCTTGGCTTATTTTTCAAGAATAAGACATCAGGTGTTAAAATTGGTGTCCCTGAGCTCTTAACCTAGCTCTAGGGTACTAGATTAAGACTCAGTGCTTCTAGGCCTGAACATCTTCCAGTTAAATCATCAGAGAGCAATGGAACATTAATTATGGCCTCTGGAAAAGGCACTTTGAAACAAATAAGCTCCTGTTGAAAGTTCAGGCAGTTTCCTCAGTTGATTTGGATAATACAATTAATGCACATTTTCTGAAGAAATACTAGTCATATTCATTGTTTGACAACTGTTCTGTGTTTCTTAAAGTATTATACCTATAAAACATTTGTTTCATTAAAAGTATGATTCTAGTACCCTGTCCTTCCATCTCTACCCTAAACTTCTTATGCTTTTTAATTTAGCTAGAAATTGATTTAACTGATTTAACTCAGAACATTCCTTGATCTGATGGCATTTTTCAGTATATACTTGAAAATGGGTCCATTCTTTTCTGAATAAGTAGTAGCTAATTCCTGATCTGCAACAATTCTAGGAAAAAATGTTGAATTTCTTTCTTTCTTTTTTGGGTCTGGTCGTCGGGCCTGAACTCTGGGCCTGGGCGCTGTCCCTCAGCTCTTCAGCACAAGGCTAGTGCTCTACCACTTGAGCCACAGCGCCACTTCCGGCTTTTTTCTTTTTGTTTATGTGGTGCTGAGGAATCGAACCAGGGCCTCAGGCATGCAAGGCAAACACTCTCCCACTGAGCCACCTTCCCAGCCCGACTGTTGAATTTTATATGTTGAATTCAATAGAGGAAAGGTCAGAGTACTATGTCTTGAATCTATGCTATTTTGACTTATTCTTGCTAAAGAAATGGAAATTTTATAGGAAGTCAACTTTAATAAAGGAATGAAGGATTGAAATGGATGGTGACCACCACAAGTCTCACCACACACAGCTGACCAGAAGCTTTTACTTGATAGCCCTTTTTCAAATCTTGGTTTCACCACCTTCTGGCCATATGAGCTGGCATCAATTCACATCTGTCAGTTTCTACACATAATAGGACTTAATACATCTTTATGCAGGTATAGTAAGGAATAAATTAGCTATCTACAAATTGTTGTCAATAATATATACTCAGTAAAAAAAAATTGGTAGGTATTTGACAATGGGATCAACAAGACCTAAAAATCTATAATAAATTATCTAATAGAATCAAAGTAATAATGTATCAATTACCACTCTTGGGTTGAAAGGCAACATTTTTATGTGCTTCCTCAGAGTGTAATGTAAGAAGAACCTTGTAAGATCTCTATGTTCTTTCTAAATGGCTATTAGTAAACATGATAAAAAGCATATGGTTTGGCATGACAAAGAAGTCAGTCTAGCAAATTGCTATTTTCTCTAAAACAACAAAAAAAGCAAAAAAAAAATCTACCATCTGGATGTTAGTTCAGCTGTGTTATCTCACTAATTTACATTTCCTTCTCTTAATAGACAAAGGTATATTTAGAATAAAATTCACTGTTTCCTCTAAAAATTTGGTTTAAAATGCTCATCTCTGGAACCTGTCAGCTGTATTTTAATATCTTACTTAGATGCTGAAATGAAGTTTCTCATCAATGTTCCATCAGAAGATAGAATGAATCTTATTTGATCCCTCACTACAGCTTGGAATTTCATAGTGAATCTGAGTTGAAGCATGCATTTTATTAGACGCCAAAGAAATTCAGTCTATTGATACAGCTGTTGTATGATGCTAAAAATAGTTTAATGAGACTAATTAAAAACCATTTTAGGAATAAAATTCAGAAGCTAAATTGCACATTACTATTATAACAGTGAGAGACAAGATATAGTGAAGAGTCCTCCTGAAGGCAGTGCAGCAGAAGACTTCAAAGTGAATTGTGGATCTTACAAGACAGTAAAAGAGATTCCCCCCAAATTACAAAAACAGAAAGTACTAGGACCATAAACTGGGGTGGTAAATAAGAGCTGAGGCTCAGGATGACTTGAGGGTATTTTGAGGATTAGTAGTTGCAAGTGAAGACAGGAGATTTGGTCTAAGGCCTGATGTAGGTTACCTTTGGATCTCAGATGTCTGCATAAAGTTGGGCGTGAAGGACTTCTCCATTCTAGCTGAACAGAAATCCCCCTGCCAGTTAAAAAAAAAAAAAGATGTTATAAACCATGGTTATATCCATCTCATCTTCAAAGGCAAAAGAAAGTAATATTAAAACTAAGAGAACCTCTGAGAATTTCATCCATAGATTGTTCTTATCTGAGTAGAACTCTTAGCACATAAAGAAAAATATTTTTTTTTGTAATCTCTCCCTGGTTCCTAAGAGAAATAACTATGAATACCCCTAGAAGAAAACTTTTCTGAAAAGTCTCAGAGAGTAGTCTAATATAAGCTAATAATATTAGAAATTACTGATTAAAGGGAGAGGAAGCCATCATACATGGTAAAAATTAAACCAAGCCCAAAATACAAGCAAAAAGTCAGTCATTTTTTTTCTGCTGTGTAAGAAAAAAGATAAAGAGAAATCTTCAGTCTGCGCCCTGAAAGTCGACCTGAGCCAGAAAAACTCAATCATGTTAGGCTTCCAACATCAAAAATGCAAGATATACATTTCTATGTTTATAAACTACTTGGTATATGGCATTTTATTATAGCAACCCAGATAGACTAAGATATCTGTCCAAAATCATTGAAAAGAGGAAAAAAAACGTAACATGATCTCAATTAAACAGGGAAATTGTATACTCATGATTTATATATTTCAAAGAAATTAGAGCATGTTTTTTTAACCCTCTTTAACTGGGTGAAGGGTATTTATTTACCCTTAAATAATAGTCACTATTTAAACAATTCCAGTTTCCTCTTTAAAAGTAGAAAACGAGAAGATGCCAGATGCATCCAACATTATAGTATGGGTCCTAAATAGCTCAGAATTTCAAGAAACATAAAAGAAAGTTTTAGATATCCAAAGGAATGACAAAAACTGTAATTATGCTGTTGAAATGATTATCTCCATACACAGAGGAAAGGAAACTTCAGAAAAAATTAATGGAAATTGTTGACAAAGTTCAGCGATGTTTACAGCAGTTATTGCTCACAAATGTCAAGCTAGAAAAACTAGATGGTCGATCAGCACAGGATAAAGAAAATGTAGTAAAGGCATACAATTGAGTATCATTTAGCCAAAAATAGAATAGAATTATATATGTTACCACATAAAAGATCCTTCAAAATACTGTGTTTACTGAGGACAACTCAGGAAGGGATATATTGTATGATTCCTCTCGTATTAAGTATCTAAAACAGTCAAATTCATGGGGAAGATAAAATAGTGACTAACCAAAGCTGCAGGGAGAGAATAGGATGTATTATCTGTTGGTATAGGATTTTGGTTTGGGTTGATGAAAGAATTCTAGAATTTATAATGGTGATGGCTTCTCAATGATAGAAATGTTCTTGATGCTAATTAACCTTTCAAAATTAGTTAAAATGGTAAAAGTTTGTTTATTTCACAATTAAAAAATAGCCTCAGAAAGACAGAACAAAAAGTGTGTGTTTCATACTAGAATTCATTCTACTTTTCTTTTTCCATCTCTATTTTAATTAAATTTATTTTTTAGTTATACAAAGAGTTCAATCTGTCTCTCCCCCCACCCCTTTGCTTTTCGCACCAGTACTGGGGCTTCAACTCGGGATTTTTTTGCTTATGGCTACTTGAACCATGAATCCAGTTTCATATTTTTCTGGCTAAACGGAGATGGACTCTTGCAGGCTTTCTGTTTGGGCTGGACTTTGAACTACAGTCCTTCAAAAGTCTGTCTTCTGAATAGTTAGGATTACAGGCACAAGCCTCCAGCACCTGGCTCTTTTTTTTTTTTTTTTTTAACCGCCTTTTTAAAAACTGAAAATCTAAGCTGGGCACTGATGGCTCATGCCTGCAATCCTAGCTACTCAAGAGGTTGAGATCTGAGAATCATGGTTTGAAGCCAGCCTGGGAAGAAAAGGCAGTAAGATTCTTATCTCCAGTTACCCAGAAATGTAGTTGTGGCTCAAGTGGTAGAGTGCTAGCTTTGATAAAAAAAACTCAAGGACAGTCCCCAGGCCATGAGTTCAAGCCCCAGGACTGGCCCAAAACAGGAGAGAGAGAGGTGGGGGGAGACTGGGTGCTGGTAGAGTGCATCTATAATTTTAGCTATCCAAAAGATTGAGATCTGGAGGACTGTGATTTGAGGCCAGCCAGGGCAGAAAAGTCCACGGGACTCTATCTACAATTAATCAATAAAATGACGTGCTGGAAATATGGCTCAACTATAAAGCACCAGCTTAGCAAGTATAAGGCCTTGACTTCAAACTGTAGTACCACTATAAATAATTTTTTTAAAAAATCATTGACAAGGCATCTAGGTTCAAGGAAAGAATAGTGATGGCCATGTCTTGAGTTGCTCTAGTGAAATGAAGAAAAGAACTTTTCAATGGGTGGAAAGTAATTTGGGCCTAAGGGAATAAAGCATACCCACTAGTTGTCTTTTTTGATGACCACTGATTTAATTTCAGTTTTTGTCATGGTAAGGTAAAGCTATCACCTTCACTTCCATTCACAGTTAGCAAAACTACATGCGACAATATTATAATAGACCCCAGTTACCTGAAAGGTTTTTTTAATCACTTGCAAGTGCTTTCCTCTGCAACATGTGAGACCTGAGACTTAACCAAGGACCTGAGGGTGTCAATGCAGCTTTTTGCTGGTGGTGTTCTTGCTTTTTTCATATTGGGTTTGCTATTACTGTGTTTCAATTGAATTACCTAAAATCTTCCACCTCATAATCTTTTTGTGGAAATATTGTGGTTAAGAATAGTCCATATATTTAGTTGTATGCTTATCCTGTCCAAAGAAAACAATCTAAATAGGGATACAGGTGGACCCATTGCAACAATGAGATGTACAAGTCATTATGTCAAAAAGGAACTTTACAACTTTGGTGTGGGGAGGAGGATTGGGTGTGGGGAGCAGGGGGAGGATGGGAAGGGATGGGAAGGGGAAACAAAGGAGGAGGCTACAATGCTTGATAGGAAATGTACTCATTATCTTGCCCATGTAATTGTAACCCCTCTGTACAGTATTTTCACAATAAAAATAAATAAATAAATGTACTCATTATCTTGCCCATGTACTTGTAACCCCTCTTTACAGTATTTTCACAATAAAAATAAATAAATAAATAAGAAAACAACCTATAGCATGTAGCCATGTTGCTGTACAAATCAGATGACCATTCAAAGCCATTTATGAAACTGAAGTTGCAGATAAGATTTATTTATATAAGTCATCTCAAACTCAAAATTCTCTTGCTAGTTCGCAAGTACTCCAGGTTTTCCTACATTTCTAAATTGAAGATAATTTCTTCTAGATTATAGATTGGTATCATTCAAGGTTTAATCCAGGAAGCAAAACCGCTTGAGTATTATACAGATATAAAACATATATTTTTATATAGTAAACTCTCTTGAGAGTTGATTGTAAAATTGTTTTAGTTAAAATTTAAACAAAAATTCTTTTTATTATATAGTATCTTAAAGCATGAATCATATAATAGATGGAGAAGGGAAAGAAGTTAAGGTTAAAAATCTGAGAAAAGTTACTTCCCAGCCTCCTGAAGAACTGATGCCTAGAAGTGAAACTATAAGTCAGGCAAGACCAGGTTCTGGAGAGAAATTTGTGAGAGGAACTGTTTCATTCATGTTTCCAGGTGTGTAGGGGCTCTGTTAAAACTCCCTGCAATCTGGGAGAAATGGCTATGGAAGGAAGATTGTTACATATACAGAGGTCCATGAAAGGAGGCCAGAAATCTGGGAATAGGATGAACTGGAGAAGGAATACTGAGATTTAACCACAAAGAAATTAAATTTCCCTTCATAAAATTGACTAATCCTGGTGTAATGGTTCTCTTAAAAAGGACTTAAAAGTTGACTACTCAAGGGCCAATAACAATTATTGATGATTTTTTTTAGAGCTACCAATAGAGGCATTTCTAAAATGCAAATTACAAAATTAATAGGCATTGCTATATATGCAGTTTGCTAATATATGCTAATATATTTACAAATATATAGAAGAAAATGCTTGCAAAATTTTATGCATGTTATGAATGAGATAGCCCTAATATTCAAGTGATATGAAAAACATTCAAAATGAATAGTAACTTAAATACTTTAAAAAATTATTTAAACAAATTGAAGTGTGCATTTGTATGTGTGGCTTTTTATTTTACTTGATTTGGCCCATAAGAGTTCAAATTTTACACAATAGTAAATCTATGAGGACCGAGTTAGTCTTAGGTTCAATAGCCTACACCATGCAATTTGAATTTACCAGATATATAATTAATTTGGTGCATTTGTTTTAAAACAGTCTCTTGTAGATATAGGTTGTGGTTTCTTGAAACTATTTCTTGAAAATGTTTTATTTCTGCATAAGAAAATAAAAACTCTCTGGTGCAAGTTTGCTAAACAGACCTATGTTGTTAAAGAAATGCTGTCCAAAGAACTCTCTTTTTAACATAAATGAACTTCATTCACCAGCAGATCAAAGTGATAGGTGTTTTTGTCTGCGCCTAATGGGGAGGGGGACAGTTCCCGAACCCACTATGCACATCCAGAGGTCTTATAAAAGAAATAGGCTGTGATCCCTGCATGCAAATGCAAAAAATTCTCTCATGTTGCTCTAGACCCTTGTAGAATACTGTAATCTATTCCCTGAAGGAGAATTCTGGAAACTGGCTGAATTTCAAGCTGTGCTTTAATTCAATTTTTTGGCAGACAGACTTAAAGGGGAGTTAAGGGTCATAGCTTGATAATTGGGTATAAATACAGTCAGTGCAGTGGGCCTCTACTTCAGTCATGCAGAACCAATTTTTAGCTTGATGATATCACAATTGTATATTGTAATTGAAACACTCATAACAAGTCTTAACCTGAGTATTACTGTTTTTCTCCCTTATAAGCCCAAGGTACCAGTGTTAATCATATTCAATGAAATATTGCATAATTGATTTTATCTTTCTTATCTCCTTGTCTCTTAAAGTATAAAGTGTAGGATAAAATCTTCTGTCCTTTGTTTTAAAAATGTCCATATTTCTTAAGTTACTCATCTGTCATAAAAATTTATTTTATAGTCTATCAGTGAAATATCGTCTATCAGTGAAAATTTTCCTCACTGTTAAAATGCAAATCTTGTAAATCACAGGTCTCCTGGCTTTGCATTTAAATGATGTAATCATGGAGTATGTAGTCCATTATATAAAATGAAAAAAAAAACTTACACTTTTACATTCAAGTGTTGTATCATATTTGCAATAGTCATCAATCTTTGAATGTTTTCTTCAAACTTGCTTTGCTCTTTTCCATTTGTAACAAAATATTTTGCTAGCCTTTAAAATTTAGAGGAAAAAATTTAAATTGATTAAGATGACAATTCAGCACAGAGATAGGTCTTAAAATGCACAGAAATAAAAGGCAGTATCTGAAGTTTTTAGAATGAAGAACTATTAATGATCTTTGAAACATGCATACTTCTTTAGTAATTATAATATTTTAAGTATTTAATTCTTGAATGAAAAAGATAGACTTATTCCTATAGGTTGAGTGAGCAGAAAACTTATAAAGCCTCAGATCAATTTCTGCCCCTCATTTTGGGTATCAAGTAGGACATTTTGATAGAATATTTAAGCAAAGATTTCTAATAGAAATATATGAGTTTTCTTTTTTTGTTTCTTTTTCATGCCATTTGAATTTTGAAGAAACTGGATTGTTCTAGAAAGTTGATTTGGCCCTTGTTCAAACCAATTTCTTGTCCCTCTCTCTGTCTTTTAGGGATAGAACAAAGAGGGGGAGGTAAGGATTGCCAATGTGCATTTGTTTTGAACCTCTGTACCATGACTGTCCAAATTGCAAATTACAAATTTGCCAATCTGTGGTAACATGTGTCAGAACGACTGCCAAGAACCTGTCTTTGACTCACTCATCCCTGCTGAATCTAAATTTATTTTGGATTATATTCTGACAGGAAATTTGGGACTGAATTTTGCATTTTCCCCCCTGTCTTTCTGGTCATCGGCAGCCTATGATGAAGATTCCACTAGTGCATGTAGCATTTGCTGGTAAATAAATAAATATACCTCTACATGTTACTTTCTTTTTTCTAGAAAGATGGGACAAACAGAATCAGTAATACAAGGAGGGACGCTCTCATGTTTTTCTTCCTTCGTTTGATTTCTGCAGTTCAGGTACTTTTAACAAAGAGAACAAAAATGGCAGCAA
Organism: Dipodomys spectabilis; assembly: GCF_019054845.1. NCBI lineage: Eukaryota > Metazoa > Chordata > Mammalia > Rodentia > Heteromyidae > Dipodomys > Dipodomys spectabilis. The sequence continues at coordinate 1,501,055 of NW_024871042.1, forward strand.
TCAGGGAATAAATCAGAGTCATGGCTATTATTAAGAATGCAGAAATTAAGCTGCTCATCATGTGCTGGTCTAATGGGAAATGGCTATTTTTCTTGTGGTGAACCTTTTATTAAAGGGAAGGGGAGCTCTGATTTACATTTTGCATCTGGATTCCTTCTACAGATACAGTAATCAGAGTCCCTTCCACTGTGAATGCCAGAAATGCTAATCCCTCCAGCGAGAGGGAATGTACTGCTTCAGGTACCTCAAAAGCCCAAGCAGTGATTGTGTCAGGAAGGTATTGAATGATGTCATCTAGTCTTTAGGCTTTCTCTCTTCTCTTTCTAGGTCTTTTCTCTCTTTCTTTTGATATTGTGTTGCTTTCCAGCAATTATTCCAAGCAGGTACTCCTCATCTGTTGGCAAAAATGGTTCTAATGCTTCAGCCTAAAATAATCTTAGTGACCAACTTTCTGGGGATTGTTGTTGTTGTTGTTGTTTTAGTCATGGGGCTTGAACTCAGGTCCTGGGACACTGTCCCTGAGCTTTCTCTCTCAATGGTAGCACCCTATCACTTTGAGCCACAGCACCACTTCTGGTTTACTGTGGCTAATTGAAGAGAAGAGTCTCACCAACTTCCCTGCCCCAGCTGGCTTCAAAATGTGATCCTCAGATCTCAGCCTCCTGACTAGCTAGGATTACAGGTGTGAGTGACCAGCACCGGGCTGTTTTCTGCTTGTTTTTTTTTTTCTTTTTTCTTTTTAAAACCTCAATTTAAAACCTTTCTATGTTGCCCAAGGTGGCCTCCAACTCACAATTCCCCTCCCTATGCATCTCAAGAGCTGGAATGTACTTGAGATGGACACTTTGCCTGCATCCAGGCATCTGGTTCCCATATTGTGAAGGCTTTTATATGCACAGTATTCTTCGCACTTTGTAGGGATTGTCTTCCTTTTCACAAATGTTCTGTGAGATTGTGTCGTTTATCCAGTCTCAGAATTATAACGAATAGAACTGAATTTCACTAGGCAACTTGGTTCTACCACCCATGTGTGCAATTCTTACCGTTGTGATCTCAGGAAGGGAAAAATATCTTCTATTTTTCTAACACTTACAGGAATCCTGAAAATGGGCTCTGGTATCTCTCTGATTCCTTGCTTACCCTGTGGCAGTCTCCTGTGGAGGTATCGATCATTTGTGTCCTGTTCTTCCCCTTGTGCCAGAATAACAAGTGTTATCTTCTATTTAGCCACAATAGTTTGGGAGGGCTTAGTTTAGAGAGGAAATGGGTATGGAACAGTAAAAAGTTAGAGATCAACATTGTAGCATGCAAAGCTTCCAATTTTGCCAGAAAATCCCCTGGTGTTGCAACATTGATATTAAAAACAGCCCAACTATGTAAGGACAGCTTTCTATGCTTCCTAGTGATAAGCAGTGAACAGCGATCTTATCCAGTGTTGGTTGGACTCAAGCTGAAAAGTTGAAAGAGACAATGGAGGAGATTGGACAATGAGGAAACCCGAGCAGAGGTGGGTTGAGGCTATACAGAGACAGAAACAATGTAAGCTACATGTTTATAAAAGAGCAAAAATGAAAACGATAAATAACTGTAGCTGCCAAAATTCTTTTTTTTTTTTTGGGGGGGGGGGTCCCGTCGTGGGGCCTGAACTCTGGGCCTGGGCTCTGTCCCTCAACTCTTCAGCTCAAGGCTAGCGCTCTACCACTTGAGCCACAGCACCACTTCCAGCTTTTTTTCTTTTTGCTTATGTGGTGCTGAGGAATCGAACCCAGGGCCTCAAGCATGCAAGGCAAGCGCTCTACCACTGAACCACCTTCCCAGCCCCCTGCCAAAATTCTTATAGGTTATATAAGAGCTCTTATATAGTCTAAGTTGAGTTAATTGAAATTCCACCTAAGAATTCAGAATAATGGGCCTTTGGTGAGAATATGGACTGGTCCTATTAAAAATGCCCCGTATTGGGCTGGGAAGTTGGCTCAGTGGTAGAGTGCTTGCCTTGCACGCATGAGGCCCTGGGTTCAATTCCTCAGCACCATATAAACAGACAAGAAGCCGGAAGTGGCACTGTGTCTCAAGTGGTAAAGTGCTAGCCTTGAGCTGAAGAGCTGAGGGACAGCGCCCAGGCCCAGAGTTCAGGTCCTACAACCGACAAAAAAAAAAAAAAAAAAAAAAGCCTCGTATTTTAATCAGTGGCAGTTGTGCCCATGAAACATATATAGAAACAAATTATCAAATTATGCATTCAAAATGTATGTACTTTACAGCATAGTTGTGGTACCTTAAAAAAAAAACCTGACATATTAAATAATTCTACCTGGGTAAAGACAAGCTAGTCTGTCCAATAAATTTTCATAGAGACCCCTTTGGGTTGCCTAGAAACCAGCTACTTGGAGTCACTGGCCCTCCAGCTCTCCAGGAGGAGTGTCTTCATCTGAACCCAACTTTTACAAATTACCATATGCCAGCAGCTACTCCCAGCCATCAGCCCTCAAAAAGTGGTATCTGGATCCTGATTTTTTTCACACCCCACCCAGACTGTTTTCACCATGCTCATAAGACAGCTGTCACTTGATTCCACAGAAAGGGTTGTGGCCTCTCTCCAAGAACAGCCTAGGGTGCATCCAGCTGGGCCGGGCCCAAATAAACCATCCCCTGGGATCTGAGAGGATAGGGTCCCTGGATAATCATTTTTCTGTCCATGAAATCCATCCTGCTCCAAGAGATACAACTTAGTGTTTGCTTGACACTGCCAGTCATTCTTACTAATCAGCACCTTAGCTTTCTTGCATTTGGGTATTATTGAACAATATAAAGATGGCCAAATTGAAACCATGTGTAGAATAGAGCTGCCATCACAACACATTACTGGCCAGGTGGCTCGACTAATGGGAATATATTTTCCCTGTGTTTTGGAAGGTAAACATCTACACCCATGGTGGTGTTGGCAGGTTTGTTGCATCACTCCTTGGCTTGAACCAAGATACCCAGCTTCTTGTTGACTCTTTGAATGGTTCTCCCTCTGTGCATATAGGCTCTGTGTCTCTCTTGTGTCTGTATCCCACATTGGATTAGAGTCTGTCTACCCTGCTGGCTTCATTTTAACTAACCAATTACTTTGCAAAATGACCTATTTCCAAATTGATTTACATTCAGAGGTTCTGTGGATTAGTGCTTCAACATGTAGATTCTGAATAGGACACAATTTAATCCATATCAATCCAGTTTAATCAAACCACGTAAAAATTACTGTTAAATACAAGGAACCTGAAAGTACTTTTTCTTGTTTCCATTTCTCAGTCTAAGTAAAGTGGTAGAAATTTAGATGGGGTATTTATTATTTGCACTAATTATGATGTTTATTCCTCTAGAAAATTATATACAGAAATGAAGCTTCTTGGTTAATCAGATAACACACACACACACACACACACACACACACACACACACACACACACACACACACACACACAAAGTTAATACCACAGAAGATGTTAGAATATCAGAAATTCTATTTCCTCTACTTCTAGCTGTTTGCTTTAGAATATGTATGTATGTATTTGTTTGTTTGTTTGTTTCTTGTTCTGGTCCTAGGGTTTAAACTCAGGGCCTGGCACTGTCTCTAATCTACTTTGGCTTAAGACTAGTGCTCTACCTCTTGAGCCACAGCTTTACTTCCAGCCTTTTGGTGCTTAGTTGGAGATAAGAAACTTACAGATTTTCCTGCTTTCTCTGTCTCTGAATTGTGATCTGAAGATCTCAGCCTCCTAAGTAGCAAGGATTACAGGTGTGAGGCATTGATGGCCTGGCTCCTAGAAGTTTTAGATCCTCAAATAGATCATGCTTGGTGATTGCCACAAGGCCTTTGCTTGTTCTGTTCCCTCTCCTTGAACACTTTCCTCCCTGGAGCTAATTATCCAGTTGTGTTTCTTCCAGAAGTCTTGGCTAGTCCTCAGTCCTTCCTATTATAAACCACTGTGAGTTTGCTTTGTAACAATACATTTACATACATCTTCTATACGAAACTGCATGTAATTCTAAAGGATAGTTTTGTGTTTTGGCTCATACCCCCACCACCTGCATTAGCAGGAGACCACACTCATAAAGCCTTGTTCACTGTTTGTACTGTGGAAAAAAGTCTAGCCAGACCTTCAGGATATGCAGGTTATACAGGAATCACAGACATATTGGGGAAGCCTTGTACACTGACACTATGGAGAGTCCAACCAGTTAGATTGATGACCCTGACAAAACAACCTCACCAGGAATACAAACACCTCTCCAAACTCCTTGGTGGACACTCTGGCAAAAAACAAATGAAGCTGGTATTGTCTAGTACTCAGTGGTCTGACTTGGTCTCTTTTCAGCTATTTTAAAGCTGAATATGTTCACTCAGGGTTCAGGCTATCTTACCTATAAATGAGAAACTATTGCTGTAGATTATTGACCAATAAGAAGTAACTATCAGTATTAGAAATGTTTCTGGGCATTGGTTTACAGAGTATGTTCTCTACATGAGTATATAAAAATGATTTTAAGAACTGTAGGTGCATGTGAGTCTAATTTATTCAGAGATGCAGAAATCTTCCAGTTCAGTGATAGACTGTATCAAAGATTTTGCTTCCTAAGTTCTTGTGATATATTTAAGAAAATATTTGTTAATAAAATTTAATACACTATATGAAGAAAAGATGTTAGTATTTTGTTTAAAACTCAGGGCCAGACATGGTGGTCCATACCTATTATCACATCTACTTGGGAGGTAGAGTTTGGAAGGATTGTGATTTGAAGCCAGCCCTAGGCAAACAGTGAAATCCCTTCTCAACAAATAAGCTAAGCATGGTGGTTCAACTCTTAAGTCCCAATTACATCAACATGATAAATAGTTTCAGAAAATATATTAAAAAAGAAGAAAAACAAAAAAAAATAATACCCTATTTGAAAAATAACTAAAGCAACAAAAGCTGGATGGGTCTCAAGTGGTTGAGAATCTACTACCAGGTACACGACCTTGAGTTCAAACCTTAGTCATCCCCATACACCTCCCCAACAACACAGCTTCAAATCTGATAGAATAATGTTTGCCCTGTAAACTCTTCTAAATAGATATGCTTATTATGAAATAAACATGGCAAAATGGAAACAATCATAATGTCAGGAAAATGTGACATTTTCCCCCAGTTACAATCATCATGTTATCAATGTTACCACCTTGACCTTGGATAGTTTTATATATGATAGTTACATTAATTTAATTATGTTATTTATTTTTTCTAGTACATTTTGACTGTATTAATTATATGTAATGTCCCAGTAAATATACTCTTACCAATAACATCTACTAACTCATACAATGAATCTCAGGAGTTTGGACAGGGGTTGGATTATGTTCAGTACACTAAATTGATACTGCCATGTGCTTGTCTAAACTATTGAAATTCTGCCAACGGCCAGCAGCAGTGTGTTGATAAATCTGGTCCTTCCTTGTGGCTTAAATGTTAAGCAATACACAACATCAAGTGTTTTTCTTTCTTCTCACGTATACTAAGACTGGCTAGTTTAGACATTTTTGTTGTTTTTTGTATGATGTGCTTAGATTGCAATAGTGTTCTGTCTTTTAGAACTATCTTGTCATGTTTCTTTGTGTGCATGTGTGTGCATGTGTGTGGGCAAGTGCATGTGCTAGTCCTGGGGCTTGAACTCAAAGCCTTGCTGCTGTCCCTTAGCTAGCTTGCTGCCTGTCTGCCTGCTTTCCTTCCTTCCTTCCTTCGTTCCTTCCTTCCTTCCTTTCTCTTTCTTTCCTTCCTTCCTTTCTTTCTTTCTTTCTTTCTTTCTTTCTTTCTTTCTTTCTTTCTTTCTTTCTTTCTTTCTTTCTTTCTTTCTTTCTTCCCTTCCTTCCTTCCTTTCTTCCTTTCTTTCTTTCTTTCTTTTCTTTCTTTCTTTCTTTCTTTCTTTCTTTCTTTCTTTCTTTCTTTCTTTCTTTCTTTCTTTCTTTCTTTCTTTCTTTCTTTCTTTCTTTCTTTCTTTCTTTCTTTCTTTCTTTCCCTTCCTCCTTTCCTTCCTTCCTTCCTTCCTTCCTTCCTTCCTTTCTTCCTTTCTTTGCTCAAAGCTTGTGCTCTACCACTTGAACCACAGTCCAACTTCTGACTATTTTGATAATCAATTGAAGATGATTCTTGTGGCTTTTCAAACCTAGATCCTTAGGTCTCATCCTCCTGAGTAACTGAAGTTGTGTAGTATAGTTGATAGTTTTATAAAGTTCATTTTATCGTTTAGCCACTCAGGACCTGACATGGAAGTGGATGTAAATCAGAGCTTTATTTAAGACATACTCCCTGTAAGGGGACATTATAGGCCCAAAACACTGGCACCTGGCCTAGGAATGCTTTTGATGTAAACTTTTACACTTAGTTCTGGGATACAGTGCTCTTTTCTTGCATTTTTACATCACTCACAATGTCTAGCCCTTGCCTTTGCCGATACAATGACCCCAGGCGATTCCTGGAGCACAGAAATGAACACTAAATATGCTTCCTCTTAGGATCAGTAGGTCCCTGCGTTTTCAGTTAATTGTATTCTTGAAGATTATTTACTTCTCTTGAGGTCATAATTTCATATATCTTGTGAATACTCTGATCAAGGTCAGATTCTTTTTCTCAAGAGTTGAATTATGTTTCTGAAGGAAAAAATGACATTATAAAATAGGGGACCATTTCATCTCTCCTGGAATACAGGACTCTTCATATCTGTTTTGCCTTAATGCTGAGTGGAAAAGAATCTTAAATTAGAAACAGGGGCTAGAAGAACAGACCCTGCAATGACCTTGCATCTAATTTTTATTGATCCCTCTCAATTTTGCTTCTGATATCCTTCTATCTTTGTAATCTGTGTCCCCAGAACAAGAAAATGATGAATTGTTGAGCAAGGGATGAGAGAGTGGAGGGCTAGGCTGTTGGAGTGATTCAGCCACCAGTCAGTAATGGGGTGCTGACTCCGATTTCCATTATAAATGATGGCTTTCTTGCATTTTTCATTTACAATCTGGTGACCTGCGAAGAGAGATGGGGAGAATGTGTATAACAGTATGGCTCTGGAAGCCAACTGAATAAGGTTATAGCTACATCATGAGAACCTAATTGATTTTTTTTTCTGGGGCAGAAGACCCTGAATCTAGGCTTTCTGAATCTTAGCTCATTAGACCATACTGAGGGAAGAACACAGAAATTTATCTTTTCTGCTACTCAGAGAAAAATAGCATTGTTTATAACTTAGAGGTATGCAGGTGTGTTTCTCTAAGCATCTCTTTCCATGGGTACTTTTAGGAGATTTCCTGGGTTGATGTTCAGGAAGCTGGAGACATTTGGCTTTGTGTAGCCTAGCCAACAGTTTTATAAAGTTAATTATTCATATAACCACTCAGGACCTGACATGGATGTGGATGTAAATCATTGCTTTTTTAGGACTTATTATATTTAGACACCTTCCTTGTGGGACTTCCATACACATGTGTAGGCACGTTATCTGAAGGCTATGGTGTAGATAAAGAGTCAGTGCATCATTCTCGAATGGACACTTGGTTTGCTTCATTGTAAAATTATAACTTCTATTGCACAAACTGTTCTCTTTCCTCCCATTCTCCTTTTCATCACTATGTGTGGTTATGCTGTAACATTTCTTGCCTTGATTAGACCACCTGGAAAGGTAGCCAGATCCTGGGGCATCACAATGTATTTATGGCCTCTATGATAAATACAGAGGGGTAGGTTGAGAATTAGGAATATTGTCATCAGAGAAATCACTCTCTGCTTCCATTCCTTGGCCATTAAAAATGGGATCTATTTTACTATATTGTATTTGCATAGTTTTTTCTGGGTTATTCTTCCCTATGCTGAATAACTGTAGCATATACTCAAGTGAAATTACCCTTTCTAAGCTAATTATTATTATTTGGTATAGAAATACTGAAGAGTGAGGGTAAAAGATCTGGTCTACATTGCACTCTCAAGAGAGGCCACATTTTCTTAGACCCAGAAAAGGGCTGCATCCAGGGCCAACTAGCTTACAGTCACATCATGCACCAGTTTATCTCAGTGTCTTCCCTTTACCCGCATTGGTACAAATAGCACTTATTGGTTGCAATAGAAAGTGATGAGAGGAAAGAAGTCACCTCTTGATCCTGGGACAGCATCCCTAGACCAAGTCACTATTCAAGCATCACTGCATTTATTTTTATAAGTTGATTTTTACTCCATGAAATACAAACTAGCACTACCTCGCACAAGATGAGAAAAGGAGTCAAACAAACCTGTGACCAATGCATGGGCTGTAACTTAATCTCCCATGGCTAAAAGGAAGGGTACTATGCTCATGTCTGCTGGATTTGTAGGCATTGCAAAATATTTAAAGAACCCATGCCCTATATAAAGCAAACACTTTCTCCTCAGTCTGTATTGTTCTGGTAGCTACTTTTTCAAGAGAAAATATCTCCTCCTTCATTTAAAGAAAACAAGTATTGGCAAGAAAAAGTTTAACTTCTCGTACGATTGTGTAGACTACCTCACCATGGGCTAATCATAGCAGCTTAAGGATACAGTTAACTTGTGAGATCACACATCTTTGTGATATTAGAAAAGGAACTAAGGAAACAATTGTACTTACAGGGTAAAATTGTATCCATGGGGAAAATATTGGTGGATTCCTGTTGAAGTGAATTTTTGGATTTCACTCATATCATTCCCTCTCATATCATTCCCTCAACTGACACCTTCCCCATCTCCTCCCACCCATGAACACTGGACTCAATTCTTAGAATAGTCTCCATAAGAAACAACCTTATTTTCAATGACTTAATATAGCACTTAAGCCCAGTTTGCATAATCTTAGTCTTTGACTCTCATGAGTAACACAATTCAGGATTTTTGAATTCCTTATCATACATGATTTTACCATCTCAGCGCCTCCACTTCTGAACAAGATGAACAGAATAGAGAAATGTCACATGTAGGACCAATTGTGATCTTTCTTGTTCAGGCTTGAAACTGACTTTTTTTAGCTTTCATTCACACTGGCCAGGCCGACAATAGGGCATACAGTCTTCCTAGTTCTCAGGGAGAAAAGTCTCTTTCCTGATCTCACAGACCAACATTAAAACCTACCTGATCCATGAAGACTACCTGATAGTACTGCCTATCCATCCAGATTAACAGATGTTTAAAATATACCTGCCGATCCTGTAGTAGACACTGGAGACACAGTTATCAGATGATGTCGCAGTAGGGAGGCAGGTGTTCAAACAACTGTGTGATGATTGATGGGGTTTCAGTGGATCACTAAGTACAGTAGGGGCAGAGGTGATGGAGCATTCTTTAACCATGTGCACTTGACACTTGGCTGATGTGTGCTCATTTTATCTTATTACTGTAAGAAGCTTTAGTACATGGATCAGCCTTATTCATCTTGGTATACTCTTCCCTGCTAGGTAAATCTAGGAGTGTCCATAAACATGTATTAAATTGATAAATGAATGAGGTTCTGATGAAAATGTCCTCCTGATTTCAGGAGGAGAAACTAGTCTTCCTGAGCTTTTAATAATTTGGGCTTTTGAAATAAGATAACTCAACACTCTGCTGAATCCTTCTCTTTTTTTTTGCTCCAGACTTCTATGGGGGCTCATTCTATGATGACCAAATAGATTATCTTCAATTAACTCACAACATTTAGACTTAAACGACAGTTTCCTGACTGTGTAACGTGTGTTGATTTCATTTGGACAACATGCTGAATCATTTATCTGAGCTAAAGTGGATCAGATTAAGTTTCAGAGCAATTATGTCATATTCATGGCTAGTATACTCATTATTAGCTTAGGAGTTGTTTAAAAGAAACCTTTCTCAAATAGCTACTACTTACTATTAAATTTACTATATAATTTATTTATAAATGTAATAAGTTTAGATGCCCTGATAACAAAATTAAAATTACTCAGGCATGCCCTCCCTTCCTTTCATTATTGAATATGTTCAGTAGAGGCAAAAAGAAATCTCAGTTTCTAAACTATGAACCAGATGCCATCCTCTTGTTCAGAACTGACAATCTGTTGTTTGCTAAATGAGTCTTATTCTAATACCAATACCAGAAGGAAATGAATTTTCACCATTTATCATGAAGTTTCAAAATGGCCATTCAACTTCTGTTGGAAATTTGGGTAAGAAAACTTTAGGAATATGGTATCATATTTCACTCACTCATAAGAAATGACTCCTTGTCTCCTAGTAAGGGAGTGAAATTTGGGTCCATTTATTTCAGCAAAAGCCTAGGTAATACAAGTAGCTTTGGCAGATGGATCGAAAGAAAATGTAAACCAAGAACAAAGGGATTTTGCCCAGAGACCTGCATTTATAATAAAAAATAACATAAATACTTTTTATGTTGTTTTCTTTCTGGAGCTCCCTGTACCTTTATCTAGTCTATCTTGGTAATACGTTGATTCACATTGGGTGAAGGCAGGATCTGTCTTAAAATGGGTGGCTTTCTCCCTGGACTTGCTAGTCACTGCCATTCATTGTTCTTTCCCTACTCCATTGTATCCAATCCATTAGACAGTGAGCATAGGGAAGGTTTGTGTTCTCTATGCCTGTATTCATACGCTTACTGTTGATTAATGCCTACACAGCCTTTCCTTCAATGATCTAAATCCCCCTTTCTTCTTTTACTAGGCATTTTAAAAATATGATCATATATAGGTCTTGTCTTCCAGCTAAATTGTAGGCTGGATTTTAGATTATACAATTTACTGTATTGTTCTGGACCTAGGACAGTGAATTGCAGGCTGGGCATGCTACATAGTTATTTGTTGCTAGTGCTGTATACATTTATATAATGGTAGAGATGTGGATATTATAATAGAGGTTGTTAATTTGAAAGAATCTGTGTTCTGAGATTAGAATTTCAGGGCTTATGAAATGGAATAGAAAAAGAATGGGGTATACTGTGGGGGAAGAACATACAAAGCAATAAAGAAATCATCTTATAAATATGTTTGAAACAATAGCAAGAAAGAAAAAAATCACTTATGTCCCTGTCTTGGGGTTCATTTCACTTAACATCATCTTATCTGACCGTTTCTGCTTGTCCTAAACATATCCTAGTTATTGCAAATAACTAGTGGGATTGCTGGGAAAAAACAAATTGTTTAAATAGGGATACAGGTAGACCCATTGCAACAATGAGATGTACAAGATGTTATGTCAAAAGAGAACTTTACAACTTTGGCTGGGGGGGGGGCAGGGGCAGAGGAAGCAGGAGGGATGGGATGGAGGAGGGGGCATGGGGGATGGGAAGGAGAAACAAAACAGGAGGCAACAATGCTTGATAAGAAATGGACTCATTACCTTGCTCATGTAATCGTAACCTCTCTGTACAGTATTTTCACAATTAAAATAAATAAATAAATACAAAGAAAGAAAGAAAGAGAATGGCCTCTTCACTCTTTTCTAATATCTAACTGAAAATCTAGTGTTTTTCAAATGTAAAATATAGGTACTAAACCACAAAGCCACAGTGTGCCTTCAAATTGACCATCAACAGAAATCTGATATTTTCACTTTATAGTCTATATGTTTTGGCTATCGTAAACATCCATTATAAAATTATGCTACTTATTAAAACTTAAGGTAAGAGGAAAACAAGAGTTTTTTTTTTCTTTTATGCTCCTTTTTCTTTATTTCCTTTTTGTTCTGTTTGTTCATTTCTATGTCTTTGGGAGTATAAGGGGAGGCACAGAATTGATGGGACAAAGGGCAAACAAATTAAGCAATGATACTTTCTGTACACTATGTTGAATATGACCTGTAGACTTAAGATTGGGAATGGGAGGGAAAAACTCAAAGAGATCAAGGGAAAAGGTGACATTGTCCAAAAGGAAATGTACTCTTTATATGACTTATATAACTATAATCTCTCTCTACACCACCTTTATAACAGCAATAAAAATATTAAACTTCAACTAGAAGGAGTTTTTTTTTTCTTTTGCGCCAATCCTGGGGCTTGAACTCAGGGCCTGGGCACTGTCCCTGAACTTCTTTTGCTCAAGACTAGCACTCTACAACGTGAGTCACAGCACGACTAGTGGCTTTTTTCTGTTTATTTGGTACTAAGGAATTGAACCCAGGGCTTTGTGCATGCTAGGCAAGCACTGTACCACTAAGCCACATTCCCAGCCCTAGAGGAGGTTTTTTTATGTACTGCTAATAATACAAATATTAACATTCTGTTAGTTGTCAGTTTAGCTTTTGAGAAGCTCTTGATATTAGCAGTTTTCTTTGTTATCCTATGTATTGTATTTTGCTCGTTTGGAAACATTAACATGAGAAAGATCCACAGGTCCAGGCTGCCAAGAAGCCAGGGGTAGAATGAAGGTGGAAACACACGGTTTACTCCTAAGTGCCAGCACAGGACCCAGTGTCAGGATGCTTCTCCTGAGTCCTGTGGGCAGGATTCCCAACGCAGGCTTTTCATTAGCCTGTCTGTGACTTTGCATGGCCTCACTGTGAAGGTGGGATGTCTTCCTAGATGTGAATTTGTGCCATTTGCTTTCACATCAGTTAAAATATGTTGTATACTAAAGACAGCAAAGTCATAAAACACCCAGTCCATGGAAAAGCAGAATAAGCTCACAATATAAATCAGTTTAAAAGTGGTGTAGATAAATCCTTGACGGATGCATCTATTACATATCAGCTAAAGTTTGTACAACAGGAATGGAAGCAGATGTGGACAATCACCAGATGATGTTATTGAATAATGAGACAACTGTCCCTGCCTCCAGCAGAGGCCATTTAAACAGACGATGGAACATCTTCCCTCCCTGATAGTCAGCCATTTTATGTGGACATTCAATGCAGCGAAGGAGGAAATTAGCCATATTTTCCTCCAGTGACTTCGATTAAACTCTGATGATGTTTTCTGAAAAGGAACATTAAAAACTGGGATCTCTGGAGACAGATATGTTGTAATTATTATTACAAATACTTAGCATTTTTATTATCATCATTAATTACATTTCTCCTTTAAGGGTTTCTCATAATCTCATTTGGCTTGTAATTACCCCACAGGTAAGCCTTTTTCTTGTATTCCGAGAAATTGATTTTTCAATGTTTCCTTCTTTTTAAAAGAATGACTGTACCACAAAGAAGATTGAAATCAGTTGTCTTTACCTATTTCCTTCTGCCTATTCTAATTTCCTTAGTTGTCCTGGTTACCACCCTCAAATGCTTTCAAACCCCATTAATATAACAGGTAATTTCAGAAACTTGGTTCTAGGATTTTTATAAAACTCAGTATATTAATAGTAATGTTATGCCAAGGTCACAGGACCCCCAACAAGAAGACCACCGAGAGTCAGACTCTATAGCTGTTTTATTTAAACGGGCTGCAGCTCGGGCCTCGTCCTATACTCCGACACAGCGGAGCCTAGGAGGAGAGCCCCGAGCTAAGGATTTGCAGGTCTTACAAAGGCACACAACCAACCAGGTGTTTTGATTACCACCACTTTTTTGTTGCTTTTCTAGACAGAAACAAGCAACAAGTGGTCACTACCTCAAACTTTAACCTTTCAGTAAAAGTGGCGAGACAGATAGCATTTGTTTTTTGTTGTTGTGGTGGTGGTGGTGGTTTGTGGTGGTGATGGTGCTGTTGTTTTGGCAGTATTAAGGTTTGAATTCAGGTCCTCCAGTTTGCTTGACTCTGGCTCTCTATCACTTCAGCTAAATCTTCAAATTTTTCTACTCACGTGGCTTTGCATTGTGATTCTCTCAAGCTTAGCTTCTTGAGTAACTAGAATTACAGGTATGAGCCACCAATGTTCAGCGAGGTTCCATTTTCAATTTGGTAGAAGATATATTTTTGTCTTGAGCATTCCCTTTTTCTTTTCTTTTGTGTGTGTGTGTGTGTGTGTGTGTGTGTGTGTGTGTGTGTGTGTGTGTGTGTGTGTGTGTGTGTGTGTGTGTGTGTGTGGTCCTTGGGCTTGAACTCTGGGCCTGGGCATCATCCTTAAGCTCTTTTACTCCAGGGTACTGTTTTACCACTTGGAGCCATACCTCCACTTATAGCTTTTTTGGTGATAACTTGTAGATAAGAGACACCTGGACTTTCCTTCACAGGTCTGGCTTCAAACTACTATCCTCAGATCTTAACCTCCTGAATAGCTAGGATTTAAGGCATGAGCTACCGGTGCTGGGCTTAAATACTCTCTTTTGACTAAAACTACTCCAGACTTATCTGGCCCTAGTTGTTTAGCCTAGCTATTATTGATGAAAAGGAACTGACTGCTTGTTTTCATACTGTATCAATGCTGTTTGCCTTTCCTCATTCCACCCCATTCAGTACTAAGAAGCAACCAATCTTGAAGCCTAGATGATGTTGTCAAACTAAAAAAAAATCATCTCCTATGTGCAAAAAAACCCAAATACCCATAAATCTCTGGGTTCAGGTTCCTGTGTCTTGAGCAGGCTAGCTGGTTAATACATTCTGCTTAATGAATTTTGGTTGGGTTCAGTGTCTGGCAGGGTTTTCTTGATTGATTGACTGATTGACTTTTATTCCAGTCTTTGTTGTGGATGTTGTCCTGTTCTCTTTGTGTGAAAGCCCACATTATTCTCGTCATGCTTTCCTAATATGTACTTTTCTCATGGCAAGAACAGGTCATAAGATGGTGCCTCAAATGCATTGCAAGACATTTATTACTCCGTGAGACTGGGATGATGAAAAACTCTCTGTGGTTGGTGTGTGATTCTTTAAATGAGCTGTCATCAATTTCAATGCCTTTATTTATAAGACTGTGTTCCTAAGGGAACATAGGCTTTTTGACCTTGCTGTGCAGTTGGCAAACCTGTTTGGTAATTTGTAGGGTTTCCCAGCTCCTCCCCTCCCTGCCCTCCCCCTACTAGAATAGTAAGATTTTATTTCTGTTCTTTGTGGAACAATAATCACTCTTGAGCATTGAACTAAAACTCAGATAAAGTTGTATAAACTTGCAAGGTGAATGAATCTCAGAGTTGTTGATTGGTAAATGTCATAAGTATCAATATTACTTATGAGATATTTCTATCTCATCATTTAGCCTGAAAAAGGCAATAAGTATCAATTTTCCTTCTCCCACGTCAGGCTCAGCATGGTCATTTCACTTGATCTGGCCTATGAACTAGGAGCAGAAGTCATATTTTTCATTTCTGAGTAGAATCTTGACATTTGCTTCATGATTTATTATGACTGTTTTCTTCATCAAACAATCAAAAACTCAGCCAACTTGG
The DNA here is from genome assembly GCF_019054845.1 of Dipodomys spectabilis. Lineage (NCBI taxonomy): Eukaryota > Metazoa > Chordata > Mammalia > Rodentia > Heteromyidae > Dipodomys > Dipodomys spectabilis. The sequence goes on from NW_024871042.1 coordinate 1,516,357, forward strand.
AGCCTATCCTGCCCCAGTGTCTGGATGATTACCATTAATACACTTTTTATGACCCATGTTGAATATGTAGCATGAGAGGAAAATATACATTTATGGTGTGAAGCATCTGAGAATCGAAGTTAGTTATTTTTAACCACAGCACAATCTTCCTCCTCCAAACTTCTAGGATATGTGTATGTTTGTGCATGACCGTTTGTTTACATTCTTCTGAAATAATTTCTCTGCCAGCCTCTGACTCTAAGAAGAGATGGTCACTCTGCTTTTTTGGCAACAATGACAGCCTTTGCCCTCTTTTATTTCTTATCATGAGAAGGCATGCCAGTGAGGAGAGGTGTGGCCTTAACTTCACCTCTATATCCTCCACATAGAAAATACTTAAGAATTTACCAGGGGGTCCAGGGCTTCTCACCTTCCAGAAACAATCACAGCACTGTCATTTTAAAAATGTTCTTGAAGAGATTCAACTCACTTTGAACTTTTTCTTTTTTTTAATCAGTATATTATTATTATTTTATATATATTTATTGTAAAAATACCATACAGAGAGGTTATAATTACATGAGTAGGGTAATGAGTGCATTTCCTCCTCCTTTGTTTTTCCCCTACCATCCCTTCCCTCTCCATCTCCCCAACTCCTCCCTTCCTATCCCCACCCCCCACCCCTGACGTTATAAAGTTTGTTTCTATTCACTGCAAAGTCTGCAACTGGTCAGGAAGAATTATTTGTTCCCACCTTTCTTTTACCTGACATTGCCCATAATCATCTTTCAGAGCTGAATGTATCTTACTGTAGTTATTTTTGTACACATCTCTCTCTTGTATACATATCTCTCTGTCTCTTATGTACACATCTCTCTCATGCAAAACAAAACAGGGCAGTTTATCTTTTCCTCCTTTTTAATATAACCTTGTAGGTCAAAGGCCTAGAGCTATTTCAATGAGATTGATTATCCCTGTAACCACACATAGAGACACACATAGACATACACAGGCACACACACACACACACACACACACACATACATACAAATGTATATATAGGAGAGAGAGAAAATGAGGAATAATAGGAGAATATAGAAGAGGAAGAGTTGGAGGATGAAAGAGAAAGAAGGATGGAGGAAGGACAGCAAAGAAACGAAAGAAGAGGTAGGGGAGGAGGAGGAGGAAAATGTTGGTAAATTAACATGAAAATTTTCACTTATGACTTTGTTGGTTTCCCTTAGGTTCATTTGGTTAATCCATTAGGTTTTACAATAGCACTGAACCTGCCATTATAGACTTTATTCTAAAATAGACTGGTTTACTTTCTAAGTAACATTTAAAATACCATCTTTCCTTATATTTATTTTTATTAGCATATATTATTTATACAAGAGACATTTCATTCTGACATTTCCACACATATAATCAATGTATTACAATCATCCTTACCCCTAATGCTCTTGCTCCATTTCATTCCTCTTTGCTAAAACAATTTCAACAAGTTTCATGTTTCTATTTTTACACATTGAAATAAACTTTGTCTACTATATTCATCTGCATTCACTTTTTTGTGTAAAATATTATCTTTAAGTAGTGGTACAAAGTGGTTTCAAATCAACATGTCAGTTTGGAGTATACTAAATCTTGATCAATATTACCCTTTACCTTATTCACACATTTTCTTTGCTAGTCTTCCTGACTCTTTCCAGTCCCAACCTCCCTTATTGGAGATTATTTTGCTTTGCTACCATATATATTATGTATTAATTTCACCAAGGGGCACATCTTTTCTTTTTGGATGCCTTCTTAATTGTACTTGGATGAGGCTGAAATAATATTAGAATTTAGTAGGAGTTAGAGATGTTAAAGAAAGAAAAGTACAGAAATTTTCTTTGAAGTCAAACAAGATGTTAAGTACTCACACCATGGGAAGATGTAGTATCTGCCCACCAAGTACATTAGTCATATGGTGTAATGAAGGAGAAAGATGGAATTCAGGAGACCTAAGATCATTACAAGGGTATCACACTAGGGTACATTTTTTTTTTCTCACTGTAGAACCTCCTGGCCTGATCCTATTGAAAAAGAGGAGATAAATTGCTCTGTTTTGAAGGTGCATTAACCTTAGGTTCATTTAATGAATTACCTCTCCCAATGCACTAACAGATACCCTAGGGCCCACGATGAAAAATAGGCTCTGTTCTCTCAGAGAAGCTCAATATATATACTGCTTCCTCCTTTCTCCTTAACTTGTGTTGACTGACTTTCATTCTTTACCTTCTAGTTACCTATATTTAAAATATAACTCTAGTAGACTCTGAGTTGAAAAATACAAATGAGAATTGTATTCCCTAATAAGGAAAAGCATGTGCTTTGTCTTTCAAGTAGATTTTTTTTTAAACTAAATTTCTGCCTCATTTTTTTCCTCCTGGCATCTTAGAGTACAAGCTTCTTTACTCTTCACAGCTCTCCCAGATTTCCAGACAAAAGAAGAGATGGTTAATAATAAAGGGGGTGCTGTGAAGATGAGAGACATGTAGTCAAGTGTCCCAGGAGACAAGCTCCGTCTCAGACCTGCCTGTGGAGACCATAAAAGCAAACCTGCTCATTCCTCCACCATAGAATTCTCTCTCTGGCATCATTTTATATTGCATTCATTTAGAGCATATTTATAATATTCAGTCTTGGGTTCCTCTGAAAAGAAATTATGAGATAAAAGAATCATCCAGTGCTTTCCATTGTGGATTTTATCATTACTCAGTATTGTGAGACCTCTGGAATTGGGAAGATACAGTTCATTACTCATAGTTTCCCAGAAGAGGGGCAGTCATGGTGAGCAGGGCCACATAAGGAGTGCCAGGGTCAGACAGGAAGCAGAAATATCTTTTTTCGGCTTTGGAAGCAAAGAAGAAACAGGGATATAAGTGGGATAGTGTTGGTCATGCCCTTCTAAGTATTGCCTGGGTCAGATGAAGCTCTGGCCTAAATATTATCCAGGAAGCCAAATTAACCCGATTCACTGTGTATTTAAGGCATATAACAACTTATATTCAAGTATCTTCTTTGCTTTCCTTTCCTTTCCTTTCCTTTCCTTTCTTTTCCTTTCCTTTCCTTTCCTTTCTTCCCATCTTTTCTAGCTCTCATAATTTCCCATCCCAACTTCTATCTCCTCTGTCCTCCAATTTTCCTCCTTACCTCAACTTATCTTAATTCTCCTTGTTGGTGTGTATAACCTGGATCCTCTGGGTTCTCCTATGGCAGTACTAGAAAACTGTAAGATCAAGACAATAACTCTTTGATAAACTATGTTTTAGTCCATATTCAATTCATAACTCTTATAAAAAATCAAAAGAGATTTGTACATTGAAATCATAACATGAACGATGTAGTCTGTTAATAGGCAAATGGAATAGAAGAGATAGCAGACTGGAAATCTCACACATTTATGCCAGCACCAGCTCTACTACCTGTCCTGTCCATACACCTGGGCCTCAAGTTAAGAAGCCTCTAATACCAGGCATCCCGCTAATCATCAGGAACCCCATTATCATTGAGCTGTAAACTAAGTTATTGATGACATCCATCCTGGATTATTCTGTTCGTTTCTCACTCCATACATCCACACACTGACACTTAATTATGTTGTCCCACAGTAGATCAAGTTTTACAGCAGCAACAAAAGATTAAAACTGTTTTATACTGGGGACATTTAGAGGATAAACAGCAGAGGTTTATAGGAGAGAACTGTAGTCAGCTATGTGGCCATCTGGGAGGAAACCATTCAAGTGCAATTAATATTTAAAAACCGTTTTAGATTTTTATAGTTTGCAACATTCCTAACAAACTGGTCTTTAACTCCTCAGTGGATTTTTGGTGTCAAAACATACTAAGCTACTTCTGGGTCTTTATTAACAGGGACAGAGCTGTCTTCATTGTCCTAGTGGTTTGGTTGAAAGTCAGGTGCTGAAGACACAGAGTTTCAGTTGTGCATAACAATTAACTCCACTGAACATCAATGAAATCTGGGTCTGCCTGTTAACTACCTCCTTTTTTTTTCTCTTTCTCCTAATGTTTTGAATTTTTTATTCCTTTGTCTTACAGTTTTCCTAATTATACAGAAATATGTATTAAAGTATTACTGACATAGAGGTGTTTTTCTCCCCAAAGTGTGTCAAATTAATAGGATGGATAGAGTCATGTTATTGCTGCCCAAATAGCTCTTTCTTATTCTTTGAGATAGGTTGCAGACAACAAAGAATGGGAGCTGATATACTGTGGAGAGACATGGGAGATGAGTTGTGAGGAAGTGATTTCACACGAAGCACCTTAATCTCATCATCTCCCTCTCCCCCCCTGCAGTACAACTATCACTCCTCCATTCTTTTTTATTTTTGTAAAGATACTGTACAGAAGGGTTACATGAGGAAGGTAATGAGTAGAGTACATTTCCTCCATTCTGCTCTAACACCCGAAGAGTCATTCACAAATGCTTTGGACAAGTGTCATTCCAGTGTCCATAGTAAAAGGCAGTAGCAGGCTGTAGCAGAATCTCTGGACTGGTAATTAGATAACAATTACTAAATGTTTCTAGGCTTCAAGTGGAAACAAATTGACGTCATAAAAGGTTAATAGAAATCACAGTTTCTTTTTCCTTGGTATCATTTTTAATCTTTAACAAAATTTTAGATAAAAAATATAGTTTAAAAATAATACACATTGCTGGTCTACCTACAATCTATTCACTGACTTCTATCTTTACGATGAGTGTTTTAACCTTTCCATCATTTATCAATGGTATTCTCATATTATTAACTTCAGAATTAAAGTAATTTGTAGGTTATGGTAATGTTTACCCATAAATACTTCAGCGTATTTTTCCTAAAATAATTTTATTGTACAATCACAGTTCTATGAGATTAATATCTATATAATTCTGTGTGATCTAATCCATAGGCCTTAATGTTGCTAATCTGACCAGTAATTTGTGTCATAACGAAAAAACAAGAAGTTTTCAAGCCCAGGACTGAATCCAGATATATGATCGGCATGTAGTACTTGTGGTTCTCTGGCCCCTTCAGCTTTTCTTAGTCTTTCATAAGCTTAGCAGTTATTTTTAAGAGTACATGCTGGGTGGTAGGTATAGTTCAGTGGTAGCATGCTAGCATCATATTCAAGAGGCCCTTGATTTAATCTGGAACACACACATATTTTGTAACATGTCTCTCCATTAAGACTGTGACATCAAAGGGTAGTTTTAGAAGACCAAATATGTGACATACAAATATGGCACAAATGCATAGAAATGTTTTATTTAACTCATTAATGAGGAAAGTGGTAAAATGTTAAAACTAGTCTAAAGAGTTTTTAAGGAGCCTGGATATGGAAACTTTACAACAGATGTTCAATTTTCTGGGTTAGATCTAAAACTGAGGAATGGCTTATAGAGCCATAAGCCATAAACTTTAGTTTTATCTATTACATTAGAGAGTAATAACTTTCATCTTAAATGGACAAAAATCCTTAGGTTAATTTCTGCATTCTAAGAATTTTTAAATAGTCCAGTCCATAGTTTGTCAAGCCAGTACTGCCCTGAAAGAATATGCTTTCATTACTGGCTAGGAATGTGTCTTTTTTCCAACATTTTCTTACTTGAAGTTGATGGTTATCCATGAAGGGCTATTTGCCCTTTAGAATAGGAAATTTATTTTTCTATGTTAGACAGGAATACAGATTTAAAAACTATAACTCCATAATTTTAGTGAGTTTAAACTTATTTTTTCTACCAAGTTATTTATGTTTGTATATGAGAGATTATGGTATATACTATTGCATGTCTTCATGTTTTCACTTAAATACATTATCTTTAGGATTACCCTGTGTGATTAGACCTCAAAATTACCATATCCTGAATACATATATTCCTAGGGGCTTATCAATCATAATTTATCTCTTCATTTCCTTTATTGTTGGTAGGTTCCCCCCCCCCCCCAGTTTTCTCTATTGTGTAGTATCTATCAAGGATACTTTTAAAGAATGAATCCTATCATTTTCCATTTTAAATTTTATTTCCATAGAATAGACTTTTAGAAGTTTAGGAATCGGTTGCAGGCAAGAAATATGTTTAAGATGCTAGGTATAGAATCTGAATAATATGTGCAAGTACTTAGGTTATGATACATTAGGTGAATTTAGATTTCATGTATTACTCAGTACTCTTTTTTTGGGGGGGGGGAGGGGTCTGGTCGCGGGGCCTGAACTCTGGGCCTGGGCGCTGTCCCTCAGCTCTTCAGCTCAAGGCTAGCACTCTACCACATAGTTCAGTCAGTTTGATTGACTATATATGCCTATGGCCCTGTATATGTTTTCAAATACATTTATGTTTTTATTATTTTTGTCACTATTTAAAAATTTTTTATTAACTTCAGCTGTACAAAGGAGTTGCCATTCAAAACATCGGTTTATGAGTATAATGCTTCCTAATCAGTGTCATTCCTTATGTTCACCTTTATGTTTACCTTTTGTAAATCACCTTTTTTGTCCATCATCTATGACTTTTTAAATACTGGTAACTGGACAGACCTAGCCATAGCTCTGCAGTCTTCACTGGGTACACATGTGAAGGTGTGACTCCAGGCAGTTTCCCAATTTCCTCTTTATATTTCCATCCGCACATTTTTAAAAACGAGACAAAATTAAAACTATAAACTTGTTCTATTGATTCAGTGAGATGATGTGAGCAAAATAATTAGCACAATTTCTGGTATACAGAAAGTATTTACTGAGTAACTTTGTTATTGTTTCTTAATAATATTACACTGAATGCTTTTTAATCAAGTATCTATTGGGGAAATCAGGATTTTCTATTTACTTACATGAGCTTTTTATGGATTTAATATATTAATCCCATGTCATATTTGCTCATAGATTGATTTTCTAGCTTGTTTATTGCTTTGTAATGTCTGCTAAATGGTTTTTAATTATAATTTTGTGTTTTGTCAAAATGTGGACCAATAGTGTTGTAATAGCATTTATTAGAAAGGGAAATAACCATACTTCTTTGTGTAGCCTGTAACACCTGATGTAATAATTGTCATCATAGCATCAAGGGACAGAAATGTAAAAAAGTTTGATACATCAACTTTTCTTTGGTTATCTTCTTTGAATTGTACTTTTAAGTTCATATATTTTTTTCATATGGCTTTAAAGAATCAACCTAGGAAGAGGTTTGTAACAGAGGTAAAAGAAATAAAATTACTTGAATGATTTGCCTTGCTGAGTTCTTACAATTCAAATGTGAGAATAAATTATATAGCAGAATTTTGTAAACAATAAAACATCTCATAAGTTAGAGGTCTTATACTTCATATACTTCATGGTCTAAAATCTTTTACTATTAAAGTTCCAGCTATCATCAAGTTATTATATGTTTGTACAAATAGAAAGAAATAGGAAAGGCTTAACAGCACAATAGGATCATGGTGATTTTCTAGTGGTTTTTTTTCCCCCAGTTCTACAAAGCATTTAGTCACATGTGAAAACTGATTAGACAGGTATTATTTTATTCTTGGCAATAGCAAATTCAACTAAATATTAAAATTCAGATATACTGAAGGAAGTAAAGAAATGGAGGTGAAAAACTTTAGAACCTTCCACAAATTCTTTATTAGCACTGGAATACTTTTGAACTTCTCTTAGAATAAAAATGCACTCAATACTTAACATAAAAATTTTCAAGAGATACAGGTGGACCCATTGCAACAATGAGACGTACAAGTCCTATGTCGAAAACGAACATAGGGAGAGAGGAGGAGGATTGGGTGGGGGATGGGGGAAGATAGGAAGGGATAGGAAGGGGAAACAAAGGAGGAGGCTACAATGCTTGATAAGAAATGTACTCATTATCTTGCCCATGTAATTGTAACCCCTCTGTACAGTATTTTCACAATAAAAAAATAAAAAATAAAAATTTTCAGTAACGATGCTGCACCGGCTAGGTCTTTATTCAGATGCAATCTCTACTTGATAGACTGAAATTTTACATCTCAAATTAGCACAGTTTTCAGATGCAGATAATGACATCCAGAATTGCTCAAACAGTTGGGCTTTGTTTGGGGATTGAATCAATGATTTATTGTCATAAATATTGATTTCCTTTCCTGGTTGTTTTATGAACTGCGTGGGAAGTACCATTGTATTCAGTTTTTGTGTTGCTTTTGTTTATCCTGAGAGCAGCAATGATTGTGGATATTGCCTTGTTTCTATTAGTCTTCATTGTGCATCAGTGATCGTGAGGTTTCCTTGACTATTTGTATTTCAGACAATAAACTGGGCATGAGAAAGACAATATGAAATTGACTGCCTTTGCAAAGTGGCATTTGACATTTTCTATTTTTATAAATGTGGTACCTTTTACCCAATATCCAGGAAACTTTTGACAAAAAATAAATTTCCATTGACTTATGTGTTAAATCCCAGCGTCTGTTATTTATATGTGACTTGCACTAAATTAAGGTAATTTAATCTTCTTGGCCAGGGTCAAGTGCACTAAAAGAGAATGTGTGTTATGAATAAACATTATTAAAAACAACCATTACACAGCGGCTTTTCCTAGTCAAATAATTACAAATAGATTAAGCATATTCTCTAATCACAGAACTTAAAAATATCTCATGTTGAATTAGTAATTTCATCTCTTCTAAGGGTATTTTATTTACACCCAGTAATTCATAGTTGTTCGTTGGATCTGATGGAGGTTGTAGAGGAGTGTGTAGCTGTGAGTAATGTAAAGTAGCATGATCCAGAAAAGTAATTGGGAATGGTTTTAATGTTTACCAGCCAATTACAAAACCAGCCATCCACTTGCTACTTCTTAGTCCAATAGTAGATTTTAATTTGTTCAGTATGAATTCAAGATAGGAAGGAGACTTCTGGAAGTTTTCCTTGTCTCTTTGCCATGATCAGATGAACATCTTTCATTCTTGTTTTTGAACTACTCCAGTAGTTTTCACAATTTGTTGTCCTATAAAGTAATAGATGGCCGAAATTTTGGGCACACTAATTAAAATTCCATTTCTCATGAATTCCTTAATCGAGTGCAAGTCATTATGTGCTTTGTTGATTCTTAAGTGCAAAGATAATTGCAATGGGCAGCATGAAAAGGGTTTGATTATTGCCTGTCAACGCTTGTGAATTCTAATAGGTCTAATTGCATAGCATCAGTTCATCATCTCAGCATCACTTCTTTTTATTATTAGCTCTCTGAATTATAATGTGCTCATAAAGAATATTGTAGTAGATCAGAGATGACATGGGACATGGCCTGTTCGAATTTTTAGCCCTTACTTTATGCAACTTTTGAAATGAAAAGTTTATTATGGAGTGCCATTTTCTGGAAACTAATTTTACTATGTTCTTGTATGGTCAAATGAATACAGTCCAATGTTCTACATATGAATTTCCCTTTGTAATAATTCTATCAAGTGACAGCTAAGACCTTATTTGCTCAGATGGTTCCTATAAATTCAGAATATCATGTGTTAGTTGGAAAACATTTATTCAACATTTTAGTGGAAATCTCTGATAGCTCTTGTCAGAGTTTCTAGGCTATACACAAGAGAATTCTAATTCTATACACAAGGGAAAGAAAGATCTTCTACAGAATAACATTGAAGACTCTCCCAGGAACTCCAATTGTAAACTGAAAGCCCACCAGCCATGGAGATGCTGCATACTTATATTTAAACTTTAGAAACAGCATTGCCCTATTATGAAGAAGCAATATAGACATTTAATCTATCTACAGGTAAACTAATGTGCCATATGTACAAGTATATTTGATAATAATGACTAAAAATATGAGAATACTCTTTAACAAGTACTATATTTTAATATATTTTATATTTAATAATTAACATTTTAATTATTTACAATCATCTGACGGGTTCTTAGGAACAAAATTTTGTCATAAAAAATTTCTAGATGAGGCTCAAAATATCACCCGTGATCACTGGATGATGTATGCAAAGCTGGAGTTTAAACAGCAAATTCTCCCATGGCTTGTATGGTATTTTTAATATACACTATGGCATGGTTTATTCAAATAAATAACATCAGACTCTTTAACAGTGAATGCTGGAAAAAAAAAATGATCACAATGCTAAATTTAAATTCCAAGTAAACCTTTGAATATTTCTTTTACAATAATATGATAATCCACATTTGTGAATGAGTCAATTTCACATGATTGCTTAATAGCAGCTAAATAAATGGAAAGAAACATCAGCTAGTGCTGTTTAAGCAACTATCTAAGAATGAGGAGTAAATTGATCACTGACAGAATTGCCTATGACTTTTCCATGTTCAATAGTGTGTGAGTCTTAAGTGGGCAAGACTTGAATGAGGAGGAACCAGATCACAAATCTGGGGTCTGGGATGGGATGCCTCATGGGATGGGCTTGGCTAAGGTTGCCATCACTGTTTGCCTTTGACTTTCCATTGCAAGGCACTGAGTTCCTAGTGGGAATGTCCAGAGAGTGACTACTCCAGGAGATCCAGACAGAACTTGCAGAGTTTATCACCTTCTGTTGGAAGTCCCACAGCATCACTTCGGTGCTTATGATTGGTGATAAGCAAGTCACAGTAACCATCTGAAAACCATTGGGAAGAGATTTATACTCAGGCTTTTGATGAAAGTATGGCAAGGTCATGTTACAGAAGAGCTGGCACGATATATTGTTGTGGCCATCTTTGGATAATATAGCCTGCTACAGGGAATGAGTCAACTTCATGTTATTGCTTCCTGGACAGTAAAGCAATTTGGGAAGAAACAGTCCCCCAGCAGGTATAAATTATTGTCTTAAACATCCCTCTGAAGATTACTTTAATGAGAAGATACCTCTTTGCTTTGTGAGTCTGAGTGATGAAAAGCGAAAATGGAACCTAATTTATTTTTTATAGAGGGAATGTTTGGTTCTTTTTCAAAGATCCTTCACAATATATAGTCTAGTTGTAAATACTTTATAAACCCTGGGGTTTGCTTCCAAATATAAAGGATTAAGGCACAATATTAATCCTAAATTTGCTGTACCATAGGAAAATTATAATATATCCTACACTTGGATAGAGAAATAAAGTACCACACACAAATAACTATTCCGTATGTACTGCTTTAAAAGTTCTAGATATGAACAATGACATAATGAAGCTACAATGACTACAATATTACCATAATTTTTAAAGACAAATATAGTTTATTTTGAGTAATATGTAAAGAATAGTATGAATGGAGCCACATAATGTTTAATACCTTTTGTCAACTTTCTTATTATGTATGACACATAGTCGGTGATATTCACCTTGTCCCATGTATTGATTCTTCATTATTCTTTATTGGTCAGTACTATTTCATCTTAATTTTGCCCCTAATTCTTTTAATTTCCTGTATATTATTCTTTCTGTTATGCTTCCTCTTTTCTTATGATCCAAAAATTCTCACTTCTATTGTTTTTTTTCTTTGTTTTATGAACTTCTGTTAGCCATTTTAATAGGTCTGGTTGGCTGATGATACATTCTCTTCATTTTCCTTTCTTTGATAATGTCTTTTCTTCCCCATTTACTTCTGTAGGATAATTTTAATGGACATAGAACTCTAGGTTTGATAGTTCTTTCTTTGCATCACGTGGAAGGTATTGTGCCCATTCCTTCTTACTGCCACGTCTGGTGACAAAAGCAAACTCTCCTTTGCATTGTTTACTCCTATATAGAGAAGGTTTCTTTGCTTCATTGTTGCTTTCAAGGTTTGTCTGTCTACCTTCAGACAGTTGCTTTGTTTTTTGTTGGGGACTGGGCTTGTTGGGTTATGTTTGAGACAGTTTCACTATGTTGCCCAGGCTGATTAAACTCTTGGGCTCAAGTGATATGCCTACCAAAACCTCCTGCCTTTGTAACTGTTTACTGAAGCACTTTGATGATGATTGTTTTAAGAGCTTAAGATAGTTCTAACATTTGTGTTATTTGTCTAGAGATTGTCTAGAGATTGTCTCTTCTAAGATGAACTTTTCTGTTCTTGGTAACAAGTGATTTTCTATCATGACCTGCATGTTATGTGAGACTTTGATTTCATTTCAAACTCCGTCTTTGCACATGTTTGCTGCAGTATCACATCTCAGGGCAAGAGTATCTTGTTATTTTCTGGGCAGACATATGATTTTTTATCTTGTTATTTTCTGGGCAGACATATGATTTTAGAAACTCTGCTAGGCCTCAGATAATGCAGTCTGAGCCCTGAGAAGGAGGATGGCTTTGTGGCTGTTCTCCAATCAGCCTTCATCCCTCTAGAGGTGAGAAGAGCTACTGGATGGTAGTGTCTTTCCTGCTTCCTGTATCTCTTCTGACACTACAGGGGGTAGGGCTCATCACTACCTGTCAGGGTATAAGTCCTCGGCCACCCTACAGGGTAGGGAATGTTTTTCCATTGCACCGGTGTAAGTGAAAATCTAGACTTCTCACTGACTTTGCCAACAGTGGAAGGGATGGCCATTGGCTTTTCTATCTAAATTGGTAGCAGTAGGACATTTATTATCTTATTTATCTTACAAACGACTCTTTGCTGTTTCTTTGGAGTGAGGAGAAGTTATTGTTCAACTTTTACTTGTTTTCAAGAATCTGCTCTTACTGACATTTCTGACTTATAGAATGTTTTAGAGCCTAGGCTGGACTATGTGACCCCCCCCCAAAAAAAAATCCAGAGAACACACTGCCATATTGGTCCTAAAGCCTACTTTCTCTTCACTTTTCAGTCTTATAGTTTATTTTATGTACATCATGCAGAGTTTTCAACTACAATTACCAGGAAGGATGGAGAAAAAGTCTATCTGTGCATCTTATTCCAGAACTAGGTAGTCTTTGCTTTATACAAATATGTTTAGCATGGGGTCTTAATGAATGTTGAGGGTACAGAGGAGGGACAAAATTCAGAGTCAAAACTCTCTGCCCTATAGTAACACTCAATGAGGATTAGTTCTCTTTAAAGTCCTAGTGTCTGAAAGAACAATTATCTTTTTTGTTGTTATTATAAAGGTGATATACAAAAGGGGTTACTGTTTCATTAGGCAGGTAATAAGTACTTTTCTTTGCTCTCTCACAAGTTTTCCCTCCCGTCCTTGCCCACGAGGTATATAATTCATTTTTGGCATAGTGTTACTAATTACCACTGCTGCATTTATTCACCATGTGTCTCTCCATTTCTGTGCTCCCCTAACCCTCACAAAGATAGATAAATTAACAAGTAAGACCAAAAGAAAAGAAAAGGCCTTCTTTCCTTTTCCTGGAATTCAATAAATATTATTTTATATGATCAAAGACACAGAGACATTGCATCTTTATGTTCATCTCTTAAGAGCATCTTCCCTGGTCTCACTGCGTATGAATGCCTAGAGTCCTGTATAAATTATCACATCCCAGTGCATTTTAGATCTAGCTTTCGCATATGAGAGAAAACATGGGCTGTTTGTCTCTGAGTTTGGCTTACCTCACTTAACATTACTAAACCAATCATCTTTTATAGAGCAGTTGTTCTCAGACCTGGATTGGGGTGGGAGGGAGCTGTAGTCAAAGCCTTTCTATCACTGTGAATGCAGGAATTTTCTCATCATTTAATATACAGCACAGCAGTAGTTGCTTGTGCCTTCACATGCATGTAAAAAGCCACATAAAACCTCTGACTTTTACATATTGATGAAGGCCAACAAACCAAGGGCCAAAGCATACAGAATTTTGTAAAAAGAAATAATCTGGAAGGACATAAAAGGAATCTTCTTCATTTCCTAAAATGGTAATTTCTGTGTAATCTAACCTTTCCTTATGCCAGTATGGCTCTACTGGAGTTTATTTGTAAAATAAAATGTTCTTTCTATAGTGAGTCTCTGTAATTCTATTCCTTACTAAAGCCCTGTGATCAGCTAACATAACCACATCTAAGATCTCTTGGTAGACTTGTGGGTTTTCCAAGTGTCACTGCATTTATTTCCCTCACATTAGTATTTACTGTCTGCATATACATTTTGAAGGTTTGGCCAGTTGACTGCTTTGCATTGAAATACCCAAGTATGCTTTGTGAAAAATGGAAGCAGCTCTCTGGCTTTAGATTTGTGTCATTTTCTATAGCATGCAGTTTTCCTTGCTATGTATTTTTTTAAAATTTTTTGGTAGGTAATGTAATTACTGAGGGTAACTCCAGTGGAAAAGCTGTATTTGGGTCTTTTCAGTTGTGCTATAAGCACCTTTTGGATAGATTTCATGGGAATAATAAACTCTGTTTTCCTGTTCATGTTTTGCATATTCTAGATAAAGTCAATGTTAATTTACGAACTGTTTCATCCATTCAGGCAGTCATTTATTTAGTGTTCATTAACTGTGTATAACTGAATTCTATGGTATGTTATTTTTTTTTCTTCCAGTTTACTTTTGTGATATTTTGTTATTATTTTTATAACTGTGTATATCACACACTTGTAAACCCATCACCATCAATACCCAATTCCAGACTATTTTCACATCCATTTAAAAGAACCATATTGGCCAGGCCCAGGTGGCTCATGTCTATAATTCTAGCTACTAAGGAGGTTGAGATCTGAGGATCATGGTTCAAAGCCAGCCCTGGCAGGAAAGTCCCTGAGACTCTTATCTCCAATAGACCATCAGAAAACAAGAAGTAGTGCTCTGGTTCAAGTGGTAAAGTGCTAGCCTTGAGCTGAAGAGCTGAGGGACAGCATCCAGGCCTAGAGTTCAAGCCTATGACTGACCAAAAACCAAACCAAAACAAAAAACCATAGCTACTGAGCAACTGTGACTTATGCCTGCAATCCTACTCAGAAGTTGATATTTGAGGATTGCAGTTGGAAGCCAACCCAGGCAGGAAAGTCCATGAGACTCTTATCTCTGCTTCCAAAATAAAGCTGGAAATGGAGCTGTGCCTCAAGTATTAGAGCACTAGTCTTGAGCACAAAAGCTAAGGGACAGTGCCTAGACTTAGCGTGCTAGCCCCAGGAAGGGCAAAACTAAAGAAAAATAAAAAAGAACCATATCCATTAGTATGTTTCTCAATTCCTTTAACCTCCTTTCTGGCAACCACTAGTCTACATTTTACATTGTATGTTTGCCTCTTCTGTACCTGTTATATGACTATAATTGTACAATAATAGGTGGACTTCCACATGTGTTTTCTCTTACATAGCCTAATGTTCTTAAGATTCATGCATATAGTGACATATATCATATTTCATTCCTTTTTATGGTGGACTAATTCATTTTATTGGTATGCATTGGATTATTCATTTATCATGGTACTTTGAGACATTTCTACTTCTGGCTATCATAATAAAGCAACTATGTACATTTGGGTATAGGTTTCAGGTGGATATACATTATTCTCTTAGATAGATACCTAATAGTGGAATTTCTATATCATATATTAACTCCTCGTGTAACATTTTTTTTTTTTTTTTGGTCGGCCATGGGGCTTGAACTCTGGGCCTGGGCGCTGTCCCTGCGCTCTTCAGCTCAAGGCGAGCGCTCTACCACTTGAGCTACAGCGCCACTTCCGGCTTTCTGGTGGTTTTATTGGAGATAGGAGTCTCACGGTCTCTCCTGCCCAGGCTGGCTTTGAACCGAGATCCTCACAAGATCTCAGCCTCCTGAGTAGCTAGGATTACAGGCGTGAGCCACCAGAGCCCGGCTCGTGTAACATTTTTAAGAGCTATTTTCAAAAGTACAATCTGCATTCTCCCAGCACCTAAGGTTTTTAATTTCTTTACAACCACAGTAACACTGCCTTTTTCATTATAGCCAACCTAGTGACTGGAGTGGTACCTCATTGTGGTTTAAATTTGAATTTCCCTAATGACTGTCATTGAACACATTATCATGTGCTTATTGGCTACTTTTATATCTTCTTTACAACCATTTTTAATCCCCTCTTTGACCTATCTTAAGTCCATTTTACTCAAATTACACACTGAACATGTCTTCAATTTGAGCTACAGTACTTTGGCTTAAGCCTAGAAGCATACTTTCTGTAAAATTTCTCCTTCTCACAATTATTGTACATACACATCCTGATTTTGTAATTTAAATTATTTCAATCAATCTCTCAATTACTGTCATTAATGTTCTGTTGACATTTAATCCAGGATGAGCTCTTCCTACTGTAATATTTATCTAAAATGTGCTTGTCTCTCTTGGCTCTTCACTATAATTTATAAGAACTAAAGTAGAAATTGGACAAGTTTTGCTTTACACATAGTGACATTTAAAACTAGATTATAATTAATATATGTAACACAGGGCATAGCAGGTCAGGGGAAGCCAGACAGGTCAAATAGAAGAAGCTAATTAATATAATAGATAAGCCAAAGGTCATAGTTGTGGGTGCAGTTGGTGTGAGAATCCAGTGGGTAATATTAAGGTCACAGTTTGGGTACCAAATAAAGCACTGAAATATAAGGTCATGGGTAGAATCTTGGTGAGAATGCTGCTGGCCACTATTCTTGGCCTATACTGGTAGTTTTCAGTATTTAGTCACTATGTAGTCTATTTTTAGTTTGGAGTCCCAAACCATCATCATCACCATCAGCAGCAGCAGCAGCAACAGCAGAGAATTTGTTAGAAATGAACATTATTAGTTTCTAAATGCCTCCCTCTCCTAAGCTTACTGAGTCAGAAACTCTAAAATGTGAACCACCAACCACTTTTACTAAGCTGTCCAGATGATTTTGAATACCATCAAGTTGGAGACTAATGATTTAATTTCTAAGAGTGGTTCAAAAGGAGAGCATGGTTGAGAATTGTAGCAAGAGTTTACTATTAGTGAAGGCAAACAACCACGTGTGCCTATAAACAAAATCCAGCTAAATATCATTCCTTGAACACTGCTGCCATCAGAAACATGTAAAGTATGAGTGGATGTGCTTAGTAATTTCTTGTGAAGACAGGAATGGGTGTCAGGAATTGAGGACATCTGATTACCCAGAGTAAGAAGGCTCAAGGAGGAGTTAAGTTCTCTAGGCAGCATTTGAATCCCTGACTTGAAGTCTTTAAGTTGTTACTCTAAGGATATCAGACAATCGAGTTATTAAAGAACTTGTTTTTTCTTCCCTGGACCTATGTGACTCATAGGAAATAAACCTCATTCCACATGCATTAATCTACACCATTATAAAAAGGAAGTTTTTTTTGCCAGGTACCAGGGGCTCACACCTGTAATCCTACCTACTCAGGAGGCTGAAATCTGAGGATCACAGTTCAAAGCCAGCCTGGGCAGAAAACTCTGTGAGACTCTTATCTCCAATAAACCACTAGAAAACGAGAAGTGGTGCTATGGCTCAAGTGTTAGAGTGCTGGCCTTGAGCTGAAGAGTTCAAGCCCCACAACAGACAAAAATAAATAAATAAATAGTAAAATAAAAAGGAAGTTTTAGCAACTTTGGATAGAGGTCTTCTCACCAAAGCATGATCACCATGTGCCTTGAGTGATCTCTAGAGGACTTTTCCAGTTAGGAGTTCTGAAGCAGATGAAAATTATTCTGAGTATAGGGTAGATGTGTAGAAAGACAATCCCATCAGAGGGAGAGAAGGTCAAGGCCTTGGGCCTGTGTTACTAAGTGCACGGTGAGTTCATCTGGTTTGTAACTCTTGTTCCTTGAATGAAGGCATTCATATAATTTGTCATAAGCATGTCATGAAGAACAAGGAAGATATCTGGAAAGCATGTTGCTTATTAGAGGGGCTCATAGTCTCCCTTGGAATCATGTGAGATGGGCAAATGCATCAGAAGTTATAGAAACAAGCCACACCTCAAAAAGGGAAGATTATGTTCCTATCACAAAATAATTCCAATGACAATTTTCTAATAATAGGAAAACCCTTCTATTTCTCTTCTGATCTCTCTGCCTTTCTCCCCTTCCTTTTCTCTAAAGAACCCTATGCAAGTTTCCCCTTAAGAACCAACTGTGGTTTTACTCTTCTCTTGCCATGTCCAGGATGGTTGTAATTTGAGTCCTTTCAATGACTGCTACTCTGCCATTACAACAGCAACTAGGCTTTAATATTCCTTGGACATCTCATATCCTAAGAACTAAGTGAGAATTCAAAGACTATCCCATGGCTAAATTCTTATGCCCAGAAATACATTTAGAAAGGGGCCAGGGTCACCCTGTGAAATTCTGTACTCTGATTTTAAATTTGTCTTATCCATGACATGCTTTTTTCCCCATTTAATAAGAAAACATTTGATTTAACATTTCTTTCATTAAAAGAATAGCAAAGCTTATTGGCTTAATATTATGGAAATTTTCATATGCTCCTATCAATAAAGTTGTCTATGACAATCCTAGAAAGGTTAATTGTCTTGTTCTTTGGGATTTTTATTGTCTGACAGTGTCAAATGCACTCTTGAAATTCATTTATTATATTTGAACTATCGGCATCATCTTAACTACTGTCTGAGCAAAATAAACAGTAGATTTCTGAAAATTCTGTCAAAATGTGTTATTGATATTATCTGTTTTTTTATTGAAAATTCTGTACAGTGAGGTAGCTTTGGAAAATAATTCAGCTCCTGGATTTGCTTCTCTGGGAAGTGCTATTTGTAATAAAGCATATGAATCAATGTTTAGAATAAAAATAAATATCTCTTCTAGTTTAAGCACTTTAAACAAGATTTGTAATTAATGCATAATAATTACATAGCTAAAAACAACATTTCAGAATTGAACTATACTATTCTGGTAAACATTTAAATCCATGATTATTTAGTGTGCATGATATTTATAAAAAAAATAGAGCATAAAATCAGTCTGACTTCAAGCAACCTTGTCATCAGTTCTAAAACAAGCACTATGTAATATCTAGAATGATATTCTGAGTCATCAAAATAGTGAAAATATATTTTCTCTCTTTTTTATGGTGTGTGCATATTTTTTCAGGTTGGTAGCATATGCACTGTTTGTTATCATGTTTGAAAATAAAATCATGTCAACCTTTAAAAATTGTGTAGATTATAAAAATTTCTCAAATTTAGGTACTCTGAATCATAATTCCATACCCATGTAGGTGTCTCATTTTTGTACAATTCAGTAAGGTTATATTACTATTTTTTTCTTATTTGAGATATCCTGCCAAGTGATTGGCATTGCAAATAATGAATCTATGAACATATATAGATATTATGTAAAGCTATGGATTAAAATGTCAAAAAAAAGTCTTTATTTGAAATGTTCCTGAAATAAAATCCACTAAGGGCTTTATCTTAACAAGATTTACATATGTATGTGAGTCCTAGGGCTTGAACTCAGGGCGGCCTGTGGTCCTTGAGTTTTATTTTCTCCAGGTGAGACTCTACACTTGGGCCACAACTCCTGAGGGTTTTTTTTTTCCTGAGGGTTTTTAAGAGTTTATTGGATATAAGAGTTTCACAGTTTTCTGCCCAGGCTTTTTTTTTTTTTTTTTTGTCGGTTGTAGTGCTTGAACTCTGGGCCTGGGCGCTGTCCCTCAGATCTTCAGCACAAGACTAGCGCTCTACCACTTGAGCCACAGCTCCACTTCCGGTTTTCTGGTGGTTTGTTGAAGATAAGAGTCTCATGAACTTTCCTGCCCAGGCTGACTTTGAAACGTGATCCTCAGATCTCAGCCTCCTGAGTAGCTAGGATTACAGGTGTGAGCCATGGATGCCGGGCCACAGGCTGGCTTTGACCCTCAGATCTCAGCTTCCACAGAGATTGTATATTCAGTACAATGGTAGATGAGGAAACAGTAATTACATGTAATCTATGTAGATGTTAGAAAATGATGTTGCAGAGGAAGATAAATAACTAGGGAATAACAATTATAAAGATTAAAGCAAAGGAAGAAAGAGTGCAGATTTGAAAAAAAAAAAAAACTTGGCTGGGCACAGTAGTTTATTCATATAATCTCAGGTACTTGTGAGGCATGGATAGAGTAGTCCCTGTTAAAGGCCTGCCTTGGGGCAAAAATGAGACTGTATATAGAAAAAGAAGCTAAAACAAAAAGGGTTATGCTTATGACTCAAGTTGTAGAGTGCTTGCCTAGCAAGTGTGAGGCCCTAAATTCAAACAGTAGCACTACCACCACTACCGCAACAACAAAACATCTGAAGATAAAACTATGAGCCAAAGGAATATTCTAATGTGCGCAGCAGATAACATATTTGAGAGAAAATAAGGTAAATGAGATTTAATCTCATATATAAATTCATGGCTCATGCCTATAATCCTTGCAACTCAAGAGACTGAGAACTAGAAGCTCAAAGTTCAAAGCCACCCCAGGCAGAAAAGTCCTTGAGGTTATATCTCCAATTATGAGCACAAAAATGAGATGATAAGCATGGCTCAAGTGGTAGAGCACCAGCTGTAAGCTAGCAAGCCAAGAAAGCTCAAGTCCTTGAGTTCAATTGCTGAAACTGACAAAGAAAAAGAAAAAATATAGACACAATACATCGAGACAGATAATAACGAACTAAATACAGAACACATTGTTCTCTCACTGAAGCTCATTGTAAATAGTTATACGCAAATTCTAATAATAATCAATTAAGGATTGATCACCTCCCACTTGCCAAGACGCCGTGTTTCATGCTTTCAGCTATACTCCATCATTGAGTCTCTATAACAAATCTGACAATTATATAATCAGTTCTGGTATTGAGAAAAAGTGTTTTTCCCAGATTCACCAAGTAAGTGAGTAGGCTAGTAAGTAGGCTCTGTTGTTAGAACATGAAGATTGGTTTCTTGGTTCCTTTCTGATATTATAGTGTATAGTTATATTATTATTTCTGATATTGTATTGTCTTATAATTAGCACATTCTATTGACATTCTATTTTTCTCTAGAGACTATCCTATAATATCATTTTCCTACTCCAATCATATCTTCATTTTTTTTAACTACCTTCATTTCTCTCCTCATAATGTCAACAAGCTTAGCTGTCATCTTAACCCACAATCCCATTTCTAAATGAAAATAAGAATATTTACCGATTGGCTGACACAATAGTGTACTGTTAGAGAAAGGCACCAAATGTTATTTACTTCCAGGTGTTCCTTTCTTTTTCAACCTGATGTTCATTAGTTAATGTTCCAGGCTTCCATGCCAACATTTCCTCCTTAACATTTGAATTGTGATGAAAAGTTCTTTTTGGTTTTGTTTGAGTGGTTTTACATTAATTCTTCCCACTGAATAATCTTACAGAGGCACATGCTGGCCTCTGTGAGTCTTAGTCTCATAATGAATAAGGTTTAAAAGGCTCAGTTATATATTCTCTTCCCTTCAGTGATTCTATGTCAGGCTCAAAAGAGGCAAGTGTTGAAAAAGAAAATATGTCTTGTTGTTGGAAAATGAAAATGAGTTACCTTTGATCACATTGTTTTGTTTTGTTTTACAGAAATCTTCAGCTTATTCTCTTCATTTTGCTGCATTTGATTTTCGAGTTGAACATAGGCTATCAGAAGGCCTTTCAAAACACAATATTTCAGCCCAAGTCACCATTCTAGTTCCCTAATTCGGTTATCTCCTCATTCCTTGGAATGAATTTTGACATGCCTCTCCCTCCTCGTCCACTTCTGCTAAGGTTCTTACCAAATTTTATTATTATATTAGTATGTTATTATTAACTGGCAATTGTTATTGCCTTGTTTTATTTGAGGATTCTTAAATCATCTCTCTCCCATTTTTAAAACAATTCCTGCTACCCTGTTTTAATATCGAATAGCTTCCTTTTTGATAGTAGTTTCCAAATACTCTACAAAGAAGAAAACATGAGTTAATAAAACCATGTCATGATTTCCTCAAAAATGCATGATCCCAAAGCATCCCTCCTGGTTTTATTCCATGCTTATAGAATTGTTGCTTCAAATTCAGCTCCAATTTTTTTTCTTTCTGCCCTAGAAGCAATTGATAGCAAGAATCTTAAGACATTTTTCCTAAGAAACTGTAAGGAACGCTTTCCTATCCCTAAGAAGTTGAAGGGCAGAAATGCCTCCAGATTCTGAAGTTTAAACATTAAACAATATTTTTAAAATTTCTTTAAAATTACCTTAATCTATATAAAAGCAAAATTAGAGATCATTTTGGTTTTTGCTAAACTTTTTACAGATGTTAAAACTTTCATTTTTAAACCACAACAGAGATCAATCACAAATAGAGACCTTGAGCAATAAAAAGATTTTCAGTGCCAGATGTTTAGTGTGTTAGGTTTCCTACATGAATCATGGAGTAACAAGTTCTAAATATCTTAAGTATGATCTAAAATCCTAAAAGACAACTGTTATAAAAGCTGGGTACTAGTGTTTCACACCTGTAATCCAAGCTATTTAGGAGGCTGAGATCTGAAGATGGTGGTTTGAAGCCAGCCTGGGCAGGAGAGGCCATGAAACTCTTAACTCCAATTAACCAGTAAAATGCTGATAGTGGAGGCATACTCAAATGGCAGACAACCAACTAGCCTTGAGCAAAAAAGCCAAGTGAGAGCATAAGGGCCTGCATTTAAGCTCTAGTACCTGCACAAAAATAAATACATACATAAATAGATAAAATATTCTTTTTGCTATTTTCATTTTATCATTACCTTTAAGTAGTTGTATAAAAGTGTTGCCATTTAAAAAGCAGTTTATGAATACAATATATCTTGATTAATACCACCCCTTCTCACACTTTTCTTAATTTTGTAAGATACACATTGGATTCTTGACTGCATTTTTGCCCTGTTCTCTTCATTCATATATTCCCTCTCCACTTTACACTACCCTCATTCCTTTCAAGTACCTGCTTCCTGTGTTTTTATAGTTCTGAATTTTAATTTTTGGCTTTTTCAGGAATTACCCTATTAGAAATCTTCCTTTAATCTATAATATTCTAGTTAATACCTTTGTATATATTTGCATGCCACCCAACATATTTACTTGAAGGCTTCTAAGCTAAATATAGCTTCTATGTACAAGGGAAAGCATGAATCCTTTTCTTTCTCAGCCTGACTTCATTTAACATACTTTTTTCCCCAGGTCTTTCCAAATGGTACAATATCACTCTAATGGATGAATAAAATTCCCTTGCATATACATCTATATTTTCACGACCTATATTCATCCATCAAGGGGCATCTGGGTTCATTGTGTACTTCAGCTATGGTGAATAGTTTGCTGCAGTAAACATAGTTGTACTGGTGGCTTTACTGTATCCTGTTTTGTAATCTTTTGGATAAATGTCCAGGTGTAGAAATGCTAGCTCATAGGGTAGTTTTATGTTGAATTTTTTGAGAAATCTTCCCACTGATTTCCATGGTAATTGAACAAGTAGTTTACAATCCTACCAACAGTGTATTAGGGTTCCCTTTTGACTGCATCCTCTTTAGCATGTGTTATCATTTTTAAAAATCAGGAGTGCCTGTCTCTACGTAAATTATAATATAGATACATTATCATGTGCCATAACAAATCCAATACCTTTGTTTTCCCCTACACAGTAAAAATAGAGGTCCTTGTTCTTCACAATTGAGAGCCACATAAAGTAAATATAGTGTCCATGTTGTATTTGAAAATCTTATACTCATAGTTATCTATTTTATTTGCACAATGAGAAGCTCTAGTGTAACAGTTATCAACAATGTGAGCAAAAAGTATGTAGATGTTTGTTGTGAACAATGAGTTCACTATCTTCTGAAAAGATGAGGATGTAATATTATTTGCAGTCCAGCTTGTGTCTCTCTAGAACAAACACCTATTGTGAATGTGCCTAGCAAAATGAGCATAGTTATTTAAATCTTTCATCATTCCCTTCACAATATATTTTTGAATTTGTGTACAGTCATAAATCTCGAAGTTTTACACTACAGAAATTTTCACGTATCATTTCTCTTAGAAATTCTCAATAAAATTCTTCAAATATTCTGTCCTTCTCATTTTTTCCCCTAAATTTGAACATTCCTGAAGAAAATAAGGCGTCAGACCCATATTGACCTATATAGCATTAAAGTGGAACCAAATGAGAGCAACGGTATAAAAGTATAGGAAAGGTAGAGTCCAGAGAAGTCCCTGGTCTGAATAAATACCAAATCTGATGGAGATATAGGTTAATTATATCCAAATGTCACTTTTTATCCTCAAGGGTAAATGATGACCCCATTAATTCTTTGAAAGGATAATGTAGAAAGGTCTTTCATACTCCATTTTGTAACTTGGGAAGCAAAAATAATGTCTAAAACATAGCAGATTTATTCTATAATGAGCCATATGCACATGAAAGAAAAGCCACATTTAGAAAATGTGCTTATTTAATTATCTTTTGAAAAGCAAGACAAAGGAGTCATATATATATATATGTATATGTATATATACATATATATATATATATATATATGCATTTTTCAAGAGCAATTCTCATCGCTTTTGTTAAAGAGCATGATTGTGCTGGAGATTTTATTTTTATACTCATCAGCAGTGTAGTTGTTAGGAAATCACTGATTAGGCTTCGTTGAATCTTTCTGTGAAGAAATAGTTTCTTGGCTCTATAAAATGTTGTGTTGAGTGATCTGAACCCGTAGAACTAGATTCCATTGCTTGCCCAGTCTAGACTCTCCATTCCACCTCATTGTTTGTTCTAATCCAATGCATCACCTCTGATTAGATTGATTATAATCGGGACAACTTTTATGTAATCAAACACAAACTCACTAATTATCCATTAAGCAACTGTTCCCATCGAGTTCTTGGCTTTGTGGGAGCCACAGACATACATTTGTCATGTACCCTGCAGCGGAAGCGTGGCGTCACCACAGGATGATAGGAATCACAGAATCATTCCAGCTTAGGTTAGAAAGAATCTCACAGCAGTGGTAGGAAATGCGTTGGCTTTGCAGACAGGATGTCACATTATTGGAGAACCCAGATTAATGGAATCCCCTCAAAAATGTTAGTAATGCTCAAATGCAAGTGATAATAGGAACCCAAGTATGAACGATTAGTTCCTGTGTAGATCCCATCTTCAGGGGAGCTAAATACTTCTTGGGACTCCTAAGAGTGGCAAGAGGTGGGGAAGCGTGTAGGTCTCCTTATCTCAGGAAATTTCTGTGGCCAGAAAAGCATAGGACTGGCACAGGAAGAATGAGTGAATTCTCAGTATGTATTGAATAAAAGGCAGAATTAATGATGGAGTGAATTACTGCAGAAGAATCTTTCCTGTATTGTGGCAGGGTGGGATTTGTGAAAGATCCTGAAAACCAGCAAGCACGTGTAAACTCAGAATCAGCTTGGTGTCCTGACAATGACCCCTCTGCCCATTTCAGTTCTAGTCTAGCTTCTGCATTTAGAATTACCCTTGCAGTGGGGTCGAATATGCATGAATATATTTTTTAACCACAACCTAGGATGGTAAAATCTTATTTTCTCCTCATATCTTAGCAAAGTACTGGGATTGCATCTCTCTGAAGAACATAAGCTGCTGCCATCTCTTGAACCAGAACAAAGATCTCATTATCATCATCCTTGAAAAAGTCATATTGTCTGTTGGGACCACCACCTCCTCTCAACCCTACTATTGAAGCGCTAGAAATGCCATGGGTTTGACTCACTTCCTTTGGGGATGTGTTCTCTTTGAGCTCATTCTAAAACGATGCCAAATTTGGAATTTTGAGAGCTGCTCAGCTTCCCTTGGTTTCTCTGAGACTCCCCTCAGTTGGAAATAACACTATTGTAATGCACATGCCCCCAGTTCCCTGTGGAATCTCAAAGACCCTGTAAGTGGTTGACTATAGGATCTCTCTTTCATAAAATCTCAATCTGTATTACTAGATATTGGCTATGTGGAAAGGTCTAATTTGAAATACTACGCAGTCACAGACGGCAACAAGGTCACTAAAAAAAAAACAGTCATTCTTAAATAGATCTTTGGCACAAGAGAGTTGGTAAAACTTTAAAGATAACTGCCCCACCCCCTTTGAACAGAGCAAAGTTTTGGTAGAAATTAATTGAAGAACATCTTACTTCTTATAAGTGGAGCTTCAAACCTAAAAGCTCTGAACCCCAGGAAGTGTGAAATGCACTGTCAGCACATGGCTTTCCAAAGATGGTAAAATTGTCACATCTTCATGTAAAAATGGGACTAACGCTCAAATTGAGCCGGGTATATGCATTCAAGCTTTACCAGTACACTCTATGTATATATGCAAGTGGTTAGCAGATGTGTACTTAATCTTAGACCTAAACATCTATAGCACCAAGGAGGCAAGGGCAATAAAAGCAATAATGCTTTGCAAATGGAAGAAAAAAAGAGAGCCCACTCACCAAACCAAGAAAGCTAGATTAGAGCATACCATTATTTATTCTAGTTTATTAGTTTATTCTAAACTTATACAAAAATTGGATGATTGTGGCTTTTAGGGACATGGAAAGAAAACCATCGTATAACTGAAGATATATTTGAGAGAATAATCCAAACAGAGATTTTTTGCAAGGTGCTAGTTGAAGTACATTCTAACTCTTATCTGCCTCAGACTGCAATAGGAATATCATGGAAAATTGATTGTTTTTTTGAACTACAGTAAAAATGAACTTTGAAAACGTGTATGTGATATCACTGACCTACATGGCAAGGAAGGCCAAATTTATTTTGTAGTACAATCAGGTAGTAATTCAATTTCCTGTTAACTGAACTTCTAAGTTTTCTTTTTCAGGTCATAGATTGTTAGTGCTTATCATATAAATTGGCTGATAATATTTACAAATAGTGCTTTTAGTGTTCAGTTTTGTGGTTCTATCTCTAGAAAAGAAAAACAATTTAAATCCAAGCATTGCTTTTTCTCCTTAAAATTCATGCAATTTGAATATGATTGACAGGGCAAGGCCTCATTATGCGGGCTGTTAGATGGACCGATTATACTTATGAATACAGGGGTGGAGTGAATGAAAGAAACACGTAATTGATTCTACACTTGGTCTGACTGTTCATTAACAGTTTGGATGTAACACAGCCACTTCTGAAATGGAAAAGGATGAGAGCAACCTATATGTACTCTCTCATTTGTTTTAAAATTCATTATGCTAATATTTTCCACAGTGCTCTTGCTGCATTTGTTTCACTAGTCTGATTGAAGCTATGTAAATAGTTCTACTGCTTTCAATATTGATTTGGCATTCCAATCACACATTTTTCAATTTACACTTTTGGAAAATGAGGATAGCTTTTTTTTTTTCCTGCCCTATCCCTCCCTTAAAGAAAAACCTTCTATTCACTCTCCTTCTCTGTGTCTTTCAGACTAATTTCCCAGGACAAATAGGGGTGGGGAAGTGCAAAGTGTGGCTTATAGCTTCAAAACAAAAGAGCTGATTTATCGACTGATTGATTTCAGAAATAGATGAGCAAAACAGGTTCCATTTTGTTGTTGTTGTTGTTGTTGCTTGCCACCCTGGAGTCTGATGAGGCACAAAAAGGGCCTGCCATCTCATTTTCTATACCTCTTCAAGGGACTGCATTTGAAATGTTGATTAAATGTACAAACTGCATTTCTGTTTCCTTGGCTTTCCTGAGCAAAGCAAGAAAGGGCTTTGTTGCTTGAAGGAAGGCTGCTTCTGCTTTCTCAAATATCTAGGTGAACACTTTGGGGAAGTAGACACGTTTTTCCTGCTCCCAGGGAGTTAGGATGCTGAGTCTCTAATAGCCACACCTGACCTTTCCTTTGTGAACAACTTCTTGCCAGATTTTAAAACAAAAGAAGCAACCAACCTAATGTACCCTGAGCCAGGCAATTTCATCTAGGAACTAGAATTACAGTGCATGATCCAAATTAGATTGTGTTTACAATGAATAAATATATTAATCTCATATTTCAGTCTGTCTAGTTTTGATTTTTAATTAAATCAGCCTTGAGTTATTAAGATAATGGGTCTGAGAACTCCTTACTGCTTATCAATTTAATCCAATCAGTCTTTTCTTTTGTTTGGTTTCAGATTTATGTGCTACCAGACTTTATAATTCATAAACAGACTCACTTTAAAATGCTTCCCAAATGGAAGTGGCGCTGTGGCTCAAGTGATAAAGCGCTTACCTTGAGCTGAAGAGCTGAGGGACAGTGCCCAGGCCCAGAGTTCAAGCCCTACAACCCACCAAAAGAAAAAAATGCTCCACCCAAAAGTGTCCTGCATTGTTTGCAAATATGCCTGCAAGTGTTTTGCTATTCCTCCCATCAAGAGTTAGAGGCTATGTCTTTCCAGTTGAAATGAAATGGGCTCTGAGTAGTAGTTGCAGCCAATAGAATATTGTGAAAGTGATGCTGTTGACTCTCAAAGCTGAGTTCTAAAAGGGAACACTGCTGGTGGACTTGTTTTGCAGGTTATTGCTGTCCTTTAAGTAAAACTGAGTCTAGGTTTTCATGCTGTGAGGAAAAGCAAGCTAGTATATACTCTATGACTGTGCAGTGCTTAGATGCTTCCCCCTCCTCTTGTTCCTCAGCAACCACCATTGGCTGTAACCAAATGAGGGACCCTAAGTTATACCCTTTCAGAAACTTATACTAAAAATATTTTTAAAAATCATAAGAAATAGTACATTGGTGGTTGTTGGGTCAAGCCCCTATATCTTGATATAACCTGTTGCACAGCAGACTCCTTATGCATTCAAATACAAGGGTCATCTAGTCACATTGGGAGTGGTTTACTCATAACCATACTGCCATTGTTTTCTTTTTTTCTTTTTTTTTTGTTTTGTTTTGTCCATTGTAGGGCTTGAACTCTGTGCCTTGGCATTGTCCCTCAGTTCTTCAGCTCAAGGCTAGCCACTTCCAGCTTTTATCTGCTTATGCGGTGCTGAGGAATTGAACCCAGGGCCTTATGCATGCCAGGCAAACACTCTACCACTGGGCTAACTTCCCAGCCCCCATTCTGCTATTGTGATAATGCCTCCCCACATTGATTTGTGACTTGGAGCACATTATTCTGCCTCTCTTGTGTTCCTTAAGAAGGTGGAATAAATTTGTTTTTCTATATGTGTTACATCTAAAAAATTCATGACAATGATACCAAATTTATTGGTTGTGGAGAGACTTTTGAAGTATGTTCTTTTGTTATATTACTACTCTGTGGTATATAAAACTTGGTGCACATATTGAACTTATAATAACATTTTGAAGCTAGCTAACTAGCCATTTAAGAGAAAAATTCCACCTTATCCATTATTTCAACATTATACTTCTTTGAAAATAAAACTTTTACGAAGATTTAGAGAAGCAAAGCAAAAGCTATAACTGGAAACATCATTATTTTCAGTTCCTTGGGATTATATATAATTTTTTTCTTCAAAAATACTTTCCTGGGTTTGATTCCTCAGCACCACATAAGCAGAAAAAGCCAGAAGTGGCACTGTGGCTCAAGTGGTAGAGCACTAGCCTTGAGCTAAAGAGCTGAGGGACAGCGCCCAGGCCCAAAGTTCAGGCCCCACAACCAACAAAAAAATAAAAATAAAAAGTTAAAAAATAAAAATAGTTTCATATTTATAGTGATCAAAGCTCCTCTTTGAAATGTGACTAATGATCTTTATATTCCTATGGATATGATAAAAGATCTAAGAATATGGTTTAATAAACCATATACTCTTTGTTCCAATACTCTAATTTTTCAATAAAAAAGTCACATAACTTGAACACCAAATAATAATGTAAGTATACCATGAACAGTCTTCTTTCTTCTACACTTCATTGTTTAGGTTTCTGTCATTCCTTGGTTGATAACCACTGCTACTAATTTATACTTTTAAAGATGTTACATAAGTCTATTAACTAAAACAAATGTCTTCTTTCTCACATCTGTAAAAGCTTTTCTTTTTCTTTTTTAACACTAATGGTCAAATACCAAACATACGTGTATTAAGTTGGTTACTATTTTGTAATGCCTCTTGGTATTTTCTCATATTCCTTCATAAAGAAAGACCTTTATTATGTGTTTTACAGAAGCAAAATATATATTTCATTATATAAATGGATTAATGTAAGTTGTTCTCCAATCTTTATTGTGTACATTATTATCATGAATGACATGTTTAAGTACTTATTTGAATATGAACAATCATACTCTACATTAGGATGAATACCTAGAAATAGAACTACATGATCAAATGGATTGTACTTTAAAAAAAACTACTATGTTTGGTTATACAGAGGATTATCACTCAAGAAAGCAGTTTATAAGTACAATGCGTCTTGAGCAATGTCACTATTTCATCATTCTCTTCCATCCCTCCCCAACCTCTCCCCTCAATTTTCTTAATTTCATAGGCTATACATTGAATATTATGACTGTATTCTCCTCCCACCCCCCCACCCCCGATCATACTCTTGATAAATTGCTCTCTGGAGATAATGCCAATTTGTACTTCATTCTATAAGCATGTTTTAGAAACTTGAACTCTGGCTGATGCTCATTTATCTGAATAGGAATTAATTAGACTAATTAGAATTTATAGATCTAATATATAGGCCTGTAGAGAAGGAAATAAGCTTGAGAGTTACAAAGAACCTAATACAACTAATCTGTTATGGTTTGAACAAGAAATGTCCCCACAGGTTCATGGATTGAACACTTGGTTGCCATTGATGGGCTTTTAGGAAAGGATGAGATTCTGCAGGCTCTAACCTAATGATTCATTCTTGGACTCATAATACAATGGCATTGGATGGGAAGGGTGTGAAGTAGGATGTGGGGCCTTACAGGAGGAAGTAGGCTGGACCATGTAGAAGATGTAGCTTGTTCCCTGCTGCTTCTCTTTCCTGCTTCTTGTCTGCCATGAAGTGACCAACTTCTTCACCTTGGGCTCCCATCACTCTGGTCTTCTGCCTGGACACAGCCCAGAGGAAGGGAGCAAGCACACCTCAGAATGAAACCTCCTCAAATGTGATCCAAGCAAATCTTTTCTCCTTTAGGTCCTTTCAGGCATTTTTCATAGCCACAAAAAGTCCATGGCTAACATATTCTCCTTTGGGTGTTGAAGACTAAACACCAAAGGGGAGAGCATCTTTTGCAAGGCCACACAGGGACTGTACCATCTCTGGGACAACTTCTAGTCATGTCTTAGGATATATAGGCTAATGTTCTTTCCATACTACAGATGAAATGAAAACTGTCTGTCACTTCTGTCTGTGTTTCTGAAGATCCCTTGAAGTTTCTATGGCTGCTTATATTGCTTCCAAGGATGATGGGAGCTATCCATCCTTCAGATTTATTGAATTTAATATTTCCATTTGCATTATCAATATCAAGGAATTCAAAATCCATTCATTGACCATAGATTTCACATGCATATAGATTAAATATTTCTGTCTACTATGTAAATGATATTTTGTTTAATAAAATGTAAACTAATATGTCATTAGTACAATTATAATTGCAACTTTAAAAAATAGTATTGTAAAAAAAATGAGTCTAAGATACTCTGGATATTTTAAAAGAATCTTTAGGACAGAATCTTCCCTAATTTCAAACCCCAATACTACCTGTCCCTCCCTTCCTGTCTCCTACCCCCTATAAAAAAATGATCCTTAACTGGTCTGGTGACATGGTGGCTCATTCCTGTAATCCCAGCTATTCAGGAGGTAGATATTGGGAAAAATCTCTGTCATAGGCCAGCCTCAGGAAAAGGTGTGAATCCAACCTGAAAAGTTAAAGTATGAAAAGGCTGGGAGCATGGTTCAAGTGGTAGTTTGCATGCCCAGCAAGTATAAGGTCCTGAGCTCAAACTCTAATATTACCAACAGTAGAATAAAATGAATCCTTATAATCAAACAACTCCTGAGACACTTCACTCTATACAAGATCTTCTTTTACTGACCAGATTTCATTCTACATTTTGTCTCTTTGTCTCTTTTGTCATATTAAACAAATTAATGATAGCATATAGCAAAAAGAAATAACTGATCAGCAGATAAGGAACAAAGGCAGAGACCAATGAAATGGTGAGTTCCTCTGGGTACCTCATCCCTCAGAAGTGGGACTGGAATTAGCAACTGGTCTTCTGATTAAATTTAATTTAAAAAAATGAGCTCTATATAGAGTAGTTACTCATAACCATTATGAACAATTAAAATATTGAAAGAAATTTCTTTTCGAGCCTCACATTGATTGACCTCCAGTTCTTTGGATCTAGGAAGTCATCATGTTGGTCGATAATAACACTTGATCTTGGATGCTGTAAATTAATATGGAGCATAAAATACAAAGATCAATATTGTGATGTTGAGGAGGTACATTGATTGCCTGTTTGTCCTCAGACTTTTAAATGAAATGGAGAACTGAAGAAACACAGGAATAATTTTTCATAAAGTCCACTTAAGTCGTGGAGACAATGATGGTGAAGGAAAGGGTTTGTATGATCCTGTTAGTGCTTGCTCTCACAGGCTTCTCTGCATCACCCTTTTTTCCAGTATTTTTTTTTCCTGTCTTCTCACCACTCAAGCAGACAGATCTCCTATAATGCTAGGAAAGAGGCTTACTCGTATGTGTGTGTGTGTGTGTGTGTGTGTGTGTGTGTGTGTGTGTGTGTGTGTGTGTGTGTCCCAGTACTAGGGCTTGAATTTAGGTTCTAGGTGCTCTCCTATAGCTTTGTTTTGTTTTGTTTTTCTCAAGGCTAAATGCTCTACAACTTGAGCCATAACTCCACTTCTGGCTTTTTGCTGGTTAATTGGAGATTAGAATCTCTTGGACTTTTCTCCTGAGCTGGCTTTAAATTTGATCCTCAGATGTCAGCTTCCTGAGGAGCCAAAATTATAGGTAGGAGCCACCAGTGCCCCAAATGAGGCTCTTATTCTTGATCTTTTCCATCCACAAAATAGGCCATGGTCAATGCCCTGTTGCTCTTTTATATATTTAATATTTAAGGTGCTTGTACAATGGAGAAAGAAAAGCATAGACTTCAATTTCAGCAATGAGAATGAGAATATCAAAACAGTCCTGAAATGGTATTTCCCAAAGTTTAATTTGTGGAGACATATTCTTGTGATGAAGTCTGAAAACCACAGGTTTCAATAATCAAACCTAATTGGGACTCTTTTTTTTCATTCGGTTGGTCTTGGGCTTGAACTCTGGGCCTGGGCACTGTCCCTCAGTTCTTCAGCTCAAGGCTAGTGCCCAACCACTTGAGCTACAGTACCACTTTCAAACCTATTTGGAAAACAGAACATTCTATATCCCTGCCCTGGAGATTCATAATACATTAAAGGCATACTAAATGCCCAGAGAAGTCTTACACTAAGGTAACTTAATGTAATTTTTCAAATTTAACTGACCTTTAAGCCCATATCTGACTGACACTTTGAGAAATCCTGCATTATAGAATCCTATGTTGTTCCTCTACAGCTTTTCTCTCATTAACATTCATTGAAGGATTTGGAATATCACAGTTCATTATAAACGAGTAGCCACAAGGGGTAGAATAAACTCAAGCAAAGTTCTTCCTCCTTAAATAGAAGTTACCCTATTTCTATGAAACTCCATTGTATAAAGAGTTGGTATTACTTGAATTTATGAAACACTTACCTGTTACTTTTATTACAAAAATATTTTCATTCTGTACTATATGTTATTAAGTAAAAACTAGTTTCCCTGTATCTCATGCTTCTGCATTGTAGCAGTTCTCACTACAGTGAGAGCCTTGCTCACCTGTGAAATAACATCTGCATGAACTCCAAAGTGAAAGATTTCCTGCCTACTTTGATCACATGACAGCCTCTTTAATCTTGTCTGGCAAGAGTTTAAATATTGTTTCAGAATTAATCACTGAAACTAATGCTTTGAGGCTTTTCTCAAATATCAAATAGGAGTCTCAACATTTAACATGCAACAACAAAGACTTTTTCCCCTTCATAATTTGTGTCTCTGTTAGAATTTCATGAGAAATTTAAATTGTGCCAAATTCTTGTTTATGTAATGTGTTCTTATTCTTGTCCTTTTTGTTAAAATAAAGTATTCTTGATTAGCCAAAGAAAATAATTTCAGTATAATGTTCTAATGATATAAACCCAAAGTTTATATTTGGTCAGAATTTATCCTTTTTTATTTTATTTTTTTAAATTTTGTGCCAGACCTAGGGCTTGAGTTCAGAGCCTGGGTGCTATCCTTGAGCTTTGTTTTGCTCAAGACTTGAGCCACAGTTCCACTTCCAATTTTTGATGATTGGAGATAAGAGTCTCAAAGATTTTTCTGCTTGGGCTGTCTTTGAACTGCAGTCCTCAGATCTCAGCCTCCTGAATAGCTAGGATTGCAGGAATGAGTAAGCAGTGCCCCAGTTTGGGCTCAAAAGTAATTCATAGTATCCATATCTATATAATTATAATATATAATTTATAAAGGATATATGTATACATATATACATATTCATTAATTGGAGATAAGGGTCTCAAAGACTTTCCTCCATGGGCTGTCTTTAGACTGCAATCCTTAGATCTCAGCCTTCTGAATAGCTAAGATTACAGGTTTGGACATCAGTGATTCTTATGTTTACTTTCTGGTACCTCAGTGATTCTTTTATGTTATATCATTGAAGATGATGTAATTTGAAAGGTACAAAGCAAGCATTATATAAATTTTAAGTCATCTGAATTAAAATTTGGGTTCTTTCTACTAATGTTTATTCACTTTAAAAAGAGGATGATTTTATTTTGTTTGCTTCCTAAATTTAAAACTTTATGAATATGGAAAATGTGGGTGTAGTTCACAGTGGTACAGTATATTCCTAGCATGGAAAGTATGGGTAAAATCCCTAGTATCCTCAGATACAAAGTTAGTCTATAGAGATTTGTTTTACTTGTACCAGTGTTGGAATTTAGAGCCTCAAGCTTGCTCTACTTGGCTTGTTTGACAGACACTCTAAAATGTGAGCAATACTTCTAGCCTTTTGGCTTGTTATTTTGGAGATGGAATCTGATGGGTTTTCCTGTGAAGGCTGGCCTTGAAATGTGATCCTCCAGAACTCAGCATTCTGAGTAGTTAGGGTTATAGGCATAAGTGATCAGTCCATTACTTTTAGAGATTGTTTTTTAAATAACTCATTGACTGTGTTTTATATGTAAAATAAAAATAAAAAATTCTGATTTTAAGTATTTTTATATATATACATACATACATAGGGAGAAATCAGAAAGTATGGATTATTTTGTAAGAATTTTAATATGTTAAAAATAGGTGATTAATGACCTATTAAAATATGTGTGCCACTACTCCTTATATACTTCATGCTTGTGTGAGGATTGATAGATTGCATTTTAAACTTTCTAGGAAATTTTGGAAATCATTCCTTTTAAGATTACGATGATCTTTTTCACACATATATTTTTCTTTATTATATGCAAGGCCTGAACTTGTCTTATTTACAAGAAAAGTTATGTCTAACATTGCTTCTTCATTCCCAGTTCAACTCACTTGTTCATTTTGCAGGCAATTATTTCTGTTTATTTCCCACCAAGGACTTGCCTTTGCCAGGGTTCCAATTATGCACATCTTATACTATAATCTGTCTCGCGTGGATCTGACCAATAATGATGAAACAATTCACTGGTGGGGAATTCCTTTCCATCGTTATTACCTTCTGGGGATGTTACTTACTTTAGGAGGTTGTATGATCTGAAATCTTTTTACCAAAGAAGGATTTACATCATCAATATTTGTTAGCTTGCCTGTCTTCTGGGCTCCCACACGAATACCTACCACAAATAAAGCACCAATTATGTGAAAAAGTGACAAAATGTTTTGCTTATCCTATTTTTCCTTCCTTTTCCATTCACAGATGTCATCCATACTGTAGGGCCAATAGCCAGAGGCCATATTAATGGTTCCCACAAGGAAGACCTTGCAAATTGCTATAAATCATCTCTGAAGCTGGTGAAAGAAAATAACATCCGATCAGTGGTAAGAACATCTATGTTCCTTATAGGCCTTTACAGCCTTTTTGTTTTAGAAATTGATTGTGTTGGAAAAGAAGTAGGAAACCATTTCCAAAACTTTGAAAACTAAGTTGAACAATCTTGGTAAGTTGCAAAAAGCTTGTTTGGTTCTCATAAGTTTACTCTTCAGTATGTCTTAAAGTTTTTCTAAATGCTTTTCTTGGTTATGTTGGATTTTGAAACTATAGGATTCCCAAACTGGGATCATTTACTTTCTTCTGCTCATGTTTCCATTGATCTCTATTTATGGCTTTTTATTTGCTTTTTAGTATCTTTAAGTAGTTATACAAAGGAGTTTCAATTCAACACTGACTTAT
Organism: Dipodomys spectabilis; assembly: GCF_019054845.1. Taxonomy (NCBI): domain Eukaryota; kingdom Metazoa; phylum Chordata; class Mammalia; order Rodentia; family Heteromyidae; genus Dipodomys; species Dipodomys spectabilis. The sequence continues at coordinate 1,552,634 of NW_024871042.1, forward strand.
TTTTTGAAGGCAGTAAAGATGGTATGAGGCACCAAAATATTTAAACAAGGAAAATGCCAGTGGTGAATTTATTATAAAACTGTAAATTTATTATATATTGGCAGTAAGTTACATGTACATATACTTGTGACTATACATGCTACTTCTATAATTATTCATTTCTTAGAAATTTACTCCATGTGTGCTTTTAGCTGAACATTGTTATTTTTTCTAGATTCATTTTACCCATCTTAAACTGTATTGCAAAGTATGCCACATCCCTTCTAAATTTTATCAATATAGACAGAATTCAGAAAATGTGGCTCTAATCTATTTCCTTAACAGTAGGCTGAGATGAAAGCATCTCTCTTCTTAACTGGATTTGAGGTATTTATCCAACTGCTTTCCTTTTGCAGCATGTTCTAATGTTATTATGTCTCAATTACACTAGGAAAATAAAACTATGGGAATAATGGAGTGTAAATAGCCAATAGTAAGTTAATTTGGCAAGTATCCCTTGGTTTTATTTTATTTTTCACAGATTATAACCTTATGGAAATTGTGGAGCAGAGAGAAATTTAAACAATTCATAGTTGGCTGACTAGATCACCTTTATTTGAGAGTTCACAAAAATGTGATTGTATTGTTTGCAAAGAGAAACACTGGGAATCACTCACATTTAAACAACTCTAGCAGGCTGGGAAGGTGGCTCAGTGGTAGAGCGCTTGCCTTACATGCATGAGGCCCTGGGTTCAATTCCTCAGCACCACATAAGCAGAAAAAAAAAAAGCCAGAAGTGGTGCTGTGGCTCAAGTGGTAGAGCGCTAGCCTTGAGCTGAAGAGCTGAGGGACAGCGCCCAGGCCCAGAGTTCAGGCCCCACGACCGGACCAAAAAAAAAAAAAGAAGTGTTTTTATTAGCACTGGTGAGTTCTCTGAAAATAAGAAATCTTTTTCATAGTTAATTATAGCCCTTTTAATCTTTGCATAATTAATAAGAGAACTTGATATTTTATTTTGCCTTTTGATTTAAAAAATTTTTAAATTGATTTCAAACAAATCAATACATAAGATTTTGTTCTGCCTTAGAGAGCAGAAAGCTGAAGTTCAGAATTTAAACCAGAATTTATTCTTTATAGAAAATAAGGAAAATTGAAACAGGTGTGCACATTCAGGGAATAATTAAAGTTTTGTCAGTATGACGTATTTATTTTTAAAAGACAAGGGGCTAAAGTTCTTGGGAAAAAAAGAATATGTACAGAAGTTTCCAACTTGGAAAAACAGATTTTTCTTAAATGAAGAGAACTTGCTAATGAATTTACTAGAATCACTAATAATATAGATTGAAAAACCAAAATCAAACTAAGGCTTACATTTGAAAGACTATAAAAATGGCAGTATTGTGTTAATAATAAAATATTCCTAACTATAATCATCTTAAGTAATTGTTCCTGTTTATAATACTACTTACTGCTATTAGATAAGGGGTGAGAATTAGGGACTTGGTTAACTTTCATTGCATGGTGTGTACATGAACTGAAGAGTACTTTATCATTCTGTGATTTGAATTTGGTCTAACTTACCATCTTTGATGTTAATTTTGAAAGATCACTTATATATTACTTAAATCAGGTTAGCAGGTGATATTGAACTGAATTAATTCTAATATTGGTAAATAAAAATAGAGATGGAAAATATGTTTGAAATATGAAGTAAAATGTCCATTATGTTCTTGCATGGTTGGCCAGAGCTGTGATTAAATGTCTCATTTCTTATTTTAAAATAATCCTTCCTTCCTTCCTTCCTTCCTTCCTTCCTTCCTTCCTTCCTTCCTTCCTTCCTTCCTTCCTTCCTTCCTTCCTTCCTTCCTTCCTTCCTTCCTTCCTTCCTTCCTTTCCTTGTTCTTAAGGAAGCAATAGGGCTTTCTGTTCAAGTTGATGTGCCATGTTCTTAACTACCATTAGTTAAACATAGTGCTAAAATCACCAAATTCTCACTAGTTTGAGGTGAGGAAGATTCTAAATGTGGAAAAATGTTTTACAACATAGACTTGTACTTGGTAAACTTGCCACAATAGATGTGTAGGTGTGGTTGCTATTATTCATGACTATAAAGATAGAAAATGAATTCAACTTTTATTTCTTTATAATGAAGAAAACGTTTTTAAACATCAATTCAAATGTCTTAGTGATCATTCCTCCAGTAATCAGTGTGTGACTATGGACAAGTAATGTCAAAATTTTGTAGTCTTAGTTTCCAGATTTTTTTTGTCAGTTGTGGGACTTGAACTTGAGGCCTGGGTGCTGTCCCTGAGCCTATTTTTGCTGAGGGCTAGTCTACCAACCACTTGAGCCACAGTGCCACTTCTAATTTCTGAGTGGTTAATTGGACATAAGAAGTCTCACTGGGACTTTTCTTCCTTGGCTGCCTTCAAACTGGGATCCCCAGATAACAGCCTCCTGAGTAAGTAGGATTACAGGCATGTGACACTGGTACATGGGTTCCCAAATACATTCAGTTAGAAAATTGCTACTGTTGTCTATGCCTGTTTAACTCAAAAGGCTATTGTAAGATTCAGTTGAGATAATGAATGTAAGATAATTGATAAAAAAATGGATTTTTGTATAAAAGTATACACTGTAAGTTTTTCTTAAACTTTACCACTTTGTAATTTGAGACATGCATATCATTCATGCTATGATATATAATCTGTATGGCATCATTTCTTAATGCTGTGTGTGTGTGTGTGTGTGTGTGTGTGTGTGTGTGTGTGTGTGTGTGTGTGTGTGTGCGCGTGTGTGCACGCATGCACCAGTATCATGGCTTGAACTAAGGGACTTGCCCTTGCACTTTTGGCCAACCTTTTCACTTATAGCTCTACCACTTGAGTTACTCATCTAGTCATTTTCCTGCTTAATTAGATCTATTGTCTCATGGACTTTTCTTCCTGAGATGGCTTTGAACTGTGATTCTCTATATCTCAGCCTTCTAAGTAACTGGGATTACAAGCATGAACAACCAATATTTGGGTATTTCTCAATGTTTTAAAGCCAAAATAAATTATAAAATATAAGCTTCAGTTAGTAAGTCATATATAGTTAGGCAATTACAACTATTGCTAAAATTCTTAATGTCATCTTAATCATAATCCTGAGTAGTATAGTGTTACAAATTGCCAGATCATTAACAATAGCACAGTTTGCTACTCCATAGATGAAATGAATTAAATTACATTAATTGTACCACAACCTGTAACTTGGTGACTTTCAACCTTTTACTTGTAAATTTGTAATCTAGTTTCTAATCTTTGAAAATATCATCACATTATGCTTTCTTTCTTTCTTTTTTTTTTTAATCTGGTCATGGGGTCTGAACTCTGGGCCTGGGCACTGTCCCTCAGCTCTTGGCTAACGCTCTACCACTTGAGCCACAGCGCCATTTCCAGCTTTTATCTGCTTATGTGGTGCTGAGGAATCGAACCCAGGGCCTCATGCATGCAAGGCAAGCGCTCTACCACTGAGACACCTTCCCAGCCCCCTCTGCTTTCTTTCATTATGTATTGCTTGGTAGGATAGTTATGACAATGAGTGAACTGTCAATAGTTAAGTTGGGATAGCAGACATGTAAGCAAGCAGCTATGAGACATGACAAGTACTGTGATGGCATACATTAATTTGTTCTGTATCAGCTAGGTTGTGCTATGGCTACATATAACCACAAAATCACTGGTTGATGGGCAGTTCATCATATACATGTCCGCTCTGAAATTCTTAGCTTCCTCAGTCACAGAGCAGATAATGTGCAAACTCATACATGCATTTTTACTGCCCCTGCATAGAAGGGATGCATGTAATTCTGATCATTTCATTGGCCAAACTGTTCACAAATTCATACCTACTTTCAAAGGGGCCAGGAAATTATCCAGGTATTAATAAACTGTTCAATTGGTACTATTTTTTCCATTGAAGTTGAAGTCTTCATGATCACAGCAGAGGGATCTGAGAAATCTATTTTAACTCTAATTTTACTAGAGAAATAGATGAATATGAAACAGATACTATCATTTATTTGTTGAATAATCACTAGTAGGTATGTATTAGTATTATTTGTTAGTAATGCCATAACATTATTAGATAGCTTCTAATACTTGGAGAAACAATTACTATCTTCAAACAAACGCCTCAAGCCATTGTATGATTTGAGGGTGACCTATAATTCATTAGTTTAAACATCTTTCCATGGTTGCCTGAAATTTCATAATTAATGAAGAGTTTGTAGTGGTCAGGTATTGTTACTTTTTTGTGATTTTCCATTCAGTGCACATACTCCACTGATAATTAATTTCCTACTACTTTGTACATCATTTTTCACTTTGGTGGAAAATTAGGAGCATAGTAGCTATTTTAAAAATGCCTGTACTGATGAAACCTGGTGCTCACAGTTTACATTCTTTGAGTGATGACATGCAATATGACATTAGATGTTTTATTAAAGAAACAATTATACTCTGAATATCAGGCCGATTTTATTTAGATGTAAGATTATGTTCTCGTGGCATATAACTAACCATTGATATATCCATTTAGTGATTGTATTGGATATGGCAGGCTACAAGTGAATGTTTGTTTGAATGATATATGTTACCATAATTTTCCCAAGAGCATCATGCTAGATGATTTATTGAATGGATCGCAGATTTTCAGTGGTAGAAGTAACTAAGAGGCATCCAGTAGAGATCCCTCAAAGCTAGATGATGTTCCTTTGTCATATATCCTAGGTCTTGAGAGAGTAAAAGCTTCTGGTATATCAGACCACAGACCTATGACTCCAAGGCCATCTCTGGGTGTTGCAGCAGAGAGCACATTTGGTCTGCATTTGTTTCACTCTAGTGTAGGTTTTCATTTTAAGACGTAGTCAAGTGAATCTTATTTTCTTATACAAGTTCTCTTCGGAGAGGGTTACCATGGCAATGAATTCTCAGCCTGAAATTCTTAAATGTTGGTTGTATTTCATTATCTAAGTTTCCATTACAGGCCACATCAATCAATGCGGTCTCCTATTCAAGAAGATGTGCAACCTTTCAAAGCTGGCCCTTTAATTTGGTACCTCTGTTCGTCTGCCTAAATTGATGTCACCATTTCCCAGCCAGTTCTTTATATCAAAGAACTTTTTTTTTTAAGCTATGGATTTGATTTTCCTTTCTACTTTCTTTTAAAGCTTCAAGTCTCAGTATCTTTCCTAGATGGACTTATTAATAAATAAAAAGAACAAAAAGCATTTTTACATTTGAGTTTCACTTTATAGTTTACAATAGTACACTCCTTCAATCATTTCATCTAGTATTTAAATTCTCTAGCTTTTTGCTGTGTTTTGTCTATTTAGCCAATGGGGAAAGATAGAACTAAATCAAGATATTTTTCTTCTCCTTATCCCCCCTCCTTTTTTAAATTTTTTTTTTTTTTTTTTTTTTGTCAGCGATGGGGCTTGAACTCTAGGCCTGCCACTGCCCCTAAGCTCTTCAGCTCAAGGCAAGTACTCTGCCACTTGAGCCACAGCACCATTTCTGCTTTTCTGGTGGTTAATTGGAGATAAGAGTCTCACGGACTTTTCTGCCCAGGCTGGCTATGAACCATGATCCTCAGATCTCAGCCTCCTGAGTACCTAGGATTATAGGTATAACCCACCAGCTCCCAGCTTCCCCTTATTTTTTATATGATCTCCTAGTCAGTCCTATGGATATAAAATCTGTAATAATACTGTCACTACATTATTATGATTGGGAGTGAGTGACAAGTGATCAGTGCTAGGCAGTTGGGATGAGGATTTCAGAAACTATACCATAATAGCAAATTCACCTAAACTCCTATTTTCTGATACTATACAATTTATATTTTCTTATGGGCATACCAGAAGCATGATCTAAGTTAGAAGGATGAAACCAATCACTAGCCATGATTAAATTCACACCAAGAAAAGCTATGATTTCTGAATTTTCACTCTACACCAAGCACTATTTTATGCATTTAATTGTCAAAACAGTCTAGAGTTGGAAAATTCATTTGCTTCCATTTTACAGATGAGAACTATGTGCCACAGAGAGAATATGGAAATGATGTTAGGTCTTCCTTTACATCAGAAGTGAAGGTGGGGTTTGAACTGAGTATGATCTATCTAATCCAGTGCCGTAGCCAGGTGCTCTTTTCCTTTCTGCTGCCTCTCACTCTGTATGGTGCTCACTGGCATAGCATTCCTCTCTAGTTAGCAATCTATGGGCATGATAGCAACTGGTGGAGAGGAGGATCCACTAGCATCATGCTACGGCATATGAGCTAGATAAGCACATTGAAAGATATCCCTCATTCCACACTATGTTTTAATGTTTGACCAACAGCCATATAAGGGGGAAAAAAGAATTCTTATAAATAATAGGATACATCAAAAAAAGAGTCTTGTGTTCGCTTCGGCAGCACATATACTAAAATTGGAACGATACAGAGATTAGCATGATCCCCATGCAAGGATGACACGCAAATTCGTGAAGCGTTCCATATTTTTCATTCTTCAAGGAAATAGAAGAGGCAATCCAAAAATCCAAATGGAACAGTAAAAGACCCCCAATAGCAAAAGTGATCCTTAACAGCAAGAACAGTGCTGGAGGAATATCAATACCAAATTTCAAACTCTACTACAAAGCCATAGTAATCAAAACAGCTTGGTACTGGCACAAGACCAGACCTCAGGACCAATGGAATGGAATTGAAAACCCCAGAAATGAACCCACAGACCTACAGCCATCTAATCTTTGATAAGGGAGCTAACAAAAATAGAATGGAAGAAAGACAGCCTCTTCAGTAAATTGTGCTGGGAAAATTGGTTAATCACTTGTAGAAAACTAAAGCTAGATCCATATATATCACCCTGCACCAGAATCAACTCCAAATTGATCAAAGACCTCAGAGTCAAAGCAAACACTCTGAAAACATTACAGGACAGAATATGAGAAATCCTAGATCTCCTTGGTACAGCCTGAAATTTTCAGAGACCCAGAAACACAACAAATCAAAGGAAGGTTGGACAAATGGGATTGCATGAACTTGCAGAGCTTCTGCATGGTAAAGGACATAGCTAGCAAGATCAATAGAAACCCCACAGATTGGGAGAAGAACTTCACTAGCCATACAATGGACAAGGGTCAAAATTAAATCCCTAACAACAAATCCTCAAAGAAACTACTGCCTAATAAATAAGGGGGCTGAAGACTTAAAGAGAAACTTCCCTGAAGAGGGAATAAGAATGGCCAATAGACACATGAAGAAATACTCAACCTCTCTAGCCATAATGGAAATGCAAATCAAAACAACATTGAGATTCCACCTCACCCCAGTTAGAATGGCTATAATCAAGAACTCTAATAACAACAGATGCTGGAGGGGATGTGGCCAGAAGGGAACTCTACTGCATTGTTGGTGGGAGTATAAACTTGTTCAACCACTTTGGAAAGTAGTATGGAGGTTCCTCAAAAGACTCCACATAGAGCTCCCCTATGACCCAGCAATCCTACTTTTGGGCATTTATCCAAATGTTTACAAACAAGGCCATACTAAAGCTACCAGCACAACTATGTTTATTGCAGCATTATTTACCATAGCTAAGATATGGAACTAACCTAGATGCCCCTCAGTAGATGAATGGATCAAGAAAATGTGATATATATTTGAATATATATATGAATTCTATGCCTCCATCAGAAAGAATGACATCGCCCCATTTGTTAGGAAGTAGAAAGACTTGGAAAACATTATATTAAGTGAAGTAAGCCAGGCCCAAAGAAACATAGGTCCCATGGTTTCCCTTATTTGCAATAACTAGTATATATCTGAGACAAGCAGAAAATGTCAGATAAGATAATGTTAAGTGAAATGAACCCCAATATAAGGACACAGTGTTTTTTTCTTTCTTGCTATTGTTTCTAATGTATTTATAAGGTATCATATATAAGGTATCTTGTACGTCCTTCCCCCATGGTATAACCCCTCTTTTTTGATGTTGGTATAATTTGGGGAGGGGAAAGGAAAAAACAAACTATTTAAATAGGGATACAGGTTGACCCATTGCAACAATGAGATATACAAGACGCTATGTCAAAAAACGAACTTTATAATTTAGTCGGGGGTGGGGGAGGTGTAGTTGTGGAGATGGGTGGGAAGGGATGGTAGGGGGCAAACAAAGGAGGAGGCAACAATGATTGTAAGAAATGTACTCATTGCCTTGCTCATGTGATTGTAACCCTGCTGTACAGTATTTTCACAATTAAAAATATTTTTAATAAAGGAGTCTTTTTTTCAGCCTCTCATATACATTAATCTACCATGAAAATTATCCATAATTTCCTTAGAACTTCACCAAGCATGTTTGATAAAACCATATCTGATGGGAAGGCCATCAGAGCAGTTGAGTCACTGAAGTATTGTACCTGCTCCAGTCTGCAATTGCATTTTGCATTACAAGTTCTTTTGCAGCTGTACATGAGACCTTAGATGAGGAAAACAAAGTTTTCCTATAGTCACTTTGCCTTCTATATCTCCTTCTGATTGTACTTATGACACTAAAATGCCTAAAAAGATCAATGTGCTCTCTTAAGAGTTTTCCCACAAACAGATCCTGAGACAATTTTTGTGTGCATGAACTTTATTCAGGAGGTAAGGACAGGAGAGGGGAAAAGTGAGCCAAGGTGGAAGAGGAAGGGCATCTTAGAGTAAGATACTGTTGGTAGCTGAGACTCAGTCCTACTACTTCCAGTATCCATAAAAAAAAGAGTTCTTGGCAAATGTAACTTATACATGGACATCTTCTGTTTTGTGTATATAGGTAATACTTGATATTTATAGACGTAATTTTAGTATAACATGGGGATTTAAAAACATTTGTGATAAAAGAAGAGGATCAAGTCTAGTGGAGTTGAGAACCATTGGTTGAAGTTTGGCTTTTGTCATTATTTGGACTATGAAACAAACTGCCCAGAGATTTTTATTCTTGAACAGATGCCCAAGTTTCTCACTTCTTTGATTTAAGCATAGTGCTATGTGGATGTCACAAATTTGGTAGTTCATAGAACTAATGTATAAACTGTAGAATGCATGGAATCATAAAAGTGAATATTTTTTTTAATTTTATTTTATTTTATTTGTGAACATACTGTACAGAGGGGTTACAATTACATGGGCAGGATAATGCGTACATTTCTTACCAAGCATTGCAGCCTCCTCCTTTGGTTTACCCTTCACATCCCTTCCCAGCCTCCTCCCTCCCCACCAATCCCAATCCTTCTCCTTCCTCCCCTTCCCCCTTCTCCCCCCCCCCCCCCCCCCGCACCGACGTTGTAAAAGTGAATATGTTTTAGATGGTGAAGGAATAGTATCACAATATTGCATAACCTGGCATACATTACTTTAAATTTTATCATGCCAAAATGTAAAAGGGTTTAACCTCATTTCAAGGTATATATCTTTCCTTGGTTAGGAGGTATATATTCAGGGTGAGTAATTCATTCAAATGTTATTTTTCATAGCAACATTTTATATATTTTTTATTTTTTGTCAGTCATAGGGCTTGAACTCTGGGCCTGGGCTCTATCCCTCAGCTCTTCAGCTCAAGGCAAGTGCTCTACCATTTAAGCCACAGTGCCACTTCCAATTTTCTAGTGATTTATTGGAGATAAGAGTCTCATGTACTTTCCTGACTGGGCTGGCTTTGAACCGTGATCCTAATATCTCAGCCTCCTGAGTAGCTAGGATTACAGGCTTGAGCCACTGATGCCTGGCCCAAATAATATTTTTATTTGATGGTTTATTGTATCTTTTGCATAGAAGTTTCTCAATGAACTGTGGTCATTTCTTTCTGTGAGATTGTCTGAAATTGTTTGCTTCATCTTATCTATAGTTGGGAAGAACTGTTTTTAGTCATACATTTTTTAAGACATAAGTCCACTAACAAAGATCAAGAAAACAATATTTAATGTGCATGTATAAACTATCTCAATTTTGTTGGGTCTGACAATTTATTTTCAGATTTTTTGAAAAATTAAATTGCACTAGGAAACCATTCATAGGAAAACCATGGTTTCTACAACAATGTCTTCCAAAGAAATTTCTGGCCTTGCATACTATCAAAGAAAATATATTATAGTGAAATTTGTAAATTCACAGTGAACAATTTTGCAAAGCGAGCTTTCATCTTGAGTGCTTTATGTTTTTCCTGATCTGAGCAGTGGTTATTAGATGTCTGTATCATAAGGAATTTGTCAGTTCAAAACTTGGACCACAGAATCCCCTGCCTAATATTAGGCTTGAACAATTGAGCAATTTTGGGCTATCTAGAGAGTTAATAATTTAGAACAAAGGCAGTGGCTTTAAATTATCCATTTTTTGAAAATGTTCAGATTTATTCTTGAGAGAGAGCAATTTTAATGTATAGAATCTAAGCCATTTGTAAATTGTTGAACTGGGAAGCAAAAGGAGTAAAAGCAAATAAAGGCAATAAAAGTTTAAAAATAAAAAATAAATCTTTCATAGGCAAGAAAACTCTCTTGACTTGTTCATGTACAGTTTAGTGGGGTTGCAAAGAGGATTTAATTTTCTAGTGGAATATATGTCACATCTTGGTTTCAAGCCACAAACTTGCTTTTCTTTTTGTTGGTTCTATACTTAGACAAATATTCATATATTTGAAATGTGTGTCTGTGTATCTCATGTGAGTGGATATTGCTTATTTAAAATTGTACAAGAGGCTGAACATTTTTTTCCCCTATAAATAAAACCATAATTATATCCCTCAAGACACATTATTACATACAAAGGGATAGGTGATAACTTTACAATGAAGATACCCAGCAGAAAATATCTTACTCAGCTGAGACTCACAGTAATAATACATTGTCAACATCATGAACCTCTTCATATGGTGGATTAAGAAGGGCACTAAATCCCTACTGTGGTATTCCTGAAAGAAAGAAAAAAAAAAGAACCAAAAGTATAATGTCAATCCAATCAAACTATCAGCCAAATTCAGGCATGGTAGCAGCTTAGATAGGAGAATTCAGGAGAAAATTATTATTATATATATATGTATATATATTATTATTATTATTATTATTAGGTAAACTCCAGAGTAGAGACATTGCACAAAATACCTAATCAATACTCTTCAGAACTGTCATGGTCAGGAAAAAATCAGGAATAAAATTAGTTTATATGTTATATTACACTAAATGTTCACATGTTAAGCCAACCTTGCATTCCTTGCATCCCAGGATCAATCCCACTTACACTTGGTGGATAATTCCTTTTAATTCTCTGTATTCATCTTGCTGTTAACATATTAAGAATTTTTGTGTTTATCTTCATTGAATATTAGTCTGTAGATTTCCTTTACTTTGATGTCTTTGTGGTTTTTAGTATCAGAAGAAGTACCTGTTCTAAGTTTTATGGCAGTTTCTGAAACATTGGTGTTCATTTTTTTAAATGTTTGGGAGCAAATTAAATTATTTTAAAACATTATATGGAAATATATGTATTTAACATTTACTTTTGTAACTTAAGAATTTTTAAGTAACAATAAATAGTATTACATTAGAATTTTAAAAATTAGAAACTGGTAGAGTTCACTTTTTTTGATAAATTTGAGGAATTTGTTGATGGATTATATTCTTCCACAGCTTCTTTACTAAAAGTTAACTGGTTGTAGGCCCCAGAAAACTTTCTAAAGTGAAGTTTAGTGTGTTAGAAGTTAATAAGGAAGTGGTTCTGTATATCTGCAAAAGGGAAGAGGAGGTAGAGAAAGGCACAGAGAAGAAGGAAAGAATGTACTCTGCATGGGAATTCTACTGACTCTTTAGGGAGCTCTGAAGCTTGATATTCCTTCAGAGTTGATCCAATTAGTGTGACATTTTCCACTTCTATCATTAACTAGTTAATGATAAGAGTTGAGATAGGTTGCTTTCCTCCATCAAGGGTAATTTTCAGCGAGGGATATTATTTCAGTGTTGTGTGCAGGCAACATTCACAGCAGCTAGAGAAATAAGTTACTTCTGTTCTTCATAGAGTTTGGCCAGTGCATCACAGTGTCCAGCACAAAAAACAACACCACCACCAACAAAAAAAAATTGGACAAAGTAAGATTCTTGAGTTGGATTTTGTTTTGCTTCAAAGCCCAGTTCATTATGAAATTAAGTATATACTTGCTTGGATAGTTTTAAAATTTTAATGGCTCTAGAAAAATAAAAAAACATGGGAATAAATAATGGAGACTTTGTTTCTTTTAGGAAAACATGAAAAGGGTATTATGCTAAGGAATCTGTTTACTGAGCAGAGCTGAGTCATTTTACATGTGCAAAAAAATGCAACTGCAGGAAAGCCATGTGTTCTCAGAAGTGTTCATGAAGTTAAACTTCCTTGACTCCATATCTTGTTGGGCTGTCTTGAACATTTACAAGAATAAAATGTATGTATAAAACCAATATGCACACATCTTAACTTGCACATGATATACAATATACTAACTTGTAAGAGCTGATTTTCAAACTTAAAAAAATTGGCTGGGCTGTTCTTCACCACACATAGCCTCTATTCAAAATTAAGTTATATAAATTTATAATTTCATAAATTAATACTGAGGTAATAAATAGTAGACATACAATACTTTCAAATTGTTATTTACTATATTTTAACTACAGGTTTGTGTCTGTTGTACCTGCATGTTTGGAGTACTATCTAATAGTGGGGTACTACGTATTTATGTTTCCAAATCCCATGTGGTGACATCCTAGGTAGTATGAAATTTGCCATGGTGAGAATATTTTACATTAAAAATAATCAACAAATGCCTGAACTGAGGGGTTGATGTGATATTTTGCTGTGTTATTTTGATCTATGCTTTGAAAAGTAACAGGGAAAATGCAGGTTAAACTTAAAATTGTTATTTCTATTGGTAAGATATTGTGACTACCACAAGAAACTAAAAATATATGTCTTATATTACTCTAGTAAACAAAACAACTTCCTCCTCTGGCAAATGAATGAGTTTTGAAATACATTCTCGTTAATTTGCTTTTGTCTTTTTAATGTAAATGAAAACACCACCACCAGTTTTGGAATTACATTAATTTGTCAACTGCAACTAACAATAATATGGTCATGTATACGTGTTTATCTACCAGTTTTATAATATATATATATACACATATATATACATAGTTTTCTAGAATTACAGAAGCACTTCTTAAAATTTTTTAAATTTTTCCAATGATTCATGTTTTGCAAACAATGTTTCATGACTATAGCCTTGAGACTAAAACAGTAAAAATATATTTCAAAATATAAGCAATACTGAACAGTGAAAGAAGTGCAAGGAAGCCTAATAATATGCCAATTTCCTACCAATAATAACTTTTCTCTCTTTATCAAAAGGCAAACTATTTCACACAAAGACAAACACAAAGTATTTGTGTTTCTGTTTGTTTGAAACAAAGCTACATGCAGAGACACATAGTTTCCTACCAATTGGGTCATTCAGCATTGAGGATACAAGCAAAATAATGAAGACCTTACTGGACTTTCAGAAATGACTTCTTGAGCTTCATAAAGATGACATTAACTGCAGTTGGGTCAGTGATGTTGTTTTAAATGAATGTGATTCTGTGTACCTAAGGATCGAATGCAGAGGAGCTAGCGGAGTGCTGTGAAATGCATGTGAAAGCATAAGCTAAATTTGAACTTCCTATTGTGAAGAGCAAGGAAATGGCTGTGCCACTGAGGTTGCATAAGTGCACTAATGGCCTATGATTATGCCTTTCAAGGAAGAGTAACTCTCTTGTGAACCTTTCTACTTCTAGTTTGATGAAATTTGCTTGTTTGGTGAAGTCCAACTGCTGTGACTTCAATCATGTATATTCAAAGGTCAGAGTCAGGGGTGAAGGCAGCCAACTATCTTTGAGTGTTACACAGTATTTATATCCTGGAGCAGGTCAGTTCTCTTTTCTAGCATTTCCTTCTGGTTAACAATCCACTGCTTATCTTGTCTATTCTATCAAGGTATACTAAGAAATAATAAGATGATTGTGTTGTTGCTCATTTAGTAGCAACACTAAAATCAGATTGTTATTTTGTTATTATTATCTTTAAGTAGATGTACAAAGCAGTTACCATTTCAACAAGCAGTTTATGAATACAGTGCATCTTGATCAATGTCACCCCTTTCATTATTCTCCCTCGATCCTCTGAATCCTATTCCTTCCCTCAATTTTCTTAATTTTGTCGGATTGAATTTTATGACTGTATTCTATCTCCCTTTCTCCATTCATCTCCTCTGTTCCCCTTGGTCCTTCATCCACTCCTTCTGAGTATGAATTTCCTAGTGTTTATTTTGTGAGTTAGCCTTTCTAAGAACTGTTGGAGTTCTCCTCTGAATCTACCATAATTCAGACAATAACTTATATACACTTGGATACCACCCTCTAAGTGTTTACTTATACACTTACAAATTAATTCTAGATTCCATATTTGAGAGAAAACATGCATCCTTTGTTTCTCTGAGCCTGGCTTTCTTCAGGTTGTTAATTTCATATGCAAATTTTTGTGCCTGGCAAGCAGCAACAACAGACAAGATTTTCAACTGCCTCCTTAGAGTCTGGAGACATGGAAGGCCTTGTGGCATGGAGAGTTAGGTTGGTCTGGTTTGTATGCCATGTTTCCATTTGCTAGAAAGTGATGAAGTTAGATAAATGATAATATCCTGTATTTGTTCATTCTTCAGTCAGATAGACCTCAACTTTAAATGTTCCCAAGTGCAAGTCTCACTGGATAAACACGAGTGCCTTGTTTGACAATAGGCTGCTCGGTGATCATTACTGCACATTTGGTACTGCTGAATGTTTGAGGAGTAGGAAGAGGAGGCAGAAAATAACAAAAGCCGGTGAAGCAACTTGTGTCCCCTATAACACTTAAAGGAAAACTTTGGAGTAAAAGAAAAAGTTGTTCCTTCAACTTTAAAAAGACTCATTAATTAAGAAGGTTAGGAGAAAAGTCCAACTGGTACATAATCTCTTGTTCTCAATGACATTTTATGAGTATTTCTTTTTTCCCCTTCCTTCCTCCATTCTTACCTCTTTTTCACTTTATTTTCTAATTAACTTAAAAGAAATAAGTTGTACTAACCAATTTTTTTTCAATTTTAAGTACTTAATTCTTATCATCCTAAAATTTGAAATCGAGAAACTTCCAGGTAACAACCTACAAAAGTACAAATAACTAAAAAATTATACAAATACCACACAGTTAATTAACGTTTCTGAATTGTTACTGTTTGAAATTGATAAGTCCCTTCTATGAATTCCTTAGCACAAAGCTGAGCAAGTTATATGAAAAAAACAGTAGACAGAAAAGATTAATTAACTAGTGTTTTACAGGGAAGGTGCAAAAATGGTGTCTGCATAGCCTTAAACTAAATTTGCTAGTTTGAAGTCAGTCATCTGAGGTTTTTGTTATTATGTGGATTTTAGGTATCATGTGAACCAAGGATTAATGGGAAGATCTTTGTGGTATGTATTGCTGTGGTTTAATTTGGAGCAGATATGCTAGGCCTGTTTTTGTGCATCTATAGGCATTTTTAGTAAAATAAATTTCCATACATACTGCTCGTTAGAAAGATGCATGAATGAAAGGAATGAAATGAACTAGAGAAAATGAAGGTGGGATAGATAGGGGAGAATGATGGAAGTTATGACAATGATCAAGATGCATTGTACTCAGAAACTGTTGTGTTGAATTGAAACCCCTTTGTACAACTACTTAAAAGATAAATTTTTAAAAAGCTAACTTTCAAAGTGTTTGAGATAACATTAGAAGGTCACTTTCTATCCTATATCATTCAAGATAGTTCAGATCAGGCTGATAAAACAAGTGACCCCATCCTTTCAGCAAATGATATCCATTGGGTTTGGTTCTCACTCAGACTGTGTGTCCACATAGGTTGCTGAAGTTCTACTAGGTAGATCTGATATTCCTCTATAATCTCCAGACCAACTGCCCATCATCAAACAAAGGAGAAAATGTGGCTCTTTAAAGTTTCTACATATCAATTATATAAATAAAGTTGCTACATATCAAACATTCACATCATCATCATCTAAAGGAAGTAGCTACTTGCTCCTGCACTTACTAGTACAGGAAAATAAAGAAGTACAATCATTCCTCAGAATACAAGTATCATATACTTGGGAATAAGGAAACAATCAGCAGGATTAAGAGAGTGCCAAGGAGCATGTGAAAATCTAGGCTTGGACCTAGATCCTTGTGCCGAATCACTCTAACATTCAAACTTGTGGACATTCTGTTGAAGTCACAGATGTGCAGGGCCTGTCTTATGCCGTGGCATCACTTGGATATACTTAGCAAACTGTTGGCTTGGCTCTGCTGGAGATATTTTGCTTTTGTTAAACTATATTTCATCATCAGTATCTAGTCACAGATAAAGAACTAGTACAAATTTGGGGGAGGGGTGAGGGTTTTGTTGTAGGAATTAATCTTTATGCCAGGTAGAAGACACTCAGAAAATAAAGGTCAGAAGGAAGTCTCAGAACAGTCACAATCAGTCTGATAAGCTATGCCTGTCTACTCATCAAGAGAGGAAAGTGAAGGGATTTATGGGAGTCCAGGAGATAGCTAGGCTTCTGTGTGGATCATCACTAAGCATCTGTGGATGGCCTGGGGCAGTGGTGGAGAAACAGGATGAAGAATTGGTAGACAGCAAGGACACACCTAGGATTCATAGACCAATATATGCTGCTTTAGAACCATGTGTAAGCTTAAGGCTATAGTAACTGCTACTTGCCCTCCATATTTTAAATCCTAGCAGAGACTCCAGAAAGATAGTTCTGGCTTAATCTAGCTGACACAGTACAACTTACCTTTCACACATTCTAGTTTTGAAGAAATATCATGTGATAGCAGGTATATTAGCTTCTTCCCACTTCTGTGATAGATTAGCACAAACTTAGTAGCTTACCTATGGAGGGATTTTCTGTTTTACAAATGTGGAACTGAAGAATATGATTGGGTTTTATGGAACTAACATCATAGCATCAACAGTTCCTTCTGGAGAATCCAGAGCAGTACCCACCCACTAACTGCTTTTTCCAGCTTCTAGAAGCTATTCCAGTACCTTGACTCAGGCCATGTCATGGCCACTTTTTCTTCCCTATTTATTTCTCCTTTCCACAATCTGACTTTCCCAGCTTCTTTTCCTACAGGAATTGTTGATTATATTTCACCAGGTGGATAATCAAAATATAGTCTTCTTATCTTAACATCATTGACTTAATCATACTAACAAGGCCCTTTTTGCCTTGGGAAGTAACATATTCTTAGAGTTGGTTTGAGAGGCCCTTATTTGTCCAATCATACTAAATGACAGGTTTCTGAGACTATAGCAGGGGTTACAAACTAACAGCCTGTGGTCTAAATCTGGCTCATTGCCTGTTTTATAAATAAAGTTTTCTTAACAAGACAGCCATTGCCATTCATTCATACTTTATCTGTGGATGTTTTTGCATCATGATACCAAAATGGATAATTGTTAGGTTCAATTGGCCTCTGTCTTGAGGTTTCAGATCAATAATTTGATTGGCAAGCACCCCACCTTTCCCTCCACCCCCTTGCAGGTGTGTCCTAGTTAGTACATTATCTCGCTATACCACAGGTTACTTCCTTAGGAACTCTAATATCAGTTCAAACTACACTAGCACTTCCCATTAACCCAGTACAAACCCTAGTAGTAGTAGTGGAATTCTAGTCTCTTTTAGAGACCTCCCTCCAAAGGTTTTTTTTTTTTTTTTCCCAGAATAAACCTGTACTGGTTGTGAGTCATCTATTTTCTGCACCTTCTAACAGTTGTGACTTAGACTAAATGATCAATGACTTATAATTTTTTTAAATAAGATTTTGATAACCTCTATCACTTTACAGAACAACTTTGCTGACTTCTGGTCCATTGTTTCACAGGACTGATTTTGTTAAACTATAGTGAGAATCTTAATTATATGGCAATTTCAGACCTTTAAAAAATTACAGGCTCTTCCCCTTGTTAAATCTATGTGCAATGTTAAATGCTTATTAAATTATAATAAAGTTAATGGAAATATAAAGCAATAAATACTGGCAATGTGATCCTGGAGGCTATCAAGTACAGTGAAACATTGTATCTCCCACTACAGCTAGGTATCATGACTGTGCATAAGGCCATCCATTCTCCTGGGACATAACTGTGGATGAGGACAGCAAACTGATGTAAACTCTTTAGACTTGCTTTAAAAAAATATTATAAAGGTGATATTCAGAGGGGTTACAGTTATATAAGTCAAGTAATAAGTACATTTTCTTTTGAACAGTATCACCCTGTTCCTTATTCTCTCTGTCTTTCCCTTTCAACTCTCCCCCAAGTTGTGTGGTTTATTTCCAACATAGTGTCCAGTGATTGTTGCTGTAGAATTGGTCCACTTTTTGTCCTACCATTTCTGTGCTTCCTCTCCCCTCCCCCCAAGCAGATAAATTTATATATAAGACAAAGGGTACAGAAATCAAAACAGAGACAAAAAGAATAAAACAAAGAAAAAAGGAAAGAAAAAACTGCAAACAGTACAATAAGAAAAAACTCCTCTTGTTACCATTTCTTGGAGTTCATTTCGAAAAGCATCATTTTATATGATTATATGCACATAGCTATTGAGCCCTTGTGATCCTCTCCTAAGAATATCTTCCTTTGTTCTCACTGTGTGAATGTTTAGAGAGCTGTTTCATTAATCATGTCCAAGTATAATTATTTGTCTTTTACTATCCATTGTATATTTATAGGCACATTCTAATCATTACAAATGGGGAAAACATGCAGCCTATGTTTCTTTGGTTCTGGCTTACTTCATTTAGTATGATTTTTTCCCAAGTCTTTCCATTTCCTTATGAATAAAAATGAAGTAGATATACACAATGTAATTATATGCTTCCATCAGATAGATTCACTTTTTAAATGGAAGGCCACAGTATTTAGTCCATTTAAGTTGGGTAAGTTGGCTATTAACCATGAGTTTGAAGAGTATTACTTCATATTCTTTAGTCACCTAGTCAAAGCCTCTAACAGATTTTTAAAAAATGACTAAGAGCTGATCTCACTTATTTTGGGATTGTTTTATATAATTTTCACCTTAAAAGTAATCTTTATTTTAAATTTTATAAATCTCAACCTAGAATCACCATGTATACCCTCAAGTTGAGTTTTCCTTGAGATGATTTATAAGGACTTAACAGTATTTTAAAATCTTACTGCAATTTTTTTTTTTGTGAGGGATAGGGAAGAGGATTGGGATTAAGAGCAGTACTGAGGTTTGAACTCAGTGCTTTGGAGTTTCAAGAAAGGTGTTCTACCACTTAGTCAAATACCCAATGATTTGTTTTGTTCCAACTTTAGAGGATCGCTTCTTTCAAATATTTCTTTACTTTGCAGGAAAGAAGATCATTAATGCAAAACCTGTTTTGTAGTTGATCTTTCTATGCCTTGTGAAGCAAAGAGTAATTGGCCAAGATTAAGTTCTTTTTTTTCCTTCAGATCAAAAACTTCACAGACAGTACAGATCCCATTAATTATCATCAAGCATTTCTACCACAAGGAAGCAATGTATGTCATCTAAAATCTTTACTAGTTTTTAGTGATGTAAATGCCAAGTCATCACTTGAATCTTACCTTACCTTATTTTTGTATCACTGGTTTTATTAGCCAAGTGGGAAACAGAAGGATTAAAGGGCTGAATAGCCGTGGATTTCAGCTACTTGTTTGCTTGCACTCTCACTATAGCAAATTATTTAGCATTTAGACCAGCAGTTTTGGGAGGGTTTTGTTTGTTTTTCTTTGATTTGTGTGTATGTGTGTGTTTGTGTATGTGTGTGGGTGTGTGTTTTCTTTATATATAGACTAGAGGAAGTAATATAGCTCCTATCTCAAATACATTTTAAGGTTAAATTCATTAATTCATTTCAAATACTTAAGATAGTATGTGAGATTTTATATATATATATGTATATATATATATACATATGTATTATATGTATTAGTTCTTTCAACTAACAAACAAGGCACTTGCGATAATCACCGTAGTTTTCTTGAGGTTAATAAAATCACCTTTTTTAAAAACAGATACAGAAATTGAGGGTCAATGCAGCTAAATTACTGGATCAAAGAGTAGAAAATTATACAGCTAGAAATAGAATTCAGGTGTGTCTGATTACAACATTTAAGCTTATAGACTTGCCATTTTTAAAATAAGAGCCTTGAATTATGAACCATTTAGGACAAAACACAGTATTCCTTAGCAGTGAAGAATTTGGAAGTTGAGTGAACACTATATGATGGTATTTCAGCTAACCAGAGCCCCTGGGAATATAACATTCTGTACATTCTGGCTTTTCAGAGATTTGAGTATTTGCCAAAACTTTAAAAATATTGTTTGATTTAGATGGAACTCACTGTAAAATATTTTATACATTTCTCTGTCTTCTTAAAGACATTATATTGAACATGTTTGAAGATTACATTAATAACTCAAGTCACTTATCATTTTGAGCTTCATTTTCCTGCTGTATTCTAATATAAGTACATTCTGATGGTTAATTGTAATAAAGAGGTCACTGATGTTATATTGATCTCGACTGTTACACATTTTAAAAGTTCCTCTGCTTGATTTATAAGTTATTGTCCTACTCGTTATTTCTCCTTGATACAATCTACTTGTCAGTCTCCCAGAAACCACTAGAAAGATAAGTTGGTCAAGGATAACTGAGTTTATGAAATCGTTTAGAGTGGGAAATCATCACTTTGATATTCTAATAGTATTTCAAAATGAAGAAATTTTACATAGACATTTGTAGTGTCAGACATGAACTGTTGATTTTAAAATACATCTTACAGAGAAATGGTTGGTATTGGGTAGTTAGTGTTGGGTAGTTTATATCTTAAGAGCTCTTGAGTGGTGGGCACAGTAAGGTGAGAGATTTCAAGGGAGCCTTGTTCAGAATATTGATGTTCCATTTATTTTCTTGTGTTTTGTTTACTTTGCAATCCTGGAGATTCAACTCAGGGTCATATGCGTGCTAGGCAAGTGCCCCACAGCCTGAAGCTATTGTTATTAATAAGCAAGCTCTTTCAGTTGGTTTACAGTTATATTTTACAAAAACTTACATTTCCTAGAGTAAGAAGCTAAATTATTTTTACCTAGTTCTGATGTTGAATTAGACAAGTATGGTTGATCCCAGGATTATATATAAGACAGGCAGGAAAGTATATTGCACTGGTTTTACCTTTTTCTTTATAACTTGGTGCTGTAGAATGGGATCTAGTCAGCAGAGTTGGAATTCTTAGTCAATGGTTGATAAAGACCTATGTTGGAGTCCAAGAAACTCATGTGTGTGTGTGTGTGTGTGTGTGTGTGTGTGTGTATTGCATGGACTTGTGAAAGCCTTTTAATAATTCAGAACCTTCCCTTCATTCTCATTCTTAGAATTGACCTAGATGGCTTGCTACTGTCACTTAGCCAACATTGTCAACTAGCTGTCTACTAGCTGAGCATCCATTAGTTATCTAAATTAGAAATGATGGAACTTTAAGTCCTGGTAAAAGTGAATTAAGTTTGTAAATAATTTACATGTAGTGGTTCTTATGATATTTTTCATTAATGTTTTATTTACCCCGTGTTCACTGAGATTTTTACAGCTCTCAATATCTTCTTGTGATTTAAGCTGAAAATTTAAAACATGATACTTTTAAAACAAAACATTGTGGTTTTACTATTAAAGATAGCATGTCTGAAGATCCTATTTATGCTTTTTGAAAAGACAGACATTGCTTTTTTTCTAGAGTTCTTGGGCTATTTTATTTTGATGTAAATTTCCAGAGATCTTAGAAATTTTGTGTAAAATACAAGTAAGGTAGAATTACTGAGCAAGTCTAGAATATATAGTTAATATTTAAACTGTGTATTGCTTTACATATGTAGTCTAGAAATTAAACAATATTTTAAAAAATCTTTAATGATCTTTATTTTATAGTAGCTATAGTAGAATGAAAAACTGAATTTACTTTGATCATTTGAAACTATTATCTGTTTATAATAATTTGAAATGGTTGCAAACTAAAATGCATATTTCCCCAGGAAAAATTCTAAGAATTATGTACTGTAAGAAGATACTAAAAACTGGTCAAACAAGAGTTTTGAAATCTCATTAACCATGGAATTTTCAGTGAGGCCACATAGATATTGTAGACTTGGATTTATTTTGAAATGACAGAATTCTTCTAACAATATTTGAAGCCTATTTTAGTTACTGTTATCAATGCTTATTTTTCTTTTCTTTTTCCCCAGTTATATATTTAGTATTATAAATTGTTGGCATCTGGCCCAGAAAAAGAGCCTATTTTTAGGGGAAAAAAAACCTCAGCAGATTCATACAATTAAAAGCAGGTTTAAATTTTATTATTTAATTAACAGCTTTTACGCAGTGGAATCTGAAGAAACCATAGAGTGGAAAACAAGGTTTGCTCTTGCTTTTCTCTTGACTAATTTTCCTAATCTTGCTAGAATGCATATGTTGATATATATTACCTCCATTACATAAAGGCACAATCTGAATCTTTCTTAGGATGTACACATATGTGAATCACAAGATTAGACAAGGTATGATCTAATTTATGTTATATGGAATGAATTCAATAAAGCCTATTTAGTCACATAAATGCCAAGCAGAGAGACAAATGGGAGCCTCTAGGGGCAAACAGAGGTGACTGTACTATATTGATTTATGAGTACAGGATCGTAGAATTAAACTCAGCAACATACAAAGAACACATATTGAGCAACTAAAGTGCTTGACACCCATGCTGAGCTCTTTCAATAACAGAAATAAAACACCTATTCTGAAAATCTCATAGTATAATTGAAAGTTAAAACCAGTTAACTAGGCTGGATGTCAGTGAGTGATGCCTGCAGTTAGCTACTCAGGAGACAGACCTGGAGGATTGAGGCTTGAAGCTAACATGGGCAGGAAAGACTCTTATCTATTAACTAGCAAAATGCTGGTCTGGAAGCTTACTTAAGTAGTAGAGCACCAGCCATGATAAAGAGAGTTGAGCAAGAGTATGAAAACCTGAGGTCCAGTCCTATTACCAGTATATATAAAAACAAACAACAAATTGATTAAACAACATGATGAGTAATCAAAATAGGAAAAATAGTTGGTCACTGTCAAAGTAGTAATTTTCAAAACAGTAAAGCTTTGATTCTTACACTTATATATAAAATAAATATATGTCAATGATTTTTTTTAACTCATTGATAGAGGAAAGCCAGTAAGGAAACAGGGCCAGCTCAAAAATATTTGAGGAATTGTTTGTAGGTAACTTAATAGAATACTAAGATAGAAATTCTAGGCTAAATGCAATAGTTTCCTACAGTATGAAAAAGCTTACCTTTCAGATGAGTATTTCTTCTCAAAACAAATTGGCATGTAACCTCACTAAAGTTGAGATCTTACATCAGTAATCAATAAATTAAACAGTCTTGTAGACAGTTCTTGGATGTTTCTTTGCCGCCATATGACGTACATTCATCTTTTTTGTCTTTCAAGTTTGGGGTGAGATGAATAATAATTTTAAGCAATAATAGGGCTATTATTTAGATATTAACTGCCCTCCAAAAGACAATGTTTTGGAAATTTGGTTTCCAGCTTGCAGAAATAGAGTACAAGAGAATGGACAAATACTGGGATTTGAAGTCAAGGAAAGTTGAGAGAAACATGAGAGGCAAGCCTTCTATAGATGATCAGGAGGAAAATATCCACAAAGGCAGTGTTTCTGAGAGACCATAGGGGTCCAGACTAGGTTAAAAAAAAAAAAGGAGAGGGGTGTAGGTGATTGGGAGCCAATGAATGAGAGTTTTCTTAGTCACATTTGTGATTATCCTTTTTCTTAAGTCAGAAAATCCAACTCTGTGTGCTCTTAAATAATTATGAGTCAATTGTCTTAAAAAATGAATTCATGGGCTGGGAAGGTGGCTCAGTGGTAGAGCGCTTACCTTGCATGCCTGAGGCCCTGGGTTCAATTCCTCAGCACCACATAAGCAAAAAGAAAAAGCCGGAAGTGGCGCTGTGGCTCAATTGGTAGAGTGCTAGCCTTGAGCTGAAGAGCTGAGGGACAGCAGCCCAGGCCCAGAGTTCAGGCCCCATGACCAGACCCAAAAAATAAAAATAAAAAAAATGAATTCATGTCTGTTGGAAGAACAATGAAGGCAGGAAATGATATTGAGATTATTTGGATTCCCACAGTCATTACCAATTTCTCCCTCCAGTTATTACTTATTTTTCTAAAATTTACTTGACCACTGCATTGTTCTTTTTTTTTTTTTATTTTTTTTTTTTTATTTTTTATTTTTTAAATTTTATTTTATTTTATTTGAGAACATACTGTACAGAGGGGTTACAATTACATGGGCAAGATAATGCATACATTTCTTACCAAGCATTGCAGCCTCCTCCTTTGTTTACCCTTCACCTCCCTTCCCAGCCTCCCCCCTCCCTCCCAACCAATCATACCCCCCCTCCCCCCCCACCAACATTGTAAAGCTGGTTTTGACATGACATTTTGTACTTCTCATTGTTGCAACAGGTCCACCTGAATCCTTAAACGACTTGTTTGTCCCCATCTCCTCCACATGTTATACTGACATCAAATATAGTGAAAGCGGGGGTTACACTGTGGGGGAGGGACATACAAAGCAACAAAGAAATAATCTTATAAATGCGTTAGAAACACATGCATGAAAGAAACAAAAACATTAAAATACATATTTGAGGTTTTGTTTTCCTAACATCACATTATCTGACTTTTTCCGCTTGACTCATACCTATACTAGATATCACTGCATTGTTCTTATTGCTCCTCCTCCTCTTTTTTCTCTTTTCTTTTCCTCCTCTTGTTTCTCTTCCTCCTCTTGTTCCTTGTCCTCCTCCTTCTCTTCTTCCTCTTTCTCCTCTTCTTCTTCCTCCTCATCTCCCTTAACTCAGAAATGAAATGAAATCTGGGACCCATCAGAATTTAAATCTAATTAGCTGAGTAGGTTTCATTTGAAAGAGACACTATTTGGTATACATAGATTTTCTTCTTAGACACCAAGTATGGGATAGGTGAGATAGGATAGGAGAGTGGGGTATGATGAAGTAGAACAAAATTAACTAAAGGAGAATGGAAAGGAATTCCTTCTGAAAGTTTTTTTTTTGTGGCCAAATTCATTATGCTATAAAAAAATAGTAGTCTGTTGCTATAGCTCAATGATAAAGTACTTGCCTTGTATGTAACATGTTCTAGTTTGGATTTCCTAACACTACAAAAAACCCCACAAAAACAAAAACATAAAAAAGACATTATTTAATAGTATTGTTTTGTAGTAATTTGTTATAAGACAATTCACATCCAGAGATGTTTATTAATTTAACAGTTTATTAATTTAATTAGCAAAGTCTTCCCAGTGGTCAATAAACTATGGTCCAAAGTTTACTTGGAATTTTCTAGGGTTATTCCTAAGGAAGTTGTAGGACATGACTCTGTCAAAAATTATTGGTACATCTCTATGAGTTGATTAGAAATGTCAAGTTTAAGGCATTTATCACCAGGTAACCTCTAAATGCAAAATAAATGAAGTGTTGTTCTAGCCATCCATTTATACATGGATTATTCTAGCCGATTTTTCTTCTTTCCATTTGACTGCAATTGATCACTGAATTTATAGTATTTAGCATTGATCTTGGAAAAGGCCAGATTTTTATTCACATAAAACATGTCCAATATTTCACTATTCATGTGATCCTCTAGGATTAATTAAGGAACAACTCAAAAGGACCATTCTAGAATTTAATGTTATTGATTGTATTTGTTTAACTCAAATATAAGGAATGCTTTCTTTATTCATTTCTAATTGGGCTTTTTCACATTTTCCTCAGCAAATGGAATTAACAAGAAGGTTAGGTTTAATTGGCTTACTTTGACTGAAGAGTTGAATCCTTTTAATAAGGAAGCCTAGTCTTTTTATAACTTGAGGGGAAAAAAAAGCTTTCTTGAAATAATTTTTTTACACTTTCCTGATTTTTCTTTAGAGGTGAGTTGAATAACTTGAATCTTTTCAGGTGAACAGCAGGATTTAAGCTTTTGGAAGAAACTGATCTGAAAGAAATGACTTCTGTTTGCATGGAGCAATTAACTATAATTAGCATGCAAGGTTTAATGATATTATATTGTAAAGCTGATTAGGCCTCTGAGATTAGGAATGCAAGCCACTTGTACTGTTTACTGTATGCAAATCCAGCCACTTACTTTTAATTAGGTAGTGGAATCCAGAACAATTATCAACAATTGTTTTAGTATTAATAGTAGAGTGAACTACCAATCAGGACTTTTTAAATGACAAAGAGTTATATGCAGTTAATTTGGCATTTTTAAAAAGATAGTCTTGAGCTCTTATTTTGCACAATAAGTCAAAATTGGCCAATCGGACTGACAAAGTTTCTGTAACTTAAACTAACCAAAAGTGACTGTAAGCAAAATGAAGTTTCAAATAAAAGTGGTTTTAGAAGGTCCATTATGTGGACTATTTTTAATCAGATATTTATCAGTTAATGATCTGGTGAGATTTTGAAAGGTCACTAGATTGAGTTCTGACAAGTTAAAAAAAAAAGCATGTTGTATTGTACATATTGCCAATGAAAATCATTCTATGAACTCTCAGACTAATGTTCCTTGAACAAAGATGACAGTGCCTGAAAAAAAATGTAAAATAATTGACTTAGCATTCATTGGCTACAGAATTTCACAGAAGAGGTGCCAAGCAGGAGCTATTTGACAGCCTGTAAGCTAAGCTTTCCTCTCAATTCCCAGTCCCAGATTTCTCATAGGGGAAGATATTTTAGAAACACATTCACATTGTCCACCAAAAATTAAATCCACTAAATTCAGAAAGAGGAAATTACACTTAATTGGGGATAATTAGTATTGTAATCTAGTCAAACACAGATTCCATGGTGAAAATATACCCTTGAGGGTTGTGAAAATGGTGAATATATTTATAGCTTTAAGCTGAAATTTGGGCTGGTTATTACAACATTTTTTCCTTTTAGAAATTATTATTGGTGTTTAAAATCATTTCTTTCAAGAAAAAGATTGAGTCCAATTTCAGTCTCTGGATAGTTTAGAGGAAGGAATCAGTTGCATAGAAGTTTAGCAGAGATGAACAAACAATGCTTAAGAAAACTTTGCTTTGGCCTAGTTCAAAGAACAGCTATTGGTGTGAAGGTGGGGTGGTGGTCTGTACCTTTTATTCAAAAGTTCTACTGAGCCAGGCACTGGTGGTTCATGCCTGTAATCCTAGCTACTCAGGAGGCTGAGATCAAGGATCATGGTTCAAAGCCAGCCAGGGCAGAAAAATCTGTGAGACTCTTATCTCTAATTAACTACCAGAAAATCAGAAGTAGAGCTGTGGTTCAAAGCAGTACCATTGAGCAAAAAACTCAGGGACACCCAGGCCCTGAGTTCAAACCTCAAGACTGACAAGCAAAGAAAGAAAGAATGTCACAAATCAGATTTAAAATGTGGTCTTTGTATGAGGTAGGGAGAGGGGAGCTCCTTATGCTCCTTAAATTCAGCTCTGCATTTATCTGTCATCCATGTCACAAATGACCTCTTTTTGAGCCATTCCAGTCATTTTCTTTTAGAACATTTATCATGTTATTCATTTTTTTCTTTATAACTTTAGCGGCATGCAGAAATAAAGTTGTATCTTAATGGTAGATCTAAAGAAGAACAAATTATAAGAATATTCCAGTTCAATTTTTATTCCCTGTCAAGATATCAGCTGCATTTGCATTCCTTCCTCTTTTTTTTTTCTTTTTACTTTCATACTTTTCTTGAACTTTCTCTCACTGAAAAGAAAATAAGCTGCTATGACCATTGGCGCAGACATTGCTGTTTTGAATTAGCCTGATACGTTAACAAAAAGAAAATGTTACTCACTACCATTGTCCCAAAGGTTGATTTCTGATTTGTCTAACTTCTGTTATGTCTGGATTTTTCTCCCCATTTTTAAAAGAGTGGCCCTCCCTACTCCAATCCCACAGCCCAATAAATCAGCTCATAAAAAGTTTTAGCATCTGCTAAAATTCCCTGGGCATGTCACATATGTGTTCAAAGGCTTTGTTAGGGAACATAATGGAAAAAAAAATAATAGGGTGATACTATTAGGTTTAAACATATTGCAGATCTCAGTCTTTACATTAAGGCTTTACTTGTAAATACTTACATTGTCCAGGATGGCAGACAAATTAGTCTCTTAGATTAAAAAAAAAAAAAACTTAAACCAGAGTTGAAAGTTATAACCAACCAAACATTACGTGGTCATTTGAAAAGTTTTGTTCTTATAATTTTTCTTTATTTTTTTTGTTAAGTAGTTTTATAAAGAGGGCACAATTCCATATGTCAGGTTATAAATACAATACATCTTAATGCTACCTCTTCCATTATTTTTTCCCTCTTGTAATTCTTTTAATTAGCCCAATTGGAAGAACAAAGATACACATTTTTTCAGGTTTTGAAGGCAGTACATTCTCTTACATTGCCACTCACTTAAGCCTGGGCCACAATTGTTGTCAAAATATTTCAGTTCATGAACTCTTTTTTTTTTTAATCTAATACTATGGCATTAACTTTGTTGAGGATACAGAATGGCCCTAGCTTGTAGTTAAACAGACAAGCAACCATACAGTTAAGAAGAGTGGATGGTATTCCTGCCAAGTAGTTATGTTTAGGCCTTAACCCAGAATCCCAGTGAGTTTCTCTTCCTTTCTATTACCTCCTATCTATTCCTTTGTTTCCATTGTTTTTCTCAAATTGGTTCTCAGAACCATAAATCTCCCAAATCTCAATTCTACCACACTTTCCCTTTACATATTCAGTGCATCCTCCATTAGCCTGAAGAACAAGCTCAGATCCTGATGATGGCTTTCAAAGTCTGCCATAAATTCTGTGTCACCTCAATGACATGCTTTCCTAATCCTCTTGTCCCTAAATCAAAAGGAAATTCCCCAGAGGTCCTCAGCATGAGCCTCTATTCTACAAGTTCTGGGCAGGAGAGAGCTTTGCAGAAGATTCTGAGGAAGGAAAATGGAAAGTTACAGGAATGTTAGCTGGGAGATGGAGGCATAGTTTTTGTCCACCAGCCGCTGTTGTTGGAACATTTTGAATAGCTGTCAGGAAGGATGAACAGAAACAGGTAGGGGACAAGAGTGGATGGGAAGGAAAGAGGAGCTGTGGGAGCTATGGGCACAAGGGCATGCATGAATGACAGAAAAACTCTCTGCATCCTTCATCATGCCCTACAAGACCGCCTATAAAATTGTTTCCACTTTGCATGCCCACTGGGACCTGGCTTATCACTAATAGCATTTCTAGAGGCCACAGCATCTAGAAACTTTCCTCAGATGGCTCCAGAGCTCTTCCTTCCATTCCAAGCCAAGGTTCCCCCAGAGAGCTTTGCTTATATCTGGAAGGGTGCTTGGCACAGGGCAATGTAATTTGCTCTTTAATTCACTGCTTGCTGGAATGAGTTGGTTAGTTTCAAGAGGATAGGGTAAGTGCCTTGACCATCTTTGTTTCTTCACTTTTGGATAGTGCTTGTCACAAGATAGAATTCAAACCCCTTTTTTCCAAAAGGTGGAAGGAACAAAGGATGCCCTCAGACATTCAATTAAGAAAAAAATGTCCTAGTTCTTCAATGCAATCCTCCAGTTAGAGGCAATTGGCCTTCTGATATCCTCAATCCCTCAACAGATATCTGGGCTTTTCTCATGCAAACTGAGACAAGGCACAACAATTAAGGAAGTCTCCCAACAGGTGGGAGGTTAGTGAAGGAGGTCAAAACAATTTACAGTATCTTCAATGGAAGAGATAGAAAGGGAAGCTGAGATTTGAAGAGAAAAAGGAGTGTTTATTTGTTTTGTTTGTGGAAGAAGTGTTTAAGAGCAGTGTAGGATCTCAGATAATTATAGCAGAGAAGAGGAAATAGAAAACAAGATGAGTATTGAGGATTATGAGCTCCATCACACCTTTTAAGAAGCATTATTTAAAAACTGGAATTCTTCCAGATTAAAATGCCATTTCTTTTCCTCTTTTCCACTTTCCTTCCTAACTTTGAACTGCATTTCTTTGCATGAATATAGAGATCAGACTATGAGAACCTAGGATTTGTAAGTGTTATGATAAAATGAATGAACCATGGCCAAAACAACAGCTAGACTCACTACCCAGAAATTCTTCAGAAAGAAGAATAAAAACCTGCCCTCCACAATAGGGAAACAAGAAAATTATTTGGTTGGATTATAAATGATTGCCTTCACATTTCTCCATGGGTCACACACAGAATCTTGGCTAGTTAAAAGATGATCAGTACTGCAGTCTTCCAAGGCAGCATCCACACCCCACACCTCTCATATAGACAATCTGAAGCAGGCCAGTATGGCTCACACTATTTTTTTCCTTCCTTTACACCAGCAAGGGCTTCTCTCAAGATCTGATCCTGTCTCCCCCTCTCTGGCCTCTCTCCATTTATTCTTTGGCTGCCAACACCCATTTATTTCTTTGCTGTTTCATCTATCTTCCCATGGTTGCCCTGGTGGTTACAAAACATGGTTTTAAAATGAAAAAAAAATGACTAAAACTTAAAATATATATTGAAGGTAAAATAGCAAACTGCTAATAAATAATCCTGTTTGGTCATTAAGGGAATTCTTTAGCATAAGATTATAGTCAAGAGTGAATGAATAATCAGTGAAAAGATGATATGTCTCCTCTACAAATTATCCCAAGTAGAAATGTGTTCATATACTCTGGGACCATCTTTCTTTCTTTTAGGATTTTCTGAAGTAAAGCTGTGATTTTAAGGACTGGGGACTTTGATGCCACTTTGTCATCTTGTGCAGGTATACCCTACAGGCATTTGTGAGGAAGAAGATGCATGCTTCAAGTGCACTTGCTCTTCTCAATACTTCTTATTGTCTATTAGTGTCCCTGAAACTACCTACTGCACACTTTTCTACTTTCTGCCTTGCTAACAAGCTTTTCCTTAACCCCTTCCATCAATTAATTCAATATTTATTTGGCACCTATTAGCCCCCACCTGTGAGATAATAACACCTTAAGTTGTGATCTCATTTAGAAGAATTTGCATTTATTAAAAGACGCTGAACAGTTTAAATACTCTTAAGTCTCAAAAGAAGTACATTTGATGTATTCCAGTTGGAATACACCAAAGTAGAAGGTGAAAGGGGTCATCAGCACACAGAACTCCAGGCAGATTTTTTTCTTGAAATTAATAAAGCCTCAGGTTTAGAGTCTCATGCTTATATACACCAGTTTTTGTGATCATTTAAGCTTCAGCCTCCCACAAAACTTGAACTTCAAATGACTAATCCTGCTCTAATCAATTGTGCTAATGTAACAAACTACCATAATTGCATGGCTTGGAAGCAACAGAAATTTGCTCCTTATAGTTTTAGGGATATAGAAGTTTAAGAAGAATAAGGCAGTAGCAGATTTGACATCAAGTTGAGGACTAATCTCTGGCTCATTGGATGTATCTTGTTTCTGGGGTCTTTTGTGGTAGAAGGGGACAGGCAGGTCCCTTGGGGTCCCTTTGATAAGGATCAAAGGATTATATTCTTATGCTTTAATCACCCACAGAGATCCACCTCCTAATAACTTCATCTTCCTATTTATTTATTTATTCATTCATTCATTTATTTAGCCATGTTAGGTTTTTAAAAAGAGGTAGCCAAGTAAGAACATCACCACACACGTGGTATTCAGATAAGGGGTAGGTTTATTCATCGTTCAGGCTGGCACCAGGCCATGTTGGCCTTCCACGTGGCTGGGAAAGGCCTGGAAAAGAGATAGCTGGGAAAGAGAGAGAGAAAGAGAGAGAGCTGGGGAAAAGAGCTAAGAGAGAGCTAGAAAAGAGAGAAAATAGCTAGAAAAGAGAAGAGCTAGAAAAGCACTAGATAGAATGCGTCTGAGCCTGGGCTAGGCCTTATCTAGGGTATGGGCAGAGAAAGTTGTGGCCACATCAAATTCAGATGTGACCTCAGCGAATGCAGATGTGACCCCTTCCAGGTGTGCCAGTTGCCTAGGTAATGCAGGTCACTGGACGGAGACTTTGCTGCGAGGAGGGTGGAGTCTGCTAGCCATCCAGGAGCGGACCTTACAAGCCAGTCCTGGGGCTTGACCTCTGAGCCTGGGAACAGTTCTTGACCTTCTTTTGTGCTCAAAGCTAGCACTCTACCACTTACATCAAAGATCCATTTCTGGATTTTTTGGTAGTTTAGAAGAGATAAGAATGTCATGAGGTTTCTTGCCTGGCTTAACTTCAAACCATGATCCTCAGATCTCAGTCTCCTGAGTAACTAGAATTACATATGTGAGCCAATAGCACCCAGAGCTAATTGTATATATGAATTTGGGGGAACATGTGTATTTAGACCATAGTAGATTCCCCACTTTCTCCAAAAAGACTAGAAAAGTCACATGAGGGCAAAGCTATGTCTATACTACTTTTTAATTTATAAAATAGCATTTGTTCATAATAGGAACCCAATAATGTTTACTAAATTTGAACAAATGCATACTGCACAATGTACACAAATGTATACTGTGCCTAACTTTTTTCCTGACATAGTAAGAATTGAACAAATATTTATTAAATTTGAACAAAAATACCATGTACAGAATGGGCCTATCTCCTTACCTGACATAGTAGGAGCCAGATAAATATTTATTAAATTTCAATGAATGTATCATGCACACAAAGTGCCTAGCTCTTCTCCTGATAAATAGTACAAATATTGAACAATTACTTTGGTAAATTAATTAATTAAAATGTAGGTGAACCCTAGTTTCCATAGTTCTCTTTGCCTTCCCCTCCTTTATTCATGCTTGAGTCCATGTAGGAATGGCTGAGGAAGGTCCTTTACATTTAGTAAAAGTGTATTAGCAATACTATACTTTCATCTATAAAACTCTGAACTACACAGTAGAGGGTTGAGCTTTCTTCTCTTTCCAGCCTCCCTTAATAGTTATGATAAAGCATTGCCTTACACAAAATTACATTCTTAGGGGAAAAAAATGAAAAATATGATTAAGACCTCAACTCTTAAATTAACACTATTTTTTCAGTAACAGTAACCATTAAACAGTTATGTGTTTAACCCCCATAGTCTTTAAGCCTGGTAAAATGTCTAATTAGTTAATTAGAAAAATAATTATGTGCTAAGAAAGGGAATCTGAAAATGTGCATGGAGGCATAAAACTGTGGGTTTAAAATAAACTTCTGTTTTGAGGCTGTTCTAGTACAGTCCTGATACATTAGCATTTCTTTTAAGATTTTTTTTTTTTACAAAAATATTGGGAAGGTTTCCAAATATTTTTCCACCTCCTGGTGTGTATCAAAAAAAACATTGGGTTTATCTACTAAAATCATAACTGAAATTGTATTTTGTAAGAGGCTATTTCCTTAGAATTCATTCAAGATACCCATAGGGGAAATTAATTTATATGGTCAATGGATTTTTTCTTTTTGGTCATGATTCAATTGTAAGTAAACTGTTACACTCAGAACTTTCCTTTTTGTATTTTTGCTAATGCGTTTGTGAAGAATCTCACACCTGACACCAAGATCATTGTTCACAGGCTGCTCTTTTGTTTCTCTTCAGCACTTTATATAGTTATCATTTCCAATTACCATGTGAATAAATAAGGATTTCTGGTCCTGAAGGCACAGAATGAAAAAATAACTTCAGAGCTCCACTTGCCTGTTGGAGACTGGGGATGGATCATTTTCAGATCACAGCAAAGGCAGTAATCCTTTGCTATTTGGAGAATAAAACACTCGATATAATATACTTCCACATAAAGTATAATTTCTGCGGCACAGTTTTTGCAATTGCCAATCCATTTGCCCATCCAAAGCCACTGTTCTATTCCCATGGTCCCCAGTCCTAATTAGCCTGGAATTGCCATGGTACTTTCCGTGAAAAGATTCTGTATTTGCTCATATCTTATCTCGACCTTGAAATCACGTACATACATTAGAATCACTTATGTTGTCTGAGATTCTAAAAATTAAACTTCCCTACTCAGGCTAATGGCTTCTTCACAGTGAATTGCAAGGAAAATGAAAGCCAGCAAAGGAGACTAGTTTTGAGAAAACTGCTGAGTAGGCACAAAAGACCTTAGCATGAGGGAAAGGTCATTTGTCCTGAAGGCCTAGAGGAGGACCAGAATGGATAGCTAAAGTGAATTGTCTTTTGACACTTAGGGTATCTGGATATAGTCATTGGCTGTGGTAACTGAATGTTTTCTTTTTGAGGACACGGTGTATTAAGGATAGTGAGAGAATTCAGATCTGAATGTCTGACAAAAAGTCTATTTTAATTCTGTCTTTCCCACCTGATAGCTATAACCGTGGAGAATTTATTTGATTACTCTGAGCTTTCATTTCTTTATCTTTTAAATGAGAATACTAATACCTACCTGGCCATAGTAAGAGGACTGAAGATAATATATGCCAAGAACTTATCTCAGTGTTGGCTCAACACAAGCCCTAAATAAGCAGTGGCTATTATAATGATGACTGTCCTTAGCCTTCTGTTAAAGGTGAGGTGAGCTAAGAAAGCTCTAAGGGCTTAACGAGGCAGCTTTACCTCATCACTAGCATGAAAAAGAGAACCTGGGGAAAGGTGTTTACCATCTGAGGAACAAAAATGGACAGGGCAAGTGCAAGCAAGTTGCTGTTGTAATTTTGGAATGGTCCACAAGCTGCACATGCAGTTCCCTTCCTTCTTTCCTTTTTTACTTATTTTTTATTGTTACAATAAAGGCAATGTACAGAGGGGTTACAATTATTTAAGTCAAGAATACATTTCTTTGGGGACATAAAATTCATTTAATGAAAGAATCGTGCCTGACTGAAGCTGCATTTGAACCCATAACTATTAGATGGAAGTAGCTCAATGCTCAACTGATCTGGAATTAGTTTATGCTTCATTATCAAGTAGACATATTGAACTGGTCTTGGGGCTTGCCAAACCTTGTTCTTCTTCTCCTTGCTTCTGTTTCTCTAATAACTCAAGCTCAACAAAATGTAGGTGGTATGTAGAAATGGGCTAGCTGATTCATGGTATGGAGGAGCTCAATATTTTAGCTGTTCTCTACGTTTCTCTAAGTTTTGACTCAAATGGGAATGACTGGGTTTCATTCATTCATTCATTAAGTATTGAACTATCTGCTAGGTGTTTTACACTCTCCTATGTGCTGAGATGAAAAGGAACAAAAGTTAACTATTTCCTGCTTTCATGAAACTCATTCACTCCTGCGTGAAATAAGCATAAACAATCCCAGAAATAGAATTGTTTTATTAAAATTATGATAATTAAAAAAACAAGGTCCAGCTGTTCTAAATGCTTGAGTTCTAAATTTATATATTAAAAGAAAATTTTATTAACTTAATGTTGTTTATTAACCTAGTCTCTTAGCCTAAAGTTTGTCAGGATTTTTTTAAACTGTATTAAACAAAGTTAGATGATTAATTGCTATTTGTAGAAAGAACTAATTTTAAACTGCCCTGATTTAAAAATATTCTCAAGGAATTCAAAGGAATAATTCCAACAGGTGTGGGAGTATAAACCTGCAATCCCAGGATTTAGCAGGCTGAGGCAGGGTGGATTGTGAGTTTGAGGCCAGCCTGGGTTATGCAGAGAGACCTCATCTCAAAAACAAAACAAGACAAAACAAGTTAATTCCAGGGGAACTTGGGTATGATTTTTTTGTGATCAATTCTTTGGTAATTTGTTCGAGTTAAATTAGAAACAAACACTGCTGTTTTGTGTTCTCAGAAAGTGGTTTGACATCATTGTTTGAGGTATAAAACCGAAGAACACATTGCAACATGGGGCTAGCATTTCTCTTCGTTGACTTTAAGCTACAAAGCTAACTTTCATGTTTGTAGATGGGTCAGTGTCCATGCAGCTGTCATGGCACCTGCAGAGAGTAGCCAGTCCAGGGAGTGAATCCTATTTTGCTGTGAATCCCAGGTGTTCTAAGAAATGCTTCACCAAAGGTCATGTGGACCATTGTAGAGAACCAGGCCTTGAGGGTTCAAAATGCCATGACCTTTCCATTCACATGTGTCTCCCACAGTTGTTTAAAAGTTTTCTGATCCTCATAGAAAGAAGGCCTAAATGTAATTTATTTACCAAAGAAAACCTATTTTTAAATTCTTTCATTGCTCTTGCCTCCAAGAAAGAAAATTTCTGCTGATTAGTTATTTGCAAGTTTTAAGCAAAATTCCTAGGCTCCCTTTTTTGTCATTGAGGACACAGAACTCAATGTTTGCATGGATATTTACCTTTTAAAAATGCACTTCAAGCTCATATGTAATGTAATGTAATGTAGCTAGACATGAGGAGAAAGCAGAGCACCTTAATAGCCATGTTACATTTAGGAAAAGTTTACAGAACACTGGAACACATATTAACAAAATCTACAGTAAAGGCTCTTGTTGTAAAAGTGTTTTTAAGAACCAATAAGAAAGAATTTTTATTTCTTGTAAGCATTATACCCACCTTTGGTCCTCTAATAACTTGACCTAAGGTAGAGTGTGGATAGGTGAGCTTGGAGGAGGTAGAGGTTAAGGAGAGCATCATTTCTTTTTTGAGAATTCATAATACAGGCTCAGGTTACCAATATTACTGGTCAGAGTGCAGGCACTATGTGAACCAGTGGACCTGCAGGTCATGCCTTGTCTGTCGGGTGCCTGGGGACACTACTGAAATTCTTCCTCTTTGGGAATACCTGTTATATGCATTCCAGAACATGCCTTCTAGCTTAGATTGCTTTTCATGAATTATTATAATGATATGAAATCCTGTTTGTTAAATACATACTCTATGAAGATACCTTTCTTATTTGTCACTACTATTTACTTCTTTAGGGAAGGAGTTTTGTTTTCTTTATCTTACAGCCATGGAAGCTGAGGTTTTAGAGAAGTTAAGAGGACACACCCAGACGGGGAGGGATTCAGACTCCGGCCTTCTTGCCAAACTCCAGGGTTCCTAACATGGTCTTATTACAGGAGTTCATTCTGCTACTGAGAACTGTTTGCTTTTTTTTTTTTTTCCTTCTCTCACATACCTAGTTGTTCCCTCACTGAATGATTGCTTGTTAATCACATTCTCAGATGAGGATTCTTCTTTCTTCCCCATTTTCCTTATTACCTGTCCCCTAAGTCTGCCCCAGTTTCTTACCAGATTTAATGACAGGATAAAATCATTAGTCTTCTAAACTTTGCAATCAAAACTATAATAGATGAATTTTTTTTTAATTTTTTTTACTTGATACATCATTATTTATTTATTTATTTAATTGTGAAAATGCCATACAGAGGGGTCACAATTACATGGGCAAGATAATGAGTATATTTCTTATCAAGCATTGTTGCCTCCTCCTTTGTTTCCCCTTCCCAACCCTTCCCATCTCTGCCCCCCCCCCCCCGCCTCGCCCCCTTCCCCCTCACTCTCCCTCTTCCCTCCTCTCCCCCCCACCCCCGCCCAAGTTGTAAAGTTCGTTTTTTAACATAATGTCTTGTACATCTCATTGTTGCAATGGGTCCACCTGTATCCCTAGTTAAACAATTTGTTTTTTCCCTTCCCCTCCACAAATTATACTAACACCAAATACAGTGAAAGCAGGAGTTATACTGTAGGGGAGGGACATACAAAGCAACAAAGAAATCATCTTATAAATATGTTAGAAACAATTACATGAAAGCAAAAACAATTGAATATTTATCTTGGGGTTCATTTCACCTAACATCAGCTTATCTGACCTTTTGCAATCCCACTTTTGGGCATTTACCCAAATGATCACAAACAAGACCATACTAAAGCTACCAGCACAACCATGTTTATTGTAGCATTATTTACCATAGCTAAGATAGATATGGAACTAACCCAGATGTATTATTAAGTAGCCCAAAGACAGGGTAACTTTTCTTTCTTTCTTTCTTTTCTTTTTCTTTTTTTTTTGTCTGTCATGGGGCTTGAACTCTAGGCCTTGGCACTGTCCCTGTGCTCTTCAGCTCAAGACAAGTGCTCTACCACTTGAGCCACAACACTACTTCCAGTTTTCTGGTAGTTAATTGGAGATAAGAGTCTCACAGACTTACTTGCCTGGGCTAGCTTTGAACCACAATCCTCAGATCTAGGATTACAGGCATGAGCCACCAGCGCCTGGCTAACTTTTCTTTTTTTTATTGGCTTATATGTTACACAAGTTTCATAACCATGACATCTCTGGGATAGTTCAATATATCTTGCTGTCACTAGGACCCTGAGGCTTTTTATTTTATAGTACATATGTACACATATGCACATGTATACACACACACACACATCAGCATTCCCAGAATTCTATTATTATACATTATCTATTTTTTCTTCCCAAATAACCTTATTAAACACCCTCTTATTTTTGTATTTCTGCCCAATTCTCTAATTTTTACTGAAGAATGACCTTGATAAATTAAAAGTGAGCATAGAGATAATCCCATACCTTCCTTTTTCCTTCTTCCTCCATTTCACCTCCAATCTTCCTCGATCACCCCCCAACTTTTTCCCTCCTTCCTTCCCTTCTGCCTTCCCTTTCTTCTACCTTCCCTCTTTCCCTCTTTCCTTCTTTCCCTAATTCTCTCTCTCCCTCTTTCTCCCTCTTTTGAATTTAAGTGACCTATACCAAATCACATAGCTAAAAATCTAGTGCAGTCATCTTACTTCCACAGTACCATACTACTTTCCACTGTAGCATCAGAATTACTAAAGACTTTATGTTAAGTTCGTTTTTCGACATAACGACTTGTACATCTCATTGTTGCAATGGGTCCACCTGTATCCCTATTTAAACGATTTGTTTTTGCCCTTCCCCTCTACAAATTATACCAACATCAAATACAGTGAAAGCAGGGCTTATACCATGGGGGAGGGACATACAACGCAACAAAGAAATCATCTTATAAATAAGTTAGAAACAATTGCATGAAAAAAATATTTGAATACATATCTTAGGGTTCATTTCCCTAACATCAACTTATCTTGCCCATGTAATTGTAATCCCTCTGTACAGTATTTTCACAATAAAAAAAGAAGAAAATAAAATACTTTTGTTAAAAATACAGGATTTCGCTGGAGGAATATCAATACCAAATTTCAAACTCTACTATAAAGCCATAGTAATCAAAACAGCTTGGTATTGGCATAAGAACAGACCTCAGGACCAATGGAATAGAATTGAAAACCCAGAAATGAACCTACAGACCTATAGCCATCTAATCTTCGATAAGGGAGCTAAAACAATAGAATGGAAGACAGACAGCCTCTTCAGTAAATGGTGCTGGCAAAACTGGTTAACTACATGTAGAAAACTAAAGCTAGATCCTTATATATCACCCTGCACCAGAATCAACTCCAAATGGATCAAAGACCTTGAACTCAAAGCAGACACTCTGAAAACATTACAGGATGGAATAGGAGAAACCCTGGGTCTCCTTGGCTCAGGCCGAAATTTTCTGAATAGAGACCCGGAAACACAACAAATCAAAGAAAGGCTGGACAAATGGGATTGTATAAGGTTGCAGAGCTTCTGCAGGGCAAATGACATAGCTAGCAAGATCAATAGAAAGCCCACGGACTGGGAGAAGATCTTTACTAGCCATACAACGGACAAGGGTCTCATATCTAAAATATACTTGGAACTCAAAAAATTAAACCACCCAACAACAAATCCTCAAAGAAACAACTGCCCAATAAGTAAGTGGGCGAAAGACTTAAAGAGAAGCTTCTCTGAAGAAGAAAGAAGGATGGCCAATAGACACATGAAGAAATGTTCAACATCCCTAGCCATAAAAGAAATGCAAATCAAAACAACATTGAGATATCACCTCACTCCAGTTAGAACAGCAAAAATCAAGAACTCTAACAACAACAGATGCTGGAGGGGATGTGGACAGAAAGGAACCTTACTTCATTGTTGGTGGGAATGTAAACTTGTTCAACCACTTTGGAAAGCAGTATGGAGGTTCCTCAAAAGACTCCACATAGAGCTCCCCAACGACCCAGCAATCCCACTTTTGGGCATTTACCCAAATGATCACAAACAAGGCCACACTAAAGCTACCAGCACAACTATGTTTATTGCAGCATTATTTACCATAGCTAAGACATGGAACCAACCCAGATGCCCCTCAGTAGATGAATGGATCAAGAAGATGTGGTATATATACACAATGGAATTCTATGCCTCCATCAGAAAGAATGACATTGCCCCATTTGTTAGGAAATGGAAAGGCTTGGAAAAAATTATATTAAGTGAAGTAAGCCAGGCCCAAAGAAACATAGGTCCCATGGTTTCCCTTATTTGCAATATCTAGTATAGGTATGAGTCAAGCGGAAAAAGTCAGATAATGTGATGTTAGGAAAACAAAACCTCAAATATGTATTTTAATGTTTTTGTTTCTTTCATGCATGTGTTTCTAATGCATTTATAAGATTATTTCTTTGTTGCTTTGTGTGTCCCTCCCCCACAGTGTAACCCCTGCTTTCACTATATTTGATGTCAGTATAACATGTGGAGGAGACGGGGACAAACAAGTCATTTAAGGATTCAGGTGGACCTGTTGCAACAATGAGAAGTACAAAATGTCATGTCAAAACCAGCTTTACAATGTCGGTGGGGGGCGGGAGGGGGGGTATGATTGGGTGGGAGGGAGGGGGGAGGCTGGGAAGGGAGGTGAAGGGTAAACAAAGGAGGAGGATGCAATGCTTGGTAAGAAATGTATGCATTATCCTGCCCATGTAATTGTAACCCCTCTGTACAGTATGTTCTCAAATAAAATAAAATAAAATTTAAAAAAAAAAAAATACAGGATTTCAGCCCCAATCAAGACTTCCCCAGCCAGAACCTACATTTGAACAAGACCACAAAAAATTACAAACATCTAAGTTGAAGAAACTAGTCCACCTTACAGGAGACTACTTAATGATATTCAATTTTCCTTATTGTTCAACAGAGCTCTGTGTTCACCCACCACCAACATTGCTCAAGCTTGAGATACCTATCCTACAATTTAAGAGATCTCACTCATATTGCGGGTAAATGGATTAAGAATGGCTTTTGATCCAGCCTGTCATAATCAATCCTAGGGATGTAAAAGTACAAAAACACTTATTTTGGTATAACAGGAATTACAATTCTGGAGAAGCAGATCTGGACAAAACTGAAAATTCATTTAGAAGAGAAGAGGGGTTTGGGCTTAAGGAAGAAGAATCTACAAATGAGGTCTTTAAACATATGTCGATCTGATTGGTTGACTTTCAGTTACAACTATAGGCTACTCTGAGTTTGTGTGGTCTGTTAGGATGACTTCTAGGCTCCATTTAGAATGTTCTGTGTCTCTAACCAAAGTGATTTCATATTAGGTAAAAATTTCCAATGATTTCATAAATGAATTCTTTCTAATGAGACACCAAAGTTCTATTGGAGGCCTCCAGGAAAAGATTTATTGATTTTATAATGAAACATAGAGAACAAAACTGGATTATTTACTCAACCATTGACTGGATGATCTTGGATAGGTTGAGCCCCATGACCATCATTTTTATTATCTGTAAAATGAGTGTAGTTACCTCTTAAATCTATACATTCAGTCATATGCACACATACATGCATGTTTAGTAGAGGCTAAATACTTGATTGATAGGCAAGTAAATGTGATTTATATTGTCAATGATATGGTGAAAATGTCTGTAATATTTTAAGGTTAGTTTCCTCATAGAACCAGATTAGCCCCCATTAAAAATTATGACCAAATATAATATCCAATGACCAATATAATATCAAAATCTTGTAAGTAGATAAACAAATGCCTGCCTATTCCTTCAGTGTTATACTGGGGTATCATATAACAAGCTTACCCAAAGATAATCTTATCTCTATAAATGTATTCCCATTGTCTTCCTTTTGTTTAGATATTTGTGTCTCTCTGCAGGTAAATACTTGCTTGAAGAAAATGGGAAGTGATGAAAATAGTTCTTGTCAAATAGAAGTGTGATTTGGCAGAAAAGCTAATCCTAAGGTCAATATTAATTATGATGAGAGTAATAGTAGCTTTGTGTCTCTCTTGGTAATCTAACTCCATACTTCTTTCAGGGACAGTATATATACAGTCTATCAAAGCTGACTTGAATCAGCTTTGTCATGATGCTATTTCCTTCATTAAGAAGTTAAATAAATTCTTCATACATGTTCACTTTGCATTTGGATGAGAGCAATGTGTTTAACTTTTGAAAATGATATCTTGTTTTTCATCCACAAATAAGAATTGTTAGTTTAAAATTAAATCAGAATTTGAAAACTATTATAGAAATGAGTAGGAATAAGTTCCTTATATTTTTTAAAGTTATCTTTGTCATTATACAAAGGGGTTTCAAT
This sequence comes from Dipodomys spectabilis, assembly GCF_019054845.1. Classification (NCBI taxonomy): domain Eukaryota; kingdom Metazoa; phylum Chordata; class Mammalia; order Rodentia; family Heteromyidae; genus Dipodomys; species Dipodomys spectabilis. Next base: position 1,595,328 of record NW_024871042.1, read on the forward strand.
TCAACACATCATTTTATAAGTACTGGGTTAATGCAAAGCCCATCCGTCATTCTCCCCTCATATGTCCCAACCCCATTCCTCCCCACAAGTTACCTAGTCTAGGAAACTCATTCTGTAACTTTCAAGTTGGGCAGTGGTGGAGAAAATATGGAGAAAAGGAGCTGAAGAAACAGATGATGTCAAGGAATTCATCAGTATAGGAAGAGGAAGAAATGTTCTCATGGTTTTAATAAGAGCACATGAAAATGTAGGTTGGAAAAGGAAAGGAAGGGGAAGAAAAAGACACTGCACTCAAGGAGTGCACATTCTCATTTAAGGTGGTTAGGTAAAAGGAAATTAAAGAAATGAAGATAGGATAGGGGATAGGGCTATAAGCAGATAAGAAGATAGATGGAGATAAGGGCTATAAAGACATAATACTGTGCAAATACACTGGAGAGAAAGTGGGTACTATTTTGCTTAGTGGGACCATGTAAGTTTGATTTTTAGCAAGTAATGCATGTGCTTTCTAGCCCAGTGGATGATGTTTATCAGATTTAAATCAATCTAAGCAGATATGAATCAAGTAAAAATATCTTAGATCTAGACTCTGATGACCCAGTGAGTCTGCAGTATTTTTCATCCTTCATAAGCTACTGCTACTTGATTTGTCTTTATAAAGACACATATATAGAACCTAGAGAATATGTATATTTTGGAGATAGCTATGTACTAGAGAGATGAAAACTTTAGTGAACCCTCCCTAAAAGCACTTCCTGTTTAGAAAAGGAGAGTTACCTAGTCAAAGTGAAATTGTTCTGTGACACCTTCCTACAACATGTTACCTTCTGAGAAAAATGGAAATTCTGTTTTATCAGCTCAGAAGTTCTTTGTCAAGGAAGGGTTATTTTCCTATTAATTCATTTTAAAAGAAAGGAAAGATCACTTTCAAGATCATTATTAAGAAAAGTTACATCTTATGATATATATAAGAAAAGTTATATCTTATGAAATGAAACGTTAATATGCTAAGCCAGCAGCAAGAGAGAGCTGTTTTCTCAGTAAATACTGTATAGCTGTGCTTTGTCAATTAACTTTTTTTTGACTATGAACAGAATGTAAATGTCATGGATAAATGATCGCTTTAATGGTGTTTTCCAGCATTGTGCTCCATGTTACCATGGCTTCTTAACAAAGACATTAAATCATTTAGAATCATATTTCATGATAATTAATTGTAAATCTGGTAATACTACCACTTTTCATTTGGCATGAAATGATGAGGGAGAACCACAAGGTTTATTGGAGGTACACGAGAAAGGACAGAGTGACTTAATGTATGAATATAAATCTTATAAAACTACTATTGGACAGCATTTTATGATGGACATAAATTCCCATTTACCCTCTGATCGTGATAGACAGAGAAGCCTGCAGTAGAAACAGAAAGAGGAGATGGGAAGCTATACTAGAGAAGAGAAAAGGCTCAGGGCTTGTGAATTTCTCTTCTTTTCTTCTGTTTTGCAACAGCTAAACAGATCTTCACTCTCGCTTAAGATTTAAATAATTAAAGTCTGTAACTTGATTAATGCTGTCTTATTAGATATATTTATTATGAAGTATGCAATGATGCTTTTATAATTAAACAGCTATTAGCATTTGCCATTTTCAATTATTGCTCTTCTGTCTATATTTCTTAGAATTCTTTGAAATGTTCAGCAAGCTCATTCATGATTTTGCTGTTCGAAATGAACAGTCAAGAGTACTTTGTGTTGTAGGTATTTTCATCCTGACTTTTAAAAATAGCTAGAGGTGTAGGGTCTAAGAGATATTTCTTCCAGGCAGATTTTTTTTTTTTTTTGGTCATTGTGGGGCTTGAACTCTGGGCCTGGGCGCTGTCCCTCAGCATTTCAGCTCAAGGCGAGCTCTCTACCACTTGAGCCACAGTGCTACTTCCTCAGGAATATTTCTTCCAGAGCTAGATGACCTGATTTGATCTGGTTACATTTTATGGATAACATTGATATTGGTCACTCTACTAACCAGAGACTAAGTTTTCAGTTGCAAGTAACTAGTCTGACATAAAATAACTTAAGACAAGATAAAGGGACTTGATTGGTTCATATCGAGAGAATTTTGGAGATTTCTGGTAAGGCTTTTCTTTGTGACTATTTTATTAACATCAGGTAGTTATAAAAAGGAGTTGCCATTCACCAAAGCTGTTTATGAACACACAGTGTTGATCAGTGTCAACTCTTTCAACTTTCTCATCATCCCTTCCAGTCCACTCTTCTCACATTGCTTTTGGGGTGATGTATTGAATTTTTTGCCACTTGACAAATTAGTTTATACATACAATGCATCTTGATATGGGTCATCCCCTTAACATTTCCACTCCCTTTCAACCACCCCTTCCTTTATATTTTTCAACTCTGTGGTATATTCAATAAATTCTTGCTTGCCTTCTTCCCTCTTTTCCCCTTCATTCTTCTATTTCCTCTATTCCCTCTCCCCTTGGCTCCACCCTCCTCCCTTTCAAATACACATTTCCTGGTACCTATTTTGTTGGTTTTTTGAATTAGTCTTTTTAAAGAAATATACTATTTGTTATCTCCATAGAGTATATTACACCTCAGTTAATTCATCAAAAGCAAATTTTCCACCACAGCTATCTGTATCAGTCTCTTCCATGTTTTGGATTTTCTTTCCTAAGTGCTGGCTTAGCTTCCAGGCAAGCTCTCTTTATGTGGTAGGCAGAATGGCAACTCCAGATTCACTCATCTTCATAGTTGGAAATCCTAGATGATTTATCAATAATTTTTAGGTATCACTTTAGCTGATGAAAGGAAATACACGTAACCGGTTAAATTGTGTGTGTATTTGTAGGGGTGTTTTCAAAAGAGAATGATGTCTTAATGAAAGGTCTGAGTAAGGAAGAACCATTCTCACTCACCTTCCAGACAGTTGAGAGACTAGGTAGAATAAAAAGGCATAGAAAAGATGAGTCAACTCTCACATGCTCTGTTCTGGAAACAGGACACCAATTTTCTTATACTTTTGGATATCAAAATTTCAGGTTTTCTGGCCTTGAACTCTGTCTACCTCCGTCACTTCTTAGGCCTTCAGATTTGGATTAGATTATACTACTGATTCTCTGATTCTCTAGCTTGCAAAAGTTGTAAGACTTCCCTAACTATTTTGGGCTTTGGCTAACCTGTGCAGCGTGCTGCCATGGTGCTGTTGGAGAGCGAGCGGTTCCTGACAGACCTGACCAGGCTGTTCCAGAAGGACCGCCTGCTGGGCAACGTGTTCATCACCTTGACGAAGTATGATAGTTGAACAAAACCCATTCCAAGGAAGGGTTCTGTGGAGGGTCTTGAGCCTGCAGAAAATAAGTGTCTGTTTGAGAGCTACTGATGGGAAGAAGAAGATCAGCACTGTGGTGAGCTCCAAAGAAAAATAAATTTCAGATGGCTTACTCAAACCTGCTCAGAGCTAACATGGATGGGCTGAAGAAGAAAGACAAGAAGAACAAGAATAAGAAGGCCAAAACAGCCCAGTGAAGTGTACCCAATTGCAGCATTATCAGCTAACTACAGAATTGCTATTTCTCCTCCCCCCCCCCCCCCCCCCCACCACACACACAAAGTTAACTTTCTTATTCCTCCACTGGTTACTCTTCTCCTGGGAGACTAGGGTTGGGATGTTTCTAGGTGGTAAGCCAGTATATTTGGGATCTGCACTTCATGGTTGTGTATTCCTGTTACATTTCTCTGTAAAGAGCAATGTATCATTAAACCTGTCTAGTACTGAATAAAAAGTTGTAAGATTTTATAATTTCCATAACCATGTGAGAAAACCCCTTTAGTAAATCTATCTACCCAGTCTCCATCCATTCATCCATTTAAGTATCCTTTATTGTTTCTCTGGACAACATTGACTAATGTAAAAAGATAAACTAGTTGTTTATATGCTTGACTAAAATCTATGTGAAGACTATGATTGGTCTTACTGGGGCAAACTGGACATCTTATAACTAATCTCTGAAATTAGGAAGAGACTATTATATTTTGATTGGCCAGGCCTGAGCTGTGCTTATCTAATTCAGCTTTGAAACCAATGCTGAATCAGTTGATCTAAAAATGAATATGAAATGGAGGGAGAATGATATCTTGAGGAAAACATATTGAGTAGCCAAGTGTCATGGATCTACCAGCTTGATTGCACTCATTCATTGCCAACTGGCTTTTTAGAATTGGTCTGACATTCATATTTATTAAATATTATGCTGGTAGTGAACAAACTATTTTTTAAATAATAATGTTGTATTCTAGAGTAAAACATTCACATAGGCCACATATAATTTAGCAAGACAATGTATTCAAAGGCAATAATTTCTCAGTGGAAGGCTCTTCTAAGTTGGCTTTGGAAAGTCTGGAAATACTTGAAAGAATTGACTTAGACTGGCATTTGATTTCCACTCAGTAAAAGCAGCTATAGATAGAAGCAGGAGAATATGGAACACATCAGGGTTGAAATGGCCTCCACATAATGTCAGTATAGGAAAAGTCCCTAAACAGGTTATCTGAAAAGGTGCTAAACACATAGACATGTAGAGGGTATAGACATTTCCAAATGAGGGTTAGGTGGCTAGTAAAAGGTTGTTTTAACTTCCCCAGTTGCATATAAGATTAAGATTATACATATTATTATTTCATATGAAATATATGTTACATTATTATATATTGTGTATTATATAATATATATTATTATACATTATATATAATATTATATATATATATATATCCCATGTATGAACAGTCTAATGCAGTGACGATGAGAATAGAACAGAGGAGATAAATACAAAAGCAGTTTAGCAAAGAGTAGCTAATAAGAGGAAAGATACTAGGCTTTCAGGATTTCAGCCTACACTATTAGTAAAGGGCAAATGATCATCTCAGTGATTCTCTAAATCTGTTCACTTGTAAACAAGATAACAATAGAGGAAGCTAGCGCTTTAAGGCCATTATAGGGATGAAATGAAGTCAGACATATATGAAAGGGTTTTGTGAACTTTAAAATCTAAAACAAGAGCAAGGTGTTATTTTACGATATATGTAACATTTTCAAATAATCTCTGTGGTTGCTTTTGATTTCATGAGCCTGTAATTTTCTCCCCATAACAAGTACTAGTTGAACAGCATATTTTATACCAGAAGTCTTTATTCGGTGAAATAAGCATTATTTTTTTCAAAATGCCAGTTTTTACCAGCCTAAAATTTTCTATATCTTATTTTGCTTCCCATTTTACTTTTTATTTATTTATCCTTTAAATTAATTTATTTTTTTAGGATGGGAGAAAATGTAAAAGCCAGTTGAGTTTCTCCTAAAATTTTATACTACAGACTTGAGCAACAATGGTTTTGTTTAAAGCTGATTCATAGGATTTCATAAGAGACATATTATATATGTACCATAATTGTTTCATGAAGTTCTTTATGAGACACTCGGGATTATGGATCCATAATTTGCATTCATTACAAACATTGTAACAACTTCCTTTGGGCCATTAAAAAGAAGGTATTGGTAGATTCTTAAGGATTCCACAAAGCAATGAAATCACAACAGGTCCATTTATTGAAGAAAATAACAGCAAGATGCAAGCCAGCATTTCAAATCAAGGTTTCACCTGCTCCATCCTCGCATTTAGCTTTTCCCAGCCTCACTAGGTGAAGGGATGAACTAAGATGTGAGTAGTTGAGAGCCAGTTTTCATAGTGTAATACACTCATCTAGTCAGCCATTCTTCTACACATTCATTTCACTACATAGGTACTGGGGTGGGTGCTAAAAAAAGTAATAAGCTATCTTCATCAAGTCTAATAGGAGAAACAGATAATAAAATGTAAGAATGCAATAAATATAAGAATGAAGAGATATGGGTAAGTGCAGAGTGGTTTTAGCACCTGCTGAGAAAACAGAACAATAGGCTGGAGAGGCAATTGCTGAGAAGAGGGAAAAGGGGGAAGAACATTCCAGGCAGCCAAGTTAATAAATAAGCATTGTGTTGCAAATTAAGTTGTGAATTCAGCTCCCTGGGTGTCACTAAAGCTGGAAAATTCCATCAGCTAGCCTTTTGACTTCCATCTCCAGGATTTCTAATTTAAAGACAAATTAAACTAAACAGATAGTTACTCTATAAGGGTATCTGAAGTGGAAACACACACACACACACACACACACACACACACACACACACACATACACACACACACACACACACACACCTAAATCTTAAAGACTTCAGAATTGAAAAGTAAGAACACCCCGTGATGTCATAGTTTAATATCAGAGAGCTGATTCTGGCTGATGATGATAATAGTCCCCATATGCCTACAATCATCTAGCAAAGTACTTAGCACACAATAAGGCCACAACTGAAGGCACATATTATCCACTGGAATAATATAGTCTTGAGACTATATAGACTTGAGACCCAGGGCTTTGGCACTGTCCCTGAGCTTCTTTTGCTCAAGGCTGGCATCCTACCACTTGAGCCACAGCACCTGTTTTTTTTTTCTTCTGTGTATGCGCTACTGTGGAATTCAACCCAGACCTTCATGCATGCTAGGCAAGTACTCTACCACTAGGTCACGTTTCCAGCCCTCTTCCTTTCTTTTCCTTCCTTCCTTCCTTCTCCTTCCTTCCTTCCCCTTCCTTCCTTCCTTCCTTCCCTTTCCTTCCTTCCTTCCTTCCTTCCTTCCTTCCTTCCTTCCTTCCTTCCTTCCTTCCTTCCTTCCTTCCCCTTCCTTCCTTTCCCTCCCTCCCTCCCTCCCTCCCTCCCTCCCTTCCTTCCTTCCTTCCTTCCTTCTTTCCTTCCTTATGTAGCAATATGTAATAAAAAAAAACAAACAATGTGGCTCAGAGTTAAATTCTGGCTTCTAATCTTTTGACTTTAGACAAATTATTTAACTCAGTTCCTTTAGCTATGCAATTACTTATTTTTTTTTAAAAAAGTACCATGATTGTGACCTATATTGAGTAAAATAACTGAAATAACAGTGTTAATTTTTTTTAAGTGTTGACAGCAATTTAGTCCAGAGAATGTAGTCAAGATACATTATAGGCATACATGGACATGTCAAGATGAAATCCCCTTGCACACCTAATTGAATCTTTAAAAATTGTAAAGAAAACAAGAAAAGAAGGGAGGGATAGAGGAAAGGAGGAAAGAGAAAGAAAGGGAGGAAGGAAAGAATAAAGGACTAAAAGACTTCTTATTTCATCATTTCTTAGAGGCAGGGTTTTTTAAATTGTGTTTTTATAGTCCATTATACAATAGTTTGAAATAAACAGAATTCACTCAATAGCAAATATCCAACATCTTTGGCATGGAAGCATGCTCAGTAATTATTTCCAAAGTATCTTTCTCGGATGACACTCTCATCATATTCTGAAACACAAGGATTAAAAATAAACTGGGCACTGGTGGCTCACACCTGTAATCCTAGCTATTGAGAAGGCTGATATCTGAAGATCGTAGTTGAAAGTCAGCCCTGGCAGGAAAATCCATGAGATTCTTATCCCCAATTAACCACCAGAAAACCAGAAGTGGAGCTGTGGCTCAAAGTGATAGAGCACTAGACTTGAACAAAAGAGCTCAGAGACAGAGCCTGGGCCCTTAGTTCAAGCCCCATGGCCAATTTTTTTTTTTTTTTAATCAAAATAGCAGGTTCATGCCTGTAATCCTAACTACTGAGAAGATGGAGGTCAGGAGGATGGGCAATGAAGTCAGTCTGAATAAAACTTACAAGACTCTACTTCAACCAATAGCTGGGCACCGTGGCATGCATCCAGCTATAGTGGCTCACCCTAGCTATGTTCAGAAACACAAGTGGGATTGCAGTCCAGACCAGACCAGACAAAACATGAGATCCTATTTCAAAATAATAAGAGCAAAATGGGACATAGGTGCAACCCAGGTAATAGCCCGCCTAAGATGCACGAAGCAAAGAGTTCAAACCCCAGCACCACTAAAATCAATCCATAAACAAGATACTGTGATTGTAGCTTAATAATGGGATGTATTCAAACAGTGTTAAAATTTTCTAACATGTATATTACTCTACTATTTTTTTCTTGATTGAAGCCTTTGATGCAATTATTTTTGAAAAAAAATCTGACTTCATTATTCATTTTAGTAGATTTTTCTTTCCTTTGTCTTTGGATTTCAATTTTATGAAATCATTCACATCATTTGAGAGGGAACTTGAATATTATCTAACAGAGAGAAGTTACAGCTCCCATACCATGGTGGATACCATTTCAGTGATGACTTCTGAAGTTGTGCTTATGTCTGAGAAGTAAGGTTATAGGATTGTCTCTTAAACAACTAAGCTCAGACTTGTTTTATCAGCTACTTCTTGGCCAAATTCCAGCTTTAAGGTATATGGATGGTAAGTTGATACTCTCTGCAATAATGATAATAATAGTGAGACTTCAGAAATTTGCAAATGGGCAACATATGTGTTAACTACTGTTTTCATTCCTTTCATAAGCCCTTCCCCCACTTGTAAAAAATTTCACAATCAAATTAACAGCACTGCACTAACAATTTTCAGACTCACTATTGGACTAGGTTTCAGTGGACACCCCACCTCTCCCCATAACATTTACAGGGTAATATTCTGATCTAATCAGAATATAATAATTACCTTGCCTGGAAAAGAATTTGGTTGTTTCTGATCCCCTAAGAAGAAAAAAAAACTCATTTGTCTCTTTCTGCAGCATTATCAGAAAATACTTTGCAGCAAATAAATGGAAACTCTATAAGTGGATGTTAATTAAATTTTAATGAATTTGAGGTACTGACACAGTGTATCCCTGCAGAGCTCAGTTAAGGAAAAAAAAGAAAAGAAAGAAGAAAGTGGTACATTCATATTGAAAGCTTCCAGATGAAAACAGCATCATGCTGAGTAGAATGAGGGCAGCCTTAGGTTGGGACACAGGTTTCCCCCCCCTGGGTAGTAAATATTTTGGCCTTCAGTTCCCCTGTCTCCTGGAGGCCTTGGCCAGGCCCCATGGTCAGATACCCTGCAGATGATGGTTTCCATAGGTGGAGTGCTCCATGAATTGTACTTTCCTCCTGCATGCCCCTGGATAGCTGAGGGCCCCTGCATGACTTTAAATGTTGATTGCAGATTGTTTCCTTTTTTTGCCCTTCTAAGTAGTCTATAAAATCTATCCTAGACAGGGTCTGGCAGAGTTATGACCTGTTGATAAACTCACCCAAATCAGGGCTGAATGTTTCCTTGCTATACACATATGGACTTTGGCTCAGGCCCCAGAATACCGGAGTCAACTTCAGAAACCAATTGTTACAGAAGATTTGTATTTTTAGAGAAGAAAAAAAAGGTATGTATCCTTGAATTTAAAAGCTACCCACATTTGCATTCCAACTTTCTTTTTAATTAAGCAGACCACAAAGATCAATAGAGAATTTACTTGCATAGAGGGCCATACTGGAGTGATTTGGAGAAAGGATTTTGCTATATTGACAAAAGGATGGTATGGGAGGTGTTTACCTAATCGTCTTTAACTGTATGGATGGTTCTAATTTATTTTAGATTCCACTGTCTCTACACATTCACCACCCCATCCCAACCTTGCACCATAAACCTTGGACCATAAGATTATTAATGATGTCCTATGGCCTTGAATTGTATTTTCCATGAGAGAATAATTTCCCACTTTTACAATGCTAGAACAGTCGTGTGCATTGTTAGGGACCCCTATATGACTTTGACTTCCTCAGAAGAGAATAGTAATTCTCCACTGACAGCTCCCAGTGACTGAAAAGTATAATCAAAGTCACTGCATTATTAATGTCTCTTCTTTTTATTAACTCAATCACAGTATGAAACACTTTTTCAAACATTTTATTTTATATAGTTTTTTTCCCCTCCACTTGGAAAAGTCTGCCCACAAATTAAAGGACTACGATTTACTGAATAAAACTAGGACTATTATGTTGGATGTTCTCCAAACAAATTGTCCTTCAAGGCAATTGCCAGAGGAAGCTCTGATCAATTTTGCCTGACAGGTTGGGGCACCAGGTAAATGATATACTTAGATTTGGTGACTTGGGAACACAAATAGAAAAACCAGGCTTTGGATTGTGAGAGCCCTGGTAGAGCTGGCTCTATTATTAACAATTCAATCTTGAGCAAGTCCCAGAAAAGCTCTCAGGCTTGGTTTCTTCCTCTGTAAAATGAGGCCAATGATGCCTGTAGGACAGGGGTTGTGAGGATGAAATGAGATCCCAGACCCTTGGGATATTGATTCCTTATTCTCTTCTAGGAACACAGGGTTCTTCACAAAGACAAAGGCAGGGAGAACAATTTTAGCATCCAGCTGTCCATACTGCTTTGAACTGGGACAGGGCACAAGGAGAAGAAGCAGTATGTGAGGGTGAGCCTGAAGGATGAATGGGAAGAAGACAGTAAAGACAGGCTGGCATTATAAGAATAAGGTTTATGTTCAGCACCATCACCTGTGAGATAGAACCAACAAAGCAGACTCAAAACATTCACAGGGAGAGTTTGTCTAGTTATGTAGGAAGCTTGTTTATACTTGGATTAAATAATCACCTAATTTTTTAAGTACATGCATTAATTGTCCAAGGAGGGGGGGATCATTCACAGACATATAGAAGATGTTCAAATTTACCTCATCTATGTGACATTTTGCTTGTTAGTAGTGGGGTTTGAACGCCACTTGGCTTATTTGCTCCAGGCTGACACTCTTATTATTTAAACTACACTTCCAGCCCAGCGATTTGTTGGTTAAGTGGAGGAAGAAGCCCTTGAAGTTTCCTGCCCAGGTTGGTTTCAGAGATCCTCTTGATCTCAGCCTCCTGAGTAGCTAAGGATTACAAGTATGATTCATCAGCTCCCTGCCAATATTATTCTTTCTTAATCACTCTCCTCCCTTTTCACAGTTTTACTTGCTTTCAGTCTTATATTCTTATGCACATATCATATACTTTAATCTTATTCACTCATTGCCCTCTCTTATACCCCTTTCTGATCCTACTAGTTCCCCCCAAATCCCTATTTTATAACCAAGCCATATTATTATTATCATTAATTACTATTATCAATATTCTTATCTACATTCTATTTATGAGTGAAAACAGGCTATATTTGTCTTTTTGAGCTTGGTTTATCTGTGTATGATGATCATCAGTTCCATCCATTTTATTGTAAAAAAGAATTTCATTCCTCTGTATTCCCAAAAACTATTCCATTGTGTAGATGTACAAGTAAATTACTTTAAAAAACAAACACTTGAATATCTGGTGGAATCATACCAGCGGATTACTAATTGCATCTCCCATGTACTTTATTTTATTTAAGCCAGGCCCAAAGAAACATAGGTCCCATGGTTTCTCTTATTTTCAATAACTAGTATATGTCTGGGACAAGCAATAAAGGTCAGATAAGATGATGTTAAGTGAAATGAACCCGAAGATGGGGGTTTTTCTTTCTTGCTATTGTTTCTAACGTATTTATAAGGTACCATGTGGATTTTTTTGTTGCTTGGTATATCCCTCCCCCACGGTAGAACCCCTGTTCTCACTGTATTTGATGTTGGTATAATTTGGGGAGGGGAAGGGAAAAAACAAAATGTTTAAATAGGGATACAGGTTGACCATTGCAACAATGAGATGTAGAGGACACTATGTTGAAAAATGACCTTTAGGTGGGAGGGGCAGTGTAGTTGAGGAGATGGGAGGGAAAGGAAGGTACGGGAAAAACAAAGGAGGAGGCAACAATGCTTGATAAGAAATGTACTCATTACCTTGCTCATGTAACTATAAGCCCTCTATACAGAATTTTCTCAGTAAAAACTTATTTAAAAAAAAACAACAACCAAAGGCACTGGAAAAAAAAAGAACTTTTAGAGCACAATCATGAGATAGTTACTGAAGATCTCCTCCATGCCAGGCATTGTGTTTTCTTTTGCTCTTTGCATTTGAACTCATTTAATCCCTCTACACTTCAATTATTTCCTCTTTCTTTCTTCCTTTCTTCCTTCCTTCCTTCCTTCCTTCCTTCCTTCCTTCCTTCCTTCCTTCCTTCCTTCCTTCCTTCCTTCCTTCCTTCCTTCCGTCTTTCTTTCTTTCTTTCTTTCTTTCTTTCTTTCTTTCTTTCTTCCTTTCTTTCTTTCTTCCTTTCTTTCTTTCTTTTCTTTCTTTCTTCCTTTCTTTCTTTCTTTCTTCTTTCTTCCTTTGTTTCTTTCACCTGTTTGTTCCAGTGCAGGAGCTTGAACTAAGGGCTTCCTGCTCTCACTTGGCTTTTTTTTCCCTCAAGGGGAAAAAAAATTATGCACTTTTACTTAAAGTTGTCTGGAAAAAGATTTATGCGTCTGTGCCCATCTGCATTATCACTCTACAAGGCAATTGATAATGTACTAACCAGGCTTGGAGATTACACCTGTAATCCTAGCTACACAGGAGGCTGAGAGCTGAGGATCACAGGTTCCAAACCCAGGTAGGAAAGTTTCTGAAACTCTGATCTCTAATTAAACCACCAAAAAGCCAGAAGGACTTTCACCCTCCTTTCCTGTCTCATTTTCTTTTGCCTTCCTTCATTTTCACTTATTATCTTTTGGTAGTTGTACAAAGGAATCACCATCCAATAAATATCAATTTATGAGTACCATGCATCTTGGTTGATATCACAGCCTTCATCATAGTCTCCCACTCCTTCCCAACTCAACCCTTCCTCTCAATTTTTCAATTTTTAAAATTACTTGTAACGTGCCAGAGAAAATTTCCCTACTACATCCTTACAGCACCCTTGGTCTTCGGCTGCTCACATCTGCTGCTCCTCAAGGGCTCATGAAACCTCTCTTCCAAATGGAACATGTGGCCTCCTCATTGCCAAACCTAAAAAAGCCTTTCCTTAGCTTTGGCTCATTTATGTTTTTCCCCCAAGGACATTTATTTGACATTGTTAATTACGTATACATTTTTGTTTTCAGTGGTCTAATATTTGAGTTTTGGAATTAGAGCTCAACTTGCATCCAAACAATACTCTTTGAATTGTCCTTGGGCAAAACTACCAAATACATACAGAACGTATGCACAGATGTCTAGCTTTTTATTTTTCTTTATAGAAATAGGATCGCATTTTGTCCCCTCATTTGCTTCTTGCCATATTCTCAGAAGTCCATTGTAGAAATCTCTCCAAAGGAACTGGAGAGGACTGTAGCTCATTCTTTTAAATATCATCGATGGACCACACATTATATGGCTTTGTGTTCCATTTGTTTTCTGGTTATTTCTAATCTAGACTTTCCATATCATATTACGAAATAAATTCTCAATAGAAAATGGTTGAATCAAAACACCATATCTATATAATTATATTTAGTATGTGTATTTACTTTTACTATGTGTTACCAGATGGCCTTCTAAAAAAGCTTTAACAGTTCACATTCCAGTGTGTTTGAGTAACCCTTCCTCAAAGTATTATTATCCTTTTGTAATTTTCACAAACCTGGTGCAATTCCTCAATCCCCACAGAATTTGAGCATCTTTTCAAATGTTTGCTAGTCATTTGGAGTTACATTCTATGAACCTGCATATTATTATCCTTATTCAAGTTATTTAACCTCTATGCTTCCAAGGATGTTCAATAAAAATATATGAAGGCTTTGCTGAATGTCTGACATAAACAAAAATGTTTGATATATGGTAGCTGGTCTACTTGTTTTGAATTTATTTTTCTCATTTCATCTTCACGCTCATACCTTTAAGTGTAGGTATTTTCCCAAAATTCTACCATTAAATTCCTTTTCTCTGACACTTTCTCTTTAAAAAAATCTCAGTGACTTCAATAATTTTAACATCTGCCAGAAACTCTCTTCTGCCAAAAAGGATATTTGAACATCTGATTCTAATTTATCACTCAAGTTCACAATCAGCAACTTCAACACCCCCTGGATTCTACAGCTACCTTTCTCCCCTACCTTTTTCCTGACTATGTCCCTAGGTTGGCACACTCAGCTTCTAGGGCACATTGTCCTACAAACATTTGGTCACAAATGTCAAGTTCATCATGCTACCTTGATTTAGACATTTGCTTGGGCAGCAGAGTTTCTTGCAACTCATCTTTGTAGTGACTCTCATTCTATATCATCTGTCTCATTCTCATTCTGTCTATCCTAGTTAACTCATTCTGCAAGACTTATTATACATACCTAATTAATATAACTCTCCCAACGCATTTCAGTGTGTGTGTGTGTGTGTGTGTGTGTGTGTGTGTGTGTGTGTGTGTGTGTGTGTATGTGTGTGTATACTGAAGCTCAAACTCAGGCCTCATTACTCTCCCTTGTCTTTTATTCACTCAAGACTGATGCTCTACCACTTGAGCCACAGCTCGTCTTCCAGCTTTTTGTTGGTTAATTGGAGATGAGACTCTCATAGACTTTCCTGACCAGACTTAGCTTCAAATTGAAATGTCCAAATCTCAGCCACCTGAATAGCTAGGATTACAGGTGTGAAATATCCATGTCAGGTAACTTGACACTTTTTTAAAATCATTTGTTAATATGTCACAGAGATTCTTCCAAAATGCTAGCACTCTTGTGTCACCTCCTCAGAAACATTTTGCAGTCCCTTTTCTGATAGAATCACATTCATTCTGGTCTCACGCTGTCTCCAGTCCTTGATTCATCCTATTTTCCACTATGCCAGTTTAATCTCTCTCTACCAATCCACCTGACTTAGGCACACACTGTTTCTCTGTGATGACCTGTTAGGCACTGATACCTTTCCCCACTCTGCCTAGTAGAAAGCTATTTTCAATGGCTCCTCTTCTGTTGAGAGCTCCCTCATTCAACCAGCTCAAACAAAACAACTATCCTAGCAGCTTCTCCACAGCACAGTCTTTATTTCAGTTCCTTTGTACTAGTTATTACAGTAGAGATTTCATTATAATAGTGAATCAGTGAAGAGCTATTAGAATCAATGCTCCTTAAAGGCCTAATTGTATTTTTTTCATTGTTTACTTTCTAATCTATTCTTTTTTTCTTTCTTTTTCAGTTCAATATTGGGATAAATGAATAATCAGGGTTGGAGATTGGTAACAAACGGGGTAGAATTGGCGAGAGAAAGCCTTGTTGAGGAACTAATTGTCTTAGATCCTCAGAGATGAAGCACTGTGGCCTCTGGAGTGGTCCATCCCACAGTCATATAGACCTCATCTGCCAATGAAGTTTGCCAGCACTTACTAATCAAGTCTTTTCTTATAAGTCCCGAGAGTGTTTTGAAAAAAAAGAGTATCACCATGATTTGGCCTCCATTCTTGCATGGCACAGTGGATGGAGATGATCAGCCATAGCCTTTCTTGGGCTGATATAGGCTGTCCTCTTTACAACAGCCACCAAGGGTACCATACTCATGGAAATTACCTGCATGGTCCCTACAAGGCCCATAAACAGAGCACTAACTCTACATGTGACCCTGGGGTGCTAACTTTGCCCTTGTGCCTCATATTCTAATTTGATACTTTTCTACCAAGGATGACTTTCATTTATTTATTTTTGCTCATATTTATAGTATATACTTTGGAAACAGGGTACCTACTGAATAGAACTACTTTATTTCATGTACACTATTCTCTTTTCACAGTTAATAAAGATTTTATAAACTACAGGTCCTTACCTACCTGGCCTGTAATGATGTTATGGAATTCATAATCTTCTATCATGTTTACTTTGCTAATTTCGGTACATCATTTGTCTCTATTGATCACCCACTTGGGTTGGGTTCACTCCTTTTTATCGGGGATCGATTTCTTGTTCAGTCAGGTTACTGTGACAACCTGACACAGGCTTCTGGAAGCAATGGCTACATGTACCAAATAGAAGCTCTGCCCATGCCTGTGACAGCATCAGCCAAGCCAGGCAGAGCTAGGAAAATGGTGGGGTGACAGAATTCTGGTATCTCTTTAGAAAAGAGATTGTCAGTAGCACCTATCCTAGCATGTGTGAATGAAACCTGGTATTGCAACATCTAAATAAACATCTACAGATAGCAACATACAAGAGAGATTTTTGGACCATTCCTGCTCCCATCCAAACTCATTTTCAGCTATTTCTTAACTGTTTCAAATCTAATTATCTAATTCCTTTTTATCCTTTGAGCACATTTAAAGAAAATGCCAATACCATATATTTGCTTTTTTACTTTTCCTTAACAACAATATGAGTTAGATAACCTTTCATTTCAGTACATTTCAACTGCCTCATTCTTCTTAATTACTTCCTCTCATTCCTACCAAGGTAAGTATCATGAGGTATTTAGATAGGTCCTGTTGATGGACAGTTTGGTTGTTTCTAATTCTCTTTCTAGTTTAATGATCAGTTTCTTTAGTGAAGAAGGCGGTGATGAAATAGTTATTACCTGTCTTTGGTCTTTGCAAAAAAATGCTAACTACTCATTGGTATTTGAGAGTTGACTCTACACATACAAGAAAAATATGAATCTGAATTGATGTAGCTCACTTTTTCAGAAATGAGAAAGTAGACTTGGGTATCTATCAGCTATTATTTTAACAATAACTCATGTTCTGATTGTCTATATGTGCAAGGCCCCATGCTAAATACTTTACATAAGTTGTCCCAATTAGCCCTCTCATTTGTTCTAAAAGCAAACACTGTTATTATATTCACTTTACAGAACTATAGACCAAACAAAAGTCTACAGCCACATAGATACTCAAGGGGCAGGAATGGAACTGGAACACATACAGACCCAGGCAAGAAGCTGTGCTGTTAACTTTGGTTGCTGAGGGGATCACAAGTGTCTCCTGGTGTCTGGTTTTCTCCTCAGCTCCTCATGTATGGGACTTTTTACTGGGAGAGTGAGTGAGAGAGGAAAGAAAGGCTCTTTTGGGTCCAAGAGTATAATCAAGGTCAAGTTATTTGCAAACAGAGATGGCAGGAAAGGACAGCAAAGCAAATACTTATTTCTGTGATAACTTTTAAGTCGTTTAATGCTTTCAGATTAGTATCTTCAGTGCACCTCACTTGAGATTAAGTTTATTTTTGTACACACACACACATACACACACACACACACACACACACACACACACACATACACACACACTGTAGCAGAGAAAACTTCAAGTGCTTGCTGTGAACTAGCTAGATAATTACAGGTTTTCTCCCTCAGAGAACAAAGTTTGGACTACTTGATCTCCGAGGGACATTTATAATTTGAAAGAACTTCAGACTATGGGGGAATTAAAAAAAAAGACTGTTAAGTACAAAGACCTCATTTTTCTTTACCTTCCAATAGAATGCCTCAATATTAACATTTTTCCATGATTGCCTTGTGGTTCTTTTGCTCACTCACCCTTGCATATACTTGTGTGTGTGTGTGTGTGTGTGTGTGTGTGTGTGTGTGTGCACATGTTCATTAATACACTTCTCTATCACTAATAAATGAATACCTCACTATTTTCTCAAATATTAAGAAATGAAGTAGAGAATAAAATTATGCCCCTTTATCCTTAAATATTTCATTATGTATTTCCAAAAGAAAATATCTTCTCTTATGTGATCATAGTGTTATATAGAGTTATTGATATCAAGATGCTAACATCAATGGCATACTATTTAAGCTTAATGTAATATTGAACATTTATAGTGTCCTTTATAATAAACTAATTTTATTTTTACAGTCTGGGATCCAATTCAGGATCAACCCTAATTTATACTTTATAGTGTTTTGTTATTTAAAAAATTAGATTGGTGGGTAAGCACTTCCACTGAAGCCTAGTCATTCTCAGTGTTTTCTTTCCATCCCTCTTTTCCTTCCCTCTGCTCCTGCTCCCGCTTCTCCTCAGGGTGTTTATATTAGGTATGCACCATTGTGCCTGACTGTGTTTTGTGATATTTTTGAAGAGTATAAACCTGTTGTTTTCTGGAATATCCCTCATTTTAATGTGATGCTTCTTTATGGTTAGATTCAGGTTATGAATTTTTGCCAGGAGTAGTATAGAATGATAATGTGGGTCCTACTTGGTGCATTATGTTGGAAGGTATGAGATGCTAATTTGACTCTGACTGGCAAGTTTCACAACCTGATTAGGGATGGAGTCTGCCATATTTTTCTCTTATGAAGCTAATATTTTCCCTTTGAAATTAATGTGCATCTTTTAGAGGGGCACTTTGAAGCAATGTTAATATCCTATTTATCATAAAACTTTTATACACAACAGTTTTAACAGATGCTGATGATTTTTGCATAAAACATCTTTTCTCATTTTTTATTACCGTAGAATCGTTTGTCATGCATGTGGACAGTGGATCCTGTTCCACCAACCCCCTTATGATACCCTCTTATCTTCCTCTCTGCTTTTAAAATTATTTCAGCAGCCTTCATTGTTCTATTTCATGTATGAAAACAAAGTACTTGGATCATGTACATTCTCCTTCATCCTCTTCCATGGTTCCCCTTCCTGTTTCTCCCCACCCCCCCCCCCCACTGTTACCCATTCCCCTAACAGAGCCTGATTTACTTTCCTGTCACTCATTTTACATTTAATTTTTATTAATTGCATCATCGTGATATTTTAGATTCTCATGCATTATGTTTTCTATTTCCCTGTTTCCATCACATTACTGATCAACTGCTTTAATTGAGATTCATTGGACATTTTCATTCATGCAGTGTAGTTCAGAATTATTCACCCCCCCAGTAACCTTTTTCCCTTCTGTCCTCTCCCTGTCTCCCCTAAATAGTCCCATAGATAGATCCATAATATATATGTATATGAGTTGGAATAGATATGATATATACTATCATACATCTCACATCTCACATATGTATATAAATATGTATGTATCTATGTCTAGTAATATGTATGTTCTATAGGTCTAGCTTCCACAAATCAGTGAAAACATGATATTTGTTTTTTTGAGCTTGACTCATTTAACTCAATACAGTGATTTCCAGTTCCACTCATTTTCCTGAACATATGGTTTCATTTTTTGTATGCACATGTAATATCCCCTGGCACGTATAAGCAGTGTTTTTATTCATTTATCCATTGTTAGATGCCTCAATTGATTCCACAGGATAGTTATTGTGAAAGGTGCTGTAGTCAACAAAGGTGTACAGGAAGTTTTCTTGTTTATTGACTTTCTCCTTCAATAGATGACTAACAGTGCTATGGAAGGGTCACAAAGTCTGTTTATTTTTACTTTCTGAGGATCTACCATAATGATGTCTATGGTGGTTGTACTGATTTACAATTCCCCCTGCAGTATATGAGGGTTTCTTTTCCCCTCATCCTCACCAGCATTTGTTAGTGTTTGTTTTATTGATTACTGTGATTCGCACACTAGAGTAAAATGAAATCTTACTTAGTTTTTAATCCATATTTTCTTTATAGCTAAGGATGTTGAACATTTCTCCATGTATCTTTTAGCCATTTACATTTCTCCTGATAACTATCTTAAATTCTTTTGCGCATTTTAATTATTTGTTCTTTTGGTTATTTAGTTTTTCTGAAAAGTATTTGTATATACTAGATATTAACCTATTATCTGGAAGCAAAGATATCCTCCTATTCTGTGAGTTGTGTTTTGGTTCCAGTAATATTCTTTTTCTGTGCAGAAACTTTTTAATTTGGTTTAGTCTCATATGCTGGTTCTTTTATTTTATGGGCAATTCAAATCTAATTCAGAAAATAATTATCTGTGCCTATAGCTTTAGTTTTCCCTCTGATTTCCTGTAATAGATTTGAAGTTCCAGGTCTTATATTTAATTTTTTGATTCATTTGGAATTGTTTTTGAGAGGAAGGGTCAATTTTTAGCATTCCAGTTTTTGACAGCTCCATTTCTTGAAGAACATTTCTTCTCTTGTATAAGTTTTTAGTTCTTCTGTTGAAAATTAGATGGTTGTATCTGTGTGGTTTTGTTTCTGAGTCTTCTTTTCTATTTCTGTGGTCTTCTGGCCTATTTTTGTGCCAGTACCATGCTGTTTTTGTTACTGTGGCTCTATAAGGTAATTTGAAGTCTAGTATTGTGATACCTCAATGACTGTTCATTTTGATGGGGATTGTTTTCATGCTTCAGGTCTTTTGTGATTCCATATGATGCCTCACTAACACAGACATTTTACTTTTTGGGGGGAGCAATATTTTTCCCCTGATTTATTTCTCAGCCTGTTCACTGTTAGTATATAGAAATCTATTGATTTTTTGAGAGTTGATCTTGTATAATATTATGTTTCTAAAGGTGCTTTTCAGATCTAGAAGTTTTGATGGAAGTTATACAGTCTGTTATGTACAGAATCATACTATTTTCAACTAAGGACAATTGACTTCTTTCCATATTCGAAACCCTTTTATTGTTATTTTCTGCTGCCTGTTTCCCTAGCTGGGAATTTTAGTGCCCTATTTATTAACAATGAATATAGTAGATATCCTTGTCTTCAGAGGAATTGCTTTTATTTTTCTCCATTTAATAAGATGCTGGTATGCCTAAATGTCTTTCTGATGTTGACATACATTCCTTCTATTCCTAGTTTCTTCAGACCTTTTGTTATAAAAGAATATTTTGTCCAAAGCCCTTTCTGCTTCAATTGAGATGATAATGTACTTTATGTACTTTTTGTTATTGATTCTGCTTTTGTGAGGTATGACATTTACTGATTATCTATGTTGAACCATCTTTATATCCCAGGATAAAATCAACTTGATTATGATGTGTATAATTTTTAATGTGTTTTTGAATTCTGTTTGTAGAAATGTTATTATGATTTTTGCATCAATGTTGATGAAAGAGGCTGGTCTATAATTTTCTTTTTGTTGTGTCTCTGCTCAATTCTGAAATGATTAAAAATACTGGCTTCATACAGTGAGTTCAGTAGTATTCCTTTCTATTCATGGAAGATTTTGAGCAGTTTTTGTTTTCTTCTTAATGATGTCAGTGAATTCAGAAGTGAGTCAATTGGGTCCCATGATTTTTTTTGAAAGATTCTATTACTATTTCAATCTCATTGCTTGTTAT
Source organism: Dipodomys spectabilis (assembly GCF_019054845.1). Lineage (NCBI taxonomy): Eukaryota > Metazoa > Chordata > Mammalia > Rodentia > Heteromyidae > Dipodomys > Dipodomys spectabilis. Next base: position 1,616,403 of record NW_024871042.1, read on the forward strand.
AGATGTACTTACCTGGTTTACATCTTCTTGGTTCAATTTTGGTTAGTCAACTGCATGTAGAAACCTATCAGTTTCTTCTAGATTTTTGTAGTTTGAGTATAAGTTTTCAAATCTTCCTTTATGAGTCTAGATTTCCGTGGTATTTGTTGTGCTATATCCTTTTTAGAACATTACTTCTGAGCTGATTGTCAAATGAATCCTGAGATTATTGCAGTTTTTACCTACAAACATCTTATTTGGCAATGATAAAGATTTGTTGTTTATTTATATCAGTATGATATCAGTCAGATCTTCATTCGCATTTGATCAGTCACATTTAACTTTGTAAAATGTAATTATCTGTAACACTAGCAAGATTAAAGCCAACATAGCTTTTAACATTATTAAAAATATTTATCCAAATAAAATATTTCTTTGTGAAGAAAATGCTCAACTTTTCAAATGAAAAAGTTATGGTCATTCACATTGGAATTTACACTCAACAAATGGCTTATTTATAGTTTGAGTTTCACTTAGTTGCCAAATGCCAAACCTTCAGGTTTAAGGAAGAAGGTCACCAAAATATCATGATAGTTTTAGAGAGAATAAATAGAAGAAATGTAGACATTCTACCTTTCTTGGCTGCAAAATTGACTCTTGGGATTAACTTCGCCTAGTACACATAACATATTTCTTCCATCCCTAATATCCCTTGCTGTCTACTCAGAGGTCAGCATCTGTGCTGCAGTTTTAAGGAAAGCCCTGATTCATTTGAGTCACACTGGCTTAGTTAGGTCTTTTCTACCTTGCTATTCTTCCTGAGGCTTGGAATATTATGATATAACCTATTGCTCTTATGAGTAGTTTTCACCTCTCTTGGGTGTGAGTTTGCCACTTTTCCATTTAGAACAAAAAGAGACATGGCAAACATTAAGATTGCTTCTCATTTCTTCACATTTAACTATTTATTATCAATGTATATAATATATGTAATATGTATTATATATATAGCTCATTAAACAGTACTCTAGGAGTGTGATCTTCTTTAGAGAAGATCACAAGGGCTCAATAGCTATGTGCATATATTCATATAAACTGACATTTATCAAAATGAACTCCAAGAAATGGAGTACTGTACTATTTTCAGTTCTCCTCTTCCTCCTCCTCTTCCTCTTCCTCCTCCTCCTCCTCCTCTCCTTCTTCTCCTTCTTCTCCTTCTTCTCCTTCTTCTCCTTCTTCTCCTTCTTCTCCTTCTTCTCCTTCTTCTTCTTCTTCTTCTTCCTCCTCCTCCTCCTCTTTTCTTTGGATTACTTCCTTTGGTCACTGTTTTTGATATCTGTGCCCTTGTATACAAGTTTATCTGATTTGAGGAGGAGAAGAAGCATGGAAAGGGTGGGACAAAGGGTGAACCAATTCAGCATTGATACTCACTAGACACTACGTTGGAAATTAACTCTATAACTTGACGGGGAGGAGGATCAAGAGGAGAAAAATTGAGAGAAAATGAGAAAGGGATTGACACTGTTCAAAAAGAAATATACTCATTACCTGACTTATGTAACTGTAACCCCTCTGTATATCACCTTTATACTAAATTTTTTAAAAAACAGAGATAGAGAGAGAAAGAAATAAATAGATAGGTAGGTAGATAAATAGCTAGATGGATGGATTAGCTAGCTAGCTAGATAGATAGATAGATAGAGTAGCTTAATTACAGGCCTTCAACATAATACCAAAGCTGTGGTTAAAACATAGGGTTTTTCTGAGAAGTTCTAAGTGGATGAAAATTGAGAAGTTCTTGCTAATTCCTGTAATTATTAAAAGAAGAAAAGTGGCTTAAAGGGAAGAATTAAGAGCTTTGTTCTTATTGTCATATTCAGTTATTTCAAATCAGAACTCTTTTGTTGTCTGTCAGTCATTGAAACAAGAAATACATCCACTATGGGATACCTTCAAAAATCAGTTGGCAAACATCACACAGATCAGTTGTGAGCTCAGGAGCAACTACAGATAGCAGACTGTTTCCCATATTAACTTACTCAAGTTACATGTTCCAAGGAAAAGTGATAATCCTTCAGATCCTCTATACTTTCTTCTATCTAGTAGAAGAAAGAAAAAAACAACTACTTGTGGAAAAATATAGACAATTGTTGATTTCCAAACTAACCCTGGCATCACCCCGATTTGCAACTGCTTGCATTGCTGAGGAAGAATCCTTTCCTCTCTCTTGCTTACAAATCTGACAGTTTGCCTTATCTTCTTTTGGTGGTGGCAAGTACTGATTACTTTAATATTCCATTGACTTATTAATAGCTGGATGATTAAATCTAAGAAGTGTTTATATTGTGTTGGCTTGTTATGAGGAATGATTGTTATAGACTGTGTCTTTGTAAGATGAGTAGAATATTTAACACTGAGAATATGGAGCTATAAAATGGTGCTAGAGACAGCATTTCTGTCTGTTTGTAGAAACAGAGGAAGGCTTCAGATAGAAAGTGACAGTTCTGATGATACTGCAGAATGAGATGAGTTCATCAAATTAGCACATATAGATATTTTAAGCAGGGGGAAATTAAGAGAAACGCTTAGAGGTATGAAAATATAGTATACAATGTTGATAGGAATGTAAAATGGAACAGATTCTGTGGGAAATAACTTAGCTGTTCTGCAAAAGGCTCAGTGGTATTATTTTTAGGATCCATCATATCTACTAATGCATATATAACTTAAAAGATTGACAACTGGCACTCAAACATGTATGTGTACATGAATGTTCATAAAACCATTAGTCACAAAAACCAAAAAGTGGAAATGGTTAATAAAATTGTTTTATATGGTGGAAAGTTATTCAATCTCACGGAGGAAAAAAAACTGATACATTGCTATATTGTAATCTATCACTTGTGCCACACTTTCACTTTCAGCTTTTTGCTGGTTAATTTGAGATAAGAATCCCATAGACTTTCTATTCAGGCTGGTTTTGAACTGTGGTTCTCAGATCTCAACCTCTTGATTACAGACACGAGGGGCACCCAGTTACTACATTGTGATTAAACCTCAAAAAGTATGCTAAGTGAGCTAGGCGCCTGTGGCTCAAGCCTGTAATCTTAGCTACTCAGGAGTTTGAGATCTGAGGATCACAGTTCAAAGCCAGCCCAAGCAGGAAAGTAGTCCTATCTCCAATTAACTATCAGAAAATCAAAGTGGTGCTGTGGCTTAAGTGGTAGAGTACTCTCCTGGAGCTGAAGAGCTCTGGGACAGTGGCCAGGCTTTAAGTTCAAGCCATATGACCAACAAAAGAAAAAAATATATGCTAAGTGAAATGAATCAATACATAATATTCATACAGAGTATAACTTCAATTATATGAGAGATCCAGAATAGATAAATTCATGGAGGTTAAAATAAGATTAGTTTTCATGGCCTAGGGGAAAGAGAAGTAGATAATAGTCAATTGATGGGCAAGGAATTCCCCTGGGGTAGTGAAATGTTTTGGACCAGGACAGGTAGGTCATCCATTCTGAATTTACTGAATTTTAATTGTTGATTTCAAATGATTAATTTCTGTTACTGACTTGCCTCCCAATGAAAAGAAAACAAAATACATATCTTTATAAATTTGCATTCTACTTACCAGACCCCTTGCTGAAGAGACACACATTTGTAGTCTGATCCCTTGGTCCAAATTATTCATTTAGTAAGTTAGAGTTAAAAATAATACTCAACTAAATGTCATATGCATTCAGTTAAACAGATAAATTAATGAAGCGCAAGTAATAGATTCAATAGCAGACACATTTTCAAATGTCTCCCTTAGATTTAACATGGTAAATGTTTCTTTCTGATGTAACAAGTCCTTGTAGATATTTATAAGTAAGGATACATTATCCATCCTCATGAGGAACCCACTGTCTTGAGCCTCATAGTATTCTTCTCTTGTCACTCAGCCAATGGAAAAGGATATGGTAGATTCCACATGGAAAGTTTTTATAAGATGGTACCTGGTTAGTAGAACTCATTCTTTCTCTACAAATATATTGGCCATAACTTGATAACATTGCCTGTTTAGGCTAAGAAATATAAATTGTTTCAGCAAAAAAATGTAAAAGAAACATTCCATGACAGTGAATCCTCTGCAGACAATACACAAGAAAGTGCTAGTTCACTATGTGAAAAAAGTAGGCACTCCATGAATATGAGCTCCCTTCAATGTAAATAAGAGAGGGTCCATGTCAACATGGGACTGGTATCACAAAATTCTTGGCATCTTGGTGAAAGGCTATAAGTTGTGAACCTGTGGCAAAAACCACTTGGTGTGTCTGCCAGCCAGACAATCAGCAAAATTCTCCTTTGACTCTTAGGTTGTGTTCTTCATTTGTGTTTTAGAGCTTTTCTTGACTTTGATCCAATCTAGTTTCTCTATGTTTCCTGAGGGGCTTGTCATTCTTAAACAGCTGTCTCACTCTACCGTCTATTTTACGTCAGTTTCTAGATTTTGCTGTCATCAAAAACTCTTCCCTGCCCTTGGGTTATTCATCACTAAACATGACTATAAATGACCTCTTGCTATTGTCTACCTCTTAGGCATATCTTGAAGACTTACAACATATACACACAAACAGATCCTTGGAATAATGTTAAATTTCTACTTCTGCATTTTGTAATTAGCTGTGCTGAGTTTTAAAGAAGTCCTTAAAGAATTATGAAGGCCATCTGGTAAAACAAATTAATCTCCAAGGAATGTTAATCAGACTAATTGCTAATTACATGTCCTCCTTGATTGTATTACTTATAGATTGGGAAGTGTTTATGATGTACATTAATTTCTGTAAAGATACCAAAAGAACATTGCTTTTCCTCTGCAGTTTGCACAGGTGATGTATGTGCATGCTGATACTAAAAGATGCATTTCTCCATTATAAAAAAGATTAGTTATTGTTAGATCAGATCATTGCACACAATCTTAGAATGTGGGGGAATAACATTTATTCAAACCTATTGCTAGTGTCTTAGTTTCATGATTCAAATGGTTTTGTGAAAATATGACTTCTAATATACAAAACAATTGCCAGTGGGCTCAACTCAATCAAATGTGGCAAATAGGTTTAATTTTATATGCTAGTGGATTGATAGTAACTGCCTCAAGTATATTTTAGAGAAGCATATTACAGAGAAAAACCTGGAGGTGAGTATTCTAAGAGAATGCTTACCATGCACATCTTATGGCCTCTGTAACAGACTGCATAGTGATTAATAAAAGAGGAATCATAAAGAATAAAAACCATTTTTACTTACAATTGCAATACTAATAAAACAAAATTGATCAAAATCAGGCAAACTATAGACAAATTTTACTAAATACATATATATATATATATATATAATCTATATGAAATAGTATCTACTTATCATCAAGCTATCTGTACATGTTTTTGATGGCTTACAAGGCTAGAACTCTACTACCTGAGCCATGACTCCAGTTCTGGTTGTTGTTGTTGTTTTGGAAGGGCTGGTATATTTGGGGACAGACCCTAGTGAACTTTTATTTTGTTTGTTTGTTTTTGTGTGTGTGTGAGTCCTGGGGCCTGAATTCTGAGCCTGTGCGCAGTCCCTCAGCTGCTCTTCACCTCAAGGCAAGCACTCTACCACTTAAGCCACAGCACCACTTCTGGCTTTTTCTGCTTATTGGTGCTGAGAAATCAAACCCAGGGCCTCATGCATGCAAAGCAAGCACTCTACCACTGAGCCACCTTCCCAGCCCCCTAGTGAACATTTTTGCTGGTCTAACTTCAAACTGTGGTCCTCTATACCTCAGCTTCCTGAGTGGCTACAATGTCACACATGAGCTACCAGCACCTGCTGCTGATTATTATTAAAATATATTTGTCCCAATATAGTAAAGGAAAAAATGCTTAAAACTAAATCCTTAAAACTAAAGCTCCTTATTTAATTTTAGTTATTGATGTGTAGAAATGAATTAACGTTCTTAGTAAAAATAATTAAGATTTTATAATGAATTTCTTTCTGTGATTTTTTGTTACATATTTATATGGACATTTTCTCCTACACTTGCCCTTTATTTTGTGTTAGATTAGTTATTTGGCTATATACTAACTCAGGAACTTACTTCCTTTTTGTTTCATGAGTTCTATTTTTAAAAAAATCCTATCGTAAAGGTGATATACAGAGGAGTTACAGTAGCATAAGTACGGTAATGCGTATATTTCTTTCAAACAGTGTTTTCCCCCTCCCTCATTTCCCCCTGCTTTCCCTCTCTCCCCTCTCCTTCCCCCCAACTTGCAAAGTTAATTTCCAACATAGTGTCTTGTGAGTATCACTGTTGCATTGGTTTACCCTTTGTTCCACCATTTCTGTGCTTCCCCTTCTTTTCCCCAAATCAGATATACTTATACACAACTCAAAAGACACTAAAATCAGACAGAAACAGTGACTAGGGAAAGGTTTTAAACCTTCTCGTTTCTATATGATGGAGATCATTTTGATTAGCATCATTTTATGTGGTAATACATAACTATTGGGCTATTATGAACCTCTGCTAGGACTATCCTAGGCATAGATTAATTATTACAAACAAGGCAAACCATGGAACCTAAGTTTCTTTGGGTCTGGCTTACTTCACTTGTTATGATTTTTTCCAAGTCTTTCCATTTCCTTATGAAGCTCTATTATTTTTTTAACTGAAGTATTTATGACTGTGATCTGTGAATCTTTGGAAGATATTTATCTGGGAATCCAGGTCTAAATTCTATTCATGATTTTTTGTCAGCGAACCTTATGACTTAGGCCATTATAAGGCCCTCAATGACTTTGACTAAAATGAACCTTGAGGTTCGATTTTCTGCATGAATAATGCTATTTGGCTACTTGTCCTGGTTGACATTTTGCCATCTCACTTTGGTGCATTGTCTAATTTGTCTTGGTCACTCACTGAGCACAAGGGGGCAGTACTTGGCAGACTGCTCCCTTCATTTCTTCTTGACCAATAGCCAAAACCCATGGCAGGTTGAAACCTTTTTTCTTGACTCTCCTGCCATCATTGACAGATGGATCTGGCAGGACCATTGGCTTGCAATTGCATTCAGTCCTTTAAAGTAAAAATCTGTCATTTTAAAGGAAAAAAATACAGTAGTGAACTGTTACAATACAAATACCCAGAAACAGAAATAGTTTTCTGTCCAGTATAAAATGGCCAAACATTTTCAGACCTACTTTATTATCTTTCCTCTAAAATTTAGTATTTTCAAGGATTGTTCAATACAAAATACTATTAGCATTCTCAATATAATTGATCTGAAATTGAACTAATCTTGTTCCTACAAATTGCTATGATTTAGCAACTGGTGAGTGATGCCATGATAATGGCATCTTGTTTCTGGCCCAAGCCATAAACCTGAGAATCCTGATCCTTAGCTGTTCCTTTCGTGTGTCCCTTTGTCCTCACACATTCTAATTGATTTCATAAACCTTGTTGATTCCATTTCCCATTTACTTTTTACTGTCCTTTCTCCTTCAATGGAAGCAATTTCTCTAGATTGTTTCCCTGATTCGAATCTCATTATTCTGCCCCCTCTACCCTCTCCATAATAGAGCACAGACAGCACATATCCAATTTCTGTGTTCTTTCCATCATTTTTTGACTTTATTTTAAAGATCTTAAAAGTTTTCCTATGCTGCTCATGCTTCATTATACACGACCAATAACTATATAATAAGTCGTATCAATGCTCCAGGAAATAATTTCTCCCTTCTGAAAGTTTTGATATTTAATCAATCTAAAATAGTATCAGTCAATATGCTATAAAATTTGATTTTTTGAGAATTGTTGTTCTCTTAAAATAATCTTCCAGGTGTTCCTCCTTTATTGTCATTTAAAAAATACTGAAATATGAAATCTATAGCTAAATATTTACTTATAACCCAAATTCCTTCCTCTCATGCTCAATCTTTAATTTTTTTAAGTACATTTTTTATTGTAAAAATAGTGTACAGAGGGGTTGCAGTTACATGAGTAAGGTAATGAGTACATTTCCTATCGAACATTGTAACCTCCTCCTTTGTTTTTCCCCTACTATTCCTTCCCTCCACACCTCCCCAACTCCTCCCTCATTCCCTCCCCAAAGTTGTAAAGTTCGTTTTTAACATAGTGTCTTGTACATCTATCTCATTGTTACAACGGGTCAACCCGTATCCTTATTTAAGCATTTTGTTTTTTTTTACCCTTCCCCTCCCCAAATTAGAAAAGTGTATGTACAAGATTCAGGGCACTGGAATCAAATACAGTGAAAACAGGGATTATACCGTGGGGGAGGAATGTACCAAAGAAACAAAAAAAAAAATCACATAGTACATTATAAGTATGTTAAAAGCAATAGCAAGAAAGAAAAAAACACTGTCCCTGTCTTGGGGTTCATTTTGCTTAACATCATCTTATATGATTATATATACATAGTTTTTGACCTTTTCTGCTTGTCCTAGACATATACTAGTTATTGCAAATAAGGGAAATCATGGGACCTATGTTTCTTTGGTCCTGGCTTACTTCACCTAATATAATTTTTTCCAAGTCTTTCCATTTCCTAACAAGTGGGGTGATGTCATTCTTTCTGATGGAGGAGTTGTGGCCAAAAGGGAACCCTACTGCTTTGTTGGTGGGAATGTAAACTTGTTCAACCACTTTGGAAAGCAGTATGGAGATTCCTCAAAAGACTCCACATAGAGCTCCCCTATGACCCAGCAATCTCACTTTTGGGCATTTATCCAAACGATCACAAACAAGGGAATACTATAGCTACCAGCACAACTAAGTTTATTGCAGCATTTTTTACCATAGCTAAGATATGGAACCAACCCAGATGCCCCTCAGTAGATGAATTGATCAAGAAAATGTCATATATATATATATATATATATATATATATATATGTATATTCAATCTTTAATTCTATGTAAAATCTCCCTATAGTTGAGGCGCAATTTAGGTTTTGTCTTTTCTCTTAGACTGGATTATAATTCCTCAATTTAATACATGTATGTAAACTTCTAATGTTCTCTTCATCCTACATATTGGGCAGATAGCTCTTCCTATGTATATATTAACTTTTTGGGAACAAAATAAAATTCTTTGTCAAGGTGCAGACCATATCTGTACTTTCTAAGGCCTTGATTCCCTTGTTTAGTTGGTGATCCAGATGCCAAATGCTCAAAATTGAAATAATCATCTCCTCAGTCTTTATCCTTTAGTCCTATCATGATAATGGACACTGATCAGGACATTAAACACATATACAGACATATATGCACATCCCTCCACACACATCCCACAGAGAGTGAGAGAGACAGAGAGAGAGAGAGAGACAGAGAGAGAGAGAGAGAGAGAGAGAGAGAGCACCCTCTGAAGAGGTCTTGTTTTATCCTTGAAATTTTTGATAAATCCACTGTCAAAGTCATTAACTATAACACAAGTAGGAAAAGTGGTGTTGGTCCATGGCCACAATTAATCTATTAGCTGGTTCCCAGGCAGGCCAAAAACTGAAGGCAATATATGTAGGTCTTCTCATTACACTTTGAAACTAAGAATGATATATTTTCCACGTTGCAAAACCCAACTTTGCTTTCAAAGAGTATTTGTTAAAGCTCTCCTTAAAAATTTATATGTGCTCATAAGTGAAAGGGCTTTCATAAAGTTTCTTTTCACAAGAAGGCAAATGATTAGTCCATGAACTAATTGATAAAAATGTTGCTGTTTTCATGGTAATAACAGACAGATAGGGTAGACAAACAGGAATACCAACTATATCTTCACAACTTGACAGTAGCAGTCTAAACATGTAAGACTATGAGAACTTAAAACTTTTCATCCCATTGGTCCAGTAATATTGTGTGGCTCTTATATTATCTTGCCAAACTGAAATCACTTGAAGTTCAAATGGCCAACTTCTTAGTTAAGAATATGTACAAACAAAATACACATTGTGCAACTTGGTCATAGGAAAGGTCAGAAACACATCTATGTTTTCCCATGGCTTTGAACATCTGGACTTGTCCATCATATTAAATCTATTTTTATTTTAAAGCTTGCTTTCTCACTTATGCCTTTGTTCTTCTTTTTGTTTGAAGTGGGGGTGGAATAGGTTCTACAGCTGCTCTGGAAAAGCAGTGTAAAAATTCTGTGCTAACCTTCATGATGAAATATGCTACTATTTAACAGATACCCACTTGTGCTCCTGACAGCTGTGTCCCAAGGGAGAGAAGATGTTTGTTCCAGAATTTAATCAAGCCATGGCCTGTCGGAAGCCTAACTTATGTGGTGTAATCACTCGTATCATTCATGGCTTGTCTTTCATTAATCTGAGCCAGCACAGGTAGCAAGGGAACAAGGAATCCATTAGCATGACATATGATGGCCTTCCCCACCTTTTGGAGTTTTAGAAGAAGGTTTCTGGGTTTGTCCCAATCATACAAGAGCTGCATAATCACTTAGACCTATTTTTCCCAGACAGTTAATATCTTTCTCATTTCTTAAGAAAGAAATGATCTGCATAACAATGACTCAGTTGAGGTATGAGCTGCATAATATTTCCATTGATGAAGGACCATATATTTGATGGTGGTCTCATAATTATTATATCACATTGTGATATCATAGGATCCTTATTTTGTCTAAGTATGCTCTGAAATTCTTGTGTAATGAGTACCTTGTCCAACCATGCATATCTCAGAATAGATCCCAGTCATTAATTAATATGACTTTAATTGTATTTGGGTTGTCAATGTCCCCTTGAGATGTTTTCATATTCCCCACATTCAGGTACAGACTGTTGGGTTTGCCTCATCTTGGCATCTTACATCAGATTCTATAGCTGGAACTATCTTACTTGCAGAAGTGATGAATGAGATGAGCCCCCAGGACTATTTTTCATACTTCCAGAAGTATATTAAATGCATTTGAATTTGTTTTTAAAATAAAATGAGAACATTCAGGAAAAACGTTATATTTTTGGCCACTGGAAATTTTTTCATGGATTCTTATCTTGATAGCAACATTTATCTTTGCTAGTCTCACATGACAGTGTTGTTGCCCTTAAAGCTGAAATTTTTAATAAGCCTAACTATTACAGTTCAACATGCAGCCTGTTTCCCTCTCCAGATATTCATAGGCATATTAAAATACAATAATCTTTCAGTACCCATGGGATTGTTTCCAGGAATAAGAAAAACTCCAGGATGCTCAGCTCACATGTAGAATATAGCACACTATTTGCATATTACCTTTGCACATTAAATCATCATTAGATTATTTATATATCTAGAACAATGTGAAGGCAGTGTTATATTGTTTAGGGAGTAATGTGAAGGAAAGACTGTGTGTATTCAGTACAGATCCAGTATTTTTTTCCAGAATATTTTAGAGCAAGTTTGATTGAATCCACAGAAGTAGAATCCATGGATATGAAGGATCAACTATAAATCTAAAATAGTGCTACAATGAGTGAATGTTAGACATTTGAATGAGTCGATTTAAAGACATGTTATGTTTCACTTAAATTTACAGAGCAAAAAGACATTTCCATCATTTATTTTAAATTTATTTTCCCCAAAGTTCTCATGTGTTCTTGAATATGCAGTCATATAAATAATATAGCCTTCCATCTCGGCACGTATCTTCTCTGGGGGAAAATTGTTGAGTTGGAGGACCAAACATGGTACATGGCACTCCTGTTTGGATGGGACAAGGATAAGGCTCTAGGAAAAGAAGCAAGAAAAAGTTGTGTGCTTCATGAGAATGAGAGAGAACCTTTCCCCACCTATATCTGTCCATCTAAGATCAAGCATGTGCAGCCATCTCTACAAGAAGCAAGAGAATGAAGATCAGAAAAGATATACTGAGGGGCCATGTGACAAGGTGGGGAACATACACTGCTGAGTGAAGTAACGTAGTTCAGAGTTTTGCAGAGCAAATTAGAAATAGTATGAAGCCCCTAAAACAATATGCTAGCAATCTTATGGCCTTGACTATTGTACAGGACAAAAGAAAATATTTTCTTTGACCATCCTGGTTCCATAGTTGAGCCCTCTGCAACAAAGACAAGATTATCAGTAGAAAAGCATGGAAATGTACTTGTTTCACCCTACATAGAAACCTTCTTAGAGAAATGAAGACCAGAAGTAGTTAAACTTATGGGTTTTTGTGTGTGTGTGTTTTGTTTTGTTTTGTGTTTTTGTTTTTGTCAATCATGGGGCTTGAGCTCTGGAGCTCTGGGCGCTGTCCCTCAGCTCTTCAGCTCAAGGCTAGCACTCTACCACTTGAGCCACAGCACCACTGACAGTTTTCTTGATGGTTTATTGGATAAAAGAGTTTCACTGACTTTCCTGCCCGGGCTGGCTTTGAACCTTGATCCTCAGATCTCAGCCTCTTGAGTAGCTAGGATTTCAGGCCTGAGCCACCAGCGCCCCGCAACTTCTATATCTACATGCTAGGTTTAACGAACACAGCAGATAGGGAGAAATATGATTGGGGGACAAAACCGTATGGCAAAAGGTAATGAATGGGTCAAAACGTAACAAAGCCTGTTTGTTCAGATTCTTCAATATGTTTCGAGTCTTAGGAGATTATGATGTTCTTTTCTCCTAAATATAGAAAGAACAGTGTTCACATGAGGGTCTTATGACTTCAGAATCAGAAGCAAGGTGGGGAGTGAGCTTCCTACTTCTGCCCTCGGAGGCAGACTATATCAAGATATAGTCTATTTTGGGGGGTGGGCAGTGTGTCCTGAAGTGAATCCACAGCTGCTGAGAAATGCCTGCTCATCAGAAAGTCTAGCTTCTTTGCCAGGGGTTTACAAGTGGAGATAAGGGCCTGATAGACACTCAATATTTGAGAGTGGCATCCTCCATGGAGTCAGGACATGCTCCCCAAACACGTGGCAATTTGTTATTTGAGAAAAGAGAAGATAGAAAGACCAGACTCACCTCCACCCTAATGTTCCGCTGGTGCAGGTCGGAAAACCCAAACATATTAGGGGATTTTCCTCTACCCCTTAGAAAGAAGCATCCTTATCTCTGAAGACACAGGGATATAGAGAAGACTTTAACTAGAAGGATCTGTTTAGTATATACTTGTTCGTTATTATTTTACCTAATACTCTTTGCCTCCTCATGCTTTCCTCACTGCTCATCCTTCATCAAACCTAGCATACAAATACACAGGTTCAACCTGCTTCTTTGGGTCTCCATTTCTTTATGAAGCCTCCCAATATCACATTAAACCAATATTAAATAAATATTAGCATGCCTTTTCTCCTGTTAATTTGTTTGCTTTCTAAGGGGTCTCAGCCATGGACCTAGCAATAGGCATGCTAGAGAAATCCTTTGCTCCCCCATACTTGATTTGAACAAGCCCTCCAGATGAATCTTAGGCTCTGCAAGCTTCCGTGTGACACCTATTGCATGGTGTCAGGCTTTCAGAACACAGGATTCCTCATACTCTTTACTCAGTGGGGAGCCCTGGCACAGCAGCTGATTAGGAATGCCACAGATTCGCCCTCCCCCCACCCACCCCTGGAGAGAAAAATGTACCTAGTCAAGGTGTGAATGAGTGGTTCACGATGTGGATGAGTGGTTGGGCATGTGGAGAAGGACTCCGTGGAAGATAACAAGTAGCCCATTTCCAGGGCTGTGAAAAATGTGCTACTCTTTTCCTATTTCGAGCTACGTTTTCAGAGAACTTAACTGATATTGGATGATCACAGCAGGGGAAACAAGAAGAACAAAATGCCAAGAAGGTAAGCTAATTCAGAAAACTGCCACCTGGATAGAGATTGGGTAGTCAATATCCAGGTGGAAATGGAAGACTTCTTTGTACTTCTGACTAATGGATTAAAGTGATAAAATTCACACAGGGATGTTAAGTTATCCTCTGTGATATTGTGAATCACCAGGTTTTATAAGCTCAGAATGCACCCTGTATTCAGAGCCCCCAAAATAAAATTACTCTTCTCAGCAAGTTTCCTCTTGCCCTAGAGTAATTTCTCAGATGGGCCTGTACATCTTCAGCCCCTGGTTATATCCTACCTGTGGCTTACATAAAAGCCTTCACATGCACAGCTATCATTTTTCTTTGCTTTGAAAATAGGGGCAAAATATTTCTTCTTTGATGCTTCACAGAAACAAAATGATGATGTCTCCTTACTATGAAAAAACCAGACGAGGATATTAATATTTAATTATCTGAACCACATGTGATGCCAGCTGAGTGTGTTCAGTGTGCTCAGAAGTTTGTACCAAGATCTGCAGTTAATATCTGTTCTTCCACATCATTCCAAATGTATTTTTAGTTACTTTAAAGACGCTCATGTGAATAATTGATGAAGGCTCCTTGTTAAATTAAATAGAACTGTATTCTAAAGAATAATTTTTATGACAGGTACTATTTGTCCACCATTATCTATTCCTTAAAGTTTTAAATGTTTGTACTCTTGAGCCCGATGACATCGACTTGCTCAGAATACTAAGGAACCACATCAACTGTGGTTATGATTCTTTCATGATTCAAATTATAAGACTCATGTGTGTATCATGTTCATCAACTTTTCTACTAGAGAACAATAAGTGTAAAATCTATTCGTTAAAAAAATCAATTTGTTTAAAGGAAATAGGAAATTTCAAGCAGGTTTTACAAGAACATTATATTTAAAAATTAGAAAAAGAAAAGAACTATAAATTACTCATGCATAGTTCTTTCTCTTTTGGAGCTATTCTAGGGCTTGAACTCAAGAGTCTTTTGCTCTTGCTTGCCTTTTTACTCAAGACTGGTGGCTCTACCACTTGAGCCATACTTCTACTTCCAGGTTCTTGCTGGCTAGAGAGATAAGAATCATTTGGCTTTGTCTGCCTGGGTTTAGCTTCAAACTGGGATCCTCAGATCTCAGCTTCCTGAGCAGCTAGGATTATAGGCATAGGGAACTCAACCCCAGCTTTCATTTGCAGTCTTAAAACATATGCTCTAATAGCCATGTAAACCTTATTTGTTCAGTTGCACAAAATCTTATTATAGAGGTCCATCTTCCCAATCGATCTTTTTCTTTAAAAATTTCCCTTGTCATTTGCAGGAACTTATATATTCAATACTATTTTTGTTTCCCAAAGTTTAGGAAAGGCTCAGTTTTTCCCACATGTTTCTATACAGAAACACACACACACATACACATATGATTACAAACAAAACTTCAAGCTCATTGTCAGATGGCAAAAAAATCCAATCTTCCTGGGTTCCTAACTCTATTCATGATTTTTAAAAGCAGCTACTTATTACAATAGTAATTCAAAACATATTGCATCTCTGAACCTAAGTCAGCATCTCCCAACTCCTAGAGGAGTCTTATTACTCTACTGAAAAATATTTTCAGGTCATATTTAATAGGTAAGAGCAAAGATCTTAATCAGTATGGATTCCAAATACTGGCGAAATAGGTTATGATTGTATAGGAAATTGGAAAATACTGAACTGATGGTGTCTCTCCTGTGCTATGAACATGGGCTTCTCATATTTATTGGGCTTATTTTAAAGTTTCTTTTGTATGCAAAATAGGCAAAATTACATTTTCTGCTAAAGTAATTCATTATTTAACATAGTTGAATAAATTCATTCAAATCATTTGGGAAGTGCACATAATAAAATAATGCATGCATATATTCCTTCAACTTAATCAGTCGAAAACCTTTATTTACTCTAGGTCTGTAATTCTAACTCTTGGGATAAGGAAGATGTTATTCTCTAAAAACTTGACTTAAGCAAATTTATCCTGAGATGCAAAACAGAGGTTTGAATTTGAGCCTCCCAGGCCAGAATTTAAATGAAAATATATACAGTCAATTCCTGTGGTTAATTTATAATTAATTTACCCATAAGCATGGGTTTCATAAGAGGACATTCCTGTAATGATGCTCTTCATGAAAGTCAATTTTACTTGAGTATTATTTATTTTAGTCTTCGGTCAGCCCTTCAGCTATCCTTATAGTTGCTTTGGTGGATTTTCCTTATATTCTTTTGTGTTAAAAAGCCATCTTTCCATGAACTTTGTATTAATACTAACAGCATTGTCTGCTAGGGACATAAGGTTCACAAATTTCTCCTCCAGGAAGTTAGATGAATGGGGAGGTTCCTGGTAAGATGAAACTTTGAAAAAGACAGTGGAAACGGAGACAACTGCCTTCAGCCAGGAGAGAAAGAAAGTTGTTTCTTTCTCTGCTTTCCATTTTTCTTAGCTGGGTTGGAAATAGCTGCACATTGTAGTAAGTAGTTAAATCCAAGGGGCTCGTACCTTTTAGGCTTAGGTAATAGGAAGAACTCTTAGGTAACTAGAAAAACTCTTTCACGTAAGAACAAAAACCTATTCCCCAAGTCCAGTGTTTCTTAGATTGAAGCCCTCAGATCACTTATTAGCATCAACATCAATGTTGGAGGATTGCCATTTTCCTTTTTGGCCCCCTCGTAATCAAACAGGATTACTGTAGAAACTCAGGCTCCAGCAATGCTTTAGTAAACCTTACACGAGATTTTGAAAATATAGTACTCTTTTAGAGGTTCCCAGCCTCTTCTCTCTCTTCTACCTAAAGAACACCTCAGGTGTCATCACCAGGTTGCATCTCACCTTTCCTCCAGAAGGAATTGTCTCAGAGACAAGTAGTTGAGGCAGGTGGAGTACAAAATTGAAAGAAAGAGGAAGACTGATTCAAAAGAAGAGGTTGGAGGAGACCAACACTGGAAAGGGAAATTCAGGTAGTAGGCAGGTGGGGGCATGAAGAGGAGGGTACACTTCTGACTCTAGTCCTAGTTACTTCCACGTGTGTGTGTGTGTGTGTGTGTGTGTGTGTGTGTGTGTGTGTGTGTGTGTGTGTTGGTCCTGGATCTTTAACTCAGGGCCTAGAAACTGTCCCTTACCTTTTTTTTTTCCCCAAGCCTTGTCCTTCTTTACTAGAGCCACGTCATTTCTAACTTTTTGTGGTTAATTGGAGATTGAGAGTCACAGGGTCTTTCCTGTCTAGGACTAGCTTAGAACCACAATCCTCAGATCTCAACCTCCTGAGTAGCTGCAATTGTAGATATGTGCCACTGTTGCCTAGTTACCTGTTTTGGGGCACAGGAATACATTTATCTTCTGGGATTGATTTTTCTCACTTAGATCCAGGTTTTAAATAGAATAAAATTTCTTCTCTCATGAATGATGAGGAACTTTAATTGGGAAGGTTAATAACTCAATTTTAGAGTGCAAAATGCCCATTCAAATGTTACTTTAAGTCCTAGCAATATTTGACATCCACTGAGTGCCTTTGAGGAACTGGGATTATCATAAAACCTCACACGTATGGATTTATCCAATGATGTTTTATATGTCTGTTTGTATCTTTGTAATTATTTTATTCTTTCAGCATTAGAAATTGAACCAATCCCTTTGTTTAGTCAAGCAAGCATGCTACTACTGAAATCCATCCGTAGGGCTTAGCTTTTTGAGATAGGGCATTATTCAGTAGTTTAGCCTCACTTGCAGAGCAGTGTTTCTAAGAGTAAAGTCCACTTCCAGCATACTGAATCACAAGGATGTAGCACACACCTAGTCATAGCTGTATTTATTCCATTAATTGATTAAACTCATATACTTAATGATAAAGTTTAGAAAATATAATTTTCTTCCGCAGTGTTTAAACTGTTCATCTTTAATAAGAAACACCAACTCTGGGTTGAAAATAACTCCTATGTAAATTGACTCCAAAAATAAGGATTTGTACCATCTCTTATAATAATTGTAGTGAGACAGCAGACTTCAGGGCATCATTGCTGTTCCTATTACAGTCTCCACTGTTCAAGACCAGCATCATATGTGGCTACCTGTGTTACAGACTGCCAAAGCCAGGAAAGGCCACAGCCACCCAGAGACCTGGACTAATATCTTACAGACAGGAAAACAGCGTAGGTGGGGTTTCAGGCACTATCATGTAATAGCATTAGACCTACACTGGGGAATATAGTCTCTTCCTCCAGTCTCTGGTTGAAGAGCAGACAAAGGGCCATCAGCAGTGATAAGGATGGCAGCTAGCCAATCACAGTCTAATTATAGTGTTTTTGAGGGGCTTCTTACCAACTAGCTCTTTATAATCTTCATATTGGACTAGATAGTGTTCATTCATCTCTCAACGAGATTGAGTGTTTCAAGTGTTTTGTTGTCATTTCTCAATTTGAAGTGTAGACACATTATGTTTAAATCCCTACCAATTTTGTTTGCTATACATCATCACATATAAACATATTGTTACTTTCATGTAACTATAGTTTTGTCTTTCTCTCAGTTAAAAATCCAATATATGATTTCTCTTATTGCTATTCTTTTAAGTAATGAGTATATTTTGTTCTTTTTCAATTCTGTGCCTTTTACTCTGCCTACTCAAAAAGTTGTCCTACTAAGTTGATCTAGTTGTGTTTTCTAGACCATGGCTTGTATTTCTGAAGTACCTCCCCACTTGTTGATTTATTCAAAAATTATATGTAACTATTTAATGTTTGAATCTTATTCCTATAATTAGATAGTAAGCGTGAGAAA
This sequence comes from Dipodomys spectabilis, assembly GCF_019054845.1. Lineage (NCBI taxonomy): Eukaryota > Metazoa > Chordata > Mammalia > Rodentia > Heteromyidae > Dipodomys > Dipodomys spectabilis. The sequence goes on from NW_024871042.1 coordinate 1,634,996, forward strand.
TAAGCCCCCTTAGTTTGCAAGTTAGAGCCTATGCCTCTGGATGAAATACAGTAGTTAGAGGCCTAACAAATATATATATATATATATATATATATATATATATATATATATATATATATATATTGCCAGTCTTGGGCCCTGAACTCTGGGCCTGGGGCACTGTCCCTCAGCTCTTCAGATCAAGGCTAGCACTCTACCACTTGAGCCACAGCGCCACTTCCAGCGTTTTTTCTGCTTATGTGGTGCTAAGGAATCAAACCGAGGGCCTCTTGCATGCAGGGCAAGCACTCTACCACTGAGCTCCCTTCCTAGCCCCTAACAAATATTTTTTGATTGATTGAATGATTGCAATTTAATAGTATAGATGCACTCTTGAATAAAAAGATAATTTTGATTTAAGAGAAAACTACAAACAAGACTAACATTTTTTTACCATAATAACTCTGAGTTTCTTTTGTTTGCTGTTAGTATATTTCCTTTTTAAAGCTGTTCATGAAAAGTAGATAGTTTTTGGTTAGCTCTCCTACTTATTTCTGCCTTCTCCCTCTCATCATTCTCTATCAGTTCCAGGAAGCAGGGAAGAATTTTTTTTTAAGTGTTTTCTCTAGGTTGGCCTCTGCCCTTTCAATGTGTTTATATATTTATTTTCTTAGAAGTTTTGAGAAGAATGTGGTGACATTTCAGAAGTCTTGCTTCTTCAGATTTAAACTCTGACCTATCTACATTCTGATTGGATATCTGGTTGGTGCTCTGGTCTTGTGGGGTCAGTTATCAGCATGGACCCTTACTTGGCATTCTCTTACTCTTACATGTTCAATTTCTCCTTTTAATCTTAACATTACTGTGTTTAAGAAAGCTGGTTTTCAACAGGTCTTTGACTTTGATGACTTCCTAAGATACTTTGTGTGTGTGTGTGTGTGTATGTGTTGTTTGTGTGGAGCCTTACCCTTTATGAAGTTAAGTTAATAAACTAGCTTGGGAAAGGTTCAGAAATGAAATATAGCCAATTTTAAGTAAGATAATTGCAATTAAATACAGCTCTATTTTTCTCCATCTTCTGTCTTCAATTTTTGTTTCCTCACTTTTCATCTTTTGGAAGCTCACAGAGCCCTGTAACCATCTCTATCCATGTTTTATTGTTTTAATAAGGCCACTAAATAATAGTCAAGTCTGTCTTTGAAGAACTTTACATAGTAGAGCAAATATTCTGAAAAATAAAACCAGGATTTTAAGAATTTTTTGAGCTGGCAAAAGAACAAGATGGTATCTCATGGAGATTCTATGGGCTTAGAGTGGGAAAGATTTCTTGGTGTTTGAAATTGATTCAAAACAAGTGATAAAAGTAGAGGAAATGGGGGCTGGGAAGGCGGCTTAGTGGTAGAGTGCTTGCCTTGCATGCATGAGGCTCTGAGTTCGATTCCTCAGTACCATATAAACAGAAAAAAGTGAAAGTGGCGCTGTGGCTCAAGTGGTAGAGTGCTAGCCTTGAGCTGAAGAGCTGAGGGACAGCGCCCAGGCCCAGAGTTCAGGCCCCACGACCAGCAAAAAAAAAAAAAAAAAAAAGTAGAGAAAATGATTTGCACACATTTTTGGGTCCCCTTTTCTGTTCCAAGACTTTTGAATATCTCTATAAAGTTTTTACTGAATAAAGTTGCATATATTTATCCCATACTCATTACATTTTGAAATAGCTATTCATAGTAAACTGGCATAATCACACTATTTAATATATATATATATATACACACATATATCTATGTATATATATGTCTATACAGATGTGTGTGTATATATATACATATATATATACACACACATCGCCAGATAGTTATATGATAGCTTTATATCACATATAACTTTCTATAACTATTACCAGATGACTACCATTTATTCTGTGAGAACACTTGAAATTTACCTTCAGTGGTTTTAAGAATTTAGTGTGTTCTGACTAAGTGCCTTGGCCATGGTATAGTCACAGTGGACTTGGCAGTCATGATCCTTGAGCATCAGCACAGAAGCATGGCATATGTAGTCTCCCTTTTATAGAACCACTTTCAGCATAGCTAGCATCACATGAAGAGGGAACGATTTTGAACTTTTTTCTTGATTGTCAAGTATCTTTTTTTTTTTTTTAGGGAAAATACAGCTGTTTTTAAGATGATGTGTCTAAAGCTGTATTGGTTAATTTCACTGAATCATACCAAAAAAGACAAAAATTAACATTTGTGTTTTGTTTATGTGTAGGCCCAGTTGTTGAGAGAAATCAAGGATGATTTGAGTTTGGCTACAAGCAGTTGGCCTTGCCAATAACAAAAAGGTGACCTCTGTTTTTCCTTTTTTTTTTAAAGCAGTGCTATTTTTTTCAAGCAGCACTTCTTCCTAGCTTCCTCTTTATAAACAGTTACATCACCCAATTAAGCTATAATATTATGGAACACTTTTTTTCTCTCTCCATGCTGATGAATAAGGCTTTGCTTAAATAGATTGTATTATTGTTATTCATTCAAATTTCCTCATTCAGATTTTCACTCATGTCATTCCTTCATTGACTGGTGAGTTTCTTTTCTGGAGAGTTTTCCCAAGTCTTCAGAGATTTGCTGTTGTCTTCATCCCTATAGCTTCCTAGCACTGTTGTCATGGATGAATCTTCCACTGTTCTTTGCAGCAGAACTGAAACTTTTCCCCACTCTGGTCTGCCTATGGGTGGATCAGATCCAGAGGAGATGATCAGAACTGGAAACCTGAAATTCAAGTTGGTAATAACTATAGCTAATGCTTATCACAATGTGTACCATTGCTTTTTCTAAAAACATTTTCAGTGTTATTTAGTCATCAGCCAAATGGCAAGAGGTATTAAAATTATTATCATCCTCTTCTGGAAAATGAGAAAACCAAGATCAAAAGAGATGAAGTTACTTGCCTAAAGTTTTCAGTTCAGGTAACACCTGAACTGTGAATTGGCCTCCAGATTTTCAGTTCTTCATCATTCTGCCAAATGGCATACTATACAAATATGCACATTTCTCCTTTTCTCCAACTAGGATTGTAAACACAAGTGTTATGGTTCATTTTAAAGCATCATGCTAATTTTTCAGTTTATAAGCACAATGTTCATAATTGAGATGATATTCTTTGGAATGGTACACTCTGTGCATTTGGAACATTTCATCTGGCAATCACTGAAGCTTGTTAATATCAACAACTGGCTTTATTGGCTCTTTCAAATAAACCCATTTAATCTATTATAGCTAGTCTCTAGTGAGCATGGCATGAGTAGGAAAGATAATGAATTAAGGAATATTCACTGTGATCAGAAACTCAAAAGTATTTTTTGTATGGTTGTGTATTTATGTGTATGTGTGAATGGACTGAGAGACAGCTTTTGAATGCCATTGTTAATAACACTCCATCTATCATCAGTGAGGTATTGGCTTGTGTGCATGCTGATATTCAGGTTATATTTTTAAAATAATTTGACAAAAATGGAAATATTGGCAGGTGGGTTGCAGCTTTGACAATTTTCATTCTAAGAAATCAATTGACCAAATAAGTACCAAACAGCGAAATGCATTACTCATTGGCTGGTAAGGCATGAGTCCCTGGAATCAGTTGATCATTCTGGAAGCTGGCTGCTTGCCTACAGAAGGGCAGATGGGAGTACTGGCTGCTAAATAAGTCTCTTGAAGTTGATGCCCAGCGTGACTGGGGATCCTGAGCACAGCTGGAAAAATATTTCTATAGTAACTTATCTTGTACTGATCACTGCATTTGCATAGCCCAAGAACGAAGTCTTGTGGAGATGACTTCTAAACAAATCAAACTCATGTTTCCAAGCCAATTCCTAATACTCTGATTACTGTTGGATATTATTTGAATCCGGTTCTGTTTATGGAACTCTTGGAAAAATTAATCGAAAATATTTACTCTCTCATCCAAAGATTATTTATTGTAGTTTTCCTGGCACTACAGAAGGTAACAAAAGCTACAAAATTTTGTACGCTTTTGGCCTAATTTTCTGATTAAAAAAAAGAGGAGAGAGAATATGTTTTCTTCTATCTCTTCCCTTTAAGCCACAATAATAGAGTGGTAAGTAATTACTTACCAACATTTCCCAGTCTTGCTGCTACAGACAAAAACAAGTCATTTAGAAAAGTCAGCATGGCCTCACTGTCTCCTCTCATTTTGTTAAAAGATAGAGATTGAGGGTACAGTTTTCTCTTTACTTTTAGATACCAGGCCCCCAAATTTGCCTTTCTCACCTTTGTCAACTTTGTAACAACCTTTTGGACAGCTCCATACTATTGTATTGCTTGGGCTTTTGGGATTTAGTGCCTGGGGAGGGAGTATTCAATAATTGAAGATTACATGGTGAGCAGGATCAAATGGACTGGGGCTCTTTCCTCAAGACCCACCTATCCATGCCTTACTGCAGAATATTGCTTCCTAGACTCTATTTTTTCATACCCTCCATTGCAGTCTCTTTATTTCCTGACTGGCCTGAATAAAAGCTACATGTCCTGGCTTGCTCACTATCCTTCAGCCTCCAGAAACATACTTGATTTTCCTCTATGCTTACTAGTCTTTTCTGATCACATGCTTTTTCTTTTATTTTCCCCCCTCAATATAATCAGGTTAGACCTCCTTTTCATCCAATTCCAGTCATGCAAACCTTAACAAAGTTATTATTATTTTAATTGTTGCACAACTCTTTAGTTGCACAAAGGGGTTTCACTTCAACAAATCAGTTTATACGTACAATGCGTTTTGATCAAATTATTTTAATAGAGTTAAGAATTATATAAATTCTTGAATGACTAACTTGCAACATGAAGATGCTTTCTGAGGTCTACTCTCTTACGTACGATTGAAGGAAAAGCTGCTTGCTTCATTATATGGTGCTTCATAGAAGGATCCCGCCATGGATCTATTCTATAAAGTATATCCAACAGAAAATCCCATGTCCAGAATCATTCATTCATGTTTTCTTAGGGATATAAAATGATTTGAAGGTATTGAAAGTATTAAGCCTATTTTGATTCAGAGTTGTTCTTTGGTGACTAACTTTCTTAAATTAGTCATTAAGTTAAATTGTTGTCATGTTAACATCATTACCAATTTAGAGTAGGACTTGGGAAGGTGAGTGGGGTGATGATAATGGAAATTGAATTCCTTGAGAATAGTCTCCATCTTGGTTTTAAGGGGGTTATGTATAGACATAAATTAATCTATGAAAAATTATAAAATTATGGACAAAATTACCTGATTTATTATACTCTGTTTTGAGTCTTTTCCCCTTAAGTTGGGAGGAGTTATCTTCAACTAACATATACTAAGTTATCAGGAATTTGATTGAATTATCCATAGCCAAGAAATAAATTCCTTTACCATGGTGAAACTATGACTTCATACATAAAAGGGATTAAGAAAGCAAGAAAATGTAAAGAGATAGGCAGAAGAGTTGTGAAAAGTTTGAAATTTATTGGTGATGGCAGAATACACATGAATGTGTTAGAAATAGTCTCTTTCACCTAGCCATCTTGATATATCTGTGTAAAGAAGAGAGGGCTCTTTCATTCAATGCTGCATTTTTCTTGGTGCAATTTCTATTGCATCGTTTAACATCTTCCTCTTCCTGTTTCTTCATCTGTGTTCGTTGAGTTTTGCTATTGACCTCTCTTGGAGAGACGTAAGGCTTAAATCATTAATGATTATGGAGGGTTTGGAAATAGAAAGCATTGCTTCAGTGCTAATGCAGATATACCTAGGAATCGCAGCATGCACAGTACAAAGCAAAAGATTTCTTCTGGGGCCCCTGATTAGCCAGGACTCCCACTCACATCAGAGCAAATTAAGGCCATGAACTTGAAAGTACATCTAATGCTACTTGGCTTGTGTGTGCTTCTTTTACAGCATTGTTTTGACATTGTATATGTTCATTTGTTGGAGGATTTTAAAAACCCTTTTGAAATCAAAGGAAACTAAAGTGCCTACTACAAACATTTTCTGAAGATGGTGTCACTCTGATTGAGGATAATAATTGATTTGCTGAACACAAAGGTTGGAAGGGAACGTTTATCTTACTTGTTTGACCACTTATTATTAAGTAGGGCAGTGATTCAGAAGTTTTCGTTACAACACACTATTTGTCTAATACTTTGATAACTAGTGATCTTTCTCTCTCTCTCTCCTAAATCTAATATTCACCTGCCTCTAACTTTTAATATTACATCTAAGAAAACAGACCAGTGGAAGTATATAATCCTTCTATTTTGTACTAGGGATAACTCTCAAAATGATCAGGGATCTTATCCAGCTAAAACATTCTGTATTTATGAATATATTCTTGGATCATTTTTGAAAAAATATCCATGTAGCTTTATTGAGCACTCAGTATTTCTATAAGAACTTGAGTTTTTCATTCAAAAATACCTATAAAAAGTTATTCATAGCCCTGAATATCCATGCATTTCCAGTGAGGGAGATCAGCTGTAACACTTGCCATGTCACCCAACTCCAAGATTGATTTCTGTGCTCTATTTGGTTTGATAGAAAATCCCTTCTTCCTTTTCAGTGTATATATCCCCTTAAAATCTGACTCACATATTGGGCTGAGTACATGATTAACTACACTTCTCTCCCATTCACTTATATCTAAACAGGAAAATGTGGAAAAAGGAATGGAAGCAGCCAGCTACATAAGCTCCTACAGGTTCTCCCATGTAGATGTAATTATCCAGAGGATAGCAGAAATTCTCCTTTTTATGTTCCAAATACTGGTCTAACCTCAATGATGAATTCCTAAATATGAATCTAATTATTCTCTTCTCCCTAAACACAAACTTCTACTATGGAGAGTCATCATTCTAGTATTTTTAGTTGTCTTACCTGCTTTGAAAAAAATATATATTTTTTAAAAAATGGTGACACTAGCGTTTAAACTCAGTACTTGCTAAGCAAAGGGCCTACCTCTTCAACTACATACATACAGTCCTTTCTGCTTTAGTTATCTCTTGGAAGGGTCTTGTGGTTTTTTTTCCCCCTGGGGTAGGGCCTCAAACTATAACTCTCCTATCTATGGCTATATACCTGGAATTGCAGATAAATCACCATACTTCTTGAGGCTTGGGCTGGCATCACCTCATTCCTACAAAAATCTGCCTCTTCAGTAACTAGTGCCCTCTTGTAGAAACGACTCCAGTGTATAATATATATTATATGGGTTTGCCTAACCCTAGGGAAAAACTATGATAAGGAAAGTGTTAGGCAGTGTAACTCCCTTTTGTGTAGTTCTGGGTAATTGATAGGTTCAGAAAAAGCTCTACTCTATGCTATAGACATGAGAACAACAAAACAAACGAACCCTACCATTACCGTTAAAAGATGTTACGTAGAATGGTAAGTGTTGTGACTGCTCATATGTGTCTAAACTGGGACCAGTTTGCTTTAAGTTGCACGCAGCTTTGTTTTATGTGGAAATTATTTTTTTTTTAAATTCTCCCAGAGAGCACCAGGCTTTGAAAGCTTGCGTGTATAACCAGACTAACAAAGACTGATTTTCAAATGTGTGTGTCTCTTTATTTAACTGTAACATAGTTAATGTAGTTTTCTGGTGCAATGGTCCTCTCTGTCTAGTCGCCCTTTCTTGGGATTCATGGATCCAAGATATATAATTAGTAAGTAAAGATTGATGACTATAGAAAAAGGACTGGAGCATTTGTCAGTTACTTAATGCAACTTGAAATAGAGCCTAGAAAAGTATTCCTATTCCATTATGACAACTCCTTTACATCTTAGTCAAGTGGGTTGTAATAACAAGCTATCATAGCCAGGCAGCTTATACACAACAGAAATTTATGGCTCGCAGTTCTGGAGGCAAGGAGCCTGAAATCAAGGTCAACTTCGGGTGAGGGCCTTCTTCGAATTTACACACTGCTGATCTCCGAATGTATCCTTACAGTGCAGAAGGAAGAACCAAGACTCTTTTGGGTCTTTTTTGTTAGGACATTATTCCCATTCATGTGGGCTTCATCATCTAATCGGATACATTTCCCAAAGCCCTCATCTCTTGACAGCATCACAGCAGGTAGGCTTTCAACTTAGAATGAGACATTCAGTCTTATAAATAACACTTTACTTTGGATGTTGAATGTCTCCCAAAGGTCCATGGGTTTAGGCTTGGTCCATAGGGTGGTATTGCTGCAAAATAGCAAACCTTTGGGAAGCAGGCATTGTGGGCTGTCCCTAGGTCACTGAGAGCATGCCTACTGAGATCATAGGATGTTGACTTTTTCTCTTTTAAGCAATTGAGGTCTTTCTCATGCTCCTATCCTGAGGATTTGTCTGACTAAATCAATGAGGTCAATTGATTATGAATTGGGACCTTCAAAATTGTGAGCTCAAATTAATCTTTTATTCTGGAAGTTAATTATTTTAGCAATGGAAAGCTATCCTGATGAACTAGGCAATGTGACATCCACTAAATATTTCTAGTTGGATGAAAAAAATAGACCTATTTATCTATTTCATGGGTGAGAGGTATTAGGCTCTGGAGACTTTTAACATATGCCCAGATTCTTTAAAAAAAATAACATGAATTCAAATTTTCCTGTAACAGTATACTAAGAGGTCTCTAAAAGAAATGTCAAGGTTGGACTTTACTTGTTAAAGATAGAAGGAGAAACACTTTGTGCTTTTTGTATTAGGACAGTGGATTCTCACCATGGCAGGCGCAAGAGTGTTTCAGGCACTCAAGATGCAAAGGTGTGGTTAGATTTTCTGTAATCATATCCAGGATTGTGTAACTATTTCTGTCTGTTTTTCTTTTTTTCTATCTATCCATCTTTCATTCATACATGTATGTATGTATGTATCTATCTAGTGATCATCTATATCCTCATATCCTATATCATCATTTATCCTAGTCTATTATCTATCAACTATCAATTCTATATAATCATTTATCATTATTATCTACTATCTAGTACTGGAGTTTGAACTCAGGTTCTTATGCTTAATAGGCAAGAACTCTACCATTGAACAACATCTCCAGAAGAACTGTATAAATTCAAAGTGAGGAGAATTCAAACACAAATCCTGAGTACTTCACTATATTTTCTCATATCACTCATCTTCATTTCCTTTTTTTTTATCATGAGCATCCTGCTTCAATTGATAAAGCTCTCCTTCCTGCACTGGCTTTCCTTGGCCTCTCTTCTATCCTGTGGTTATTTCTCCTAAGTCCTAATCATTTCCAATATAATGAGAACTGTACTTGTTTATTTTATTTATTGATGTATCAAATTAAATTAAAATGCATCTGCATTTAGGAAAGAAACTTCTCTTTTATAACTTATATGACTTCTACATAAAATGCCCTGGCACATATCAATCTTTCAATACAGTTCTGTTGAATTAATTGGTCTTGGTCGGCAAACATCTCTAGCTCTATGACACACTCATGACCTATTTGTTTTAATTTTATTTAAAATTTTTATTTTTAGAATTTAAATTTTATTGTAAAGGTAATATACACAAGTGTTACAGTTACATAAGTAAGGTAATGAGTACATTAAATTTCTTTTTGAACAGTGTTACCCTGTCCCTCATTTTCTCCCATTTTTCTCCTCCTCTCCAAGTTGTAAAGTTCATTTCCAACATAATGTCTAGTGAGAATCACTGTTGAATTGGTTCACCATTGCCCTACCAATTCTGTGATTGCCCCTTCCTGCCCCCCAAACAGATAAACTTATATACAAGACAAAGGGTATGGAAATCATAAACAGTGACAACAGGGAATAAACCAAAGGAGAAAAAAGAAAGAAAAAGAAATAATTGCAAACCACACAATAGAACAAAACAAAACAAAAACCCCTCTTGTTTCCATTCCTTGGAGTTTTTTATAAGCATCATTTTATGTGGTCATATGCACATAACTATTGAGCCATTATGAGGCTCTCCTAATAATATTCTCCTTTGTTCTTAGTGTTTAGAATGCTGTTTAATTAATCATATCCAACTGTTTAATATTTGTCTTTTAGTATCCATTGCATTAACTTATAGATTTATAGACATATTCTAGTTATTAAAAATGAGGGAAACCATGCAACCTATATTTCTTTGGATATGAATTACTTCATTTACTACACTATTGGTAGGAAGTTAGTCTTGTTCAACCACTCTTGGAAGCAGGAGGTTTCTCAAAAGGCTGAACATAGAGCTTCCCTATGACCCACCAATCCCACTCCTGGGAATTTACCCAAATGATAACAAACAAGCCCTCACTAATGCCACCAGCACAACCATGTTCCTTGCAGTATTATTTACTATATCTATGATATAGAACCAACCCAGATGCCCCTCAGTAGATGAATGAATCAAGAAAATGTGCTATTTATACATGGAATTCTATGCTTCCATCAAAAAGAATGACATTGTCCATTAATAAGGAAATGGAAAGAGTCTGATAAAATGAAGTAAGCCTTAAAAAAATCATTCTTCTTCACAAACAAGAAGCATTAGGTTCTGGAGAATTTGAGCTTATAACTAGATAATTTTTTAACTTGATCTTTCCATTTCTTCCAGAAACCTCTTAGTATATTGTGTTGTTAGTAACACTTCAAAACAATTGAATGATTATGTCAACTCTGAGTTCAAGAGCATTTTATAAAAGTGTCTCAAGAACTAGTCTGTTTTTTTTCCAGTTTTTTTTTGCTATGACATTTTCCTTTCTTACTTGTTAACATTCCTCATGTTTCTCTTTCATATCTGCAATATAAATTGTAGGCCATTTGCTATTACCTAAGTAAGTTATTACTTAGTAATAACTTATTAGTAATTACTTATTAGTTGTGGAATGTGAAACTTTTTCTTTGCTTACCCATTAAGAAAAATCATGGGTACAATAACAAGTCTTCATTAATAGAAGATGAAATGATCAAAGCAGAAAAGTTTTCTGATTGCTTATTTCTGCAGTATTTTGAGAGGTCTTGTCTTGGCTGGACAGTACAACCCAACTTCCACCTTCTGCCAGTAAGATCAGACTTCTAATTGCTGAGTAGAGGGTACATTAGGACCTCCTCATTCACAAATTTGAAGTCATTTTATGCTGTGTAAGCTGGTTGCCTTGGGTTCTAAATTGTATATGCAAAAAAAGTCTAATAAAACTGAGAGATAGACAGGTAATACATATAGAAGAGAGAGATGGTGAGAGAAGAGAGACAGAGACAGACAGATACAGAGTCAAATAAGAAAAACATGTTTTGGCTCTCAGAAGCTTACTACTTGCTTTTGGCATCTATTTCTCCATTATTCTTGTTTTGCTTGGCTGCTGGCCTCATGCAGACTGCAATGGTCATCATGCTAATCTTATTCATAGGCATTCTTTAAGAGCTTATTCATACAGACCAACAATTCTGGAGAAGTACATGTTAAAATAATGATTAATAGTGTTTATATTTGATCTTCAATTGTGTGCATGTGATTTTTCAAATTGCAAATGTACTTCCTAAATAGAGCCAACTTCTAGTTCCTACCTGGAAGTGAGTAAATAGGAGGAAGTCATGAGTGGAAGGGAAAAGTCAGCTTGATATTAAATGTTCCCCTAACCTTTAATCACAAATGCAAATTGGTGTTTACCCAAATGGAGAATTTGAAAATCATTAATATCCTATGGGATCACATATTAGGATTTGAGCACTGTGCAGATTAATTTGAATTTGCATTCATCAAAATACTGTGGACTAAATTAAATTATATTTCATACTGGAATCTTTTTTAAATGTATGTGTATGTGGATAGCATGTTAAAGTAACATGATGAGTCAAAAGTTAGTATTCTTGAACATTTAGAAGAGTTTTCATTGGAACAAATTAAACATTACAGGTTCATCAATGTATATAGTAATGGACATTATTCTTTACACATCTTTGAGCAACTTAATTGATATTTTTTTCTTCTCCCACTTACTCTCTGCATTGACTGTCATAACATTTTTATAATTACACCAAATCTTTTTTATGGATATGACATCTACAGTTAACATTTGTCTTCTTGTAGATGTTATTCTTGCAAGTTTTTGTTTATTTACTTATTTATTTATTTAATTATTTATTTATTTAAATATTTTTTTTCCCAGAGCTGAAGACCAAAAACCCAGGGCCTTGTACTTGCTGGGCAAGTACTCTTCCACTGAGCTAAATCCATAACTACCTCTATCTGGAAAGTTTTTAAAGTAGAGATTTCTGGTGTTCTTACCAAGGACAATTTTTTGTTTACCCTTTTGGCCTCATGCAGGTAATCAATTGGTGACTATTTCTCAGTTAAACTGTGACCTAAGTAGGAAGGAACAAGCCACACCTCTAATTCTCTAATACTAGCTGTTTCCATGGACTGTTCACTATTAGTTTTAGGAACCAGTAGGCTAGAGTTAGAATTTGCTAGCAACATTAGAGGACTTTATTTGTTCATCTGTGTAATATAAAATGTATTTACCACACTGATGTAAAGATTGAATGAAATCCTCTCCTAGACTGCCTTTTCTTGAGATATCAATCACTTGTATGTGGAGACTTTCCCAGGCCACCTGCACTTTTGACCGATTGGCTATAAATTCTGGAGTTGTCATGGTTGAAGATTGACTGGAACAACTCAAAGAACTCAAGCAAAAGTTATACTTGTAGTAACAGGTTACAATAAAGAATAAAGATGACAAGTAGCCAAATGAAAAAAGACACACAAGGTAAAGAAAGGTTTGGAAGATGGACCAAGATTAGATTCTCTGCTCTCTCTTCATTGAACCCGGGCACATTTATATGACCATCTTATGGAGAAACTTTACTGAACTTCAGTATCCAGAGCTTTTATTGAGGCCTTCTAAGATCATCTACCACATGACTGAAATAAATATTCATTTCGTTTACACTCTCTGGAGTTTGGACTGGCCTAATAATATGGTTGTGTTTTGAGGTTACTAGGTCTCTGAAGCTACCAGCCCATTAGAAGTTTCCTTCATTAGTGTAGTACCATCCTATCACCTAAGAAATGTCAGGAGTTTTAATAGAAACATGGCAGAAACTGAAATTAAATTGAGATATATTCCTATTATACAACAATTGTCTTTTGAGAGTTAGGAAAATTCATTGTTCATTCTGAAGAAATCACTAGGTCCTTCTAATATAACAGTGATCAATGGAAAGAACACTGGGTTCCAACTCTGTTCTAATACCTTACAAATACTGAGTCCAGTAATTTATAAGTGCTGTAAGTGCCCTCCCCCTGCCCTGAGTCATCATAACTTGCTGCCCTCTTCTGTAATAATTCTTCAATGGTGATAGAGAGTTCTTCTACTTCTAACCTTTCAATATTTTTCTTCTTCCTTTCTAACCTTTCATCACCTTTTCTTCTTCTATTCAAAAGAATGATATATATCATAATTAGAGGTGACTTGAGAATTAGTCCAAATGTCAGAAGTTATACTCACTGGGTCAAAACCTTGTCTTTATCATTTGCTAACTATGTGATTTTAAGCTACTTCTCAACTTCTAGATGACTTAATTTCATTTGTAAAATTAGTGTAAGTGGGACTTCATTCACAATGTTGCTTAGAGCATTAGAGTTAAGAATGTTTCAACACTGATTCTGGCTGATTCAGCACTGATTCTGAAGTAGAACTCAATAAATATTCTCAAAAGGAATTTATAACCCCTGGATATTCTATATGACCTCAAGTCAGAGTTCTCTAGAATAAAAGATGAACACATTATGAGGATGTAGAACTTTACTCTTGATTGAAAAACTGAGGCATACTAGCAGTGAGATTTGCTTCTAAAATACACACCAAATTTCAGAAAAGAGCAGAATGGGATTTGTTCTGTAACAAAGTACTGTTATTTTGTCTTAGCCGAGCTGTGAAGGTTATTAGGTTATAGAGGATTTGCTTTCCTAGAAGAAATATAAACTGAATTCAGAGTGACAGATTTGGATGCAGGACAGGAGAGGATAAGAGAAGACTTGAAAAATTCTTCATGAACCTTTAAAGTCCTGATATGGTTGATCATATAATTAACATAGATATACATGTACACACGTGTATACACATGTAGTGGAAGCATCTCACTAAGGAGTTGTGTTTTAGAGCAATTGCACATTGATCATATTTCAGTCATTGAGTCCTGATTTTGCAACAAACAAATTAGAAAAGCAGTTAGAGCAAGATTAAACTACACGACACGGCTCATAAAATGTCAATTATTTCCAACTTTTTCTATTTTTTTGCCACATGTTGTAGTAAAGTTAAACTTTTGCATTAAAATTTATTTTTAAATAACCTAGAAGACAAGACATACAGGCTTAGTAGCAATTTCATTTTAGATATACATTATTAATGAGAAGAAAACTGTCTCTATAATTAATTTCCTGAGAACTACTTTTAAAAAATAATGAATGATTTGATATGATTGTGAAATTTTGTCTTTAGACTCTTAATATGGTGACTACATTGATTCAAAAGAACATTTTAATAGTTGTTTAACTTGATATTAGAAATGAAATTATTCTGGGGCTACAAGGTAGCTCAGTGGTAGAGTGCTTGCCTTGCATGCATGAGGCTCTGGGTTCAATTCCTCAGTACCACATAAGCAGCAAAAGCTAGAAGTGGCACTGTGGCCCAAGTGGTAGAGTGCTAGCCTTGAGCTGAAGAGCTGAGGGATAGTGCCCAGGCCCAGAGTTAAAGCCTTGTGATCGATCAAAAAAAAAAAAAAAAAAGGCTAAAAAACAAAAAACAAACCAGTATTATTCTGCATAATAAGCCACCATTTTATCTTGTAGTAAACTTCAGTTGTTGAAGATTTACAAAAAGTTATTAAAATTAAAGACGTTATACATACAGAATCTGATAATTGTGTGTTGAAAAGAGTCAGTGAGGAAGGAAAGGAAAAGAGCGAAGAAGGAAAATAAGTAAGTAAAAGAAGGAAGGAAAGAAGAGATAAGCAGAAATGCAGATGGAATTAATGGAAAACAAGGGAGAGGCAAATAGAAAAGGAATGAAAGAAGGGAAAAATAGAAAAACAAGAAAAAATGGCAAAAAGTAGGAGATAGGATGAATGGAGGGAAAAAAGAAAGGAAAAACAAACTAAGGAAGGATATTGTCTTCCCTTTCGTTGTAAAACTGGGTGGTCCTTGTTTTGAGAACTCCCACAAAATAAGAGGACAGATGCCGGGGACAAGAGACGCATAAAATAGAATGATAGAATGGTGTACAGATAGAACCATTCTAGGGAGGATCTTGAAGTCTCCAGCTCAGCAGTCTTGTTAATAAAGAAGACAAAGGTAGAGAAAGAGCAGGATGAGCAATGAGGTTGAAATAAAATTATCATGGAAACTTATGTATAATAGAATCAGAACCATATGAAGCCTTTGACATAAAGTTCAAAGGACAAAACAGTGAACTTTTGCTTTTACAGAGTGATATGAGTTGATGGCAGAAGTGACCATTTGAGATGGTTTTCTCACTCCATCATTACAGGAAATAGGAAAGTACTGTTTGAGGTTGATCAGGAAGGCCAGCTGTGTGTGGATCATTTGACCTGAACTATATAAACTCCACTGAAAAAAAACATTGCCTCCTATTCAGCCCTGACCTGTCTGACATGCTTGGATTGTATTACTGCAAGAGGAAGAGAAAGAAATATGGACTCAGCAATTCATTTGGGAGCAATAAAAGCTGAAATTTATTGTAATATAAATAAATGCTATAGAGATAGAAGGCAAGATGAATTATCATTATGATCGAGTACTTTTAATAGCACCTTATATTTTGCAAATGGCTTCATTGTTCGTTATAATGTATCTGGAGCGATTCAGGGGTGGTAGACAGACATACTGGAGGATGCAAGAAATAGCAATTAGTCCATCCATTAATAGTGCTTCATTTACATTTTTATTGTCTGATTTCCTCACATGAAATAGATTCTCTTTTTCTTTTAAAAAGGTTTTGTTGGGGGGGACGGGTTGACTTTTGATAATTAATAGTATACTTTTAATGGATATGCTTGAATGTGTTTGGTTTTTTAATCTCCACATCTGAGCTTGACTTCATGTGAATATTACCGCATGGAATTCAAGCTTGAGGATTAGAAAACTTTTATTCTTTATAAAACAATGATTAACCTAGCCTTCAGAATTTTACTCATTAGTCTTTAAAGATTCCAGCATTTTTACTACTTTGCCTCCTCTCCCCGGCCACCCCTTCCTTTCCTACTTAAAAAAGCCCCGGAAGCCACTCCACCAGGGTCTTTCAAAGGGCTTATTTGTGCTGGCCATCTGTCCAGTGAGTACAAAGCCAGCCCACTTTGAAGCTTTCTCTATTGTTCTTGTGAACTCACCCAGGCTTGTCAGCACACACACTTGCTTTTTATATATGGACCCACATGTGTCCCACTGTCCTTCCCAGTGTGGATTGTCGACTTCATTATGTCTTCAGTGCTGGAGAAATGATTTCCTGTGGTTCTGTGACTCTTACTCTTATTGATAATTGCTCCAACAGCCTGAATCAAAGTTTTAATTCTCACAGGAATGGAATTCAAGAATTTCTGGAGATGTAGTTAATTACACATTAATGACAGAGTTACAAGTAGCACGAATGGTCTCTCAGACACTCTTCTCATGAAGTCCCTAGTTAGACACATGTGTTGTGAATACTTGTTCTCTTTTTCCCAGTGAAATCAGGAAAACAGCATAGAACACAGAGCAAGGACAAGGTCTCTACAATGGTCCTGCATGAAATGGAGGTTGACAAAGTGGTCCTACAGGATTCAAAACCAAGCTACACAAGAAGGTGTGTCTCAAGTGATAGAGTGACTGCCTTGAACCAAATAGCTAAGGAGCAGTGCTCTGTCTCTAACTTCAAGCCGCAGTACTGACATGCAAACGGGTACACACACACACACACACACACACACACACACACACATACACCACAAAAGATTAAGACCTAGTTTAGACAATGCAGTATAAAATTATACCACTTGAACAATGTGTTTGATCCCCATTTTGTTTTATTTAATGTTCTGGTAATGGTATAGCAGGGAAAAGAGAGAAATCTCAAGTGAGTCATGAGAGAAAAGTTAAAATCACAAAGTTTAATTTGTTCACAGCTGTTTTACTGACAAAGGCAAAAAGAAATTCAGCAGTGCATTTGTTGGAAAGAATCACATTTTACTCTGATTAAGAATATGCTGAGATTTGCTTTTTAGGGCAACTTTATAATTGTACCACACATCAGTTTTTAAATGACGAGGAAAAATGTTCCAAACTTCTAAATTATTTTTTGAGGGTCAGAAATTTAAGGCAGATGTTTTGAATCAAAGTTGATGTTTTCTAGTGAATATAGTTATATTTCTGAATATTGAAAAAATTCCATGTAAAGATGCTTAAATTAAAAAAAAAAAACCAGAATGAAAAGAGAAAGTAAATATGCTCCTTGTTTAGTATGTACCGAACTCAGAGCCTCTTCATCAAACTTCAAAATCCCGAGGCTATGGACTATTGGGAGAAAAATATTGTTTGTAATCAGTAGTACTTGTAATATAATTTTAACATTTAATTACATTGAAAATTACATCTTTTACTTGACAGGACAAGTTACATCTCTAATAAAAGAGAAAATTGATAGCACAATTAAAATCTTAATTTGGTTGCAATTTAAAAGAGACCAAATGGTCTAAAGTTATATTTGCTATGAAAAACCCTTGACTGTTTATCTCACATCTGTAATTATTATAAGATGCAGGTAATAAGGGGAAGTAACTGAAATGACAAGGTCCCAAAATGATGGTTCATTTCAAGTGGACAAAAATTCCTACTTACTTTAAACTCAGCCAACATAGGAATTCAAAATGATATCGTTATCACTTGAAAATGAAGTATTCCCCAACAGTCATTGGTAGCACTCTTTTGGAAGTTTATGAAATCTTTATGAGATGGAACCTAGTTGAAGGAAATAGATAACTGGGAAATGCCTTGTTCTCATTCTCTCTCTCTTTGATCCCTCCCTCCCTCCCTCAACTCTTCCTCCTCCTCCACTTCCTCCTCCTCCTTTTTCTTCTTCTCCTTCTTCATCTCCTTCTCCTCCTTTCTTTCCTCCTTCTCCTCTTTCCCTCCGGCTCTTTCTTTCTCTCTGCTTTTTCTATCCTCTATCTGTTTTGCCTCTATCCCTGCTTTCTCTCTCTTTCCTCTCTCTCTTTCTGTCCCATGTATACCACAGGGTAAAGAACTTCTTCCACAATATGCTCCCACTTTTATTATGTTCTGCCCAAGCAAAAAGCAATCATGAATGAATATTAATATTCTATAACTTTGAGTTAAGTAAAATTTTCCTCCCTTGCCAGGCATGGGTGGCTCATGCCTGTAACCTTAAGTACTCAGGAGGCTGAGATCTGAGGATCGCAGTGCAAAGCCAACCCAAGCAGGAAAGTTCTGAGACTCTTATCTCCAATTAATCACCAGAAAACTGGAAGTGTAGCTGTGGTTCAAGTGATAAAGCACTAGCCTTGAGCTGAAGATCTGAAGGGCAGTGCCCAGGCCCAGAGTTCAAGTCCCATGGCTGACAAAAAAAAAAAAAAATCCTCCCTTAAGTTGTTTTCTGTTTTCTGTCAAGTAGTGTTATAGCAACATCACTAGCAGATATGCAGACGTAGACACTGTAGTAGAGGATGACAATTTTTTGGAAGTATTTAGGTTTAAAATCTTGGCCTTGGACTATAGTATATCTGCTTAGACCTCTCGTGTAACTCGGACTACAGATGTGTACCATCATGCCGAGTTTATTAGTGAAAATTTGTTTTTGTTAACTTTTTTTGCCTCACCTGACCTTAAACCATGATCCTTATGCTCTCAAGAGTAGCTAGCATTACAGACATGAACCACTGTACCAAACAAGCCCTAGCTGTCCCTTGGAAAGTCTAACTTTATACTCCTGAACATTTTCAATTGCTGAACAGATTCTGTGTGTTCAGTAAGTTCTCACTTAAGATAGGAGGGAAATTGAGGTGAGGCATTTCCAGTCTCCATTTTAGTATTTGTTTCCCACTAGTGTTCTAACCAATGATTCTAGCAACCTCTTCCATATTATAGGCTTAGTAATATTGCTACTTACCAGAAATTACAGTGATTCATTTATGAAAAGACTTAGCATATTTTTATGGCTATTTTAAAGTATTTTATAATGTGTTAAAAGAACATTGACACCTAAATTAATAAAAAATTCATAACATCAAATTCTAGATACCATAATATAATTGTCTTCTTGTCTCTTTAATTCTGATGAAATGTTAATCTAAGCAAAAGAAAATTTAGAATCAATTATTTTTGCATGTAATGTCTATGTGTTCATCCTTTTTCTAATTCTTACCCTTTTCTTCGATTCCCTCTTTATTCTCTCTCCTTCCTTCCTCCCTCTCTCCCTCCCTCCCTCCCTCCCTTCATTCCTCCCTTCCTTCCTTCCTTCCTCCCTTCCTTCCTTCCTTCCTTCCTTGCTTCTTTCTTTTCTTTCCCCCTCCCTTTCCCATTCAAATCCCTCTCCTCACTTCCCTCCTTTCCTTCCTTTATTTCTTCTTTTGTTTTTTTAAAATTTTTACAAGTTCCTCCTATCATATCTAAGCTAGCCTTGAATTTACAATCCCTCTGTCACTGCCTCTCAAGTTCAGAGATTATAAGCATGAAACACTGTTCCTGGCCTTTGTCACACCTTTCATCACATTCTTCTTTAATCTTGACATACTGTGCCATCCATTCAAATCCATGCTGTAATATTTTCCTGTTTGGGAACTTTTAACTTAATTTTTAAAATTACAGATAATATCAGAAGCATTGCTTCTGGGCATAAACTTTTTTCTCCTTTTGCATTATTTCATTATAATAAATTTTCTGGAGGAATAAAACAAATAAGTATTTTTATTTTTACCATACTTTCTGCATGACTTGTTATTTACATGTTTCCTTTTGGAAAAACAACTTTTCAGATACCTTAACAGAAAACCTAAGGAACCAGAGAGCACTTCAGAGATCACTACCAAAGCAAAGAAACCCAAGGTTGTTTAAGTTTAGCAGGATTTTATTTAATCCAGTTTCATCTTCTCTTAAAGAAGCCCTTGGTTATTAAACTCTAAATGGAAAGCTTATCTGGCATATGGGTCATGTTTCTAAGGAATTTGACATTTTCTATTGCCCATTTATCATGTTGCATAATTCTTATACATTATCATACTACACTATATGTATATATGTATATATGTATATATACACCTACAACCATATTCACACATATGTAGTATAATTTCTTTATTATCAGGTGCTAAACTGCAGTGAGAAGATAAATATGCACATAAACTGCCTCATGGTGCTTTCAGTTATCTGAGGTCTAAAGATTATCACTAAAATATTATATTGGAATTGAAGCAGTCGCTTGTCTTCTACCTAGTGAACCATAAAACATTTCTCCCAACACTCAGCAGGCTAAGGTAAGAGACTTTTTTTCTCAAGATCAAGGGCTACATGTTAAGATCTTGTCTCAAAGAAAGAAAGAAAAAAAATCAAAGTAGGTTACCTTAAGATGAAATTTCCAGAAGGAAAAGAAACAAAATCTCATAGCCCTGAAAAAATAGGTTCTTCAACTCAATGACTTTCACAATGTGTTTTCCAGACCTCTAGCATCTATAGCACTAAGTAACTTGTTAGAAATACAAAATCCCAGCTCTACCCCACACCTAATGAGCTAACCAAGTGATTTAGCCATGCTCTGGGAAATTCAGAACCAGTGCTTTAGCTTCTCATTGCCATTACCAGAAGGAGGGGAAAAAATCACATATAACCATAAAACAAAAATCTCTAAACCTTGTCCAAAAGATGACCACAGAATATCTATTCTTATGATCTGGCATACATACACATTCGTAAAGTCTTTGAATCTAGGCTCAAGTTGCAGTTTCAGTTTCACCCTGAGTCATCAGTACAGTTACATGTGTTCAATGAGTGTCTGCTTGATACATTTCTCATGGCCTGACATGGGAAAAACCACAGCTTTTTGTTAGAAAGTAGCAGAAAGGTTCATTGCCTGCCAGTTTACAGACAGATTTCATTATCTTTAAGTATGTGACTGTCCTGCATATCCTAATGTATACTAGGAGAGTATGTATGTATAATGAAATGTGCCATTATAACTGGCTCATGTAGCAAAGACTGATGAGAGGATGCTATCTAATTTGCTTAATATTGAAAATGCTAACATAGATAAGTAAAAATTAAGTATTTAAATTCAATGGATGAACTAATCCTAAGTGAAAAAAATTAGAGCATTTGGACTAAGTATTTATTATCTGCTCAGAAAACATGTAAGTAATCATGCTACAAAATGAAGGTATAAAAATAATAAAATAGAAAATTAGAAATAATTATCTTAACATGTTCCGTAAAGTCATAAGTAGAATTTCTTGCCTATTCTGTTATCAGTGTAAGGGCTAGGAGAAATTTTTTGTTTGCTTGTTTATTTTCTGCTGTGTGTGTGTGTGTGTGTGTGTGTGTGTGTGTGTGTGTGTGTGTGTGTGTGTGTGTGTGTGTGTGTGTGTGTGTGTGTGTGTGTGTGTGTGTGTGTGTGTGTGTGTGTGTGTGTGATGGTCCTGGTCCTGAACTAAGGGCCTGCGTGCTGTCCCTGAGCTTTTTTTCCCCCCCTCAATGCTAGCACTCGACCACTTTAGCCACAGTTCCCTTTCCAGCTGTTTGGGCAAAGTTAATTGGAGATAAGAGTTTTACTGACTTTCCTGCTTGGGCTGGCATTGAACTGCAATTTTCAGATCTCAGCCTCCTGAGTAGCTGGGATTACAGGTGTGAGCCACCAGTGCCTGCAGGAAAATATATTTTTTCATGGTAGATGTCTTGACAGTTTTTTAAATTGTTTTCAAGTTTTGTACATTCCATTTAAACATCTATAGTCAACATTCTGTATAGTAGCTCCCTTTATCCCTTTTGCAAAAATTGGATTTTTAAGGAAAACATCTCAGCACAAAAGTCTTCATTTGTCTATTCTTTATGTTTGCATGTCTTTTATTCTGTACACTTAAATTACAAGGAAATTCCGTAGTTCAAATGAGCATGAAGTTGTTTGGCGAACTGAGATTACATAGCTATAAAACCCTTGGTAGATGGTATCTATAAATAGATGTCTAACGTGGAAAGCTTTTTGAACAATATAAATGGGCCTCTTTTCAATAAGCAGTGAAGAGGAGGAAAGCCTACAGCGTTGATTTAAAAGATTGTAATTAGAATTAGGTTTCGATAATTAGATCCCAGTAGACTGAGTTCAGACTTTCTTTTTCCTCAAACAAACAAAACATAAATGAGTGTAGGATGTCGTTTCTGCAAGAATGAAAATAGAAATGGAATTTTAAATAAAGATTGGAAGGCAAAATGAGGCATTTTAATTCTTGCACCTGGAATCATTTTATAATTAAATGCAAATTAATTCTAAAAATCTTTGACCTCTGTTTTGCAGATTGCAGCCTAGAAGTCACTGTAATTCTTGGCTTCAAGATTTTTAAAAAAAGTGGAAATGCATAGCAAGACAAAACCTTTGTATATCTATTTTGGAGTTTTATAATAAAGTTAGGTGGTTGAGTATGGATAAATAATTTCATACTTCCAATATGAAAAATGATAGAAGAGCAATGATAGAATACTTGTATGAAGACATTATGATCATTTATGTTTCACTAATGATCTTTATATGAGGTGTATTTTGTGTAGGTTATTTCTAACCCTAGCAAAACTAGAATCTGCTTTTCAACTTTGAAAAATACCTGAGATCCACTAATTAGCACAGAAAAAGGGCAAACTTTAATTGATAGTCTTACACAGATGTTTCAGTAGAAATTATTAATTATTACATAGTGTTGGATAGCATGAGAGTTGCCTGAGAGACGATGAACCTGTAAATTTCCTTCCTGATTTTCCAGTCTAAATTCTATCTTAACTTCTAACCAGTTTAAGAGATTAATATTGTTATTTTGGCAATATTAACCCTACCAAATTTCTAGGATGTAAACAGAAACTGCAATGTCATTAAAAAATATACAACAGTGAGCCAAACACTGTTGGCTCATTCCTGTAAACCTAGCTACTCAGCACGATGAGATCAGAAGATTGTGGTCTGAAGCTAGCACAGACAGAAAAGTCTATGACTCTCTCACCTATAATTAACCAACAAAAAAAGCCAGAAGTGATGGTTTCCCTCATTTGTAATAATTAGTATATAGTTATGATAAGTCCTAGCAGAGGATCACAATAGTTCATACGACTATATAAAATGATGCTACTTGAAATGAACTCAAAGATATGGAAACAAGAGGGTTTTTTGCTTTGTTTTTGTTTTTATTTTTGTTTATTAATGTACTGTGTGCACTTAGTTCTTTTATCCTTCTTTTTTTTTCCCTTTGTTTATCCCCAGTTGTCACTGTTTTTGATTTTGGTACCTTCTCTCTCTCTCTCTCTCTCTCTCTCTCTCTCTCTCTCTCTCTCTCTCTCTCTCTCACACACACACACACACACACACACACACACACACACACACACACGTTTATCTGATTTGGAGAAGTGAAGGGGAAATCACAAAATGGCAAGACAAAGGACAAAGGGTGAACCAAAGAAACAGCAATACTCATAAGGCACTAGGTTGGAAATGAGCTTAACAACTTGGGGAGGTGGGAAGGAGTGAGGAAGAGGGAAAGTGGGAGAAAACGAGAGAGAGGGCAACAATGATTGACAAGAAATGCACTTATTTACCTTACTTCGGTAACTGTAATTCTCTGTACATCACCCTTACAATTGAAAAACAAAATGAAACAAACACAAAAACAAGCCGGAACTGAAGCTGTGGCTCCTGTGGCTCAAGTGGTAGCATGTTAGCCTTATGTATGGTGCCCAAGCCCTAAGTTCAAGCCCAAGTACTGCCCATAAATAAAATAAATAAGTAAATAAATGAATATTTTCAGCAACAATTATGATCTATGCAGATAAAGATATTCATAAACAGCCATTATATCAGAATGAGAGACTGAAATGACAGGTCTTAATATAATGAAGATAAGTATTCCAATCTATTTATATTCATACCCTTTCTAAAAAGAAATTAAAGCTTTTTTATACAAACAAATAGGTTGATTAAAAAAAATTGAATAGATATGGAAAACCAGAGCACTAGCAAACCAAACAAACTAAATTTAAGGTCAGATGATAAATTAGAAACTTGACATAATTTGTTATGATCTTCAAATAGTTGGTCTCTATGTTCTCTAGGCCCATATGAAATGAAAGCAGTGTGTTCATGTTAAGTAAATACCATATAATCAAAGTTTCTGTTGACTAGATACGCATATTCAATAAATTAGGTTAGTGATCATTTTCAATGTATGTAAGTAGGGGCCTAAAATTTCTCAGTGCTTTATTCTTGAGCTAATCAAAACAAAGCAAAAGAAAATAAATGACAATTGATACTTTGGTTTGTTTTTATTTTTCATTTTATTTCATTGTTGTTAAGGTTGGAAATTTGAGTAGAGAAGGGTACTTTGGTGATTGGCTAGGCTGCTCATCTTAATTAACTTTTCAATTTAAGATATGACAATAGTGCTTTTTCAAATCCTGTAGTCCAGGAGTTCTCTCATTGGTTTCAGGGATGGCATTCAAGGTTAATTGGGAAAACAGTTTACCCAGAACAATTTACTCAGATTGGCTCTACACAGAACAAGCTAGCTTTTCTCTGGTTTACAAGGTTGGATTTTATTTTAACTTACTTTCAAAAAATTTTTTGCTGAAAAAGTTTGGTAACACACAAGGTAAGAGCTACAGTAGAGGGAACCCAAGGGGACCCAAGGAAGGGAGATTTGTGGAAAAATCTAATGTGAGATTTGAACACTTATGGATGGACAGGTTTTAGAATGTTAGCAGTCCTCTGAATTCTCTAAAATTATTACAAAATTCTATTATGATGTACATGTAATTTATCTAGAAAACTACCAAGAGTTTTCTTTGTTTTTTCTTGTATTATGATAAATTTCAGAATTAGTTTTAAATATCTATAAATGATACTAATTAATAGCAGAGATAAAATATAATAGAAAAAATGAAATCCTTTCTAAGATACTCCCAAATCAATTGTTCTTATTTCTCAAACTCAGCAACTCTCTTTAATGTGGTATCTACAAGTCTTCTCTGTTTATATACTTATTCTACACATGTAGAAATCTTCATTAAATGACTGAGATAGTACTAATTAATACTATTACTGTGTATGGTACGAGTTGTACATTTATGAACATTTCAAATACTTTTCTACAAATATCATTAACCATTTGATTTTTCATATAACTTTTTTCATTTCCATATTGAGATACAAATTCCAGTTCATTCCTTCTAATTGCCAGTGCAGTCCAATGTTATGATTGTGTCACATTTTTTTAATTCATAATGAAAAATATCAAAGTGCCTTCAATTCATGAATTATGACCAGCAGTGTAGCAAGAATGCCCTTTCTCACATGTTCAAGGGTTGAACAAGGCTGGCTATAAAAATAGATGTGTACCTTAGCTTCATAGAATGTGCCAGCTTCAACTGTATACAAAAAAAATCAGTTGTTGCCAGGCATTGTGGTTTATGCCTATAATCCTACTCAGAAGGCTGAGATCTGAAGTTCAGGTTCAAAGCCAGTCGGGGAAGGGAAGTCCATGAGACTCATTCCCAATAAACCACCCAAAAAGCTGGAAGTGAAACTGTGACTTAAGTGGTAGAATATTCCTAGCCTTGAGTAAAGCCTAAGGGACAATACTCAAGTCCTGAATTTAAGCTCTGGTACAGCATTTAAAGAAAATCACTTTCCAAAATGATCATGTTTTATTTACATTCTCTCCAGTGTTGTCTGATAGTTCATTTTCCCCCTTCATTCAACAGTAATATATTCACAATTTAAGTTTTATAGTTGAATGTTTATAAAATAGAATCCTTTTGCTACTTTTATTTGTATTTCCCTGATTTCTGGTAAAACTGAATATTTTCTCAACCATTATCCATCAGAATTCTTTCTGTGAACTGCACTTACTCTGCATATAGCTCATTTTCCCCTGAGTCGTTGTCTTTTTTTGTTGTAATACAGTATTTCTTTAAAAATTTAAGACAATTTTTTTCCAGTTTCAAAATCTCCCAGAAATTAGACTGGCACTATTCTTTTCAATTTTGTCCATGGAGAATTTATGTTTAAAATTTTATTGTGAAAAAAAATCTGATCATTTTTCTTTATATCATATTTTTAAAATAATTTCTTAATTTTTATAAAATTATCTTAGTCTTATAGATCCTATGGAAATACTAAAAAAATTACTAATTATACATAGACCACAAATTGTTCTGTTTTCTTTGATAACCCAAAGAATGCACTGGCCTATGCTCCAAATATAATTTGTTTTATTGTCTTTAGCTTCATAATCTTTATACATACATATATATATATATATATATGGCACTCATATATACATATATATATATATATCACCTATGTGTTTATATATGTGTGTGATATGTGTGTATGTATATATGTGTGTGATGTAAGTGTGTTATATGTATGTGATATAAGTGTGTTATATGTATATATGGTTCTCAAATTCTCTTTCCATACTTTTAACTATATCAAACACACTTGAAAGCCAAATAATGCCATTTGCATCTTGTTTATCTTCCTCCATTTGACAAAGGAACCATGTCTTTCTCTAGAGTCAGCTTTACATGAGCTTATGCCAGTTTCCTGTACGTAGTTACGTTTTAAGATTACACGACAGTTTGTTTTACTATTCCTTTGAAAGAAAAAAGGGATAGATAAGTCCAATTTCATTTCTTGAACCTTCCTATTCTCTTATTGTACATATAACAGACACATGAACATACTATATCATATAACTATCAGGAAATCAAGTAGACATTATGCTAGAATGTTTACTCATTACTCTTGTTAATTATAAATAAAAATTTTGCCAAAGCACATATTATTTACCTTTATATTTTTACCTTTATGTTACTTATTTATTATTTATATTACATGGTAAAATATATGGGTCTTCCCTACATTGGTGCACAGTAGAGACTAGATAATTGTACTCAATAAGGATGGAGGGTTTGGCTAACATTCTTCACAACTTAAAAAAGAAAGATTTATTTGTTAAAAAAAAAGGTAGCCTGACATTGGATTAGCTTCTAGCAGTTTCTGTTATTTTGCAATTTATATTATTCAGGTAAATGTTCTAACTCTGTAAATCATTCATGTTGCTATCACTAAACCATCTAACTCAGAAAGCCCATCCATCAAGTGCTTCCCAATTTATCATTATTTAAAATCTATTGGTCTATTCAGGAGCCTAACACTGACACAATAAAGTCATAGGGATCATAGATAAACTCATTGTGAATACCTTTGGCCTTGGATCTACTATTCCAAATAATCCTTCTGAATTGGACTGACAAGGTAAAAAAAATTAATCCTTGCCAATCCCAGCTAGTGGTTTGATTGAAAGTGCTCCAAAAAAGACTCAGGTGCTGTAATTGTGTGGTAATTTCGTAAGGCAGCTGCTAATTACGAATCAGGAATTAGAATAACCTTGGGAAAAAAAATCTCAGTATGCCAAAATTCACCTCTTGCAGGAACAAGATCTGAGCCAAACAATAACTTGGAAGGTTTTACTTAACTCTTCTAAAGTAAAAGTGTCTGGGTCAGATGACTCTTAGTCTTTAGGAACTTTAAGTTAACCAGGTGCTGATTAGTTTTCTAGAACTTTACATTTAGTTTTCATTTCTTTAAAGAAAAAAATCAAGACTCAGAGGGAGGTTGCCAAAACAAGGAATGAAAATAGCTTCTTTTGTATGCCTAGTACATATTTAATACAAGGCCAGATACTTTTTACAATTTAGCTCATTTAATTCTCATAACCACATGAGGCTACTATCATGACCATTTAAAAAATAATCATGTCTTAGAAGGAAAAGAAATACCTAGGAGGAAGAATGATTTGGGGTGAGGTGGCTTTCTTTAGCTAAATGACTTCCTGGAGAAGGCTAATGGCTGACTGTCAGCCAATATCTTCCCAATAGTATCACATGAAACGTAAAGTTTCATTATCAAGAAGAAAGCTGAGACACTCAAGGTCACGTAGAACTGTAAAGTATGACTCTGCTTAATTGATAATAAAATGAATAATCAGAGTGGCCTAAAATGTTATTAAAATCTGGAAAAAATAAAAGTGAAGAAATAATTAAAACAGACTTTTCTATATTCTACTGTTAATAGTGAGAATTATAGATGATGCCAGTAGTTGGACTAAAGGTACTACTGTTCCATATTGCTAACTAACTGTTGCTGCCAAGATTGTGGAAAACGTGCTCTAAACTGCTAGTGTTGTTTAACTTTCTATAACAAAACTACTTTTAGCTAGGAATTGAGAGATTAGGGAAGGATAGTATTTGAATGCAAGATAAGACCTCTGAGACTAAGCCTTATTTTATGTATAAAGAGACTGTAGAAATGAATTAATGACTCCAAAATCAGATAATTAGCTACTCAAAAGACCAAGAAACTCAACTTATCTGACTTGTAGTTCAGTGATTTACTCATCATATCATTCCAGCTCCTAATTTCCTGTAATTTTCTAATTTTTATTCATTATTTGTCCATTTCTTTAGGTGTATTGCATTTAAACAAAGTAAAATTCATATTCCATTAGGGAACAGTTACAGTTCAGGAACTCCTTATCACTCTGGAATCTTCACAGAGAGAGGGAAGTCTGATGGAGGAAGAAGAGGGGAAGAGTGAGAGAAGGGGAGTGAGTGAGACAGAAATAGAAGAAAGAAGGGAAAAAGGGAGAGAGAGAACAAATAAAAAGTAAGAAGGAGGGAAGGAAAAGGAAAGTGTCAAAAGAATGATTTTACTTCAGATTCAGCTACTTTCCTTCTTATAAAATGGAAAACTAAAAATTGGAAAACCTTAAACTCAAAACTGATTTTCATTGTGAAAGAATTAGAATTTCTCATGTCACATCTCCCAAGTACGCCCTTGGTAAGTTTTGGATATTCAGCCCATTCAAGAAATGCGCAAATGGGCTGGGAAGGTGGCTCAGTGGTAGAGCGCTTGCCTTGCATGCATGAGGCCCTGGGTTCCATTACTCAGCGCCGCATAAGCAAAAAAGAAAAAAAGCCGGAAGTGGCGCTGTGGCTCAAGTGGTAGAGTGCTAGCCTTGAGCTGAAGAGCTGAGGGACAGGCCCAGGCCCAGAGTTCAGGCCCCATGACCGCCCCCCCCCCAAAAAAAAAGAAATACACAAGCAGAATCCACAGTATATTGTGTTTCAACATGGAAAATATTTTCACGAATATATCCTCTCTTGAGTAAAGAAAGTTCTTTCCATCCAGGTCTGGAATATTATAGCAATATTCTTTATATGAGAATATTATAACAATAGTCTTCTGGTAAGTTGCTCTATGTCTGTAGAGACAAATGCATTTGCAGAGTGATTCTGTGAATGACTTCTTTGAGAAAGGTGTGTGGAGAGCCCTGCGTATGGTGTGAGGAGTCACTGACGAGGGCAATATGAGAAGGAAGATGAAAGTGGCAGAATGATGATGGGGAAGAAAGAGCCGTCAAAGAATAACTTCTATAACCCAGGCAGGAGGAGATCATGCCATACCAGAGCAATGGCCAGCAAGGGAAAGGGGAGACTACATGCTGGGGAAACTCTCAAGAGGAAATTGAGATTTGCTACTGATTGAATGTTTTCCAGCAATGGCACTAATACTTATGGAAATGTATTTTGCACATATATGTTACATTACATTTATTTGTTCTAATACAGCCTATTTTATTATTGATTAAATTATTAGATGACGTTCCTTTGCTTAGAGGGAGTACTTTGTTTAGGAAAAATGGAAACTGTTACTAGCTGTGTTTCCCTCCATCAAAGCTAATTTGCTAGCATGAATAATAAACATCAGTTCATCATTTCAGAAAATATATGAAGTAGCTGATTTTTTATATATTTGTATTTTTAATGCAAATAAACAGAAACAGAAACATACAACATGAGAAAAAATTTTAAAGTATGAATTTTGCACAAGGTTATTTCTAGCATAAGCTAGTGAACTACCCCTTCTGAGAGAATTGAGCTTGACATGTGTTGAGCTAAAATGGCAAAGATTACTGCATGGTAAGTATCATTTCAACTGTCAATGAGGTGTGTTCCAAATTGGTCCCCATAAAGGTACAGAAATTAAAGGAAAACCTTTGTTAATGTGAAATGCTCATAATCAAACTGGTAATACAAAGAAAAGAGACTTCACGTGAATATGCTACAAATGCCACTGGGATAGAGTAGAGTCACATGGTATTTTTAGGTTTATAAAATCTGTGTTTCACCACATGCCATGGCTCATGCCTATAATCCTAGCTACTCAGGAGGCTGAGATCTGAGGGTTGCAGTTTGAAGCCATCCCAGGCAGGAAAATCCCTGAGATGCTTATTTCCAATTAGCCACCTGAAAACCAGAAGTAGTACTGTGACTCAAAGTGGTAGAGAACTAGCCTTGAGAGGAAAAGGTCAGAGTAGTGTCCAGGCCCTGAGTTCAAGCCCCAGGACTGACAGAACAAAAAGTCTATTTCACCTAATAATGACATAGCCTCCACAGTGGACAGCATCATCTATGTCTTTCCTTTCCACTATGACTTCAGGTACATGTAAACTTAAAGTCTATAAGTTGAGATTAAATAATGATCAAATGACTAGGATTCGATTATTTCTGGTTTACAAAAAATGACTTTAAATACTTTGAGCTGGGTAACATCTGCCACTTTCAACTTGACATTTCCACTTAGTATTGTCTTGGCAAAATCATTTAACTGGATTGTCCATAATGAAAGTTTCTAATTCCCAGCTCTTTTTTCTAGTCATCCAAAATTTAATTTCATAGACTTATTATTTATATTTAAGGTAGTGGAAGTTCAGACATAGACTGAATATGAAGACTTTGAGTGAGGTAGAATTTTACAAATGGCCTCCATTATCATGTTCATATACCTCCTGTCTGAAAACCCAAAAGATAAAAAGTTCTATGAAAGGTTTAGTCTAAAAGAATGTGAAAACATCACAGGTCAGACCTTCTTAGTGGTGGTGTGTGAAGAAATGCTAGCTTATAAAATAACTTCTAATAAACTGAAATCAAATGCCAGTTGTATGAAAAGAATTAAAATTTGTTTTCCAAGAACTTTCCACACTTAATTCAAGATATGATAGGAGTTAAAAAATTGTTTCAGACAGGTGCTAGTGGCTCATGCCTGTAGTCCTAGTTACTCAGGAAGCTGAGATCTAAGGAACTTAGTTCAAAGCCAGCCTGGGCAGAGAAAGCTAAGATACTCCATTCAACCACCAAAAATGTCAGAACTGGAAGAGTGGCTCAAGTGTTTGAACTAAACTTGGACCTTAAGTCTCTTCATAATAGCCTTGGCTTCCTGGTAGGGGCCTCGAGTATTTTAACATGATGTTCTTTTTGTTCCTGTTGGATGTAATGCTTTTAAAAGGTAAAATGGATGAGGCTGACCATATTTTGCCAGCTCTCATAAACATCAAACAATTGGATTTCCTTGTCTCGATTATTTTTAGTCCTCAGTATGCATATTTGCATCATTGATCTACAGGAAAGCTTGTGTTTTGGGTTGTCATGGTGCACTTCCGAGAAACAAAAATATGATATGTGCTTTTTTTAAAAAAAACAATTGATAAGTTTCACATTGACTGAAACATTTCATTTTCCATGTCATTAATCTATTCATCATAGAAGGAGTTATAAGAGGATGTAGGTTTCTATTCCCTTTAGTGGATTTTCTTTTATTAATACTTCTCTACATAAATTCTGGTTTCAAAATGGGGCCATTAATAAACTCAGGGAACAACTCAGCTTTTCTTTCTTTTTTTTTCCCCTGGTAACTAGGAAATCTGATAAATGGTTTGTACTTCTACTTGGTCAAAAAGAAATAAAATAGTTTTTTAGAAAAACTTCATGGGGACATTTAACAATAAATGTCATGCATTCAGTCACATTTGCATGGTAGCTTTGGGGACCCATGACCTTCTCATTGACGTATTGGCTTGGCCTTAGTACTGTGGCCTCAACTCAGTTCTTAATGGAGAGTAAGTAACCCATAGTCCTTTACTTCCAGGTAGCACTGTTGGCTATTTACTTTCTATTCTCAAAAGGCCTACGAAAGACTCAAAATTAACATCTTTCATCTTAAGAAGTAATGGCTTTGAATTAAAGGTGTTTCTTGTTCTGGCACTAGGGCTTGAGATTCAGGCCTTGAGCTCTCAGCTTTTTCCACCTCACACTGGTGCTCTACCACTTGAGTCTGAGCTCACCTACTTTCACCTGTTAACTGGAGATTAGAGTCTCATAGAATTTTCCTTTTTGCCTAGGTTGTTTTTAAACCTCAGATCCTAGTTTCCTGAGTAGCTAGGGTTATAGTAGCTTATGCCACTGATACCACGCTTCACTTATAAGGATTGCTAACTTACTACATAAAACCCCTTAAAACTCTGAAGGGTGAAGGAAGTATCTAACCTTTACATGTTCCAAGTCACCATTTCATGACCTTAAGGCACTAATTTTTTAGTTCCTAAGGCACTAAGATTTAGTCGCCCAGTAAGCATTTATGGAATTTTTCCTGCATGCTAGCCACTTTTAACTGCTAAGGCAGTGCCTTTGCTTTTGAAAATTATGTAGTCCATAGTATCTTCTAAGTTACAATGATTCGGGATACTTCTATAATTAAAACATGAAACACGATTCTCTTGACCAACATGTACTTTTCTACCTGAAGAGGTTATGCAAAAAGGAAAATGAGTCAACTATACCTAGCAGTCATTCTTACTTGCATTTTGGCCACTAAGCAAAGGACTCTTCCAAAACTGTGCTAGTATATACTTTAAATTTTAATTAGACTGAACAAGACTTCCCTCCTTAATTTGGCCCTCTTACTTGACAAGTTGCTTAGAGGGCACAATAATATCTCACAGGAAGTTATCAAACTGCTAAATCAAGAGTGCATGGGAGATGAAGAAAGTGATGACGGATGCAAGAGAAACAGATTATTCTGAAGGTTCAGAGTCTTGTCTGAGGCAGATTATTTCCAAGTTCATGCAGTGAGTGTTAGAGGGAAAGGCGGGCGGGGAAGAAGGTGTCTACATATGACAGATCCAACTTCCTGTGCACACGTTGGAGACAGAATCTCACTTGAATTTTAAAAAATTTAACAAGTTAATTTTGACCTCATAAAGAAGGGAGGTCAGTGGGTTTGAGAATAATATGACTATTCTTTGGATTCTAAGCATAGAAAGCATTTTCCTGCAAATATAATAATCTACTTGTCTTCCACAGGAAATAAGTGATACTATTTCAAAATGGTGTTGCAGGGAATGCCGGAGGCACAGTCATATTAAACTGCCTGAATTCTGAGTGACATGATTGCATAATTCAGTGTGGTCTGAATTTATTTGAACAAACCATAGGGACAGACTTGTCTGTTTATTTTCCTACGTGTTCTTGACATTAGTGTCTAAGTACTACCCCGAGACTTGTCTTACCATCCTCTTGAGAATGGATACAAGCACTGACATACATTATTAACTTCTCCCTGGACAGGTCCATTAATATTCCGTGAATTATTATGGCTTTATTTGTTTCCCATCAGTTATTCTTGGTCCCTCTCCATTAATGAGAAATCTACTCTTACTTAAATTTATGTCATACACTGAAGGTGAATTCAGCCAACTGCTCTTTGAATCTATTTAATCCTAAAATGATTTCTTAAAGTAAACTTTTGTGTATTCTCAGGAGCCTCTTTTCCTGAAAAACGCCAAGGGGGAACTTCCCTTAATTAAGCATAAAACAACAGTTCTTGGACTTGGTTTTTTTCTATGACTGATAGTCTCTTCTACAAGGTTAGTGAGTCACAGAAGCCAGAACCTTTGGTGGTGATTGAAAACTGATACTTGAAAATCTGAAAGGCTTCTCTGTTTTAGTCTCACACTTATAACCATTAAGATTCTGAAATTTCAGGCATGGATAGTTTATGCAAGGAGATGACAGTTATTGGGATATGACCAGAAAAGTGACCATGAAATGATAAATTGTCTGTGCTTGTATTATGATGTCCCAGTAAAAGTGATTTCAAGCAATTAGAATTGATGTCATAGTGGCAGAAGCAATAGATGGCTGTTTGTCTTGAGCCTCTATCATAATAGATAGGTAATATTTGAATAATAGTTTACCTCAAATGTGTAACATATTACCACATTTTCATCTATGTTTTATATTTTGCTTTATATGGATTTCAGAATTTTAAAGTAGGGGAGACATAAATAATTTTGTACCATTCTTTCCCTTAAAGATAAAGAAAATAAGACCCCAAGAAGGTAAATTACTTACCAAGGTCAAACCACTTCTAGCAGTAAAAACTTTAAGAGCCCACTTGGGAAATTTCATGATTTCA
This sequence comes from Dipodomys spectabilis, assembly GCF_019054845.1. Lineage (NCBI taxonomy): Eukaryota > Metazoa > Chordata > Mammalia > Rodentia > Heteromyidae > Dipodomys > Dipodomys spectabilis. The sequence goes on from NW_024871042.1 coordinate 1,669,602, forward strand.
ATGGAAGTCAGTAAAAGGACTGAGAAATTCAGAACTCCAGTGCCAGTGACTGATTCTGAACTGCTCAGCCCAGTGCTGATGAAAATTCCACTGAACCTGTGTAATAGCTTAGCCAACAATTACATTATAATTTTAGACCCGTTGAAATGCATTGTGTCCTAGCCATTGACTGAAATGGTGAGAATGTTAGCAATGTAATACAGACAGTATGTTCCTTCCAGAAGCAGGCCTGATGCCCTATTCAGGGCCCCCCCCCCCTCTTTGGACAATAAAAGTGGTGCTTCAGGCATATTGACCAAATCATTGGAAAATCAATTACTATTGAGTTAAAGCTGAACAAAATAGTTTGAAAAGTGTTTAATTTATTTCTCACAACCTCTCTTTTTTTAAAGTTCTTTTAATGTGTAATCCCTGGCTGACTCATCTGTGATTCTTGACAGAAAACCTCATTTTCAAATCATTTTTTTAAACTTTCCCCCTGCTATCCTTCTAAATAAGAAAATCATTAGAAAGAAAGGAAGAGGGGGAAAAAAGCATTCAGCACAGCAAGATAGGAACAAATCAACCCAACTGTTATTAGAATAAAGCCTGCTTCCTTAACTAATCAAAATTCACAGTAAGTGTGAGCAAAACAAAGGAAAACTGGCAGAAATAATACAGTTAGACTTAGGGAAGTCTTAGAATTCAGTCCTATCTCATAAAAAGATTATTAGGAAAGAAATCTGATGGCTGAGAGGTGAAACGTTAATGCTATCATAGAACTGAACCTTAAGTCACTTGCTTTTCTGCTTCTTCTGAAAAGGTCATATAAAATCAATCACATCTTCCAGACTTCCTTTTCACTCCAAGTCTCTCTCCCTGTCTTCCAACCTCCCTGCTTTGTCTGCCTGCTTTCATGGATCTTCCTCCTCTCTCTATATATATCTTTTCATGTTTGTCTCTATTCATTTCCCTTTCCTTTCTTGCTTCCTCTTCCTTACTCCATTTCTCTCTTGCTCTCTTCATTCTACTTTTCTTCTCTTCATTTTTCTCTTTGCTTTCTCTTTTAATTTCACCTTCTCGTTTCTATTTTCCTTTCCCATGTATATCAATAATCCTGATTTTTGTCAGTTCCTTTGCTCTAACCTCTACTTCAAGTCCTGGACATACAAAAGTACAACATATAGAGAGACCCAGTTCCCAATACTGAATCATATATTTAGTAGTAAACCTCAGAGTACTTTAAACTGTGATGAGAGAAGCTATTGCTGTAAACCTAATCAACCCCAGATGATCTAAAAATGCTTCTTGAAGTACATGGTACCTGTGTTGTATCTTACAAAAGGGTAAGAGTATGGCAACTATGACTTGGGATGGAATAGAGGGAGAGAGAGGTGGTAGAAGGTAAGTGGAAGTTCCTCTCATGAGAGACTCTGTAGAAATGATGGGAACAGAGGGGTGGAGAAGTAGGGAAAAGCACCAAGTTTGAAGGAATTACAAGTGCCTTGGACTGGAGCGTTCAGTTTAGGAGTTTATACTAGTCTCTCTCCTTTAGAAACAGTGAGAACTTTAGAACGGGAACTATTATTACTGTCTTCATGAATAATACCTATGATGGTACTGAAAAAATCAGCACCCTTCAGTATCAAGCAGCCAACTAGCTATTGAAAGTTTAGTTATCAGTGAAGCCTAGGATGTGTACAAGAAGGTGCCTGGAGATTCTGTTAGACAGCTAGTTAATGTAAGGACAAATATTTAGGAGTCTTTGACAGTTGTGGAAACCATGGCCCAGCATTACCCAAGAGCAGTATGTCAACATATGTCAACAGAAGAGGACTAAAGACTCTAAGGAACAAGACTGAATGAGAGAGCTGAGGGAAAAGAGTGGCTAAGAAGGAACCTCATCATGGAAGTAGGCTTGGAGACTTTAAAAACATGAAAGCCAAGGAGAGGTGTGCATTTCCAGTAGTGAGTAGTTACCATTGTCAAAGACTTAAGGGAAATCAGAGAAATGAAAAGTGCTTTGAACTTTACAATTTAGGCAGGAAGGGGAAGGGGGGGGTGACGGAGTGGTGTGTATGTAGTTGTGGAGATGGGAGGGAAGGGATGGTAAGGGGAGAAACGAAGGAGGCAACAATGCTTGATAAGAAATGCGCTCATTACCTTGCTCATGTAACTGTGACCCCTCCTCTGTACAGTATTTTCACAATTAAAAAACTCATTTAAAAAATCACATCAGTAGATGGCTTCACATGGAGGGGGTGCAGACATTATTTCAGTGAATAGGAAACTGGGATTAAAAGGAGGAGAAAGAGTAGAGGCTTAGTACTCAGACTGAGTACTCTTTCAGAAACTAGGATTGCTAGCTGTAGCTAATTTAATAGGTGCTCACTTATGTCTTAATATCAGATGAACAATAGACAAAACTGTTAGTGAAGAGCAGTCAGAAAGATCATAGTGAATCGTTCAGAGACAGGAAGATCCTGGATGAAGTTTATATGTGGAGTAGAAGGAAGGCAAGGAGAGAGTGAAGTTCAAAGTCTAGGAGCCGTTACAAGGAAGCAAGAATATACAGAGCCAATTTTACAATCTTACCTGAAACCCTTGAACATGATGTATTGTGTATCTGCTCTTTTGGGAGCTCTGTAGAAACTTTAAATTTATTATTTTTATAGGGAAACAAATGAGAATTGTTATTAGCTAGAAAAAGCACTATGAAACAGCTCCATTTGAATTTATATTTGCTTTTGCCACTCAGTTGGATTAAAAAACCCCTTTTTGTTCTTAACACTTAAATTTTTTATTTCTGTTAATGATGAGATATTAAAAATATATTCACTTCTCTCTTTGGCCCTAGGACAGCAGATGAAGCAAAAGGGTTACCAGCAAAAATAGAACTTTTCTTTCCCAGTCTGATATATAGATTTCTGTGGTCACTGGGATGTGCTTAGTAGATTGCTTTGCGATGTCAGGTGAATGATGTCAAAACAAAATTTAAAAACAGCAAAAGATAACAGGCCTGGGAGTGGGTTGGAGTTTTGTCTAGGGGATGGAATAGAGATTTGAGTCAAAAGTTGGGCTCTTATTGGGGAGGGGAAAGGAGAGGAGAGACAAGCACTGATTAGGTTCAAGGAATGTTCCTTGTTTTTTGGGGAGGGGAGTGGTGATCCTTGGACTTGAACTCAGAGCCTGGGCACTGTCCCTGAGCTTCATTTTGCTCAAGGCTAGCACTCTACCACTTGGATCACAGCTCCACTTCCAGCTGTTTTGGGGGGAGTCGTTTATTGGAAAGAAGAGCCTCATGGATTTTTCTGCCCTGGCTGGCTTTGAACTGTGATCCCCAATCTCAGCCTCTTGAGTACCTGGGATGACAGATATGAGGTATCAGTGCTTGGCTAGAATGTTCCTTTTCACTGTGACCATGAGCTTAGAATGAAAGGAGAAAGAAATCTTAAAACACTGGCCAGAACAGTGTGAAATATTGAGAGAGAAAGGAAAGGAGAAAGGAGATTTAAAACTTGTTAAACATAACCAATCTGTTTCCTTTTAGAAATATTAAGAGAATAAACACAAGCTTGTTTAATTATTTTTTAAAGGCTAGACTCTGAGTATGTGTCAAGTGTCAGAACTCACCCATTGTATCATTCAACCTTATATAGTTTATACATTTTTTTAAAATAGGGCAGTAACAGAAAACAAAAAAAATATGCAAGTATGAAGGAGAGACTTGAAAGATGTATTATTGTCATTATCATTATTATTATTGTAACTCTCATCTAAAAGGCTGGAGTCTGATAATAAATAGCTTAACATATATTTTCCATGAAAAGAACTATGAGAATAATGTCTCTTTCGTGTCTCAGTTCATGAGACTGATGCCCTATTAAAAATATTTGGTATTCAAAATAATTAGTATCTTTGACCTTGGCACAAGTCAATCTCAATGGACACAGGCCTAAGTGTTATAATAGGTCCTGACATTACGGGACTGATATTTTGGGAACTAACATTTTATACTACTGACATTCTAAAAAAATGTTTGGCATGTAGTAGGTACTCAGTAGACATCAATATAATGAGTGAATTCTGTAGGGAGAGTAGACCTCAATCCCCCTGTGAGTTAAATGGGTACCTTTGCCTGCGCTCCACTCCTAGCCATAATTTATAAGTGCAATTCTTTGGGGAAAAATGATCTGAGTTTTATCAAACATTATTAAAAAAATCTGTCGGGATACAACTCATTTACAAATTTTAAAGGTCATGTTCTGCATTTTGAATATAGCCAGAAATGAACTATTTGGATAAGCAGACATTTTAAAATGTAAATACCCCAAATTCAATCTTCTGTTAAAAACAGATTTATTTTCCGTTAGGAAAAATGAAGTAAAACCTAAAATAGGAGCTCAGGAGCCAGAGCTCTTCAGCATCTCCCGTCCTAATCAGCACTATTTCATTGATACCATTCCTTTAGAATATGGAGATGATACCAATTTCTGTGACTCCAAATGTCCCGAGGGTTTCACTGTCACCTCATTTCATTGAGGCAAACAAAGCATCTAAGACCTGGCTGAGGCACCTGAGAAAATAGCTTGAGGTAACTGGAGAAGTGAATGGCAGATGAACTCTACAGCTAGGAGAGGAAAATGAGCCAACAAATACTGACTGAGGCCAGCTGAAAGACAGCTTACAGGGTTTGGATAATGGCCTCAATCCTTTAAAGTGGGATCTCTGAGTCTTCCCACAGAGTTTAGCACAAACATCTGCTAAACCACTGCGCTTTATTTTATGTGTCGCTTTTGAAAAGGTAAAATATTTAATGGCAAATGAAAAATGGGGAAGGAATAAGCCTGGCTATGTAAAGTTGTGCTCTGGGATTTGGTGATTGTGTTGTATCACAGCTGAGTTACTGTTTTCAGTTAGCATTTTGAAGCCCTGATACTGGTGCTTATTGCCGTGTGGAGCACAGACCTGGTCTCTAGTGATAGAGCTGGCATTGCTGAAGGAAGACCATCATTCTAAACAAGTCCTAAAAGTTTGTAAGGACTTATTACTACCCACGGTAACTGCATGGCAATTCTAAGAAGGGTTTTTAGGGGAAATCCTAAGGGAGCTAGCAAGGTTTTCTTTGAGCCCAAATTGACCAATTTCTTTATTTTCTCAAATTCCTTTGCATTTCTCATGTAAAATCCTTTTGGAATCTAAATAGAATCTTCTATGCATATTAAAGGACCCTCATTACTACCCCTCCCCCATTGCAACATAGGCTATTTCTGGAGGGATCTGCTTTTATTTATAAAATGTAGCTATGTATTGATGGAGATGGGAAAGATGGAGCTGTGATCAAGATTCATTGTATTCATAAACCAACTTGTTGGATTAAAATCCCTTTTGTGCAACTAAAGATCATAAAAAGAAAATAAGTTAAAAACCTTCTTTTATAAGTAAGAAAAAGAATTTCTACATGAAGTTCTCATGAAGAATGTGTTAGTCTGCCTTCCATTACTGTAAGAAATATCTGAGATAATGATCTTGTAAAGAAAAAGGGTTTGTTTTGACTCACCATTTTGGAGTTTAAGCCTATGATTGTTTGGCCTGATTAATGCTTGAGGCCTGGGGTGAAGCAGAACATCATGGTGGGAACATTTTGCAGAACCATTCACTAGATAACTGGGATATGAAAGAGGGGGAAATGTAAGGGTGGAAACCAAATAGCTCTTTAGGTTGAAGACCCCAGGGGACTTCTTGCTAGGAGCTATCTCTTAAAGTTTCCCCCATTTTCTAGTAGTACCATGTTTTTAAGTCTAAGAAAATATGGAAATGGGAAAAGGAAGATATTCCTGATAGTTTATTTTATTAACTTGTCATTAATTCCAATAATTCATATGGGGCCAGTTGTAAGCTTCAGAACTGATAGAACTTCTCATTGAAAGGAGATTATGAAAGTTAGAGGAAATATAGGAAAACATCTTTCACTATTCTGGAAAAAAAAAACTCACCAAAGAACCCTTATTCTTGCCAGTATGGTTTGTGTTCACTAATTCCTAATTATCCACCATCATTGACTTTTATGATGATTGGTTTTCTAATAGGTAGTATTAATATTCAGTGTTTGAATATGCTCCCTATTAGTGTGAAGAAAAGCCAATAATGTGACACTAATATCATATTTAATGTGATTTATTATTTTAATTTTTATGATGGCTCTTGATCATTCCATTTTTTTAATATTCATATTGCAAGGTTGTTAGACTTTTTCCCATTACTTCTATTTTTGCATAATTGGTATAATTTTCCCACATGCCATCTCATGTAGGTGAGTTATAAGAAATCATTATGCCTCTTTACCAACAGGAAAACAGAAGACGCAGAGCTATCAAAGAGACTTACCTAATATTTTGCAAGTTCTTCAGTTTTGTGGATTGATGCTCTTCTTCTTCCCCTCTTCCTTCTCCAGTTTGTTTCTTCTTTTATTCTCTCTTCTTCCTTTGCTCCTTTTCTCTGATCTGACTTTATTTTTTTTCTTCTACCTTATATTTCTTTATTTCTTCATCCCTCCACACCTCTTTTATTTTTTGGTTTCTCTTTTTATTTTTCTCCTGAAAAATAAACATGAAAAAAAAGAGCTTAGATTTGCTGTGTAAAAGAGCCACACTTCTGTTTATGTTGCTGAGAGGTGGGAAGTGAAGGAGGGATTTAGAGGCCACAGAAACATGGCTGAAAAAGCACCAGATGAGCAGATAGCACACTTTCCCCACTACTTTTCTCTTTCTCGGTGAACAACAGTTCGGTCTAGAGGTCCCTCGAACTCTTTCCTCTGATTCTATCAGCACAGGAAAATCTCTTCCTAGATCTGGACAAGAAGTAGAGAGGCTTGCCCTCTCACTAGTAGATTGCCCACGCCGTCCTTCTAGTATCCCCAGTGCTTGTGAGCAGATCACCCTGACTGCTAAGATGTCTGTGTGTCTTAGTCCTGGGATAGGTGATGACATTTACTCACCTGCCCTTTCAGTGAGTGGATGAGAACAGAGAGGAACAAGGGCTGGACTCTGCTGATCTCAACCTAATTCTACCTCTTTTCCCTAGCCCCATTCTCTCATCAGGTATCTGGTAAGTTTTTGTCCCTTCTTCTCAGCTTGGATCAAAATATCAGTCATCATTGGGCCTTTCCTCCTTCAGTCCCTAGTAAGTCCTTTTCTCCTTCTATCCCTAGTGAGTTCCACAGAATTTTCCTTTGTTATGTTGATTCACCTCTTCCATTCTTACCCTTACTTCTCCCTCATCACTTCCAGTCCACACTACTGGAACTTTTTTCTTAGTTTTATCCCAATTTCATTCCAGAATCAACTATTACTTTATGTACCACTTTAAGCATATCATCTTTTGTTCCAAACCCATTAGCAATTTTCTGTTAGCTAAAGAAGAACGAAGAAAGTCCATAGCCCCAAACCCAATTCCTTTCATGATAATTCTTCACTCACATTTTTTTTTTTCAAGCTATTGGATAGTCCTACAAAGTAAGCCTGCCAGGGACTTCCTTCATCTTGTTGTTGTTATTATTGGGGGGTGGGAGAAGGGCTGATCCTGAGGCTTGAACTCAGGTTCTGGGTACCATTCCTGAGCTTTCTATGCACTACCATGTGAGCCACAGCTCTTACTTCAAGCTTTTATGAGTCTCACAGACTTTCCTGCCTGGGTTGACTTTGAACCATGATCTTCTGGTCTGAGCCTCTTGAATAGCTAGGATTATAAGTATGAGCCACTGCTGTCCAGCTGCCTTCCTTCTTGATGATTTCCTCTCTCTAAAAATATGCTATTAGGATTCTCTCTGTGAGCAGTGCTTTCACATCTCCCTTATTCTCGTTTATCTGGTCCCCTCTTGCTTATGTATGTAAGCTTGCCTGTAAGCCTCACTTCATACCTAATCTCTGGTAAATGTATTCATTGTGATGATGATGGAGAGAATGAATAGAATTGGCTCAGAATGGACACTTCTGGGATGACATTCTGAACAGTGGCTCATGATTATAAATCTCACACTTACCTTGTGGGCCAGTTATGGGCTATTTCTCAAAATCAAAAGAGAACCATTTCATATCACATCAGTTCTTCTAATGGAGAAGTACAAGTAACTAGAATACAAAATTGACCCTTGCAAATGTGACATTGTTTATGAAACTAGCAGTTTCTCTCTTTGAGCTAAAGTATCTTTTGGCATAAGAAAAAAAGTCAAATGCCATAATTTGGATCTCTTCACAACAGCTTGGGAAACAAGGATAGTCGTGTAGTCCTGCGCAAAGATGACCTTTTTCTCTCAATGCTTATTTCTCAGGCTTTGGCTACTCTCCTAGCCTTCTGTGATCTCCCAGCTTCTATCTCTTCCCCAAGACTTATGGTACTTAAAGTATTAAATGGCAAAAGAACATCACAGATCCTGTTTTACACCATGAATTATGAGTTCTTCTCCAGACAGTTTGATTAGAGCTTGAAAATATTAAAAGCAGATGAAGAAATCAGATAAACCAGTTATTACATGATATCATCCACTATTTTTTTTTAGCTTAAGTTGTTGTAAAGGAGTGCCCTTTTCCTACTTTGGAGTTGCTCTAGAGAATAATAGCTTGGGTTTTTCAGTTAGTCCAAACTTCTTCTCAGATCACTCTTGTATGTGTTCTGCTCTGAAACTTTGTTGGATTTCTAGCAAATCTCCAAACTCTCCTTAAAATTTATTCCAGTTATGGGGTCAGTGGTGCTCCTGCTGATAACATGGCATCTTTAGTTCCCCTGGTTTGTTTTCTTGTCATCAGTAAGAAAGACAAGACAGTCCACTGTAGGTGATACTCAGTATGTCTGTAGCTTAGGTGACAGATATAGCTGTTAAGCAGAACAGATTTTACAACATCCAACTAAGAAGCATTTATTCTACAAAATGGTACCTCTCCCACAAATATATCTAAGATGCAGATTATCTTTCCCATTCCTCCTTCCTCCTTTAGATGAAGAAAGGACAGAAGGTAAATCAAGGGTATTCTCTCTTTGCTGTGGTTTGATTTCACAATAATATCCTGGAAAGGACATATTCATCACTGCCTATTATCTTTGTCACATTCCAGTCTTCCTCACTCTGTCCAACATACACTAACTCTGAAGTGTGGATTCTAAACATAAGCAGTACACCAGAAGTTTGTCTTAGAAAACATTTCAATATGGTCTGTTACTTAGAAACAATGAGCTTCCAACTTATTTATCTTTCCATTTTGTATTGTGCTAGTACAACATGATTATTTTTCTTTTATTGAAGTGGTCTTAATATTTCTACCCTACATTCACCCATATATTCATTTAGTTGTCATTTAATTTTCATGAGTATACTTTAAAGGATCAGCTAGCAAAACATAAAAGAGTTGAGGTTTTGAAGAGCATATGATCTCTTTCACAACTAGCAATAGATTTATGAATGTACTGGGGTCCCTGAAGGCAGCTGTATATAGTACACATGTAAATGGGGCTGGATGAGTCCCAATAAAACTTTATTGGCAAAAGCAGAAAGTGGTTGTTTGTGAACCCTTGATTTATTGCACTGATTAGTTCCTAAGTTCTCATTGGTGTGCTAATTTCAAGGGATACAGATGAATAGAACTTGGTATATGCTACACAGTGCTAATAGGACAATATTTCCAGAAACAAGAATGACCTTTGACAAGGTCATTTTTGGTGTCCTTCTGTCTTGCTGCTTCTCTTTCTCTTCCAGTGTCTCAGACCTAATGCTGCCTATTCTGATCTACCAACCAGAGTGGTACTGCATAAATCTTCTTCAGTTCTTCAGCTGTGACAACTTGCTGGCTCTCAGTGCATTGTCCTGAACTAGTCAGAGGACAGAATAAAAACCTGTCCATGGAGGAAAAGAGTGAATCTTTGGCAAGAGCTTAAGTTTTTCATCCATCAGGAGTATTTTCATATTAAAAGAGGCCATTTTTAATTCACGGCCATCTACCCTAATGTGTAAACGTCCTGACAGAGGACTAGAAGGGAAGTCCTTGGTCTTCACCATCAAAATCCTATAGAAGTGATGTAAATTCCTCCCCGCAGCCAAGGAAGACAATCAACATATATTGAACCAATATCATTGTAGATATTGTCCTCAGTTCTTTTGGTAAGAGTTGCTGACTGATACTAACCTCTAAATTAGAGTTAGTTTAGCTTTATGATGGGAATGTTATAATAGGAAATAAAATTAAAGATTGTTGGGTGTCATCTTCTTTAGTAACAAGGAAGCAGAGGCTCAAAGAAAATTTGAATTTGACCATGAAGCTGCAGAATGATGGGGGTACAGTGCTATTCTTGATGATGTGTTGTTATTTTATTTGTTTTCTTTGTAGTATACCATGTCCTGTTGACAAAATAGAAATAAATGATTAATACATTAGGGAATGATCTCTTCCTACTGTGGCCTTCCTGTGTAAGTCCAGGATGTGTGTAACGTTGCTTGTCTATACGCTCAGCACTAGTCATGAGCCATCTGGGAACCCCTCATTGCCTTCATTCAGTGGGTGATTGAATCTTCCTGATGCAAACTCACATTGAGCTCCCTTGAATGGAAGAGCAGAACAATAAGTTCCTTCATTAAAATTTCGCATCAGAACACCAGCAGTGAACTATGCTTTCCCTGAAATTTCCCAAAGGGTAGATGAAAGTCCTGACAAAACATAATAAAGGCAAACGATAGCTGCCTGTTTTATAAAGAATGTGGAGAATTTCCCCTTAGCTCAAGGAAAGGCTTTGCCTGAGCAGACAGTCTACTTGCTGTAGGAGAGTACTATGAGTTAGATCAACAATCGAGATAATATCTATTGTTCAATTAAAAACAGCCATATTTAGAGAAAACTCATCATCATATGGTCCCTCCTTACATCTTATGTGTATTGTAGATGTTCTTAAAGCTCTTGTGTTTTCCATGAGTTTATTCTCATAATAGCTGTTTTAATCAAGGTGGTACAAAGATGAACATATTTTTTATATATTCTTGAGATCTGGGAATGTGATGGTGTAAGCCTCATAAATCTAGTAGGAATTCATAGCCTCAATGAGCCCCTGATGTTGGGAATTTTTTCTTTCCAAAGGATTGATTGGTTTACATAAAGCAAAAGTTAAACAGCAGGGACACCATCACACTCTCTGTGGCTGGCACCAGTCTTTCAAAAAAAATGTGCAAAGAATAACTATTTTTCCCTCTCACAAATAAAAATGAATTCCTCCTGTATAGTTTAATTTTGTAAACTTTGCACAAGAAAAACAAATCACTTTCTCGCATGAAGTAGAGAGTACAGAGAGCTGTGATGCATTGCTTCTACAGAAGGACAGGAAATGACTGAGTCTTATTACCTAGCTTGGGCAACAAGGAGCAGGAATATCCTGGAAACCCAGAATGTGGGAGTAAAATCAGGTGACTTTGAACTAGGAAGAATAGTAAACAAATTAACATTTGTCCCTTGTCCCATTCATGTTTACCTTTTTTTTTTTTTTTTTTTTGATCAGCCATGGGGCTTGAACTCTGGGCCTGGGCGCTGTCCCTCAGCTCTTCAGCTCAAGGTGTGTGCTCTACCACTTGAGCCACAGCACCACTTCCCCATTCATGTTTTTATTTATTGGGAGTTTTACCCCTTTTGACTTTTTGATTTGTTGAGATTGTAAGACAACCATTGCTTTGTGTATTGTGGGATTCAATATACTGTGAACTCATTCCTTTATAATTTTTTTCATAAGAAATTGAAGCTCTGAGAGATGCTATGTTCAGTATTGCACCAGGATCAAGAGTTATGTCCACGTCATGACAATCTCACAATGCCAGAATTAACTTGTCCAGGTTTGCTATTGCAGTGCAACCTTGTCAAAAGAGATGTAAACATTTTTACCTCTTTCTGCCCTACTCTCTTTGTATGTTAGTTGTGGCTTCATGGGGGCAGAGTGGCTGCTGCAGCTCCTGTTACCATAACTGTGTTCAAAGTCAAAAGTGTCTTGGCTTTAAGGAAAAGCATGTGTTTACATACTATTACTTCTATTTCATTAGTAATAGCTGTGTCTTATGGTCACTCCAGTGTCTTGAGTGGAATTGTCCTTCTTGAAACTGTCACCTCCAAACAAATAAGATTTTGCTATGCAAAAAGAGGATGGAGGACAGATATTAAATGAGTACTATATGCCAGTGAACTGGTGGTGGCTCACCTCTAGCCCCAGCTACTCAGTAGACTGAGATCTGATGATAGTGGCTTGAAGCCATCCAGGGCAGCAAAGTCCTTGAGATTCTTCTTTCTGATTAACCAGCAAAAATTCAGAAATGAAGCTGTGGCTCAAGCAGTAGAGCATCAGCCTTGAGCAAAACAAAGTAAGGATCATGCCCACAGTTCTTCATAGGGCCTTCGCATCTCTCTCCACACCGGGTCAGAGGATTTACTTCTGACTCTCACCCTGATCTCACCCTGGTGATTTTGTCAGCCTCCAGGGGAGTGGAAAACAGATACTCTTCAAAAGAAGGTTCAGACAGCTCTCCTTGAATGATACATTACCTGTACTCCTCTGGTGTTTCCTTCCCTAAAAGTAAACCCCTAAACGTTGGCCATAGAAGTGTTACTTTGTAGAAAAAGCACCCAGCCATGAATATTCTATTTGTTCAGTCGCTTTCACAAACATTCCTGTGTAACTATTCTTTTATTTTCTAGGATTTATATAATGCTAGAAGTCATGTCCTCTTTTTCATATCTGTTACCTAGTTTTTTAGCATAGCTTGATACAGCCACGGAGAAGATGGGATTCTTTACTCTCTCGCAGAATAAGCATTTTCAATGAAAGGAAGACTATCAGTAATCTAAGTGGTTGTTTCTAAACTCAGTTCGAGAACATCATGCCATTCCGGATTTAGGCCTTGTCATTACTGGTTTTTCTTGCAATGAGAAATGAATATTTAATGGTCATCCTAGCATGGCATAAATGTGCTATTTAAACTGAAGAGCCTCTTCCCAGGAGAGGAAGGAAAAGCTGACTTGGAGTTTAGCAACATCCCAGCCCTGTGCTGAGCTGCATTTCTCTCTGCTGAGATGAGGTCATGGATTCAGGTGCCCTTTGCTGTGGGGAACCACTGGCTGGGGAGGCCACCTAGGCCAAGCCAGCAGCTATGATGTTACCCCAACTGCCCTGGCAGACTCACGCTCACTGGCCTGCAAGAAAAAGCCATTGTAAAAGGAGTCGGGAAGCTAAAAAATTCTTTGCCTAGCTTTTCTACTTATCGCTCAGAATAATCCTGTATTGGCTTCTACAATTTAAGCAAACCTACTTGAACACCTGCGAAGTATAAATTGAGCAAGAGGCTCATGCCTGTAATCCTAAATACTTGGGAAGCTGAGATGGTTGGGATCCTGGTTCCAAGCCAGATGGGAGAGGAGAAATTGGCCAGATTCCTTCTCAAGAAGATATGGGCGTGGAAGTGAGTTCCTGTTTCTGGTTGTCCTAGCTACCTAGAAGACTAGTATAGGCAGATCACACACAGACTTGCATCCATGCAGAAACTGAGATTTTGTCTCAGAGAGTGAGAGAGAGAGAAAGAGAGAGAGAGAGAGAGAGAGAGAGAGAGAGAGAGAGATGAGAGAGAGAGAGATGAGAGAGAGAGAGAAAGGGGTGGGGAGGGAGAGAGAGGGAGAAAAAGAAAGCAGAAATCAGGGCAGATGGTACTTGTGCTCAGTAGCAGGAGTACCATCTTAGCAAGCATGAGGTTCTGAGTTCATAAGCACAGTAGTCTCTAAGAACCGTGTGAGTTCTCTATTGCTTAGTATTGTGCTTTCCCAGGCTACGCTACTGTGACACCTACCACCAGCACTTCTTTCTCCTGGGTAGGGAATGATGGATCTCAGGGTGGCTCCTCCTTACCTTAGTATCTAAAAAGATGTCTCTTGCTTTCTTTGTAGAAGAACTCACTGATTCCAGGGCTCAGGTGCTTCCTCCTGGAAATCCTGTCAAACGCTTGGATTGTTTCTTGAATTCACATAAGCATTTTGAGGATATTTATTTTATTTTATTTTATTGTTGGTTATGAATTCTTGCCTGGCTTGAATTCTTGCCTGGGTACTGTCCCTAAGCTCTTCAGCTCAAGGTTAGCACTCTACCACTTGAGCCACAGCCCTACATCCTGTTTTCTGGTGGTTAATTAGAGATAAGAGTCTCACGGACTTTCCTGACCAGGCTGTCTTTGAACCATGATCCTCAGATCTCAGCCTCCTGTAAGCTAGGATTACAGGCATAAGGCACAAGTGCCCAGGCTTCATAGTCCCTTATTCTCTGCTGGGCACCCAGGTATGTGCACCCTACTCACAGAAAGTTAAGACATCTTTTTGGATTGAATTAGGTAAGGGTAAAGAAGCCTATGCAGAATTAGGATAAACAGTAGGAACAGGAGGTTACTGAGGGCAGTAGAGAAAGGATGTAGATTCCGTTTCCCTGAGTCTATCCACTGTTATTTTTAGATGCTACTATCTAGGTTCTCTTGGTTTTTCTGTTTCATTTTGAGTATATGGAAATATGAGCATGCTCAAAGTGTAACAGTGACATCATTTCACAAGTGGGCTACAACATTGAGACTCTTCTAGCTTGTGCTCAGACTAATAGAATGGGAAATCATAATTATAGGCCTTGTCCCCATGAAAGAGATATAACAGAAGTCTCATAACTATGATCCTCAGCATCTAGTTGTTCTCTTTGTTGGACATGGAACCTGTCCATGAGACTAGACTCATCATTGGTGACTCAGATGACAGATCTGGAGGGCATTTTGTCCTCAAAGGAGGACAAAAAAGCCAATACACAGAAAAGAAGCTGTGTTTTACAGGGGCTCTCATAGGAATGTCTTGATCAGTGAAATTGACAGCGTGCCTTACCATGTCAAGGTCCGTTACTCCACTGACATGACATATGATTGCTGATTGGTTAAAGCCTAGAGCCAAAAAATGTGGGTATAATCTGGGTATAAACACTTTTTTGGGGGGAGGGGGAATCTGCTCGTGGTCCTGAATTCTGGGCCTGGGTGCTGTCCCTCAGCTTTTCACCTCAAGGATAGCGCTCTACCACTTGAGCCACAGCGCCACTTTTAGCTTTTTTTCTTTTTGCTTATGTGGTGCTGAGGAATCGAACCCAGGGCCTCATACATGCAAGGCAAGTGCTCTGCTACTGAGCCACCTTCCCAGCCCCTCAGACCCAACTCTTATTAGTTGAATGGTATCTCTATTTACTTCATCAGATAAATGGGAAAGAAAATGATATCTACTTTATAGGATTGTTATGAAAATTAAATCATTTAATACTTTGAGAATACTTAGAATAGTAGTAGGAATATAACAGACATACTATCTAAAGAATATCCAAGGAGACTTGGATGCTGGTGATAAATAATGATAGCAAAGTGTGATTATAGCCTCTAAAGGTACAGTTGAAAGCTAGAAAAAAGTGACTGCACAAAAGGATAGAATTCTGAGGGGAAATAGTTTCAGTGATGGATAGTGAAGATACGGATCAACAACTGAAGCTGAAGCTGGGTATCCTGCAAGCCTGGAACTAGCAAGAGCTTTAGGAAGTGTCAGAATGCCAAGAGTCTTACATTCCCTACCAGTGATTTCTTCTTTTTGAGATGAGAAGATTTGCCTGTGTTCTGCTGTGACATTTTCCAAGCTGTATTTTGCCTCTTCACCTTTCTCCACCTCACACTCTTTGAGGCATTTGTTTTCAAGTCTTGCAGCTCAGGCTCACAGCCATGGTCCAAGCTACACAGATATTGTAGGCCAAGGGAGATCAATTACATTTCCTGAGGTTTCCTTCAATAAGCAGCAGTATTTTGTGGATTGTACTATACTTATCCTGGGAACCTGGCTGATTGAAGGTTCAGCAAAGGCCAGAGGAAATCCAGAGGGAAACTTGATTATGTCTATCTTCTTCATTTTGTTTATTTTCTTATGAATATAAATTAGTTGTACAGAAGGGTTTCAATGTTTGGGTCTATACGTGCATACCACAGATTCACCTTTTCCATTACTCTCCTTCATCCTCCCTTCTCCTTTTCAATTTAATCTCAACAAACTTCATTGTTTCACTTGCACATAAGTTTGTAAAGTATTTTGACTGAATTCACCCTCCTTTCTATCTTATAAATTCCCTCATAACATAACCACTCTGACTAGGAAGAATGAGAACCATAATAAATGCAATAGAATTGCCAGTTGCTTGTATAATTGAAAACTATAAATATTTTACGTAAGAAAGCTGTGAAAAATTTGTCTCTATTAATGCTCTGGGAGTGGCTTAAATCTGAAGAGGCTGGGGATTCATAGGGATGATTGAATATGAAATCTTCCCTTTCATATCTTTGAGATCAAATATTTTTTTGGTAACTGTTTCAAAGGGCTTTAAAATTGAAAAGGGAGCGTATGCTGTCAGCCACAAGGAAGGCGGCCCAGCTGACTGAGCGCCTGGTGTCCTTCAGGGAAAACATTATCTATGAAATGGAGGAAGAGACAGGATAAAGAAATGCAAAGCTAGAACTAATTTGACACTGAACACATGGACTTCTCCTTTGCTGTACACCCTTTTCTTCCCAAAAGGTATACTTTGATGTTATTGAGCAAGACTTTCTACTTTAATTGGGTATTTCGGCTCTTGAAAATTGAGGCTAATTCTCTGTATATATTTAAGGCATGAGACATTTAAATATGTCAAGAGAAATGCAAGAGCAATTATAAACTAATGATTTGGCTTTAGTCTGTTTTCTTTTGCTATAATAGGTTATTCAAGATGGGTTGACTTACAAAAAAGGTTTATTTGAGAGGCTGCAGAGGACTCCATCCTTCTCTAAACATGGGAGAATTTGTAAGCAGGGTTTGGTCTGTGAGGAACATACAAAATCCAGGAACATCCTTGCTGTAATACAACCCCTTCTCTCATAAACAAACCTACACTCATAAGCGAGGGATCAATCCTCCTTAACTTAATATGCCTTTGACAGCCCCACATTCCCAAATTCTAGCATTTTCCATATCATTTAATTCTGTGTTTTCTAATCTGTCTACATGTCTCTCTGTGTATGTGGGTGTGAGATAATATTATACCACTATGGTGTCAATTTTACTTCTTTCATAGTAATAGTAACTTGATTTTATCTGCAATAGAATGTATCTAGATTTTCTTTTGGGGGGGGGGGAGGGCTTGAACTCAGGGCCTGGGCATTGTCCTTGAGCTTTTATCTTAAGGCTAATGGTCTACCTCTTGAGCCACAACTCCACTTCGAGCTTTTTGCTAGATAATTGGAGATCGAGCCTCACAGACTTTCTTGCCCAGGCTGGCTTCATTCTGATCCTCAGCTCTCAGTCTCCTGAGTAGCTGGGGTTTACAGGCATGAGCCACTGGTGCTTGGCCAACCTAGTGTTCTCTGTCTGTCTGTCTGTCTGTGTGTGCATAATATATTCTTGAATTTTTTATTTTTTGCAAAGAGGCTTGATTATGTTCAGTTTCCCAAGGAAATTGTGAACATTCTGTTTCTTCATATAGGGAATGCTTGCTTCTTTTCCCTTTTCTCCTCTTCTTCCTAGGACCTTAGCCTGTGGTGTAGAGATGGAGATGACCAAGATGAGAATTACATATTGTGGACCACAGAGAGAAGCAAGTCTGAGGTAGTCATAAATTTGCACAACTGTTTCTTCTGTTACAAGAGAAACAGAAATATAAATTGATTTAATTGATTTAAGCCACTCACATCAATTATGAAGAGGCCTACAAGAGAGTATGAAGAACAACAAAGCAAGAGATGTAAGAAAAGTCTCATTCATTACAGGCATATCTGAGATTGGATGCCCATCAGGTAGACATAGTTATTTGGAAATTTAGAGACATTCAGGCCTTTCCACAATATCATAATCACATTTTCATTTTTCTAGCACTTGGAATTGATATAGAGGATTGTGTGTACAACCTTGCTGTAATCACTATTAGGATAATTCCTAGTGTTTTTATATTCCCTCTGAGTGGGAGAATCATGATGCACATTTTAGTAGGGTTTTGAATTTATGCGAAGTGCATTTTACTTATTGACTTGATAGGGTTGTTCCTCAGTGTCCTATTGATTTTGTATTCTGTATCATACCTAAAGGGAATCTACTAGGCAAAATTGTTGCAATGCCACTATGTAGATAGGAGGATATATTTTAAAGCAAAATTATAAGTAATAAACCAACAGACATCCAATGTTTATAAACCCACGACAAAGAACAGGACATGTGTGGCAATTATCATAGAACTGAGTGAGTAGGTGGCAACAGATATCCCCCACCCCACTTCATCTTATGTAGGAAGTAAAGCTGAGGTATTCCTGCTATTAGAGGAAGTATGTTACTCCATCTGCTTGTAAGATGTTGCTCCTTTGAGGGGCCCTTGAACAACCTCCATTGCTCTCTACCAACCTCCATTGTCTCTACTGACTGAAATCTTCGGCCTAAGACTCAGAATTGTTTTCCATGATCTTTCCCACGGTGATTTAATTTTTCACGGGAGGTTCCCCTGGGATCTCATTGCCTCTATTACTCCCCATCCATAAATAGTTCAGAACAGACTTCTATCCATTAGAAGTCTATCACATATTAATATGCATGAGCACTGGTGATTCACATCTCTCCAGTTGTCTCATTTGTTTTGGTGTATTTGTTTAAATCAAGATCCAAACAGGATGACATGTGTTGTGTGTGCTTTGTATAACTTTTAAGTTAGACTTCAGAAAATGTTGACTTACCACAAAGAAAACAGCACATAAGTTGCATGGCTCCATGAATCATGTATATCAAAATACAGAAGATATCTAACATCCTAGATTTCAGCATGGCTTCTCTTAATAGATGAAATTATTTCTGGGAGTAATAGTTATTCTGTTTTCAATTTGGTTTACCAGATTCCCATCTCTCTCCCTCTGATTCTGTCTTTTGTCTTTGTTTTTGAGGCTAATATCCTGAACACACAGATTGTTGTATGGAATATCTTGTAGTTGAGATTTTGATAATGGCATCCTAGAGTCATTTAACATGTTCCTCTGTCCCTGTTACCTATGTCTAGTAATTGTGGATAAATTAGTTCCAGTATACAAACCATAAATGCATATAGATACAAATATGCATATATTACATATTTGTGTATACATGTGTGCATGTACATATTCATAATATACACATACACACATACCATTTTTAAGAATTGTAAAATTCTATCATTACTTCTCCATTCTGCAATTGCAACAAATCTACTAAAACAGCTTTTTTCACGGGCTATTAGTTTTTTCAGAATTAAAACTCAGTAAGAAGGGAAAAATATACTCTTATTTACCAGCTTTTGAAATGTTTGGTAGATTCCTTAATAGTTGTTAAAGTTAACCAATAATTTTATTTTGCATAAGAAACACATGTTAGATTACGCTTATTTAATAAATTCTTACTTTCCTTATTGGTACTCCAATTGTACTACCATTAACAGATAAGATCCTATTCAAATTGGCTCATGAGTCCTAGACCTGGTGATAATAGTTTTTGATCAAGTTCATTTCCTGCCCTTCATCTGCAACCAGCCCTTTCTTTAGGAGCCTAGATAAAGGACGTGTGTGTGTGTGTGTGTGTGTGTGTGTGTGTGTGTGTGTGTGTGCGTATGTGTATCACATGGGATATATAACTGGTGTTATTAACAAAAAAATCAGATGTCATATGAGATGGAAGATGCAGATAAGAATGGGTTCATGTCCTTGCATAGAAGAAGGGGAAGGGAACTGGTGACAGGAGACTGGGGTTTAGTCTTTCTCTTACAACAGGGTTATGTTAGCCATTGCTGAACAAAGAAAAACAGCCTATAAGGGCATAGGAGTACTATAAGAAATGATTCACACTATTATGAAAGTTGGATTGTCCAAACCTGCAAAGTAGACTAGCAGACTGGACATGTAGGGAAGTGTTAACGTTAAGTTCTTATTTGAAGACAGAATGCAAACAGAAGTGCTCCTTTAAGGGACGTTAGTCTATTGTCCTTCACTGGATGGTACATATCAACATTATGAAGGAGGATAATATACTTAACTCAGTGTTTCCTGATTTAAATGTTCATATCCTCCAAAAATACCTTCAGAGAATGTTAGAGGGCTGGGAATGTGGCTTAGTGATACAGTGCTTGCCTAGCATGCATGAAGCCCTGAGTTCGATTCCTCAGTACCACATAAACAGAAAAAACTGGAAGTAACACTGTGGATCAATTGGTAGAATGCTATCCTTGAGCAAAAGAAGCTCAGGGACAGTGTCCAGCCCCCACAACTGGCGAAAAAAATGTTTGACCAAATATCATAGCCAAGTTAATTCTTTATATTCCAGATTTTAGATCCCATGCCATTCCTCAGAAAAATCTTGCTACCTCCCTTCACATCCAGGTTGAATCAGCAGGCTGTACAATCTCTAGCCATCTTGTGATTCTCCTGCTCAACCTCTCTTAGGAATAACATTCATGCAGATGTGATTCACTCACATGTGTTTCCTGCCAGATTTTGAGGTTGTTAAGAGGAGAAACACTGCCAGCTTCTGCTTGCCAATATGATGTCCACACTTCTTACTTCAGGTCCCAAGAAAGGTTTTTACCATGTTCACAATGGCTAGCTAACTTAAAGTATAGGAAGTCTATGTACCTAGAAGTATATGAGAGGAGAGCTTTTCCTTCTGGCCATCGGAGACCTACATTTTGATGCATCCTTCCTCTAATTGCATTTGGGATTATTTAGTCCTCTTGTCCTCAGAGGGACCCAGTGAGGTAGTTAGATGTTGATGTCCGTTACATTTGTATTACCTGCCACGTGATATGAGCACAACAGCTGAAAGACTGCCATGCTCAAAGCAAGTGTCCAGCATTGTTTTATTGGGCAGTTAGGTCATGCTCAGTTTGCTTGCTCAAATATTTTATCATATTCTACTGCCAGATCCGTAACTGTCAAACACTAACAACCTTTGACTTCTTGTGTCTCAGCTAAGCATGCTACCAAATGAGCCTCATTGACCTAATTTAATAGGAGAATATTGAATATGGTTAAATCATCTTATAATTTTCCTTTTTATTAGCATCCCTAGAGAATGTCTTTTACCAGTGAAGCATATTTCAGACTGATAAAACTGGGGTTTTTATTTATTCTTTAAGCCAAGATGAAAAGTTTTGCTTCAACTATTTGTAAATGCTTTCATTTTGGAGCATAATTAAATGACAGATATGTATCATTTTGTATTTTTCCAATATTTACCATGCTTGACCATTGAAGTACAAAATGAGTCTGATAACTAATGTAATATTGGGAGGACATAAAAATTGTCCAGAATAAACAAAGCCTGTGTCTATTATTAATCAATAGCAGCTGAGCACAAGGAGGTGTTGCTAGCTCAAAGCTCAGATCTAGCTCATTAAGTATCCCAGGCCTCTTATAAATCATGGGATGTGTCAAGTCTTGAAACCAAACAAGAGAATGGTTTAGAATTCTTTCCTCTGTACCTTGGCACAGAGACCCATGGATGCAGATTGGGCAAGATTGTTTTTTCCCTTAGCAAATTCTGAATTAACCCAGTTGTCCACATACTAGGTGACTGGCCTGTTTAGAGATCAAGGCTTGGGGCTAAATGGCTCATGTCTTGATTTTAGGCCCATGCTCAATATGACAGTATGTTGCAGATGTGATGAATACCTTACTCTTAACCATACGTCTTCCCTGGGATCTTGCCATTCAGCTGTTGTACTTTCTGAAGATTTCTTACATCTCAACCCTGGAGTCTTCTTTGGCTGAGGGTATGCTTGACTCAAGTAGAGGCAGGCTAGGAATGCAGAGTTAGCCAATTAGAGATTGGAGTTGGTGGGTAAACACCCTTGCCAAACTACCTTTTAGTGGGAAAGTTGGTTTCTACATGTTCCTCAGAGCGCAGCAGGACTGTGCATGAGTTGCCACAGGAGTATCAACTCATTAGTGTAAGTTCACCAGCTTCTCTCTCTTCTGTGCCTCCTCCATCTTCTCA
Organism: Dipodomys spectabilis; assembly: GCF_019054845.1. NCBI lineage: Eukaryota > Metazoa > Chordata > Mammalia > Rodentia > Heteromyidae > Dipodomys > Dipodomys spectabilis. The sequence goes on from NW_024871042.1 coordinate 1,691,669, forward strand.
GTGCTCTCTGATAGCACCTTTCTAAAATCCTAGTCTCTGTGTCTGCTTTTGAGACTCTATGTAAACTGTGGACTTTTCACTCCTAGAGCAGTGAAGAGGCTCGAGGTGGCTAGACAGGCAGTGTCACCTTTAGAGGATGTGTTCTGGAGACAATTGTCTGGTTAAATCATGAGTGCCACACTCGAGACACCCACCACTCTGCACTTCTGTTTGCACGTCCATAAAATGAGATCCATGATAGGAACAGCATTGAACATTAAGTGAATAATGGGTTGTGTGTCCATGGATTCAATCAGAATCATACAGGATTCAGGATCAGATCAGGATTCAATCAAATCAGAAATGCGTGGAGTGAAAAAAGTGTGTCTATACTGAAAATATACAGTCTTTCTCTAGTCAATTATATATATATTATAATGAGCAATATTCAGCTATAAAAGCACAAGAGCTATTAATACAGCATTTACATTGTATTAGGTGTTGTACATGCTCTGGTGATATTTGAAAACACAGGGGTGGATATGGGTAGGTTATATGAAGACTGTGCCATTTTATATAAGGGAGTGTACATAGAATTTGGTATTCTGAGGAAGAATCCTAAGATCTACCCTCTGCTGACACTGAGAGGTAGTTATACATTTAATGCGTTTGCAATATTGCTTCATACTTGGCAAGTGGCAAATAAAAACTACTTGTGGTTATTTTATTTGTTTATTTTTGTCGGTCATGGGACTTGAACTCTAGGCCTGGGCACCGTCCCTTAGCTCTTCAGCTCAAGGCAAGCACTCTACCACTGATCCACAGTGCCACTTCTGGTTTTCTGGGGGTTAATTGGAGATAAGATTCTCACAGACTTTCCTATCCAGGCTGGCTTTGAACCTGGATCCTCAGATCTCAGCTTCCTGAGTAGCTAGGATTATAAGCGTGAGCCACCGGTGACCAGCTTACTTGTGGTTATTTTGAATCATGGAATATCAGAATGGGGAAGAAATTTACAGATTAGTCTGACTCCATTTTTCCATATAAGGACTGGAAAGGAATGAAATGTTTTCCTTAGTCACCCAGCTAATCTGTGACAATAAGACCCTGAAGTTTCTCAACCTAGTATTCTCTATACTGTAAAATCTGTCTTCAGGATGGCCCTTTCCTCAGATATGGAATCAGGAAGGCAGTACCCAGTGTGGTCCTTTCAATTTGATGTTTTTAAATTCTTAAGCATCCCATGAATTTGAAACCAGAAACTTTTTTTAATTTTACTTTTATTGTCAAGGTGATGTACAGAGGAGTTACAGTTATGTAAAATAGTGATTACAATTCTTGTCTAACTTGTTACCTCTTCCCTCATTTTTCTCCCTCTTTCCCTCCCCACTAAGTTGTACAGATCATTTCCAACATATTGTCTTATGAGTATTGCTGTTGCATTGGTTCCCACTTTGTTTTTTGTTTTACAATTTTGTTGTTCCCCTTCCCTTCCCTAATACAGATAGATGTATATACATTACCCAGGGTACCAAAATCCAATGCAGTGACAACATAGGGAAAAAAAAAAAGACAAAAGAGGCTGGGCACTGGTGGTTCATACCTGTAATCCTAGTTACTCAGGAGCCTGAGATCTGAGAATTATAGATCAAAGCCAGCCCATGCAGAAAACTCCGTGAGACTCTTATCTCCAGTAAATCACTAGAAAACTGGAAGTGGCACTGTGGCTCAAGCGGTAGAGAGCTTGCCTTGAACTGAAATGCCCAGGGACAGCGCCCAAACCCAGAGTTCAAGCCCTACTACTGAAAAAAAAAAAGACACAAAAGAAAAAAGAGATCATATAATACATAATACATTGGGAACAACAACAACAAAGAACAAAACCTCTTGTGTCCATGTCTTGAAGTTCATTTCTCTTAGCATCACCTTATATAGTCATATGTACATAGCTATTGAGCTATTCTGCTCATCTGCTAAGATTATTCTAGATGTACACTAATTATTACAAATAAGGGGAACCATGGACCCGTTTCTTTGGGTAGAAACCAGAAACTTTTTAAGGAAGAATTTTTTTTTCTTTTCTTTTTTTTTTTTTTGTGGGGGGTCTGGTCGTGGGGCCTGAACTCTGGGCCTGGGTGCTGTCCCTCAGCTCTTCAGCTCAAAGCTAGCATTCTACCACTTGAGCCACAGCGCCACTTCCGGCTTTTTTCTTTTTGCTTATGTGGTGCTGAGGAATCGAACCCAGGGACTCAGGCAAGCAAGGCAAGTGCTCTACCACTGAGCCACCTTCCCAGCCCAGGAAGAATTTTTTTAACATTCACTCTGCAATGTCATAGGCAGAATGTCCTCTCAGAGAACATACAATTAAACACAGTTTCTCTCTCCTTCAAAGTCCATTATAAACCTTGGCTTAACTCCTGGCATCAACAGATGACAGATTCTGGCTATACAGAGTGGAATTCCTTGAAGGATTTCACAGTATTTATCTAATTATCACTTGTAGCCTTACTAGTATCTATTTTTGCATGGAGGTTTTTTACAAGATGTAATGAAATAAAAATAGATATTTTCAGACTAGGCCTTTGCATTAAAAAAAATCCCTCTTTTTTTAATGCACTATTCATTGAATGTCTCCTCTTCCTCTTCTTCTTCCTCCTCCTCCTTTTCTTCCTTGCCTGCCTTCTCCTCCTCCTCCTCCTCTTCTCCTCCTCTTTTCCTTCCTTTTGACCTTATACAAGGAAGGGTAAAAGGACATGAAGATGTGAAAAGTAAATTGAAACAAAGTCTTCACTAAATGAAAGATTTTCCTTACATCCAGCCACTAAGATCACTGGAATATAAATCAGATGAAACATAACCTTCTGGCCCATAGCCTCCAGAGATGACATCTTTCAGCAGCAGCCAGTACCCTATTGTATAAATACACAAAACAATGCTGAAAGGAGAGAGCCCTATGAAGGCCAGACTTGTAAATATTGGTCCGAGTATCGTGTTTCTATTTATCTTTGAGAATGTGTGGCAAAGGAAATCTGGAAAGAATCTCTTGAAAGGTGAAGCACATTGGTTTGTGAAAATGAGATCATTTAATCTATTCTGCTTCAGGGGAAGCTCTTTAACTGTTAACTCATTGCTACCAGGTCATCAAGTGGGGATGTATTTTTCTGATGTTAATGCACAGAGTCCTTTTCATTTCTTTACCATTCCTAAAGTACAACTGATAATTAATATGATGACAAAGTCATCTTGGTATTATTATTTTAAAGCTCTCATCTAAGGTTTATGGATTGGATAATGATGCATGATACACATGATACACATCCTATAGCTCTCAGTGATCATTTTCATGGCTCAATTAAAAAAACGATTGGATATCAAACTTACCTATGACTCCTCTCTACATCCTAGCCTTTATTTTCTTGTATATTAAGTTGCAGGGAAGACATTCATTTTGCAATCCATTTTCCTCTTGAGTAGTGATTAGATGGAGTTCCAGGAGTTAACCCTGCTGCATTATATTTCTTTCAAGCAGGAGAACCAGACCCTGGCAATGGAATGCAAAAACAGAAACAGAGAAATTGGACTGCTGGGCTCTAGTGGCTCACATCTGTAATTCTAGCTATTCAGGAGTCTGAGATCTGAGGACCACAGTTTGAAGCCAGGCTGGTCAGGAAAGTCATTGAGACTCATACTCACATCTCTAGGAAAATAAAGATGGTTCAGAATGGCTGTTCAATATATTGCTTGACATGGGTGCTAGTGTAAGAATACATACTTTATTCAAAGCTGGGTCTCCCCATAAGTAGATAGAGTGACTTAAATAAATGAGTACAGGTAAGTTAATTTTGAAGATGAGGCTTGGATATAATGATGGGAACATGGAGGTGTGATCATGAGAATGACAATAATCCAGTAAGGTACATTACTGAATAGTTTACCAGAGGAGAGCTCAATTGCAACAGCACTCTCTGATGAGCCACATGAAGCATGCCTAGAAACTATCCTACATGAAACCCATCCCTATCTCCAGGTCACCTTTTCTTATCCAGTCAAGTAGACTTGTAATAAGTAGACATGGATGTGTCTGGGAATAGTGAGGCTCAAGAGGCCATGAGTGGAACATCTGTTACATACCAAATTAGAGTGATAATCAAGATGGGTTGAGGTAATAAACAACCTAGATACAGCCTCAGAATCTGGGACATTAATTTGGCTGCCAACATCTGGCACTCTTGTCTTGCTGTGGGTTAGTTCTTCTTTTAGCTCCTTTTTATTTCTTTTTAATAATCCCTTTTCCTTTGAACTTCTTTGTAAGATTTTTGAGGGATTGTCGATAAACATCATTGGAAAATAATAAGTCCCTTGTAAATGAGAGAAAATTGTTGCCCAACTAACATGTACAAATGTAATAGAGAAAAACTGGAGCTTTACCCACTCATCAGCTTTATTGCTTTCGAATGGATCTTGGCAAAGATTTAGGTTTCACAGTAGCATTTATACTATGTTTGGTAGTTTGGTTAGAAATAATCATATCTCTAAACTTTGTCAGTGGGCGTTTTTCCTTGTGTGTTGTTGGGAGATACCCCATTTCACATACCTGCTCCTGAGCCAGTCTTTCATAGCCTTTGTTACTGTGTTTCCACCTATAACTTGTGAATCTATCCACAATTAACTCCATTTGGCAAATATCCTCTAGCAGGGGTTTAAAAAAGGTAATAGTTAAGAAATCTTTTGCTGATAAATCACAGCCATGTCAACCTCTTTGTTAATATACACAGTTTTTCAGACTGAATTCAAATTCAGCTATACCCCACCATCTGAGGACAGTCTTACAAATAAACACCTTACCAGACAACTTCATTTTGAGTAACAAAATGTCTGTGCAGATCAAGGTGATCATGGGAGCCAGGCAAAGTTCTGGATCAGTTTTGGCTCCTGAGGCTTTACATGACCAAGTTTGCCAAAGTTTCTACATTTTCATCCAGTCTCTTGTAAGGGTAATAGTCCCCACATAATCATTCTTGGCAGCTACATATTTTGAATATCACACCATTAAAGACGGTTCTGTGTGTGTGTGTGTGTGTGTGTGTATTTTATTGTGACAATCTATATATTCATACAACACATCACCATCAAACCTACCCTCCCCATTATCCTTTCTTATTCTCTCCGCTTCTAAAACAATTTCATGATGTCTCTTTTATCATATATGCAAATAAACTACTTGGACACCACCTTCTCCACAGTTGCTCATTAGCTCACCCTGTGCTGTTCAATTGATGTGAACACCTTTGAAGGGGAGTGATGATAAAGAGTCTCCACCTAAGTTCTATGCTGTGTACTTATACACACACACACACACACACACACACACACACACACACACACGTATACATGCACTGAAGGAGAAAGAAACAGAGACATATTTAAAACTAAATCACAACCCAGGCAATGTTCTAAGGCAGAAATGTTCAAATCTTTAAAAATCAATACTTCCTTTTCCTCCCAAAATATTGCATTAATTTGAAATTTCCAATTACTGTTATTCTGACGTTTTCAAAAAGATGATTTGAATATCCTCCACGTACATAATTGTTGCTTTTACTTTGTTAAAATAAGTTTCAGATTTTATCTGCTAATGAAAGAAAAATAAGCTTTTGAAAACTTTGTTTCTCACTGCCTTGTCTCATTCTCCTTTCTCAGGTAAATTTTGAAAGGCTTTTGTCCTGTCATGGAGATGTAATTAAATTTTCTCATCTATCCATGAAAGCTACACTTTATCATATAGATAAAAGTATGAATGGATTTGAAAGAATCTTATAGAAACCCTAACCTGTGACATTTAGCCTAATAAATTTCATATTAAAATTGTCCCCAAATTACTTACACAATACCTAAAAATGTTACACAATACCTAAAAATAGTAATCATTTTATGCTTTGGCTATAGTTTAGTTGTTTTGAACACAACACCTTTATAGTTCAGAGAAGTATATAACCTGGAGGGATTTATCAGTATTTTTTTTACAAACTCATTCTTCATTTTCCACCCTGTAAAACCCCATGGCTGCTTGGAAGAGTTGAATCCTGGTGTACAAGACATCAGGCACAGATCTGAATCTAGGTTCTTCCTGAAATCATGGAAATGGTAATGGAGGTGGCTTCCCTCTACCTGTTGCTGTGTGTATCCTTCCATGTCTGAATTTACCTGTGAATTTTTTTTTTTGCCAGTCGTGGACCTGAACTCTGGGCCTAGGTGCTGTCTCTCAGCTCTTCAGCTCAAGGCGAGCGCTCTATCGTTTGAGCCACAGCTCCACTTCCGGCTTTTTCTGTTTATGTGGTGCTGAGGAATCAAACCCAGGGCCTCATGCATGCAAGGCAAGCACTCTACCACTGAGCTACTTTTCCAGTCCTACCTGTGATTGTTGTACACAGGCTCTTAGCATCTCTTAACAATCTCCTCCCTCCTTTTTCCATTGCTCCTAATACTTGCTATCTAAGTGAGTGATGAAAGAAGTCTGCAAAGTTCAGATGCTAAATCAATGATAATTAGGTTCTCTTTATTTTTCCAGAAGGTGCAATGTTGTAGGAAAAAGAACTGTAAATAAAATTAGTTGTTACTAGCAGTTGGAATCTCCAAACACTCTATAATTTTATTTCTGTTAATGAGGCACATGAGAATAAATAAGTTCCAGAGGATTTAATTTTGGTCATGTACTTTTTTTAAGTTGAAATAATGCTACAGGCATTTCCCAATATGGGGAATGTGTGTCACACCCAACAAAGCCTCCCGAGAAGAGAATGGCAGGGGAAAGTAAACAAATGCATCATCATGTCCAGGAAATTAACTAAGTGTTCTGCAGATAGTGAACTGTACATTTTTTCTAGATTATGAGCAACATATTTCACAAACTGTGGAAATCAATGAGTAAATTATCTTCAAAATGATCATACCCAGGAGTGAACACTCCCATAGGTAAATTTCAAATTAAAGGATTCTTTTTTCATTCCTCTACCCATCCATACCTTCTACATATTCAGTGGACATCTTTGAGGTTCTGGCTACTTCTTAGTGACTTTGTTGCACACTGATTGTTCACTCATTCTGATGAAACAACCTCCGTAAACTTCATGAGAATTTATTCTCTTTTCTCTGAACAATTATAGTTTTCTGCTGGTATGACCACTAGTATGTTTATATAGTATAATATTTTGGTAATTTTAAAAGCCTATTCTTAATATTACTATATGGTTTATACACCTCTATGAGTCTTTGGACTAAAATCTTACCTAGACTAAGGAGTGATCATAAAGGGAAGAGTACCTCAATCTAATAAAAGATATGTAATGTGATTTATTGGCTGCTGTTTCACCATGCTATTTCTTGTCAGCCAGTTATAAGTAATAACTGCAGCACAAAGGAAAACTGAGTAGAACATTCACACTGTAGGCTTAAGAAAATGCATGTCTAAAATCATCTTCATTTTGATGGGCATACCCACATACTTACATAAATTTTCGAAAGTAAGAAAGTGACAGTTGGTCTGGAATCTTAACACGGAACACGAAACGATTTAAATTATTAAAACTCTTCAGGGCAAAATTTCAGACCTATTATAGCAAGAAAATAGCCCCAGTGAGATCTGTCATGACCAGTCTATTCTTCTGGGAAACATATGAATTATTATGTCTAATGACTTTGCTGGTGGGTCTGGCCTATGTAATTAAGATCTAAATTTAACTCCATGTTCCTTCTACAACTAAATTTCTTATCTGGACAAATGACCCCATTTATGAAAGCTCATAAAATATCATAGGCAAGTCATTACATACTTAAAATCATTCTAATAAATTAACCAAAGATGGTCGTCATATCTGCATTGCTAATAACTTTCCAAAAGTATTACTTACCATAAATTACTATAAAATGCGGCATTCAAGAGAAGACAACTAGAATCAATAATAACAATAAATAAGTACCTTTCTTTGTTTTCAACTAATGAAAATTCTTGCATTTTCTGTTGTGGTTTCACTACCAGGATGTGAATTGTACAGATACCAGTCTAATCCAGAAACCTCCTGAACTATGGACAGTGCAAAATATCATGCATTTCTTTAAGTAATATGGAAGTTATTGTTTTGGGTTTTTTGCAAATTTTACTCTATATCAAACATGATATGAATCAGGGTAGAGATTACAGTCTTGGAAGGACTAGAACAGCAAGTCTAAGATAAAAAATAACATACCTAAGTTCTTGTATAGCCTGGTTATTAGACCTTGTTAGATTCTGTAGGTTGTCTTTTTAGCTTAGTGATTATAAGCATAGCTGCAGAAGCTTTGTAACCTGATACAATCCCATTTGCTAATTATTTCTATTTGTTGAACCACTGGAGGTCTATTCAGGAAGTTACTTCCTATGCCAATAATTCTAATGTTTCCTCTACTCATTCTTATAGTAGTTTGAAGGTTTCCAGTCTTACATTGAGGTCTTTGATCCATCATGAATTGATTTAAAAAAATTAGAGACAAGGATCCAATTTCATCCAGTTTCCCCAGCACCATTTGTTGAAGAAACTATATTTTAACATATATGTTTAGCTCCTTTGTTAAAAAAATAATCTGATAGCTGTAGGTGTGTTTGTGTGTGTTCTTTTCTGGGTCTTCTGTTCCATTTGTCTTAAGGTCTGTTTTTGTGCTAGCATCAGGTTGTTTTGTTATTATAGTACAATAGTACAGTTTGAAATCCAGAATTATGATACCTCCAGCATTGTTCTTCCTCAAGATTGCTTTGGCTATTCAGAGATTTTGGTGCTTCCATATGAATTTTGGAATCAATTTTTCTATCTCTGGGAATAAGTCATATCTAAAGGAAGCAGAAACTCTTACCTTTTTTAAGGTTACTAATTAGGCACTCCATCCCTATGAGGACAGTCTAGTGTGCTTCATTAAGGTCTACTTCATCTCACCAAAGCAAATCAAAGAGTAAAAGAAAAGTTAAACAAAGAGGAAATATTAGAGTTCTACTCAGTTAAACACAGCACAAGAAAAATAATCTACATGTGATTGGAGTGTGTTAATAAATATTGGCTGAGAGTTCAAAGAATCCTCAGTGAGTTTCTCAAGAAATAAATTAAGTGGTGATTTCTAATAATGAGTACATTCTTGGAAGTCTATTAGATCACAGCATCATAGTCTTTAGGGTGGAAGTGTTTCTCAGAAAACATTTCATGGGACCTTCCTCGTATGCCAAGAAAATCCAACTGTGACAAGAAGGGAGACTGAGTATTTATCTAAGCCCCAAACCAAAAACAAAATCACCTTACTGACTGGTACTTGCTTCCTCATAAAGTACAATGATCATCCTACTACATGTTTACATGCATAGTGGTTTCCCCTAGCCAAGTAGCACAAGTCAAACAGTTAATATAGTCACTGGAGATGCCATTAGCAGCTGGATCAAGCCTGAGATAAAGTTAGACTTGCTGGTGGATGTTTTATAAATTAGAAGAGTACATATTTCTTTTCTTTGGGGTGCAGCTTAGTGTCCTTTCCAACATGAGGATTGTGTGTGTGTGTGTGTGTGTGTATGTGTGTGTATGCTTTTGTTTGCTTGTACTAGGACTTGAATTCAGGGCCTTGGCACTATGCCTTAGCTTTTTCACTCAAGGCTAGCACTCAACCACTTGAGCCATACCTTCACTTCGCACTTTTTTTTGGCTCATTGGAGATAAGGATCTTATGAATTTTCTTGTCCAGGCTGGCTTTGAACCTTGATCCTTACATCTCAGAGATATAGAGAAGGTAGTTATAGGCATGAGCCATCAGCTTTTGACAAGGTTTAATGATACAAGAATCAATATCAATGAAGGGCTCAAAAGTGCGAATGTTACTTAGCTTGAAGGGTAATGCTCTAAACTCTTCTACTTGTAGTATATGTTGTGGCCCAGCAGCATTGTTATCACCTCGGAGTCAGTAGTGCAGAATCTCAGATCTACTGAAGAAAATCTGACTTTCAGCAAAGTTCTCCATGTGATTTGTCTATACATTAATATTTAAGAATTTTCCAGTCTACTTTGGAAAGCAGTATGGAGGTTCCTCAAAAGACTTCACCTAGAGCTCCCCTATGACCCAGCAATCCCACTTTTGGGCATTTACCCTAATGATTACAAACAAGACCACACTAAAGCTACCAGCACAACTATGTTTATTGCAGCATTATTTACCATAGCTAAGATATGGAACCAACCCAGATGCCCCTCAGTAGATGAATGGATCAAGAAAATGTGGTATATATACACAATGGAATTCTATGCCTCCATCAGAAAGAATGACATTGCCCCATTTGTTAGGAAATGGAAAAACTTGGAAAAAATTATATTAAGTGAAGTAAGCCAGGCCCAAAGAAACGTAGGTCCCATGGTTTCCCTTATTTGTAATATCTAGTATATGTATGAGTCAAGCGGAAAAGGTCAGATAATGTGATGTCAGGAAAATGAACCCTTAGATGTGTATTTTAATGTTTTTTTCTTTCATGCATGTGTTTCTAACACATTTATAAGATTATCTCTTTGTTGCTTTGTATGTCCCTCCCCCACAGTATAACCCCTGCTTTCACTATATTTGATGTCAGTATAACTTGTGGAGGAGATGGGGAAAAACCAGTTGTTTAAGGATACAGGTGGACCTGTTGCAACAATGAGAAGTACAAGTTGTCATGTCGAAAACGAGCTTTACAACGTTGGTGGGGGGGGGGGGGGAAGGAGAAGGATTGGGATTAGGGGGGGAGGAGGCTGGGAAGGGATGTGAAGGGTAAACAAAGGAGGAGGCTGCAATGCTTGGTAAGAAATGTACGTATTATCCTGCCCATGTAACTGTAACTCCTCTGTACAGTATGTTCACAAATAAAATTAAATTAAATTAAAAAAAAAAAAGAATTTTCCAGTCTAAAATTTGGGATATATTGACTGTGGACCTAAATACATATAAATTCCATGGACAAAAACAACAACACCAAAAAACAAACAATACAGTTGTAAGTGGTGTTGACATTTTATGTGGGCAGAAAGACAGTGTTTAACAGGACCAGAGGAGCTGGGGTTTAAATGAGGCAGTGTTACTTGGCTCTTTCTGGTTTATCATTGATTTCTTTGTAGCTTTCAGAGAACTTCCACTTCAAGTGTCCCTGCCTTGAGCAATAATTCCTTCCCTTCCTTCCCCAGATTGGAATTAATGCAGTGTTTTCTTAAAATTTATTTTTGTTGCAGTAGTCATATAAAGGGGTTTCAGTTCCACATGTCAGTTTATGAGCAATGTTATCTTAAGAAGTTGAATCTGGAGTTCTATTATTATCTAGTCACTTGCTTCTATAAATACCAGTAAATTAGTAGCATCTGGGACCTTGTTGTGATGGTAAAGTCTCACCCTGCCCCAGAACTCACGTTATTTTGAGAAGCTCAAGTACTTGGATACACATTGAACTTTGAGGAGCACTGAGCAGTGGCACTTTCTCAGCCAGTGATTTGTCCATCCTGAAGAAATTCAGATAAAATTTGGGTGAGCTTCATCACAGACGGTGGAGAGGGGAGCCATGCAAAGTATGTGGAGTAATTATTGCATGTTTGTAATGTCTGTACCTTCTAGCAGAATACTGAAAGTGAATTTAAAGGAATGTGGAATGTAGCTTTTGTAGCTTGACAGCAGCTAAAAAAATCTCAGGAAGACATGTTGGTCTAGAAAGGAACATTTTTGTGTACATATGTGCCAGCCCTGGGAATTGAACTCAGGACAAGGATATACTTTCCCTTAGCTTTTTTGCTCAAGGCTAGCAGATTGTCTCTTGAGCCACAGCTCTACTTTGAGCTTTTTGCTGGTTAGTTGGAGATAAGAGTTTTATGGACTCTCTCTTCTTCTTGTGATGGTTTCAACTACAATCTTCAGATATCAGCTTCCTGAATACACAGGATTACAGGCATAAGCCACCAGCACCTGGCACAAACACATTTTATGAAGTGGAGGAACATTAGATAGCTCTTTGAAGCACAGAAACTTTGTTTTCTTATCATTAAAAACCTTCCTTGTGACAGTAAGCAGTGTCTGTTTACTAATGAAACTATTATTTTATTTTTGAAAGAGTATATCTACTTTCATAAAAATCCTCAAGGAAGAAATAGTAACCTTCAGGGAGAGGAAAAGCCCTGGGTTAAAATCCTACCACACTTCCTTTCAAAGGCGTGTAACTCGGGGATTTAGAAAGGATCATATGAAGTGGGATTAGGGCCTGTTGTAGATGATGATTACTTTGCTGTCCTTGATGGAGATGCAAGTGTGAGACTGTGATCAAAAGTCTAAAGCCCCCACTGTGTGAAATCTGTTTAATGAAGAATGAAGAACCAGCTGTGGCTAAAATTATTCATCTGTACATCCAGAAATTCTCTGTCTCTCTATCCTTCCATCTTTCATCCATGTAATGTGTGACCTCATTCCTCCCTCCAAAACTAGTTGGTATTTGGTACATGCACTAAGTTTATTCCCGCAGAGTAGGAAGGAATTTAGTTTGAATGCATCTCAGTGAATTACAGGTATGCCACTTTCTGCGGAACATTGTCTGCTCATCTGGATGGTTTTCTCATCATCCAGGGCTGAAAGCCGGTGCTAAACTGTGTACATGGTACCAGGCTCACTTCTTGCTCTCCTCCTTCTGATTCTGGAATGATGCTGGTTTGAATAATGCAGGAATCACTGGGAAATGTGTACAAATAATTCCCCTCGTGGGGCCTGAGCTGTCAGATATCGTTTTACAGACTAGCTGTTCCCCATCTTGTTCTTTCTGCTCATTTCCATAATAGACTTCAGTTGATAAAACTCTTTGCTGTGATTGATGGCTTACAAAGCAACAGCCATTTGCAGGCCAAGGGTAACAGTTCTTGAACCTGGAAAATATGACTAGGATCAATTTCTTTTTCTTTCTGTTTTCTTGCTTTCCTTTATTTTAATCGTTCCTACTGAGTGCGTTCTTTAGACATCTCTTTCTTAGTCATTATCCCCTAATTAATTCCCTTGTTAAATATAAAGTGTGCATTAGGCTTGACTAATGTCTTCCTTTGTGTCTAAGGAAAGAAGAATTTATTACCTTTACATATTGACTCAAGCTGCATAATCACAACTCATTTGTTTAAAGCCCTCATTCTTTACAAACCATGCTGGAGTTTAGGCCCCAAGCAACTGTCAGAAGTCTCACCTGCCTCTCATCAATATGATATGGAGTCAGGTGTTTGCAAGTATAATTGGTTTAAGAAGTGGCTGTATTCACAGGGAAACCCATCTTTTCCTTTGTGTAACCGTTTCAAGTTCACACCATGAAATTATTGAGATGAAATGAAATTGCCCAATTCATGGAGAGAACATACTGACATTTGGAGGGACAGCACAGAAGTGTCAGGAATCTGCAGGCACAAAATGTTCATATGTGTTGGTAAACAAGCAGTCCGCTCCCTCTCCAATTTCATGGTTCTATGATGAATCAATAAACACTGAGAAGGACTTCAATTATTCCTGGGGAAAGAGCCTGTATTGCCTATCTGGTGAAGTAGTAGGGGGGGGGGGGGGGGAGGAAAGAGTTGGTTGCCCAAAGCATAGTCCTAGAGTGAGCAGAAGATTTGGGAGATTGTTAGAAATGCAAAGTTTTGGGACCCATTCCAGATATGTTGAATCAAACTGTGATGGCCCTCCATGGGATTTTTGTTAACATAAAGTTTATCAGCTACGATCCTTGCATCTGGCACAAGTGGAAATGAGGCAAGATTCAAAAGTTGTGAAAATGACAGAAGAGTCTATTAGGAAAAAAATGTGACAGAGAAAGGATATTACATAGCATGGGCATATCACAAGAAGATGGATATTTCAGTTAATTTTCAGTCATCTTCAAGAAGCAGATATAAGCATTAAGTTGAATTAGGGTTGAGGGCAAAGGTATACATAGTTTAAGGCCATGGTTACAGGTGTTATTATCTCAGCTCTGGTTTGCTCAATTCTGGAGAAGTTTGCATTGTCATCCCTTGAGGGGAGCAATCTGGTCCTCATGAGGTGATTTCTTAGCTCAGGGTGCAGCTTCATCATAGGTAATTATCATCATTTTTTGGGGGGGGGGAATCTGTTCTTCACAGCTGTGGTGTTTCTTAAGAAGGTAGTGTCATAAGAAGATGGTGTCAGTCTTTCATCTTTCCTGGAATCTATGGTGATTGCAAATGACCTTGGAGAGAAGGGCTTAGGACACTTACAAACACAAAATGGAGCTACAGAAGGAGCAACAGTTTACATACCAGTTACAAGTATACTTTCAATAGATTGAAAGCTGGCTGTCTCTTTGGTGAGATTAGCATTAAACTTTTGAGGTTTTAGTTATTCAGATTCCTGTGAGAAATTCCTGTTCCTAGGTCCCAGTATACAGAGTTAAAGGTTACCTGTGATTCAGGGATTCTTACTGCAATGTATTGATTTTTTTATTGCTGTTTTTGAGACTTTGTTATCACACTTAAAAGTTCTTTTTGCATTTCTCCATGGCTCATTTCGAGTTGCTAAATTTGAGAAGCTAAAATCATATGCAGTTAAAGTTAAGAAGCTCTGTCATGAGCGTATTTTACACTTAGTAGAAAGTCATAATAATCCTCGGTTCAAGGGGCAGATTTAATATTGTTAATATCTGGTAGGTACTGCCTGAAAGGATGTTCAAAAAAACTCCAACCAGTCCTTTCTCAAGGACTGAGGCAATTCAAGATGGATTCTTCTCCACTGACCTTCATCCTTCCACCTCGTTGACTATTCTATAGAAAAGACTGCTTAGACTTTTGAGTAAGAAGATTTTCACTGTGCCTGTTTTCCCTCTTAACCTATCTAGGACTCTGGGGAGGTTACTCATCCCTTCATGGAATACTACTACTATTTCTATGACTACTACTACTACTACTTAGTTAATAACAATGGCCCTTCTAGTCTTTGTTATTATAAGACAGCAAAATCCCTGTGGATTAGTTCATTTTGTGTTGCTGTAATGAAATACTTAAAGCTGGATACTTTATAAGGAAATGCAGTTTATTCAGCTTACATTGCTGAAGTTTCATGAGCATGATGAGGAGCTTCGAGTTACATCACAGTATGGCAAATGGCTTCATGGTGTGGGAGTTGGTGCAGAGAGAGAGATTATCTAGCTAAATAGGATGTGAAGGAGATTCAACAACCAGGTTCATTCTTTTATTTTTTCTTTCCTTTTCTTTCTTTTCTTTCTTTTTGTGTGCCAGTCCTGGGGGATTGAACACAGGTCCTGGGCACTGTCCCTGAGCTTTTTGCTTAAGTGTAGTACTCTACCACTTGAGTCACAGCACCACTTCTGGCTTTTGGGTGGTTAATTGGAGATAAGACTCATGGACTTTCCTGCCTGGGTGGTCTTTGAACCATGAAGTAGCTAAAATTACAGACATGAACCACGGGATCCTGGCTCAAGGCTCATTCTTTTTAAAGAGCCAGTTATGTAAGAGATAAAATGGTCCTTTGAGAATTACATTAATCTCTTCTAGGGACTGTACTCCCAGTGATTGAAGATTCTTCCACTGTTCCTGACCCCTAAAGTTCCCAATATCTTTAGACATTCCCAACTGAGGACCTAGCTTCTGGCACATGCTTTCTAAAAAATTATACATATATGTATATATATATATAAACATATATACATACACATACGTGGGCACGCACACACACACACACACACACACACACACACACACATATATAGCCAGTCCAGGGCTTGAATTATAGTCCTTGGGCTCTGTCCCTCCTTTGCTCATTTACTCAACCACTTAAGCCACAGCACCACTTCCAGCTTTTTCTGTGATTAATTGGAGATAAGAGTTTCATGGAATTGCCTGCCCAGGCTGACTTTGAACCTCTGTCCTCAGATCTCAGCCACAGGCTCCTGGCCGCACATGAAATTTTGAAGCACATATTTAAACCACATTCACATCATATTTCCTGGAAACAATAGAATTTATTAGATTGACATTTATATGTAAGAGATATATGGAGATAAGACTTTTATTATTAAGAAAGTTAAGGACTGACTCAGAACCATAAATACTAAATAGGCCCTACTCAAATTTACTTTGCAGGTGTGTCCATAGTACTCATGCTGTGTGGAGCCTTGCACATGGTACCTAAGATGCAGGAGGATATTGTCTACATCCAAGTAGCTACATCTCTCAATTTTCTCCCATTTTGGTATTATTTGCAATCTTGCCTTAGCTTCAAGCCAAGTCTTCAGGAGGCCTTTCTTCTTGTGGTTTTACAAGGATTATCATTCTTTCTCTGTCTTGCCAAGACCTTCTAGAGATGACTAAAAAAATGTATCGTAAATAATACAAATGTCTTAGGCTGCTTTGGAGAAGCAGAGCTCTCTAAGAGGAAGCAGCCTGATATTTAGTCTGACAGCCTTGGGGTGAGGGTGGGACTGAGAGGTAAATTGTGAGAAACTCAGCATGCAAGGCAAGGGCGAATAACAAGAAACATCACAGGAGATTTCCCAAACCTTGGTGAGGCTCTCTGGATGGGAAAGAACATGCTTTAGCCTTGACTCTACCAGATCAAGGAAGCAGGAGTCTATGTGACCCAGGCATCAGCTACTGGGAAGGGTTTCTCCTGTAGGG
Source organism: Dipodomys spectabilis (assembly GCF_019054845.1). Lineage (NCBI taxonomy): Eukaryota > Metazoa > Chordata > Mammalia > Rodentia > Heteromyidae > Dipodomys > Dipodomys spectabilis. The sequence continues at coordinate 1,708,336 of NW_024871042.1, forward strand.
AGACTTGCTTCCAAGGCTCCTTGCTCCTTGTGTGCACTAGAAAATTCTGTACCAGCACTCGGGGACTCTGCGGTGGTGATCTCTGGGTGGGTAGTGGGGTACACAGGGGAAAATGGGAGTGGTACACCCATTTTGTTCATACCTCCATGCTAAGGAAAGCTCCAAGTCCTTAGTCTTCATCAGCTCCTACAGAGAGCTCTGTATTCTTTCAGGCAGTGATTTTTTCCCCTTGTGGCCTTTAAACACGGGGGCTCTTCATGTCATTTAGACCACTTCTTCAATCAGGATGGCCTCCCCCTGAAGACACCCCCTTAGGCTTGACAGTGGCTGAGCTGTGGCCTTTCAGTCTCAAGTGAATAATTTACTTCTCAGGGGATCTGAAGTGATTGACTTCTTATCTCAATTTCCCCTGGGCTCTGGACTAGCAGTATTGGCAAAGGGCATCCTCCTGCCACTCCTCACCTCTTGATATCAGGAATTCGAAATGTTCCTAATCCAAGTACTTAATCATGAGGACAAGGGAAAGAGGCTACTTACAAAATAGAAAGTGACAAAGTTCATTGAAAAGTCACCTTGTAGGGGACATTTAGTTTCAGTAGAGGCTTTCCTATTACACGACTGATCTGCTGTTAGTATGGGCAGGATTTTTGCATTGTTTGTTTTACTTTGGGTTTTTAAGCCTTCGATGCTTCCCTCTGCTTCCATTTGCTGTGAGTTCGCAGAGCGAATGGGATGGCACAGGATGCACATTCTTTTTGGTTCAGCAGGTTTATGGAGACTGGTTTTCATCTTCACATATGTGGAGCTTTTAGGGAACCATTCCTACCAGTCACGTGAGTGAGCTCAGGCACAAAACAAGTGTTTCCCTTCATTGGCTCCAACATTTAGCATTCCTAATAAATTCATAGTGGAATTAATCCAGCTGTCTTCTCACAAAATATAAAGTTTAGAAGAGGACTGCTACTATTCATGGCTGTGTAATAGTTTGTTTTATACTGCATGGGGTTGTATAGTTATAAACATGAAAGCAGCTGGCAATAAAAGACTTTATGACAGCCATTTCAAAGGTGTAATGAAGAAAACAAAAAGAAACCAAGTTATTGCTTATAATTACGGTGCCTGGATGAGCCTGCATAGTGCTTTCCAGACATTTCACTGGCCATTTCTGTGTCACAGTCTCCTATAAATGACATTGGCCTTCAGCTTATTTAGCTGTGGGAGTGAGAACTTCACCTGATGAGATTTGAATTTTTACATTAAAAGTTTATTATTTTTTTAATGAGCTAACAATCCATTTGCTATATTCATCCTTGTGATGGAATTATTTAATTTTCTTGACTCTCGATTCTCTTACAGACTTTTAAGGAAGCTGTTATATTTTTGTTTGTTTGATTGGTTGGAGGCCAGTAGAGGGGCTTGAACTCAGAGCCTGAGTGCTGACCCTTAACTTTCTTATTCAAAGTTAGCACTCTAATGCTTGAGCTGCCCCTCTGCTTTGAGCCTTTGGTTAGTTAACTGGAGATAAGAGTCTTTCCTGACAGAGAAAGTCAGCAGTCCTCAGACCTCAGTCTCCTAAGTAGCTAAGTTTACAAGTGTAAGTTACTAGTGCCCAGCTATTTTCACAGTTGTAAATGCAGTTGTCCCTTGTTTCAGTCCTGGAACATAGTGAGCAGCAAAGTGTAGCAGCAAAGGAGCCTAAGAAGAACCAGGAAATAGGATGCTATAGGCTTGGAGCCATGGTAGGACTTTGAGTCACATTGAAGAGTGATGTGACTAGAAGGTTCACATGAGGTAAGGAATAAGACCTTGAGCTTTAAGTGCAAATGAATGGAGTGAAGGGTATTCATCAGATCATGGAGAGTGTTGTTCCGCAGGGCCATATCCTAGTTGAATAAGAGGAGGGAAGAAGCATGGCTCTGTGGGAAAGTTCTTACTGCTGTCTACCTCTACCAGTCTTATGGGAGTCTTGTATTTCATGTATTATTTGCAAAATTAAGAAATATTAAAGGCAAAAGAGAAAGCATACATAAGAAAACAACTTCCTTAGTATTGCTTTCAATGAGCTTGGGCACATTGCCTTTCTTAGTTTTACTTTCTTCCATGTTTATAAAAAGGGGGAGTTGCAATTTTATCACAGACTTTTTCATAGGAATGGATGAGATAATACACATACAGCTCTTAGCCTAGTGATGAGCCCATTGCAGTTATTTGAAAAATGAGTGATTGTGGTTATGTAGCCACCTCCTGAGCTATAAAATAGCCTCTTTCTCTGTCACCTTTTGCTTAAACTATAGGAAAATGAAGAGACTCTTTTATAGCATCATACAATTTAATAGTTGAATCAACCATCTAGTCCACCTTAGTTCCCTGTGTAGATGGGTAAACTGAGGCCCTTTGTGGATATACTGTCAGATCTCAGATCCTACTTTAAAGTCTCTTATCACAAACACTGATATTTTATACTCCATACTTTCTGACTTACTTAATGTTTTAACTGACCCTTTGCATACTTTTATTTTTCAAGGAAACTTTATCACCATAGAGGGAAAACCAGTATTCTTTGTTATAGCAAACTATAATCACTCATGATTTGAGCTTATTTCTACCATTGTCATTGCTACAATAATGCTCTGTAACAAGCCACACCGTACCTCAATAACACACACTGGGAAGCATTTCTTTCTTGCTCACAAGACTATGGACTACTTTGGGGCACTGCTAATCTGGATTGGGTTTACTTGCTTTGCTCCACTTATCTCTCTTCTTTTCTAGGCAAGCATAAAGCATTTTGGTCATATACTAAACCCTCCCCATGGTTCTCTTCTAAAGGCAAGTACAAAAATTCAAACATAAAGTCATATCCACTTTTATTCCATTGACCAAGCTCAAGTCCTTCAAGAATAGGATAAAGAAAAATGTATTGTTCCTGTCTTAGTTGGCTCAGGCTGATATAACATAGATATCATACACTTGATGGCTTCAATCACAAGCATTCACTTCTCATAATTTTAAAGCTTGGGAAGTCCAGGGTTCAAGTGCTGGAAGCTTTTGGTGTCTGACTAGAGCTCTTTTCCTACCTTGAAGATACCCATATTCATTTTCTTTTTACACAGGGTCAAAAAAATTTTTCTTCTTAGATGGGCACTAATTCTATTTATAGGAGCTATATCCTCAGGATCTTATCACCTCCCCCAAAGCCCCAATACCAAATTTTATCACAATGGGGATTAGGTTTTAACAAAGGAACTGCAAAATGTGTATACGATGAAGTCCTATTTAGTCCATTGTATTATCCTAGTGGAACTTCTTAGTTTCAGATACTATAACTAGTAACTATAGATCACAGTTCTCAAGGCTGAAAAGTCTGAGGTCAGTGTGCTGTCATGATTTCATTAGGATAAGGGCCCTTTCCCAGACTGCAAACACGCCATTTCTCCTTGTCTCCTTACTTGGTAAAAAGAATTGGCTACTTCTCTGGCCTTTTATAAGTGTACTAATTTCTTCATGAGGGATTCTGCCTTATTTATGGTCTAGTTACTTTCCTAAAACCCTACCACTAAATACCATTACACCTTAACATGAGCTGTGAGGCGATGCAAACATTTGGTCTGTTGGAGGATTTTGAAATTACGCAGTAAATTGTGCAGATAAAAAGGAGGGATGAAGACTTGAGGACATTATGGAATTTGTCACAATAATATGTAGATATTACATTTAAAATACCAATCTGTTTACCAGCCAAAACTATTTTGCATTAAAGAGTGTGCTATGCTACAATCTGAGATTTCCCAAAATAATCTGTATCTTAGCTGAGAGAAACGGGGCATAACCTTTAGTATCTAGAGATAATGATAATTTAAAGGTCTGAGTTGCAGTGTTTTTCAGATATATATGTATATGTATATTTATTATAGTCTAACTTCTTTGAGTATAGAATACCTTACAATAATGTATAGGGCTGGTAAAGTTCATTGCCTGTCCATGTGTATACTCGCTCATCAACCAAATAGATTTACTAAGCTTCCTTGATTTTCAGCCAGCTATCCAATTAGAAACCATTTTAGACAACTGTGTCTAAAACCCTTATTGCTAACTCTAGCATGAGCAAAGAAGAATACAACCATCAAATCTTCAGAGGTAGTGTTATAGGTTTGGAGGAAAAAAAAGTCCATGACCAATAGTAGAACACATGTTAACACAGACATAGGTTAAGGACAGGATTGACTGAAACAGTATCTATGACTCAGAGCTGATTTAGTACTGGACTGTGAATATGAGGCATTTTGGGGAAGCAATTGGTTCATTTTCTCTAGAGAAAGATGTACTTTTACAACTATGATATAAACTATAAATAGTAATCTCAACATGTAATAAAAATCCTAAATTAAAAGAAAGCAGGCATTACATTTCAACTTATGAAATTTTCTTTTTTCTTTCTTTTTTTTTCTTTTTTCTTTTTTGTCAGTTGTGGGGCTTGAACTTGTCCTGGGTGCTGTCCCTGACCTCTTCAGCTCAAGACAAGTGCTCAACCACTTGAGCCACAGCACCACTTTCATTTTTCTGGTGCTTAATTGGAGATAAGAAAGAGTCACCCGGAATTTCATGCCTGGGCTGGCTTTGAACTGGGCTCCTCAGATCTTAGCCTCTTGAGTAACTAGGATTACAGGTGTGAGCTACCAGCACCCAGCTGAAACATTTTTTTCTTAATTATACAAAAAGTAACATGAAATGAAGGTGGTTCTTATGAAAATGACAACTTTCTCAATTTACTGAAGTGTGATATACAATTAAAAATACTTAAACAAGAGGTGGATCTTGCTTACAAATAATGTTAAATTTAACTGAAACTGATCTAACAATAAATTTGCTCATAAACTGATAGATCCCAAAGTTTGGAGTCACCTCATAGTTAATATATGCTGATAGGTCCTTGAGAAAGAACTCTTCATTCTGTTGTCTGTATGGCTACAGCCTGCTGCCTGTACTTATACAGATCAATCAGCACTTTCCCTTGGACCTGGGAATGAAGTCCATCCTCTCCAAAATACAGAATTTCTACAGAAATGTGGACAGTATGTAGCTAGGTGCCAGTGACTCACACCTACACTCCTAACTATTTAGGAGACTGAGATCTAAGGATCTTGGTTTGAAGCCACTTTGGCAGACAAATTCAGAAGATTCAGATCTCCAATTAACCAACAAAAGGCCCAAAGTGGAGGTGTTGATGTATAGCTCAAATGACAGAGTATCAGCTATGAGCAAAAACAACAAAGAAATGAGTAAAGTAGAATAGATGAGATGACCATGGATAAAGATGAAAGAAACTTTCTTGATTTTCATCAAGGGTCAGAGAAAGGCAAGTTGAAGTAATGATGTTAGTTTAGGATTTTCTGTCTTGCTTTTGAGAGAACATTGTGAATCAAATTTAAAAACCAGAGGGACTTCTCTGGTGCTTACATTACAGATACAGAAAGCAGAGATAAGAAATGGCATAGAGGGCTGGGAAGGTGGCTCAGTGGTAGAGTGTTGCCTTGCATGCCTAAGGCCCTGGGTTTGATTCCCCAGCACCACATAAGCAAAAAGAAAAAAGCTGGAAGTGGGCTATGGTTCAAGTGGTAGAGCACTAGCCTTGAGCTGAAGAGCTGAGGGACAGCGCCCAGGCCCAGAGTTCAGGCCCTACGACCGGACCCCCCCCCCAAAAAAAGAAAAGAAATGGCATAGAAATTTAAAGATTTCAACGCTTTTATTAAGTGCTTGAAACCAACATGTTAGACTAAGGCAAGTATTTTCCAGTTGTTGGCCCAATCTGTAATTTTACAAAAGAAAGACAATTCTCTAGGTCAATTCAATGATTCTAATGATTATATATAAATAAAGAGTATATAAATGATATATATGTACATATATAAAAACATATAAATATATATATGTAAATTTTTCTCCCAAGAGAGCAGCATATCCTAGTTTAGAAATAGCCTAAAACTAAGTGTTATCAAACTAATTTCTGATGCCTATATGATTGTACTTGATTAGCACAGATATTTTGCTCCTGGAGTTTGCCAGAAAAGGGATTCTAGAGCCTTGAAAATGATGTCATTTCCCAAATTCTATAGATGACCATTGAGTTAGATGCACTTCAACAAACTAAGATAATTGGCCTGGGTTTTGATACGATCTATTGTTTCTCTATGGAAAAGGGTTTTTGATGAAGGTAGTTATGCTAAACACAGCTCTGAAATCAGAGCATCCTATTTTTCTCCCTTCTGTTAGCCCCATCAGAAATTTATTATGACAAAGAACACAGCTGATGGATTGCAAAATCCTCAGTTGAACTCTCTCTTCCTCTCTCTACGTCCCCATCTGTCTCTTTTACTCTTAGTACTCTCTCTCTCTCTTTTTCTCTGTCTCTCTCAAGTAATAAAAAGTGATTAATGGAGGAGATGTAGTTTAGATGAATTATATGCAGTGTTATTGTATGTAAAATTACTTTTCCATGATACTGTATTTCCATCTTTGCTTTAGCATTGCCTTTTTGTTTCAGTTAGCACAATAATATTACCGAAGTCATCCTCCATTACATTACTGTTTGCCTTCACATTTAAGGCAACGATGTCATTTTCAGATGAAGCCATTTGTCCTTGTTAAGGCAGACAAGGCAGTTACTACATTCAGACTCAATTATTAAGTTGCATGATTGATTCCAAGGGAGAGAACTGGGAGCTGAAGCAAATAGAATGTGTCCTTAACTGCTTGGTATGTTCTTTCTTCTGCTAGATCTAATGGGAGAATAACTCATGTCATTGGAAGTAAGAGTTAGTTTAGATCAGGAAACCTGCTCTGAGATGGAGAATAGGGTATCAGATAACTATTAAGGAATGCCTTCAATGCCAACATCTGGAGAAGAGAGGGAAAGGAAGCCAAAGAGGACTCAGGGAGAAGGTGGCATGTACTGTAGGTCCAGTGCCTGAAAGTTTACAGTATTTTGAGAATATACATCGCACTAATGCTTCTGTGTCATTGGGCGAATTGTAGCACTCAAGAATATTCCTCCAAACTTCTTAGTACCTCAAGAATCCTAGGGAGATGCTGGGAGTATTGCTCAATGGTTGCCTAGCATGTACAAAGGCCCTAGGTTTGATACCCAGCACTGCAAAAAAGAAAAAGAAATGAAACAAAGAGAAGGAAACAAAAATATGTCTGACAATGAAATAATTAAAAGGATAATACATACTATGTCCCAGAAATTCCCCTATTTCCTCGGTCCTAGCACTTAGTACTTAATAGTAAAAGGTTTCTGCAGAGAAGAAAGGGTTTCAATTTATAGACACAAATTGAAATAATTTTTAGTTTCTTTAAAACAAAATAACACAAATTCTGAAATTTTGAGAAGGCATCAGGTAAAAGGAATACACACTGGTCTAGAAAATGGTAGAGAAATCGGGTACTAGTGAATCACCAGCCTCCAATCCTAGCTAATCTGGATATGGAGATCAGAGTATCTTCCTAGACTTGGTTAATCCCAGAGACTATCTTGAAGTAACCTTACTGGGCTGAAGTATGTATGTCTAAAGTGGTAGAATACCAGCCATGAGCCGGTAAGCCTAGGAACTACAAGGTATTAAATTCAGGTTCAGGAAAAAAAAAGGTACAGGAAATTCATAATATATATTAACCCAAAGATGTAAAGAAAAATGACTTAGATATTTCTTCATTACAATTATTAATAATAATGTTAGTTACCATGGCCAACTGCAATTGTGTTATTTCAAATTTATTTTTATTATTATCGTTAAGTAGTTGTACAAAGGAGATGCCATTCAACTAAGCAGTTTACGAATATAATCAGCAAAAACTCTACAATTAATTGCCATAGAAAAGTTTTATTTTTTTAACTGAAAAAAATATAAAAATAAGAAAGATCTTGACTGAATTCACACAGATTTACAATAGAGAAGAGAGTGCCACACCTGGATGGCATTGTACAGTTAGAAAGCCTAAATAGGAATAAATTGTGCATCTATACATGTGCATTCATTTAAAAAATCAAATGCTTTATTGCTCAGTGAATGTGGTATGAACTGTACTGTCTCAATAAATGTTTAAGGACAGATGCTTAAAAATAAAAGGGCATGTACAATATAAGTTTATTTTACATTTTGCTGACATTCAATTTACACATCAGAGCAAAATACAGAACACACCTTCTTATACATTCTGCATAGCCAGTTGAGTCTCATCAAAAGCTTTACATTAATTTTTTCCAAACCTTTTTTTTTTTTTTTTTTTTTAGTTTTAACTACACTGCGTTTCAGTGGTCCCTAGAAATGGGACATGAATGCTGATTGATTTCAGATTGCAGAACACCAGGATAACATCAGATTACTGGAGAATGAGCAGGAGAAGTTTCAGATCCACCACCACTTGGCATTTCTGTCACGCACACACCGTAGACGTTATGCACACACTGTAGACACAAACCATCTCAAGAGCATATGTAATAATGAAGTGTGGTGGAGGAATTAAGAAGGATGCGTTGTAATGACTGTTTATCTTCTCACTGATAAATCTATTTCATTGGGGGTTGCATCATTTTTTTTAACAACAGTTAAGAGTTGGCTCACGAGATTCTTGAAACTTAAGTTGGATCAAGTGAGTTGGTGTAATTGCAGGAAAAGAAAGCTTTCAATGAAGCAAACATTTTCATTTCCAGAGGATCTCCTGTTCCACATACTAAGCCTGAGTGTAACTCCACTTACAAATGGAAGATATCTTTTATCAAACAAAATACATGTCAAGATAGATAATGTACAGAACAATTTCTTTGAAATTTATTGCAATTTTTGTGTTTTTTCACAGGCATTTCCCTGCATCTCAACGGGCATTTATGGTAAGTGATCTAATTTTGATGATGTTTGTACTTCTTTGTTAAATGAAAGAGAGAGTGGTTAACTGGAAAAAATAAAAATGTTCTCTGCTGAATATATTTTGCTGTGATTTAAAGAGACCTCAGATGCAGACTCCACATTCTTCCAAATTCCATTAAGGAATCCCAGAAGCTACTCAGATTCTTTGGTTTTCTTCAATTTGATTGCAGTGGATATCACAGGAAATGAGTTGATACATTGTTTCTAGAAGGCTTTTGTTAAGTCAAAAAATTATTCCAGTGAGCTTGACCTCTAACACTGTTTTTTAAAAAATAAAGTCAGATATCCCTCTTAGAATAAGTACAATGTGCATGAAGCCTAGCACTACTATTATTTTGTTGTACTTTACACAATAATAGAAACATTAAAATGCATATACCTGTATTGCTATTTTTTTTAAGAAACCCAAAGAAGTGCTTCTTAATATAAAAAAGTTTTAACATGTTGCAAATATGTTTTGGTATTGATGGGCTGTATTAAGTAGTGAATGTTTCACTTACAGATTAAAGCAAAATGTTTTTTAATTACTTATTTTTAGTAGCGTAAGTCAGCTGAATATTCTTTCAATATTCTTCCACCTGAATTGATTTTATGTTTCTCCCTCCCATCCCAGCCAGACTATTAATAACTGCAATTTCTAGATTGGGGTAAAATCAAGTGTATTTATCATTTTAGAATTTTCTGATGCCAGCAAAATAGATAGTGAACTTTCTAGACTTATTCTCACATGAAAGCTCTTAGCTAAGATATAAAATGTATAAAAATCTAAAAATATAGTTGTACATTATTGCTAAGAGAAATGAGACCTAGACTCTTGTCAAAGACAGGAAATGTGCTTTTCCTTAACATAGTATTTCTTTTGAAGTTCTTCTTGAAAATAAAATAGAAAATGTAGAAATGAATCAAATTAAGTGGCCAAAGATTTGGTGACACATTTATAGAGTGAACAGGTTGCCTCCTTCCTCTTCAGAGTCTACTCTAGGAATAAGGGCTCCACTTAAGAAAACAGTAGATGGACTGGGTTTGGACTAAACTAGACTCTTTGAATAATTTTCCTCATCATGGCCACAATGCCAAGTTAAAAATCCTACATATTTGCATAAGGAAAGTATTATGTACAAAGTTCTACTTGGTAAAGATCCCAACTCTTTTGTGTGTCTGGGTGTAAAGTTTTGATGCTGAGGCTTGAACTCAGGGGTTGAGCACTATCCCTTAGCTTTCTGCTCATGGTACTCTAGCACTTGAAACACTTCAAGGGTTTTACTGGTTAATTGGTGATAAAAATCTCGTGTCTGGACTTTCCTACCAGGCCTAGCTTCAGCTCTGGACCTTAGCTCTCAGTCTTCTAAGTATCTGGGATTAGAAGTATGAGCCACTGGCTCAGGCAAGAGCCCAACTCTTTATTTCACCTTATCTAGAATCAACCAAGACTTTGTTGCAAAAATAATTTTTATTTTAAGAAAATTCTTTCAACTTAGTCACAATTTCCTTGACATCAAACAAAACCTCAGCTGCCTAAACTACTAACATGTGCATTCTTTGTTTATTACCTTGTTGATGTTTATTTCTGAGAGTCTATGGCAATGTGGAAAGAACTTTAAAAGAAGAATGAACCCAAAGATAAGGACTCAAATGGTTTTTCTTGCCTGCTATTGTTTCTAACATATTTATAAGATGATTTCTTTGTTGCTTTGTGTGTCCCGCCCCATGGTATAACCCTTGTTTACACTGTATTTGATGTTGGTATAATTTGTGGAGGGGAAGGGAAAAAACAAATGTTTTAGGGATACAGATGGACCCATTGCAACAAAGAGATGTACAAGACGTTATGTCGGAAAACGAACTTTACAACGTTGGCATGGAGGGTGGGGTGGGGGTTGGGGGGGAAATAAAGGAGGAGGCAACAATGCTTGATAAGAAATGTACTCATTACCTTATGTAATTGTAACCCCTCTGTATGGTATTTTCACAATAAAAAAAATCTTAAAATAAAAAAAATTATACAGAAGAATTTATCTAATAGCATGTGCTATTAGAAAAAGGAGTGGCTAGAAATTTTTATAAAGAAGAATAAGAGGATGATGAAGAGGGAATATAAGACTAAGGCTTTGGACTGAATGGTTAAAAAAATCCATAGTGCATAATGGTCTATCAAGGGTAGGAATTTCTCCCTAGACACACTAATATCATAACTGGTTTGGTCCTTCATTGTGGCAAAGAAAATGAATGGGTGATAGTAGCCTGATGAAAGTATTGTCACTGTGTAAGCATAATCATTTGAACAATGATAGGTCAAAGAATAGTCTTGTTTTAAAAAAGTCTTAGCTATTAATTTATCTTTGGGAAAGATTGTTTTTGTTTTTGGGTCGGGTTGTGGGGCCTGAACTCTGGGCCTGGGCGCTGTCCCTCAGCTCTTCAGCTCAAGGCTAGTGCTCTACCACTTGAGCCACAGCACCACTTCCGGCTTTTTTCTTTTTGCTTATGGGGTGCTGAGGAATCGAACCCAGGGCCTCATGCATGCAAGGCAAGCACTCTACCACTGAGCCAACTTCCCAGCCCCGGAAAGATTGTTTTTTAAATGTGGCCAATAAACACAAATGTACCATGTCAGGTGCTATGTTGCTTAGCCTCACTAGGATGTGAAGTCTGAGGTTAGTTTAGCTTCAGGACTTAGTGTTTTAGTAACTTAAATCTCTCCAACTCTCTCTATGTTTAAGGACCATGCAACATTATGCAATTTGTAAATCACGTTTTCTGTCTCTTGTGAAGTTAAAGCTTTCTGCTTAGTCCTTGGTTCTTTCTCGGGTCCTATATAGTGTAGACTAGCTGTTTTCTTTCCCTTATTCAGAATACTGTCCCTTCAATTCTACATTTGTCTTTATCTATAGAGGTTTGAGATAATACTCATCCAAAGGAAGTGGTCCTAGACTACAAAGAAGAAAACTCCCAACATTATGTAAGTCATACTAACATGGACGTGGAACAAGTTTTGAAGATAAGCTTTTCGTTCCACTCATTGCCTTTCTCATTACATATTCCAAACCTTGCTAGATTAATTTTTCTGAAATGCCACTTGGCGCACATTTCCCATCTGCTCCGAGCCTTTGATCATATTCCATTACTTGCAGGTTAATGTTAATTCTTCCCAGTGTGAACAATGGACATTTTATATATCCCCGTAAAGGAGAACTTTGGAAAGAGGGAGAGGAACAAATCTCTTCGAGGATATGAATTTGTATGCTAAAAGAAACTTAAAGATACTTTTGTGCTCTTCTCTGTGAAGGAAAGATTTAGTTTGAGGCCCATCTTTGTGTTCATTTGGTTTTGGTTTTGGCTTTGGTTTTTAAAATGGAACCTCACTATGTCATCATGGTTCACCTCAAACTTTCCATCCTCCTGTCTCAGCCTCCCAACTACTGTGATTATAAGCATGTTCCTCCTTGCATTGCTTGCAGCAGTCTTTGTCCAGAACATAACTTGAGACGTTTCTCAGTACTTACCCAACATAACACGTCTTTTGTTACCTACATGTGATCTAAGAATCACAATACCTGTCATTTATATACAAGGTCCAATTCTGGAACCTTTCCTAACATGTACTTCTTAATACACAAGCACACACAACTTATATACAACGTTATCATCACCACTGCTTTCTACTTCATACTGCAAACACACACCATATACATTTGAACAGACTGAAGCATGAGCTCCAGAGTGTCTTCCTTGAGTGTATTAACCCTTACTGGACACTATGCCTTCTGAATCTTTCAGTACTTGTATTTGTATATGAATTACTAACTACTTTCCTATACTGTTCCATAGGTTTTGCTTCTGCATTCTATATTCTATCCCAATTGGAGATTAAATATATCTGAAGTGCTGGAGATAAAATCCTGGGCCTTATGCATGGTAGGCCTGTGCTTTGCTACTGTGCTACATCCCCAACCTGGAATTCTTTAAGAGTAGAGATTGATTCGTTGGTGTGTATTCTTTGCATATTCAGTGCTGAGCTGAGCATCATGTCTTTGGGAAAATCTGAGGGAATATTGTTGATTGGGATAATGTTTGTAATGCAATGTATTGGCTAACTGAAGTTATAGATAAAAGAATAGTTTGCTGGCAAAATAACATGTAAAGAAATCCTATCAGTTCTTCCTTTCTCTTTTTTTTTACTTAATTTTTTCATGGATATATTAAAAATAAGCATTGTATATGTTGTGTTTCAATACATATATACATTATGCAATTCTCAAATCATTGACAAGGTAAAATGGAAGTAGGAGATCTTGTTCATTGCAGAGGCTAGCTGAATTCAGCCTTTAATTTCATTTAAGGAAAAAATTAAACTCTTTGTGCTTTCTTATGGCCCATGGGACAATGGCTAGTCTGGTAAACACAGATGGCCCATCCTTTCTTCTTCCAGCATAATCTGAAACAGAGCTCACTTTCCCAGCAGATGTATTTTCTCAGGTACCTGATTGCCTTAGATTTAAGTTTACTCTTAAATTCATGCAAAACTACTACAACTCTCATCACTGAGGTTTTTTTTAACTGCTGAGAAAAATCTGCCCAGGTTAACTTCAACAGTGAGCATTCCCATGTCCCAGATGCTCAGGCAGCCATAACACAAAGAAATGTGTCTCAGCCCAGCACCAAAGAAGCTGTGCCCTGCTTTCTTTCTTCTATTCCTCAGCTCTTAGGACGCATGCTCTGCGAGGTAGCTAAACCTCGGAGTGAGACCTTTATTTTTTTTCCCCGCAATGTAGACTATTCACTTTGTGACTCAACCTGATTTAAGGAGGAAACATGATTAGAACAAGACCCTACCTCTTTTGAAGTCTCCTGGAATAGGAAGCAGACTTTTCCACTGACTTCCAAGGTCTCTCTGACTTCTCCAATGTAATATTTCTAGAACATTCACACAAGGCCTTGGATTGCCTGCTTACAGTTAGGATGAAAAACCACTTTGGGTAAGATACAAAAAAAAATTGCCTACATTACTTTTTGGTAAAATAGTTCCAGGTGAGGTTTACAAGGTCTCTAGTGCTCCAGATTGCTGTTAAATATCTGAATTGGCCTCTATTCCTGTCTCAAAGGGACAGATTTGAACTTTCTTGATGATCTTTGCAGACCTTGTGCGTGCCATTCTGCCCTTTGAGCCCTATTTGGACCCTCTGGTGTTAATACGTTTAACAAAGAGAACACTAGACATGATACATGGCAAAGGAATTTTTACTGAAAAGTGAACAGCAAAAAAATAATTTTAGTCTATTTTATGAGAGTCACTATAGTTAACAGATACAAAATCCAGGCAGAAAACAAGTATCTGCTGAGTACTTGGAAATGGAAAAAATAGTCTCTCTGGAGAAAATGGAAAATACCTTGAAGTATGCTTTCCAGGTACAATGTGGCATTTTTAGAGAGGAAGTAATTTCAGACATGGAGTTATTGCTAGAAATCTAAAGAAAAATTGAAGTAGAGCATAACTTAGCTGAAGAAGCTAAGTTCTATATTTCCCATATTTACTCATTATCTTTCTATTACCAACTCAGAAGTTCCATTTCCCTCAAATTCCCTGGCTTCTCTGGTTTATTGCCAGGCCAAAAGCTTTCTAATTGAGTCCCTCATTTACATTCAAGTTTATACTTCTTCTGGTGGGTAGAAAGGAAACCAATGTGGTGTTTTGTTAACCTTCCATGTACGTGGCAAATATTTTTATCAGTACATCTGTCTAAATTCACAGACATGACTTGGAAAGAAATCAGCATGTTCTCCAATGGCCATGGTAAGGGCATGCCCTGCTCTGTCGGCTTTAACTACCAACAGGTTTGAGAAGGTGTAACAACCACTGCTATGCAATTCTGGGCTTACTGAAATAATTCTCTTATGTAATGCATTTGGGAACCAGAAGGAAAAAAATGACAAAGGCATGCATCCTTTCCTTTCATCTCCACAGTCCACTACTCCTTCCTCTTCCTTTATTCTCTTCTCTTTGATATTTCCATTTGCTTTGAAAAACTTCCTTTCAGATGGTATAATGGTGACTCTCTTCTCTCACAGAATCTGTTTTTTTTTTTTCTGGCATTGTATGTTTTTTTAATCCTTGTCAAATTACTCCCAGTGTTAGCAATCCTTGAGGTAATCACTAACACACAAATCAGTGAGATGATTTCCTATTATAATCAGTGTAACTAAGCCAGGCACTGTGGTGCCTGTAAATTTCAGCATGTGGGAGGATCATGAGTTTGAGACTAAGTTTATGCTGTAGGGTAAGTTCAAAGCCAGCTTGAGCCAATGTAGTGAGAAACTAAATAAAAGAAATACGAAAAGGAGAGAAAGTAAACTACCCTAGGAAACAAACAAAATCAGTAAACTCTGAGAAAATACAGTATAGAGACTAAATCCATACCAATTATATAACAATTGAATATTATCCTATAAGCTAACCCTTAGGAAGCAATACAGTGTGACAGTAATTTTTTGTTGGTTGTTGTTGGTTGTGGGGCCTGAACTCTGGGCCTGGGCATTGTCCTTCAGCTCTTCAACTCAAAGCTAGCATTCTACCACTTGAGCCACAGTGCTACTTCCAGCATTTTTTTTCTGCTTATGTGGTGCTGAGGAATGGAACCCAGGGCCTCATGCATGCAAAGCAAGTGCTCTACCACTGAGCCACCTTCCCAGCCCCTGACTTTTAAATTGCCTCCAGCCCTCTAAGGGCCTACAGTGTGAACAGACAGTTTTCACTAATGTACTCAAACATATGCATTTATGTACACATTCCACAAAATGTACAAGTTCCCCTTGCTCTTTCTAAAATATACAGGATTTTAATACTAAAAAACATGCCAATCTAACAGACACAAAGTAACACTTATGCTGAAAAATGGTTTCAAGTATCCAACAACAATATTTGTTAGTTCAAGGTATATAAAGATGACAGTGAGTCATCATAGTTCAGGTTCCCTCAGGAGATCTGCTGTAAGAAACAAAAATACTTCGAACTTAGCTTTGTGGTACCTTGGAGCCAGTGGAAAACCATTGCCATTCTCCCTGGTGTTTTTTTTTTTTCAAACTGAACAACTTGGGGCTTCATTAAAGGCCCAAGTGTTGCAAAATGTCATAAAGATTATGACTCCGCTGCTGTTTCTGTGGTGTGGATGAATACTTCTTTTTAATTACAGCAAGGTGAAAAAGTGACCTAGTGAAGAAGAAAACATTAATGCCCACCCCATCATTGGGTGCCACTGCATCTTATACAATTTTTAAAAATTATTTTTCTTATAGAAGAAACATTAAGATACTGTGTGTATGTGTGCGTGCACATGTGTTTGTGTGTGTGTGTGCTTGAATTCAGGACTATTTTTTTACTGTAACACACACACACACACACACACACACTCACATCCTGAGTTTTTTTTTTTTTTTTTGTCAAGGCTAGTGCTCTAACACTTGAGTGATAGCTCTGCTTCCAAAACATCATGACTTTTAAAGAGATGGGAAAATTACATTAGTACACATTATGGAGCCCATCCAGTTAGCAGTCACTGTAGGGTTATCTTTCAGACACCTTGAAAAACAGAAGCTCTGTTAAGCAGCTCTCTAGAAAAACTGTTAGAGTGTGTTTAAGAGCTGGCCACAGAGTGGCCACTAGAATAATTTCTTAAGGCTTACTCATTTTTCTCACCGAGTGTGAGTGACAGTCCTTTCTTTACCTTGCTGCTTGTATATTATTGTATCTAAAGGGCAAGTTTAAATAAATATAACTAGGCTTTCTTTAGAGAAGATTTCAAAAATTATTTTTGACAGTTCTTAGAGAAGTCAAGTACATTCTTTAGGATAGTGATTTTCATTTTAAAACCCTTTTTAGTCAAGGATTCTATTTTTAAATGTATCTTGGAGTATGTTTCAAAAAGACCCTATTAGTTAGAGTAAAGCTAAACTACTCTAACAAAGAAACTCTAAAATAACAATGGCGTAGGGAATATAGATATATAGATGTTTCTTTCTGTCTTTGCTAACAAAACCAAAGTGTGCATATCTAGCTCACATCTACTAGAGTTAATGCTATTGCTTTGCCTTCTTGAAGACATTGTTCTCATTATCAAGCATTGGACACACACACACACACACACACACACACACACACACACACACACACACACACACACACTACATTGCCCCATTGCCTCTACCATAAAATTCCTGACCAGAAAATAGCACTCATCACTCCCATTTACCTTCTCACTGGAGAGAAATTGGTTTCATGACCCACCTAACTACAAAGGAGGTTGGAAACTATACTGCAGGTCAGAATCCACATGTTTGACTTTTACTCTACTGTGTGAAAAGATGGAGGCATTGTAGCATGAAAGACTTCTTGATTTCACTTTTAATGATAAATGTAAAGCACACTCAACTACACTGAACGCTCTTAGATAATTTAGGAACGTGACACCCTTCCAGAATAGGAACATATTTTTTTTAAAAGGTGGTAAGTTTCCCAGAATCAACTCCAAATGGATCAAAGACCTTGAACTCAAAGCAGACACTCTGAAAACATTACAGGATGGAATAGGAGAAACCCTGGGTCTCCTTGGCACAGGCCGAAATTTTCTGAATAGAGACCCGGAAACACAACAAATCAAAGAAAGGCTGGACAAATGGGATTGTATAAGGTTGCAGAGCTTCTGCATGGCAAATGACATAGCTAGCAAGATCAATAGAAAGCCCACGGACTGGGAGAAGATCTTTACTAGCCATACAACGGACAAGGGTCTCATATCTAAAATATACTTGGAACTCAAAAAACTAAACCACCCAACAACAAATCCTCAAAGAAACAACTGCCCAATAAGTAAGTGGGCGAAAGACTTAAAGAGAAGCTTCTCTGAAGAAGAAAGAAGGATGGCCAATAGACACATGAAGAAATGTTCAACATCCCTAGCCATAAAAGAAATGCAAATCAAAACAACATTGAGATATCACCTCACTCCAGTTAGAACAGCAAAAATCAAGAACTCTAACAACAACAGATGCTGGAGGGGATGTGGACAGAAAGGAACCTTACTTCATTGTTGGTGGGAATGTAAACTTGTTCAACCACTTTGGAAAGCAGTATGGAGGTTCCTCAAAAGACTCCACATAGAGCTCCCCAATGACCCAGCAATCCCACTTTTGGGCATTTACCCAAATGATCACAAACAAGGCCACACTAAAGCTACCAGCACAACTATGTTTATTGCAGCATTATTTACCATAGCTAAGACATGGAACCAACCCAGATGCCCCTCAGTAGATGAATGGATCAAGAAGATGTGGTATATATACACAATGGAATTCTATGCCTCCATCAGAAAGAATGACATTTCCCCATTTGTTAGGAAATGGAAAGGCTTGGAAAAAATTATATTAAGTGAAGTAAGCCAGGCCCAAAGAAACATAGGTCCCATGGTTTCCCTTATTTGCAATATCTAGTATAGGTATGAGTCAAGTGGAAAAAGTCAGATAATGTGATGTTAGGAAAACGAAACCTCAAATATGTATTTTAATGTTTTTGTTTCTTTCATGCATGTGTTTCTAACGCATTTATAAGATTATTTCTTTGTTGCTTTGTATGTCCCTCCCCCACAGTGTAACCCCCGCTTTCACTATATTTGATGTCAGTATAACATGTGGAGGAGATGGGGACAAACAAGTCGTTTAAGGATTCAGGTGGACCTGTTGCAACAATGAAAAGTACAAAATGTCATGTCAAAACCAGCTTTACAATGTCGGTGGGGGGGAGAGAGGGGGGGTATGATTGGGTGGGAGGGAGGGGGGAGGCTGGGAAGGGAGGTGAAGGGTAAACAAAGGAGGAGGCTGCAATGCTTGGTAAGAAATGTATGCATTATCCTGCCCATGTAATTGTAACCCCTCTGTACAGTATGTTCTCAAGTAAAATAAAATAAAATTTAAAAAAAAAAAAAAAAAGGTGGTGAGTTTCAACAATATTTACGCTATCAAAATGTTCTTATTATCCCAACCTTTTAAAAATCTGAAAATGTGGAATCCTAAGTGCATCTGATCAATGACTTATCACTCATTGCCAGCCAGCACATTTAAACATTTAGATCTCACTCAATTGTATTTATAATTTTTGGTGCCATAAACCCCATGCCAATTTTTTTCAAGCATATTATAAAAATTGAAATCAATAGATTGAATGTAGTAAATATATCACGTACTCCATTCAAATTTTAATCTGTATCCTTAGAAGATTTTTACAGAAATCATTTGCGATTGGTTTTTATAGCACTTAAAGTCCTAGATGCTACATTCACTTATACATCTTGCAAGTATATTCATTTCATTTCAAGGTCTTATTTTATTTATTTATTTATTTTTTAATTTTTATTGTGAACATACTGTACAGAGGGGTTACAATTACATGGGCAAGATAATGAGCACATTTCTTATCAAGCATTGTAGCCTCCTCCTTTGTTTCCCCTTCCCATCCCTTCCCATCCTCCCCCCGCCCCCCCACGAAAGTTGTAAAGTTCGTTTTTCCACATAACGACTTGTACATCTCATTGTTGCAATGGATCCCCATTTCAAGGTCTTGATCAGCAGGGAGCATCCTCTGCAAATGACAAAGTGGAACTGGAACCAACAAAACCAAAACAGAATTACCTCAGCTCTAAGATTATATTGATTGAGAGACAATTTTTAAATGTTACAAATAAATCTGATTTTTACTGAAAGTTTTTGGGTTATCTTCACATTATTATAATTTGTTTTTATAAATGCATCTTCCTTTTACTTAAAATTTCTGTACTTGTAATTGGCTATCATCTGAGCTTTAAATTGCTCAATGTCATATACCAGTACTTAGGACACTGCTAGATGCCTAGCAGATTCTAATAAATATTTCTTTTAACAACTGAAAACCAAATAGGTAGCTCTTAAATTGAAGGTGTGTGTGTGTGTGTTTTAATTATTATCTTTACTGTAGTTGCCGGACTGTGAATTTAATAACCATGGACACCTATCATACTGTTTTTGGTACAATAATGCTTATATGCTGTGGCTCAAGTGATAGAGTACTAGCCTTGAGCAAAAAGAAGCTCAGGAACAGGGCCCCGGTCCTTAGATCAAGCCCTAGGACTGATAAAACAAAAAAAACAAAAAACAATAATGCCTATCACAAGGGATTATGGTAAAGATGAAATTAAAGTATCAGTTTTTATGGTCTCACCATATCCATTACAATTATTAATACTTTTAATAGTCATATTATTTTTATTTTTAAATTAAATTTAATTTTTCATTATCATCATTACTTGCCACTAGAAACTGAGAACTTTTGAGCACTGGGGTTTTTGTGTTACAAGTCATTATCACCTGTATTCTAGGGCAGTGTCTACACTATTGGATAAACAATTTACTATTTGAAGGAGTCTTGATTTATACTCTGTGTAACACAGGTGATTAGTCTCCTACATGAGACTCCTCCCTTTGTGTTGGCTTCCTTCTGCTGTTGTATTGAAAGCTAGCTGTATTCCCTTGGTCATCTCTGAATGGTGTGATGAGCCTGTAAGTTCTCCTGTCTGGAAGTGAAGGCTATAACATCACTGCAACAGGCTACTACATCAAACTTAGCCTTAACCATGGAAGACAATTATTTAAAAGCTAAAGTCAGCTTGCATGAATACTTCTAGTCTACCTAAAAATTAAGCCCTATGGATGATAAGGCTATTTCATTTGGTCTGTAAACAAATACAAGAATCAAGAGAGACAGTGTAACTGTAGTTGTCTGTGGTCTTGAAAGGAAGTTCTATGTCATTAGGGATGGTAGTGGGAAAACTAAAGGAGGAGGCAACAATGCTCAATAGGAAATGTACTCATTACCTTGCTCATGTAACTGAAACCCCTCTGTACAGCATTTTTACAATAAAAAATGTACCAAAAAGACAGCAGATGCTGGACGAAATCACAACATATTTCTGTCCAGTAGGTTGTTTGTGTGTGTGTGTGGGGGGGTGCACATGTGCACGCATGTGTGTGCACATACCAGTACTGGGGTTTTGAACTCAGGGCTTAGGTGGTGTCTTTAGCATTTTTGGTCAAGACTTGTGTTCTACCACTTGGGCCACAGCTCCACATCTGGCATTTGGGAAGTAAACTGGAGATAATAGTCTCATGGACTTTCAGATGCATCTGCGTTTTTTGTCCAGTGTGAACTATCCACGAATCTCTTCTTTGAACTTCAGTCATAAGTTCCTTACATGGTAGATGATAAGAATATTAACATAGTCCTCCTACCATAAGAAAAAAAAAGGAATTGTACTAAGGCTATGCTTTCACTGAGTAGAAACCCTAAAGATTTATGCCAAAGTCATGATCCATAATTCTCATTCCCATCTCTGCCTTTTCTCCCCAACCTGATGCTTCTAGCCAAGTGCTGTCCTTGTAGATTAGCTCCCATCAGACCACTGCATTCACAGTTGGTAGCTTATTATGACTAAAGTACTGAGAGCACCTGCTTAGCCATCTTTCTTTGCATCATGTCAGAGTTTCTTCCATTTTACCTTAAAGTTCTTTTTAAAGGGAACATTGTTGATTGATACTGTCTATCCTCAGATTACTAAGACGTGGCATATGCAAATGAGGATTGCTTCTTAGTTGAAATTGCATATTATAGTCTGAAGCCTAAGTATATTCCAATCTTCTTAAAAACAAAATGCATTACTTCCTAGTTAACATTAATGTTACAGCCCTCTTCCAATAAATCTTCTCGTATGATTAACCCTCAGGAAGGTGCTTATCCTGTGGTTTATGTGCCTCTGGCACACTGCCAGTTCTCTAGTTTTGAAAAGTCAGGCATTCGACCAACCTTGCAAATGCCAGCCCTTGCATATAATTACAGGAACCTGGGAGAGTGATCACCAACAGCTGAGGGGCTCCAAACTTCTGCAAATTCTGAATCCCTTAGCAAGCTGGAAAGATCTGCTGGCAGTGCTGTAGAGAACAGTTAGCATCCTAAATTATAGCCTCTCAGTTTCTTTTTTCCCCAACCTCACCAATATTTTATCCTCTCATCCATAGTGGAAAAGAAAGAGAAGTGCACAGTGTTGATGTTCTCCCTTGTTGTATATAGAAGGAAATGAGGACTCATCAGCTTTTCCCATCCTTCATAAAACAATGAAAACACACCTCATTGCCAAGATGAAACAGTGCCGCACCTCCAGGGATCTGGGAAATGTAGAAATACCTGCCTTGAAATGTTTTTCTTAGATCTCTATGCACATGTTGAAGTCAGTACTGGGACCTGAGTGATATTTGTGTGTGTGCGCACACATGTGATATAGAGGAAGTATCATTGTCTAATCTTTCTCCCAACAGACGTGACTTGAGACCTCCTGTCCCGTCCTAGGGAAGGTTCAGAATTAGGTGACTGTGGGAAGAAGGAAGCAAGTGGCCTGAGAGCTCACGGCAAGGCAGCTATTTCTAGGCAGACAGAGAACAGCTAGTGGATGAGCATCGGCATGTGGACTCATCTGTGCCTAGGAACATCCTTTGCTTTCTTGCCTTTGTTACTTAGAACTCTTTCCCCTGTCCTTACACGTTCAATTCCTTTTAGATCACATCTGGGACAGTGATCATCTCAGATGGAGCCACAGTGTCAATTCTTAAACACCAACAAAAGAGGAAAGAGGAAGGTTCCTATAGCTGTGTTTTTCTTTTCTTTCTTTTTTTTTTTCCTACCAGGCTCTCCTTCCATCCCAGGGCTCCTTGATCCACTCCCCAGCTTCCATCTCACTTCCTACTAATGACCTATCACATCTCCATTCAACTTCCATTACAGAAGTGACATGTGGCACTCATTGGAGCAAAATGTTGGGTAATCTCATCTCAAATTTATATCATCTTGTCTTCAGCAGTAGACATCCTTAGGGAATGCCTTCAGATGATACACTTGCTTAAGAAACTTAAAGAATCACTTTCATCCATTGTTTTCATTGTTCTTCTTAGAGTGAGAAGTTTTATTTTTCAATGGGGTAAGCACATTTTTTTCTGTAGTAAAGTGCTCAATGGTAGGAATTGGCAACTTTTTCTCACATGCTACTAGAAGAAAACAAAGGAGGTAAATAGAGACAGATCTCAGCCTATGTACAGCCCAAGTTTTATCCTAATACCTCCAATTCTTTACCCTAGAGCCTGAATGCACCTATTCTGTCTCCCCCCGCCCCTGCAGCACCATTTTTGTTTTTCTTTTTGGAATACATGTCATAGACTTTAAAATTACACAATAGTAATGTGGTAACCAAACTTTCAATTTCTTGCTTGTTGGATAGTAGAGAGTAGGCAGAGTCCCCCACTTAGGGGAGATGTATTTTAGGGAATCCTATCCATAACTCTGGGCCTAGTTTCTAAGGTTAAAGAAAAATGTACTAACATGGTCTGTGTGACCTCACCTAATCTCATCTTCTTCCTGACTCCTAGCATTCTGTGCTCTCAGCCAATGGTGTCCTATCACTCATTCTTTGCTGTTTGTACCTTCAGCCTGGAGAGCTTTCGTTCTGTCATCTTCATCTGGGTGATCATGACTTCTGGAGGGAAATTTTCCTGGACTCCCTCGAGCAAATCCAATCTTACTGTCAACTTCCTCCCAATCCTCATTGCAAGGGAAGCTTTATGTATATGGGGGTGATTATTTCACAAGTGTTAGTATCTGGATTTTCTCACCTTTCTGCCCCCAGCTCCCAGCGCAGTGTTTGATGAATGGTAGTCAGAATATTCTTGTGGAATGAATGCATACATTTTTCTTGTGAAGAAGGTGCTCTCCATTCTATCTTGGTTGTAATTTAAGTCACTTTGGAGCTAGTTCTGACAGCAAAATTATAAGGTATAGTATTACCTTGTGAACACATGAACAGTAAGTTTCAAATAATCAAATAGGAAACAACATTTGGCAATGACAATATGTAAGTTAGAGCTCTTACATATCATTTAGGGAGTATTTCCCCCTCTCTCATAGCACATACAACCAAATAAGTGTTAAGGTTGTTTTCATTTTCCTATAAAGAGCAGGATTCAGTATCTATGTTGATTGTCCTTACACTCATCCTACTATTGTATTTCTGGAAATGGCCATTTTTCCTTTGAGGAAAGCACCTTAGAGTCTAACTCCTTGGGGGATTCCTAGCAGATAATCAAGCAGCCTCATGGTTGGAAAAATAGCTTGTGTCTGAGCATTTTTCTCTGGAAAATTAACTCTTATATGCACTCCTTAATTGTTTTCACTCCTCTCCACAAATGTAACTCATCAGTGCCTGGACTGTAAATTACCAGTGACAAGGGGCTGTGTGACAGCCGTGTGCCCTGACTGTTAGCATGACTGCTGCCACATAGAACTTGCTGGGTAAGTTTTTCAGGCACTGACATGAACTACACCTATCCTTCCATCTGCCTCCATGCAGAATCGATTGTAAGGTTTCATTATCACCACTTAGATTGAGAATGGACTCCTAGTTTTAAAGAGAGGATTGGCTATCTAAATACTTCTGTATTACTAATGGCACCACAGTTAGGAGGACTGACACGGGAGGGACAATTTTTAAAAGGGAGCACCTTTACTCAGCACAGTATTACAGTATGACATGCACAGTTAAAAACAATAAAACCATGTAAAAAATTGTTATTATGTATATGGGGATGTGGTCAGAAGGGAACCTTACTTCATTGTTGATGGGAGTGTAAACTTGTTCAACCACTTTGGAAAGTAGTATGGAGGTTCCTCAAAAGACTCCACATAGAGCTCCCCTATGACCCAGCAATCCCACTTTTGAGCATTTACCCAAATGTTTACAAACAAGACCACACTAAAGCTACCAGCACAACTATGTTTATTGCAGCATTATTTACTATAGCTAAGATATGGAACCAACCCAGATGCCCCTCAGTAGATGAATGGATCAAGGAAATGTGGTATATATACACAATGGAATTCTATGCCTCCATCAGAAAGAATGACATTGCCCCATTTGTTAGGAAATGGAAAGACTTGGAAAAAATTATATTAAGTGAAGAAAGCCAAGCCCAAAGAAACATAGGTCCCATGATTTCCCTTATTTGCAATATCTAGTATATGTATGAGTCAGGCAGAAAAGGTCAGATAAGATGATGTTAGGAAAATGAACCTAAGATATGTATTTAAATGTTTTTTTCTTTCATGCATTTGTTTCTAACACATTTATAAGATTATTTCTTTGTTGCTTTGTATGTCCCTCCCCCACAGTATACCCCTGCTTTCACTGTATTTGATGTCGGTATAATTTGTGGAGGGGAAGAGGAAAAACAAGTCGTTTAAATAAGAATACAGGTGGACCCGTTGCAACAATGAGAAGTACAGTTGTCATGTCGAAAACAAACTTTACAACTTTGGTGGGGGGGGATGATTGGGTGAGGTGGGGGAGGCTGGGAAGGGATGGGAAGGGGAAACAAAGGAGGAGGCTACAATGCTTGATAAGAAATGTACTCATTATCTTGCCCATGTAATTGTAACCCCTCTGTACAATATTTTCACAATAAAAAATAAAAAAAAAATCTTCAGACTGATTTCTGAAGATCACAGTTCAAAGCCATCCTGAGTAGGAAAGTTCAAAAAAAAATAAAGATGATGTACAGGGGGTTTACAGTCACATCTGTCAGGTAAGGAGTACATTTCTTTTTGGACAATGTCATCCCTTCCCTCACTGTCTCCCAGTGTTTCCCTCCCAAGCCCACCCACAAGTTGTATCGTTCACTTTCAGCATACTATCTTATGCATTGCAAAAAAAAACCCCACTCTTCTGTAAGCTTAGAATAATAAGAAACATTTCAGTCCTTAAAAAATATCTCCTCACGTAATTGTACAGGAGGTTCCATGTAACAAAGCCGTTCATGAATTCAGCGCATATTCATTAGTGTCACCGCCTTCGATATTCTCACCCCCGACCCACCTTTTCCCTTACTTAATTTTGTGGTATATATAACGAATTCTTGACTGCATTCTCCCACCTTCATTTGTCTACCCTTCTCCCCTTGCTCCCACCCCTCTCTTACATGTACCCACTTCCTGGCATTGATTCTGTTGGCCTTTGACTAGTCTTTCTAAAAGATTACACTTTTTGAACTCCCCAGAGTCTATTATACTTCAATTAATTCATTTGTAACCACTTACATACCACCAGCTGTATTTACTTATAGATTTATATGTACATCCTATCCGCAAATGAAGGAACTCGGGCAACCTTTGTTTCCTGGGTCTGGCTTACTTCATATGGTATAATTTTTTCCAAGTTTTTCCATTTCCCTTTGAATGGCACAATATAACTCTTTCTAATAAGTGAGTACAATTCCACTGTGTATTTAAACCATGTTCTCTTGATCTATTCGCCCACAGAATAGGAGATGATATTTTACCATCTTCTTTATACAAGGACATAATATCCAGATTATACTTAAGGGTTAAAAAATAAATCCTCAAAAATTAAACCCTCAAAGAAACAACAACCCAGTTAATAAATAGGCTAATGGCTTAAGGAGAGATTTCTAAGAACTACAAATGTCCAATAGACTTATGAAGAAATGCTCAACATCTCTGGCCATAAAGGAAATGCAAATCAAAACAACACTAGGATCCAACCTCACTCCAGTTAGAGTAGTCAAGAAAACAAACAAATACTGATGAGGATTCTGCCAAAAAGGAATTGTAATTCTGTCGCTGGGAAGGTTTGCTTGTTCAAGAACTCTGGAAAGCAGAATGGAGGTTTCCTAAATAACTAAACATAGAACTATGACCCAGCAATTCCACTCCTGGGCATTTATCCAATACAACACAATGAAAATTACAGTAAAATTCTAGTCGTTTTCTGAAAGTTTTCCAATTTAGGAAGGCTTTCCCATTTCAAAATAAATTTTAAAAAATTTGCCCAAATGTTGTGGTGACTTAGTTACACTTTGAATATACATATATGTATATTCACATGTATGTTTTAACCATTATTTACTTTGTTCATATATGCAAACATATCAAACATCTATGCGTGCATAAATGCATATTTATGTATTCAGATGCATTATTTCATATAATTAACACATATGTTTGTGTACACACATATATAATAAAGATACACATAACTTTAAGTAGACATCTAAGTAAATTAATCATTTATTTCCTAAGTAACACCTTGCTACATACTTCTTTAGATCTGAGAATTGTAAAGTAATAACCATTGATTTCTATTATTTATATGTCCTGTACATATGTAGATATATATTAGAAATTGTACTTTGTGGAGTTTATACATATATATGTATATAGGTAAATGCATTATTTATTGCTTATTTTTGCTTTTGGATATAAGCATAAGAGAATGTAGTCTGTGTGTCATTCTATATCTCAAACATACAATACAACCTACAGACAGATGTTTTAAGGTGATAAAGATTTTCATTTTTAATCTTACTATTGTATAATTATGCTCATTTTTAATCTGTTCTTCACAACATGACAGTAAGTTCCACTGACTGAAATGAGACCTCTTCTCGCCCACTTCCACCTCCACTATATGAGCAAATCACATAATTGGAAAATAGCAAGCCCTTTGACAGTTGTAGCTTAGGTGTTTCTGTGGTGCATTGAGATTTCTAAGAATTCTACATACCCATGTCAGTTAATGAATTTCTTCAAGTGCAAAATGCTTCTAACATCCATCTTACTCACATCTGAAAGCAAACTTGATTATGAGACATACAGGGCTTGACAGCTAAAGAAATTTCTTCATTCTTAAGTCTATGCCTTTGAGATGTTAAACTGAAAAAAGGCCATTTCTCCCAAGAGGGAATAAGGAGGACAGTTTTGTTGTTGTCATTGTTATTGTTGTTTTGTACTAGCTCTCACTGTAAAATTGCACATTGTCTTTTGGAAGTGAGGGGAAAATATGGCATGCTACTTACATTTTGCATTTGCTCACAATTTGCCCTTTTACAGAGCGAAGGATAGAAGGGAACTCTTCCACTCCTTTCCTTCATACTGTTAAGACTTAAACTAGCAATGGAAAGCACTTTAAACTGATGGAATAAAAATCAAACCTCAGAGTGGCTTTCTTCCTATGGAGCTTGTCAAGCAGGCTAGGACACAGGTGAGCAAATCTCCTGAAGGGAAGTAAATAAAAAAGTCAAATCACCTTCGACCCTTTTTCATCTTTCAAATACACTTGAGAATGGCTTCCTTCTCTCTTTAAGGCCAAAGCCAGGGTGGCTCAGAGCTGTCAGACCTGCAGAAAGACTTTCGTTTGCCAAGCAGTCGGAGAGAAGACTAGCTGTAATTGGCAATCCATTTCTCCATTTCCATTGTACAGCCATCCCTGACAAATTAATCACAATCAAATGCTGGCTACAGCAAGGGGCACCCTATGCAGCAAGGAAGAAAAATGAGGTCTCACGCTGGTTTGACAGCCGAATCTTTCAACTAGCCCATTAGACAGAACAAGGGTACACTGCAGTTTGCCTGTCACTACCACCGCCCATAAACAAACTGCTCACTGGCCATCTTTGGGCTTAGCTGATCCATTAAGATCTTGCTCAGGTCCCACCGCCTATCTGATCAATTCCATACTGCAGAAAAAGGGAAGAGGATTCCTCCCGTTGAGGGTGAAGGACTGGGAAGCTAGAATACTGATTGGTGAGGATGGCATGGTCCAGCTGAGCATGGAAAGATGATGATGAATCTTAGAGCTTGGTTGAGGTAGGTTTGGGCTCTTCAATTGCTTGTTCCTCAGTATGCATGCAGCTTTTCTCTCGTATCCATCCTCAGCTTGGGAATAAGATGCTTAGCTCTTCCTACTCACTTCTTAGACCTCACGTTTTGAACACCTCTACCCACTCAACATATAACCCAGAATCTGAAATGAGCTTTTAAAAGATTCTTCACATTTATGCACAGTCCCTCTAATGGAATTCACACGTTTCTGTCATAGGACAGATTCTCAGGCCTTCATTCTTATTTTAGACAATATTTTTTGAACAAATGTTTCTCAGCCTGTAATAAACTAGAAGGTAGCAAGATGTTCCTAAGAGGTAAAGATATGGTATTTAGCTGAATTTCATCAAGCAAGAATAACATCTCTTCTAATCAAATCTATCTTTCCATCTTATAATGGTGAGCCATGGTGTCTAAGGTTGATAACCTTAGAGATGAGGACTTGTGAGGCACTGATGGGATGTTTTAATTTCTGTGAGAGCCATCATTGCTTGGACTGCAGAATCAAACAGCATCATTTGTGCCAAATTTTCCATTTCACCTCTCCCAGATAATTTAAGACTCATAAAAGATAATGAAAATGTTGACTTTGGTGTATTTTTGTAGCTATGTTTCAAATTTCTCTTAGCTTTGTTACTACCTTAGAAAGTCACTGCAGATTTAGGATTAGCAATTCTGTCAGTCAGAAGAATGCAGGTTTTCTGAGATGCAAAGTACAGAGAAATACTTCTCAGAATTGGACTGAGTATGTCAGTGACTTGTCCAAAATCACACACAAGCTGAACCATGAATACAGTACCATCTTTCCTCAACGGTAATGATTTTGCATTCCCCTAATGACTTATTCCCTTTTTTCAGGGAGCAAAATACAACTGGAAGAATGCATCTGAATTGCTATTTCCCTTTTCTTTCTTTAAAATGTGAAATACTTTCCTAAACTTACTTCAACAACTTGAAGTTTCCAGTGCTCCAACTCATCATAGAATCCTTCTTTGAATCTTGCTGCTTTATCTCACTTGTTCAGCTTCTTTCAAATTTTTACCAAAAAAATCAACTAATACTAAGTTATTTTGTTGTTACAGTTTTGTTTACACCGTCTTCCAGCTGAGCTTCAAACATTTGTTACTCATTGAATAAAGGCATCCTTTTAAGTTAATGATACAGTTATGAGATCATATGTAATTGTTGTGTATCATGTGCTGTGTTATTTTTAATCTTTTGTGTGTATGTGTGTGTGTATATGGGGAGGTGGTCCTGGGACTTGAACTCAGGGCCTGGGTTCTGTCCTAGAGCTTTTGTACTCACGGCCAGTGTTGTACCACTTGAACCACAGCTCTATTACTGGCATTTTGTGATGAGGGAAAAGAGTCTTATGGACTTCTCTGCCCCAGCTGGCTTCAAATCATTATCCTCAGATCTCAGCCTCCTGAGTAGATAGGATTACAGAGCTGCCAGAGCCCAGCAGTTATTTCTAATATTTACAATTGTCTAGATAGAACTTAATGATCATTATCAATTTTCCTGCTGAGACTCTGAGAGGTCATGTAACTAAGTGAGGAAAGGGAAGAAGTAGGTAAGAGCTCAGTTAGCTTTGCATCCAGAGGTGTGCCTGCCTGAGAGCTATCCATCACAGAGGACTACATCCTTGCATCTTAGAAAAGATGTTGTGTAGGTGGCAATATCTGCAGACAACATAGTCTCGCAAAGCAAGTCTTTGAAGTGAGAAGTGACCTAATTGTTTGTTGGTCCTCACTAACTACTCAACTTCTTCTGTCTTTTGCACAGTATTGTTTACTGCTTTGTGTATATTAACCCATTTCATTTCCAGAAGGACTTGTGTTGTGAGCACTGACGTTTTCATTGATTAAAGAAAAAAACAGCTAAACTATGGCTAAATTCTGCCATGACAAGAAGTTCATGCCAAAAAGATCACTGAACACAGGCATCCTGATTTCAGGTTAAAGCTGCTTAGAGATCACGGGAACTATGTCTTCATTTGTTTGGGGTTTTCTTTGTTTTATCAAGACAATAGACTTATTCGCACCATGGAAATATTCCACTATTCACCAATAAGCCCATTTAACAGATGGAAAAAAATACTCAGTGCTTTTTCCTAACTAGCCATGTTAGCCATTATCATTAGTACATATTCACTAATGTTAGTGCATATTGGCCTCACCTGGCTGTGGCAGCTTATCCAGTGACATGGGGGAAGCTGATGAATGGGTTGTCACGGTTTCATTGGGTATAGGCAATCAAGGCCAGGATGAAGCAATATGTTAGGATCTGAATAACATAGAACTTCAACAAGTGATAAATGAGGCCAGAAGGACCCTTCAGATGTGTGATTGATACATACACCCTTGGCTAACTACACATATTATAAAATTCTATGATGTGATCCTCACCCCAAAAAATGGATTTTTTTTTTTTTGTATTTAAGATTTCTACTTATGAACTATCCTTTGGCTTTCAGCAAATAACTGTCATCTCTGTCAAAATCTTTTTATAAGGGGCAGCCTATGAAATTCTAGTGGTAAAATTTGAAGCATATTTGGAAGAATTAATTACTTAAGCTTGTACAGAGAATTGCTTTTATTACCAGCTTTCTCTCTCATGACCTCTGTGTTCAGTTTTCCTACATGGATTACAACCTTCTCGATGCTGGCTAACCCCTTATTTCGACTCATTTTTTTAAAGACAGGAATTGATTGACATTTTCACCCACCACACTGGCTCCGTTCATAAATCTGTAAAATAAAAAATGAGCTTTCTGGTGTGTGAAATTTTCCTTTTATGAGCTTAATAGAGACCTAGAAAGCTTGGGGAGATAGCTCTATTGACCTCATCAAGTTCCCGGCAGCAGGATAACTGTACAAAAGTAGGCTTTTAACTGTTCCCTTTTGGGGAACTGCATGTTATGTGATAATTGTGGTGTCTGACAGTAATTGCTGGGACAACTGGGATCCTAAAGGCAAGTACAGGGCCTCACAGAACAGCTTGGACATTGGAAATTGAAGAGAATCTCCTTGAACTACCTGATATATATCAATCGTGTTCTGGCTTACTGACCCACCAGCTTTGCCTAAAACATTCCTTTTGCTCTGGGCCTCCAGATCTTTCTGCACATAGTTCATTCCCCTGGTAGAATCTTTTCATGGATTTCCCTAAAAGCATTAGCTTCTCTCCTGTACTATCACCCTTAGCTATGAGACTTTCTTTGTATATACATTGCTGTTTGCAGTTAAGGACACATGTTTGACCACTTCTGTCTCACTGAATGACAATAAGTTCTTTATGGTTGAAAATTCTATCCTGCAACCTAATACAAACTCCTGAAAGACAAGTGTATGATCTTTGTACATGGCAGGTAAAATTAAATGTATATTGACCTGAAGTGATTAATCAGACAAAATTACTGAGTCTTACTGACAATATGAGCTAGCTTTCATAGAGCCTTGAAGGAACCCCAGGAGAACATTTGACACTGTTCTCTTTCGCTAGAACAGTGATTTTTTTTCAACCTGGATACCCTTTAGAATAACCTGGGAAGTTCAATGAAAACATCAATGACTAGCTCCTACTCCTAGAAATTCTGATGTCATTAGTCTTGTATGTGACTTACATATCAATATTATTTGCTTCTCCTGGGAAATTCTTAAGGTGTAGCCATGTTGAAATTCATTGAACTAGTGGAAATGAAATTTGGCTATCCTTTATAGTCTTTCTGGCTTTATTTTCTGCTCTTACATTTGAAATTGAATATATCAGCTTAGATCACTTCATCTTGTCTGAAGTTGGTTAGAAGAATAAAATTTGTTTCTGTCTTTTTTCCCCTAATATCTTCTTTTGAATAGCTATTTGGCTTGATATAATAATTACTTAAAATACCTACTGTATACTAAAATTTTAGTGTTCAAATTACTTTTCTGCTACTTTGGATGCTATCAGAGGATAGCATTTGATGAGGATATTTTGCCTTCACTATTCTGCATCTCAGATGTTTCCATTTTGAGAAGCTTAAAAGTGTAACGATAGATATAAAGTCCATAAAATGCTGTCGTTGTTCAAATCAACCATACTAAATTGACCGTCAGCTCCTTTTACTTTTTGATAGCTACTTGTACAATCAGGCATAATTTCACAATGGTACCCATTGATTTCATATAATTGGGCTCTATAGAAGCAGAGTGACTAAAATATCTTATTGGAAATATAAGCCACTAGATTTTCTTGCATGAAGAATGAGCTGACCAGTAAATGGCTTTGTTTTGGAAATACAGTTTTATCTGCCTGTTACTCCAGTCCTGAAATGACCACGGACCAGACTATGAGTTGACCTTTGTAACATTGTAGGCAGAATTTGCTCCCAAATTTCTCTCTGTGGTTATAGAAAGCTTCCTTTGGGTCTTCCCTGCAGTATGGTGAATGCACTGAGCTATTTGCTCATTTGAAGACTTGCTTAGTTGCAGCTTAATAACTCTCAGATCCCTAGGAGGTAACTGATGGCCTCTAGTGATTAAGACTTTGAAGTTGCTTTGCTTAGAATTCATCTCCTATCTCTTACTCTAATTATTTCATTTCCATGAGCTGTGGCTTCCCCTCTTCTATAGAAACAAAGATAATAGAATATAACCTAACAGACCTAACAGAGCTGCTCTTTCTGCACATTAAATGAAAAAAACATGTCTAAGTGCCTAAGGCCGCATCTGATTCATAGGGAACTCTTCCATAGTAAATGATGGATATTATTTAGTTCCATTATCTCAGCCCTCAATCTCAAGTTACATTTTTTCCAATTATTTCTACCAGTGAAAGAAATTTGGGGCTATACATGTGGAATTCTGACATAGAGGACTTCGTTTCAAACTGTTCTGAACAATTTCCAAAGACATATTGGATAATAAAGAACCAGCATATTTCCAGATACCATTCCCTTACAGATCAAGAATGATCATGCTGCTCCAACAGATCATACCAGAATTAACCCATAAAAAGGAAACTGTCTTTTCCATAGGAAGTCCCCTATAATAATGACACCATAGTCTCATTTCTGTGGTCAAACTTGGGATGACATTTGGACTCCCCAGGGAAGTTAATATCACTTTCTGCTGAAATAGAAATCAGAAGTCATCATCAGTGATAAAAACATGGGCAAAGAAGTGGATATATCTTGAGTATTATACCTGTTAAACACTTATGTTCTTACTGAATCAGAGAATGTCATTATGCTTATAAAGACTCTAACATTCTTTAGCCCATATGTAGGTGATAGGAAATTTACAAGATTTGTCACTTACTCAGGAGGTATATACTAAATGCTACATTAGATTTTAACATTCGTGACATTCGTGTAGTTCTTTCAAAGTTTGTCAGGTATTTCCTTGAATTCCTGCCTCTTTTGGTACAGGGACTCTTCTGAACATAGTAGATGTGGAACAGTCGGGAAGAGGCAGGCGTTGGGCAAACGTGCAGAAGTACCCCTGTACCTCAGGCTTCAACTTTTGCTCTTCAGGCTCTGTGCTGTGAAAGCATTGGGAAGTCTTTTAAGACCTTTACAGCTATTCCACATCTTGCCATCTTGATGGGAAAGTCTCTATTGTCAGTCAGCCTGATACCATGCAGGAAGTTCCTGGAGCTGCCAGCGCCTACTTGATTGGAAGAGTGGGGACTGGAATTGTACCAGAAGGCAACTTGTAGGTCTGAGAAAGTAAAGAGAGAAACAGTTTTTGAAGGCACTGGATCTCAAAAGCATTGCTAATATTTTGAGCTGGCAGACTTTTTGTTTTTGAATGATGAAAACTTGTAGAGAGAACATAAAATCTCTTACCTGCTATTTCTTCATCATTGTATTGTCTGTATTATCATTATTATGTCTGTAAATCTTACCTACTGTCCCCTTCTTATTCAACCTATTAGACTGAGGATGTAATTATCCAAGGTCAGAGTTTACAGCAGAAGCTCTGTGCTGTGTGATTTAACATTTGAAGCAGCTTCTTAACACCTGTCACATTAATGACAGGTATCTCCCCAAACCCACTTTTCTTTCATACAAGTTTCCTTGATCTTCCCCAGAAAAGATAAATGTTCTCCCTCTTGATCATTAACTAAATTATCCAAGAAATGTGCAGTCTTGGTTTTTCCAAAGCAACTACAGGCTTACAGCTGCCTGCCAAGTTTCTAATAACAATATAAGGAGTTAGGGGAGAGGAAGAGGAAATGGAATATGAAGTCAGTGAGATTCTGCAGAGTTCAGGGGACCTACTGAGTTGTTGGTATTTTCTTTGAAACAGTTTTCCTCTACTGGGAACCTATGGGGACAAGTGAGATATTAGGTTGCAAAATCTATCCATATTGTAGACATCTGTGTCTCTATTTCTCAGAATTTGCTTCCTTGTCCTACTAAGATATAATACATATATCAATTTTGTATCCTCAGTTCAAGTGCACCTCCTGAGTTCCATCTCTATACAGATCGAGGGATGGGCATAGTACTTCCTCTAGGAATGTACACGTGATAGATCAGGAAAGTAGATTGATACTGTTCTTCTAGCTATATCGATTTCTTCAGGCATGGGCACATGTGCATTGATTTCATTAGAGTATAGTTCAGGAATGTTACTGCAAAGAAATGCCACTTCTGCTAAAAGTGAACCTTGGAGAAAATAGGCTTATAGTTGCTTACTGCCATTCTACTACCATCAGTACCCAACACTGATAACTAAAGAGAAATAAGATTTCAGACATGGACAAAGAGTAGAACCAGGTGATACCATATGGGTCCCTGAGTTGAGCTATACCAAAAGTCAACTACTCTTGAAACTTGTAGTTACACAAGCCAATATGTACACGTGCTTGTTCAAGCCAATTTTTAGTTGATTAATTTGTCACTTACAGCCTTAATGATCCAAATGGTGCAAAATTCCTGAAGACTCTTTTATGTGTATATTATCTGTCCAGGTATAAGGATAGCTTCCTACAGTTAAAAAACCAAACCCAAAACGTGTGGCTAATGTCTTCATTGTTCATTTGAACTGGTTTTTCCTGTAAGGAAGATTTGTTATATTCATTTGGGAAATCTTTGTTGCCTGTGCTTATTTTACTTCATTATTACAAACTTATTCTTAAAAGTTCCAGCTTTATGGTTTTTATGCACCTTTAGAAGGCACATAACAAGTCCATGATTGCAGAGGAGCATTTACCAGATCACACAAACAGCATCCTTTCTAATTCCATTGCTTTGTTAAATAATGATATAAATTGCTTTCTTTGTATCAGAAAGTCTCCTCACTGGGTAGGAACTTTGTAGCCCATGCGTATTTGAGAACTTAATGTGCGATAGAACTGGCATGTGGGCTCAAGTGGAAAATAATTATTTATGAATTTTGTCGATTTAATTCTAAATCATGAGAAATAAAGCTTACTTTAACAGCAACACAGAAGAATAAGTTCCACTTGGTTTCATAACATACATTTTAGTAAGGAAAAGTATTAGAATAAATTTGAGGACCAATGCACATAAAATCGTATGGTTGGCAAGATTTTGAATGTGTATGAGAATTGACTGCAATATGTAGGAAAGTGAGGAAAGGACTCACAATGTATTTGACACAAAGCTAATGTTTTAATGTGTAAAGTACTCTCAGGAAAAAATGATTTCATAGAAATTGGACAAAAGGCATAGATTCGCCATAAGAGAAAAAATACAAGTTATCGTGAAATATGTGGAAGCATTTCTGGTTCTCTAAAATAAGTGTGAAAGCAAAATATAATTTTACTTTTCATTAAGTTGACTAGAGGAAAAGAAAGATTGATAACTTCTGTTAAAGAAGGTATAAAATGGCCTCACTTATCTAAAATATTGAAAGTCAGGGTATGATAAAAAACACCTTCACACCCTTATTCATTGCTTCATTATGCACCATAGCCAAGTTGTACAAACAGCTCAGATACCCTAAAACAGATGACTAAAGTAATGTGTGTGTGTGTGTGTGTGTGTGTGTGTGTGTGTACACACACAAAAACAAAATGAAATTTTATTCATCCATTGGGAAAAATAATAGATTATTGACAGGGAAATGGATTGACTTAGAAACTAAGTCAGGGTCAGAGATAAAGGGCGCATGTTTTCTCTCATGTGGAAAGTAGATGTAAAAAATGTAAATGTAGATGAAAACACAGGGACACACACACACTAACTATAATATACTATATTTGGGGTGAATTCTCATGTTGTCACTTCAATTATTAACAGTTTAACAAAATACATTAGAGAAAGCTGAGATATGTCTGAAGGGGGTGGTGCTTAAGGGAAGAGAACGGAGGATGAATGGAGAGAACAACGGTGGACAAATGCATTCAAAATACTCAATATACAGATGTGCAAATTAAACTAGTAACTTGAGGAGATGGGAAGAGTTATGGAAAGGACACTGATAAAGATGCATTGTATCCATGAATTGACATATTGGATTGAAACCTCTTGGTGCAAGTACTTAAAGATGATAAAGAGTATGTCAAGTAGAAATAAAACAAAGCTTTAAAAACTATTTAAAAAGTATGTAGTGAAAAATCCTAAAATAATGATGAACTTCTGTCACAGTAAAATGCTTAATACAATGTTGACCCATCAGAATAGTTTCTGGAGACTTTATCATAATTAAATCTTGCCTTTCCTACATTTTGGAAATCTCTACCTTGTAATTCCCATGTTTAGTACATTTACATTTATTGTAATTAATATGGTTAGTTTTAATTTTTTAATCAGTTGTAGGGCCTGAACTCTGGGCCTAGGCACTGTCCCTCAGTTCTTCAGCTCAAGGCTAGAACTTCACCACTTGAGCCTCAGCCCCACTTCTGCCTTTTTCTGCTTATGTGGTACTGAGGAATCAAATGTAGGACCTCATGCATGTAAGCAAGCACTCTACCACTGAGCCACTTCCCAGCCCCACTAAATAGATTATTTTTATTTGTTAAAAATAAATTTAATTTAAAATGCTGACATCTCAGTCGATGCCGATGTGAACAGAATCCTTGAGAAATAATCTAATGCTATACCCTAAGACATAAAATTTACATACCCCTTCTAATAAGTAATCCCACTATGGGTTCTCCTCCTTGTAGAAACAGAAATACCAATATTTAAACATATGTATTTCTAATGTCATTTTGTTTTAGTCAAAGTCTACAAGCAAATTTTTTGGGTAGCAACATGGTTGTATAAATTGTGTGTAATAAAAAAGTAGTGGTTTTATGAAAGAACTAAAAGAGTAAGCAATTTTTATATTGAATGCAAGAATATATATTATATATTTTTAATTTAAAAAGAACCACAAATCAAAATTAAATTTGTGAAGCAAAAATACAACTGTTATCTAAGGAAGTAAAATGGCAGAATTTTTACTTATTTCTTTGCTGATAATTCAATGTAAAACCTTGATGAAGACAAGCAAATTCTGTGAAAAAAAAACTTGAGGAAAATTTCCTTCCTGAACATATATTTTCTCCTTTTCATAGTAATTGAATAAAGTGATCATAGAGGTCTCATTCATGCCCATAAACATAAAACAAACACTTCACTTTCTGAATGTTTTATACATTCATTTCTATAAATCAAATCAATAGAACTAAACAATACCATTGCCATTAATCTTAAACACTTAGAGATTTTCTTTTTACTCTTTTGAAAATGTTCAGTACCAAATGTTATACTGCTCCAGAGAGGGCTGATTCTTGGCTTTATTTGATTTCTGGTTTAGGGTATTTGGCTAATCTATTCTAGTCACCATATCGGTTAGTCAACTCTTTTCCAAAATGTACTCCCCATAACTTTCTGGCCATATATTCTTGAGTATATTTTAGCACCTCTGGTACTCCATTTCCTCAACTTCAAAGTGAGGCTGACCATGACTACCATGACTATGTTTTACCTTATAATCATAAGGAGATGATCTAAATAATAGAGGGTAAGACATATTACTTCTTCCTGGATGATTCATTTGACAGTTAAAATAATACCTTGCAACTCATTTGAATAAATTGGTTTTGACTGTACATATGGTACAAGAGAGAAAAGGGGGAAGATACAAGTGAAAAAGAACTAAGCCTTACCATTGGGGGGGCTTCCTGGTAATGAACATATAACGCATCACACAAGGCATAACCTGCGTCTTTCCAACTTTTAATGCCTCTGATATGGAATGTCATGATTGTACCATCTATTTGCTGTCAGCAAGGGGCCAATGTAGCATAAAACCATGGTGCATATGTTTGTGGTCTTGATCATGGGAAAAGGCCCATTCTGAAATTGTTATTTATATTTGTAAGATAAAACTATATAAAAAATAGTTTCTCATCCCAATGGAAAATGGAGTTTCCAAAATTTCTCATCTGAATTGGCACTAGAGTGAACAAAACTGCATCAGACTAGATTGGGCTGGTTTTTACTAGTTTTGATTCTACAAAATGTGGGATGCTTTGAGTGGTTGCTTCTTTGGTATTATTCTGTAGGGTTTAATACTTATGCAGACATATTTAAGTTGAAGCAAGAGGGAAGAAGGAATTTCAGATGGCATATCTCTTTTTTTTTGTTTATGTTGTTCCCTATTTGCTTTTTGCTCTTACAAGTCTCTCCCAGCAACACCCTTTACCACAGCAGATTTCACCCTACAACTCTTCTTGACCTATGCACTCCAGACCAAGGCTCATAGCTTCTCCCTAAAAATATTGCCACCAGAAAGAGGCACTTCCTCAGATATCTGGGTCCAAGCTCTAGGAACTTCTTCCATGGTCTGGATTGGCCAGCACCATTGAGTAATGGCCCTTCCTCAAAAGTCTGTATTTCTACTCTGAAACTATCTTCCAAGCTTCTTCTTTGAAAAAACCTAGTGTCTTTCTTTTGTAGCAATATGTATAGCTAAGACAAATTATTTGATATTTGAAGCATAAATGGAATGATAAATGTTATTATCATTGGCTGTTTTGCATACCTGCCCATTGTGTTCAGCTATATAGTTCCACCCAATTGACTCCTCTGTAAAAATGCTTATTTATGAATTAAGTGTTCCAATTATTATTGATGAATAACAAATGGTGCAGAAATTTGGGGGTTCAAACTGGTAAATTTAGGATTTTCCCTGATTTACTATACATTTTGTTCATGCATTTACAATTTAAAGGTTACTTATATAAAAGGAAAAGTTGCAAAACCAAACTGTAGATGTCTTTGGGTAAACCTGTATGAAAATAGGTTTTTGTGTGGTTTTTTTTCAGTTACTAGCATTAACTAGCCTTATTTACATATTTTAGGAACCATTCTAGTGGTGAATTTTTTCTTTCCCTTTACGAATAAATAATTTACTCCTCCAAATATATGTTGAAATCCTGTTAGGAGAAAATGGTACAAAACTATTATAATCTAGTTTCCAGATGGGATTCCCTCTTTGCTAATTTGATGCAGTATTTTAAAAGTTTTCCCTTAGAAACCCTGTGAGTGAAATGAAAGTTCACTCTCAGAAAATTATTGGAGAGAATGCTTACAGAATGTGAAGGCACCCCTTCAATACAGACAATGTATACATTCACACATGTTTTTTTTATTAGTGCCTTTGGGATATCTAATAATAACACAAGTTCTCAGTGTGCATCCTCTCTTCGGGAGAGACCACCAAAAAATTAAGTTCACTTAAGGAACATATTTCAAAATGAAGTTTTTACTGTAAGATAGTTGCAAATAATGTGTAATCGAATGTGAGGAGAGGCCAGTTGGTGGATGTTTAAGCCTGTAAATCAGCAGGCTAAGATTTGAGGATATACGTTTGAAGCCAGCCTGAAGCAGGGAAATCCATGAGATTCTTAGCTCCAATTAAACAGTCAAAAAACAAAAAACAAAAAACCTGTGTTTTTTTTCTCCCAAGACAATTTGAATATTAGTTCCTTTTTGTATTTTAGTTTTCCATTGAAAGACCTGTATTATTTGTGAATTGATAATTACTGGTAGTGTAACCAACTTATTTGCCATATAAGTGCTTGATTTCTTCTGACCTTTTGATATCATTCACTGAGACCTTTTACTCACAAATCAGAGTAGGTGGTGAGTGTCAGAAAAAGTATATGGTAGATGACTAGGCAGCATTTCCCCAACATTTCAATTTAAATTATTTTTATCTAATAGTTTAAATCACTTTTCATATGAACTATCAATACTTCTTCCTTATTCACTTTTAAAATAACTTGGGAGAGAGAAAAAAATCCTCCAATATGTATTAACTGCTGCTAGGATTTCTTAGATCTAAACTTTTCTGCCTTAGGATTATCCTGAGCATGTTGGAAAAAAAATAAGCATAGCCATCCATATCAATTAAAAGTGTTTTAGCAAAGTTTTCTCCCAATCCTGAATTCTTCATAATTGCCACAGTTCCTCTGTGACCCTCATATACCTGCACAACCAGTAATTATCTTTCCAACACCCATTTTCAGATATCTACTCTTTGCATTCCTGATAATTAGTTGCTCTGCCTACAGGTCAGCTTTGTTTCTGCTTTCATTATTCTTCTTGATAAGTCTTAGGTTCTTTGACAGTAATATATACTTCTTAGTCATCTTTGTGTCTTTAATGCCTAAAACCATGAACAGCATAGAATAAATGGCTATCAATTCTGTTTAGAACCAACTTTCCTGTGAGATACTTCCTGACCCTTGAGGAGACCTGATCTCATTCTTTGTCTTTGTTTCTACACTCTACATGCTCTCTATATGGAAAGCTAGTTTGTGTGTTCCTTTTCTTGATGTTATTGTCATTGTTGTGGAAATTGCTTTTTGGTACTCAATTTACAGAGAGTTGTAAATACTGATACCTAAAGTGAGTGAGATATTTCACAAAGCACATTCTTAGCATGGCATTATGTTACTTATGTTTATTATTGTGTTCGTTCTGTTAGAATGAAATTCCTTTATTAAAAGAATAGGATTATCTTCTATGGGATATTTAAAGGATAAATTCTATTACCACTTACTTATACATTTATCCTGCCAAGATATTACACACATTTGAAAGGTTTTCCTAGTTTCTAGCCTGAAAATAAAGAGGAAACATTTTCATTCATTCAAATCAGTAAGGTAAGAGTCATATTTCTGTCAATGTGGAAAGCTTTCAGAGGTCTTGGCTTTGATACAGGGCCTTGGCATTCTTGTGGTAGGTTTTGCCAAAAAGGAGGAATTTTTCTCCTTACCACTTTAGAGACAGATGAATGCATATTTTTTTCTGGGCTACCTGAGGACACCTGCTTAGGGTGGTGTGGAGCACAGAGGGAGTGTGGGTGGAATGTTGTAAGTTCTCCTCTTGGCTAATGAGATACACCTGAAAGAGTGGGAAAAAATGGTGAACATTACACTAGTGAAGAAAATTCCAGGAACTTCTATGATTAATTCTTCTACACCTACAAATTCTTCCTATATGTCCACAATAGTTTGATGGCTTTTCTTCTTCCGTGCCTCATGAAGTTGCCTTTGATGGTCACTCCTTTTGTTCAGAGCACCTAAAGATATTGACTAAGCCCAAACTATGTGTCAACAAAGGTCGTAGGCACCACAGACGGTGATGAAAAGTGACCCATGACTCCAATTCTCATAGTGTTTTTACTCCAGAGAAAAAGTACACAAGTGACACAATTTAATTTGACCCCATGTATTCTAATGAAAATAAAGCAGGAATGTGCTGCAGAGTGATAATTAATTGGTGAGGCTGGAAGGGAAGAGCTGCTTTAAATTTGAGCTAACATTTCCTTGGCTAGAATTAGTAAAATCTGGCCATTCTGCATAGGACATTGCTTTTGTTTATTCTTTCATTCATTCTTCATTTGGTAATCGTGAAGGCATTGATCCACTTAGCTCATTCCCTGACAGAGTTATAATACAACGGTTCTGCAGCCTTATTCCACATTGTTTTAATCCTGGGGATATCTGTAATCAACCAATTCATGTAATTAATAAATTCATTTCAAGTGCTGTGTTGTTGGGTTACCTATTCTACCTGAACAGAGCTATTGGTATGTGGCAAAGTTGGCAAAAGATTCCCAGGTGATGTGATTTACCTAGAATCTTGCAGGAAGTAAATCTTGACATATTGGTGAACTGGATCAGAATCTAGCAGAGTCCTTTATATTGTTAAGCTCCTCAAAATATGATTTGCCAGTAGGCATATCATTGGTACTAATGTTCCTGTTCTTTACTGTCCCTTCCATTTCACTGGTAGGAAATATCAATTCTAAGATTATTTCCCCTAAGAGCCATATAGTGAAAGTCTTTAAAACAGGGATTGAAGAATAAAGATGTTATTATAAATACAAAATGGATTTTAGTTCATTTTAACTGATTGTCTGACATTTGCTCTGTTATGCTGTAAGCAATCCCCCCCCCCCAATTATTTCATCCTTGATAATATTTTATAGCTAGACTATAGAAGCTATCAAAGACTTTCCAAGGTCTCCCTGGAGCTTATGCAAATTGAAATTAAACTAGTATTTCAGAAGGGAAGAGTTTCTTAGCGACTCAACAAGGATTTTATAGATGCAGTAGAAATTTACAGGTATTTGTTGGCCGTGTTCTTTTTGCTAAGTACAAAGGAGCAGATGCTGTCCAAGTTCTCTACACTCAAACCATATTCATGTAGTCACCCTGATACTAATGCATCAGAACTTTCATCTCTCAACTAAAGGTATTCTCTGCCTCCTGGAATCTGCTCTACTGAAGACCAAGGCAGTTTAGAATTCCAGGCTGCTAACCTAGCTCCTTGGGTGATGGTAGATAAATATCTATCTACCTCCTTTGTTCCTCCAAAAGATGAGACCATTTCTCAACATCTCCCTGTGGAATTTAGTCCCAAGTGCCCAAAGCAATAATTAGTTTGTCTTCCAAATAAATTTATTTGCATTTGTCATCCAATTCAATTATTTGTACTCAAATACATATCTCAAAGTCTGCTTCTAGGGGGCCAAACCCAGACAGGTACATATTTACCACCTTTTCAAGGGGAAAATTACTATTCTTGTTTTATAGATGAGGAAACTGAAATTCTGAGAGGTTAATTTGCTTGCTCCTTCCATTCCAAAGGCTGAAGAGGGATTTTTCAGGGTATGGGTCTTTTAGGAATGTGCAGTCATGTGTTTAATGAATTTTGCAGCAGAAGAATAAATCAAATATTTATTGATTTGAATTGGTGCAGTCATGGTAAAGATGTGAGAGGTGGAAATTTGTTCATTCTTTGTGCAAATATTTATTTTCTCATGCCAAATGCCAGGTACTCTGCCCTCTTTGGAGTACAAGATGACAAGTGAGAAGATATCCCCTGGGACAGCAGGATGGATGCTAATATATGAGAAGATTTTACTGTGGTGTTAGAACACTCTGTGATGTGGAATCTTTTGTTATTGTTCACGAACATGCATAAATGACATACCTATATCTGAGTGTCTAATGCCAGTTAGGTAGCTGCAAATCTCTGCTTCACTCTTCGGAGAAACGTTTGTTCTTTAGGTGGGAAATTCTATGCTGTCCACCCACTATAGAATAAATGCCTTTTATAGGTAATGGATGTGTCTGCCATTGAATCAAGCTTGAATAAAGACAAGTGACCAATATCTGAGTATAATTAAATACAGGTTCCACATT
The DNA here is from genome assembly GCF_019054845.1 of Dipodomys spectabilis. NCBI lineage: Eukaryota > Metazoa > Chordata > Mammalia > Rodentia > Heteromyidae > Dipodomys > Dipodomys spectabilis. The sequence goes on from NW_024871042.1 coordinate 1,752,712, forward strand.
GACTTACAAAATTAGATGCCGTGTCCCTTTAGAAAGCACTGTATTTAAGAAGTATTGACCATGTTCAGAGGATATTTGTTCTCCATATTTTCTATTAAAAGGAGAGAAAGAGAGAAGTTATTGATTTAAATCAATAGAACAAGTGTGTGTGTGTAGCCTTGTTAGCATCATAAATACAAATGAAACAAATATTCTTTTGTTCCATTCTGAGTCCTTGGATGATTTCACACTTGACTAGTGATTTGAACTTTGTTTCAAATTGCTTAGTATGTATTCATGAGATTATCTATTAAAAACACATTGGCTCTAGATTAGACAGGGGAAAGGAAGCTTGGTGGCTCTGTAGTCAAAAAGTCTATGGACCTCAGTCTGGTCTTCCACTGGTCGTGGAAGCACCATCCTTTTCAATTTAGTGAATTCTATATGCTGCATTTTGTGAGTCTCCCCTTTCTGTTCTTATGTTTTTCCTACTTTTCCTGTAGCCTCAATCCTTCGGCAAATTAAAAAAAAATTGCTATGCTTTGCCTTCAGCTAGCTGCCCCAATCTTCCTCCTTCTTTGCTATCTCAACATCCTTGCAAAGTATGACCTAGTAATAGGATAAGGCCTTTCCACTACTCCTAGCTTGAGAACATTTTTACTTTCTTATAATTTCCAGAAGAAAGGATGTTCAACATACAAGAATAGAGCCTACTATGTTGAAAAATGAACTTTAAAATTTAGGCAGTGGGAGATGGGGGGAAATCTAGTTGTGGAAATGGGGAGGGAAGAGATGGTAGGGGAAAAACAAAGGAGGAGGCAACAATGCTTGATAAGAAATGTGCTCATTACCTTTCTAATGTAACTGTAACCCCTCTGTATGGTATTTTCACAATAAAAAACTTATTAAAGAGAGAGAGAGAGAACAGAGCCTACGATAATGAAATTTCACACATTCTGAAAGGTCTCTAAAAATGAGGACAAAGAGATTTTTAAAAGCTCTTCTGTCTAGAACATTTGGTTTTCTCTAAGGTTTCTAGAATATAGGAGATAATCTAGAGCTAACGTAAGAAGTTTAAAGGCAATCGCATATAATTATTGCTTGACAACTATATATTTAACACTAGCATTCTGAAGAGGACAATGAAGAGGGAAAAAGCAAAATGGAGTCCTGAGATTACTCCCAGCTAGGAGACATGTATACTATGTCTTAGAAAAGGATTGGTGTTAAATCAGTTTGTCCTTTGGCACAATGAAGAAACACTAACTGGAAGATAGTGGATGTAGGATCTATCTGAAAATTGAGATTTATTCACCAAAAAGAAAGAAAGAAGGTGGTAAAACAATACAAGCAAAATGCATGAGAGCCACAGACACACACACACACACACACACACACACACACACACACACACACACACACACACACACACACACACACACACACTAGGAGGCCTGAGATGTTACTAAGCTGAAGTACATTGAGGGCATTGCAAGACAGTGTCTGGTGAGATTGAAGCCTGGTTATGCAGGGCCCTGTGTTCACTTAAAAAGCCAATATACTTGAACTTTTAGAGATATGTGTGACTTCATCTAAAAGGGCATGGGTACTTAGTAGCTGGCTACAGAATAGGTTGAAAATAAGTAAAGAGAGATACATTGTGGTGTGCCTGTAGGGGAATCACTTGGCAAATGCTACAGGAATATATTCCATAGGAAAGTGTAGTGTTAGGAGCAGATGATGCCGATGGGGATATAAAAGCAAACCAGAGTATTTTGAGAGTACAGAGTGATGCATTTGAGATGGACAATACAGTAGAGAGAAGGGCTAAGCTGATCTATGCAGATGGCCCTAGATAACTCATCACAATATGACTTCTAATGATGTGGCAGACATTGACTCCATGCCAGGCTCTATCCTAGAGGCTTTTAAATAAAAACTTATTTCATCGGGCTGGGAAGGTGGCTCAGTGGTTAAAGCGCTTGCCTTGCATGCCTGACACCTTGGGTTCGATTCCTCAGCACCACATAAGCAAAAACAAAAAAGCCGGAAGTGGCGCTGTGGCTCAAGTGGTAGAGCGCTAGCCTTGAGCTGAAGAGCTGAGGGACAGCGCCCAGGCCCAGAGTTCAGGCCCCATGACTGGACCCAAAAAAAAAAAAAAAAAAAAAAAAAAAACTTATTTCATCTTCAAAACAGCGATATGAGGCCAGTAATCATTTGCACTTCCCAGTGGAACAGATAAGCAACTTGTTCTAAACTTTACAGAGAAATTAGTCACAAATGACTTAGTTTGTGGTCTGACAGTTCTCCAATTCTCAGAGATAAGTCTTTTCTGGAACATTTTAAGTAAACATCCCCTCTTTTTTCTTCCGTATTTTTTTTCACCTTCTCATTAGAAAACTAAAGCTTGATTTCCCAGATACCACCTCTGTGCCATCAGTGTGGAAAGCCAATCCATTCGTGTGTCATGTCTCTGGTATCTGGGGAACATGGAGGAGCAACTTTTTCTTCCGTATTTTTTTTCACCTTCTCATTAGAAAACTAAAGCTTGATTTCCCAGATACCACCTCTGTGCCATCAGTGTGGAAAGCCAATCCATTCGTGTGTCATGTCTCTGGTATCTGGGGAACATGGAGGAGCAACTTGGATGTCTTGTGCTCTTCAGAACCATTTCTTTGTCCCACAGAGATACTGCTAATCCCTTGTACCTTCGCCCACACTACTCATGGATTCTTCCTTTCCATCCATGTGGTTTTCCCATATGATTGTTTAGAGTTTTCTCCCAGTGCAAAAATGACTTTTGCACCTCTAGTACCTCTAGTGCCTCTAGTTTATTGTCTTATCTATAATGAAAAAGAACAACAAAAGGCTTTGAAGCCCAATCTTCCTAGACTGAACCAGCTTTATCACTTACCATCTCTTTTATCGTGTTCTTCTAAGTAGCTGGAAAAATAAGGTGTGACTCCATTTATTGGAAAAATAGATAATCATATATAACAAGACCTTAACAGTGCATATGCACCAGAATCACCATTTGAGAGATTTACCAAATGGAAAAATATCTTCAGGTAATAAGAGCTACTGCAAAATATGGACTGTTTTACAGAGTACACATTCTGGACAAAGTTGCTCAAGGAAAGGACTGGAGTCAGAGGAAACATCTCCTATCAATTTTCTTAATCAGCTTTTAAAGATGCCTATAGCCTGAGAAATACTAAAAATTAGGCTAGGTGGAAGTCTAACTCATTTAACATCAGGGCATGGCTTTTGCCTGAAGACAACAGAATCCAACATTTGAAGATTGCATTTTAACTCTAGTGACCACAGCTGTCCTTGGGTCCCTTTTCTGAGAAGAACATTGCATTTACTATTTCCTTTAGAGAATTCTGCCCTTGCATGAATTTTCAAAAATAATAGCTATTGTTTTTGCTACAGTGAATTTTCCAATTCCCTCAGCTTTCAAACTCTGCTGAGAGGAACACATCCACATCACTTAGACAGTTCCCTGACTTATTTCCTTTCTTAAACTATCAGTTTGCTCTTGCTCAGAAGTGATACCCACTTGGGTTTATTGATCCAATTTGCATGTTTTTAAATGTCATGCTTCCCAAAAGTTAAAGGTTAGTTTTCTATCAATTAAGGGAAGCAAAATTATCATAAGAGCTTTAGTTTTGTTTTTAAACAATAGAAATGCAGTTGCATGTGCCAGAATGTACTTTTGGAGCTCATTTCCCCCATATCTGAATCCAGTGCAAGCACCTATTAGATTCATGGTTTCATCAAATTTATGACATTTATAGCAACCTGAATTTGCTTCTCTGTAAAATGGAATTAGCAGTTCTATTTTATGTGAAATCATGACAATGAAGAATGCAAATGAAATAGGGAAATTTAAAAGGCCTTAATACAATTAACATATTGTAAGGACTCAACATATTATTATTGTATCATAATCCTTTTAACTACCAACCTCTGAGTTTATGGTTGCCTTTTGTGGATTTTTTTTTGTCTGTTGTGGGGCTTGAACTCTGGACCTAGGTTCTGTCCCTCAGCTCTTCAGCTCAAGGCAAACACTCCACCACTTGAGCCACAGCATCACATCGATTTTCTGGTAGTTTATTGGAGATGAGAGTCTCACAGACTTTTCTGCCTCGGCTGGCTTTGAACTGAGATTCTCAGATCTCAGCCTCCTGAGTAGCTAGGATTGTGAGTATGAGCTAATAGCGTCTGGCTCAAGCTATAATCTTTTAAAAGATGCTGAAAAAATTTAAATACCAATATGGAATGAGTATATATTATATATTATAATGAATATAAATACATGCACAAAGCCACACGCTAGTGGCTCATGCTGGTAATCAGGAGGCTGAGATCTGAGAATCACTGTTCAAAGCCAGCCTGGGAAGGAAAGTCTGTGAGACTCTTATCTCCAATAAACCATCAGAAAACCAAAATGGTGCTGTGGCTCAAGTGGTAGACTGTTTGCCTTGAGTTGAAGAGCTGAGGGACAGCATCCAGGCCCAGAGTTCAAGCCCCACAACCGACAAAAAAAGAAACACAACTGCTTGATATAAAAATCCATAAGAAGTGAGGCTTTATTTTGTTCCATCTACTTTCCATCTTACCCTTGATGTCCCAACCAAGACACAATAGAAAAGAAAGAGGGAATCGAAAATATCCCTTACCTTGATCTACAATGGAGATCTCCCTACTTCTAATTCAGTAATTCTCAGCTTTAGTACTTTGTCTTGGTCAGCCTACTTAATATTCTCACATCAGCATCAGTAGCTGGTTGATTTTTCTGAGGAGAGAGACAGAGGGAGAGGGAGAGAGACAGTGAATGGACAAAATAACTGTTTGCTTGCACAGCAATACCTACAAATGACAGAAAGATATAAACAGATGCAGACCTACAGGTGAGTAGTATGTAGGCATTTAGCTAAGAGAAAGTTTCAGAAGATAAAGGTAGGAAAGATTTTGCCTATGAGTGTGACCACAGATGTTGGCAGCTGAGTCTGGCTAGATTTCAGTCCCACTGACACCTTGTCTCCGAGCAACGTTGCAGGTGGTCTTACCAGATGGGTAGGCATATTGGCCTTCAGGCCCCGTGAGAGTCATGGTTGTCTCAGGAGGCAGCATAGCTTTCCCCTAGTTTCTATGGTAATCCCACTTTCTCCCAGCTATCTCTCTGTTGCTTTCAACAGGAGATGGATGGATCAGTCAGAACTTTTGATCACCCTGCAGGTGAGACTTCTGCTGGCATGAACAAGGTAACAAGTTTCTTTTTAGAAAAGAAAGTAGAGTTGGGACCAATTCTTTTCCTAAAGAACTGCAAAGTAGTTCTGGAGAATGGCATTTGGATGGAAGAAAATTTAATGCAGCTCATGGAGAAGAAAAAAAAACTGCACTTCTCAGCACTTGCTGCCATAAATATGTTTCCTCAGCAATCCTTGCTCTTTGCATTAGCTGCACCCTACGTCGTACATCATGCTGGCAGGAGAGGTCCTGGCTACTTGCCACCCATGTGCCAAGGGGAAGCCCTGTGCCCTCCATGTCCCAGTACGTGCTATGACTGATAAAGAGAAGAGGGATGAGTCCTTGTCTGGGTAGTGCTGGAGCCCTTGGTGATGAGCGCATTTGAATTGTCTCTGCTGCTAGAGAAATGCTAGCAATCCCATTAAGAATATAGCACCAATCATTTGAAGACTAATTCTTCTTGGCTTGGAATCTGTTCCAGCTCAGTATTCCTAATCAATCCAATTTTCTACTAGCTTTTCTGGCTCTGTACAAACTAAAACCTATAGAGGAAAGAAGAGGAACCATAGAAGAACAATGAGGAGAGTCAACTATCCTCATCTATAAGTTTCAGTAATGTCCTCTTGAGACTCAAGCAAAATGTTTGAGGCCAAAACTTCTTTTATAGCCTTGTAATAAAAGAGAATATATCTAGATTTTGTATTGCTTTGATACTTTAGAATGTTAAACTTCATTGAATCAAAAATTCTAGCAATTAAAAGATGTCCTACTAAATTTTTTTATCCCTTTAGAATACATTGAGATATGATCTAATGCCTTTTTGCTCCCTTCAAACTCATATTTATACCTATCTAAGAGCTTTGGGATTCATTTTAGACTCATAATTTTCTTCTATGTCACTCTTTTCCATAAACCAAAAGAAAATGAAAGTGAAATAAAGGAGTTGAAGCCTTTATAAAGTCTGAATCTACTGAATTACTGTAACACATTTTCTTTTCTCACATAGCATTTGCCTCTGTGATGTCCAAAGTATTGGTAATGTGGGTATGCCTTGAAGACAAAATAGAATGACGATTAGTGTGTTCTAAAACAGCATTTCTGTTTTGCTTGCCTAGTCAGGCTATAGATACTGGAACATACCCTTATTTTGATATCTCCCTCAGCTGGCAGAGATGAATTTGCCCATGTTTCATCCCAAATACATATTCATTCAATTGGATTGCTGCTTCCTACTGCAGTAGCAGAAAAGGAAAATCAGCAAGATCTCTCTGTAAAATATTTCTCCAGCTTTGGAGCCCTGCAGATAAAATTGTATGTCTCCAGGTGTTAGAAAAAATCTGGGTCATAGGCTGCTTGAGAACTTTCAAGAGTTTTGATAAACGTTTGATTTCAAGATGGAGAAACTTCTTTTGGCTGGTTAGAAGTGAACTTTTAATATCTATGATTTAAGAATAGGTAGCTAGAAGCACAAAATTAATCTTCATATTATCAATGATATACTTATTTTTTGAAGTCTAGCTTAAGTTCTCCATTATGGCAGCATCTAGAATTAATTTTGGATTATATTCACTCCATCTCAATTTTTATAATATATGGTTCCTAAGATTCTGTGTTTGTATAACTCTTATTTTTATATAAATTGAGGAGCATGTATGAATCTTAATTTGCTGTAGAGTTCAAAAAAAAAAGTTTGAAAAATAGTCTGTAATGGTTGATACCTAGAAGTTGGTGGCTCACACTCACAATGCTAGCTACTTGGGAGGAAGAGAATGGGAGGATGGTGGTTCAGCCTAGGAAGACAAGTTGGGAAAGACCTCTGCTTAGTGCATTGCTGTGTACAGTGGCACGTGCTATGCTTTGTCATCCTAAACTACATGAGAAGCTGAGATTAGGAGTATCATGGTCTGCCAGCTCAGGCAGAAAGTCCCCAAGAGCCGTCTGTATGCAAAGGAAGCAAGACTCAGTGGTACATGCCTCTTATCCCACTTTTGATGGGATTCTACACAGTAGACAGATTACAGCTAAGACATACACCCAGGTGGGAAGCAAATGAACAATAAACCGTCCTGGAGGTGTGTCTGTATCACCCAGCCTAGCAAAAGCAAGGCAAGAAGTTCAAACCCAGGTATGCGAGGGGAAAAGAGAAAGGGAGAGAGGAAAATGAGAGAGAGGGAAGGAGAGACATAGGAGAAAGGAGTAGAAGGAGTATAGACACAATGATAAATAGGTTATAGATGTAGGTGATATGGGTTATTTCACAGAAGAATTTTGTAGACTGTGTTAGGGCCTCATAAAAAGGTATATATTCACATATAAAAAAATATATATATAGGTATATATATATTATATATGTATGTGTCTATGTGTATATTCATATATACATATACATATTCATGTAGATTAATATATAGATGCATATGTATATATACATATATATATGTACTTATATTCATATATATAAATATATACATACACACACAATGTGTCTATGTTTTCCCCTTTGAATTCTAGAGACTCTAATTCTCCAGAGGCCCACCTCAGTGGCCTGCATTTGGAAAATTATTTCCTGAATGATTAGATGCCTGAGCCTGACAGGCCATGGAAGTCCCAGTAAATAAGGAGGTTGACTTTTTACAATGATGTTTTCTTTAATTCCTAAATGAAGGCGGTGTAGAAAAGGGGGACATGGTGTTTCTTGAAAACAGATTTAAGAAATGTTGTAGATCCCAGACTGGGTGCAAGGTGGCTGTCAATCACAAATGCAAGTTGTCACTTGGCACAATGGCCCTCTGGGTCTCTGTGACCAATCTGTAATCTAAGATTCTCTCATCAAGGTTAGCAGATAAATCAATACCTATGAGATGAGTATTGCAGGTGGTATTCATGTCAAACAGTCATTTCATGTGTCAGGCAGAAAATTGAGCCTATTGGTAAGGGACTAAAGACTTCCTTTGAAAAAGTGCTGGGCTGCCTGTCCTAGAAGGAAAATAAAATTAATGCTCACAAATCCTTGACACGTCAATGGTGGGTTTTACCTGAAAAGGGTTTAGATGGGGCAGTGTGATCAGCTCTAGCGTATCCTTCATTTTCTAAGGTGTCTTAACTGGACCCAGCTTTTCTGGTAATTTTGCATATTCCACATTCTAGTTTTGTGATCCGCCTACCCTTTCCCACCTCTACATCCTCCTCCTCATTATCATTATCATTAACAGTGAACTTTAGCAGGTACAACACCGCTTTTTGAAGATGTGATGTGTATTCTCCCTGCTAACTCTTCCAGGTATATTTGCCTTTGGAACATACTTATGATGAAGGCAGAATAGTCCTGGACCAGATGTATCTCCTGATTTGAATATGCCAGACCAATGTTTGAAGACCTGGAATATAATATATGAGTAAATTCACTAATACCCATTGGCTGTAAATTGCTTCCAGGGTAGTGGAAAAGCTCTTCTGTGTGTGTGTGTGTGTGTGTGTGTGTGTGTGTGTGTGTGTGTGTGTGTGTATGTGTAAGGATGTGTGTGTGTGTGCATATATACCCAAACACAGAGATGCTTCAAGGATTACTTAGTAAAGTATTTGAAAATGACGAACAATACATACAAGGTAGCATTAAAAGTAATTGTTATTATAGAAAACCAGCAGTCTAAAGTGGATTTTAGAGTAAACTAGAGTGTGACTAATCCCCAAGAGATTCAGAATTTTGCTAATTATGTAACTTGACTGATTGTTTCTAGTCTTAAGATTTCTATCCTGTGTGTATTTGTTGATATTGAATAACAAGTTGTAAAACAAGTGAGGTCTAACTACAGAAACTTTGCTCTACCACTATTAATGATCAGCTTGCCACTTGCTTGAGACTCTGTGCCCCCAATTCAATCTCTGCAAATATTGTAATGGACTGGACTATACCAACTTTTGCCTGCTCATACCTGTTCCTGGGCCTGTGGCTCATAACTATTGTCACCTTTCTCTTGTTCTGAATGTGTTCCTCACAGGACCTGGAGACCTGGGGTTCTGTTTCACTTTTGTGCATTTCCCTGTCTTTGAAGATAAATCTAGAGGGGAAGCCTAGAAAATGACCTTTCATGAAGGTTACCTTTGAAGATTCCACAATCTTCCAGTTCATTGATTAATTTCTTGCCCATTTGTCCTCTCTTCACCGTCTTACCTACCCACTGGAATTATTTTTCTGGTACCTCTGTGGCTCATAGGGTATAAGATGATCTGTTTGGTCAGCAGGATGCAAAGGTAGGAGGAAGAAGTTATGATATTCCTTCTATACCTCTGAGTGCCCTCTGTCTCCTCTTACTCCCCTCTCCCACCATCCTGATGCCACATCCCGTTGTTTGAGGTCATATTTTAGCAGAGACTTTGTATAGTTTACTGGATAAGCCTCAATTTTATAGATTCTGTTGTCTCTTCCTGGTTTTTGTTAACATCATTTCCCCCTTTCATGTAGGTGTTAACTGCTTTCCTGTGCTCATAGTCTACTAATAGGTGACTCCTTTTACTTTCTTTTAATGACTTGAATCTATGCCTCTGATGGTGTTTTCTTCATTAAATCTGTTTGTTTCAGCCACCTAAAGAAATTCTCTTTTCTACCTAGACTCAAACAGTTATGCTCTGCTTTCTCTAACCATGGAATTCATTAAATATGAAAGAAGTTCTGCATTTAATATTTAATTTCAGGATGCATAAGTAGTCAGAATCAATAGTTATCAGTGTCATTTTGCTAGCAGGCTCTTCAAACCTTTATTCGTGAGAGAAACAAATGTAGAAAGTGTGCCGTGGCAGAATGTATTTCTGTGTGGGTTCCAGGGTGTGCATCAGTTTGTATCTGCAGAGATAGTCTATATCTGTTGTGCCAGTAGTTGCCAACCATGGAGACATCTGGCCTTACACAAGCTTCCATATCTACATTCTGGAAATTACTGAATGATGATGTGCTTCTTAAATATGATGCAGAGGCTGCCCATCTTCCTGATAATAAGAGCTAAGATAAAAATAAATGTCATGTTTAATATATATCTTAGTGCACATGGTATGTGTGGCATACACATGTATTTTTTTTCTTGCACTGGAGTGTAGCTGCCTTTCTCTGCTAAATAGTCTCTGGTATATTCATATAAGCAAGATGCATGCGTGCACATGCGCACACACACATTCATGCACAATATAGAGGATCTAAACTATGAGTACTAGGACTTGTACTGCATAAGTACAACATTAGCTACAAGTCACATGATGAATAAATACTATAGTATTTTTTTAAAGCTAGCCAAGATGAGCCCATTGTTGGCCTCTTAAATAGCTCATACAGTAGCTTTACAGAAAACTAATATTTCCTAGGTAGTATACAAATGAGTGCTGCTTAATTTGCAAGTAAACAAGCTGCACAGGTACTAAAAGGATTGGCTGGGGCTAATAGTAGTGAGCAGAAAGAAATCCATTCGAGAAGAAGCCAAGGGAATTTAGCAAAAGATTTTTAGATAAGTGTGTTCCCAAAAGCAGGGAAAACGGAATAAAAACAGACAAATAGGATTGATTACATAAAATAAAAAAAGTACACACAAAAAGAAAGCAATCAAAAATGAAGAACAACCTAGATAATAGGAGATAACATTTGCAAACCCTATCTTTGATAAGGGGTTGATAACTAGCATATATAACAACTACAAATCTTCAACTGCAAGTAAATGAATGAATGCTAACAATTAAACTCAATAGTATTCATTCGTTAAAAATATAATAAAATATTGCCATTTGCTGCCAACATGAAATAAACTGGAGAGTGTTTTAGTAAGTGAAATAAATCAGGCAAAAAATATGCAGTTATATCATGAGCTCTTCCATAACAGAATCTAAACTAATTGATCTATTTCATTTTTCAGGATGTTACTGTAAATTGCATTTGTTTGTAATTTGAAATTTTTCTTGCCTCTGTTGGTATAAAGATAATTATTTGGCTTTTTGAAACATTAAAATTGTGTCCTGAAATCTTGATAAAATTGCTTATTATTTGTAGGCCTTTGGGGGTATAATTTTTGTACTTTCAATATAAATAAGCTTGGTATTTATGAAGATAGCTTTACTTCTTATAGAATCAGTATACCTTGTATTTAATTTTCTGTTTTTTTCTGCATTGTCCAAGGCTTCTTGTATATTTTTAAATTCCCAGTCTGATAATTCCACCATCCTTGGTATGTTTGCATTTGGTTTTAATGCTTGGTGTCTTCAAATCTCCTTTTCCCTTTTAGGATGCCTTGTAACATTTTCTTACTAGCTAAACATGAGGTACTCAATAAAAATTCCAACAAAGTGATTACAATCAATCTGCCCTGTAATGGTGGTGCGATGATCAGGGGCAGGGATATGTGTATGAACTCTTATGATTTAGTAAGCCTGACCCTCTAAACTGAAAATAACCGAAGTGCTTTTTAAGTCTTTCTTCAGGTTTAGGCAGGACATCAGGATAGAGCAGGCTAGAGTGGGTATATTTTTCCCTTATGTGGAAGGCAAGAATGGTCTAGAGTTGTATATTTTCCTTCTAGAAGTTTGGCTAACATCTGATTTAAGGAGAGAGAGAGAGAGAGAGAGAGAGAGAGAGAGAGAGAGAGAGAGAGAGAGAGAGAGAGAGAGAGAGAGAGAGAGAGAAACAGAAACTCAATAGCTTAGGTTCTGGTAAAGTAGTTTCTCTTTATGGCAGTATGCTGTCTCATATTTCAAAACAGCTCCTATGCCTCTGGCCCAAGAATTGAGAGGATTTAAAAAAATAAATTCCCACTGTGAAAACCTGGTCTAGCACCTGGAAGCAAAATTCACAAAAATTTTGCAACTTGCAAAATAGGATCCTCCTGGAGTCTTTATCTTTTATACTAACCCACACTGAGCCTCAGGAATTCATCATTGTTGAGTGTTTTCTTATCCCAGGACTACTACTTGCACAGGTTTCTAGTTTTGGCTTCTCTATAATATATCTTTCTTTCTCTTCAACTTTGGGGTCAGCAGTTTGCCCTATTGACCTCACTAAGAAGAACAGTTGTTTCTTTTTTTGAACCTTATTCAATTGTTTTTCTGTAAGGACAGTATAAACTCCCAAGTCCACTACAATGTTGTAATTGCCTCTTCCTCCCCCCACATATTATATCCTTTTTATCTTTCTATTCTCAGGGACTGGGATGCCTAGGAAAATGGGAAAGATCATGCTCTGACCCACCTGACTCTTTTTTAACACCTACAAATGAAAAATAATTGTTTTTTACTTTGTTTTCCCCCCCAGAAGCGAAATGTCAACTACTCGCAAGTGAAATAATGTACATACATCTACTTTATTTCCCCCTAGTGATTGCCTTTAGTTTGCACAAAAGTTATGACTTCCCAAAGATATCCATCAAAGTAAATCTTTCACGTTTATGTTGAAATGGATATTTATTCCACTAAAAAGCACATCCTAAATTTCTTTTCTTGCCCCAACAGGTTTTCATGGCACATTACAACTTCATGCTATCTCTCGTGTCTGCTTCCTACGGCTCAAGCCAGAGAACAAATTGATTTTTGATGAGAAATATGCCCTTCTAGGATTTCATTATTCTACCACAAACTCAGTCTAGGGCTCTTGGTTTGTGAAATACTGTCATCCATTATTAAGATGAGCAGTGATGAGCATTGTGGGAAATTTGCATTTTAAAAAGCAGTTTTCCTCCTTTAAGATTCTGCGGCTTATTTGGTTTCTTCATTCTTCTCTCATTCTTCAAACCTACTATATCCCAAGTGCCTCTCAGTGGTTAGGAGGTATGAGCCAGGTTCTGTCTGTTTTAGGGAAGTTGTACATGTATCACTTCTAATTACATCTCTCTAGACATTTTCAGGAGCACTGTCTTATGCTTTGGGTAAAACTTAGAAATTCAAGTCCAGCCAAGAGGATACATTAGGTAGAATAGAAAAAGATGGTGTGTGCAGTTACTGCATGAATCCCATTTGATTGCTCAGGTCATTCAAAATCCATTTCAGATAGTTGTGAAGAAATATGTTCATATTATTAGAATACTATGAAACCTAGAATGTAACAATTAGGCCTAATTAGTAGGTTGATAGAGATCATAATATGTGTATATAATTTCTCCTCAAGTGTAGTTATAAATGGTATTGTTTTTGTTAAATCATTTCATCTGCTACCTGCTCCTTTTATTAAAAGCTACATTTTTTTAAATCATCAGAAATGTATTCTGGAAAGAATACAAAATATAAACTTTCTTCCCAATATTCTGTCTCTATATCTCTGTTTCTGTCTCTCTCTCTCTGTACCTGTCTCTTTCTTTCTCTCCTTTTCCTTCTCCCTCTCTCCTTCCCTTTCTCTCTGTCTGTCTCTTCTCTTTTTTTTTAATCTGTCACTCTTTCTTTCTCTCCTATTCTCTCTCCTCTGTGTGTGTGTGTGTGTGTGTGTGCGCGCGCACGCACCACACACACACACACACACACACACACACGTGCGTATGTAGCTATGCTTTTAAGATGGAATCTCAGTTTACCAGAACTGGCCCCCAGTCTGCTACCATATTCATATGTCCACCTTCTAATAGCTGTAATTATAAGCATATACCCTCATACATAACCTTCTTACATGTTCTGGAGGGAAGTAATGATACCATATTTGATCTTGAAACCTAAACATAACATACCTATACTGTGTGGAAGAAGCCATCACGGAGCTCTTAGCAGGGATGTGACACAGTGAATTTTGTATTTAAACTGTGGGGTCCCACCACCATGTATCATTAAATGACACAATTCAAAAAGTGTAAACTACATTTTCATCTCCTCGTAGACCCCAATATAAGTCTTTCCTACTCAGATGTGATGTCCTCTAGGAACTGCTTTGGTTACTCTAGTAGGAAATTTGGAAAAATGTACTTTTGTAAAAGGTTTTTTAAGAAACCATATTCTGGGAGAGTCTATGACATCTTTCATCTCCATTCTCAGGAGACTTATCCATGGGTAGAAGGAACAGCTTGCATAGAATAGAATTTGTTTCACGAGCCATTTCTCTGGTCATTATTATAATTCCTTAGGCAAAAGATGATTTTTAAAATACCCATAGAAATAGAGACTGGAGCTCATAAGTTTGTGGAGCTGATGAAGCTTCGCCTAGATAGTAACCTTGTGGCCCATAAAAAATACAGTTTGTTCATACCTGCTTTGCAGAGCAGAGGAAAAGCAATGCAAAGGAAAACTTTATATTTCACAATTTTTTAAATAGATGAACACAAAAGTTACTCAACTCTGAGGCTCAGGATTTGGGAATTTATGGTGTATCATTTGCTTTTGGCACACATAAAGTCAAGTGAAATGAAAGAATGGCTCTGAAGAGATTAAGATCATAAGACATATAGCAGTACTTTCTCTTTTTCTATATTACAACTAATTTTAGAGTTATTGCTGGAGAAATCATTACTAAGTTGAAAAAAATATATCAAGGGGTAAGACAGGACCATGCGGAAAAATTTAATGTAATGTCATAGAAGTTCTATCGAGAGGCAGCGTGCTCTAAATTACTGGCTTTAATCATGCCTAGAGTTGATACCTAAATATGCAAGAGAATTTCTACCATTGGAACTTCCAGCTTTCAGCATTTTTTCAGAATAGGAGCACAAGCTGTTCAGACCCCACCCACATGCTGCAGGGAAGGTATTGATAGGTAGAATGTGTGCTGCTACCAGGGAGTAGCACAGCAGTTTCTTTTTATTCATTGGGTCTGGCCTTTGTAGAAGGCTTACTGTTTTTTTTTTTTTAAAAAAGCAAATTGGAGCTTCCAATTTGATGTATTTTTTTTCCCTTAAAACTGAATTCTCAATCTGGAAGGTTCTAGCCGTTGTACCGAAGTGAGAGTACTATCAAGCAGGAGTTAGTCTAGGCAACATTAGTAAGCAAAACTGAATCTGTGGAAGCTTTCATGATACAGGAAGACTGCACTTTGTTCCCCATAGGCTAATATTTAATATAAATCCAAGTTAATTACTATTCAATGTACAAAGTCGCTGTCCACTCCCAGGCCCACCTGTCTTCTTTCTTCTTTTCCCCTTTTCCCATTGGATTGGTGTGAGGATCAAATGAAATGATACTATAGACTCTAAGTAGACTAGCTTATACATATTAATTGCTGGTTAAAGGACATCAACAGAAAACAGCATTAGCAAGATTGCTGCCTATTGGGCCTGAGGCACATGTTGATGGCCTACCTTATACCACCTCTACACTTTCCAAAGCAAAATATCATCATCTTTCCATGTTGAATCCAGTGAATCTCCAACTATTTTCCTGCCTTCATTAGCTAACATATAAAATATTCTGCACAGCAAATGTATCAGAGCTCATAGGTAGAAAAGATTGGAGAAAGGGCACTATCAAAATAAGACTCGCCTGTTTCTGGTTTCTGAATATTGTTTGAATACTGCTCTCATAAGTTGGCTTCCTCTAGAAACAAATTTAGAGGAAGTAGCTTGGATGAATGCGTTTAACTTGGGAGATGCTTTCAGAAAAGGAAGCCGGGAAGAGTGACAAAGAAAGGAAATAGAGTGACAGATCAAGGAATTTGCCAATGTCAACAATGACAGTGTAATCCTACTGAACAACCTGGGGGAAACAGAAATCACAGACTTCTGGATTATTCCACCTGAAAGATGAAGAATGTGTGTATAGGTCTCCAATTTCCTTACACTTTGGGCCTGCCTACTATTGGACAGAATGAACTCTGGCCAGCGGAAGGAGCCTTTAGGTAAATGACACTGACAATAGTAATTCAAGACAATATGAGAGGGAATGCAAGGTGCAAAGAGGATATATGTGGAGTATAGCCAGTACCTGCCATAACTATTCAACCTATTTAGATGCCATATTATGTATATAGACTCAGATCTATATAAACAAGAGCTGTAACTCCACAGCTGTCGGCTGTGGGCATCTCATTCTTGCCTACTGTGGTGGCCTTTTTTGTTTCTGAAGGAAGCCAGTGACACCCTCTTTAGCATTCATCTGCTGTGCTCACTGCAGTAAAAGGGCCAGTGTCACTCTTATTACTTTACCTGTTTTATCTTTTGTGAAACTCAGCCTTAGCCAGAATTGTCAGAGTGGCTGCTCTAGCAATCGCTTAACAGTGAGGCTACCTTAGCTCATTTCTCTCAAGTAATTTGATTTCATCGTGCTATCAGAATTGCTTCTGTGGGCTGGGAGAAGGCCTGGCAGGGAGGGATGGACAAAAGCCAATCTGAAATTTTTTTTAAATTAATTCATTGCCCTATACATGCCCATGCCTACCACAACCTTTGTCCATGCTGCTCAGTCCTTCCTCCCCAGCCAGGAAAAGTATGTCTGTGTGTGTGTGTGTGTGAAAGTGTGTGTGTGAATGTGTGTGCATGTGCATGAGTGTGTGGGTAGGTGAGCATGCACACACATGTGTGTGTCTGTGTAGTTCATTGTTGGTTACTAAAAAATGAAAAAAAATACTGATTTTTCACTTTATATCTTTTTACCTGAAGTCAAAATAGATTCACATCATGTCTCTTTGGTCCCTATTGTAAAACTTTTGTGCTAAGATGGACTTTTATTGTTATTAAATCTAAAATATTAAATGGAGGGTAATTTTGCGTATGTAGTCAATAATAAACCATTCAGAACTGACATGAGCATTCTGATCTGCCCACTTATACAATTCAAGGGAGGCAGAGTCTCTCATTGTTACTGAAGTTGTGAAACACAACTTCATATATGTCGTATATGCATAAAATTATTAGTATTTTATTATAACTTTGGTCCAAGTGCCCTGCTAGTTGGGGTGGGGTTATAAACTAAAACCCTTGGAGGCAAAAGCTACTACAGAGGCATTGCTCATCTGAGAATAAAATTATTCTTTGCATGATTAATAGCTTTCAGACTGGTGAGCTTGGCCTGGAAATTTCTGTAAATGGCTTTACAACTAATCAAAAGCCTCCATTGCTAAAGCAGGAGGAGTCCTGGCATCATGTCCACAAGGACAAAAGCCCTATGCAGACTGTTAATGATATATGGAGTTAAGATTCTCAAGCACGGCCTAATTACACTCAATATAATGTCCAGTTTATTTTTATTTGTTTTTTAATAGTAAAGAATAATGTACTTAAGTCATTGCCATATGTGTCTTTGAAATATGGTAATCTGTAACTATAAGCAGACTTTCATTTCAAAATTTGAAACTGAAAGGTACCCTGATGTTCCGTACTCCAAAATGAGACGATGAGGCTGGTAGAATAAGTCACTCTTTATTAGTGGAACATGTGTGAATTTTGTATTAAGGAGACAGGCTTAATTTCCACATAGAAACCAATGGCAAAGGCTTAAGGTATTGGGGAATTAGCAATCATAGCAAAAAAGTTAAAAGTCTCAAGTCTATTGAAAAGTTAAATACAGATTCAGTGCAGCTATGTTAAAAGGTTTTGGGTTTTCAACAATTCCAAAATAGTTGATAGATGTGGTAGACTCTTCTTCAACAAGATTTTATTGCTCTATGTCCATATAGTAAAATTTAATGAAATACCAATTTAATAATCAAAAGGAAAATGTCCATCTATTGACTTAATGTATTATTGTTGAAACCCATATAAACCCAAGTTGCTGTTTCACTATTTTATTTCAAGTGTTTTCATGTTCTAGTGACAGAATTTGCCCTTTCTTGGGTTAAGAATATGACTGTTTTTAGTGAAAAGATAGGCAATTCATAAAACCTGTCCAAGCTTGGAATAATCACTTTAAATAGGTCAAGAAAATAGAATTAGAATATCCTGACATACTAAATATCTACATAAAAAATAGAATATCAATAAATATATATTAATAGAATATTAACAGAATATCTATAAAAGATACGCTATATATAAATAGATATATGCTTTTTTTGTCAGTTGTGGGGCCTGACACTGGGCTTGGGCGATGTCCCTCAGCTCTTCAGCTCAAGGCTCATGCTTTACCACTTGAGCCATAGCGCCACTTGTAGCTTCTTCTGTTTAGTGCTGAGGAATTGAATGCAGGGCCTCATGCATGCAAGCACTCTACCACTGAGTCACCTTCCTAGCCCTGATATATAAGTTATTTTGAACTTTTATATAATTCTGGTGGACATACAAGTTGTTACACTTTTCTTGGAAAACCATTTGGAAAATTTTCTCAATATAGGAGGTAGGCTACCAGCTTCACTTACTGTGTATATATTCTCAATAAAAATAAGTACACATAACCACCAAAGCATGTATGAGCATGTTTGTGGTAGCTTTATAAATAATAGGCCTAACTTGGAAGCAGTCCAGCTTTCCATCTATATTAGATATTGTGCTATTCTCACATAATGAAATGTAGCATGACAATAAAAAGAATGAGCACTACTGTTATAAGTAATTGTGCATAAATCAGGCAGACACAATGTTCAATAAATATAGACATAGAGAACACTTGTTTTATAATTCCATGGACACAAAGCATAAACAACGATGAAACTAACTTAAGGTAGAAATCAGTGTGGCCATAATCTTCATGGGTGGATATTCACCACAGAAAAGGCAACTTGCTATAGTATTAAAAAGATTTAAAATGGGTGGCTTGTATGTGTACTTTGTGTGTGTCTGTAACTATTTGTCCAAAGTTTTACAAGTGCTTTTAGTATAAAAGCAAACTAAAAAAATCATTTATATGTTGTATAAGTCAAATCATAAAGGATAATTTTAAGAATCCATCTTAATGAGTTAGAAAAGTAGGCTTTTGATGCCATTGGAAATACAAGTACTATGCACATCTGGATAATTCTTTGCATGCCTGGCCCTAAATTATTAATGGCTTTTTCAGCCTTTCTGACTCTCATACATGGGAGAGATTTTCTCTGTCATCTAATTCAGCAATTCATCTAAAGCCTATATGAAACCTTCCCTCTGGGTAGTCATTCTGCTTTTGTGAACAAAAGTCCCCTGGTGACCAGAATACATGGTGACCTCCTGAGGCAGGCCATGCTGACATTGGCAACCCATTTCCTAGGCTCAAATCTGTTCTTGTCTATTCATAGGACTTATTTGTAACCCTTAGGGTCTTGCAGTTAAGTGGACAAAGAATGATCCTGTTTCTGTTACATCTAAACATCATGTTTTTTCTTGACGTGCACGTCCACTGGAAGCAAGCATATTTTCAGGGCTCTTTGTCTCAATATTTCCTTTACCTTCTCATTAATTGCATAATACTTCCCCAACTGAAACTATGTTTTCTTCTATACATCCTCTCAACATTTTTTTTCTCTCAGGGATGAAAATGGTTGTTGTGGCCATGACGATGCATTTGGGCAACTTCTCACCATCCCCCTCATCCTCCCTGTAATCTCAGGTTGCTGTGTTCCCTTTGATGAGCCTCTTCTGCTATCAATACCAAAAGTTACAAGTGTATGATCAATTCAGTCATTCATTATCTTTTCTTTTTTTCATAGCACTGGGGTTTGAACTCAAGGCCTTATGCTTGTTAGGTAAACACTATACAATTTCAGCAACCCCTTTTCCTTCAGGTTATTTTTCAGATAGGGTCTCATGCTTCTTGCTTATACTGACTTTAGACTATCATCTCCCTATTTTTTTCCTGCCTACTAGCTAAAATTATAGATATGAGCTACCATGCCTGGTCTAACATATATTTATTAATCATCTTTATATCCCAGTAATATTTTAGGTATCTGGTGATAAGCAAAGACCTGTGTCTCATCTGTTCATTGCTAAGATTATTTATCACATATTTATATACACAAATACAGAATAATGTATGATGAGGAAAATGTAGGTGGCATTCTGAAAGCATCAAACAGGGAGTCATCAATGTCAGAGAATTTCTTCCTGGAGAAGTGATTAGTTAGTGAAGCACAAACAAAAAGTGAGTATAAACTAGGAAAAGAGAAAAGAAATGTCATCTCAAAATAGTAAATGGCAAAAATAAGGCCTATGGCAGAAAGTGAAAATACAACATAGCACATTCACAGAACAGAATAAAGCCAGTGAGGCTAGAGTGGAAAAAAAAGAAAAGCAGTAAGGCATGAGGGGAGCCAGCCTGGAAAAACAGGAAAGAGACAGTTCAGGGAAGAAATGTTGACAGTTAATATGAGCTGTGGTCTGAGGCTAGAGTAAGCTTCCTGTGCTTGTAAAAGGGGCATACCTTGCAAAGTAGCTGAGCAAACTAAACAGAAAAATTGTTTTGAAAGAGCTTAGCTTAGTAACCTTGTATTGGAAATGTTATATCAAGGTCCCGTGTGTGACCTAAAGACAGATGGCTGAGCCGGAATGGAGAAGGTCAGTTTTGAAGATGAGCAGGTCAAGTAAATGGCACCTGAGTGTTGTTCTGGTCATAATTGGATGTTGAAACTACCCAAGGATATGGCAAACTTGGGTTCACAGTGAAAACCATAACTCAGTGCCAGAGGCTTTGATGAATGAGAGTCAACAGGAGGCCAACAGATAAATGAGAACTGACGATATACTTGCCATGGCTCTGTAAGAAACTTGAGTAATTTCTCTGTGCAGGAATTAATTCCTCTAAAGGTGAATGTTAATGCAGATGGTTTTTGCAATTGAATATGATTATAGTAGTTATTAGGCTTCAATAGCCATATAATTTTATATTTAATAACTGTTCAATATACTTAAAAGTTAGAGAAGAATTTCATGGAAAGAGAATAAACAGAAAAACCCAACTGGCAACCCCTCCCCTGAAAAATCATTGGAATAATTTTTTTTTTGGTCGGTCATGGGGCTTGAATTCTGGGCCTGAGCACTGTCCCTCAGCTCTTCAGCTCCAAGCTAGTGCTCTACTACTTGAGCCACAGCACTACTTCCGGTTTCTTGGTGGTTAATTGGAGATAAGAGTCTCATGGACCTTCCTGCCCCAGCTGGCTTTGAACTGACATCTCAGCCTTCTGAGTAGCTAGGATTACAGGCATGAGCCACAGGCATCTGGCTGAAATGGAGACTGTTAAATGGAGAAGTCCACCTTTATTCTGCAGTAGCCAAAGGGTCAACAAATAATGTTTTGTGCTGATAATTATGCTTTGGAGGAATCACTTAGAAGTGGTGTGCTGGGTACATTGGAGAAGGCTGGTAAGACCAAAGGAGGGCAGCAAGAGTCAGCATTTGTCAGGTGAGGGTCCATGAGATCTTGAATGAGATTAATGAGAAAAGGAAGGAGAGGGATAAAATGTGTTAGTACTCAGTGACCAGGAACGAGGGAAAGCCACAGCTAGGATCCATCTAGAAACAACAACCCAGGGAGGTTTGTTTTGATGATGAATGTAGGTAACATTTTTCACTCTGGTGTGTATCAAGGACAGTGTGACTACAAAAGGTAGGTTTTGACTTTAGGGAAGGAATGAATAGAAAGGGGGGCAGGGGAGTGGAGGGGTTGGGGGGAATGGAAGGGATGGGAAGGGGAAACAAAGGAGGAAGCAACAATGCTTGATAAGAAATGTATTCATTACCTTGCTCATGTAATTGTAACCCCTCTGTAAGATATTTTCACAATAAATTAAAAAAAGAAAAAAAAGAAAGAAAAAAGCTTCCTGTGGTTAACTCCATGTCAAGCATCCATCCTGGCTTCCTTCTCCTTCTTTCCAGCCACTATCTACTCATTCTGCCTTCTTCTCCCTTCATCTCTCCTACCTTTCGCATCAGCTACTTGATACTCACTGTTTACTTCTGAGAACAATGTTTCCTGGGTTCCTTACTTTGCAGGTCTTTTCTCTACAATGTTCTATCATTTTCTGCAGAGTGACCCCTTCTTGCTTAGTTCCCCTCACCTGTGTCTATCTGCTTACCTACTGCACCTGTCTTGCTGACTTAAGTTGTATTTTTAATTAATTATTTTCTTCAGTTTGGGATTTTAGAAGATAGGAACTCAGTGATAGTTTCTATCAATCCATTAATTTTTAGTTCAATAATAATTTGCCTCATGTATTAGAGTATTTTCACTGACAAATTTTTAAGGACTTATTTTTATGGAGTTTATATTTAAAGTGTTAATGAACAGGATTAAATTTATAATAAGTCCACAATCTTTTTTTTTTGTTTTTGTTTTGTTGGTCATAGGGCATGAACTCTGGGTTTGGGCGCTATCTCTCAGCTCTTCAGCTCAGGCGACTGCGCTACCGCTTGAGCCACAGTGTCATTTCTGATTTTCTAGTGGTTTATTGGAGATAAGAGTCTCATGGACTTTCCTGCCTGGGCTGGCTTTGAACTGTGATCCTCAGATCTCAGCCTCCTGAGTAGCTAGGATTACAGGTATGAGCCACCAGTGCCTGGCATAAGTCTACAATCTTAAATGTGGAAGGTGAATTTATGAAGGATCATGAACTTGTGCACATTTATCATATCAGAGTGATTCTTTCTACTTTATAAATTAAAATAAATGGCACTTAGCCATGACTTATTCTTATCTCCTTCCCAATGCACTCTCAAGCAAAGTTTGTAGAACACTACTCAGAAAAAGTGTTCCTTCTTAGAAATGGGGACAGAGCTATTGCTTCTCTTTCCACACATTTTTCTCTGAAGGCCTACTGAGATCTGAGGTCTGAAGCATCAGTGTGAATTACTAGTACATGTACTAGACCTCTTGAGTCTTAGATCTCTTTATTTCAGAAATGTCTTTCTCTTTTTATGTCAATATAGACAGAAACCTCGCTGAGTAGAAGATAACTTAGACATGCTAGTTGAATGATGCTGAAACTCGATAAAATATGATGAATAGAGTTAAAAGAAGGCAGAATTTAGGAAGTTGGAAATAAAGTGTATTTGATAGATGCTCCTAGAATAAAAAGAAGCAAGGGATAATTGGTCAGACAAATAAGGCATGGAAAGAGACTGTGATGGAATGTCCAGGAGGAGAATTTCTAAGTCCCTCAAGACAGAAAGGATCAATGTTTGACAGAAGTTAGTAGGACAGGAGATAAAGAGGGACTGTTAATGTGTATATAGTTTTTTATGGGATGATTAAAATATTCTGGAATTAGTAGTCATTACATAACTCAATAAATATGTTAAGAACCCTTGAGTTGTATACTTTACAATACTAGGAAATGAACTACAAAGAAAATTCAAGAGGAAAGATATTTAAATACAAAAAAAAATCCCCAAATAGGTATATCTAACACCAGAGAGATCAGAGTGTGATAGGAATGTAATGGAATTGGTGATGAAATACCATTCATGAAAAAGCATTCAAGAGAATGCTTTCCATAAAATGATCATTCACATCTCCTCTTCTTTCTCCACCATAGGTATATAAATTTATAAAATTACTCTTTCACATATTCCTATCTCTATTGGTAGAGTGTCTAATGGTTCTCCTGGATAGCTTCAGTTTATATAAGCTAAAAAGACATTCTGACTATGCTTTAAAAATTCAGAATGTGTGTGCTTATACTACCAATTAGGCTTGTCTGTCATCTTGCCGTTATTGTAAAATCAAACCTGTACTCCAAGATCAGTTTAGTTCATATGATGATCTTAGTGCCAAACATCATTTGAAGTGTCCCTAAAGAGAATAGGAGTTATCTGTCTTGAATACGTATAATTTTTGGTAGTAGTGTTATTTGTTACATGTCTTGCCTTATGGAAGTTCATTGATAGAGTCATGAGCTACTGACAGTGGGCCAATCACATATTATTTCTGAGCTACATTTACTTGATTTTGAAGCTAACATGTGTAGTGAAGTTTAAGCAGAGTACTGCTTAGGAGAAAAACAGATGAGACTTATTGAAAGCTATTAATCATATTTAAATATATGTAAAGATATAAGTCAGTATTATATCTTTTTAAAAAAAAACTCTAGACCCTGTAAGACTAGTCCTCTTTAATTCCTTCTTCGTAGACCAGAGACTTCACATCCAAATACCGCTTATTAAGGCTTTCCTTGTTACATACTTGCTGAACTAACCTTTATTTTAACAAGGAAACTATTCTACTGCCATGATTGACCTCTGTATTGACTTCATTGTTTGTTCATTTATTTTATTCTGCTCCTCATGTAGGTTTTCCAAATGAGCCTGCTGCAGTTATTGCCCTTGGTACCATTAAGGAATGGCTGGCCAAGAATCACCAGGAGGTAAGAGGACCAGCATGGTCTATGGCATTCTAGATCATATAATTTGTGATCTTCATTTTAGAAAAACAATACACAAATTTCATTACTGTCTGCTACACTACTCATTAAGCCAATGCTAACTCGCTATTTCTCATTTCAGTTACATAGGTGATTGCATATTTTCCCAATTGAAGTAATTATATTGATCAGTTTGTGGTTAAGATGAGAAAAGTAATCGCATTCACCATAATTTCATCTTTATATTTTTGCATCATGTGGTTCTATTCAGGAAAATAATGTATTTCATGAAGAATAATAGTTCAATCTGGCTGTTTTCCTTAAAGAAATGAGTTGTCTTTGTTGGCAGGGAATTCTTGGTATAAAGTAAATTTTGATATCCTATACTGCCTTCATCTGTAATGAATCACTAAAGTTATTTGTGTGAGATTGTCATGGACTTGGCTAATTTTTAACTATATCAGTATGACCAGAGAATTTGTGTGTGTGTGTGTGTGTGTGTGTGTGTGTGTGAAACTGTAAGTTTCTGTCAGAATATTTTCTGTGATTCCAATTCTCTAAGGATATATTCAATGATAAACAGGAGGACTACTCTAGTAAACAAAGCAACAGAACAACTAGAGATTTGGATGGAGCTTTAGGTTTCAGAAGTTTGTCAATTAACATATTATTGCAAATGGATTTCAGGCAATGCACACACTTGAAGATTTTTTCTTTCAATTTTGTCTCCTCAGATAGTAGCATAAGGGTTGCGAGAACTTAGTTTCCTGATGGACTGTGAATGTAGTTTGCTTTTTGGATAGGAGATGGATTATTCAGAAATGTGTGGGCATGGAAAACGCCTATCAGAATTTCTAAGAAGTAACTCTTGGTTTCTTAATGTGTCTAAAGAAACAGCAGGGCTGGTAATATGGCTCAAGTGATAGAGCATGAACCCTGATTTCAAAGCCCACTATTATAAAACAAAGTGTCATTTTTAATGATGGCAATGTCAACATTTCTTGATCAGATATATGAAAGTAAGACAGCATGGCCAGCTATATCCATTTTGATGCTTGTTGCTTTCTCCCTGTCTTACTTTGAAATATATGAATGTGATAACTTCATTTTAGAAGACAAATTACCTCAAAAAAGCAAAATAAATTAGCTAGCCTGCAAAATATGCCCTTAACACAAATTATTTTCATTATCACAACAACCTTACAACAAATCTAATACAAGTATTGTTGTTCACATCTTCATCCAGTGGCAAAAGGTTAATGACACGTTGAAGATTGGGAGGTGCAAGACAAGTGGTTGAGTCAGTTCTCATGATGAAGCAGGCTTTCCAATGTGGAATGCCACTGAATCCAGGGAGAATTTGAACAGCTTTAAAAGCTAGTTTTCTTCAATGTATCTTTTGGTCATAGAAAATGTTCCTTACCTGTACCATCTTTGCCAAAGAGGGACATGTTTCATGAGAGGAAGTTGAGAGACAAATATATTAGCACATTTGCATAATTTTCACTGAGTCATAACCCAAGAGTATCACCA
The DNA here is from genome assembly GCF_019054845.1 of Dipodomys spectabilis. NCBI lineage: Eukaryota > Metazoa > Chordata > Mammalia > Rodentia > Heteromyidae > Dipodomys > Dipodomys spectabilis. Next base: position 1,778,618 of record NW_024871042.1, read on the forward strand.
CTAAAGGAAGTTCATATGTACTGTCGTGGTATATTATAGATACTTCTTATAGGAAAGTGATGATGAAAAGAAAACATATAAGTAATATCTACAGCTCATTGACAAATTCCAGTAATGGGCTCTTTCAAAGGTTGCTTTCTATAGATGTTGTTTTTTATTCTGATGCTTGCTATTTAATTCACTTGTTTTCCCTTTGAGTCCAGTCCTTTGATTATATATCCATTCTTGCACAGTTCTTGGATCCCTTGTAGAAATTCTAGGTAATGTGGATCGGAAAACATAGGTTAGTTATTTCGACTTTACACATATCCTATACTGATTTCCTTTTACAGGACACCTTGTTTCCATATGCACTGACTAGTTTGAACGAGTTAATTCGAACACATCAGATTTTACTGAATAAATGAATTATAAGTAGTACTCCATAGATGGAAGCTGTACAAACTGATTATCTAGCAGTGTATTTTTGTTCTTTTAAAATAGATGAGGTGAAGGATTTACAAAGGGATATTGCTTCTAGTTCAATTGTCTCTTCATTGAAATATTGTTTTGACATCTTGATTATTTCAGCTATTTATTCATTCATTTGCTTGTTTGATAAATATTTATTGAATCATCCCAAAGACCAGACACTTCTTTTTATATACCAAGGAGAGAGAGCACTGTAAAACAAACAATCACCGCCGTATGATATCCATGGTCTAAGTAGAGGAAAGTGAATTAAATAAACAAATAAACTTCAAAGAATGATTTACAAAATAAAACATGATAATTATATAGTGAGTTGTTGGAGGATATGGTTTTAGAAAATACAGAATCTCCTCTGAGGACATAATCTTGGAAGAAACATTTGTACAATGGGAAGGAGTAAGCCAAAACCATACCAAGGTCATGAAGTAAAACATTCAAACGGAGGGAGCAACAAGAGAAAAAGAAAGAAAGAAACCCAGAGGGAGAATGGGCTTACTGTTTATAAGTGTTGGTAAAAGAACCACTGTGCTGGGGATTTAAAATAATAATGGCAGAAGACAAATTTGGAGATGGGCTGAAGCTAGAAAATAGGATTTTGAGGTTCACAGATAGAAAAATTGTTTGGAAGATTTTAAGAAGGGGAGTAACATAATCTTTATCACCTTTAAAAAACAAATCTGAGCCGGGTGCCAGTGGGTCATGCCTGTAATCCTAGCTGCTCAGGAGGCTGGGATCTGAGGACTGGGTTCAAAGCCAGGGCAGGAACCTCAACTCCAGTAAACTAGTCAAAAAAATCTGAAAGTGGCATTGTGGCTCAAGTGGTAGAGCTCATTTCTTGAGCAAAAGAAGCACAGAGATGGAGTCCAGACCCAGAGTTCAAGCCCCAGACCAGCCACCACCGCCCCCCCCCCAAAAAAAAATCAAGTCTAGCTCTTTCAGAAAATGACCAAACTAGGAAAAGAAAGTATGAAACTCCTGAAGTAGGTCCAAGCAATAGATGGATTCTTTGGGATACAATGATTGAAGAAAAGGCAGTGGCAACCATGGAGTTTGAGATATGCTTTAAAACAGGGCCAACAATATGTGGACATTTTTTTCCTTATGCACAGACTAGATTATACTGCAATAATAAACAACCCTCTAGGCTCAGTGTCATAAAAGAGCAAAGATTTGTCATTCACAAGATTATCTATCTGAGTCTACAGAGGACACTGGATTAGTCAGATCTGCCATATAAAATATCATTTATTGTATGACAGGGAAATGCAGTTCTTTTGTTGAAACCCGTTATATTTCCTTTTTCAGAGAAAGGTACCCAAAGACATTGTTCCAGGAGACAAGAAAACACAATTCTTTCATATGTTTAGAATAGGAAAATTGAGCATCAGATACTAGTAGTGATACTGTTGTTAAAGTGAACCTGATATGGCATATGACAAAAAAAGCACCAAAAAAACCAGTGTTTTCAAACTGTATCCTGGGTAAATGTTGGTGCATTGACACGATGAGGAAAACTGTTGTAGAAGCATGTTTACTAAAAAAGAAAATAAGAATTATGCTACTTCTAGTTATGTCTCTTATGATTCCAATTATCCAATGAAGATTTCAAAAAGACATGCTGGCTATTTGAGCTCAAAGTTCAATATAAAAGGGACAAAGACAGTAATGGTGAAATTGAGTAGTTCATCACAACATTAATTTAGGTGGAGGTTTACTTTGATATTACTTGAAATGAATAGGAATATATGTCTGTGTATGTGTATACATATAAATAAGGATATAATATATTCTTTAAGCCAGCTTAAAGAAGAATATATATAAATAAGATATATATATATATATATATGTATAGTGTGTGTGTGTGTGTGTGTGTGTGTGTGTGTGTGTGTGTGTGTGTCTTGTAGTTTAAGAAACTGATCTACATCAAGGTCTCTTAAGGATCCTGGAATCCCTAACTATACAAAACAATAATCTCTTTCTTTCTTTGTGTGTCTTTCCTTCTCCCTCTCTTGTTCTCTCCTTCTTTCCCTCTCCCTCTACTTCTCACCCTCTCACTTCATATTTATATTATTATTGTTATTAGTTACAATAATATTAATATTTTGTGCATTATTCCCTAAAGCTATTCACCAGTTTACACATGATTTTATCATGACTGTCCATTTATGAGTCAATAATTTGTGTTTGAGTGAAGGCCAGCATTGAGTTTGGTGGGTAATGTTGTATGTTCTTGGACTCTAACTTAATCAGATCCTTAATGTTTTCCTTTTGAAATATGTAAAATTAACATGCTATACGTCTTCCATTAATGTCCATAGTTCTCTTACCTAAGATAGTAGATGATTTAATGATGCACAGTATATGATACAATGATGTTTAACTTCCACACACCACAAATAATGTCATATAGTAGTGAGTGTTCACATTGCACCATTTACTTATCCTTTGTTTCCTATACTATTAGTAGTAGACACATTTTATTACCCCAACACAATAGTTGATTCGTTTCTCTATAGTTTTGCAATTCACTGCCAGCCAGTGTGGACAGACACTTCCATACCCTGCCTTGGAATCATTGAGACTGACTAGGAAAATCAAGTTTTATCTTCTACTTTATTATAGAAACAGACAAGCAAAACAAGGGGCTGTTACGGAAATGAACAGTGGAAATGTGGCCCAGACTTCTAACTTGGGGTGGCTGCTTCATGTTATCATACACAGTTTCATGCATTCCTCATTTTTCATGCAATCTAAAAATATCATTTCACAAATACATTGATTTTCTCCACTCCACAGCTACCCTATTCATATCTGGAAGTTGGCCCAAGAAATGATTTTTTTTTACAATGCCTGTTCTATGGTCCTACCCCAGGGACTCATAAGGAATTTGGCTATTGATCTCCAGAGCAATATACATATTTTTAATTTATTTTTCTTATAGAAAGCAGAACAGAATGTCTTTGACCTTTCAAAGCTACCAATGGCCTGGTACTAGAATGCATTTATAAGTTATTGAGGACATACTCAGTATTTAAAATTCCCCAAAGGAACAGGCATCGTACAATGTACAACATATCTGTTAAGTCTTCCATGCATGTTAAGTCTTCTTAGGACTTAAGGCACCTGTGTATGAATACTGCGAGCTGGAAGATCAGTAGATATCCAGGATGCTGAAATGTGGGAACCTGTGGGTCCTACGTGCAGTCTCATGAAGGAAAACTGAAGCCCTTTCCCTACCTCCCCTTACCAGTTATAAAGTAGCAGACAGACAGATGCTTAGTGTTCAGTGAGGCTGCTATGAACCTTATGTGCAGTCAAGCAGATAGGAGACCACATTTTAGCTAGAGCCTAACCTTAGTTTCATCTCTGCAGCCTGTGGGGGCACTGAATCTTCCCCATTCAGTTACTCTATGAGAATTTCCTAACTTCCAATCTTACTGGCACCTCTCTCCCCAACACATGGATTGTAATATTCTAGTATATAGGGAACTTCATGTGTACCTACCTAGACTTGGAGTTCCCCCCAACTCTGCTTTCCCAATACTCAAGTCAACGTTTTCTTGTGGAGGAGAAAAAATGAGTTTTCTTTTACTGTGTTTAGAGTTTAGGTTTCTGCCTAGCATATGATTTTTTTTTTCAGTCGTGGGGCTTTAACTCTGGGCCTGGGTGCTGTCCCTGAGTTTCTCAGCTCAAGGCTAGCACTCTACCACTTGGCCATAGCGCCACTTCCAGTTTTCTAGTGGTTAATTGGAGATAAGAGTCTCATGGACTTTCCTGCCCAAGATGCCTTTGAACTTCAATCCTCAGATCTCAGCCTCCTGAGTAGCTAGGATTACAGGCATGAACCACTGGCACCACTGGCTCAAATGATTTTTTTAACCTGTGGTTTTTGGTTGGGCTTTTTTTTGTGCATAAACAGATTGTTGTTCAACATGTTAAATACCTATTTGTCATTTGAATTGTTTACTCTATGTCTTCTGAGGGAAACAGAACCTGTGCAATTGCTGTTTGTCCCTTTAAGTAGAATTCTTTCAGATGTGTCTGAGTATGCTGACATGTTGTGTGTACGTGGTAGTATCAGTTTGAGAATCTCCATATCCATGGTTCACTTCTCGCTGAGCTCGCAGACCTTACTCAGTGTCATCTAGACCTCAGAGTTAATCAGCGGTAGCCTAAGATCTACACTGGCTTGGGGTCATCATGGGTGTCCTTTGCAAATAAAGACAATGCTTTCTAATCCACAGTAATGTTTAGCCCTGTCACCCTCTGCTGCCTTCCAACATTCAGATACATAACCCACACATTATTAGAAAGCTGAACAGGTTTCTTTGCACAGCAAAGAGAATTAGAGACCCACTGAAGAAATGCACAATCATCCTCCTGAACATGGCTCTTGTGCTAATTTAACAAGGTGGAGGACATGGTCACTTGTTTGCTCATTATGGACCTGAAAGGAATCATTGCACTTTAGCATCTGATACCAAGACTATTTTTTCCCCTTCTTGGCAGAGGCCTTTGAACATATGCTGTGTTAAAAATTCACTTGTCACTTTTGTTTCTAGATCATATTATGGATCAGAAAAAAAACCATTTGGGTCCAGCCCTATGTCACTGACATGAAACTTTTTAAGATTTTTATGGCTCTTAACAAGGGGATTTAAATAAAATGTGAAATGATGCTTACATTTGTGATGGGAAAATTACACCCGCCACACCAAGTTTCAGTTCCTTTGGACAGTTATTTATAGAAATAAACAAAGCAAAATGTTATTTTCTTCCAATTACTCAATGCAAGGCATGGTTAGCAATCAGAGACCTAATGAAATACTCAGTGTCCTCCTTCAGCAATGTCTTTTTATGCCCACACTCATCATTGAGTATCTGTGCAGGCTTTACTTCATGCTGCAACCTAAGGTTGAAATAATATGCATTTGGACAAATAAACCCCATCTTTGAAATATTCACATCCTGTGCTGGAATGTGATTGTCATCATCATCATCATCATCATCATCATCATCATCATCATCATCATCATCCCAATATGCCACTCTACAAATGTATCCAGTGACTAGCCCAAGCAGGATCTTTAGGTAAATGTCATGATGCTCATAGGCTGTGACATAATTGAGGAAAATTATTCCCAGAACCTGCAGATATGCCAAGTTGCTTTTACTCTTCAAGATCTTTGGTGACTTGCAAACATTTATGTTTTCCTTCCCCCTTTCATCCTCTTTTCTTCCTTTCTTCTTCCTTTCTCCCTCCTTCCCTCCTTTACTTCTTCCTTTCTTTCCTTCCTCCCTCTAGCTTTTCCTCCCTACTCCCTCCCACTTTCCTTACGTACACACATAATACTTCCCCACTCTCAAACTACTGTGCTGAGATTTGTCACAAGCAGATATATTGATAATCTGAAGTAAATTTTATCTCTTTATCATTTTATTCTAAATTCTCTCATGGTTAGCAGGAAAACCAGGCCCCAAAGGCTCTTCTTACCTCTGTTGGGATTGTTCGATGTCAGTGCTTCTGAGAGGATGACTCTACTTACACTTGCAGCATCATACTGCCTTAGCATCTACCCTTAATACACATGCCTGAAGTCTTAGAGACAGAAATTAAATTATTTTGATTTTCCTACATGTTTTCTAACCTCCCCTTTCTTCTCAACAAGAGCCACAATAGATGACATACTATACTTTTGCTGCTTCAGTGAACATTTGTTAGCCAGTGTGCCTAGCAGAGAAAGGACTTGGATCAGAAACTTTTAGGCCAATCATCCTCTTCACTATTTTTATTCTATGTGGAGAGCTCTTCTAACCCTAATTGTTTTTACTCTACAAGTAGGGAATGTCTAGATATCAAGACTCCAAGGTACTGTAGTCACACCAACCTATAGCCCTCTGTACATTAGAACAGCTTACGCTCTTCTATACTTCCATGTGATGGGCACACATCAGCTTCTGCTGGCTCTCTTTAACCCAGCCTTGTATCCATTGCAGCCCCATTACTTTCAGATAAACAGAATAGAGTCCAGTATATTCTAGAGAGAACACTTAAAGAATTACTATGTTGGGAGGGGATTCTATTTAAATGGGTGAAATAGAATCATGTATGGATCTGAAGCTTCTAAGCAGAAAAGAACTAACCAGGGAATGGAAAATATTTAATCTGGCTCCCGCTGATGCTGTTTTAGAGCCTGTGCTTGGCTTTATACAACATGCTCTTACATATTCAGCATATTCCCTTCAAGGTAGACATTTTTGTCTTTCATTTTACAGTTTAGGTAAATTCAAGGTGAAGGACATTTCTGAAGATAAATAGTTGGCACTTTCATGTTCTACTACAAACTTATTTCTGTGGCCAGTTAATGATCTTTGCAGAATTGAGCATCTAATCCAGACAGCCGTATAGGGGCACAGTGCCCCAGACTGGTTGGTTAGCATCTTACACTGGAATTTTCTTGCTTGGATTTGAAAACAAAGCTGAGATGTCTGAGGCAAAGAGCTCCCAAATGCCATCCTCCTTAACATCCACAGAGGGTCCTACTTTTGGGAGATAATTTGTTGAAGCTGTCAGAGATTATTGACTAGCTGATTGGGTACTGGAATCCATTCTGTGGGCCTCCATGATCAGGCAAAATTGAGGACATGTAGTAAATTTAGCAAATGGGATAGTTACCTTTCACTGCGTATAAAAACACAAGGTAATGATTCTCAACTAGAGAAACAGAAAGACTGGCAATCATCAGAGGATTTTTTTTTCCCCACAAGTACATGTTATAATTATGCAATGTCTTTCAAGATATCCTGGCTACATCAAACTACTGCTATTAAATTATTTAAGTTTTTTATTGTGAGAATACTATACAGAGGGGTTACAGTTACATGAGCAAGGTAATGAGTACATTTCTTTCAAGCATTGTTGCCTCCTCCTTTGTTTTCCCCTACCATCCCTTCCCTCCCACCTCCATAACTACACTCTCTCCTATTAAATTATTTTAATAGTTATTTAAAATTATTAACAAATATGATTGTAGAAAATAATGGAAATAATAATACTTTTCAACATATAGATAGTGCATTGATTGTGTTCACCTCCCTTCCTTCTACCCTCCCCCTCCCATTCCTGTTCCACCTACATACTTCCAAGACTTTGTCTCTTTTCTTTCAGTGAGCTGCTGTTTTTGATGGAATACTCAGTGTACTTCAAATATATTGCACTTGAAAATTATTTAAATGGCACTGTACTCATTACTAAGATAGAAAGAGAGTTTTAAAATGTTTTCATTGTAAAGATATTATACAGAGGGGTTACATACAGTTATATGGGTAAAGTAATGAGTACATTTGCTATTGAGCATTGTTACCCCCTCCTTTGTTTTTCCCCTACCATCCCTTCCCTCTCCACCTCCCAAACTTGTAAAGTTTGTTTTCAACATAGTGTTTTGTACATCTCATTGTTACAATGGGTCAGCCTATATTCTTGTTTCAGCATTTTATTTCTCTTCCCTTCCCCAAATTAGAAAAATGTATATACAAGATGCAGGGCGCCAGAATCAAATACAGTGAGACAACAGGGGTTATACCACGGGGGAAGAACATACCAAAGAAACAAAAAATCACATAGTACATCAAAAACAACAGCAACAAAGAAAAAATTCTTGTGTCTATATCTTGAGGCTCATATTGCTTAACTTCATCTTATATGGTCATATGTATATAGCTTTTGACATTTTCTGCTTGTCTGGTAAGATTATCCTAGACATATACTAGTTACTGCAAATAAGGGAAACCATGGGACCTATGTTTCTTTGGATCTGGCTTACTTCACTTAATATAATTTTTTCCAAGTCAGAGTTTTTACAAGTTGCGTCTCTTAAAACTTTTATATGAGAGCCAAACCAAATGCTGTTAATTAACAAATACTTTCTGATAGCTATACCTTGCTTCTTAGAGGACAAAAAAGAGATTTTAATTGAAGTCAGTACTGAGTAGAGACAATAAGGAACCATGAGACAGTTAAAGTAGACGTGTCCTATAATTGAACTTTAATATACAGCTTTGAAAAAGAGAAGAGGAGATTTACTCACATGACATGTCCAGGTTTGGTATTGTATTCAAAAGAGAAGGTCCTCCCTTTGAGAGATTTGCTGATGAAATCCATAAGGTAATGGGACAGCTTGCAGTATCATATGCATAAGAATACTGATATGGGGGATTTAATTTTTTGAGTTCCAAGTATATTTTAGATATGAGACCCCTGTCCGTTGTATGGCTAGTGAAGATCTTCTCCCAATCCGTGGGCTTTCTATTGACCTTGCGAGCTATATCCTTTGCCATGCAGAAGCTCTGCAACTTCATGCAATCCCATTTGTCCAACCTTTCTTTGATTTGTTGTGTTTCTGGGTCTCTATTAAGAAAATTTCTGCCTGTGCCAACAAGACCTAGGGATTCTCCTATTCCATCCTGTAATGTTTTCAGAGTGTCTGCTTTGACTCCGAGGTCTTTGATCCATTTGGAGTTGATTCTGGTTCAGGGTGATATATAAGTATCTAGCTTTAGTTTTCTACAAGTGGTTAACCAATTTTGCCAGCACCATTTACTGAAGAGGCTGTCTTTCTTCCATTCTATTTTTTTAGCTCCCTTATTGAAGATTAGATGGCTATAGGTCTGTAGGTTCATTTCTGGGTTTTCAATTCTATTCCATTGGTCCTGGGGTCTGTTCTTGTGCCAGTACCAAGCTGTTTTGATTACTATGACTTTGTAGTAGAGTTTGAAATTTGATATTGATATTCCTCCAGCACTGTTCTTTCTGTTGAGGATCGTTTTTGCTATTCGGGGTCTTTTATTGTTCCATATGAATTTTTGGATTGCCTCTTCTATTTCCTTGAAGAAAGAAGTTGGAATATTGATAGGTATCGCATTGAATTTGTAGATAGCCTTGGGAAGTATTGCCATTTTCATGATGTTGATCTTTCCAATCCAGGAGCATGGGAGTTTTTGCCACTTTCTAAGTTCTGTTTGGATTTCCTTTTTCAGGTTTTTAAAGTTTTCATCACAGAGGTCCTTCACTTCTTTGGTTAAGTTAATTCCTAGGTATTTTATTTTTTGTGGGGCTATTCCGAATGGAGTTGCTTTCCTGATATCAGCCACACTTATCTCATTGTTGGCATACAGAAAAGCCATTGATTTTTGAGGGTTAATTTTACACCCTGCTACTTTGCCAAAGTTTTGAATCACCTTGAGTAATTTGGGAGCGGAGTCCATGGCATTCTTTAAATACAAGATCAAATTAAATCCCCCAAAAACAAATCTTCAAAGAAACAGCTGCCCAATAAATAAGTGGGCTAAAGACTTAAAGAGAAACTTCTCTGAAGAGGAAAGAAGGATGGCCAATAGACACATGAAGAAATGTTCAACCTTTCTAGCCATAAAAGAAATGCTAATCAAAGTAACATTGAGACTCCACCTCACCCCAGTTAGAATAGCTATAATCAAGAACTCCAATAACAACAGATGCTGGAGGGGATGTTGACAGAAAGGAACCTTACTGCATTGTTGGTGGGAGTGTAAACTTGTTCAACTACTTTCGAAAGCATATGGAGGTTCCTCAAAAGACTCCGCATAGAGCTCCCCTATGACCCAGCAATCCCACTTTAGGGCATTTACCCAAATGTTTACATACAAGACCACACTAAAGCTACCAGCATGACTATGTTTATTGCAGCATTATTTACCTTAGCTAAGATACGGAACCAACTGAGATGCCCCCTCAATAGATGAATGGATCAAGAAAATGTGGTATATATACACAATGGAATTCTATGCCTCCATCAGAAAGAATAGCATTGCCCCATTTGTTAGGAAATGGAAAGACTTGGAAATAATTATATTACATTAAGTGAAGTAAGCCAGGCCCAAAGAAACATAGGTCCCATCGTTTCTCTTATTTGCAATAACTAGTATATGTCTGAGTCAAGCAGAAAAGATCAGATAAGCTGATGTTAGGTGAATAAACCCCAAGATAAGTATTCAAATGGGTTTTTTTTTCTTTCATGCAGTTGTTTCTAACATATTTATAAGATGATTTCTATGTTGTTTTGTATGTCCCTCCCCCACAGTATAACCCCTACTTTCACTGTATTTGATGTTGATATAATTTGTGGAAGGGAAGGGAAAAAAGAAATCGTTTAATAGGGATACAGCTGGACCCATTGCAACAATGAGATTTACAAATCGTTATATGGAAAAACGAACTTTACAACTTTGGTGGGGGGTGGAAGGAGGATCGGGTGGGTGGAGGGGGGGAGTATGGGAAGGAATGGGAAGGGGAAACAAAGACGAGGCAGCAATGCTTGATAAGAAATGCACTTGTTATCTTGCCCATGTAATTGTAACTCCTCTGTATGGTATTCTCACAATAAAAAAGAAAGAAGGAAAGAAAGAAGGAAAGAAAGAAAGAAAGAAAGAAAGAAAGGAAGGAAGGAAGGAAGGAAGGAAGGAAGGAAGAAAGAAAGAAAGAAAGAAAGAAAGAAAGAAAGAAAGAAAGAAAGAAAGAAAGAAAGAAAGAAAGAAAGAAAGAAAGGAAAGAAAGAAAGAAAGAAAGAAAGAAAGAAAGAAAGAAAGAAAGAAAGAAGGAAGGAAGGAAGGAAGAAAGAAAGAAGGAAGGAAGAAAGAAAGAGAAAGAAAGAAAGGAAATGGAAAAGCAAGTGTGGAAGGGCACCTGCCTAGTACGTATAAGGTCCAGAGCTCAAACTCTAACACACACACACACATATATATATGTAAAAAAAGAATACTGACATGAAAGAAGCTCAGATACTCTTCCATGCTCCACCATGGAAATCGTGGCCCTTAGAAGTGGGAAGAGTAGAATGAGATTTATATATCCACCATTGGTTAATCTTATTCAAAAGATGAAGTCTGATGTACAGACTAGATTAGATCTAAAGAGTAAAAACTGAGTTCTAGTCATATTCCTCTTCTTTCTTAAATAGCTTTGGAATTCAGCTACAACCTGTCTGGACTGTTTTGCCATCTATAAAATAGGGAATATGAGTCATATCCTTTACAGTTTCAGGAGGATAGCTATATACTATAGCTATCCTATAGTATACCTTAGCTATTACCATAGATATCTTCTGAAGCAGGTCAGTGATTTGTCAATATTCATATCTTTGTCTGTGTCATCACATCATAGCATGATCTGACCAAGAGAAACTGCACTCTTAATTTTCCAAGCACACTCAGGTAACATCCAGAGATACCTTTGCTGTAAGTATGCCTTAAAGGTGGTCAACAGCTCCCAGATGGATGTATCTTTGGAGTTAATGTTAGCAACCTTGACCTATTTAAGTGTAGGAGAGGAGGGTATCACGTTTATTTCCTACACATGATCTGGATTATATGGTAGTTTTGAAATAGCCAGTTTCTAAAGCTCCCCATGAAATTAGATGCAGTAATTATCCAAATGATGTGATATTTTTATAAATATAAAATAAACCTCTGCACATGTGGTTGAGTCTATATCAGACACATATAGAAACAACATGAAGAGCTCCTGGTGAAGGACATTCTTAGCAGTTACTTTTCTCAGTTTTTGGAAGCATGTGTCCTTGCTACTTCTAGGTAGGGAGAGAACAACCATTTCCTTATCCTGTACCTTAAGGATCATGCTGTTCTGCTTGAAGAAAAAAAAATCAACATATTTGTTACTGCCATGGATCTCACCTGGAAGAGATTTTTTTTCTTTAAAGGCACTTTCCAATTATAGAAAAAAAAATGAAATGATTTATCTTTGATAGGCAGTATTCTTAGTCAGGAATCTTTTAGGAAGAAACTGTGGGCAAAGCTGGAGCTATTTCAATCACATCTGGGCAAAGAAGTGATTCCTATGAAGAACAGACTTGAGGAAGTCACAAAACATTACTTCTTTCTACAGCAAGAAATACATCTGGCCGAATGATTGCCCCTTTGGTCTCTTGAGCACAACAGAAAACATTCCAGGAAAATTTCACAAGCGTGGACCTATAGGCTTCCCATATTTGAGGATGTCACTGAGAGCTTGGTTTCAGAAGCACTTTCTAACATACTCCCTCTCCATCTGACAGGAGTACCTTCATTTCTTTTTATGGACCCCTTTGGAAGTCCATAACCAAGAATCTGTTAGTGAAGAGAATATTCCTTTTGAACATAAAAATAAAAACAGGGAGTATTGGAGGATCCATAGTTATAAATCCAGCTTACTAAAACCTGGTCAGAACAAAATATTCACATGTGTGATTACAAGTTTAAAGAATCCAGGCAAAGAAAAGGAGCCCAAATCATCAACTTTAAACATGATTATCTTTTGTGTGTGTGTGTGTGTGTGTGTGTGTGTCATGGGGGCTGAACTCTGGGCCTGGGTGCTGTCCCTCAGAACTTCAGCTCAAGCTAGCCCCTTACCACTTGAGCCACAGCGCCACTTCTGGCTTTTTTATGCTTATGTGGTGCTGAGGAATCAACCCCAGGACCTCATGCATGCAAGGCAAGCACTTTACCACTCTTCCCTGCCCTTGCACATGATTTTTAGCAAGGATTGTCACCATCTGGTTTGTCATCTACTGGGCACTCAGATCTGTGATGCTTAGTGGAGGAGAGGTGATAACTATTTTTCTCTGTTATGTAAAGTGACAGATAAATGAAAGGTGAGTTTAGGTGATGCAGTTTATTTTCCACAATAAATCTTTGAATGAGACAAGTAATATGAATTCATTTGTATACCAGTTGGTTCCAGTTGTTTTGTTTTTAAGCTTCTTATTCACTGATGTGATTCTATTAGGCAAAGAGTTGTGTTGTTTCTACATTGTTCCTAAATATAAGGGGTTAACTTTATCTTTAACTCAATGATGGCTTATGAAATTCATCAGCAATCTGTCCTAAAGCTGAATTTACTAGACTTGTTGAGACATGATATATCAGTTTAGTTTTCACCATAGTGACTTCTTAAAAGACCCATAAGAAAAATTTTGCCCAGGTTGACTTTAAAATCTGAATATGACATAAAATAACTCTGCTGAATTCATTTTGCAATAAACATTGGCTGTTTCTAACCAGTAGATCTTTCAGTGGGCTCTTTTCCCTGTAGTATTACATCCTGAAGTACTATCCTAGCAGCCCAGCAGTTGCTAGGCTTATTGGTGAGATACTGGCTTGGGAATAAGGAGATTCTGAGAGAGGTTACAACTGTTCTGGACCTATTCCTCATCTGTAAATAAGGTGAAAGTCACAAGGGAGAAATTACTAAATAGTGGACCATACCTTGAAGCCACTGTATCATAATATTTGGGAAGATACTTTCTTATATTTAAAATAAATTCTCTACCAACTTGTTGAGAATGATCATGCCAGTTGTTCTCAAGGATCTTTTCCAGGTAAAATATAGTAAGGCCAAAGCTCACGCTCATTATTTTCAGTGTGGAAAGGTACTCTGATATGAATTGACAAATACTTGAGCCAGATGCTATCAAAATAACAGGTTTCCAGATCGGTTACCTATTCCTGGAAATCACTAGTCAGCTTTTTGTGGTCCTTCCATGTACATATTAAAGACCATAAACTCTCTTTTAGAAAGAATCTTAATATATGTTCAATATCATACTAAGAGTAATCACTGTCTTCATGTAGGAGATGCACTTAATAACTTAGAGAACGATATCACAATATGGAATTGAATCATTCTTCAAGTAATCAGATTTAAATCTGTGGACAGATTTAGAATAAAGCCAACAGGTCTATAAGCTGGACTTTGTCTAATTATATTGGGTCCTGGAAAGAAACTTCTGAGAGTAAAGTGTTCAGTCATGTGAAGCAAATTAATTCTCCCTGGATATGAAGGCACCATTTAGCATGGTTGCAAGGTGATTTTCCACTTGGTATCATGCTTGTTCTACCCACCTACCTGTGGATGAGCCCCTTGACATGCAGCCGGGTGACACAGAGGTTTGCAAACTCCACCACCACTGGCTTAATTACATTTTAAAGGGATTACATGTTGAAACCGGTTTAAGATTCAGTGCTGAAAATACTAACTACCTTCATAATTTCTACAGTTCAGAATTTTCCTCTGAAAACAATTAGAGCCTGATATGTGTGTGTTTGACAGTCCAAATTGAGCTACAAATGACCTGGGTGTGCTTCAGCTGAGCACAGGGCAGCTGAGGAATATATTAAGTTGAGCAATCATCTCATCTGTTTTCCCCTTGGGTTCAGTGACATCTACAAAGTTCATTTTTCTAAAGAGTTTTTCTCTCTACAAATTTAAACTCAGGGGAAATGGGATCCATATGTTCCTGATTCATTTGCACTAACTCATCAAAACATTCTTTTCTCTATAAGTTATTAGATGTCTACAGAGGATTTCAACTGCTTTTTTTCCCCCTATAAGTTCCTTAAGCTTCTTTTGTGAAGAGACAGGAAATGGCCGGTTGCCAGCAATGAGGGAACCCCCAAATAGTTACGTTTTGTTCAGAAAGGCAAAGGAAAATTGAACTCTTTGTGATTTAAGTAGTCAAGAAAGGATTTTCTTTGCAGAGTGAGGATAAATGTATTCTCTGAAAGTGTGTTATTAGATTTATTAAATGTGTGATTAAAGGAATTCTGTGAGGTTATTACAGCAGGAAAATTAATTATCACTGTATTCAGGAACATGCACATGTGTGTGTACATGAGTGCACACACATATGTACTTATCTATGAAGTCAATTTTTATCTGTGAAATTCAAAAGTTGTTGGTTTGCCCAATGATTTAGATCCGTAATCCAGTTAAACATAAAACATTTTCAGAGTATAGCAGAGGTTTTGTCTAGGAATATGTTCATGTATGTGTATATGCACATATGTATGAAAGGGACTAGAGACAGAGAGAGACAGAAACAGACTCTATATCTGCTGCTTTGAGCACTTATCCTGAAAAAAAATTCAAAATTACTATTTGAAGACTCTAATGTGTCATCTAGCTACCTTAAAAATAAAACTTTCCGGCCACTAACAATAGGCATAGATATTTGGATTTGAAAGCAAAACCAACTTTTGCTTTATCTTTCATGACCTAGAAATGCATAAATATGAAGATGTCATAAATATTGAAGTATTAAATCTTACCTTTGTCCAAGCACCTCACTTGGATATTTCATTTAGTTATCACAAAAAATTACCTGAGAGTTATTATAATTATTTTCCCTTGTGGATAGGACAGTCAGACTAAATATTGAATAGAAAACCTGAAAATTTACAGTGCAAATAAATGGCAATTGGGACTTTAACTGAGAAGCCCAAGTTCATGAGAGAAGAAGGATGATAATGGCTGACATACATACTCTTTTGTATCTCCAAAACCCAGAAAACAAACCTCATGTTACAGGAGTATAAGAAGAAATGGAAAAGATAGTAGACTAAGGTAGGGCATTACTAAAGGGACACATAATATCTACATGAAAGAAAAAGATTGAACTCTAAACATAACAAAGGGAAAACCTTATTCAAAAGGGATCCCAGAATTGCTATAGGCAGATCTGCCTTGTCCATATCACCCAATTAAGTGAACCAGCAAGCTAACAGGCTTAACCAGGTTCAATCCAGTGGACCCCCATACAGGCTAGTACTTGGAGACAAATACAACCCCAAAGGAAGTTTTCTACTCAGCAGGCTAATTGAAGGGCCCAGTACTTGACCCAGACCCATTATAAGAGAGTGAAACTTTGTGAACTTTCCTATAACTGGTTACTGCTGAGAACCAATACCCAACCAATCCCAGTGTGTGGATTTGACTACAAGCTGATTAAAGACCCCTATACAAAGCCACAGATTGGTCATTGGTTGAAGCCACTTGACATCTGGGTCTCTATCTGAAAACAAAGGAAGGACACAGGAATGAGTGAACCACTGGCTAGAGCTCAGCAAGTAGGCCTTCTCTCCAAGATAACAGAAGGGCATAAAAACAAATGAGTTGACTAGAAATACTGAGTTAATGGTAGGGGAAAAACAAAGGAGGATGCAACAATGCTGAATAGGAAATGTACTCTTTATCTTGCTCATGTAACTGTAACCCCTCTGTACAGCATTTTTCAATAAAAAAGTATAAAAAATAAAAAATTAATCCATTATCTCCTTTCTATATTGTTATTTTTCAATATCATTTCTTCTTACTTTTTCTCTCTCTCACTTACAAACTATTTTACCATAGCTTATTCCACCTCCTCTAAATATTTTTAATTTTTCCTTCCCTTTGGTATCTCTGAGTAGTCACATTCTCCAAAATAGTTGAACTGTGTTCCTACACAATGGTAATGTATTTATTTGTGGTCTTCACACTTTATTCTCCATCTTTTCCCTTACTTCCTTACTAGCTTTTACTGTCTAATTTTTAACTAATTTTAATTTTTATTCTTTTAACCAACCTACTGTAGGTAAAAATTAGGGATTAAAAATAGATGCTGAGAGATACTAATAGGCCAACAGACAGGTCATCCAGACAAAAAAAAATCAGCAAAGAAACCTCACAATTAGATGACATTATAGACCAGTGGATTTTGAGGGACATCTACAGAATTATTCATCCCAGTATTGACCAACATATTTTCAGCAGCTCAAAGTTCATATTTTAGGATACAAATCTTAGCAGATACAAGAAAATTGAAATAACTCTTTGTATTCTATCAGATCATAAGTAAACCTAGGACTCAAAGGTAAAAGAAAATATAGAAAGAGTTTAAAATCCTGGAAACGGAACAACTCAGTTTTGGGTGACTAGTTGTCATTGAAGAAATTGCAGGAGAAATTTAAAAGCTCCTGGAATCTAATGAAAATGGATATATAATGTACTATATTTTTTAGGATGCAATAAAAGGCATTGCCAAGAGGAAAGTTGAAAGCTGTGATCACCACCAACAAAAAATAAACAGATATCTCAAATCAGTATTATAAAAAAAAAGCTCCTAGAAAAACAAGAATAAGCCAACCCCCAAATTGGCAGATGGAAAGTAGTAATAAAGATTAGAGAAGAGATCAATGAAATAATTATTGCAAAAAAAAAACCTATGCAGTGAATTGATAAAACAAAAATTTGTATATTTGAAAAAAAATATGTGATAGATAAACCTTTAGCCAAGGAGAAGACTCATACTAATGAAATTAGGGGATGGAAAAGGGTATCACAACAAATATCAGTAAAAACTAGAGGAACATGAAAATTCGACCTATATTCAAATAAACAGGAAAATCTAAAAGAAATAAATGTATCTATTTCAGCTTTTTAAAATTTATCTCTATATGTACTTCACCTACCAAAGTTGAACTAAGAGGACATAAACCACTTCAAGAGACCTATTACCAGCACTATGGTTACAGAATTAACAGAGTCTCCCAAAACTTATGACTATATGATTTACTACCAGGTCTTCCCTCTCTTCCTTTCTACCTCCCTTTTCCTCCCTTTTTTCCTCCCCTTCTGCCTAGGAAAGCTTTTAATTTATGAAAGAGAACACCTCAATATTAAAGATCACACAGCCATGGGCTGAGAACTGATGGAGACGTACCCAGTAAACTGGGTTTGGAGAAACACTGGGTAGGGGGAAGAGCCAAGGAAGGTGCTGGGTGTTTCCATATTTAAATGGAAGAACAAACCATGGGCTGAAGTTGCTTCTGCTGGCCATGAAATCAAATACTCTTCCTTCTTTCTTGACTGGGAGATTTGAGCAGTCTCAACAACTGTGTGGACCTTGGGGAACCTTTACAATTACTTTCACCAACGTCAAGGCGAATTTTAGTAGTTCTTCCCATCATGGTTGCAGCCCCAAACACAGTTGTAATCAGCAGTTCCTGTGACTTTTTCACAGTGCAAATAACAACGATTTCCCATCATGTGAGAGTACCAAAAAAATTAAACAGTACTTATGGGCTGGACATGGTGGTACACACCTGTAATCACAGCTACTCAAAAAGTAGAGGTATGAGTACCTCCATCCAAGATCTGTGAGGGCAAAAATGTAAGACCCTTTCTGCAAAAATAAAAGAAGCGTACAATATCAATGGAAGAAAAAAAAGAGAAAAACAATGAAAATAGCTTACAAGAAGTAAGCACAAATTGTTTGTAATCTGGCTCAAATTGCTTGCTTAGTGAGCACAGGCCATGAGTTCAACCCTTTATTATCACCTCCAAAGGAAAACAGACAAGCACTGTGTATGCTCATGGTGGCTTCACATTATGAGAACCTACTGTTAGAAAGCATTTTAATGTAATTATAAGAACCACACATATTCCCATAGCACTCAGTTTCTTTGTACCTCTTTTCCCTCCATCAAATGGTTTCTGATCCTTTGATTTTTTAATCATTTAATAATTGTCCGTCCCAACAAAGGTCCACAGGATCCACTCAACTGTGAAAGGAGTTCATGTTACCCAAAATAAGTTCCTCTGGGTGCACTTCATACTGCTTTTCCTATGCTCATTTTCCTCTAGCTTCACAGGACAATTTGAATCCACCCATTACCTTTATGCTTAATGCTTTTCCTACAAAGAAGGCACTTCCTGAAGCTCTGCTCAAATAGCTTCTCATTATTCAGGTCTCATCTCCAAATCACCTCTTCAGAGTGACTGCCTCCTGTACCCTGTACAGGGAAGACCTACCCTCATTTACTTTCCATCACATCACTATTTATATTGGCACAAAATCCATCACTACTTGAAATGTGCATGCTTATTGATTTATTGGTTGTTATGTCTGAATTGGAGTGGCATCTCTATTGGAGCAAGGACTCAAATGGATTATTTCCATATCCTGAGAGCATTGAGCAAAGTCAGGAATATAGTGAGCACAATAAATGTTTTCTGAATAAAAAGTGATATTGCAGGGAGAGTGAAGAGGATGTAGAAAATGATTTAGATTGGGGAGTGTTTACTGTAAAGTCTGACAGAAAGGCCAGAAGGGCCCATTGGCCTCCTGCCTTCCCCTGTTTCTTCCACAGGAATAACACAAGCTCAGTGTGAGCCTTTTTGATCAGTGCAGAAAATACATTTTGAAGGATTCATTGATCTTAACAGCCAAGCCTTAAAAAATGCTAATGGAACAGGTTGCTTAGCTATTTCTCTTTGCCTTCTCTTCTACCTTTTTTTTTTAAATCCACTAACGATGAACAGACACTATTTAAATACTAGGCAGGTGCAAACCATCAAAACCCTGGATTAATAGAGCTGATGGCAAACATTCTTTCGGTAGGCACACACGATAAAACTAGATTCTTGACAGAAGTTGTAGCATACGATTTTGGGTACTCAAAGAGCATGCTTTATGAGAGAGAAAAAAAATGGTAATGGGTTCACTGCTGCCAGAATACAGAGTCTTGACACACAGTTTGAGATGTCTGAATCTGACATTTAATAGCTGAGATGATAGTGGCCAAATACTTCGCGAGGTCAAATTCATGCAGAGTTCCTGAAAAGGTGAGAAATCGCTGAGATCTGTAATGACAAAGCTGATGGGAAGATTGATGAAATAGTGGTGGCAACAGGACAAGCCTCCAAAATAGCTTGCGAATGATTTATTCTTGTGACAGCAGAGCCAATTGACAATAGCAGAGTGCTAATTAAATACCAACCACTGGGAAAATACCATAAATTTCTGTTAGCTCTGTGTTGGCAATTTTGTACTTTTAAGCAGGAGCCAGGTTATTTTCTAATAAGCGTTTCTTTTGAAACTTAAATTCCTTTTTTTTCTTTTTTTCACTATTTGCAGCAGTATGTTTCCATTTTTATTAACCACAAAAAAAAAAGAAAAGGAAAAGGAAAGGCAAAAGAAAAAAGTGTTGTGAGAGAAAAACTGATGAAAGAGGAAGCTGAAAGTATCTTAATAACATTAGCTAAGAAAGGCTCCCTTCCATTCCTTTCAGCTCCCTGGCTATTCAGGGTGGTCAAATAACCACCATTTATTAAGAACTCACTTGGAAAAAATTATATTAAGTGAAGTAAGCCAGGCCCAAAGAAACATAGGTCCCATGGTTTCCCGTAATTGCAATAACTAGTATATGTCTGAGTCAAGCAAAAAGGTCAGATAAGTTGATGTTAGGGAAGTGAACCCCAAGATAAGGATTCAAATGTTTTTTTTTCTTTCTTGCGATTGTTTCTAACATATTTATAAGATGATTTCTTTGTTGCTTTGTATGTCCCTCCCCCATGGTATAAACCCTGCTTTCATTGTATTTGTTGTTGGTATAATTTGTGGAGGGGAAGGGCAAAAACAAACCGTTTAAATATGGATACAGGTGGACCCACAGCAACAATGAGATGTACAAGTCGTTATATCGAAAACGAACTTTACAACTTTGGCTGGGTGGGGGGAGGAAGGGGATGAGAAGGGATGGGAAGGGGAAACAAAGGAGGGGGCAACAATGCTTGATAAGAAATGTACTCCAAAATGTCATGTCAAAACCAGCTTTACAATGTCGGTGGGGGGGAGGGAGGGGGGGTATGATTGGGTGGGGGGGGAGGGGGGAGGCTGGGAAGGGAGGTGAAGGGTAAACAAAGGAGGAGGCTGCAATGCTTGGTAAGAAATGTATGCATTTTCCTGCCCATGTAATTGTAACCCCTCTGTACAGTATGTTTTCAAATAAAATAAAATAAAATAAAATAAAAAAAAAAAAGAAATGTACTCATTATCTTGCCCATGTAAGGTATTTTCACAATAAAGAATAATAAAAATAACTCATCACAAGGTGGGCATATTGATAAGTGTTTAATATGAATTAATATTTAGTTGCTATGAGTGGGCCACTATGCTAAGTATGAGCCCTCACTGCAACACTAAGACATAGAAACATGTTTATTTGTTTTTTGTTTTGCCTGTCCTGGGGCAACTTGGGGCCTGGGCATGGTCCCTGAGCTTCTTTTGCTCAAGGCTAACACTGGTAGAGTGATGGGTAACAACAGCACTTCCAATTTTTTTCTATTTATGTGGCACTGAATACTCGAATCCTGGGCTTCATACAGGGTAGGCAAGCCTCTACCAAGTGCTACCACTAAGTGCATGCCCAGTCCCTTTTGGAGGTTTTCATAAATAAGTAATCAGAGGCAGGTAAGGAACTAAGTACTCCTGTGGATTATGCTGTCTTGTTTTAATGTATGAGTAATTCCATAAAACAATTTTCAAAGCAGCTTGACATGTGAGAGCTGCCTATTAGAATTATATTTTGCCAAGAGATACAATGGATGTAAGGGAAACTTGCTAAGTAAATACGCACTATATTTATATGAACACTTATCCCCCATGATGAAAAGGGGAAAAGAAGGAGTCTTGACTCCATTATGACCTCAATTTGGAAAGCAGCTATCATGGGCTAGAAGAATAAGGCATTCTGTGCTTAAGAAAGTTGGGCTCTTGTTATCCTCTTTCTTATTTGCCCTAGGTTGGAGAGAGGCAGGGGTTAAAGAATAGTTTGGTAGAGGTTGAGGAAGCTTAGAAATTAGGGTGATCTCTACAATAATTCCACAATCTGGAACACATATAGCTAGCTAGTTGCGTAGTAAACCTGTAAAGCTCTGGAGGCAAAGCTGAGGAGAAGCCTCCATCTCTATGCAGCACAGAGGAGGAGTGACAGGAAGTGCTGAAACAGAAAGGAACACTCAGCCTCCCCCCCACCAAAAAAAAGTAGATGAAGACAATAGATAGCATGAAAATTAAAACCATTAGTAACTTTTAAGAAGGTGCATGTTTCCTTAAACTGCTTGAGTGTATGACAATGAACTATTTTCTTGGTTAATGTGGATGGTATACCCCTAGGTGGTATAAGGAGAGTTTTATATATAAACCCCCACCTTGTAAGTGGCTCTCAAGAGAACACCATATCTTATGAAGTGTTTAGATAAAATATCCACAGGGGGTTAGGTATACTCAGGGAGACCTTTTCCCATGTGTGGCAGTGGCACATTCTGGATTGTATTTATTTGTGGAGGGGCCAAAGTTAAAATGGCAGTACCTGCAGAGAGATTCCATCCCTCCTCTCCTTTATTTTCTCTTTTGGCTAATGCAATGGAAATGATGCCTGTGATGACAACGGAAGCCAAGGCCCATTAACACAGGTGTTGTCCCTATTTTTAAGGTTTAAGATGAGCTTCAAGATGGGCTTGTGATTACAAAGACCACCCCCCCCCCAACCACCATGACAGTTGAGATTATATAAAGGGGAGAATGATGTCAACAGAGGACCTGAATGCTCCCATGGAGCCTGGAACTTTCTAAGTCTTTCTATGGCACTATTGGGGACCAGGCAGACACCTGCCAAAGTGTATTCTAAAATAAGAGAAACATATTTGGAAAAGCGAGTCATGACTTCGACATTTTCTGAGTTCTTCCATTTGTTTCTCTGCAGAATCCCCATATTGTGGCTTAACATCCACACATTCATCTTCCCACCAGTTTTGCTGATCAGGTTGGATGATGTGTTATTGGCCAAACCTAGATCTTATCAGAGTTCTTCATGCTGGAGCCTCAGGCCCCAAGGCCAGCCAGGCTTTGATTCTGTCCCTTAGACACATTTAATGGCAAGTGGGTGTTTAAGCCATAGGGAAGGGACAGCAAGAACAAATACATAATTAAACGTGTTCCCTGGCTGTGCATGTCATAGGTAAGCTGTTGGGTTTTCTCTTGAGTGACTTGCCCTAATTGTGTCAGCATCTTCTCCCAGCAGAAGACTGGGCTGCATTTGATCCATGAACTTAAAGCGGGAGGCGAAGAATTGTCCATCTATAAGAGCAATTCTAACTATAATTAAGAATGGGTCACTTTTCTTTTCAGTTTGTCTTCTTCTTCCTCAGTGAGCATGGCAGGGATTTCCATTAATAATGGTGACATTCTGGTCATGTAGAATTAGGAGCTAGATGACTGTAGTTAATTGGCATATTATTGTATTCCCATAAATTCTGTCTGGGACCGCTGTGAGTAGATTTAAAGCTGCTAGGAAGAAATAAAATATATAACCCCTTACAATGAAGTTGTTTTAAGCTTGAAGCTTTTGTGTTTTAGTGACTTTGAAGCTAGAGAAGTATTCACTTGAGGAATTTGAAGAAATGTTAAGTAACAGACAAGAGTTTCTGGTAGATGTCTGCCTTTGGACCTGTGGCCAAGTAAATAAGAATGAAAATGACAGTGTGACACAAATATATTGTCTGCCATCTCATAGTTGTCCATGCTCCTCATTATAGCTCAAAACAAACTAAAAAGTAAAACCCTTACATTATTGATGATAATACCCAGCATTACACATAATTAGGATATGCTAATTGAAGTATTTTAAAGAAACTAACACTGCTCAGAATAAACAGCGTTCTCATTTTACAAACAGTGATAACAATGATTAAGTGGGGACTTTCTTTGGAGTGTTGTTTACAGTGAATTTTAAGTGAAGGTTGAAGGAGTCAAGTTAATTCCAATGCAGTGCCTAAGTGTGTGATTTTATTTTTCAGTTGCTTTGGGCCTTGACCCTTCTGAACCCATCCTGACCCCTGTTTACACACTGGTGGTATTTGGCAAATTGTCCAAGATCTCTGCATATGAATTTACCCATCTTTAGAGTGGGGAAGCAATGCATAACTAACACACAAAGGCTGTTGAAAATATTCTGACCAGGGTCAGGGCCAGACCTAAGGAGGCAGGATGCGTGGGGTGTAGGCAGCTTGTCCTTGTGTTGGCCGAGGAATGAGCACCTCCCAGCTTCTGCACCAAGGGCTGTATCCCACCCATCTCCCTCCCATCTCTCCAGTCCTGCCACTGGTAGAAGGGCAGCTCTGTTATAATGCCTGGCCCATGTGGAAAATACAGTAGCGATTTTGATGTTGTTTATCCTGTATGTTTCATAGGTAACTTTTGAGAAGTATGTAAAAGAACCAGGCAAAGATGCTTGTGTGAAGCTAAACAAAGGTCATTTGATCATAAACCCCATGTTGTGGTTATTGTGTTGCTTTTATCATTAGACAAAGTATGTGTGTACATACTTGGAAACAGTAAATATTACACTGAGAAATTTAAATATGATCATGTGTATTAGCATGTCAAGAGAAACACTTTGGAGTAGGATTACAATTCTTTCTGAGTACAAAGCATAAATTTAATGAAAGTAAGGAGGTATGTTCTCGAACCTTGTTTAATTTGATGACCAGCTTGGCTCTATATAAATACAGAAATTTTGTACCAGAAAAGAGATAGGAGTAGAAAAGAAACACATCAGAAATTAACGTTGTACTCTTCTTGAAGAGTACACTCTTCCTGTTGGTACCTGGTGCTGACTGCTTGCTGGATGCAGACAGACATTTAGACAATTGCAGTTTAACCTGAGGAAGGAGAATAAGACAGACAGTTGGCAGAATTGACTTTTAAACACTGAGACACTGCTTCATTTGGGTGAACGAGGTAATAAAATCAGTCACATGGCAATTTCTTACTTGGCATTCTTCATGCTTTGAGGACATTCTTAAATAATTGTCTAACTCCATTTGATTAAAAAGCTAAATTTATTCAGAGAAAAGGAAGATTTTTTTTTCTACTGGCCAAGCAAAGGACATTTAATTGTGTTTTATCACGTACATTTATCAGATGATTTGGGTTGACTTTAGACACAATGCACTTTTCAAAATGTAAATCTTCACAGCAAGTCCAGAGTTTGAGAGCCATTTCAATTTTGGAAATTATACTGTGAACACACAGCCAAACAAGCAAGCCCAGAAGCTCAAGGCTGCTGTTGGAAGGTACTTTTGCATACTGGGCGATGGGGCTGAGCGAGACAGATCTGGTGGGTATCTTTCTTTTGCAAGAACAGCTATTTGCTCACTGAGCTCCGTTTGCTCCATCAGGAAAGGAAGCTTTGCCCACAGAGCACTTGTGTCTATGTGAATGCTTCCTAGGCTGTGCTGCAGTCCTCAGAGAGAAATAGAGGGATTTTGATACATCACTACGGGCTAGCTTTGGGGACTGCTCATTTAACATGTGCAAGCAAACTCAGATTTCTGCCAACTGTACTTTAGAATGGGTGAGAGAATGAAAACTTGCCTTGTTTTGTCTCTGTTTGTGTATGTGTGTGTGTAAAAAAAAAAAGGATGCTTCTTTATTCATAGAGAGGTTATTGCTAAAGTTGATGGCCTATCTCAACTCTGGAATAATGGCTCTGAACATGTTCTGTCTGTCGCATACACCTGTATGGTGTGTCAAGTCCTATTCCAGGTGTTTTAGATCACATCTGTCCCATGGTCTGGTGTCATCATTCTTTTCATCTTATAGATCTAGAAACAGGCACAGCAGTCAATGGCACTTCTGTATATCTTGAAATCAGCCAGTAAACTTGGCTCACATCTATTCTGATACAATAACTTCAAGACCATCTGTACATATGCATACACTTACACTTGTTTTGAAAGAACAGTAAAGAGATTTCAACTTCAATTGTAGGTCTTTATTCTGAGGCTCTCCCTCTCTTCCTTGAGTATTAAAGATGAGCCTGGGGCAGAGTCAGCAGGACCCCTAGGTTCTTAGATGTGCTGCTTCTGATACATGGAATTGTAGACCAGGGTTACAAACACCAATTCTTCCTGGATCCAAGGCAAGCCATGTGAATGAACGAAGCAGGCTGGATAATGTATCCAAAAATTATTGGTTTCTCTTGTATGAAACTCAGACCTTTGTTGCTATGAAAGATTATCCAGGGTCACTAAATTGCCTAAATTTTATGGAAAAGTGAAGCATTGACGTGGAAGAAACATTAGTTCTACAAGTATTATCAATTAATTAAAATCTTAAAACATAGTACAAACCAACCATCAAAAATGCATCTAGAGCGCAAAGTAGTGCTTGGCTCTAATGGTAGAGCACTAGCCTTGAGCTGAAGAGCTGAGGGACAGCACCTAGGCCCAGAGTTCAGGCCCCACAGCTGACAAAAAAGAAAGTTTCTCTTTTAGTCTTTAGCCCACTTATTTATTGGGCTGTTGTTTCTTTTAGGAATTGTTGTTGGGGGATTTAATTTTTTGAGCTCCAAGTGTATTTTAGATATGAGACCCTTGCCCATGGTATGGCTAATGAAGATCTTCTCCCAATCCATGGGCTTTCTATTGATCTTGCTAGCTATGTCCTTTTCCATGCAGAAGCTCTGCAACTTCATGCAATCCTATTTGTCCAAACCTTTCTTTGATTTGTTGTGTTTCTGGGTCTCTATTAAGAAAATTTCTGCCTGTGCCTCTGAAGAGGAAATAAGAATAGCCAGTAGACACATGAAGAAATGCTAAACCCTCTAGCCATAAGAGAAATCAAATCAAAACAACATTGAGATTCCACCTCACCCCAGTTAGAATGGCTATAAAGAAGAACTCTAATAACAACAGATACTGGAGGGGATGTGGCCAGAAGGGAACCCTACTGTATTGTTGGTAGGAGTGTAAACTTGTTCAACCACTTTGGAAAGTAGTATGGAGTTTCCTCAGAAGATTCCACATAGAGCTGCCCTATGACCCAGCAATCCCACTTTTGGGCATTTACCTAAATGATCACAAACAAGACCATACTAAAGCTGCCAGCACAACTATGTTTATTGCAGCATTATTTACCATAGCTAAGATATGGAACTAACCTAGATTCCCCTCAGCAGATGAATGGATCAAGAAAATGTGATATATATATGAATGCTATGCCTCCATCAGAAAGAATGACATTGCCCCATTTGTTAGGAAATGGAAAGACTTGGAAAAAATTCTATTAAGTGAAGTAAGCCAGGCCCAAAGAAACATAGGTTCCATGGTTTCCCTTGTTTGCCTAGTATATGTCTGGGACACACAGAAAAGGTCAAAAGCTATGTACATATGACCAGATAAGATGATGTTAAGTGAAATGAACCCCAAGATAGGGGCACAACTTTTGTTTTTTTCTTTCTTGCTATTGTTTCTAATGCATTTATAAGGTGCCATGTGATTTTTTTTGTTGCTTTGTATGTCCTTCCTCCACAGTATAATTCCTGTTTTCACTCTATTTGATGTTGGTATAATTTGGGGAGGGGAAGGGCAAAAACAAATTGTTTAAATAGGGATACAGGTTGACCCATTGCAACAATGAGATGTACAAGATGTTATGTTGAAAAAGGAATTTTACAATTTTAGGCGTGGTGGGGCAGGGGAGTATAGTTGAGGAGGTGGGAGGGAGGGGATAGTAGGGGAAAAACAAAGGAGGAGGTAACAGTGCTTGATAAGAAATGTACTCAGTACCTTGTTCATGTGACTGTAACCCCTCTGTACAGTAGTTTCACAATAAAAAACATATTTAAAAAAATGCATCCAGGAAGTAGCACTGTGGATCAAATGGTAGAGCAATTGCTTTGAGCTGAAGAGCTGTGGGACAACGCCCAGGCCCAGAGTTCAAACCCATAACCAAAAAAAAAAAAAAATCTATAGGGCAGATAATAGATTAGGAGCTATTATTTTGAAATAGTCCCTGTTCTACATTAAGAATGATCTATAAGAAGTTTTTGTTTCTTGTCACTTCTGTAAGAAAGAACTATGGGAACTCTAAAGATGGGAGAAAGAGGCTCACAAAAATAGAAGCTTAGACTTATTTTCTAGTAAATAGTTATAGCACTGCATATTCTCTGCTAGATTTTTAGATTTAGCTCTCTGACCTATTCAATATTGTAGGCCCATAGCTCCATGCAGCTAATTCAAAGGAAAAGTTCAATCATTCACTATCACCAATCACATTTCAAAAACTCAATAATCATCATGGCAAAGTTCTGCTAAACAGTCCAAAGATTATTCAGCTCTGCAGCTGGAGCTACCTTATGACAAAGTGATGTAAAAATGAAACAAAGAAGACATAAAACCATGAAAACATGTCCTGTCTCCTCGATGATTTCTTTTCAGATCCATTTGCCTATGCAACTGGAATGTTCACTGTAGGAATTCTGGGTTAAATGGTAGTACATTGATTTTCCTGGGAGTGAGTACTAAAATTGGTACTTTGGATCATCCTCATGGTCCTTGGATTAAATTCAGCTAGTTTTTTAAAATTCAGCTATTTGGACTCTAATTTACCAGCTCAGATATGCCAAGAGTATTCTACCCTTGAGAACAGAAGACTAAAATGCCTATAATATTATCAAATCATTTCTTGATGATTGCCTGCTTGCATTTCTTGGGACTTGTATTACTAAATTCTTTTTTTTTTTTTTTTGTCGGCCATGCGGCCTGAACTCTGGGCCTGGGTGCTGTCCCTCAGCTCTTCAGTTCAAGGCGAGCGCTCTACCACTTGAGCCACAGTGCCACTTCTAGCTTTTTCTGCTTATGTGGTGCTGAGGAATTGAACCAAGGGCTTCATGTATGCAAAGCAAGCACTCTACCACTGAGCCACCTTCCCAGCCCCCTACTAGATTCTTTAAAGGCTGTTCATGTTGTTAACCTGATACAGTGACTTCAAGGAAAACAAGATGTCATAGCATTGTCTGCCTCCACAGAAGGAAGGCAAGGAAGACATTTTTTTTTCTCATGGCAGACAGATCTTTCATTCACA
This sequence comes from Dipodomys spectabilis, assembly GCF_019054845.1. Classification (NCBI taxonomy): domain Eukaryota; kingdom Metazoa; phylum Chordata; class Mammalia; order Rodentia; family Heteromyidae; genus Dipodomys; species Dipodomys spectabilis. Next base: position 1,807,648 of record NW_024871042.1, read on the forward strand.
TGTGGATAGCCAGGCCTCCTAGTGGGTCACAACCCTTTGGTTAACTTTGCCCTTTGGATTTATAATGCTTTTGGGGGCTTGATACAGAAGTTCTACATGAAGCTAGATGTTAGTAGGTTACAAGTGGGATGTCTATCTCTGACCATGAACTCTACTATATACTTTCTAGTTCCAAGACATATAATGGACTACTACAGATTTGGAGGAATTAGAGAACATTTTGGGCTTAACTGATCAAGAAAGACTTGCCTTTTTTTTTATCAGAGAAGAGATGAGTTGACTGCTTTGACCAATGACATAAGAAGTTACAGATGTTATAGCTACCAAACTGATTCACTCAGGAAAGAAATACAATCTTCAGCCAGGTGAGAGTGGTTCATGCCTGTAAGCCTAACTACTCTGGATGCTAAGATTTGAGGATCATATTTCAAAGCCAACCCAGGCAGGAAAGTCTATGAGATCCTAGGAAACATGTAATTAAACACCTAAAAAGCTGCAAGTAGAGCTGTTGCTAAAGTGATAGAGTGCTAATTTTGAGCAAGGTATCTCTGGGACAGTTCCCAGGTCCTGGGTTCTGAGTTTCAGCCCCTGGACCAACACACACACACACACACACACACACACACACACACACACACACACTAACATGCACACACACAAATACATCTTCAGAAATGAGCCATATTGAAAACACAGAAACTCTACTAATGACAATTTTTTGGCCCAACCAAAAAACAAAAACAAAAGACCAAAGTGACCTTTCAGAGATCAAATAGAAGATAACTGGTATATAGTCAAGAGGACATAGGTAACTATAAAAAGAAAACCCAACAATTTCTAGTTACACTTCATTTATCATCTGTTTCCTTCAAAATTTTTCTAGCATACATCTAACCATACACTGGGAATCAAAAAGATAGGGTCATGTTATTTTTGTAACAGTTGTTATAGGAAAATGCCAAAACATTATGTAAAATAAAACCTGAAAGGAAGGCAAAAGAAAACTCACTATCTCAGTTTATCCCTTTCATCTGAGCTTATGGTTTCACACTGGTAAGCACTGTACCAGCAACTGTATGTGTTCCCCAGAGAAAATAAAATGAGCCTACTAAATATCAGTAAATATTTCTAAATAGTTTGGTTTCCATGTGTTTTAAGTGTGAATTTGTGAATAAGGACTTTGTTTGAATGAAAGTCTCCTCACTCATTTTCCTACAATGATACTAAAGCTTGTTTAATGGTATTCAGCTACCTGTTTGGCACAGCAACACGATGCATAGTATGAAAGAAGAACATCTCAGAACAGAAAGTTCATCTTGTACAGATTTAGAAACTATCATTGTTAAATGTTTGATGGAACAAACAAGTTAAAAATAAGTTGAGAAGTCTATGCCTTCACTATTTAATATTCTCTCTTTTTTCACTGTGACCACCAAAGAGAGACCCCTTTCAGTTTCCTGAACCAGTAGCATTTACTCTTCCTGTATGGTCTGTCCAGAAAATCATTAGTGATTTCTCATCACCATCCAATCTCTGGGTGTCATCAGCTCCAAAATGGTCTGTGGTCCATGAACAGCTCCGCTGGAGTCCAGTCAATGACTTCAGCAAATAATGTATTTCCAAAAGACATGAGGCCATGAAAGGGACAGGAACACCACCGACATTGCTGCTGTCCACTTCATCTTTCTAAATCTTTTTCTTTCCCCATCCTCAGTATCTGCCAACACTACATTCAGTCCTATACACCACTTAAGAGTAGTTATCAAACTATATTCCTTATTCATCTGGATTGCTTGTCCAGACCTATAAGAAACTAGTATGAGCATGTATTGTTGATAACTCATTTTACCTCTATATTTCCAATATCTCCAATAGTACCTGCCTCACAGAAAGCATTTAGTAAATATTTATAGAGTGAATAATTGTTCTCCATCATGGTAACTGTGATCTCCAGAGACATCTGGCAATGTCAACACATTTGTGGAGGAAGGGAGAGGGATTTCTTCATATGATGCAAGTAGAGTCCCACACACTGGCTCCAAAAGCCAGTATTACTGAGTTTGGAACCATTAGGGCGGGAAGAGGACCCTTCAGGGTCCTGTCATTGAGGAGGGCAGGTGCCTCTCCTGTGACTCCCTCTAGCTTATCTCCTAGAGAGTGACTCCATCTCATCTTCTAGTCACACATTTCTACTTGCATTTGATCATCCAGAATTTGAAATTATTCACTTGTTCCTTTGCAATGTTTTTGAAGAATCATAATAAAAATCTAGGTTTGAGAAATAATAACTCATAGATCTAGATTCAATGAGTAATCAGGAAATAGGTAATCAGGGCACAGGTAGCTTACACGTGTAACCATAGATATGCAGGAGTTTTAGATCTAGTCTTGCAGAAAAGTCTGCAAGACTTCATCCCCAAAATGAGATACTGAGTTCAAACCCACATGTAGAAAAGAAACACACACACACACACACACACACTCTTTCTTTTTTCTGCCTTTAAAATTCTTTATCTGTTTGCAACAAAAAGAAAATTTAGCAAAATACTTACCAAAGAATATCAGTTTAAATGATTATTGGTTACAGGCAAAAGATCAATTGATGTCACTCTATAATATAGTCTATTGTCTTTGTGGTTTGTCTTCTTTTACATTGAGTGTATTTTACAGGCTACCTAGATTATTTCATTCTGTGGAAATAAATTACTGCCAGTTGTTTACATTGAATACTGAGTTCTTTTTATTCTTTTCTTCATAGAAATAAGTAAATGATGTTTTATTAAATATTTTAATGAGCAAATTTAGGGTTGTCTGCCAAAATGTTAAATACTCAAATTTAATTTTAATGTACCCTACAATGTTACATGGGATATACTTATACTGTACTAATGGTATTCTTTCTCTATCTGAAATTCTGATTTGATTGGACACCTTATCTTTCTCTTTGCTAAACCTAGCAAACCATGACATGTAACACTTTTGTCTATTAAAATGTTTCTAGTGTTTTTTGTTTGTATTAATATATCTGGGTTTTTTTTGCTAGTTTCATGATTAGGCAAAATATTTAGTCAATATTAGCTACCTGTTTGATATCTATACTAAACATATCTAAAACAAAACAAAACACAAACACCACGATTACTTTGTATGAAACCCACCATATTCCAAGAACTAGCCTCTTTTGGTTCTGAGGAAACCACTGGCCTGGGTGGTAGAAAATTCTTGCAGGCAATGTGTTTGCCTTAGGAGCTTCAATCTGTGCAGGTATCCACTCCTTCCAGGACTTACTGTTTCTCATCTGTCAATAAAAGCCTTTGAAAAATGGACAGCGAAGGTTATATCCATACCTGAGGACATTATAATATAATTGTTTGCTTGGTTTTTCCAGTAGGCTATTTCTGTGTCTTCTTTTCTTCTTTATTTGAATGGGTTTAGTTTTCACCTTTCATGGGTACAATAATGTAATTCACACAAAGTAATAATTCAATATTAAATCCAGAAGAGGTCTCTTACTAATATTAAAACTTTCACACTGAATATAAACTTTGTGGGAAATCAGCGTTTCCCACCCCACCCCACCCCCAGGATTCCCAGGCTCATTCTAAAGATTTCATGGAAGAATAAAATGATGTTTTTTGTAGGAGGAAAATTTTTGATGGCCAAATTGTAATACAAAAGAAGATGAATATGAATGTTAGTTCCAGGCACCAAGACAATGCAAGAGAAATACTATGCAGTTTATTAGATAGACACTGGGTGAGACAATGTCTCATTAAGCTCATGGATTGTATGCAACTATTATTTTTTGCATGTAGGCACATGTCCTTCTGAACATAGTCCAAATTAAATTTCCTTAAGGTAATTCTGAAAAAAAAAATGTATGGCTCAAATGCTATGTCCCAATTTATTGTAAGTAGAAAACAGAATATGATTAACATGGAAAACAAATCCTATTGCATTAAATAAATTAATGAGTTATTCTTTTTAAAATAGTCAGTTTGAGCCAATTCCATTGGTTGGAAAACAGCAGTTTTTTCCTCCAAAAAGCTTTTCTATATAAAAAAATCCATTCTCTCTCTTTTACAGGTTTCTATTTTGCCTGAACAAAAATAAGTGCTCTTTAGTTTATTTAATGAATCAATTCATTTTTTTAGACTTCTGGCAATGAAATGGAATTTCATAAGCATGAGGTGAGTTAGAGGGTAAACATGGAGGTCAATGCATCACTTGATCAATTTCAACCCCTGTACACAAATGTTGTAGGTAATGGTATAATTTTTAAATTTGGTATCAGACAAGACTGTGGAGTTAATGATAGAATAAGTACAATAGCAGCATAGTCTAATATCTTCATAATCAGAGTAAAAAACTATATCTGATCTGAGTAATGGCACCAAAAAATTTAACCATCCAATGATTCTAAGTCTCAATAAGATATACACAATCCCTATCTTTCTACGCAACTGAATTAATCAAAATTTTAGGGCAGCTAAAGAACCTCAGTCTTGTTGTCTGTCCAGAGTATAACTCAGGCAAGTTACAAACATAATAAAGATAATAGGAAAGTATGAGAAAAGAAATAAAGCAGAGAGAGTTTGTAACATAATCATGCCACACGGGAAGGCAGGTTTGCCTATCTCTACTGCCCTGGGGTATCTTTAATGAGCTTCCTTATTATAGAACTTGGCCTTGGCTTCAACAGTGAGAATTCAATGGCTTTCTGATTGGTGAGTCTCATTTCTGTTTCCTGTAAAGTTGTGAAACCAAACATTTAGTGCCCATCCTCATTTCATCTTTCTTTTTTTCCTTTTAACTTCCTCATTCATTTGTAGGTCCCTGTGCCCATTTTATTATCCGGCAGGTTTTGCCTTATCAGATTATCCTGCCATGTGCAAGATTTATAGGCCACTATTCCCTGCTGGCTTTTCTACTAACCCCATATGAGTAGGAGTTCAGAATGTGTTTGGTCCTCATCTTAATACTAACTGGTTTTGTGACCTTAAATGAGTAAGTTAAATTCTCTAAGGCATGCTCTGCCTATGTCTTAAATATTTTGCCAACCCTAAATTTCTAATTTCCTGCCAACTCTAAACTCACTTGTAAATTTATTTCTCATTAGAATTAGAAAATTCTCACTCTTTGGTTTCCTAAGGCCAGATTTTTCCATGTTAGTTTTTTTTTTTTTTTAAGCTATATATTATTCTAGTATCTCCTAGAGACAAGGTAGAGCCTCTTTACTCCCTCCCCACCCACCCATCCCCCTCGGGTCATGGGGCCTGAACTTTGGGCCTGAGCACTGTCCTTGAGCTCTTCAGCTCAAGGCTAGTGCTCCACCACTTGAGCCACAGTACCACTTCCGGCATTTTCTGCTTATGTGGTACTGAGGTGTCGAATCCAGGGCTTCATGCATGCGAGGCAAGCACTCTACCACTGAGCCACCTTCCCAGCCCCAAGTCCTTACTTTCACAGCAATGGTTCTCAAAATGTTGCGCTCAGGCCCTGAGAATCAGCATTGTGTGGGAAGTTGTTACAGTGGCCACTCTGGTCACCCTCCAGACTTACTGATTTTGAACTTCTGGAGATAGAACCAGCAATTTGTATTCTGATTAAACTCCCCATGTTATTGGAGATCACTGTTGATATTGAATCTGAAAGAGCAGACTGATTCCTAGTTTATTACTCTGTGATCTTCACAATTCATTGTCTGTCTTGCATGCATCCACAAAGAAACCCTAAACAGAGTAAAGAAGTCATCATGAATGACTAAAAGAAATTAGCAAACAGGCTGATTGTGCTCCTACTTGCTGATGAAATGTTTTCCAATCATGTGTCTCCTGCTTCTGAATTTTCATTTGCCTAGCTATTTTCAAACTGAGTTCACATTGAGTAATGATGGCTGAGATATAAATTGCCATACCGGAAATAATGTCTTTCAAAAATCCCATTGGTAGCTACCAATGAGTGTGGTGAGACAAGACTATGATTCCCCATATTCAGGAGGCTGAGGCAGGAGGACCTCAGGAATTCCAGGCCTGATTGGGATGTGAAAGAAAGGAAGAAAGGAAGAAAGGAAGAAAGAAAGAAAGAAAGAAAGAAAGAAAGAGAAAAAGAGAGAGAGAGAAAGAGAGAAAGAAAGAGAGAGAGAGAGAGAAAGAGAAAGAAAGAAAGAGAGAGAGAGAAAGAAAGAAAGAAAGAAAGAAAGAAAGAAAGAAAGAAAGAAAGAAAGAAAGAAAGAAAGAAAGAAAGAAAGAAAGAAAGAAAGAAAGAGAAAGAAAGAAAGAAAGAGAGAGATGAAAAAAAGTCTTACTGATAAATATCAGGACAGGACATTTTCCTGGAAGACACAGGTATGACATGTTACAAAGTAAGATGTGAGAACATGCTCCCAGAAGAGTAGGAGTGATAGAACTAATATTAAAGCAGTAATTTGAGATGTCATCTCGGACACCAAAGGTCATGGTGTTTTATTTATTATTGCAATTATAGGAACGATAAAACGGCAACAGGCAGCACACTCCATACAGATCCGCCAGTCTTTCATGTGGTACTGTCTGTCCCCCTTAGCACTTCTCATTTCCAGGAGCCTGAGTCTAATGAACAGCATGAGTAATATACAGATTAATACATTTGTCTAAGAAAGAACAATTTTGAGCTGGCAGCTGTTGATAAAGATGTGTCTGTCTTGTTTGGTTCTTTCTTGAAATGCTTGAAAGTAGAAATGGTGAGGGTTTTTGTTTGTTTGTTTGTTTTTTTGGCTGGTCGTGGGACTTAAACTCTGGGCTTGGGCGCTGTCCCTCAACTCTTCAGCTCAAGGCGAGTGCTCTATCACTTGAGCCACAGCTCCACTTCCAGTTTTCTAGTGGTTTACTGGAGATAAGAGTCTCATGGAATTTCCTGCCCAGGCTGGCTTTGAACTGTGATCCTCAGATCTCAGCCACCTGAGTAGCTAGGATTACAGGCGTGAGCTACCAGTGCCTGGCTTGTTATGTTTTTGTTTTTGTTTTTGTTTTATCACTTCCTCATGGGCTGACATCTTGTTGCCACCAAGTGGCTGCAATCATTCCTTAAATCCAAGACAAAGGGAGATGGATTCCATTGTGCTAGACACCCTGGGGATTGGACATTTTCAGAAGGCTCCAAGAAGGAAACTACATGTTTAAAGGCCTCAATGTTGATTTAAAACTAGGATACTCTCGTATTTGTCTCATGTAATAATTGTGCTGTTGTATTTGCCTTCCAGAGCAGACCATAATGAAGACTCTGGCAAGTTTAAAATGTCTTTTGTGAATATGGTTTAGAAGACATAATAAAATCTGACCAAGCAATAAGTTAGGCCCATCAAATAGTTCATGGGTAGGATGAAATTCACATTTTTACTTGATATTCCAACTATTTTTCAGTAATAATTTCTGTGATGTTCTTGGGTGCTTCTCTGGTGGATCTAAACCTTAATGTACTCCTTCCCATTCTACCATACACATCTCTATTTTAGTGTGTTATTTTCTTCATACTTGATCAAATGAAACCAGTGGAAGCCATCATGTTATTTTTGTTGTTGTTGTTTATCGTCTTTCAATAAAACCTTCCATGGGCAGCCAAAGAGCACTTATTTTTCTTAAGGCTGCAGTATGCATCACTTGCTCTCTACTGCTCAAGGGAAACAGTCTTTAATCTTTGCCTAAAAACTTCTATGCACCCTTCATATCATAGCTCCCATGACTGTAATTCTGGAGGACCCAAGCTACATCACGGTCCCTTCCATATTCTTTCAAAGCATCTTAGAGATTTTTCCACAGAGTAATTATTTGATTAATACCTATCTTTCAACACAAAGTTCATTATTTGTCCATAATCTAACACTTAGTGGTGTGCCTGCTTGGCTATCAAGAGCAATAACGACTGTCCAATGTTTTGAGAAGAGAATGATGTGAATGGATATGTGGCAGGAAAGTAATTGGAAATAGGTTCTTTAATAATGGGAATTGTTTTAGAGAACCATCACAGGAAGGAAAAATAATCTGTCAATTTTATCATCCAGGTACTTCATTTGCCAAACATTATATGATTATGATATATATGTCAGATGGTTTGAAGGATGCTGGGGCAATAAAGGTACTATGTTTAGAAAATGGAAAAGAAAGGATGGATTTTTTAAATTTTTTTTATTGTGAGGATACTGTACAGAGGGGTTACAGTTACGTGAATAAGGTAATGAGTACATTTCCTATTAAGCATTGTTACCCCCTCTGTTTTTCCCCTACCATCCCTTCCCTCTCCACCTCTTCCACCCCGAAGTTGTGAAATTCTTTTTGAACATAGTGTCTTGTACATCTCATTCTTATAATGGGTCAGTCTATATCCTTCTTTCAACATTTTGTTATTTCCCTTCCTCTACCCAAATTAGAAAAATGTATATACAAGGTGCAGGACACCAGTATTAAAATACAATAACAACAGCAGTTATACCATAGTGGACAGAACATATAAAAGAAACAAAAAAAATCACATAGTTCATTAAAAACAACAGCAACAAAGAAAAACACCCTCTTGGGTCCATAACTTGGGGTTCATTTCACTTGGCATCATCTTATATGGTCATATGTACATAGCTTTTGACCTTTTCTGTTTGTCTGGTAGGATTATCCTAGATGTATCCTAGTTATTGCAAATAAGGGAACCCTTGGGACCTGTGTTTCTTTCAGTCTGGCTTATTTCACTTAATATAATTTTTTCCAAGTCTTTCAATTTCCTAATGAATGAGGTGATGTCATTCTTTCTGATAGAGGCATAGAATTCCATTGTACATATACACCATATTTTCTTGATCCATTCATCTACTGAGGGACATCTGGGTTGGTTCCATGTCTTAGCTATGGTGAATAATGCAGCAATAAACATAGTTGTTCTGGTAGCTTTAGTATGGCCTTGTTTGTGATTGTTTGGGTAAATGCCCAAAAGTGGGATTGCTGGGTCATAGGGAAGCTCTATGTGTAGTATTTTGAGGAACCTCCATACTGCTTTCCATAGTGGTTGAACAAGTTTACACTACCACCAACAATGCAGTAGGGTTCCGAAAGGATGGATTCTGAAGACAATTTTAGGAAGTAGAATTAACAGGATCCACTGAATACTTCTGGATGGAGAAAAAGGAATTTGAGAGGAAGATAAAAATTCCAGTTCATGGCCTATATAGAAGATGATTCTCTTGACCCAATTTTAGGGCTTCAGGAAAAAATACCAAGTCAGAACAAAAGGTAGGACACTTAATTTTGAACATGTCCTTGTCAGATTTCCAAGGGAATCAAGTGATTTGTCAGTTTTTGAAATGTGACGCTGTTGTTCAATGCAGAGCTCTTAGTGGATTTTGAATGTTGGACTGTGAAGATAGAGAAAAAAAGCAAGATTCATTTAAAAACAGAGAAAAACCTGTGTGATTAAAGTTAGCAAAACCTTATCTCAGGTAGAAGGATCATAAATTTGAGCCAGACTGGGCTATATTAGGAAGACCCTGTCTCAACCTCCATCCCCTAAAAAAAGAATTACTTCATTTCATCAATAATGTAGGGTAAATGTAGGAAAAACAGAGCTGCTTAAAGTAAGAACATAAATAATATATCACGGTTGTTGAATAGCAATAAATAAAACTGACGTTTGCTATTCTATTGCTTCTTTGGTGCTAATTATAATTATATATACATATAACATCCTAGAGGATACAATTATAATGGTAAGTATAAATTATAAAAAGCATAAATGATATATAAAAGTATACCTTGGCCACTAGGAAGATATAACAATTTCTATTTTTGCCTTTTCCCCCTTAACTCTAGCATTTCCTTGATGCTACTATTTTTCTCTTGTAAGCAATGCTTAGGAATGTACATAAACAGAAAAATATAGCAATAGATATTTTGCAGTAAGCTTCAAAGTATCAAGAGATAGGTATTCACTTCTAACCACATATATTTGTGACAAATTGTGTGAGCCAAATGCCTTAACTAAATTGAGCAAGGCTGAAATGAGTGGCAAGAAGAGCATGTGGGGCTTACACTGCCCGTAGGAGGACCCAGGCGGGCATCCGTAACACGAATGTGCACAGAATTATCTAAGAACACTTTGCCTTGCCAATTCTTTAGTATCACAGGCAACTTGGACCAAGCATGCAGCAATTTTAAAGCAGACCATCAGTCCTGTAGCTTTTCTGACATCTGTTCTCGCAAGTAGATTTTTGCTCAATAAGTTCTCGTTTAAATACTGGGATAGGATTTAATAAACTCAGGTTTGACTGGAGATATTTTCACTGACTTGTTGCCTAGCTGAGGTCTTTTTTTTTCTTTTTGTTTTCCTTCTGGTTGTTCAGTATATCTGTGGCTCATATGTTCATAAAGAAATTCTGTCCATTTATATTCACTCAATGCATTACTGTTTAGAAGCTCCTTAGTGATGAGCACTGTCCTAGAATTTAGGTGGGAGAAAGAAAGCACTGTTACAGATGAAAGACATCTCACCTGTAGGATATAAGGAAGAATAAGCATGGGTACTCAGATCATGACAAATAGCTCAGCATTGCTGCAACTCTGAGCTGGAATTCTGCCTGAATGTGAGAGACTGATAGGATAAGGTATGTAAGTCATAAGGGCCACAGTATGAAGAACTTTCACTGAAACAGTAATACAGTCAGACTTACTTTTGGTCCCAGTGTGGGAGATAGTATTCATAGTAAGGCAAGGAATCTGTAGTGAAAGCAGGAGGTCAATGGAGAATCTCTTGTAGAACTCCAATGAGACTGATGAGCATGAGAGACAAAGTCAAGGGTTCAAATGTGCAAAAAAGGGACCAATCAGACTAATCTCAAAGCTGGGTACTGGGGATGAAGAAAAGGGTAAATGATTTGATGGCACATGTGTTAGTTAAATACCGCTTCCATAAATACCACAAAGTGGGTGACGTTTAAAGAATAGAAATTTTGTTATCTCACATTTCTAGAGGCTACAAGTCCAAAATAACGTGTCAGCAGAGTGTGTTCCTTTGGAGTATCATAAGAATCTCTTAGCATCTGGAAGTGTGCTGGGTAGCTTTTGGTATTCTCTGGCATATAAAAGCAGCCCCTAAACCTCTGCCTTCACCTTTCATGTTCTCTTTGTGATTGTGAGCATGACTACTTCCAAATTCTCCCTTTATATAAGGGCATATCATTCTGGGCTAAAGGCCCTCCTTATGTTAATATGCTTTCATTGTAACTAATTACATCTACAATGCATTCTTTTGAAATAGTGCCACACTCTGTAGTACTGAGGGTTAGGAGTTCGAGGTATGAGCTTCTAATGACGCCAGTCTTTAATAATGTGCTAGTCATGGAGATAAAGTGAAATCAACTTTTGTGGGGGAAAAGTGGTTACTTAAGGGGCTATTCAAATAGCATTTCTCTGGGAATTGATTTATGAATCTACACCCTAGAAATGAGTGCCTCTCAAAAGGAAGACTTTTACTAAACTGCCTACTATAATTTTTAATTTAGGAAGCATTTGAATGATAGAAAAAATAAAAACAAAAAGGAGTAGAAGTTTTCATATTGGTTGGAAATTTAAAAATCAAAAGAGCCAAGTAGACAAATATAGGAGTCTCTTCCAGATGAATTTATTTAACAGCTTGGTGTTCATGTGATAAGTTGCGATTAATGGGCAGGCAGCCCAAATTTGATGGAAATAGTTGAGTCTCTTAGTTTTACTCAGAATATTTTGATTCTGTTTTATGACTGACACATTTCCATATGTCTCAGAGCAGCATCTTGTAAGATATTGAAGTTTTGCCTAACAGTTTTCATCAGAATGCTGGATCACTTATGAAGCTAATTCCTTCATAAGTTAGCCCTTATGATAGGTTTTTTGTATTTGAGGAAAATACTCTGAGAAAACATTTTTAATGTATACTTCTTCACTTGCCAACATAGTATTTACCCATGGTAGATGCTAAGTAAATCCAGTTGTTGGAGGCTGATATAGGATTTGCAAAGAAACTCTACACCCATATGTGTATATAAACTCCATGTAGGGTCCTCCTCCACCTCCTTTCCACATAGGAACATGTTATGTTTTCATGGACAAGGATGTTGCCAGTAAATAAGTCAAATTCATTCATCATGTCTTTGCCTCTAGTAGCCTGAGCTCCATGGTGAAATCAGAGCATTGGGTAGTGGTCAGAGATCTCTGACCTATGCAGTCCATACACCTACACATGTTGGGTACTTTTAAGTTTTTACAAAAGAAGAATATTGAAAGGTGACATTGATGGGGACAACTAACAATCAAGATTCAGATTGTCATCAAATCTCAGCTAGACTACTCTTTTGATGGTGAGAGATTGAGCCAGTAATGCAACTTCTGTTAGTCTCAGATTCCCCTCTGTGATGTGAGAATTATAATAATGTCATCTTCTTAATGTAATTATAGCCCAGTGATAGTAAAGTATTTAAGGCATATATCAAGCTCAACAAAGAATAGATATTATTGTTGAAATTATCATCACAATTTTCCTCAAGATCCGAGGATTCTGGGCTCTTCTGGGTCTGTTTAAACACTAGAAGACAGGACTAAGAGGAGCTACAGTCATACTTGCCTCAGGAATTTAGAGTTATAGATGGACTACTGTAGATGCTCATATAATCTGGGAATGGCTCCAGAAGGAAAGGTTTCAGTGCCTGTCAAATGATGGATTTTGAAAAGAAGATTGAAAGGATGCAATATAAACATACTGTCAAAACTCTATTATTTTAGGCACTTGACTGATTTTGACTTCTCTGAGATTTGTTCCCCAAGACAATTTCCGCAGAAGCATCGGTTCTCACAATATTTACTATTGTAAGCTTCATCAAACAGCCAAGTGATTTCTTAAAAAATAGGGGTCTTGACCTTTTGCCTTTCCCTTGGCTGGGAACTTAATCATTCTTTGGTGAATAATACTGACTCTGTCTGCAGGCTCAGGACTTGTGACTGGAGTTCATATGAAGGCCTTGCCCATTTTCTCCATAGACAGCCCTTCAAATCAGAGTGAAGGTCTGATTTGCTCACTGGCAGGGTGGGAGGTGCAGGAAATGTTGAGCTCCTTGCTAGGCTGGGTTTCTGCATTGCAACTCTGTACTGCAATAATCTAGTAAACATGGGCATGCATAAGTTAGAATATTTTGATTCCTTGAGAACTGACTACAATTTGCACCCTTCTCTGTAGCTTCCAAGTATTGTTTATATAAGATGGTTTGCCACTGAGGTTTTATGTTTGGAGTTTCAAATGCATAAAGGAAGTGTGGCATACAAGCTTAAATTTCGATTTGACTAAGTTAAACCCAGGTTCTAATTAACTAGTTTAGTGTGTCATTTCTCCATCTGTTCAACAGGAATATAAAATGATGCTCCTCTTATTGGAGTTGTACACTTAAAATATGTTTGGCACATGATAGACCTCAATAAAGATTAGTTATACTATCATTTTAATAGTAATTCAGGCAGATTTTTATGTTTTTAGGACTATGAAAAGTAAAGCCTTTATACCTCTGCAGCTAGGACTGTGATTTCTTTGACTTTTAAGTACCAGCAGTAGGATTATGGGATATTCTGCTACAGATTATGGCAACCTTTGTAAAGGATTTGACAATGAAGTAAAGCTCTGTTTTTTTCTAATTTCTTAGCTTATTGCCACAACTTTAAAAATGATTAAAAGAATAATCACTTCAGTTAAACGTCTAAGCACAATAGATACTCATCTGACATGAATTCAAGGGGTGATATTTCAGAGTAAGTGGCTCTGCTAGCCTTGGAGGTACTTGCTCATAGCTATGAGTCAGTGAACTATCCTCTGATCTAGGCTGGATCTAGGCTGGATCATACAGATCTAGTCTACTTATCTTTCATCTCCTTCGTGGGACATACTAGCCTGTATAGACAGGTCCTCAGCATGGTGGCAAAAGGTACATATCTGGGATCAGGGTCAGTCACCAAAATGGTTTTCCAAACTTGACTTTGATCAATCTACTCACATCTCATTGGCCAAACAAGTCACATGACTGAGCACCTTTGTATCAGTCAGGATTCTCCAGAGAAACTGAGATTATCTAAAACCATAAGAGGGGGCTTTATTTGATTGACTGGTAGAATCAGAGGCTGAGTAGTCCCACCATGGCCATCCACAGACTGAAGAGCCCAGGAAATCAATAGCAGCTTAGTCTAAGAAACTGAAAGATCCAATAAAAGAGAGGCTAACAATACGGTTCTAATAGGAGGCTAAAGGCTTGTCAGCCCTCTAGAGAGCTGCTGGTGCAAGTCCACATAAAAAAGCTAAAGAATCCAAAGTATGTTGTCCACAGGTGACAGCAACGGAAAAATATGCCTCCTCAAGAACAGCTGCATGCCCATGCTAGCTTTCTTCTACCTTTTCATTCCATTTGAATGAGACTGTACACTTTGTTTTTTATTATTTTTTTCTACAGAGGGGTTACAGTTACATAAGTAAGATAATTAGTACAGTTCTGGTTGAACATGATTACCCACTCCTTCATTTTTCTCCCACTCTCCCCTGCCCCACCGCCCTCCCACAGTTGTAAAGCTCATTTCCAGCATAGTGTCTTGTGAGTATCATTGTTGCATTGGGTCATCCTGTGTCCTTGTCTCACTATTTTGTTATTCCCCTTACCTTTCCCAAATCAGATAAATGTGTACACAAGATACAGGGTACCAGAATCTAAAACAGTGACTACCGGGGATAAACCAAAGGGAAAAAGAAAAGAAAGAATTTGATATAGTACATTGACAACAACAAGGTCAACAACAACAAAAAAAGACCATTTGTTTCCATATCTTGGAGCTCATTTCAATTAGCATCATTTTATATGGTCATAAGCACATAACTATTGAGCTATTGTGATTCGCTGCTAGGACTATCCTAGAAATATACTAATTACTACAAATGAGGGAAGCCATAGAGTCTGTTTCTTTGGGTCTGGCTTATTTCACTTAATATGATGTTTTACAAGTCTTTCCATTTCCTTACAAATGGGACAATGTCATTCTTTCTGAAGGAAGCATAGAATTCCATTGTGTATATATACACCACATTTTCTTGATCCATTAATCTATTGAGGGCATCTGGGTTGGTTCCATACCTTAGCTATGCTAAATAATGCTGCAATGAACATAGCTGTGCTGGTAGCTTTAATGTGGCTTTGCTTGGGATCATTTGGGTAAATATCTAGGAGTGGGAATGCTAGATCATAGGGGAGCTTTATGTTTAGTCTTTTGAGGAACATCCATACTGCTTTCCAGAGCGGTTGAAGCAGCTTACATTCCTATCAACAGTGTATAGCATTCCCTTTTGGTGGCAATGTCTCCACCAACATCTGTTATTACTTGTTTTCTTGATAATGGCCATTCTAATTGGGGTGAGGTGGAACCTCAATGTGGTTTTGATTCACATTTCTTTTATGGCCAGTGCTGTTGGACATTGCTTCTTGTGTCTATTGCCATTCTTATTTCCTCTCCAGAGAAGTCTCTTAAATAGAAATCCCACAGATTGGGAGAAGATCTTCACTAGCTATATAATAGACAATGGCCACATATAAAAAAAATGCCTAGAGCTCAAAAAATTAAACCCCCAACAGCAAATCCTCAAAGAAACAACCACCCCATTAATAAGTGGGCTAAAGAATTAAAAAGGTACTGTATGCATTCAGGTGAAGAATTAGTTAGCTGATTCACATACCAGTATTCTCTGGAAACACCCTCATAGACATGCCCAGAATTCTGCTTTTTCCAATTTCCTAGGTGTCTCTCAAACCAAATAAGTTGACAACTGACATTAATCATACATTCTCCACCCAGGAGGAGGGTACAATGGAAAAGGAGGTATATTTCCAAGGATATGAATGTAGTGGGGCGTGGGGGGGGGGGACAGGGGAGTGGTTATAATGCAGGCACACAGCTTCAAGTAACTGACTGATGAAAGGCCAGTCACCACATGGCACCTGGATTCCGGGGAATAGTCTTTTGCACTCATATTGATTCCTTCCCTAAAGTCAAGCAGTTTGCTTCAGCGTCTGGTTCTGCTATCAGTAACAGAAGCACAGCAGCAAGGCTCAGTGATTGTCAGCCACAAACTTGGATAAAAATATAACCAGGACTATTATTTGAAGATGAAAGAAACTTCACAGTAGCAAGAATCATTCCCAAAAGTTTTGAATAGGTTATCGCTGATGGAACAGCTAGAACGCGGTTGATTAGAATTTTCTGTGAATACTCTGAATTACTTCATAGAGTTATATGCAAGACTAATTTGTCGTAAGCAACAGAAGAACCATGCAAGATTAGATTTCCTGGCATTGTTCTCATCTGTGAACAGTCCCAGACTTGTATCCAAGACCTTCAGTTTTAATTTGGTCATGACTACTTTAGTACAGTTCTAGAGAGTTTGAGAACCTCTGGGGTTCTACATGTTCCCTTCTTAAACATCTATTCATGCATGTCAGCTTTTCTAATGTAATTTATGACAGAGCAATATTTCATTGGGATGATATTGATTGCTTTTCTTTGTGTTTCATATCATTATTGTTAAGTATAACAATAGATATACCTATGCTGAAAAAGTCCCCCACGACAGCTGGTTTTTAGAGGAAACATATCTTGCTTTTGAGCCTTTGAGCCTCTGACTTCCAGCCTCTTGGTCCCCCAGGGAAATTCCTTAACCCAGTGAGCGGGTGGTGGGGTCACATTCTGGGCTTTCTATGGCCCTCATTTTCATGCTGCATTCCTCAGAGGGGCCTGGAGTACTTTAGGAGCTGATAGAGTTTGGCTGTCATTTGAAAATGTTTTCCTTCTAACTGTTTTCATTTAGAAGCTAATTTATACTGTGCTTTCAAGTAGGCTCAACTCCATTTCACATCACTGACATGTTGTACACACATCTCAGTGACTGGGATGGAAGGAGACAATTCAATCAAAGGATGTTTTCTCCACGAAGGGAAATGAATATTATTTGTTGATCTTGCAAGTCAGGATTCTGGGCAAATTATGATGTTTGGCAAAGGCCCTGGCAAGACAAAAAAGACAAATAAATTGCATGGTGTGATAACAGCCTTCTCAATATTAAGGTTTCTTTAAAACAGTGGGTATTGGCTGCAGGCAAAATATTAAGCTGCAGATCACTGGTTTGCAACCCCCTTGATCATCAGTTATAATCCCAAGAACATATTTAATTTCCTATTTACTCCTAATTTCTCTTTGTTCCTTAATGATATTTCTCTCCACTCAAAATAAGCCATCTGTTGGCAGCAGCCCACAGAAAACAGATACTGCATACTCAGTAATCTTGGAGTGAGCCTGTTAAAGCTGTGAGAATGAAGGGGGAAAAGTTAAAATGTGAATAAAAAATGGCCTCTTGGGAATCAGAGGGTCACCTTTTAAAAATCACCAATTTTTATTTTTACCTTTTCCCACTTCTTTGGCCATATGTAGTATTAGAAATAACTCCTGTTTCATTGTATTTTTTATAGCTTTTGCGACTAAAGGAAAATCCTTTGTGTTGGAAGGATAGAGAGTTTACATCTCTGCTGAGAGATCCATTTTGCCATTTTGTTTAAACCTTCAATAAATCCCTGGATTTTCCCTTTTTTTTCAATAAAAAATATAAATGATAGTATTGACCAGAAATCAAAGCTACAATAGAATAAATTCTTTCACTTAAAGATGGATGGACTATGAGAGAGGGAACAAAGTGATGCAGCACAAGAGAATATGATATATTTACCCTCTGCCTTTCCAGCCTTTGATCGGTATATTACCTGTATGTGAACAGCATTCCTCATGGAAAGAAGGGACTTTTTGGCTGTGGATGAACTTAATGATAACAAACACTGTTGTTCAGAAATTCAGTTGCAAGAAACAGAGAAGCCACATTTGGAGAAGTTGAATCAGAGAGCCCGTGACTGCAGGTGGACCCTTGTCACAAAGACCTGCAGCCCCTCAAATACATTTACCACTGTTAGAAAACTGAGCCATGATAGCAGGACAGGAAAGAAAGAGCAGAAAAACAATGCCAACAAACTAGATCAACTCCAAAGGAGAACTGAAGTAGGGTGCCATGGTGACTAGAGGTGAGCCAGGAATCAAGGGAACTGAATAAGGCATGGTGTAATAGTGCCTGAGTTGGTCCCAGCCTAAATAACATCAGGGTCAAGGTCACAGGAAAAAGTATCTGGCCAGCTGGAGGCACAGGCCAAGTCCAGTAACCTATTGTCCAAGTCCTGGCCCCTGCCTCTAGGAATTCAGGCACACCCATCACGTGGGGGTGGAAATTAACTGCTTCTACCACAAAGAGAAGACAGTACCGGTTAAACCCAATTCCTTATCATTCACCACATGGCCAAGATAGCACCAGTTAGACCTAATATCCTTATTTCAACACTCCTTGGACTGTAGCCACGTGCATTAAAGTGATTGTATACAGATTTTTCTCCTTTTATACACTCAACAACCCCATGAAGATTCTCAGAACAGTACTTATACTGTAGACATGACAAAATACCCTCAAAGTTCTAAAAATTAAGTCTGAATCCAGATGATAACTTGGGCAGCTTTGAAACTGTTTTATAGACCCCTAGGCCCAAACTCCAAGATTCCCACTCACCCTTATACACTACCAAATAAAGAGACATGGTCAAGGGCAGAAAAAGGAGATTTATTCCATGTGAAGATAGCATCTCAATGCCTCTTCAGCCATCTTCAGCTATCTTCTAGGTTATAGCCCTTTGCTTCAGGTTAATTAAGGAAAATTGGAGACAAGAGGCGAAAAAAGTATACATACTTGAAAGAGTCCCATGTCACAAGCCTGTTCAAAGGTAGTAAGTAGTGGTGTCAGGTGGTCTGACAGTCCTTTGACTCAGGACTGCTCAGATGAAGCCTTGTTATAATAAAAGGCTGGAAGGTGGTCTAGCCCTTCCTAGATTCCTGGATGGCTTAAAAGGATTGCCTGAGAGAATTGCTCAGGACAGACATCAATGCCAAATGGAGAAATCTGTGATGCCTAAACTTTATCTTGCTCCCAGGCAATTCATAGTCTTAAGTAAAGAAGTCAACATTTCTTGGCATACACAGAAAAAGCAGTTTCAGAAGTTGCCTCTTGCCGGGTGCTGGTGCCTCATGCCTTGTAATCCTAGCTACTCAGGAGGCTAAGATCTGAGGATCACAGTACAGAGCCAGCTCATACAGGAATGTCACGAGACTCTTATCTCCAATTAACCATCAGAAAATGGGAAATGGTACTATGTCTCAAGTGGCAGAGCACTCACTTTGAGCTGAAGAGCTTAAGGCCCAGAGTTCAAGCCCCACAACCAACAACAACAAAAAAAGAAAAAGAAAGAAAGAAGGAAAGAAAGAAAGAAGGAAGGAAGGAAGGAAGGAAGGAAGGAAGGAAGAAAGGGCCTTTTAAGAGATTTCAAGGTTTCTCTACACTATAGGTAAAATTGAGAATGGTTTAAAAATGAACATGTTTTATCCTGCACAGATGCAGGAGACCCCCTAAGAATAAAGAAAAGAATCCAGTTTGCCTTATAAAAGAAGTGTTAGAAATATTGAAATGGACACGCAGAGCCCATCAGTGCAAAGGTGAGTGAGGCAGAGGGGTGTTTGATCTTCCCTTTGCTCCTTTAGGTTTTGAAATGTGATTCCTTTTGATGCCAGCGCTTTGGTGGTTGCTGTACTCTGGCTTTAGGTGACTTTCCCATCTCCCAGAGCAATTAAAAGGTAATATCGCTGTTTTACCATGGGGACGCTGATATCTGATTCATAGATCACTCAGCCCGAAGGCACATTTTTCATCCTCACTTGGTACATGTCAAGCAGTGAATTGATTGCTTCTAGGATTCAGAAGGAATTCCTTTTTCCTGAGGAGGTTCAGGTGAGTGAACAAAATTAATGTCCCCATTACTCCCCATCTTCTTTAATTAGCAAGCCAGAGAGCTAACAATTATCTCAACTGACAGCCATCTTGACATCTTACTGTGGAATCAAAACCAAGGAACAACTTTCCCTGGTTCTCAAATCCCAGCAATTGCTTTAAAAGTCTCTCCCAAGGATGGGGTCTGCTTGGTGTGAAGGCCCATTGGTATGACCCTCACATGATTTCAGTTCTAGTTCCCTCAAACAAGTCCCCCAGATCCTCCTTTCATCGTGGATATTCTGACTCATAAATGTCAGAACAAGGTGGAAGTTGCCTCATCTCACAGATTTCCACTGTCAAAATATTCTCAGCAGTACTAGACAGATGGAAACAATCCAGGGAGCAAAACAAACGCTACTGCAGCTTTTAGAGCACTCCAAATGTAGTGGTACTTGCTGTTCCTATCTCACAACATGTCTATCGTCATCATTTTTTCCTCTGACAATCTGTCTATGATGACTAGCCCTATTCTATTTTTCTGATGAGGGCTCGTGTCTCTAGGCCCTCTGCTGTGACTGGAAGACTTGGCAAATTTGTAGCCTTTATTTTATTTTATTTTTTAAGAAATGGAATACTGCCTCTCAGATTACCTCCTATTATCTTAGTACATATCTCAGTCTGTATTCAAGTAAATCATTTTCCCTGACTGGGAAAACAAAAGAACACATGTAACGCAATCACAAATTGGTAGATTGGCATAGATCATCTAATTGCTATTTTTTGCCAGAATTCTTTTTTTTTTTTTTTTGAGTCCCATTTTCAGAGGATGTTCTGTCTCCTGCCATGAGCTGACATGGTACTCCTGACTCTAGCTACAGTAAGCAGCTGTCCAAGGCAGATGGAATTCTGTGTTGAGCCAATGAAATTTTGCCAGTGCAAGCCTTCATTTCCTCATGATGATTGCTCATAATTCTACATTTTAGGACTTACCATCTACCCTGGTTTTACCCTATTAATAATTGTCTCTGAATAAACTATGGATTTAGGATAAACACCCTCTTAGAGATATTTGCAATCCCAGGCACAGTCAAAAGTCTCTGTTTGGATTCATCCAATTGTCTCTTGTTGCCATCTATAGCCATCCATTTGTTCTCCCTCCTTCCCATCTATCTACCATTCCACCATTCTCTGTTGGTCCATTCTATCTGGATATTTATTATCTTTTGGAGATACTTTTTTGAGAGAAGTCTTAGGTTCCTTTTTCTTGAATCTAGGCCAGAAGT
Organism: Dipodomys spectabilis; assembly: GCF_019054845.1. Classification (NCBI taxonomy): domain Eukaryota; kingdom Metazoa; phylum Chordata; class Mammalia; order Rodentia; family Heteromyidae; genus Dipodomys; species Dipodomys spectabilis. The sequence continues at coordinate 1,828,848 of NW_024871042.1, forward strand.
GATATGCATTTTGTAAACAAAGCCGAGTTCGTTAAACTGTCAAACTAGTCTGTAAAATCTGTGCTATCCTTCCTTGGTTCTTCTGAGATGTTCTTTCTGTAAAATGTCAGCACATGATAAAAACGTATACCACTCTGAGACCACTAGAAAAGAAACATTGACAATCTGGCCACAATCCATTCAACACCCAGCAATTAGCCAATAAGCCACCTTCAGCATCCAGACCAGTGAGACCTTAGATAATTTCTATTAACTTCATCTTTACTAGAAAATCCAAGTGACAACTACGTAGCCAATATCTTCAGACTACCTTGAATCATGATCCACGCCAAATTGGAAGATAGTAAAATAATTGTTTTAACTGCTAAACATTGTGTTAATTTGTTGATGAGTAGAGAAAATAGAAAAATAAACTACTATGGACTTCAGTGGAAGGTTCATTATAGGCAAATTTTCTTTTATTCTCTGATTTAAACTATCAGTTTGTAAACTTATCTTGAGATAGAATTTGGTATAGAAATATATCTAGATGGTTATCCTAATTTATTTTTTATAGGATCATATATTTTATATGCATATGGATAAAATATCTTAGTAATATGAGTTTGGAAACAAATAACAAACGATATAAAATATTTTAGGCCATCCACTTCTATCTACTCCTAGGCCAGATTCTCATGTTGCATTGTATACCAGATACAAATCATCTCTTGAGGATTGAATACCTTTTAGGGTAATGCATTTTAGTGCAGATGGACTTCATTTTGAACTCCAAAACCCAACCTCAGTAAGAGGGATGCGCTACAATTCTCTAGGTCCTTTCAGATCAAGCTCTCTTTTCTTGTGTCTGTCTCAGTCACTATGTCACATGATATCAAAGTTGTTTTCTTGATTCTTGTGGAATGACCTTTACTTAGTCAGAGAATTTGTTAACCCAAATCATGCACTGATTTTTTTCTATGTATCTATGAACTATTTTTCTGAACTATTTGACCATTAATTATTGAGATATTGCTATTCACACATATGGCATTAGAAAAAGTATATTTTTCCTATGTGACTGTGTAAGCATTTTCATACTCAAGAAACTTGGCCTTAATATAATGCATCCAATATATAGTCCATATACAGACTATTTTTAGTTATCCCAATAATGTTTTCTGGGATTTTGTCATTGGGACAGTCCAATGCATCACATTTACTTGTCAGATCTATCATGCTGACATATAGAAGAGTTTCTCAATCTTTGTGTATTGGGCAAAACTGATTTGTGAAAAGTCCAAAGCCTACTATTTGTAGAATGTTACAAAGTTTGTTTCTATCTTCCTATCTTCTTATAATTACATTCAGATTTTATGTCCTTTGTGGGAATATTATAGATGTTAGTATCACTTCCAAGCACATTATATCAGGATGTACTTGTCATCATTTGGTCCTAGTAGTTATGATTGAAAGTTTTTGACTATTTGATCAAAGTAATGTCTTCCATATATTTCCATACTTTTCATTTTAACCATTTATCAGTAATCAAGAAGTGACATGTCTGTCCATATTCCATTCTCCCAGCAATTTTTTTATTATTTTATTCACATTCTCTGTTGTCTTAATTGTATAATTATATTGTTTATAATTAAACTGATTTATGATGATCTACTGCTCTTCCTTGTCAGGGCATTTAGGTATGTAAAGGGACAGAATTGGTAATGTGAAGTAAGAGTTTAACTGCTCTATTTGTAAGCTTTCCAAAAATTTTCCTGTTTTCAGTCCTAAATTTGCCGATTTGTTCAGGGTTACTATATATTTCCATTTCAGAACCTGCTCATATATTCCCTGGCAAAGATCACTTGGTCCTTACTAGTTACCTATTTTGTAGGCCCTTACATTATGTGTGTTTTTCCACATCACCTATCACCTCTCATTTCATAATAAAAAAAAGCAGAACTCTTCCTGTGTCAACATATATTCCATTCATTAAGTCCTCATGGCATTTGTTTATCCACCATTATTATTTTATTATCTTTTGATAAACATTCTAAAGAATTGGAGAGGAAAATGTGTGAAGTCAATGACATCTTAGTCCTCTAAGATTAGATAAACTAGTGATGTCATAATAACCTGAGCTGATGTAAGTACCTCCTATGGCATCCTGCCAATGAAAGAATGGTCTGATGATACATTTCTAACAATGTGTTTTTGTTTCTTGCCAGAGTCCATGGCCATTGTGACCATGGACATGGAAAAATGAATGGAATGGAAGTGGAAAATGGAAAAATGAATTTCAATTTTGGCCAGAACTTGAGAGAGAAAAATGCTAAGTTTCTCTCTGTTTTACCCATTGCAGTGTTACAACTTATAGGAAAGATGGAACAAAATTCTGGAAATATCTACGTATAGCTTAGCTATGAACTCAATACCTCCTTGGTACCAGTAGCAGAGCTTCTGGAGTGAGCCATTTTCAGTCCCATCATGATATTTTCTACTTCATCTAGCTCTGAAAAAAATACTTGAAAATGCAGAATCCATTACATGCCTCACCCTTAAATCATGACTCCCTCATTGTTATGTACCTATACTTCAAGTTCTACATTTTGTGTATTTTAGTGTGTTTATTCTTGAGTTTCACAGACATATGCTTTCAGTCTCTGTTCATGTTACATTATTCCATGTGTATTTCCTGCCTAGTATTATATATTTTTATTAGTAAGTTTGAGATAAGGAGGAAAATATTCCTCAACTTTTATTTATACATATACAATTTTTTCTTCAAGAAAATCCAAAGTTTGTTTTCTTTTATGAAAAGGTATACTTTATGATTTAATCAGACGTAGGAAGTAAATGTAAGATGAACTTATTTTTCGCACCACTTATAGTTTATTGGGAAGTTCTTCTTTTTCTTAGATGGTCATTAAAGAAATTAGCACTCCCTTGCCAGAAGTGGAGTCTGAGCCTTGGGGATAGTCCTTGGAGTTGTTTTGTTGACATCTTGACAGATTGTGTAGATGCTTAAAATCCTCTGTTATTTTTCTGGAACAAAAAACTCTGAAATGTTTGAATAATCTTTCTATCCATGTTCCTTTGGAAAACTCTAGAAGTAAAAAGAACTCAATGTTTCCAAGGGTATCTTTTAATGATCAATCAATGGGAATCAATGAATAAGGAATCTGCTCTCTTGATCCCCCTCTAGGACATTTGGAGGAATGTCCTGTGGGATCCATCAGAACCCATCAGTTTTCTAGTCTGATAATCTGCTTGCTACTACTCCCTTTGTTCACTTTCCCTCTTTGATTTCTCATTCCCTAGTATGTCTCATGTTCTCTCTGGGATCACTTCCCAAGTTAACTATGTGTACCCACCTCTTTTTCTCAGGATCTACTCCTGGGAAACTCACACCAAGACAGGTATAAAGACAAAACAAAACAACACCCACACCACCAACAATAAACATCCAAAGGAAATGCTATTACATCTTGTTGGAAATTGACCCTGTTGTTGGAAGGACGTACTTATCTAACCATATTACCCTTGCTTTTAACAAGCAACTGGTATGGTCATGGTGTGAGTAGCATGGCTAATTTATTCTACAAATATTTCTGGAGCCCCTGCTATGCAGCTATCTTTCTGCCTAGGGGATGAGAACATAAGAGTGAACAAAATAATCATATCCCACCTCTCTCTGTTACAGAGTGCAGATTCTAGTGGTGATATATGTAAACACTCAATTTCATATAAAATGGGTAGTGTCATGCTAGAGTACCTCTTAGTTCTGTTGGAATACACAAAGTCAGAAAGACTCGGTTATTCATTCCAATTTCTCAATGTGCAGCATAATACTTAGAGAACAGTGGCTATTTCAGAAATAGTTATTGAGTAAAGTAGATATATTGAAGAATAATTATGTATCTAAGGAAAGTTAATGGGACCTATTTAAACCAGAGAAGAATAACAGATATGGACATGGGCCCAGACTTGGAAGGCTTTGAATACCGTGTAACTAATATTGTGAATAAGAATTAGGAATTGGAGGAACATGACCAGTTAAGAAGCTTCCTATGGCCCATTCAACAGTCACCTACAGAGCGCATAAGAAGCAGCATGACCCATCAGAGTGTTGTGCTAATCCTCTGATGGGCAAGAAAAGTCATCAGAAGGTTGTGTTAATCCACAAATCCAAATTTGGCAGGTGGCAGTATGGATTGGGAGATGTAGCTCAAATGGAAGACATTTAGCTCAAATGTATGAGGCCTGGTACTTGTCTAGCATAAGAAATGATAATAAGCCAAGCATGGTGATTCAAGCCTATAATCTTAGCTACTTAGGAGGAGGAAATTTGGGTATTATGACTTGAGGCCAGTCAGGGTAGAAAAAACAAAGGTTTTGAGACCCCCATCTCAGTGAATAGCTGGGCACAATGGCATGTACTTATTATCCCAGCTAAGGGAAAAATGCCATAGCTGGGCATAGTGGTGTACATCTGTCATCCCAAGTGTTGTCCAGGGCATAAATCAAGGCCCTACTTTGAAAATAACCAATGCAGAAAAGGAGCTTGAGGTATGGCTCAAGTAAAGTACGTACTTAACAAGTCAAGAGTCCCTGAGTTCAATGCCCAATACAGGAGAAACATGCTAATAATGCTCAGGGTTCTGACTGCACAGCCCTCTAAGTCTGAGGTTGCAAGAGGAAAGATAGGTTTAAGGGTAAAGATGGAGAGAGAGGCATTCACTTCAATACTATGCTAAAAGAGGGTAGTATTGCACAGTTCTTCATTACATTTTCTTCTGCCTGTAAAAGAATTTTCTATTTATCAAAAAGATAAATCCAAACCTGGATGCACTTCAACTCACATCAAAATTTAGTATGTTAATTTTTCTATCAAATAAGCATCTTATTTTTAGCTATATAAATTTGATAATCCCATTTGGTGAAAACCCAAGCTCTATAATATTCATTTTCTTAAGCAAACTATGACTGTGTAACTTGGATACTTAGAATAGCTATTGGAAAGGTTTAATAAAATAGATTATAGCCCTTTAGGTGCCGTTTATTATTGTGAAATTGCTTCTTTGCTTAATGTGAGGAAGAGGATGAAGTTTAAGTAACACACAAGTACCAACTTGGGCCATTTAAGGAAGCTGTGAGTTGAAATTCTGATCACCAAATACAAACGTCCTGAAAGACCTTTGTTTGGAAGGAAATGACTTTAGCTGTTTAGTCTTGAAAAGAATAAATAGAAGTATGCATACTAATTTTGTGAACTATGAGTTATTCCTTATCTTTTATTCATTTCAAATTCTACAGCTCTTAAAGGTAGAGAAATTCTTGCCTTTTGGTTGTATTGTTACTGAAACATAGGAACTACACTTGTATGAGTAGAGTTTGTGTTATTCCAGATTGTATACTGTTGCATTACAGGAAATTGCTGAAGAGAAAGTACAAACATGGATTACGAACATAGGGGTCTATGGGAGAAGATGGAAGTAGGCAGAGGGCCCCATTCTGTGGGTAAAAAAGGAGAAAGATACCAACTAAGTGTCAACTAACTGCCTGTCATTGTAAAGAGGTGTTCTTATTCTCCATCAACATGTATCCAAATCAGAGCAATGACTCATCCCACCAACTATCATCATTTCTTAATATACTGGGGATTGAACTCAAGGTCTCCTACTTGCTAGGCAAGTGCTCCACTACTTAAGAGGTGCTCCCAGGTAATTCCATCAATTCTTACCCCACTATGGAATAGGGAGACAGAGGGACATAGATTGAATTTTGAAGTGGTCCTGCTTGTAGACTTGTCATTTACCTTGTGCATATTTATTTAGGTTTCTTCTTGCAATTTGTTGATGGTTTTATCAATATAGGTTAATGCAAAATATTAAAGCCATCATTCCAGAATGATCTAGCATTTTTCTTGGGGCAGAAACAAACACGTACTCCTAACTATTGAGCTAATTGTGAGTAAGAGATGTATTCTGCCCTTTTCTCATCTCAAAAAGATGTCTGAAATCTAGAAGAACAGGTAAGGAGGCTGGCACTGGGGACAGGTGAATGTTCAAATTTATACTCTTAGTTTATCTCACTTATCAAGAAAATTTGACATTAAAAATCACTGCAAATTAACTGCAAGTGAAAGCATGTGACATTTAAAGTTTCTGCTCTTCAAATGAAGAACATGTTTATTTGGGTTGGAGGTAGTTTACTTAGGGTTCATTGACCTGATCTGTATCTTCTCTAGGCTCATAAATGGAGCTTTTTGAAAAGGGTGCATTCCTGACTTCCTCAGACCTGCTTGTGAACTGTGCTTGGCTTGGAAAACACAGAAGCTTAGAGAAGGAAAATTAAACTGGGTCATATGCATCTGTGTCCTCTTTGAGGCAAAAACAGCCATTCCAGGAACATCATAAACAGTTTTACCCATCTGTCTTGTTTAATCTATTTGGGGATTAAACCTTCTGGCTTCTCAGAATCCAGGGTTATGCTAGAGGCTCACTCACTTACGATTTGTGTTTCCGGAATGCTGATTATACCAATATAAATGATGGATGTGAGGTACACTGTTAATTTAAAGAATCATGGATCCCTTGATTTATACAATGGTATCTGTTTTTTTTTTGTCAAAAAATATTTCCATAAATTGAAGTTGTTTACTGAAAGATAAAAATAACCACTGGACATTTATGATATTCAGTTGTTAGTAACCAGTAGCTATTTTCTAAAATGTTTTTGGTTAAATGCCATGTATTATTTATAGGAACAGAGTTCCTCAATCATAAAATTTTATTGGTAAAGGCCTACTTGATTCATAGTTCTTGTATATTACAATGTAGTTCACAGCAAGTCTATATTCATCTTTTAGAACATAAGAAAAGCATTTGAGAGCTATTTCTAACAAGAACGCTGTTGCTATTTTTCACATGATTATAGTTTTCATAATGAGAACCAATGTTGCTATAACTAAATATGTACGGGGTTCATTTCTGGTCAATGTACCCTCACTCTTTTCTGAATTCTCTATTTCCCAGAAAGAACTGGAATTTGAACTCAGGGTCTGAGCTTACAAGGCATATACTTTACCACTTGAGCCACATCCTTTTGGCTTTTTATTTAAACATTGCTTTCATAGGGTCCTGTGTTTTTGTCCCAGGCCTCAGACTGAGACAAAGCTAGTACCTGTAGTCTTATGAATATTTCTGAATACCATACCTGGCTTATTTGTTGTAATAGGGACTTACATTTTGCCCAGTCTGGCCTTGAATTGCAGTGCTCCCCAGTCACTGCTTCCCCATTCCTAGTGCCTGATTTATTTCTGTAAAATGGCAGTACTTTACTTCAGCTAGGGATTTTGAATCTAGATCACATTGTGAAATTAATTGCCTTAGCAGTAAAGGAAGAACCTGTCCTGAGAGCCAGTTTTTAGTTTGTGACTTGCTTGCAAATTTCAGCTTTATAATCTAAGACTCACAGAACCTTGCATTCAAGATTGACACTGTAAATAGGATGGCTCCAAGAAATCATCTGAATCTGAGTGTTCACTGGTACAATCACGAGTACAGAAGAATTGGCAGCAACAGAGAGTTAATTCTCAAGTAATAGGTGCTGATTCATCATTACCATGATGAGTTTCTCATTTCTAACTCCTTTCATTCCTTCATTCAAACATACACATTCTACAGATTATTAAAATTTATGTAAATTTTGTGAGTTCTTAAAAGAATTAAGTCTGTTCTCCTTAGGCACAATTCTTTGGGTGAAATTTAGCCCAATGATATAAAATAAATTGGTTCCTCAATTTATGATGGCATTACATCTTTAAAAAATTCCATCATAAGTTGAAAATTCATTTAATGAACCCAACTTTATAAGTATTGTAACCTTGTCACATAGTACATAATACACAATAGAATATCATTTTTCACCCATCATCATGTATCTGACCAGGAATTGTGACTCACCACTGCTGCCTAACATCATGAGAAATGATTACTCTTCGTATCAATAGAATAAGAAGAAATAAATGCAAATATAAAGTTTCTACTAAGTACATCACACTCACACCACCACGAAGTTGAAAATTTGTAAACTGAATCATTGTAAATTGAGTAACTTACTGATCAGAATAAGTTAGGTTAAGACACAGGTAAAAGACACTTCTTAACTCTTCATTTGATTAGCTTGTTCTGTTTGGATTAATAAAATGACTCTATTAACAAAATGAATTATATTCTAAAATTTAGCTGTACTTCAAATACCATGAAAGGGAACAAAATGAAAGGGGCATTCCATTTAGTTCCAAAAACAAGAAGAAAAACACAAAATCCAAAAGATTTGAAATGTAATCTAAGAGTATGATCTTCTGTTTTCCCCCCCTCTGGCAACAGACTTAGGAAGCTTGTCATTGGCTCTTGGATCATTTCCAAACCCCAGCTTTACAAGTCTATGGTTTCTTGAGACTTCATCTACCATGTCAGATATTCTATGACTTGAACAACAGGGTCAACAGAAAATTTAGCCCATGTTATGGCCAAACATGTTTACCATAGAAAGCATACTCAAGTGGGCTCAGATTGTATCTTTCCCAGCCCATGCTGGAATGTAGAGAACACAGAGGGGGAATTGGGTTTAATTTAGTGCAGCTGTTACAGTATTCTCGGCCTATTTATTTGAATTTTCTTTACCAAGCTCCAATGGATCACCATTGTTAGACAATCCAGTGTGTTTCGCTCCAAGCCCTTCTATGAGGAGCCCTTAAATCCCCCTTCCTATGAGTAACCACTCAATATTTTAACGAGGATAGGCTCAAGCAGAAGTCATTTAATATGTGCTTACTAATAATTGTGAAAAGCTCTGTTTGTATATGCTATCCAAGCCAGGCACCTATGGTTCATACCTATGAACCTCAAGAGGCTGAGGTTTATAGGACCACAGTTTGAGGCCAGCCTGGGCAAGAAAACTCCATGGGATTTCAAAATAAACAGCAAAAAGTCAGGCTGGAGGCATAGCTCAAGTGCTATAGTGCCAGTCAAGTTAGCAAGCCAAGTGAACATGAGCCCTTCCAGTGCTGGCTAATCATAATAGTGATAATAATAATAATATAATGATGCATGCATTGCAATGCTGAGATAGAAAACAGTAAAACAGTGAAAGGGTCAGAGATCAAGATATTCAAGATTACTATTGTATCAGTGAAAATTCACTTGATTCTGACACAGAGCATGCACTACCAGTGCGGGATGCTGGTGTATTTGGCTGGAACTACCCTATCAGCACTTTATCACCACTGATGGAGTAGACTATTTCACTTTTATTATCCTGATGGTCTGTCACCTCAGATGTCTAACTTCCATGTGGGGTCTCCGTCACCCTGGCAGCTTCCCTTTGTATGCTGAAATCATGAGGGCTTTTCTATTTTGTCCTATGCTGGTCTGAAGAAAACGCACTCAAATGTACTTCACAAAGATGCTTTGGTTCTGCTCATCCACATCTTGGTGAAGAAAATTCTTTTGCTTTCATTAAGTAAGGTGGTGATATCGCTCCAGTAAGTTAGCATTTTTTGGTCTGTTTTGTCCTTTTCCTTTATCTTTGGAGTCTTGCTCAGAATCTGGAGAGTTATGATTCTCCAGCACTAGAACTATTTAGTCAACTCTGGGACTGAAGTTCTTCCCTTAGTAAAATTGTCACTGAAAAATTTATAGCATCATTTTATTGAAACAGATGGATAAATGGGTGGATAAATAGTATTTTTTATGAAAAGAAAGAAGTATGAGAGACTGTCAGGAATGAAGATTTTGTTGTTATTGTAAAGATCTGTTTATACCATTTAGTATGTTCTGCTGTTAGGAACATACTTTTTCTTTTGAGGTAATACATCAAGGTTCTCAGGCTGACTCATGGAATTGAGGAAACACTTAAAGCTATTAGATTATGAGGGAACCAAAATAGCATATGCACAAGGTGCCAGTGGCTCATATCTATAATCCTAGCCACTTAGCAAGCTGAGATCTGAGGATCTTGGTTCGAAGCCAGCCTGGGTAGGAAAGTCCAGGAGATTCTTATCTCTAATTAAGCATCAGAAAACTGGAGGTGGTACTGTGCTTCAAAGTGGTAGAGTGCTAGCCTTGAGCAAAACAAGCTCAGAGATAGCACCTAGACCCCAAGTTCAAGTCCCATACTCAACAAAAAAAAAAAAAAAGAAAGAAAAAGCCAGAAGTGGAGCTGTGACTTAAGTGGTAAAGTGCTTGAGCAAAAACAAAACAAAACAAAACAAAAAAACCTAGGGACAGTGTCTAGGTCCCGAGTTCAAACTCTAGGTCCAACACACACACAAAAGGAGCATGTGAATAATATTCCTAATTAAGATTATATATGGGGCTGGGAAGGTGGCTCAGTGGCAGAGTGCTTGCCTTGCATGCTCGAGGCCCTGGGTTCGATTCCTCAGCACCACATAAGCAAAAAGAAGAAAACTGGAAGTGGCGCTGTGGCTCAAGTGGTAGAGCACTAGCCTTGAGCCGAAGAGCTGAGGGACAGGGCCCAGGCCCAGAGTTCAGGCTCACGACCGGACCCAAAAAAAAAAAAAAAAAAAGATTATATATGATATGTCAACTGCACCAAATAAATATTAAGTTCAGTAAAATAGGTTCTTTTTAATGTTGACAGCACTGTTTCAAGATCAAAATAGATTTTTATTTTTTCTGTCTCCTCACCTATTTCCCACATTTATGCCACTCTGTAGAAGGAGAACTTCTACCACTTGTTGGAAGAATTGGGGACAAAGTACTAAGTAAAGTACTTTCAAACTCCAACTTGTGTCTCTGGCAGAAAATGATTGAAGGGCCAAGTGGCCTCCAACCATTGGTCTGTGTCCCCTTGTGGAGTGATCAACATGCTAAGCATCATTGCCCATGTGTGATCATTCCTCTTGGGCTCACAGTGCTTTGATAAAGGTGAGATAGGTAGAATTTTCTATGAAATCCTCTGTTTATGTGTCTCTCCTGCAAACCCATTTCACAGTCCTTGTTGGTATAAATATGTTTATACCAACATGTCAGGAGTAAGACATTGACTTTGTTTCTAACCTACGTTTTTAAAGACTTGTTTGTTGTTGTTGCTTATTTTTAATTTATTTTTTAAGGTTAAGGTGATGTACAGAAGGGTTATAGTTACTTATGTAAGGTAGTGAGTACATTTCTTGTAGAATACTGTTAACCCCTCCCTCATTTTTCTCCCACTTCCCTACCCTCCTAGGCCTCCCCCAAGTTGTATAGTTCAATTCAAACAGTGTCTTGTATCACTGTTGCATTGGTTTGCTTATGTCCTTTGTCTCACTATTTTGTTGTTCTCCTTCCCTTCCCTAATTCCAACTTTGAGAGGTCGAAATAGGAGTCTTTATTAGAAAGCCAGAAACTGCAGGCAGACATATGTCCCCCAAAAACGTGTAGCCTCGAACAAACTTCTGTTTATCTCTATTTTCATTACTTATATATTTACTTTTCCTGTGGCTTTTCTCATTTCATTTAATGGTAACTCCATTTTCATTTCCCTTATGTGAAAATCCTTAGAGTTGCCCTTCACTTTTCTTGCTCCAAAGTACATTCGCTCTGCCAATCACTCAACAGAGCCCTCTCCAGCACTTAGGCCTTTTAAAAAAATAATAATAACCAACCTACATTTTGTGATCCAGTTTTCCCAGTAAAAGCTGATGTTTTAATCTTCAACTCTTGCATGTATGTTTCAGTTGATTCCTGGTTTAGATTTCAGAGGGCTATGATAATATATCCTACTTAAACTTTAATATTTTTAAAATTAAATCAAAACCATACATATCACAGGCAGAATGCCAGGTATGATATGCTTCAAATGACAAGATTGGGACAGAAAAAAGAAACTGGAGATGAGGATCTTCTCTAGTGTAAAAAGTCAGGTTTTTTTCCCACCATGGTCCCTCTACTTCGTAGTTGATAAAGAGCTTGAGGATGTTGAATTGGAGTAAGCTTAGAAGGCCTAGGTTTGACTAACAGTTGTATCAGTTAATTACAAGGAAACTGTTATGCATTACTTAATCTCTTTGATCTTTAGGGCCCTCATCTGTAAAATAGGGAGAAAACAACAAATTACGAGGCTGTAAAATATTAAAGATTGAAATAATAAATACATTCATCCAATACATATCAGAATGCAGTGATGATTGTAAAATTATAACTTGAAAGAACAGTTATTATGTAGGTAGTGGATATGGGTTTCTTCATTAAAAAGTGACCTAAAAATAAGCCAAGACTGGTCATGGTTTTGTTTTGTTTTTTTTCTGGAAAGATTGTATTTTTTTCTTTTTCATTCTTAGACACACAGTTCTACTTTAAATATCCTAGTTCATGTCTGAATCAGAAGTGAGGTGGGTTGAACGAGGGCAAGAAATTAGATAAGTAATCAAAGGCAAATTATTCCTAGCTAACCATATCTAAAAGGCTACAAATTAGTTCTTGTTTAAGTGCCTTTTCATGAAGAAGGCAATATCTTAAGGATCCTAAGAGAATGAAGTGTTGAAGATGTTGCGATACTTTCTGTATTAGGAAAGAGCAGAGGTGCATGCTTCCCTTGCTGTAGGCAGGGAGTGTTAGAAGCAAGAATCAATGCCCTCATCAGGAGCTATGGATCACACATTCACCTCCTTTGTCTGAGCATCCTTCTTCTTCAAAGTGTGCGAAAATTGGGTTTAGTGTCATTATGCATTTAACTGGAATAAGCATGAGTTATGCAATTAGCTGTGGCACTTTCCAACAACATGTGCAAAGTGAACCAGAAAGATAAGCGCAAGTCTTTTCCTCCAAGAACAGTAGCCTTCTTCAGCTTCTGAAATTTTGCAATCTGTAGTGAGATTATTACCATTGCCTCCTGTGAAAGTTTCACATTTTCAGTCTGAGCCTAGCATAGGAAAGTGGGTACTTGCTTTGACTTTGTCAAGAATTCTATGTTGCTTGGTACCACTGGCTGTCCATGTTGAGGCTTCATGAATCCAATAGGATATTTCCTTTTACCCATACTAAAAATTCAATCATTGTTTAAAAAGCAATACATGAATGAGAGAAATGAAATGAAACAGGGCAATAAGATCTGGCAGGATTTTTTTTTAGTTTGTGCATATGTGTTTGTACAAATACCAAGGTTTGAACTCAGGGCTTTGCTCTCTTTGCTCACAGCTGCTGCTCTATCCCTTGAGCCATGCCCCATTCTGGTATCTTACTGTTTAATTAAAAATAGCATCTCATGGACATCATCTGAATAGTAAGGACTATAGACCTGAACCACTGTGTCTAGCTTGGTTGGAAGGTGTGATACTGTCTTTGGATTCTATGAAATTTTGCAGTAACTATTCTTACACAAGTTACATTGTAAAAAAAGTGCTGTTTTTCTTCTTTTTTTTTGGTAGCCATGAGAGGAGATGCTTGGGATATTAAAACAAGAACAAAAACCAGAGCACCCTGTTGTTTGATCTGAGCTATTGCAACATCACTGTTTGATATCCCATTTATCCCATTTTGAATAAGAGGCTATTTACCATAGATTCCAATAATGAGGCCTGCACTTTTCCTGGTACAGAATTTATTGAGGTTTTGCGTGTCCCAATTATGCTGAATCAGCATCAACACCAGGCCAGATCTATTCCTGGAGGAACTATTAACTTCTCCCTTACCATGGGAAGTAAGATGATTCTAATGAAGTTATACAGAGAATTTCTTTTGAGCAAAGTCTTTAAAAGATTTTAACATTTGTCTTATTTCTGTACTTATTTCCACAGTGATGGCTACCACTGTCCCTTCCCTCTAGTTTCTCCAACATTCCAAGATTTTGGTGTATTTCTAGCTCGGTCCATCTTGAAGAAACCATACTAGGCTTTGACAGCTCTCTGTGTCTGATGGGAGCCTGACCCCTTAGTGATGTGGAGCCTTCACATTAGTGTATGATGTGGAAAATGAAACCCATGTGTGAATACAGAGTTAATTAGTATGAAAAAGTTCCATTTTCCACTGCATTTCTTGCCAGCAGCTATGATTAGGAGCACTTAAGTTTTCCAGATCTTCTAATATTCTTTAACTAAATCCAAGCCTAGAGATTGCAACACATCATATTATAGATACATGACAAAGAGAAGTAGTGTCGAAAAGAATATGTGTGTATATGTGTGTGTTTGTATGTGTATGTATGTGTGTATGTGTGTTCCAGGATTGTATGTAATGACTATACTTTCTAAACATACAGCTAGCTTCCTTTCTTAGTGTTTCAGCAGCAACTTTTCTTCATTTGTTAATGGTTGAATGACTACTTCAGGCACACCTTAATGAAACAACAGGTTTGAAAAACAGTATCAGAGTCAAGCTGATGGCAAGTTAGTATATTATCTATATGTTCTCTGAAGGAATTTTTCTTCCTGGTTGAGAACAAACTAAGATGTTTGGAATGTGTTGAATGGAATGAAATGGGTTGGCTGAATTTAGACAATGAATCTTGCAAGACTGTAGATGTTGTTGGATGAGCCAGGAAGTGCATGACAAAGAATGCTTGGAACACCCACCCCATCATGCATGTTGAGCTTGAATAGAAACATAACTTGAGCAGGAGCGGGTAGCAATGCTTGATAGGAAATGGACTCATTACATTGCTCATGTAACTGTAACCCCTCTGTAAAGTATCTTTACAATAAAAAAGTATATATTAAAAAAATCCTTAGAACCAGAAAAAAAAAGAATTTACACTCATAAGGGTGCAAGAAGTCAGAAAGAGTCAGCAGCTTACTTTTGTTGCTGACACTATAACTGGCTTGCATATAGGCTTTGCTAAATTTGTGCCTGGCTATGCTTACATGCTTATTCATAGATAAGGATGTGTTGATGCTTTTAAAAATAGTGAGCTGGGTGGTAACAGAGAATGAATGTATTTCTCTTGCATTGATGTCAGCTTCAATTACAGGAGATTGGAAGAGGCTGAGCCATACTAAATTACCATGTCACCCCCCCACCCCTTCCTTCCTTTCCTGCTCTCCTTATCAAAACTTCCCACCTTTAGGAGTCAGACAATGTCTCTTTTTCAAAATACCTTACACCTTGGCCAAACTGGAGATTGCCAGTCACATATAGTAATGTGGTAGATTTGCCTAGCTGCTATATGCTACCTTGATGGCCTTGAGCAGGAAACCTTTTCTCTAAATATCTGTTCCTCGTGTCTATATGCTCTTTATGTAAAGTTTGCAAACATTAAGTATAATGGAAAGAATATTTGGCATACTTTCTTAAAAGAAAGCTTATAAATTATTTTAGCATTAAAACTTTAAAAGAGTATACTTTACCTTAATAGATATCAAAAAAAAATCTTTTGAGTTTGAAAGAAAAATGAACTTTCTTATCAGGATCAACAAGTTAACAGAGTGTGGCATGGGTTGATCAAAGAAATAAAATAATATGTTTTATTGCACACTTTTTCTAGTGCTTTGCTGGAAATGCATGCCTATAAACACCCTTTAAAAAGAAGTTTGAAAGAGGAGTATAGCACATTGTTTGTCTTACTAACAGGAGGGAATGAAAGCAGACTGAGGAAGAGGGTTCCTTAAACTGTTTCCATACATATGATTCCATTTAATCAAGCCTGGAACAAAGGATAGGCTTTTCTTTCCTTTTTCTCTCTGTGTTATTTCATGTTATTAAATGAGATTTGAGTGAACTGAAGTAAATCAGCCAAAACCCAGCTTGGATTAGATCCTCTAAACTTCTTTATGCCCAGATTTTTTCCAGATGGTTTCTCATGTCACCAGTTTAATATCAACAGTATGTGACACGCTAGGAGAATATTTCTTAGACCAGTTCAGTCCTTGAAAGATAATTACACTGTCAGTTACCATCACTGTTATTGTAGAAGTGAAGATAACTTGGATAAGTATATTTTAAAAACCCAGCTTCAATCCAGCCTCACTTTCAAATTCAGCATTTACAAACCTTCCCATATTTTTGGTGCTATCTGTCCACAGTGCTATATGCAATCTAACTCTGCTATGTTTTTGACAGCAAAATGCTTGCCATTCACTCTGTGGTTGTATGTTAGGGAAGATATAAAGGATTTTTACATGATGAAAAAGATTATATGCTCATGTCTGTTTAAAAACTCTGCAGGCTCTGCTTTTCCACTTTTACTTGTAAGTTGAAAAATGTATTTTCATGCAACTCCTTACTTTCCATCTTTTTTATTATACCTCTGACTCTACTTATAGCACATTTTGCAGGTGGGTTTAAAAACATATTAGCAGGAAATTGTAGATACCATTTCAACAAATGTAGAAAACAGAATAAGGCTAACAAATATTGCATGCCTGGATTCTGTGATTTGAAAGTAAATGTAATGGTTTCTTAAGCCGTTTGTCCTCCTTTCCTCCAAACACCTTGTATGCTGGTACTTGGGCTAGAACATAGGACCTCACACTCTTGCTTGGCTTTGTTTGCTCTAGGATAGCACTCTACCACTTTAGCTACTGTTCTATTTCTGGATTTTTGGGTGGTTAAGTAGAGATGAGTCTCACAGATTTATTATACATTTTCTGCCTATCTCAGCCACTTGATTAGCTAGGATTATAGGTATAAGCCACCAGTACCTAGCCACTTGTTCCTATTTAATTGGAATATAATTTCATTCTGTCAGAAAAGTTTCAAGAACAATGGTGAGCACTCCAGGTTCATTATTTGCTAATTTTTGAACATTTTACCATTTGTTCTTTATTATATTCTCCCCTTAAGTATTGCAATTCATTATATACTTTATTTTAATTTTAAATAATTTTAAATTACATAATATAATTTAGCATGTCTAGCAGGTGAGAATATTTCTTTGCAGAACCTCAGGTAGAATGCCAGGCTAGGAGATTGTAACTAATAAAAATTGTTGTCTCATCTTCAAATTTTGCAATCTTTCCTACTAGTATATAAGATCCATTGCATTTAATTGTCATGTGAACTTCATTTTCATTGTGGGATATCATAGCTGTTCTTCATTAGTGTTGTTGTTGTTAAACAGTTGTACAAAGGGTTACAGTTTTCTAAGTCAGGGTGTGTATATCATGCTTCTTGGTCAATGTCACTCCTTCCTTTGTTTTTTCTTTATTTTCTTTTATCCTTATCCTCAAGCTACATGCAACATTTTGAAGTTATAGAGCCCTCATCCCAGCAGTAACTGCCTTGTAGCCCCTGACCAGGCACTCACCACTCTATGAAATAAATGTTTTTGCTCTTCTGGGACCTAGCTTATATCTCATGGGTCTCCAATAGACAGCTTTTCCAATATAGATGCTCACCTAAAAATAAATATCTAGAGATATCTGGGAGGTTAATATGTAAGTCCTGTTAAGCTAAATTTCACTGGAATGTGGAGATTTAAATACAAACATGGTGGGAACCATAATAACGAATCTGCAAACTTCATAGCTCTATAGTGATTACCTCATAGAAGTATCTTACATTGTACTATTTTAATATGTCTGAGATGATGAGTGAGTATATTTTCCTGAGATAATTGTGTATCCTATGAAATGGCATACCACACAGTGTAAGACACTTTAAAACTATGCTTTTGGGGTATCATTGCTTGATATAAAGAAAGGAGAATTACCTAAGCACTGGTAAGTCATAATTGTAATCCTAGCTTCTCAGGAGGCAGAGGATTGAGATTAGAAGCCAGAAGATGCAGACAGATCCCAAGCACACTGGTAACCAGTTGATCAGCAAAAGACAGGATGTTTGTCTGTGGCTCAAGTGGTGGAGCTCTAGTGACAAAGCTAAACAAGAGTATATGGCCCTGAGTTCAAGCCCCAGTACTGGTGGGTATATATACACATTCTAAAATTGTCAGCTGAGCAATGTGTGTGTGTGTGTGTGTGTGTGTGTGTGTGTGTGCGCGCGTGTGTGTGTATGTGGGTGTGTACCTCACTATCCTTTTGGTAATTCCATAGGATGATCTAGGTTACACAAGCAACTCTCAGTCTAGAGTTAGCAATTGTGTATTTTCTTTTTGTTTTTAACTTTGTGGCCTTACTTGCATCATCTGCAAAATAAATGGACTCAGTCAGATGATCTCTGAGCTTCCCATAGTACTTCATTGCTATAAAAAAAGCTGGAAATCTGCTTAACTCTAGGAAAAAGGTAAAGAAAAAAAGTCAGTAGTTTAATATGTCATTATTACCTTCCAGATTATCCTTTAAAAAGAATACTCAACTCATCAGTGAAGCATAAATAAAATAGAAATCTTGTTTGGAACTGAATGCTCTTATTCCATAGCTGGAACTCCATCCTCAGCATTTTTTCCAACTCTACCCTACCTTTATATTTACTTTTTTGCTATTTTAAATGAAGAATACTTCTTGGGACTTCCAGTAGTTTGCATTTTTGTTTTCTTCCTTCCTTCCTTCCACTCTTTCTCTTTCTCTTTGTTTTTCTCTTTGTCTCTCTCTTTCTCTCTCCTTCCTTCCTTCCTTCCTTCCTTCCTTCCTTCCTTCCTTCCTTCCTTCCTTCCTTCCTTCCTTTCTTTCTTTCTTTCTTTCTTTCTTTCTTTCTTTCTTTCTTTCTTTCTTTCTTTCTTTCTTTCTCTTTCTTTCTTTCTTTCTTTCTTTCTTTTTTTTTCTTTCTTTCTTTCCATCTGTCTCTCTCTGTTTCTCCCTGCCTTTCTCCCTCCCTCTCTCCCTCCCTCCCTTCCTTCCTTCCTTCCTTCCTTCCTTCCTTCTTTCCTTCCTTCCTTCCTTCCTTTCCTTCTTTCCTTCCGCCTTCCATCCCTCCTTTCCTCCTCATCTCTTTTTCCTTCCTTTTCTTCCTTTGACTTTGTGTTTGTGTGTGCTAG
The DNA here is from genome assembly GCF_019054845.1 of Dipodomys spectabilis. NCBI lineage: Eukaryota > Metazoa > Chordata > Mammalia > Rodentia > Heteromyidae > Dipodomys > Dipodomys spectabilis. The sequence goes on from NW_024871042.1 coordinate 1,847,700, forward strand.
TACTGAATGTGAGACTCAGAGCCTAGGTACTCCTCCTAGCTTTTTCAACTTAAAACTGGTTCTCTACTGAAATCATACCTCCACTTCTGGCCTTTTATGCTAGTTAATTGGAAATCAGAGTCTCACTTTTCTGCTTTAGCTGGCATTGAGCCATGATCCTCAGTTCTCAGCCTCCTGAGTAGCTAAGATGACAGCTAGATCAGCTAGTATCTGACTTAGCATTCCTATGTTATTGCTGAGCTCAAAAAATAACTCTTCAATAAATCATCTGAAACATCTCAAAATGCTCACCTGCTTATTTGTTGCATTCCCCTAACCCTCAAAGCACTTTTCTTCCAATTTTCAAGTAATTTTCCAGTTATGCTGTTTCCTTCAACAATCATTGGTTTTATATTAAAATATCTGCTTGTACTTATCTACCCAGGAAACTGAAGATTAACCCATATATCAAATTGCTCTGATCATGGAAAAAATACAAAATTTCTGAAGTTAGACAAATGTGTGTGTGTTTTACAATGCTTCTCTTATTTTACTAAGCAGATTAATGATGGAAAGAAACACATCTATAGTATTTTGTCCTTTTCTGTTTTGAATATCTGATGTTTTTTCTGCAAGATATTATTCAAATGTACTGGCTTTAATTAAAAGTACTTGGCTTTAATTCATAGTGAAGAGTAAATATTTTGAACTTTTCCATGAATACTGAACATAATTTTGTCAAGACTTTGTCATTTTATGCATTATGTAAAAAAAATTGCTCTCTTTCCCTTGTGAAGCAAAGGAGAATCTGGTCATATACTTGAAACATAAAAAACAACCCAGTCTGCTGGTGTAGATATCTAAGGGTTCATGTCAGACAAATTTACTCCAGGAAGCTGGGATAAAGCCACAGATACAGCTTCCCTATTGCCCAGCATATGGAATGTAAAAATCTACAACACCTGGGAATAATACAGAATGCAAATAGCTCCCATGAACACATTTTGAGTTTGAGCCAGATTATCACAGTATATAAACAACTCCCTGGGAGTAAATCAGGAACATTTTCCATGAGTCTTAACCCATTCAAGACTCCTGTGTACCTTTCAATGGTTATTATGTGTTAGGGGTGTAAGGGATATTCCAACAATAATCTAAATATGGCTACTTTAGTGTGGCGACCACTTTGCCTGGTAATTTTTAAGTATTGGAGAATGATATCCTTAAGAGTCAGTTAAAATACTGTCAAGGTTGTAACACAAGATTTAAGAGGGAAGTTTCTTGGTATTTTTTTGTTTTTGTTTTTGGTTAGGGGGTTGTTTCTTTGTTGTTGTTGTTTTTATTTTCTTGTGCAAGTATTAGGATTGAACTTAGAAACTGAGCATGGACTTTGCCTGCTAGCTTTCTTTGCTCAAGTCTGGTGCTCTGACACCAATGCCACAGCTCAACTTCCAGCATTCTGGTGGTTAATTGGAGTTGAGAGTCTCATGGACTTTCCTGCCTGGTCTGGCTTCAAACCAGGTTTCTCAGATCTCAAACTCCTAAGTAGCTAGGATTATAGGCACCAGCCACTGGCATTTGGCTAGGAGTAAAGCTTGTAATAAAGCATAGCGAGAGGAAAAGCATCTTGCTTCACTAAAGGGACAATATTTTTTTCTCTATCTCTCTGCTCTAGGCTGTGCTTACCAAGGTCCAATGTGGGCTCAGAGTTAATCACTTCTCACCTTTCAGGACAAGTAGAAAACTAGGTTTTTGAGTGAACTTTTCTGAATCTTAAATATTGGAACATTTAATTTAATCATGTAGAAACTATTGACTTAGCTAAATATGTTTGTGGGACACCGATTAATGAATCTTGAATAATTTCAAAAGGTATTATTGCATTGGGGCAGGGAAATTTCTTGTTGACTTTAGTTGGATATTACACTCAAGACCTAAACTCTGGTCTAAATTGCTGTATCAGAAAAACCATATCTTTGCTGTGGATTTGTGGCTATTTACCCCTTTTGCTTAGCACTTCTCTTTGAGGGCAATAATTGGCATGCATTTTAATGGTTTCATTAAATCCCTCAGGGAAAGCTCATAAATTCCTTTCATTCTTCCTGTTTATATAGTGGGGGTTCTTCCAGGATTTTATTGTTAGGTAGTGAAGAATACCTCTATAAACAACACTTTTCCTATCTATTTTGATATATAGTTAGTTTATGCTTATAGCAAATTAACACTAAGTGCCCAGTGGTTTAACAAACTGAAGCCTATCTCTCACTCTAAATCTGTATCTAATAATGTATGTCAACACAGAAAGTTGCTAGCTGTCCAGATTGATTAAAACAACAACAATAAAAAAAATGCTTCTTTATGTGATACTGTCATTGCAAAATGCAGTTTCTACATATTTATAAGATATTTCTTTGTTGCTTTGTATGTCCTTCCCCCACGGTATAACCCCTGTTTTCACTGTATTTGATGTTGGTATAATTTGTGGAGGGGAAGGGAAAAAACAAATTGTTTAAATAGGGATACAGATGGGCCCATTGCAACAACATACAAATTGTTATGTCGAAAACGAACTTTACAACTTTGGTGCAGGGAAAGGAGGGTCGGGGGGAAGGTATGGTAAGGGGAAACAAAGGAGGAGGCAACAATGCTTGATAAGAAATGCACTCATTACCTTGCCCATGTAATTGTAACCCCTCTGTACGGATTTTCACAATAAAAAAAATGCAGTTTCTAGATATTCTCCATAGCTTAGGATAAGGGAAACAAGTGCAGGCATACCCATGTTGTCCTGAAGTGACAAATATTATATTCCCTTATGATCCTCTGATCAGAACTGGACATGTCATCCCAAATAGCGTGCAAGGGAGGCTGGAAATATGAAAGACTATATGAGATATCTGTTAAGTGTTAATACTCCTACCAAAATGATATCCTCCCTGCAAAACTCAGGTCAGGAGATCCTGTTAGTAGTATGAAACTGTAGGTAGTTTTACCCTTAAATCCTTCTTGATGCCAGGATTGATGCTGATAGACATAGTTTGAAGGTTACCAATGAATCTCCTAACTTAAGTCTTATGAATAAAGGTTCACAGAACTAACACTGTAGTTAGTTTGGTTGGTTTAAAAGGTCTCCGTATCAAGGGTTGCCCTTCCTCTCCTGCTCCCATATCATAATGACAGCAGGGGAGAAATAAAGAAGAAAAAATCTGACTGCCTTGGCCAGAACAAGGTATTTCTGAATCTTCACACCCACAGAGAGAGAGAGAGAGAGAGAGAGAGAGAGAGAGAGAATTTATCTCAAAACCCATAGAGAAAGATGAGGAAGTCCCTACTCTACTAGTTAACTCCTCCCCAAAAGAGTCCTCCTCAATTCCACTTTGATTGACTGATCAGATGTATAGTTCCTTTTATTTAATGCTACCAAGGTATGTGAAGGCTATTTATAAAGATACAGATTTTGAAACAAGAGTTTAAACCTTGACAATTTTGCTGATATGCGCACTTAGATTTTTAGGTTTAGAGTATATCACTTCGGAAAAAAAAGAAAATGAACAGTGAGTGCAACTCTCACATGTATCGTTTAGTTTCTCCGTGACTGAAAATCCAACTCTAAGCAAACTGGCTCAAGCAAAGAAAGAATTAACTTGTTCTTGCAATTGGAATTCCAAGGGGGAAGATTGGCTTCAGTTACAGCTGAATTCAGCAGTTGACTTAGATATTGGCACCTACATCTATATTAACCTTTGGTTCTTTGTGATGACATTAGTTTGGACTAATACACATTTAGCATACCAGCTGAATCAAGACAAAGATTCAGTTGTATATCTTCTCAATTAATGTTTAGAAGAGAGATCCCAAAATGGTAACGTGAAATGCTCAGAGCAGCAAAGGCCTTGAATAAGTATTGGAGATTGCAAATATGTATTCATTTAGTGTTTTCCAAAGTATCATCAAGAGTTCCTTGATCAGACATATAGGAGAAGCTACTGCATTCTATATTTTCCTCTTGAAAATTAAAAATAGATCTTGTTCTATCAAGCTTTCTGGAAAGTCGTAGTTAAACAACACTCAAAAATGCCCCATAATGTAACTTTTCTCAAATTTCAAGAATTGTAACTTTTTACAGCATTTTTAAAGGCACTCAACATGTACTCTAACATGTACATGTTAGAGTTTGCTACATCTTTAAAGCTACTACCAGTTTATGAAAGGAGCTACACACTCAGGGGCTGTTGAGATCATATTCTTTCAGATTTCCCAGGTTATGAGGAAGTATCCAGTTCTTAACAGCATGAACATTACTAAGATCTTTCCTGAGTCAGTGTTCACTCAATCAGCTAGTCAATCCATTAGATACTGAGCATTTTTGTTTTATGTTCATATCTGCCATTTAAACCCTTACTGAAGAAATTTCTTCAGTCATGTACACATGCCAACTAAAGTAGTCTTTCAAATTAGTCTCTTCTCATGTGTAATTTTCACAGTTAATTCCTGACAAAGCAAAATATGATAAGAAAAAACAAACTTCAGTGACAGTCATTATAGTATAGATGAGGTTTATTTACCCAAGTAGGAGCTACTGGTTAATTTAAGTCATTTCGCAGATGAATTGGATAGATGTGAAGCTATTCGTTAAGAAGTTAGTTTATGTGAATATTTTATTCTAATAGTGCCAGGGGTTTAACATAACAGTAATTTATATGATTTTTAGCTCATAAAAGCGTGGGAACCCACACTAACTTTAGTTTTGAATCTGACAAGTGATTCTGCTAAAGAAATTCATTGCCAACTTGTTGAAAATGATGGAGTATACATTTCAGTCAGCAAATTTTCAAGGCCAGGTTCAAAGTCTCGAGAAGTTGCCACTACAGTAAGGAACCTTTATCTGAAGTTGTTGTAAATGCACAGTAGTTACCAATGTTGTTAAAAATCAATCTTTACCCACAGAATATTTAAAATATATGTAAGAACAGGGTACTGGTAATAATATGGCTAATAATATCCCAATAGCAATATAACAATATTCTTACTATAGCTAGTATTGTTGCAGTAATAGCAACAAATAGCTAATAATATTCTTTTGACTAGTAAATTGAAAAACAACAAAATCAAAACTACAAGATTATGTCAAGTGCCATTCTTTCTGTACTAGTCAGGAGGCTAAGATCAGAGATGATGGTTTGAAGCCAGCTCAGGCAGAAAAGTCTGTGAGATCCTTATCCCTAATTAACCACCAAAAAGCCAGACTTGGAGCTGCAGCTTCAGTGGTATAGCACTGAGTTGAAAAGACTGAGGGACAGGCCTTGAGTTCAATGAATTAAAGCCTTTAAACATAAATATATAAAAATGAATAGAAATGAATAAAAAACAAAGAACATTGCTTTTCAAAACAATGTCATTCAAGAAGCAAAGGCTAATTGCAGAAAATCAAGAAGAGCAACAGAACTCTACGAACACAGAAACAGATAACCTTCTACTCCCATCAAATGTAGTATGCTAACATGATGCATCCAGCTTCACTGACTGGCTTTCCCTAAATCTAGGTTTGATCAGTTTTACCATGCCATTTAAGAAACCAAGTGAACTCAATTTTCTAATAAAAGCCTATGTCCTCACATACTAACACAGAATAACATTTTCTTTAATTAAAATCAAATTTGGGTTTCATTATTTTCCCCCCCACACACCTTGAGGATTAAAAAAAAAAAAAAAAAGGAACAGGCTTACTATGGAAGGGATTTACAGCAGCTCTTTGCGTGAGTATGTACACCGATTTGGAGATGCCTATGGTCTAAGGAATAGTTCAAAAGAGAATCAGCAAAACCGGGTTTTACTTAACTTCCTTTATTTTAGCTCTGTAATCTAGGTATGAAAACAGTCTAGGATGAGAACTTTTAAAGCCAAGGACTTTAAAAAAAATAGTCGTCTGTGGAATAGTAGAGAATTGGTAAATCTGGACAAATAAGTAATTCCAATAAAGAGAATTGATGTGCTAAATACACTGAGCATGCTAGAGTGGTCTTATCTAAGTTGCACCCTTTATCCTTTAGTTCTAGGGCTTTGGGTTCAGGCTTCTCCAAGACTTCTGGTACATTTGTTCAATGGCAAGGGAGGGGAGATGTTTCAGTGGGTTTACAGTAAGGACAGTTCTAAGATATGGCTGTTGGGGAGAAGGTGAATGCTGTAGGTTAAGTCACTTTCCATCAATGAGGAAAGGTAAATATACCCACAGGGAAAAAATGACTTCCTAGAGCTAAGCAGGAGGTCTTGGTCAGAGCACCCTGTGACTTCCAAGGAGAATTCATGGTTTACTTAATTCCAATTAGCTGATAGTGGGAAGGTGCAAAGGAAACATGACTCATCACAACTGACTTGTGAAAGGTTTTTATTTACAACTAATATTTCAGAGTTAGAATGGACTTCAGTGTTATCTTAATGAATTTACACATGTTTTACAGAAATATACTATAGGTTGAGAAAGAGTACATAGAGAAGTAGGTGAATTTTTGCAAACTGGGCACATCTGTATAACCAGCATTGATTTTCTAGCATCCCAGAAGATTCCAAGCTCCCTCCAGTTGACTACTCAGAATACAAGTTGGTTTGGTATATTTACAAAATACCTGTTTAAAATCAGGTGCAGTGCCTCTTGCCTGTAATCCTAGCTACTTGAGGCGGAGAGCTGAGGATTGTGATTCAAAGCCAGCCCAGACAGGAATGACTGTGAGACTCTTATCTCCAATTAATCGCAGAAAAAGACTGAAGTAGAAGTGTGGCTTAAGTGATAGAATGCTAGCCTCGAGCAAAAGGAGCTCAGAGACTGTGCTGGGGCCCAGAATTCAAAAATAAAACAAGATAAAATTCAAAACTAAAAATAAGATAAAAAGTTAATGACTCAGAGTTTCAATGATCCATTCAAATATTCTTGAAATCATACCATACAACTAATAACTAGAAAGTTGGGAATGTTTTGTAGCTAAAATTTATAATAATGATGATAATTATTATTATCATCATTGGCATGCATTACAGTTCATCTTTTTTCCCTTTTGCTTTATTTTCCTTTAGGGCATGATTACATGGATGTTGACAGTTGTATATTAATGTAGTCACTATTTCACAGTGGATCTTCAACAGTTCCAATCAAACCTTAGCCACCCTTCCCCACCTCACAAACAAAAACCCTTACACTATCCTTTATGGGTCTATTTTCATTATTCCTAACTTCTGGTAACTTCAGATAGAACTTTATATTTTGAGTTCTGAGATAGTAATGAGGAGACATAGTTCTAATTCTCCATTTCTCACCTGAAAAATTTTCATTTCACCTTTATCTGTCTTTGCATCATCATCACACTAAAGCCATTTCAGTTTTTGATAGCAAAAGGCCAGAGATTTTTCTGTCCATATTAAGAAAGATACTGTTCTAGTGGTGAAAAGTCTTAGTGTTCCACCAGACTGATTATCCTTGTTTTCTGCACAAGAGATGGTTTCATTTTTTACTTTCTAGTGGTAAAGCCATTTATATTGCTGAGAACAGAAATTTCGACCCTTGGGTTAGGATAACTGTGAATTTTCCACTGTGCATAAAACACAACCCACGATGGAGCAGAAAGCAAATAACTAGAGCTCAATTAGGCTGCTGGTAGATATACCCTGAAACACCAAAAGTATTATTCTGAGTTTTTCAGAATTCTATTTCTCCCAGAAAATGTTTCTTTTCCCTCCCAATTCATTGACTCTAATAATTTTCCCAAGTTATCTTTTTTATGAGCAGTTCTTTACCACATACTTCCACTTATTATAGGGAAGTAGGTGGTACACTGAGGGGAAATCAATCAGTTTAAATTGTTCTATACATAGCAGCAGTTGGTCAATTATTCCTGCAATTTCAATGGTATTCTGGCTTCTACCATTGCAAAGAAATACCTCAATATATTTACCTATATAGGCCAGTGAGTCTGAAGTGCAAATTATGCTCTATTGACAACTCTCTTAATCTTTTATTTATTATATTACAAGGACAAAGTACATTCTACAGAGAAAAACAATACAAGTCAATCAAGCAAAATAACATTGAAAACACCATACTCATCTGTCTGCAGAAACAGACACTCATTTTCCCCCTTAACTTTTTATAATGGAAGAACTCAGAGTTTTATACTGAAGTGACAAAAAGAGAGTGAACTCAAAATACTCATTACTAGTTATACTCATTATCAAGTTATGTCTGCTCTCATTAATCTCTAACCCCCTGACCCCACCCACATGGTTAATTTTAAGCAAATCTCAGATATCATTTTATGTATAATGTCAGTGGTTATTTATTTTTAAAAGGCAATGATTTTCCAAACATTAATTAATGCCATAATCATAACCGAAAGGTCTTAATAGTTCCTTTATATTCTTAAAAAGTCTTGTGATACAAAGTTGTCTGATTAACTCCTTGGTGTCTATATAGTTGAGAAAAAAAACTATTTGTAACATCTCACTGTACTTCCTTTCCAACTATTTTCTTTCTTTACTTTGTATTCATGTACATATGTCCCTTGCCAGAATTTTTGCAGTGTGAAACACATTGATTTTATTGTTTCATATTCAGAAATACATTGGCTTATAATTCAGCAATATCTTTCTAAAATTACTATCATTTCATAAAAATATGTCTCCATCATTCTGTAAAAGTGTATTTAAGTCTCCTTCATTCTTTGTACCCTGATTATTTCAAATGTTACAAGGTTGATAACTCTCTTTCACTGGTGTCTTCCTTTGTATTGATTAATGCAAATATGCTTGAACCACATATTATAACCTTATATGACACTTAGCAATTTATCTGATACCAAGTTACACAGCTAGGAAAGTAACCACTGTTTATATTCATCTGAAATGGCTGAGTTGACCTGATAATTTATAATAGTAATGTAAGTAGAAACTATGTCTAAGTGACCCTCTTCTGTGAGGTTACAGATGCTCATAGGTTTTGATGATTCAGGAACATTTGGTCTTGTTTACAATCTTTAAAGCCAGCATGTGAAAGACCTGTAGTTTGAAACCATACAAACGAAGCATGAATCCTGGCTCTATCATTTATTTCTGAGTGTCTCAGTGTGTATTACCATCCCTAAGCTTGAAGTGTTTCCATCTGCTTAAAGAAGATAATAAAAATTGTCTAATCAGGGGTAGTTGTGAGGTTTGAATATGATAATGATACTCAGGGCTTGCATATGTCTGGCACAAACCCTAATAAACGGTATTGACCTTCAGTGAGATATTTCATATGCAAACCATTATGCCTAGTATATACTAACAGGGCAAAGAGATACATAGATGATAGATGATACACATTTGATAGATAGTTAATATAATAATTCTAGTCATTATCACCAATTGGAATTGTTGCTCTTCTGTTAAATTTTTGGAAACTTGATTTAAAAGTATTGTTGATTCTAGTCAAACATTATTTGGTTTTATTAGACTCTTTATTTTGTATGGTGTTTGCAGTTTGGGGCAGTGATTTACCTTGCTTTCTCTGGTTTCTCTGGGTTTACAACTGCGTCATCCTTTGCTTTATTCTGCCTACTTCAATCAGTACCAAGAGACTAACTGCTTTGAAATAAGTTATGGGAAGCCTGAGAAACCTCCAAGGAGGTTAGTTCCCACCCAGTAACAAGCTAACTGAGTCAGATTGTCCTGAAAAGTATTTTTTTCCCCTCACAAAACCTCCAAGAACCAACAGTGGATTCATGACCCAAAAAACTTATCTCTTTGCTTTGATTGTGACATTTCAAGTGCTCAGAACATTTGAAGTTAAAGAAAATAGACCCAAGAAATAGGTATTTGATATAGTTCTTCTCAAGCAGACATACTCATTTTGTTGAGCAGAATGGAGTGAGGTTAGCTCAGTGTTTCATGTGGTAAAGTCTGCATTTCAGTGCAGCTTCAGTAACTAAACAGTGTGCCCCTCAGGATGTATTTGTGGATTCTGTTCTGCAGGGGAAAAAATTCCAATTTTCACTATTGTTAGTCCTTTTGTTTTACGATCATATGGGCTCACTTTAAAAGCCTAAAGGCTAAAACGTTTCCTAATCCTGCTTTTGAAGTCTAATGGATACAGTACAGTCAGATTTCAGAGAAATTACCAGTATGGAGATTTTTAACAATGAAAAAACCATGTATGTGATCTTAATCAGTATTTTCTAATGTGAATGTGGATATGGAAAATATAATTAGAAGGATGTTAGACCTTCCTTTCTGCTGTCACAGCACACAGCTGGAAATTGCTCATTATTAGCTTGCAAATCCTACAGGAAAATACAGACATATTTTTAGTACTCAGCGAATTTATGGTGGCAATTATGGGTACTCACATCACTTCCGGAATGTGCAAGTCCTATATCTTTATTCTCTGGGTTATGGAGATTTTTATTTTATCACGCGTGTGCTCTCAGAATATTGATTTCTGTGATGACTTGGGATCAAAATTGCTTTTCTGGTAATATATGGATGACAATACTGAGTCATTTTGCAATGCAAATTGTTTGGTAAGGCTCTCTGTCAGGGTTTATTTATTTATTTATTTATTTATTTTGGCTCTGAAACTGGGAAACATAAAAAGAGACTCAGTTCATTTTCTGGCCACCAAATTACCTCAGCCTACTTATAGCTGAAGGTATACATTCTGTGTCCATCCTGAGAAAGTTTGGGAGCAGTGAATCGCATTCCATTAAAAGTAAACCTTTTTCCTTTCTGCTCTGGAACCCACTTGCTCTTCCTTGTTGGTAGCTAAGAACCTCTCTGTCATTACTAAATCCCATCGTTTTGGTAATACCTTCCTCTGCCTCCATCAGCGCTCTAATCTAAAAAAAGAAAGAAAGAAAGGAAGGAGAGAGAGAGAGAGAGAGAGAGAGAGGAGAGACTGACTTTCTATGGCCTCTGCAAAGGTCCTTGGAGAGATTTTTTTCTTTTTTAGTCTCCTCTATTTTTTTTTCTTCTCTTCTCAGCAAACTCCACTGGGCTCCAGACCCATTAGTCTTCTTTAAAAATGGCATCTCCATCTGCTGTTTCCTCAAGTCCAAATCACTGTACTCTTTATAAGGTCAATCTTACATATTTTCTTATCTACCAAATCTCAAAAATACTTGTAATCCAACCACTTTTCAGTCTTCATTAGACTGTCAAATCCATCATGCCCAGACATCTTACCATTGTCATTGAAATCTTTCCTCTTGCTAAATCTAATGGCTAAATCAATGATTTGACCTTTTTTTTTTTTTGACTTCTCTAAACTTCTATCTTGAGAATTTGACAGAGTACTCTTCAGTTATTTCAACAGGAACATTGCAAAAAGAGTGTGAACCAGCTAATGTATGTATATATACTAACTGTACACACACACACACACACACACACACATAAATTTGTTAACCAGGTGACTGGAAGTAGATTGTGGTACAAATGTCTATAGCAAACAGTCCCCATGTTGAGCAGAGAGGTCAGAGTGGCTCAGATTTAGAAGGTTTGAACAGGAAAAGGAGTGGTTAAGGAGCTGAAGCTCTGACCATTGAGCAAGACTGCTGCCTAAATGGTACTTGTGCTGTGTGTAGGCTGACAGGAGAAGCCTGTGTGTCTAGGAGAGGGGTATTTTAGGATGGGCGATGTCAGACTGGGCAGAGACTCAAGAGGAAAGTGCAAGTTCTTCCTAATTCTTCTTCTTCTTTTTTTTTTTGTCGGTCATGGGGCTTGAACTCTGGGCTTGGGCGCTGTCCCTGAGCTCTTCAGCTCAAGGCGAGTGCTCTACCACGTGAGCCACAGCGCCGCTTCCCTTCCTAATTCTTCTTATCCTGCTTTTTCCCTCTAGTTTCCCCCCCCCACCCCACCCCCACACTCCAGAGCCTAAGGGGATCCCTGGCAAAGAAACAAAAATGTGAGAGCCGAGCCTCCTGTCACAGACCATAGGAAGATGAGTTTGAAAATGAGATCAGTAGCTTGGCAATTGGTACAATCAACCCCTCCCCCTGTTCTCAGCCCACAGCAACGAGTGTTTGTTGCTCCTTTTCATTTTCTTTTCCTGACTGTTCCTCATTTGCTAATGTGCTATTTGGGTGTTAGAGTGCCTGAGTACTTGATGCTGAACCATCTCTCCTTAATCCCTCTCATTCAGATCCATGGCTTTTAATATACTTACATTCACAGACAGTGGCCAGATTTATATCTTCATCATTAGTTCTCTCTTAATTCAGAGTATTTGATACATCTCTACACAGATATTTAATGGGTACCTCAAACCCAACAGATTTAAGTCAGTGCTTTTGATTCCATAGCCATCTCCAACCTGTCCCTGCCTGTCATCATCTCAATAAATTTCACACAATCTGTAATTTCCTTAGGCCCAAATCTCAAAGGCACTTTGTGACCTCAGCCTCATCATTATTCTTATAAAAGCAGTCTTACAAATTATTCTTACAAATTCAATCTTGAAAATATATTTTCAGTCCAGCTAGTTTTCACACCTACATTGCTGCCGCTATGATACAAGAAACCATCTTTATCTGGAATTACTCAAGAGGTTTAAACTTGCCTTGCTGCTTTTTCACTTGTGACCCTTTTATCCCACATCATGATCATGTGACATTTGTCATGCAGATCGCATAGGAAGCCTCTTTAAAATCTAAGAGCTATTCCTGAGATGCAGAAATAAAATCTAACCTCCTGCCTGCCATGTAACCTAACATGAGGCTGCACACAGGGTTATATGATAAGTAGTCTAGGCTTGGCAGCCCAGCCAATCTCTCGCAAATACTCAACTCTAAAATCATGTCACAGAAGCAGCCATAGACAATGCAACAGTTACTGCAAAGGCTGTGTTCTAATAAGCTTTATTGACAGAAATAGGCAATAGGCCATATTTGGCTTTGGTCATAGTGTATATAACACTATCTATTGTACTTCATTTCTACTTCATCTCTCAGACAGAATGATGTTCTCTGGGTTACCATGTCTTTTATGTCCTTTCTATCTGCAGTTCTTCATCTTCAGTGTGTATGTGGATAGCTTCTATCCTTTATTCAAATTTCTACTTACATTTTACCTCTTCTACCATTAGGAGAAAATTGCCTCCCCTCCACCGACATGTCTTTATATCTGACTGTTGTGTATTTCAGAGCAGTTGTCAATACTGTAAAAGTTTTTATTTACTCACATGTGTATTAACCATTTCTTCCTCTAGATAGAGAGACAGAGTGTTTGAAATCATATCAACCATGTCATGCTTATAGTCATTCAGTATATATTTGTTGGATGACTTAATTACAAATCCTTTTTTTCTCACAAATTCAAATACCTATCATTTGCATAGACCTCCTAGCTTTTTATTGATTCTGCCTTGCTTTGGTTAGCTTAGTACCTTGTCCTTTAGAATCTTAACATTTTCCTTGGCCTCAGAAATGGAAAAAAACCACTTTGGAAGTATATATGTAATGGAGTGGTTGGTTTTAAAATATGGATTATCTAAGCAATATGTGCTTAGATATATAGAAACTTGTATATCCTTGCAAAAGATGTATGATTATTAACAGAGCAGAACTAGATGATTCCAGAGTATTTCCTCCTCAATACTTATATAGCCTACTTGCTAGAATATTCTCATATATCTCTTTAAATAAATAGTCATTTGCAACCCCAAAATCTGTTGGCTTTCTTTAAAGGGTCTCCTGGAGTGAAACGATGCCAGTTTTAGGACAGAGGCATATTTCCGAGCCCATGTCATAGCACTGAGGCCTACAAACTGCTACTCAGTCTCTTCAACTCTTTTAATCCTTAGGAGAGAGAGGCTTGCCATTGGTATCACATTTAATACTAACCTGTTATAATCAAGTTCAGTCTCTAGGTTGAGAGACCACAGTTGCTGAGTGGAAAATACCTCCTGGAGTCCTGGCTGATGAAAACAGCCTCACCTTTTGCCTGAGTTACCATGCATCCTTACAACAATTTACCACGAAAGCCACAGTGGCTGAGCTGATAGATAGTTAAGACAAAATATTATTTTCTGAAGAAAGGGACAGGTGAAGATAAAGAAAAACGTATGGGAAGTTCTACCAATTCATAGCAACCCTGTCGAAAAGCTCTCAAAATGTGTGCATCCAATTCCACACAGAAAAGTACCAGTGCTGTGCTTTCCCTGACTCCTACCATTAATTCAAGGTCCCATTCTGCCTTCAATCATTCCTTCCACTCTCATCCCAGAGGCTTCATATTATAGTTTCTCCTGGTTACCTATAAAACTTCTGCCTCAGAAGCCTTTGTAAGTGAAGACCACATAAAGAAATGTGAATTACCAAGGGACTTATAGGAAGCAGATTACATATCAGAGCTAATGTCCCTCAAGTTTCCATTTTCCACTGGCCTTAGTATCATCACAAAATTCAGCAGTGGAGACAAGAGGGAAAAGTAGTTCCATTCCATTTCCTGCAGAGAGGTTCTGGTCTGGGGCCAAGAACCCCAGGTACCTTGGAATATCCCACTTAAGCCCCTAAATCTCTCTGCTTTCTTGCAGAAAATCCTCTATAGTTTCCTGGTGCCATGTTCCTGAGAGCCCTCCTGGGGCTCCAACAAGTATTCTGTTTGCATCCTTTATGCCATGGTCATTTTTTTTTATTACACACACACACACACACACACACACACACACACAGACATACACACACAGACTCTCACACCCCTTGTGGAAACAATCATTGTATCCCTCTGGCTTTTAAATAATCACAGTAGTACACACCTTTACTTACAGGAGATTCGTTGCAAGAGCCCCAGTAGACAGCTAAAAGCTCAGATAATTCTGATCCCTATACGTTAGATAGTATGCTTTTCCCCCTCTATATGCATACCTACAATAAAATTGAATTTACAAATTAGGCACAGCAAGAGATGAATAGCAAAAGCCAATAAATATAATAATTGTAACCCTATACTCTGAATACTTATGAATAAGCTCCCCTGATGCTCTTAAAACACACATCATCTCGTAATGGCATGAGACAGTGCAATCAATGTGATGAGATGAAGAACCTGAATAATGTATACAATGTAACACAGTGTTTGACAGCTAAAAGTTAAGGAAACACAAGTGGCAGGTGTAGCAAGAGTAACATGAATACCATGAACTCAGCCTATCTGACTGCTAAGTGACTATTAGGTTCGCGGTGTGATAAACGATGACTTAATTCCTTATTGAGAGGAAACAATGACAAGAACAGATTTATCAACTGTACAGTATGGCTTGGTCTAAAATATATGAATTATTTCTAGAATTCTCTTTTTAATCTTTTCACACTGCAGTTAAGTGGAATCACAAACTTGGAGCTATAGACAAGGAGAATAAGACCATTATAATTAAACTTCAAAGATCAGGGGCAAGTTTCTTATTGGATGTTACCTTAAATGCTCTCATGAATGACCCCAAAGATTTTCACTCCTTAGCAATAGCCCTTTGAGTGTCCCAGAGCAACTATATTAGACTTCCCTAGGATACTGGTTTAAAACGTCACCTCCTGGATATCACTGGAAATGGGAAGATCAAACCAGTTTCTGGAAGTGGGGACCATATCTGTGTATATTTTTAGAATGTTTTACACTCTATTCATCCACAAGGTTACTTCTGAGAACCTCTTCTCCAATGTAATGTGTAGATCTTGGGTATAACAGAAAGAAAACAAATTATAGAGCTTGGTTTGGCAAAATATGGTCTGCTTTTTAATTAAGGTTGGAATAACCGTGGAATAGCTTTTAAAATGATTTTGCATTTGCATTTGTATATTTTAGAACAAAGTAAGAAGGTAATCTGAAACCAGTGTTTTCACTTTGATGATTGAGAATGAAGCTGAAGGGGGGAAAAAGAAGAATATTTAGAGAAGAAATTCTAAGCAAATCTAAAGAAAGACAGCTTGAAAAGGGAAAGGGATTCTCTTGTTGGTTTCAAATCCATCTTCCTCCCCTCTGGTTCATTTCTTCACATACATGTACTCATAAGACACAACCACAGAGGTGTTTGTACCTAACTGGAAGATGTATATTCCCCTCCTGAGCAGCTTTCATGCAGGGCCTCAGAGCAGTGGAGTCAGTTCTTGGTAAAATCGTGGTATTCTTGCTTCCAGTTTCTATTTCCATTGTCTGCTAGTTCTCTGGCTTAGTAATTTTCCCTGCAATGTTAACATCTCCCATGACTGTCCACATCTGTGAGTATAGCCTCCATTTTCCTATGGCTCAAATCCAAAGCAGCCATCTCCATGGATTTCCCAGGAGATGTCAGATTTCACAAGCTTCTCACTTGGTTACAGATCATAATGTGCCAGTATACAGGGCAACACTGTCACAGTGCCATTTTAGAGGCATAATAAACACAGAAGATAGTGTTAGTATCCCCAGCACCTCCTGACACTCACCCATCACTAACTGTGACCCTAGACCAGACAGCTTATTTTTTTCCTAAGGCCAAAAAGCTGGTTCAGTTCCTACTTTTTTTTTTCAGGGCGGGGGTGGGGGGGGCTCACCACTTTCTTAAACTGGTGTGTAAATAACCCAGCTTCCTCCTCCAGCTATCACCCAGAGATAGTTTTCTGGAAGGATTAAGCCCTCTGAATCAGCTGTCTCAACCACAGACTCTTTTTGGTTGCCTTCTCTTTCCTGTTTTACTTCCTCATCCCTTTATTGGTGCTTCTTAGAATCATTCCCCAAATTTCTAGCCCAGGTTCTGTCTCAGGGTTTGCTTCTGGGAGCACCTAGAACTAAGACCTGTCACTGTCAACCAAAATCTCATTGTGCTGCAAGGTCCTTTTCTATTTAACCAAGGTGACATTTGAAGATTGAGCTTCTTGTTCAAGGGAGAGGTATACATCTTTCTGAGCAGGGGAGGGGAACATTTGAAGCCATTGAACTCTTCTATGACACTCCTAACCACATTTCTTCTGTGGCATTACATAGATACAGAATGAATGGCATTAGTATCTACAACCCCTGAGCTCTTCTCTATTTAATCTGTTAATCCAGCTAACTCTTAGTTCCACACTTTACAACGTAAATCCACAAGAAGACTTGTTGAGTCACAGTTTATGGGCTGCTCCATTCTCAGAGACTACACTATACTTACATACAGTAGATATGGAGTGAGCCTTAAGACTTGTATATCTAGCAAATTCCCAAGTGAAGCTACTGCTGATACTGCTCATGCCCCATGCTGGAAGCAGCTTGTGTGAATATGCATTCCTGTAGCTTGTTAAGACACAGAACCTGTCAGGTGCCACTGAGATAAAGCACTTATTTTTTTTTCTTTAAAAACTGTATCTCTTGGTTTTGATTAGGTAGTATACTTACATGTCTCCATAGACAAAGTATATAAAGAAACTGACAGATTCTTTCTTAATACGGGGAAAAAAATACATCAATCTAAATCCGGAGCTGGTGTCATGCTTAATGAGGAATACACTGGAACCATTTCCAAGGAAGGAATACAACAAAGAAGGTCTGTGATTTACCAGTATTCTGTAGGGATTCTCAATACAATTGCATATATGTAGCAACCCCTAGAGAATCCACTGAGAAAAACAAATAGCATGACTAAGTATATATTAATGCAATATACTAGTAAACTTCTTGTACAAATATTAAAGAACATGCTATACCAAGATGTATAATATTTGTTATTTTACTTTTTATTGGTAGGTTTAGTTGTACAAATGAGTTGCCATTTAACAAAGCAGTTCATAAATAAAATATATAATAAATATATATTATGTAAAATTAAATATGTCTTGAACAATGTCACCCCTTTCAATGCTCTCACCTGCCCCTCCTATGCACCCCTTCCCTCGTTCTTAATTTTGTAGACTATACACTGCATTCTTATCCACATCTCCCCCCTCTTTTTCTCTTCATTCATCTATGCCTTTCCACTTGATCCCACCCCATCCCCTCTAGTACCCACTTCTTGGCATCTTATTTTCCTGAACTTGATTTTGGCTTTCTAAGAAATTACATTATTTGAGATCTCCCTTGAATCTACCTATTTCAGTAAATACATCAGTATAAACTTGCATACCATCCATGTAGTAAGGGCTAAAGAGAGTCTTCTCAGAAAAGGAAGAGAAAATGGACAATAAATTACATGAAGAAATACTCAACATCTCTGGCCATAAAAGAAATGCAAATCAAAACATTGATACTCCATCTCACCCAACTTAGAATGACTATTTTCAGGAAAACCAACAATAACATATACTGGCAAGGATGTAGCTAAAAAGGAACCCTATTATACTATAGGTGGGAATGTAAACTTGTTAAACCACTCTGAAAATCAGTGTGGAGGTTCCTTTAAAAAAAACATTAAACATAGAACTACCCTAAAATCCAGCAATCCTACTCCTGAGCATTTACCCTAAAGATTACAAACAGGGATTTATATGTTATATTACAAAATAAAATTACAAACTGTAATTTTGTGAAAAGCACAAAGGAAGATTTGAATCAATGAAATACACTATTTTCTTTAACAGCAAGGTTTAACTTCAAAGAATGTTTATTCCTTTTAAGGAAACCCAAGATGATCCCAATAAAAATAGCAACATGAAATTTTAAGGTATGAATATTGCTGCTTATCTTTAGAGAAGTTTATGTTCCCAGCAAACGTCAGCAGATTGTTTTCCACATAGAAGAGATTTCCCATAGCCCTTTCTCTCACAAAGACCCAGCCTCCCCACAGTCAATGTCACCCATCTGAGGGATACATTTATTTGGTACAAGAAGAACAAACTTACACTAACTGCCCAGTGTCCCAAATTTACATTAGAGTTCAGTCTTGATGGATTTGAACAAATGTCTAGTGATATGTATCTACGCTTAGAATGTTTTCCATACAGAGTAATTTTGCTGTCTTAAAACAATTCTCTGCTTAGCCTTTCGTTCTTCCTTCTCACTCTCTGGGTATTGTTGCTGTCATCATACTGTCTAGAATGTCATAGCAGGAACCCTATAGGGCATGGCCTACCCAGATTGTCTTCCTCTGCTTAGTAGTGCGTTTACACTTCCTCCATGTCTTGTCACGGTTTGATAGCTCAGTTCTGTTGGTGCCAACATAAATTGTTGGACTATACATGCAATTTATAGAAAGCATATGGAAAAACACACAGCTAGTTTTGCCAGTGAAATCTTTCAAGAGTAACAAGGAAAGACTAATATCAGTATACAATAAACCATGAACAATTAATATTAAAACATCTTGGCATAGTAATTTAAACATTATAGTATGAGATCATGAGTAGATATAGCAACAAAAGACATAAGAACAATTATAAAGTTCACATAAATTCTTGATCACAAGATGAAATTTGAAGCCAGTGGTAATTTGTGTAATTCATATTGATACTTTTGGCTCTGTATTTACACAAGAGAAGTCACTAAATGCCAAAGTGTTGACCTTTTAAAAATCTTTTAAAAAATACATAAAGTAAGAATTCCTGTTTGTTTTAAAACTAAGCAAAATAGAGGCTCAGAGAGATTAAGCATCTTTCCTCCTATTGCATAGCAGAGAGCAACTCACTCAGAATTCAAACTCTGGCCTTATGACTCCCTACCCAAAATGTGTTTTCTCTCTCTGGCTTCTAATCTTGCCATAAACCATTTGGGGCCATTTCATTTATGATTTTTTATTTCCTGTTAATCAGATTTATTTCATTTGAGTACTTCTTTTCTGGAGATTTCCAACATAACTTTCTGTTTAACAACTTGAATCATAAAATTAACTCAAAGCATTTTCTACAAACTTAAGACAATTGAGAGAAGGGAATAGAGTTGGAAGGAATGGGGGAAAATAATGAAAAGGGTGACATTGATCAAGATGTATTATGTTCATAGACGATTTGGATAACTCCTTTGTACAACTACTTAAAGATAATAAAAATAACATTTAAGAACACTTTTAAATGCCTAAAAACATTAGGACTCTAGAGGAAGTTAACTTAATTAAAAATTAAGTTGACTTCCTCAACTTAATTTTTTTTCAGTTTATATCAACAACAAAGTGGAGAATTGAAAGTCTGGTTGGGTTGAGCTAGTGGCAACCTGCCTCATGGTATGTCATCCCTGGGCAGAGAGATGGTATGGCCAGATCTCAGCAAGGCTAGGGAAAATGGTCCATTTCCCTTACTTCAGAAATGCAAATGGGCAAACAGGCTCCTCTCTCCATTGGGGCCTGGTTTTCCAACTACCCAGAATGCCTTGAGGCCAGTCCTTATGCTCATTTGCTCACCCACGTAGCACCAAGATGCCAGGGACATAACATGGTTCTCCAGGTCCTTAGCCTTCGGGGCCCTTTGCCTTCGTCTCGCCTGTGAGGAGATTTGGACAGATTTATTGGTGATCAAGATGCTGGGCTCGTTTACATCCCACTGTGAGCATAACTCCTGATTCTGAGGAATGCAAGTATTAAAAAAATAGTACAATCCACCTGTGAGGAAATCCATGATTTGCCCGTGATTTATTACTTTTATTTTTTTCCTCTTTAACCTGGATACAGCCCTTGTTTCATTAGGTTTATTATGTTTTTAATTACCTTAGGGACCTATTTGGTGCCTAATTATCTGTATGACAGGAAATTAAACTAAGCTGCTATTTATCTACAGGCACTGGTAACCTTATTCCCTCCACCCCTTTCTTTTCTTTTCCTTTTCAGAATGGCAATATGAATTGCAAATCTGAACCAATTCAGTACATCACTTCTAAGTTCTGAGTTATTAATTATTCAGTGATAATTCAAAAGATAGTAAGAATTTCCTCAACTGATTGTTAAATTGCTAACAGTAGCTGTTAGTGTTTTGGTACCATCCTGCTCAAGTATAAGGTCTGTCAAGTCTGACTTCTTAGGTTAAATCCTAGTATTGGTACTTAATAGTTTTTTAAAAAAACTTCATGTGATTTCAAAACCTTTTAATGTTTTAGTTCTCTTACCTATCTCTGAAATGGGGATAAGAAAAAGACTACAGAGTGGCTGAGAAATATGATGGCACACATTTAAGTATGTATTCCAATACCTAGTAACACAGTATCGCTCAATTCTTGCTATCATTATCAGGAGAGTCAAGACTTGTAGATAGGGATCAAAGTTTTATTAACAGCCATCTGTTATCTGTTCCTGATAAGAGATGAGAATTGGGAAGCCCTGCATATTTTTGCTGCCATTGAAAATACTAGAGGCGGATTTGGCTCTTCGTCTAAAACTAGGCAGGAAGATCTCAACATATGGCTGCTCTGTTCCACAAGCTCTGATCTTGTTTACTGCTGACTTCTGAGCCTGGTCAGCTGTTAATTGAAAGCCCCCAGTCATACAAGATTCAATTTCCCCCTCTAATTCTGCTTTCCACTGTCTCACTCTTACACATCTCAGTTATGAGTCCTACAGGTAATATGACCCTGTTACAGAAACTTATGAAAGCAAGACAATGAAATAAATGAAAGTTTCCCATTTCCCTTAAGTTTATTTCTGCGCTTTTTTTTTTTTTTTTCTTGTTTTGGTCACGGAGCTTGAACTCAGGGCCTGAGTGATGTCCTGGAGCCTCTTTGCTCAAGGCTAGTACTCTACCACTTGAGACACAGCTCCATTTCCTTAGGTTTTATTTCTATTCCCATGGCAAGACTGATAACATTCTTTATTTAGAGCCTTTGTCTCCGTTGTCTTCATTATTTCATGTCTCAGGAACAAAAATCTACTAGAATATTGGAGGAGGATGAAAACATCCATAGTATACTGACGAGCTTAGATTCATTTTTCAAACCTCTCCTTTCTTGTCATGCTTTGTAAAATGGGTTTGAGGTTGTTGTTGTTGTTTTTAACCAGTCAGAAGCAAATATTAAATTGCTACACTTCAATCTCAGTAGTTCAGAAGGAACCCTCATGCCCCCCAGAGCTAAATCTACCAATCGGAATGACATATCTGCAAGGAGGTAATCGAGCAGCAGCTAGAGAGACACACACAATCTCACGTAAACCAACCCAGTCCATAATGATAATTGCAGTGTGGCAGTCCCTGGTATCCTAGGAGTAATTACTCTGACATTCTTTATCATTGTGTGCTAGATGTGATATGAAGCAATTATCTAGTTGCTTTTTTGGAATATTGATGCCTGGGCTGTCTCCACATATTATCCTCATCTCACGCTATGACCCTGCAGGACTTAATTCTGACACCTTGAGTCTCTCATGGCAAATTGATAAGGAGCTCTGGCTTAATCTTCATTTTCTTAGGATGAGACTCTGAAGTTTGCCAGTGTTACTAGGGAGAAGTACTGATAATGCAAGGTACTGCCATTTACTTTTTCCACTTGCAGGATTTTGATTTGTATTGCAAATTCTCTAGTGCTTGGTGCCCTACTGCAAATTTCGGCACAATGGCATTTACAGCTAATTGTAAACTACCCTCCTAACAGAAGCAGACAATATTGTTTTCCTTTATAATTACTTGCAACAGTCCCTGTGTTCATAAGAAGCACTTCTCATAACCCTATTTTAATAGTAATCCAAGGAATATGGAATAAGATTTATTAAGATCATATGCTTCAGGTCCACGTTCATTTTGTTGGAGTAATGCCTGCAAGCTTGGAAATTTCACCCTCCAAGAGGTGGTCTATTTTCTTTACTGGAAGTTGGCAATTTGTCAGTATTTTGCTTTCATCAGGATAGTTATTTCTCAGTTCCTTTATTTTCTTTTTATTTCTGAGAGCAGACTTTTGTTTGGAACATGGATCAGCATGCCTGTGTTTTAAATATTTCATACCATATAAATTTGTTTGTACCACGCACAATAGGAGTCATCTGGCATCTCTCAAAAAGGCTGGAGAAGCTATTTTCTGATGCTCTCTGTGAAGGGCCCCGTGGCTTTGGCCCTTTGTGTAAGGTCTGCAGGGAGGAACAAGTAGGTACAGTCCATGGAAGGTCCAAGGGCCAAACTATGCCATTGCGATGGCATTTGATGAGCCAACACACACATTTACTCATGTGATTTCTTGCTTGGTGTTTCCATACCTGGGGAAAAATTTCAGCAAGGTAATTTGGAATAATGTCAAAAGCATGAGCTTTTGAACATGAACTACCTTGATCACTGCTAGTCACCTCGCTTCCTCTCCATGAATCGTTGGAGAATGGGGAGAAACACAAATCTCCCTTACAGTTAATCGTAAGACGGAAGAGCTTCAGCACAGAAAGACTAGGAATTGTCTCAGTGTTACCTGTCATTCATCTGTATTTCTGTTGATGCAAATGGTTGAATTAGTAGATTTCCAGTTCCCTGTCTGTTACTGTTATCCTTTGTCTTTGATAGAAATGAATTGCTTAATGTACTGTTTGATAACATTTACCCCATAAGCAATTCCCATTTTCTACCTTACCCCTCACCACTTCATAAGAAAATGGAAAATACATGTTTCTGTGTATTTATGCAATGTTTTATTTGGATGTGTTCTTTGAAAATAATTTATGCTAACTTTTTTTTTGTAGGTTGTGGGGCTTGAACTCTGGGACTGTGCACTGTCCTTGGGCATTTCATTTCAAGGTGAGTGCTCTACCCCTTGAGCCACTGTGCTACTTCCAGTTTTCTTCTGGTTAATTGGAGTTAAGAGTCTCACAGACTTTTCTGCCCTGGCTGGCTTTGAACCATGATCCTCAGATCTCAGCCTCCTGAGTAGCTAGGATTACAGGTGTGAGCCACTGGCACCCAACTATTTTTAATCTAACTTTTTGCCATACATATTTTTAGCTTGATCTCATCCTTTTTAATTTTTCCCTTTCTTTTCTTCCTGTTATTTTTTTCTAGGTATGATATGTTTAGGTTCTATCCATACTTCTGGGTATAAATCCAGCCATTACTGCTCACTGCCCCATGGAATTCCACTAAGTAGAATCGGGCTTTGCTGTTATTCTCAAAATGGGTTTTGACTGGCTTTAGCTTCCTGCTACCAAAAAATAAAATAAAATAAAAGCTGGTGGCTCACACCTGTAATCCTAGCTACTCAGGAGCCTGAGATCTGAGGATAATAGTTCAAAACCAGCCTGGGCAGAAATGTCCATGAGACTCTGATCTCTACTAAACCACTAGAAAACCGAAGTGGCACTGTGGACCAAGAGGTAGAGTGCTGGCCTTGAGCTAAAAAGTGCAAGGACAGCGCCCAGGCCCGGAGTTCAAGCCCCACAACTGACAAAAATGAATGAATGAATGAATAAATAAATATCTTATATATCTTCCTTAAGGATATAAGAATCCCTCTGGTATATTCATATACCTAGGGGTCTGATTCCTGGGCTGACCTTTTAGATGGATGCCCTCATCCTCACTCTTGCTGATATTGTATAAGGATTTCCATGGCCTGATCCACACATTCTTATCAACACCAGGCATTATTCAACTTTCCAATTTCCAGCCTTTATGAACTATTACCTGTTCTCAGCCTTCTAGCTGAGATGAAATGTAACACATTTCACTGATTTCATTTCTGCAAGAATATTGAATCTCAGCCTCAAATACTGACTTGTTGATCGTTTCCTGTAGTATCTTTTATCAAACATAATCTTCTAATTAGGATGTAGTCAAGTTTTTTTTAACAAATTTAAAAATCAGAATTTTAAACATTTTAATCTTTTCATTTTCCCTTTTGAACATTTAAGAAACCTTTCAACTTCTGGGGTTAGAAAGGTATTCTTTTCTAAAATTTTATTTTATTGTGAAGATGTTGTACAGAGAGGTTACAGTTACATGAGTAAGGCAATGAGTACATTTGTTTGTCCAACATTGTTACCCCTTCTTTGTTTTTCTCCTACCATCCCTTCCCTCCCTCACCTCTCCCACTTCTCTACCCCCCACCCCAGCTCAGAAGTTGTAAATTTCGTTTCCAACATAGTGTCTTGTGAGTATCATTGTTGCAATGGGTCATCCTGTGTCCTTGTTTCAGCAGTTTGTTATTCCCCTTCCCCTCCCCAAATTAGAAAAATGTATATACAAGATTCAGGGTACCAAAATCAGGTACAATGACAACAGGGGCTAGACCATAGGAGGAAGAACATACAAAAGAAACAAAAAAATCACATAGTACATGAAAATAATAATAATAACAAAGAAAAACCTCTTGTGTCTATATTTTGGGGTTCATTTCATTTTGCATCATATGTACATAGCTTTTGAGCTTTTTTGCTCATCTGATGATTTTCCTAGATATGGACTAATCATTGCAAATAAGGGAAACCATGCAACTTATATTTCTTTGGGTCTGGCTTACTTCCTTAATATGATTTTTTTCCAAGTCTTTCCATTTCCTAACAAATGGGCAGTGTCATTCTTTCTAATGGAATCATAGAATTCATATATATATACATACATACATACATATATATCATTTTCTTGAGGAGCATCTGGGTTGGTTCTATATCTTAGCTATGGTAAATAATGCTGCAGTAAACATAGTTGTGCTGGTAGCTTTAGTGTGGCCTTGTTTGTGATCATTTGGGTAAATGCTGAGAAGTGGGTCATAGGGGAGCTCTATGTGTAGTTTTTTGAGGAACCTCCATATTGCTTTCCACAGTGGTTGAACAAGTTTACTTCCCACCAACAATGCAGTAGAATTCCCTTTTGGCCACATCCCCTCCAACATCTGCTGCTATTAGATTTCTTGATTATAGCCATTCTAACTGGGGTGAGGTGGAATCTTAATGTTTTGATTTGTACTTCTTTTATGGCCAGAGAAATTGAGCATTTCTTCATGTGTCTATTGGCCATTCTTATTTCCTGTTTGGAGAAGTCTCTCTTTAAGTCTTTAGTCCACTTACTAATGGGGAAGTTGTCTTTGTGAGGATTTGTTTTTTTGGGATTTAATTTTTTGAGTTCTAAGTATATTTTAGACATAAGCCTTTGTCTGTTATATGGCTAATGATGATCTTCTCCCAATCCGTGGGCTTTCTGTTGATCTTGCTAGCTGTGTCCTTTGTCATGCAGAAGCTCTGCAGTTTCATGCAATCCCATTTGTCCAACCTTTCTTTGATTTGTTGTGTCTCTGAGTCCTTATTAAGAAAATTTCGGCCTGTGCCAAGGAGCACTAAAGTTTTTCCTACTCCTTTCTATAATGTTTTCAGGGTGTCTGCTTTGATTTCGAAGTCTTTGATCCATTTTCAGTTGATTCTGATGTGTAAGTATCTAACTTTAGTTTTCTACAGGTGTTTAACCAATTTTGCCAGCACCATTTGCTAAAAAGATTGTCTTTCTTCCATTCTATTTTTTGGCTTCCTTATCAAAGATTAGGTGGCTATAGGTCTGTGGGTTCATTTCTGCGTCTTCAGTTCTATTCCTTTGGTCCTCAGGTCTGTTGTTATGCCAGTACCGCGCTGTTTTGATTACTATGGCTTTGTAGTAGAGTTTGAAGTGTGTTATTGATATTCCTCCAGCACTGGTCTTTCTACTAAGTATTGTTTTTGCTATTTGGGGTCTTCTATTGTTCCATATGAATTTTTGGATTGCTTCTTCTATTTCATTGAAGAATGAAGTTGGGATATTAATGGGTATTGCATTGAATCTGTAGATAGCCTTTGGCAGTATTGCCATTTTCACAATGTTAATCCTCCCAATCCAGGAGCATGGGAAGTTTTTCCAGAAAGCTATTCTTATACATGTTTTGCTTCTAAATTTGTAGCTTCACTTTTACATTAGTCCATCAAGAGTTCAGACAGAGTCTCTAAACATGGCATTAGAACATGGTCTGGTTTATGTTTCTCTATAGAGTAGTACCCCTTAAAAATCTTTTCTTCATTTTGTGGTGATAATTTCTTAATAGCTCTTTCTAACCATTACTCCATTGTCTTCAATGTTGTTTTAAATATCAGCACCTATCTGTTTCTTATTTTTCTCTGTCCACATCTCCAAGGTTTTAAAATATTTTCTCTTTATCCTTTCTTGCTGGAATCTGAAGCAATTACCAATTCTGTGCCAAAAATTATGTATTAATTTTTTGTAATGGTTATTAATCTATCTCATCCTTTAGGTTCCAAATTTAATTGTTATATCATCTATAAATAATCTTCCAATTTTATTTCGTCTAGGACTTATGATTTCAACTCATATCCACATTTTCTTTCATTTATGTCCCATACTTATTTTAAAGTTACAGTCTATCTGCTCAGTAATTTGCTTCAGAATTGTGCATGCTATTCATTGTATTATCTTTCATTTTTGGTTAGCATTCTTGTCACCCAGTCATTGAGTGTATAAAGTCCTGATGAAGAAACGAAGATTGATTTTCCACAACTTATAGGAGAAACATGAACCTAATATAGCAGTAACTTCATCATGGCTCCCTTCCTGTACAAAAAAAATGACAGCTCACCTTTCCCACCACATTCACCCCACGAGGTTATACACCTAGCAGTTTTCAATAGCATGTTTTCCTTGGCTGACATACTTTCTAAGAATCAGTAGTGCCTTGGACCTAGGTTGTCCTTTCATCCCTCCAGTTCTTTCAAAACCGATTTTGTGGAAATAGTCCACAAGCCCATGTCTCTTTGTCATCTTGGCAAGTTCTAGAAGTTCTTTAGTTTCTGTGTCTTTTCTGATCTTTATAGACTCCTCTCTTTTCTCAAAATGTTTCTTTTGTCTTTGGAAGTCACATATATACCAGGAAGGCACATTTAAGACATTACGAAGAAAAAAATAAACATACTTCTGATCCAGTGCATACACTTATACAACATAAATAAATTCCTCTCTTAACTGGTATGCCAGTCACAAAAATACAGATACTGTACAGTCCTACTTGTATGAGGTATCTAATATAGACAAACTCATACAAAATGGAATGATGTTTTCCAGGAGACAGAAAAGAATGGGACATTAGTTGATTCCTGGATGCAGAGTTTTTAGTATGGTAGGATAGGAAAGCTCTGGCCTGGCACTGCTGGTTTAGGCCTGTTACCCTAGCTACTCAAGAAACAAATGTCTGAGGATCAAGGTTTGAAGTCAGGCCAGGCAGAGGCTCATTGTGTAAGAATGTGAGTAAGCTTAACACTATTAAACTGTATAGTAAAACAAGGTGAAGAAAGTAAATGAATGTTATATGTATTGTCTCATTAAAACTGGGATCTTACAGCTAGCTCAGAAAACAATTTTTGTTGTTGTTGTTGTTGTTGTTGTTGGTCCTGGGGCCTGGGCACTGTCCCTCAGTTCTTCAGCTCTTCAGTTCAAGGCTAGTGCTGTACACTTGAGCCACAGCACCACTTCTGGCTTTTTCTGCTTATGTGGTACTGAGGAATCTAACCCAAGGCTTCATGCATGTGATGCAAGCATTGTATCACTGAGCCACCTTCCCAGCCCCAAGAGAAAACAAGTTTTAAGACACTTTGTCCAAGAGAAAAATTAAAGCAATGGAATCAATATTGTACAAAGAAATTCAGCAATTGGATTAAGAACCTTAAGAATGTCTACACTCTCCTCTATATGTGTCCTATGGGAAAAAGTTAGAAATACAGGCAAGGACTCATTTAACTCGTTATCACTTATGTATAATGAGAAAGAAACATAAGTACTTAAATATAAATATATATCCAGAGGGATAATTAAATTAAGGTTAGAACTTCCACAGTAAGGAAAAGCTAGTCATCTAAAACTTAGTGTGAAATATATTTAATGATAAAAGGGATATTCAAACTATATCATATGAAAAAAATACATTGAATAACTATAAATTCAGTATGGTTCTGATTTTTTTAAATGCAAACAAATTAAAATGGGAGAAAATATATTTATATATATATTTTTTTGGGGGGGGTCCGGTCATGGGGCCTCAACTCTGGGCCTGGACGCTGTCCCTCAGCTCTTCAGCTCAAGGCTAGCGCTCTACCACTTGAGCCACAGTGCCACTTCTGGCTTTTTTTTTCTTTTTGCTTATGTGGTGCTGAGGAATCGAACCCAGGGCCTCAGGCATGCAAGGCAAGTGATCTACCACTGAGCCACCTGCCCAGCCTGGGCGGAAATATATTGAAATGTGAAGTTCCTTTCTTCCTTTATTAAACCAATTCTGATGTAATCTGAAAGAGGGAAAATGAAAATATTTGGTCATGACTGACTGTCTAGATGTGTTTGCTATCTTGCTTTGTGTTAGGGTAGAGTCTACAAGGAGCTGGCTGTTGATGATAGTCTTCAAACCCTGAATTTTGATGACAGAAAAGAGCTCAAATGAACATGCTAATCAGAATGCCTTCTTGTGGTGGTTGTTACAATGGTTTGTTTCTGTAGGTTCTATGGTAGCCAGGAATCAATTTGGTAGCAACAAGATAATGACATTTGCCACTGTACATCCAAGCTGGTTAATATCTTGACACTTGGCAAGTTCTCTGAGAATTTACTTGGAAGTTCATGACTACTCCTTAAGAGTATATTGACACGTTGATTAAAAATGTGCTGGACACAGTCAACTTTTTCTAAAGAAAGTCATTTGGAACATATATTTGAGGAATCTAGCAGGCTCTAAGAGCTCATTTAAATTGTAAGAGCTCTTGAAAGCCATGACTGGAAATGACTCTCCTAGCCTTTTATGCTCTTGTGTGATTTTTCAGGGCATGTACAAAGAAGGGCTTTTAAGTGATTTGATTCATTATAGTGCATTCTGTCTCCAAGTGAGCCCATGTATTACATAGAAGAAATTATGAGACCAAAATACTTCTTATTAGAAATGCAGTACCTTGTCCTATTCAAAGGCCCAAAGTCCCTTGAAATCACAACACTAGCTTGAAGTCCCCAATGTTATTGTAGACCTGTATGTGTATTCTCCAATCAGCAGCACAGATTCTTCCAGAATAATAGGGTATTAAAATATAGTTCTTGCTTTCAGTGTTGGTTAAGATGTAAGACAATACATGATACCTTTCATGGAGAATACCCTTCAAAACTTTCAAATAGAGAAGCTATGTTCCCTAGAACTTTCAAATCCCATCTCCATATTATTAGTCTGAAAAGGCTGGAGAAAGTTGTTTTTGTTTTGAGAACACTTCTTGAAGGCAGTTGCTGGCATGTGGGCATATGGT
Source organism: Dipodomys spectabilis (assembly GCF_019054845.1). NCBI lineage: Eukaryota > Metazoa > Chordata > Mammalia > Rodentia > Heteromyidae > Dipodomys > Dipodomys spectabilis. The sequence goes on from NW_024871042.1 coordinate 1,877,773, forward strand.
AAATCCAATTTTTCTTCCCCAAGAAAGAGACATGGGAGAGGTGCTGACTTCTCACCTCAGGTATAATAAGGAACATTCCCATAAGAGCCTGTGGCCATTCCAAGAATTTAATTGTTGATCATTTGTGAATATATTGGCCTTATATTAGTGTAGGAAGTTTAAAGTAGTTTTTTAGGTTTAATAGGGACACAATGAGGGGAGGTAATGGTTCTGTGAGGGTATGAACTAGAATGCTGGAGAAGGGCTGTTGTGGGATTGTCTCTGTTCAGTGGGACCAGCCCAGAGGTATGAAAAACATCAGCAGAGTGAATCTAAAGATACTGCCAAATTTCCTGGGTGAGGTGAGGGAGTACATTGTGTAATAGAGTACATATGGAGCCTTATGATGATGGTATAATTTGGAGACCTTCAACTGATGTGCACCCTCTCTCACCACGCTTCATAAAATTAATTAGCTTAAAAGATTAGCTGGCAGCAAAATCTTCTCTGCTATCTGACCTCTGCTTCTTCCACTCCGAAGACTTCAGAAACACAAGTCAATGACAGAGATCAAGCAGGGGTAAAGAGACACTATGATTGTGCCCCACCACTCTAGCTTCCTACCTCAAGGAAAGAGAAAACCTTTGAACTTTGAAAAATGTTTCATGTTTTGGTTATGACATAGTAAACAACATCTCTAATTGTTATGAAGCAAGACTCCATCCCAATAAACCTAAGTAAGATGACCCCTGAAGCTCTGGACATCTCTTAGAAGATCGGGGAGTAAATGTCCTTCTCTGAGTACTTTTATTTTCACAAGATAATGGGAGTCAAAAGTTAACTTTTCGTTTGGCCTGTGAGTCGTGTCTGTTCAATGTAGAGCTATTATTATCAGAAGCCCAGCTGATATACCCTGCCAATCCTCCAGCATATATTTCTAAGCTCCTTGCTGGGGTGGTAACTCCTTTGCAGAAGGAGATGGGTGAAATCTAGGCATCTATAGAAAGAGTCAACTGTGCTTATCCTTCTCACTGTTGGATAAGATAAAAAAAATATTTCCCATTATGGAAAGAAGCAAGGTTTGAAGTTAATAACTATCTTTAGGGTTGTCAGATTAACACTACCAAAATACAAGATGCCTGTATTTCAGCATGAGCATATTCCAACTATGCTATGGATATGTAGAATATCCATACTAAAACCTTATTTATTGTTTATCTAAAATGTATATACATTAATTGCAACTTGATGTAGTTAACCTTTGTCTTCTCCTGAATATTGGGATTATATATAGGCTGCTGAGCCTTTTAAAATTGCTCAGAGATTGAGCCATCGGTAATTTCCAAATAGAATTTTAACCTAAATTGCCTGTCAGCTTGATATCAAGATGAAAGAGTAAGTATAAATTGGAAATCTCCAGCAACATTCATGCCTGTGACCTCTTTCCTCTTGCCCCTATTTGAGGCAGAGTAAAATGCGAATGGCTCTTGGGTAATTTCTCTGGAATTTGTCCACAGTGTGTTCTTATCCTGCTTGATATTTCTCTCTCATCACTTGTAAATTGCAAATAGCAGACTACTAATGAGAACCAAATAAGCTAATTAAAAAAATTGACTTGCCACATCAAGAAAGTCCCTATAAATGTCATTATTCATGAATGTGGCTTAGGAATCAATATGTCTAAGTTTTAAGATTTCAATGTGGGTATTCAGTTTGCACAGAAAAAATTGCATGAAAATTACAGTCACATGCAACTCCAGATGACTTACTTACCTGAAAGAATAACAGGAGATACAAGAACTTCTGATAAGTGGTGCTGTGGCTCAAGTGGTAGAGCACTAGCCCTACCACCCACAAAAGGAAAAAAAAAACTTGTGTTTGCCAATTGGATGTTTCCCACTGAAGGCATTTCTAATTTCTCCCGTAAACGACCAGCCTCTTTAATATTTCTGTCACTCTTTTGACTGCCAACTCTGAGTGGAGAATTGGACTCACAAATGGAGAAATAGCTCTGAGATGAAAAACAAAGAAGAAACAATGGATGAAGAAGAGCTACAAATCAGATCTCTGTAAGATGACATCAGTAATGCTTTCCTCATATGACAACCAAACTGTGAAGATGATTACTGACTATTATTTTTGAGGACTTGCTACTTAAGTCACAGTTAGCTAAGCCACTGGAACTAGTGAATATTATCCTTGTTCGCGAGTATCAGATTCCAGAAGTTTCTGTTGACTTCAATAATCATTCCACACTTGCTAATGCCTCATTTCCAGTAACCTGCTTTTATTTCCTCTTAAATTCATTAAACTTCGCTGTTGTTTTTGTTATTTCAGCTAGCAAGTTTTGAGCAAAACTCACTTGATCTAATTTCACATGGATCCCTATCAGAACTTCTTTAATCATTTTATTATGATCTTTAACAAAAGCAAATACTCATAAAACCTAGGTAGAAAATTCCTTTGTATATCCTTTCTGTACACACATACTTCTTCTAACTTTTTTCCTTTTTTCTTTTTTTGAGTTGTTTTTAAGTAGGTATACAAATGAGTTTCAGTTCAACATGTCTGCTTTTGAGTACAATGCATCTTGATCAGTGTCACCCGTTTTATCATTCTCCTCCACCTCTCCTAGCCCCACCCATCCCTTTAATTTGCCTGGTTCTATTTTCACATCTTCCAGCTTTTTAAAAAAATGACAATGTGGCAAGTCACTTCCAAGGGAGCTTGAGGAAATCTAACCAAATGACAAAATAGATATGTGGGGTCCAATATTCTTACAGAGACACCTTTGGTTAAAAGCCTGGGGAGGAAGGTAAAGACTTTATTTTTTTAAATCAGAAGCTCAGAGGAGACAAACGGTGCTTGATGAGCTCTTGAGATAAATACCACAGGCTAATGCAAGCAATCAGCAGGTTTGTGGAGAATATGCTGATATCTGCAGAAAAAAAATTAAAAAGCAATGGCTTGGGAGAGCTTTCAGATAAACACAGGAGCTCAAAAAAGTATTATTGCTTGAAAAACCTTGACATTTTGATCATCTCTTATGGTGCAGCTACATGGGACGTGCAGGTTCTGTTTTTGCAATTGATTATACTTTCTGTTATAAATTCATTCAAATTAGTGTTTCAGAGCTTTCCTATATGTGTCTCTATCCCATAGCAAATCAACCAGCAACCCTCATTAATAAGAATATTTTATCACAGGATGACAAAATTACAACAAGCAAAGTGAAATAATAACTTCCAAAAAATTGAATCAGGGATTAAGTATAGACAGGGAAATGAATTTAGAATCTGTGTTAATTCACGCTTTTGAAGATTGTCAATCATAACTGCCTCAGACTCGGCTTAGTTTCTAGATGTCATCATTAGTGAATTGTCCATTGGACTTCTCAAGTCATGCTTCTTAGAAGTATGAGAGAAGTGTACTCTGTGGATTAAAAAATGTGCATTTAATAACTTCACATCTTGATACCAAAAAAAATCCCCCAAGATCACATATTATTCTTATAGGAAGAGTAGTATAAAAAAGTAGTATAGTACAATTTAATAGCTGTCTGTAGGATTTTGATATTTTCTTATTTCTGAATGAGAGTACCTCAAGAAGCACTCTTCAGTAATAGATAATTACTATGGATCAATTGGCTCTGACCTTCTATGTAGAAATAATATAGCATTAAATTACCTAGTCCTCATATAGGGTTGATTCATCTTTTTAATTAAAGCAGAACATGTCGGGCTTGATAAATTTGCTCACAGAAGAACTTCATGCCTGTGTTGGGATCCCTCAGCCATTCCTGAATTTCCAGAGATTATGTTCCAGAAGGCACTGCTCAGATCTACCAGTGGAGAATGGAGAGGCCTGCCTCCCACAATGTTGAGGGTTCTGTAAAGCAAAAAAATTCTAAGTTCCAATAAACTACAAGATCTACTTTAGTTGAAGAGAATCTTACCTGTTTGGCCCAGGAGTCAGGACTGATCACCCTGGAGGAGGAAAAGCCTGGTGCTTTTATTTAAACTCAACATGACTCTGGAAGGTCATGCTGGTTTCAGATTCCTTATAACGTTTCCTTTGGCCTCTTGGATACTGAGTCATTCACCTCCACTCCAAATACTCCACCTCTGCCCAAGGTTAATTCCCCCTTTCCTTTCTGTGGATGTTGATCTCAAAAGCACTTCTTCATTATCTCTTCTATGCAAATCTTCATTGCAGTCCAGCTTGCCAAGAAATCCAAACATGCACAATTACTTTGTTTCAGATATTCAGACTGAATGACATTTCTGTATTAGCCTAGGAACTACAATGAATGTGCTAAAGGATACTGGACTCCTCCAAGGAATTGGGCAACTTTTTCTTGACAGTTTATTCCCTATAATAGAAAGAAGTATTTGTTGGTAGCCAACATTTAGGGATCCTTATTGATTATTTTTTAAATGTATTTTAGAATATTTATCCAGTGCCCAACTTTTAGACAAATATCTACCCTGTCTCTCGCTATTTTAGAATCAAGTTTCAGTCTAAAATTTATATTGTTGTAGGTGTACATCTATGAGTAAGGAAGCGTTACTATTATGTTGTCCTTTTAAAGCTTGGACACATAACTGAAACATAACAGTAAATTTGACTTGATATGTAAATCTCTAGACTTCCTTTCTTAAATCCTGAAGTACTTGTTAATTTTTTTATTCCCTATCCAAAGTATCAAATCAAGATGTAGGAAAAGAAAATAAAAGCCCTCCCATATAAATTCCATCCTGGATGGAGGAGTAAGGAAGAAAGAAGGCTTATCCACTAACGGCAGTCAAATATTTCAAGCGATGCAGGCACAGCGTTGCCATTTGTGAGAACCAGTTTTTTCAGTCCTTGTTGACAAATCAATAAGCTGGTTAGCATAACAGGAAAATAGAAGAGGATTTCTCCAAGACTGTCATCTGAGAGTTGTGACACAAGGGAAAGTAGCTCTATGCTCTATAAAATATGTGTTCGTACTCTCGGTCTTGCTATCCCCAGCCTGATGTATAATTCGTGACTCCCATAGAGTCCAGAAATAGGCAGCATCTTTGTGTGATGTCCTGCTTATAGGCTAGCTCTCAGCATCCCACTGGTTTTACTAAATTGGCAAGATGTGGCACTTCAGATCCACTGTGGGACCCTACATACCACATGGACTTCTATTAAGGTACATGTAGCAAAAGGAAACAGCCCAAACTAGAGAGTGATGCATAATTTTAAGGTTGAGAGTATCAATGAAAACGGGGGGGGGGGGGGTAAAGATTTATCAGATTAGCTTATTTGGTTCCCTTCATTTCTCTTTCTTCCCTTTCTGCTTTCCATCTTTTTTTTTCTCCTTTTTAAAATAAGTTTTTTATTGTGAAAATACTATGCAGAGGGGTTACAGATACATGAGCAAGGTAATGAGCACATTTCTTATCAAGCATTGTTGCCTCCTCCTTTGTTTTCCCCCTACCATCCCTTCCCTCCCACCTCCTCAACTACACTCCCCGCCCCCCAACCTAAATTGTAAAATTCGTTTTTTGACATAGTGTCTTGTACATCTCATTGTTGCAATGGGTCCACCTGTATCCCTATTTAAACAATTTGTTTTTTCCCTTCCCCTCCCCAAATTGTACCAACATCAAATACAGTGAAAATAGGGATTATACCGTGGGAGAGGGACATACAAAGCAACAACAAAAAAAATCACATGATACCTTATAAATACATTAAAAACTATAGCAAGCAAGAAAAAAAAAACCACTGTGTCCATCTTTTATGCGTCTGGCTTTTAACCCTGGCTGTGCAACAAAGTAGCAATTGAGTTCTCCTTCAAAATTTGCCTTTTGTATTTTTGGAATTTATGTGCTCAACACTGAAATCATTTCTGGAAACGGAGGCTGGATGGCATTACTTGTAATAATCACAGATCTGTAGAATGGTGAGTTCTGGCGCCTCAGGTTCCCCCATCCAAAAACAAAGTGTGAATGGCTGGGAGACAGAATGGGTCATGCCATGTGTTGTAAATCCCACCAATTACCTCCTATCTAATAAGTTGTTCTACCAACTTTGGGTATGACTACTCAGAGTCATTCTCGACTCTCCAAGAATGTCCAGGCATTCTGATGCAGGTAGATAGGTGGCAGAAGATGTGAGAACATTCCTTGTAAAAAAACACCATTTCTAATTTTTGGCTCCTTTGAGATTTCAATAGTGTAAGGGGAGGTCTTCATTTTTCCATAATGTGGCAGAATCTTTTTAAGTCCTCAATAACTGGTTTGTTTGTATTTGTATATTACAGTTATAACTCTCAAAAATTAGAAGAAATAATTTTATAATGCATTTTATAAGTATCCATACTTTTGGGGCTTCAGCGGTTTCATATTCAGCTGTAGGCTGCCTTTCACAAACAAAACTATATACAGATATACTGAGAATGAAGTTTTACTGGCAAAAATCTTTTTTAAAATTCCCATATGTTCTTTTTTAAATGATGTTTTCCCCTTACAAACTAACAGCCAATTCTGAATGACCATTTTCTCCCACACTAGTATGTCTTTTCAGATCTTTACCAGGTCTCTTAAATCTTTCCATTTCCTTCCTTTCTCATCTACCTGCAAGGCAGCTTATGTATAGTCCATGACCCTCTCTCTTTCATTTCCTTTGTAGAAAATTTATTTCCGTTGGAGATGTGCCTGAGTGGCAAATCTTGAGTCCTTTTCTCTTTGTACATTCTTGACTCTGCTGTCTTGGGGCATCAGTCTATGTAATATAGATTTTTTTTTCATGTTTTTCCCACAGTTGCCAGAAAAAGATGCGGAATGAAAAGAGTATTGATTCTCTTTCTTCTAGGGGGCATAGACTATTTCAAATGACTTTAGTTAGAAATGTCTCTGTGTCTGTCTCAATAAAATGAAATTAAACCAACTACCAATTATCTGCTAGCTCATAAAAATTCTGTATTATATATCCACATAAAACCTTGTGTTAGAAGACTTTTAAGTTTAATACATTTTTTTTGGGGGGGGGCGTCTGGTCGTGTGGCCTGAACTCTGGGCCTGGGCGCTGTCCCTCAGCTCTTCAGCAAGGCTAGCGCTCTACCACTTGAGACACAGCACCACTTCCGGGTTTTTCCTTTTTGCTTATGTGGTGCTGAGGAATCGAATCCAGGGCCTAATGCATGCAAGACAAGCACTCTACCACTGAGCCACCTTCCCAGCCCATTAAGTTTAATACATTTTGTATATGAGAAATAGATGTACCAGGTGTTGATGGCTCATGTATGTAATCCTAGCTACTCATGAGGCTGAGATATGAGGATCATGGTCGAAGTCCATGAGACTCCTATCTTCAATTACAGAAAAAGACAGAAGTGGCACTGTGGCTCAAGGAGTAGAGTGCTAGTCTTGAACAAAAGGAGCTAAGAGACAGTCAAGCCCCAGGACCAGCAGAAGAAAAAAAAAGAGCTGTGTCTTAACCTTTATCCTTAGGAATACATATTATCATCTAGAACCTCTTAAAAATCACTTTCTAAACCATGCACTAAACACATTTCCCAGCCTGATACTAGACACAGCTTCCTTGTGTCATTCCAAGGATATTCTATTTCTATTTCTTTTTAAATTGTATTTTATTGCCTTTATGTAGTTGTCCAAAGTAGTTACCAGTCAAAAAATCAGTTTCTTGATTGATGTCACCTTTTTCCTAATTCTCCCCCCTTCATTCCAACACGATGCTTCCCTCAATTTTCCTTATATCATACATAGGATATGCTTTGAATATTACAACTTCATTCTCTCTCTTTATTCATCTACCTTCTTCCCCTTGACCTCTCCCTACCCCCTATCAATGCCATTTTCCTGCTATTCATTTTCTTAGACTGTGAGTTTCCTTATTTTATTTTTGGGGGCCGGTCATGGGGCCTGATCTCTGGGCCTGGATGCTGTCCCCCAGCTCTTCAGCTCAAGGCTAGCGCTATACCAGTTGAGCCACAGCGCCACTTCTGGCTTTTTTCCTTTTTACTTATGTGCTGGTGGGGAATCGAACCCAGGGCCTCATGCATGCAAGGCAAGCGCTCTACCACTGAGCCACCTTCCCAGCCCCTGAGTTTCCTTTTTCTAATGAATTACACCATTTGAATTCTCACCTGCAAATTCCAGACTTTGGTTAATACAATTGTTGCATACAACACAGTATGTTTTTACTTGTATATTAATAAATTAGATTTAGCTTCCACATATTAAAGAAACATAGGTCCTTTGTCCTCTGGACCTGAGTTACTTCACATAACCTAATTTTTTTACAAGTCTATCCATGTTTTTGAAAATGGCATACTATCATTCTTCCTAGTAGATGAATAAAATTCTCTTAGGGGCATCCGAATTGTTTCTATACCTCAACTTTGAGATAAAGAACATGGTTAGCTGTGAGCATATCCATGAACATGGTTGTATAAGTGATTTCACTGTATCCTAATTTGTATTCTTTTGGATAAAGGCCCAGGAGTAGTATTGCTGGAAAATAGGCAAGTTCCACATCTGCTTCTTTGAGGAATCTCAAAACTGCTTTCCAGAGTAGCTGAACAAGTTTACATTTCATCAGTGGTGTATTAGAGTTCCTTTTCTCCACATTCACATGGGTACCTGTTGCTTATTTTCTTGATGAAGCCCAATGTAGACAAGTCAATGCTTGCGTATATCTTAGATGCTCTACTACCACCACGTAATTCAGCATTACCAAAGTTATATCTCTTAATTTAACCCTTTTTAATTTCATTTAATCCATTTAATTTAATTTAACCATTTTATTTACTTTTGGTTATGCTGGGACAGTACAAAAACCTCATATTTGCTAAGTGGGTGCTCTTACATTTGAGCCATATCCCTAGTGCCTTTATTACTTTTTTAGATGAAGTCTCGTGCTTTTACTTAGGGCCATTCTCACACCATGATTCTCCCACCTGCACCACCCTGCAGCTGGGATTACAAGCATGCAGTGCCATATTTCATCCTTTTAATTTAAACTGGCAAAAGTTTGCACCTTGTCTGTTCTTCTGACTTTTAGTTTTGACTTTAATCATCTCATTTGGTCCACAGCCATTGCTTCTGTGCCCATTTTTCTGCTTTGTTGGTGTTATGCATCATCTAACAAGGCAAAGCCTCCATGATACCTCTCCATTTAAAATTCTCCACTGTCTCACTGTTGCTTCTTTACACAGGGATTCAGATGTCCTCCCTCCTGCCTTCTTCCCTAGACTAGTCTAATCAACTGACTCAGTCAGACTTCTTGTCTCACATATACCAGGCTTTTTCCTGCCTCAACTGCTAGCTTACCTCTGTCACTACCTGGGGTAGTCTCCCTTTTCTTCTTCAGTTCTTTCTATCTCTGAGGACCCAGCACGAGTGTATCCTTCCTGTGGACCTGAGCTTCTTTCATCTCTGACCTCCCAATGTCTCCTCTATCCTAAAGATTTTCCTTTTTAGCGCATGTCACATCCAATCCATGAATGTCCATGTCCCCATCCACAAGTTTTATTCCCCTTGAGAGGCAAGCTAGAGAAACTTCATTTTATTACGCTCCAGAATGGACTCACAAGTCCAAAAACATTTCAAATGCTTAATCTAGAACACAACTGATTGATGAACTAGTAAAATGACTTTATTTTTAAAAAATTGGGAAACGAAGATAACAAAAAAAAAATAGAAGTAACACCAGTGGCTGAATGTTAATTTTAGAGCTTGGCTAAAACTAGGGCCCATCACTTTCTGACACATTTTATTTGGAGTTCTATAATTTGGCTTATTCATGAGAAACATTGGTATAATTTGATTATATTAATTTTCCCAAATTAGATTTCTTTGAGAAAATTGCAGCGATGTTCTCTTTTCTTTCCTGTTCATGGTGACCCAGAGTATGATATTTTCCAGTCATTGGTCATTTCCTTCTGCATCTACTCTGCTCTTGATTATCTGCCACAATAACATGTTTTTCAATCTTAAAAATCTCCTACATTATGTCTATTAAAATGGTATAAGCCAAGCTTTCCTTATAATTCTGCATGATACATGAATTTGTATGGTCTTATAAATGTATTTGCTGATTAGAATCCATACCCAGACATTGAGTCAAAGATATGTCATCTGAGTTGGAAGAAAAGTACAATTTGGCTTAGCTATAACCCAGGCCACCTTAATACAAGCTACATTTTTTTCTTAACATAAATTACTGAAGGGAGAATGCCAGAAATCCCCCACTTGACATGCTGCTTACAAAGTTTTGTCTGGGTTGAATCATATGTGTGTATTGTCACAAATTTGTGATAACTTCGTAATACTTCTCTCTTTTGCCTTGAACTTTATGGCCTCATATTTGTTAAACAGGCACTCTACTACTTAAGTCATATTCCCAGCCTTTTTTGGCTATAGTTATTTTCTAGATAGCTTCTCACATTTTGCAGAGGGGCTGGCCTCCTATCTACACCTTTGAAGATTACTGTTGTGCACCACCATGCCTGGCACCTGTGTTTCTCTTGAGGATCCTCCCCTTCTTCCTTTTTGTTGTTGTTCTAGGCTTTTTGAAATCCTTTTGGTTGTAGATCTATACACCTGTGTTCTTTTCAGTTGCTTTCCGTCACTTCTTTTCTCTCTGCTTTACCTGGTTTGCTACTTCTGGGATATTTATTTTCACACATTTACTTTATTTTCACACTCTACTTCATTCTATATTCTCATTTCTATTTCCTAATATGCCTGCTTGTGCCCATTCTGGGCTTTCTCTAAACTTTTTTGTTTTTGCTCCCGATACCAACCCCTTGTGGCATAGTAGCCAGCTACACCAGCATATCCTTTCATCGACTGTTTCTCTAGTGGTGAAAAGGTAGACTTAAAGGATCTGAAATCTTTCTCTGGATAATTCCACTTTGCTCTCTGGCTCCAGGGGTCCAGCCAACCCCACAAGTTGCTCAGTGATGAAACTCATCCATTATACTCCCTCCAAGCTTTTTGTTTTGAACAAAGGGAAGGAAAAGAGGTGAGGCAGGGAAGGGAAGGAAGAGCCATGGGGAGCTTAGTATGAGCATCTTTGTTTTCTGAAATTAAAGTTGGGAGAAAACAAGGCATAAAGAATCTGTGGTAACCAAACTGAGAAACAAGCTCCTATTTGTCTTGCCAGAGAAAGCAAATGTGTACGATTCCTCTCCATTAGCTTGGAGCAATATTGGAGAGATGTATTTGACTAAACTGGAACACATTATCAGCCTAAGATGCCCAAAGGCAGCTCAATACAAACATCCATATGCTTTGCTGAGTTAGTTTGGAATACAGATATTTCAGCTTCCAAATTGTCCCTAGGAGCCCTCATAGAACTCTGCCTATGAAAGTGAAAGGGTTATGATTTGTGTCACCACATCCAAACCTGCAAGACTGCCCCAGTACTCCTCCGGATTGGAATGCTAGGGGAGTACAAACACTTGAAGCCCTTAGCTGCTTCTCTTTTCCTCATGGAAATGGAATCCCTGATTTCTAAACCTCTTCTTGAAGAATCCACATCCTGCAGTTTCTACAGTATGAAATGCACAATTATGATCATATAAAGGATGCAGCAGTTCCTTACTCCCTTATGACCATTATATACTCAGATTGCAGCTAGAAAGTCCCAGAAGGTGCTATTTCTTTCTTATCCAGCATCATATTTTTCTATATTCTAGGTGATGACTTTGACCAAACACCACCTTATAGAAGATATTTTTCCTGCCTTCCCCTCCCTTTCTTTGAACACCTATTAATAGCTGTAGCACAAGACAAGCTGCAAAATCATGTTATGAAGGTTACCACATTAAGTGAGTAGATTAGACATTACCTGGACACCTCAGCATATGTCCATCTATTCTCATACAATTATTTTATTGTATTCCTGCCCTTAGTGTCCCAGAGCATCACAATCTAGGTGGCTGAAAACAATAGAAAGGTATTATAGGTTAGGAAGGCATAAGTCCCAAATCAAGGAGTTTGGTACAGTTCATTTTTTTTCCTGGATGCTCTTAGAAAACATCTTTTGCAAACTTTTCTTAGTTTCTGTTGTCTGTATAAAAATCATTGCTATTGCCAGGCTTATAACTCAGTAACTTTTATCTCTATCTTACAATCCATAGAATCCCCTCTGCTGATTACCATTGCATTTAGTAACCATCCAAGTCATTTAAGATGGTCTCATCTCAAGATTATTAACTAACACCTGCAAAGACCCATTTCCTACATACATAGTCACGTAACTGGTTCCAGGTAAACACAGTTTTGGGGGAACCACTGTGTACTTCACTATGGTACTGTGTAAGTGGATACCTTGCCTCCAACTCACAGTGTTTCTCTACACTTAACACATGGTTTAAATTGGAAGGTGACCAGAAGAAATACTTCACCTCTTCCTACTGTACATTCCCATCCTCTAATCTGTTGGTAACAAAGGAACATCATCAGACTAGAAGAAAGGATAACTTCTGGAGTCTAGTCTTACTTATACATAGGAAGTGCCATCTCCAATTTCAGGCATATGCAGATAATTAAGACATTCTCTAGTTTGCCCCATTTGCTTTCCTATTTTATCTGAAAGGCTCTTTTCCGTCCCCATTGAACATTGGCCTCTCTGTCTTTTTTGTCTGTTAACCATGGGCAATGGTTAGTAGTGACCATGTTGCAATTCAAAAAGAGTTATCTTAATCTCCAGATTAATGTACTCACTTAAGGGTACATTGGCCATTGGCTGAGAGTCCATTCTGCCGGAGTCCTCACATAATTGTATCTTATTTGGTCTTTTATGGTATGTAATCATGTCTCATTTTATTGATGAAATAATTGAGTGTCAATTTGAAATCCTGCCCTCTGATGTTATAACCTAGGGTATTTTTTCCTCCTTGGCATTTGCCCTGATGTGGGTGGTATCATTTTAATAATTTGATTGACATGGATGTGCTGGCCAATTTTTATACTTGTGGTTTCCACAGCTTTACTGTTAATAGGTATCCTGCACACTTGTCAAGCACCTACTGAGTGTACATTCTACTTTGTAACTCTGAGTTGGTGTGCACAAAAGGAGACATAATTATCTTAGTGGAATGAATGCTGGTCATAGCTCCACTGAAATTTACACACCAGCCAGCATCACTCAGCCAGCATCCTTCTAAGTTTCTCTTGTGATTAATTCCATCAGACTCTGATTACTACCTCATTGTGACCCTCTTGGCACTTACATGCAAAGGTTGTGCTATATTCATTTATTTCTTGTTGAAATATCACTGTGTAATTGCTCCTAAACAATTTCATTTCTGCATCCATTGTAAGCAGAGTGCTTAAGCTGGCAGTTTGAGCTCTGACTGGATGGTGTTTATAAAGCCTTGAGCAATTTCCTAGGAGTTAGATACACTATGATGATTATGTCTTCTACATCAACATGTATTCATGTATATGGTTCTGTGTAGTGAGGCACCCTCTGACACCAATCTTGGGTGGTTTTTCTTCCTTGTATTTATCCCCTGGCCTATCCAGTCTTTGGTTTGCTTCTTCTAGCTCCCTATTCACTCATAAGCCACTACATCCTACATGGAGCTTGGTGGCTGCCTGATGGTGTATATTCCTGTGTAGCCTTAGAGAAAGAAATGGATGTCTGGGAGATCCAGACCACAGGATATTATAGGTTCATTTGTTGCTTTAGTACTAAAACAAATTGCTATTATCCCAAGAAGAGAGCCTTATTCCAAATCCTAGAGTGTAGCAAATACAGTTATATAAAAATTGTGCTATTCTGGTTTAGGATTCTTGCCTTTTGGCTGTTGCCCAGATCTGAACATTATTTCGCCCTCAAGATTATACTTCTGGCCTGGTTAGGAAAATGCTCTAATCTAATTGTCTGCCTCTATTGTGTCCACTCTTCTGGGGATAATGTTCCCTGTGCTGTTCCGTAACCACACTTTTGGCTAACTTTGCAAATGTACATTACATTATTTCTGTCTTCTTCCATTAAGGCCTGCAAAACCATGATTAAGCCTGCAATGATTAAGCCCAAGACTACCGTAGAACTATCTTTTGCAATGGAGCGCTTTCAGAAGTAATCTCTCTCTTTATATATCCATAAGACATGTCACAAAATAAATGGAACTACAAACCATATTCTGCTGTTGTATGGTAGCTGCAGTTAGTCCTCAGGAGCAGTGGGATTATAATCCCAGAAGTTTCAATATTGAAGGAGGAAATGAATAGAAATGGAAGCTCTATTTTTTTCTTATAGTCCTTTTTAAAATGACCCACACAGTGTGACACAGGAAAAAAAATAGGGTAAATATGAAGAAAAGAATATATGAGATGTTTTCAACCTTCTATGCTTCCACTAATTTTACAAAAGCAATTTTTTATTGAAAAGAGATATATCTTGAGCACTTGCTCATCGTTCGTTAATAAAATGGGCCAGACAGAAGAATAGGCCATTTGAGAAGCAGATTCATACTAGATGCAAGGTGGAACTCTATCATGTCCTAAAAGGCAAATTCAGCAAGGGTGCAGTGTCCAGTTCCAGACTCTAGACAGCAGCCAAGACATTATCACTTAGTAAGTAGAAAAGGAAATCATTTTCCCTATGACAAAGAAGGGAAAAATACTATCCAGTTAAGTCTCTAGAAAACTGTGAAATGAAAATGAATATTTTACGGGAATTATACTTTTTTATTAGTGTGATAGTGCCCTGGTCAGCTGATTATATTAAAATGACAGACACACTGAACCTGGTGAACTCTGTGTCGATAGGCCGCCAGAAAATAATAGCTTTGTACTTCTTCGTCTGCTCAGTTCTTTCCAGATTTCCTAAAATTACCAACTGCTTTGTCTACTTATTATGACACTTTGTTCTCTTCTGATTTAGATCTTTGATTGGCATGTCAGCACTGGAGCGTTATATTTTGGCTTGTCCATGTAATACTGAAGAAATTGCTTTACTTCAAACTTAATTTGGTTCATGTCCTTCCTGCTTTTCAAAAGGTAGATAGCAGCATGATTCTTAGACATCAGTTCTTCCCTTTTTTCCCCTTGTATACCTAGAAATGATTTGACTTTAAATAAGAATGATGATTATCCTCATATATTAATATATCATTTTCTTTCTCAGTGCCAGCCACTTTTACACTTAGGTATATAAGATCTTAACCTATTTAAACTTCACAGTGACTTTCAAAAGCTACCTACAATGACCCACTCTACTTATGAGAACACCAAGACTTTGAAAAGTTAGTCTGACAAAAATGTTATGTATTTGGGATTTGAATTCAAATCTTTTTGACTTTTAGAACTGTGCTTATGCTCACTCTGAGGCCCACTTCACATAGTGGAAATTGTCTCATAATGACTCTGTTAAGTAGAAGCAGAAGCTGGGCACCAGTGGCTTATAACTGTAACCCTAGCTACTCAGGAGGCCAAGATCTGAGATTGCAGTTCAAAGCCAGCCTGAACAGGAAAGTCTGTGAGATGCTCATCTCCAATTAACCACCAGAAAGCCAGAAGTAGACCTGTGGCTCAAGTGTTAGAGTGATATCCTTGAGCAAAAGAACTCAGTGACAGTATCCAGTCCCCGAGTTCAAGCCCCATGACTAGAAAAAAAAGAAAAAAAAAAGAATCTGATGGCAAGAAAGTCCATGAGACTCTTATCTTCAGTTAAGCACCCAAAAAGTTAAAAGTGGAGCTATGACTGAAGTGAAAGAGCATTAGCCTTGAGCAAAAGCAGCTCACAGACAGCACCTGTGCCCTGAATTCAAGCCCCAGGACTAGCTGGGGTACACAAATACACGCACGCACGCGCGCGCGTGCACACACACACACACACACACAGCTGATAGATGGACAGAAAGTCTGACTTTTTCCTCTTAAAATGAATAGATTTGACTCATACAAAGGCTGAAAGTGAGCATTCAAAGATCCCCATTCTGTGCATTTATTTCTAACTGTTGCTGTGATGGCCTTGTAGAATTACTTAATATTTTTGCCATTTATTTATTGTTATTGTAAGGTAATGTACAGAGGGGTTACAGTTACGTAAGTCAGGTAATGAGTGCATATCTCTTTGGACAATGTCACCCCTTCCCTTGCTCACTCCCAGTTTTTCCCTCCTATCCTCACTCACAAGTTGTATAGTTCATTTTCAACATAGTATCTAGTAAGCACCACTGCTACATTTGTTTATCATTTATCCTTACATTTCTGTGTTCCTTACCCTCTCAGATAAATGAACAAACAAGACAAAAGAAAATGAACAACAGTAACAAAATAAACCTCTTGTTTTCACTTCCTGGAATTCATGTCAATAAATACTATTTTATATGGTCAGATGCACATAGTTGTTTTGACAAGGTGGTCCTTTCCTAAGAATATCCTCCTTTAGTCTCATTCTATGTTAATACCTAGTAACCTGTATCATTTATCATGTTCCAGTGTATTTTTTTCTTTTACCATCTAGTGTATTTACTTACAGATTTATAGACACATTCTAGTTACCACAGATGAAGGAAACCATGCAACCTATGTTTATAACAAGATAAATTCTCCACAGAATGAAGATTTTTATCTGTTCATGAGTCGGGCCTCATCTCTAAAATAAATTTAGAGCTCAAAAATTAACCACCCCCCCCAAAAAAAAACTCTCAAAAAAAGAGCAATCTAATCAATATAAATGGGATAAAGCTTAAAGAGAGACTTCTCAGAAAAAACAAGAATAGTTTATACACACATGAAGATGTGTTCAACATCTCTGGCCATAAAAGAAATGCAAATCAAAACAACATGGAGATTCTACTTCACCCCACTTAGAGTGGCTATTAAGAAAACTAACAAGAGCAAAAGCTGGCAGGGATGTGGCCAAAAGGGAACTCTACTACACTGTTGTGGGACTATAAACTGTTTTTGCCACCCTGGAAAACAGTATGGAGTTTCCTCAAAGGACTAAACATAGAACTTCTTATGAACCAGCAATTCCCACTACTGGGCATTTATCCAACAGAATGCAAACAAGGCCACAATAAAGCTACCAACAAAACCATGTCCATTGCAGCATTTGGCTATGGTAATAGCCAAAATATAGAATTAACTCATGGGATGAATGAATCCAGAAAATGTGATACATATACCATTGTACCATTTGTAAGGAAATGGAAAGACAGAAAAAATTATATTAAACAAAGTAAGCCAGACTCAGAGAAACATAAGTTACTTAATGCCTAGATCTCCAGGTATTGGTGAGGTTGGTTGAATGATAGAGGTGTAGAAGGAGGAAACTTTTTTACTCAAATACTCTAGATTTGAAGGAGTAAATCTGATTTTTTATACATTTAGCCGCATTTTAGCTGTCCACACAAAAGCCAATGTTTATATCAACCTGTTCCTCATGCTGTGTGACTTTGAGAAAATTATTTTCAAAATTTTGTTTTTGAAAATAAAATGAATATGAAGCACCTAATATAATGCCAAACCATTAGAAGGAATTCAACAAGTGGTAGATTAGAAGGTTCTGTTTTGGTCTTCCTTCTCTATTCATTCTTTATATTCCTAGTGGGTAAAAATAAGCCTCACCTTTCTCAGGTCATTTTTACCTCCTGTATACTTTCTCCAGTTTACCCCAGGTGCTGACTGTATTTTCTAGATTTTACAACCCACATATATTCCTACATTTGAAAAATTTTGAAATTGCAGTTCATTTCATAGTTGGAGTAAGGGGAAGTATAGCAACTGCCCAGCCTGGCATCACTTATAGAAAATGTGCCATGAGTCATGTATTCAAGGTATCTGTTCCCCTGATTGTTAATGCAGGAGAGCTGTTTGTAATGACAAGGTCAACTGTGGTAGAATTTTAACCTAAATTGGAAACATAACTATCACTAAATCCATCTTATACAATATTAGAACCAAAAAATTTATACACGTTTAAAATAGATTCTCAGGTGCCTGGCAATACAGTTAATAACAGTAGAAATGGCTATATTGTTAGGTAGGATTGCAAAGCTTGAGGAGGCTGATCTATCTTAAAAAAGGCTTTGGAGTTAGAAGATATGCAACACAATGGATGCTAACTTTCTATTAAGTTTCTAAGATCTTTGCTAAAGGAATATATGTCTTCACTACAGGAGACAAAAGAAAAAGAAAAAAATCCACAAAACATATAAACCAAAAATCCTCTTTTGTACTCTTGCCAGATAATTGTATCATGCTTCAAAAATAAAATCACACATACTTCTGATTTTAGCACGTTCCTTCTCCCTTTTAGGTTAAAATTTCTCCTTGCTATGTTGAGAGGTTTTTTTTTTTTGTTTTGTTTCTTGTTTAGTGTTCGTAAATTTTGTGAGAATCCCCAAAATAAGGCTTTGCTTGCTGCCCAATCACCCTCCACCTTGCTGTTTACCTTCCCCCATTCACAAGAAGCAGCCAAGGTGGAGGCATACCTAAACAGCATCCAGGTCCACTTCAGGGGCAGACGTGTCCTTGGCATCAGAATATGCCAATATAAAAAAGGATGGAACTGCTTTTTAAAAATTCTTATAAAATGAACCTCTTCCTCTGACATGAGTGCATTTCTTACCTCTCCCTGCAAAAGGAGGCAGAAACCTCGGGCACATCATAGACCTAGCCATGAAAAGATAATTTAGAGGGATGATAGAGGTAAACAAGAGTAAGAGTCCATTTCCATGTTTTCATAGGGCTAGGTGGTGACCTGGGATTTTCTAGTTTTCCCAGGGAACATCTAGAGTGTCCAGAAAAAAGGCTCATCGAGACCTTCTTGATACTTCAGAATAAGATGGATGATAACTGAACGATGGATGCCTACAGGGAAGTACCAAGGGACAGTTTTATTTAATACCTGAAGATGCTGTGTGATAGAGCTAGCACTTCATGGACCTTTATCTGCGGTTAACAGCAGGCAGTAAAGAAGGCATTGCAACTGAGTTACCATGCCTACTGCTGTGTCCAGTCTGCAGACGTCTGAGAAAGTGACTGCCTTTTCCATTTACAACTTGAAGCCCGCCCCCCCCCCTCCATAAACAGACTCTTTGTATTCCCTGGTACTCTCTAGTGGCATGTGCAAAACACTCTGGGAAACTAGACTTCCAGGGGAGTATGTAGGAGAAACATCAGGTAACCCTGAAATGAAAATGTTGAACTGCAGTATAAACATGTAATAAATACCTGAATCTGAGTGAACATTTTCTAACATAGACTGCTTTAAGACAAAAATAATTGAAAAAAGGTAGTTACTAAATGCAATAAACAAGTGGTTAGCTCTAGGAAGACCAGAGAAGAGAGCTGGGATTAATTATGAGTGAGATGAAGGCAGCCCACATTGGTTAACACCTCCAATGGGTTCAATTTTTTTTCTCTCCCTCAATCAGTTCCTTATTTTTATTGCAACATTGTGATCAAAGAAGAGTGCCTTTGTATTTGGGTTCTACCCTACTCTTGGATTTTTGCCTGGTGGGCTCAGTAGTAGACCTTACTACCTCCATTGTTCATATTCAGCTGGCTCTAAAACATTTTCCAGTTTCTATAGGATACTTCCTTCCCTACTATACTTCCTATTTGTTATATCCAGTTGTTCTACACCCTGAAATTGCCTTGTTCTCACTTTAGTTCCCTTTCTGGTTGGGTTTCCTTTCTTGCCTCTACACAGACTTCTTTCCAGCCTCTCTTTCTACCAGCTCTACCACTTAGAAGACTGCATGGTTTTAAAAGCTTTGTCACCAATGATTCTGAAATTCTTTGCCTTCAATCATTTCCTGTGGTTCAGTTTTATGAAACTTGTGTGCATACACAGGGCTACTGAAGTCATATGGTCTCCAATTTCCTAAATCCACTTCTCTGTGATTGCTAGTTTTTTCCCTTCCCTTCTGTTCAGACTGAGTATTTTAGATCTCAAACCCCATTTATTAGTATCTACCTTCTGAGCTGAAGAGAAAGAGCAACTTCTCTTAGGATGGGTTCAACATACCAATTTTCAATATTGTGTTCCTGATTTGAAAGATAATTCCTACAGGGATGGTTTCCTGCTTTCGATCAAATTATCAGGCTTTATTTATTTATTTTTGTTTTAGTGGAATTATCTGTTTTCTATTAGCATATATTGAAACACGAATGGACTGGTGATTATAACTCAAATGTGATTTAGTAGCTCAGGGACAGGAGAAACATGATTAAATCTTGCAGAAGAATGGGACAAAACAGATTTGGGTTTGGAGCTTGGGGAGTGCAGTGTTAATTTTTCTAGAATAAATAGGGAGAATTTATAGTAATTTATTAAAGTTGTTCCAGGCAAATAAGGTTTATGCACTAGATCCCACTTAGGCTCAGAGTGGATCCAACAATGGCTGAAAGATGAAAAGATAATTATCACACTTTTCAAAACAATCTGAATATAAATTGTACCTAGAGATATTCCCACAAATACTAAAGAGGGACTCACTCTTTTATGAGGTTCCCATGGTATCACCCACCACAGGCACACAAAAAGCTACTAAAGCTACCACACTGCTTTTAGTGGCATTGTCAACCCAGTGACATTTTAAAAGTTAGCATAAAGAAAAATAAAACAGGCAGTACTAGATTTAACTCAGGGAAAGAGCTGTCTGCCTGGCAAGTACAAGGCCCTGAGTTTGGTCCTCAGATCTTCACAAACAACAACAACATCAACAAATAAAAGCCAAGTGCCCGATGGTTCAGACATGTAATCCTCACTACTTAAGAAGCTATAATCAGATAGATAACAGTTTAAAACCAGCTTTGGCAGAAAAGTGTCCAAGATTTCATCTCAACAAAAGAAGCCAGGTGTGATGGCAAGGGCCTGTTATCTCAGCTATCATAGGAAGCCTAAACTAGGTAAATCAATCCAGGAGTGTGCCAGATAAAAGTGGAAAACCTATCTTAACCAGTGCAAAAGAAGATTGAAAGCCTAGCTCAGCAGAGCACCTTTCCAAGCAAACTCAAGGACCTGAGTTCATAAACCAGTATCAAAAAACAAACAAAGGTATGTGTTGGTGAGCATCAGTGGCTCATGCCTGTAATCCTAGCTGTTCAAGAGGCTGAGATCTGAGGATCATGGTTCAAAGCCAGCCAGGGCAGAAAAGGAAGTGTGACTCTTAATTCCAATAAACTACTCAGAAAAATCCAGAGGTGGTGCTGTGGCTCAAGTTATAGAGTAAATTGTGGCTTGGGGTCAGTGCCTAGTCCCTGAGTTCAAGCTCCAGGACTGTCAAAACAAAAACAAAAGTATTATAAAGAGCAATAGGCTGGCAGTGTAGCTCTGTGAATAAAGCAATTAGCTAGTATGTGCATGCATGGAATCCATCACACTGCAGAAATTAGAAAAAAAATGAGTACTAAGATTCTGAAACTTTACGTTCTGGGGTGGTTTTTACTGATATGTCTTTAGAGAAGATTAAAGGAAGAAAAGATGTCATGGGCTCTTCTAACTGACAACTGAGTGGGTCACAGCTGGTAGTCAGGATATTGGATGCAGATGTACTAGAGCTCTTCGAGAAATTAGGAGGACATCGGGTTGAAGTGTGAGACTGTGCTCAGATGAGAACATTTTAACACATTGCTCTGATCTTCACATTTCATTAGAAGTCTATTTGAAATTGTTTCTTTCCCCACCAGTTTGGAACAATCTTAACCTTGGAAACATTGGCCTCAAATGGATTAGGATTCCTGAGTACCAGACTTGGCAGTGGTATTATTGAATGTGGATGGTTTTGTTGGTTTGCTTTGTGGTATGAATAGCCTCAAGAAACCTCTTCGAGGTCACCAGTGCTTCTAGAAAAGTTTATTCAGGCCATGTAGAATCAACTTTTTACTCCTTCAAAATGCATTAAAAAAAGTAATTATAAAGTCTCTCTGTGTCAATGTAGAAAATCTATAAAATGAATGCACAATTATTTCCTCTCTAGACATGTCTTAAGACATGCTGAGATACACAAATGGAATATGTCTTGGTAGATATAGACATCAGACACAACTTTACAACTAGTAATTCTTTAAAGTCAAAAGAAAATAATTTGCATCTGAAGGAAGGCACTATACATAAAAGTGCTGATCCTTTCCTGTTTCTAATGCTGTTAGCATTTATTTGTAAAATAGCAATAGTCTTTACTCAATAATGCAGACACTCATAGCTCTGACACAGATAATCTCTGCCCTCCCCTATAGTTTATTAACTGGAAGAGAAAGGATGAGAGAATACTGCCGAGGAGTTCACATACCTCACCAAGCTGCACACATTAAGTTCTTAATGCATGGGGGTAATTTAGACTCTCCAAGTCTGTACGGATTGTGCAGATGGTTTCCTAAGATCTTCCTGACATTTTGGGATAGATTTGTTCAAAACAAGATTAAGAAAAGGTTTAAATTTTGGATGTAAAAATAGATGTGCAATAATTGTTCCTGGATTTATGCAAGATGAAGGGCTGAGTTCCTGACTCTGTGTGGTTTCCCAGGAGACTGGGTGCCAACATAATGTAGGCAGTAAAGGAGAGTGAAGTAAATCCGGGCCAGTAATAAATGATGCCTTATTGAGCCACTGTAATTATGGAAAATGTAAAGTTAATTCTTCAAAGAAACTCCAGGATCCACCATGCCAGATGATCCTCAAGGACATCCCAACCAAAAGATGAGCAAGCTGGGGTTATTTGTACACCTTTCCCACTATAGTTGGAGGCACTCTCTCTCATGGTCTCCGTGTGTGATTGGCACAGTGGACTCCCCAGCAGGAGAGAGCTGTGGGCTGTACAGCACAGATGCTGGCAGTGGGAACTCAGGGGTGTATACTGAAAAAGGAAGGTCATGGGGCAAGGGTTGAGTTGTCCCTAGCATCTGTCCTGAATAAAACAGTTGTCCCATTCTGAACACTCATATGAATAAATTCTTCTTTTGATAAAATAACTTAAAAAATGCCCCATCGATGAAAACCAAGTTCTCTTAAAATATGTAGAAGGAGGCAGTATGAGGAGATTATTGCCTGAGGAAATAATCACTTAAATGGGGGATTCTTATGTTTTCCTTCCTGCAATATGTCAATTTATTAATTCTGAGTCAGTAATATTTACTCTGTAGTTTAAATTCCATTAGCAAATACTTTCCAGGGCTACGTGTGACTCAAGGCATTATGAATGCAGTAGATCCTATGTAAGTATGAAAAGGATTTTTTTTTTTTGCTGTATTCAGTCCTGGGGCTGGAACAAAGGGGCCTAGGTGCCATCTCTGAGCTATTTATTCTCAAGACTAGCCCTCTTATCACTTGAACTACACCCTCACTTCTAGCTTTTTGGTAGTTTATTGGAGAGAAGAGTCTCAATGTCTTTCCTACTCAGTCTGGCTTTGAATGGCAATCCTCAGAACTCAGCCTTCTGACTAGGATTACAGGTATGCCCCACGAATGCCTAGCTGGTATGTGGTTTTGAGCCTATGTTTTATTTACATTGCTCTTAATCACTTTTAATTAACTAGATGTATAGAAATTACAAAGTTGTACAAACCCTATAAATATCCAAACTGCTGCCATTACATTTCTTGTAGTATAGGCATGTAAAATGATGCTGACAAGCATCTACTAATATCTCTGATAACTGGTTTGATCCTTGTATCTTATATGCTCATCAAGTTGATTAAATTTTGCCCAGCGAATATATTAATGACTGAAATATTTATCAGAGATCCTTTTCTAAGGGGCAGCACATTATGACTGAGCATGGCAGAAATGAACACAGGATTGTAAAGTAGAAGCAGTGAGGTAGGTACTGGAAAGCCATGAATAAAGCAAGTTTCAAAGGTATAGACACGCCTACAACCAGACTCTTATTTTAGTAGCTGGAAGTAGATTTGTGGGGAAAATACAAGCTCTGACATTAACAAACATCTCAACTAGTAAAACTGCAGTTCAGAAATCTTGCTTATCAGTTTGTCATATTACTCATCTATCATGTACCTATTTATTGATACATCTGCAGATAAGAGATATATAAATATTATGTGGTATTTAATACTATGTGGACATGATATGAGAGGAGATAAATCAGTATGTCATGAAAACCTATAGTCATGAATGTCCTCAGTTATCATAGTGAGTAAAGCTGTGAATGTATATGATATTATACATTGATTAGAGTCAGAAAGGTATGGTCCACAGGCTGCATCATGATCACCTGCTTTATAAAATAAAACCTTATTGGAATAATGCCAGATTATGCCAGATTTGAATTATTGGGTAGAAAATAAATGGTTCAGTACCTATTCTCTCCTACTTGGCACTTTACAAAAAGTTTGCAATTCCTGGTATAGAAAATTATATAATATTACATTATTATATAATATATATTGTATATATAGTTATATATGGGCTATATATTGTTATATACATTGTACATATTATATAATGTTATATATTATATACAATGTTATAATGTTATATAATGATTGTATTTGCAGGGTGCCGTTCTTTCAGCATCCCATCCAATATAACAGCTATGTGAAATATAACCCAACAGAACCTTGGAACATGAAATCCTGATTCAACTCTTTTCTCTGCATCATTGCTGTCAGTCATTTCTAACTTTGTTTCTCCTTTCTAAAAGCTGTGTTGTTACAATTCTTTCTACAATTAGCAGTTTACCATTTATTTGAATATACAGGATGTCATGGAAAGCTTCATATTAGACGTAGGTGAATCTAAGAAACGTTTATAAATTAGCAGATACTGGGGAATATTGTCTTTTCTGAGGAGGAGCACCCAAGTGCAGAGAGAACCACACCTACAAATGATTATGGGAGGAGGAGGAGGCTGAGTCCCAGAGGTTGCTAAATTGGGCACAGAATGTGTGGACATAGAAGCTGTTGATATGCCATGCTCCCTAGTACTCAGATACTACGTGCATACTGGTGTCAGTACTGGGAAATTAAAGAAAGAGATGACGTAAAGATCTGTAGCAATGAATAAGGAGATTGAATTTTCTTTTCTGTATGAGCCAAGGAGTATCAGTTTATTTATTCTGGAGAAGTAAAAGTATTACTAGTTGTTTTACTACTTACGTTCATTATGATATAAAAAGTACATACTGCTGGTTGGTTAACACCTATATAAGGCAGGAAATTACTGGTATTTTTATTGTAAATAACAAAAATACAAGAACTAGTCAACCCTAATAATATATCTTTATGGCTCTCGGAATCCAAAGAAGATTTGAGCAACCAAACATCAGATTGTAACCAGAAGTCTGGATTTTCTTTTCAGCTCCTATGTGTGAGCTTTCTTCTCTTTTCTTCAAGTCTTGCCATTTCCCCATAGCTTTGAGCATAAAAGCCAAAAACCTTTGAAATTTATATCAGATGTCCTTCGCTGGTGGGAAAAGTTTGATATCAACTTGTCTTTTTGATCCTAAGGGAGATAAAGTCCTGGGGAAGGAATTTATTAGCCTATCTTGGGTCATGCATCTGTCTTGGGCTAGTCGTCTTGGTTCTATGAATGAGGTCATGTTTTCATGGTGGTAATACTGTGTACCTACAATGACCATAGGATGAAGGAAGAAACATTTCCAGTCAAGGGAAAAAAATAGAAAGAGAAATTTAAGGGACCACTGTATTCTTCCTTCATATTCACTTAGAAAAATATATAGAAATTGCTTCAGTCTGCACCATGAAGGGCTTAGGTTACAGAGAAATGGGATTATTTTCACATTAGAGCTTATTACACACTGGAATATGTTACTGAGAGAAGCAGTAAAATGTCTTTTCTTGGAGATTCATAAAAATAGAAATGATTTCTCATCAGTTGAGATGCAAATAGTTTTCAAAATGGATTAGACACACAGAAATTTTGTTTAACATGCAAACTCTTGACAAGATTCCACTCTTTTTACCAGTAAATTTGCCTCACTTATAGCATTTTGGTGCAATTGAACAAATATTTATTAAGTATCCATTAGGTTCCAAGCATTAGACTAGAGCTAAAGGGCTTTTATTATGTGGGGAGATTTAGAAAATTGAAAATGACTGTAATTTGTGATTGGTAAAGGCAATTGTTACAAAAGAGATTCAGATTCATTTCTATGTGGTTTTTAAAGAATGAGCAAAAGTTGAAGAAGATAGACAAACATTTAGAAAGGACGGCAGAGGAGGTAAAAGCATCAGAGAGCAAGGGACAGAGGGAAAGAGATGCTTACAGGGAAAACAAGTAACCAAGGACAGAAAGAACTAGAAAAGGTTTATGTGACAAATAGTCTGAATATTAAATGGTATTTAATGTAAAAAATAGAGATTTTTTTTTTGTCAGTCGTGGGGCTTGAACCCTGGGCTTGGGCGCTGTCCCTGCACTCTTCAGCTCAAGGCGAGCGCTCTACTGCTTGGACCACAGTGCCACTTGTGGTTTTCTAGTGGTTTATTGGAGATATGAGTTTCATGGATTTTCCTGCCTGGGCTGGCTTTGAACCACAATCCTCAGATCTCAGCCTCCTGAGTAGCTAGGATTACAGGCATGAGCCACTGGCTCCTGGCTAAAAATAGAGATTTTTAACAGTAGAGCTGGATGAAAAGTCGTTTGGGACAGACAAGACAGAGCAATGACTTGGATAATATTCCTGAGAACAGCAAGTCATCTTGTTACATGAAAAGCTGTAGTAGATGCAGGGAAGAGATAGTAGAAAAGCTTACAAAAGAAATCAAGGATCACTCATCAAAGTTGTTTCCAGTTTTGTTTGAGGAAGATTAGAGTATGTACTAGCCACCAATTAGTCACTCACATATCCTTCTTAGTTATCTGATCCACTTTGACTATACAGCAGGGCCAGATTCAAGTCCAGTGTTTGATGCTCTCCTAGGCTTCAGGCATTGCCTGACTATCTAGTAGTGTATCCCTGACTCCCTACAGTTAAAGGAAAGGGACTGCTGTGATCTAAAATGAAGGAATTTGATCCCCAAATATCTGAGTCCAATATCAATGTTCTTAACACAGCACCTCTTCTCTAATTTAGCAGTGGAGGGAAAGGATAAGAGCAAAGAAAAAGAAAAGCAAAGGGGAGAATTCAACACTGGTGGACTGAGTGGTTTTCCAGTCATGCTCTGCTCAAAATAAATTATCCAAGATTTAGTGGCTTAAAATAACAACTCTTTTATTGTAGCTCATGATTCTGTCCATTAGGAGCGTAGAGTTATTTGGCTGGACAAGTCTTCTATTAGATAACACATTGACAGAGGAAAACTGGATAATCAAGTGGCCAGATGAGCTGAACTAAAAGGAGCAGGATTAACTCACTTTTACATCCAGACCTTCACAGGAATGACTAGGATTGGTCCCCAGATAAAAGGTCCATATAAAATGATGCTTATCGAAAAGAACTCCAAGAAATGGAAAGAAGAGGGTATTATTATTATTATTATATTACAGTTATTTCTTTTCTCTTTCTTTTATTTCCTTTGGTTTATTCCCTGCTGTCACCATTTTTGATTTCTCTGCCATCTTACTAAATTTCAAGCATGCTTTGAATAAGATTGTTTTGATTAAGATTTGCCTAAATGCAAAGGCCCAACAAAAAAAGAGAACTACAGACCAATCTCTTTGATGAACACAGATGCAAAGATCCTCAATAAAACTCTAGCTAACAGATTCCAGAAATATATATATAAAAAAAAGTCATACATTACGATCAAGTAGGCTTCACCCAGAGATGGAGGGTGGTTTAATATACATAAATCAAGAAATGTGATCCATCACATCAACAGATCCAAGGTCAAGAACCTCATAATTATCTCTATTGATGTGGAAAAGGCTTTTGATAAGATATGTTAAAAGCACTAGAGAAAATAGGATTAGAAGGAACATTCCTTAAAACAATAAAAGCCATATACAACAGACCAATAGCCCATATTATTCTTAATACTACAATCAATTCTCCTAAAATCAGGAACAAGGCAAGGATGTCCACTCTCACCACTCCTCTTCAATATAGTTCTGGAATCCTTAGCCAGAGCAATAAGGCAAGAAAAAGACATTAAAGGGATCCACATAGGGAAGGAAGAAGTTAAACTATCCCTTTTTGGAGATGACATAGTACTATATCTCCATGATCCCCAAAACTCCACTCCATACTCCTAGAACTTATAAACCACTTCAGCAAAGTAGCAGGATACAAAATTAACCCACAAAAATCAGTTGCCTTTCTGTACACCAACAATATACCAGCAGAAAGGGAAATCAGGAAACAACACCATTCACAATAACCTCAAAAGAATAAAATATTTAGGAATTAACCTAACCAAGGATTCAAAGGAACTATTTAATGAAAACTATAAAAACTTAAAGAAAGAAATTATAGAGTACACCGGGAAATGGAAAGACCTTCCATGTTCTTGGATAGGCATACAATTTAGTGAAAATAGCCATACTGTCAAAATTAATATACAAATTCAATGCAATTCCCATTAAAATCCTAATGACGTTCATTGCCAAAATACAGAAAACAGGCCAAAAATTCATATGGAACAACAAAAGACCTAGGATAGCCAAAACAATTCTAGGCAAAAAAGACAACATGGGGGGCTGGGAAGGTGGCTCAATGGTAGAGCGCTTGCCTTGCATGCATGAGGCCCTGGGTTCCATTCCTTAGCACCACATAAGCAAAAAGAAAAAAGCCGGAAGTGGTGCTGTGGCTCAAGTGGTAGAGCGCTAGCCTTGAGCTGAAGAGCTGAGGGACAGCGCCCAGGCCCAGAGTTCAGGCCCCAGACCGGACCCAAAAAAAAAAAAAAAGACAACATGGGAGGGATCTCAATGCCACACTTCAAACTCTACTATAGACAGCTTGGTACTGGCACAAAGACCCAAAGACCAAGGAGATAGATTAGAAGATCCAGAAATAAAACCACATGCTTACACTCAGCTGATATTTGACAAAGAAGCCAAAGATCTACACAATGGAAGAAGCACAGCCTCTTCAACTACTGGTGCTGGGAAATCTGGGTGGTCACATGCAGAAAACTAAAAGTGGACCCCAGCCTGTCACCATGCACCAACATCAACTCAAAATGGATTAAAAGACCTTAACATTAAACCTGAAAATCTGAAACTATTGCAAGACAGAGCAGGAGAGACACTTGAACTTATAGGCACAGGCAGAAACTTCCTGAACAGAGTCCCAGGGTCACAACAAATTGGAGAGAGACTCGACAAATGGCACTATCTTAAAATAAAAAGTTTCTGCACAGCTAAAGACATAGCACCCAAGCTAGAAAAAACAGTCAACCAATTGGGAAAAATATTTACCAGCAATATATTAGACAAGGTCCTAATATCCAGTATATACAGGGAACTCAAGAAACTAATCCCTCCCAAACCTAACAAGCCAATTACTAAATGGGCAAGGGAACTAAAGAGAGACTTTTAAGAAGAAGAGATAAAAATGGCAATGAAACATATGAGGAAATGTTCACCATCCCTTGTTGTAAAGGAAATGCAAATAAAAACCACTCTGAGATACCACCTTTCCCCAGTCAGAATGGCCCGCATCCTAAATTCAGCCAACAAATGCTGGCAGGGATTCAGAAAAAGAGGAACTCTATTGCACTGCTGGTGAGAATGTACAACCACTTTGGAAATCAGTCTGGAGGGCCTCAGAAAACTAAATATAGACCTCCCCTATGACCCAGCCATATCACTTCTAGGCATCTACCCTGAGCAACAGGAACTAGGATACAAGGACACATGCACCTCCATGTTCATTGCAGCACTGTAAAACAATAGCCAAGATATGGAAACAACCCAGATACACCATTACAGATGAATGGACCCAAAAATTGTGATACCTATATACAATGGAATTTAATGCAGCCATTAGAAAGGACAAAATAATGGCATTTGCAGGGAAATGGATGGAACTAGAACAAATCATATTGAGTGAGGTAAGCCAAGAGCAAAGTGACAAATGGCACATGGTCTCCCTGATGTGTGGATGTTAAATACAAAATGTAAGAGATATGATAAAGTAAACAAGACTCGAGAGACAAAGGACCTCTACTCATCTGGTCATATCATTACTAAATGACCCCATACTGCTGATCACATATATGGGAAACTAGGAGGAGGACACAGAAACAGAGAGAAACAGGGGAAAACATACAATAGCAGGACCCATCAGCTGCACTGGACATTGATCAAATGAACTAAGCAACTTGATGGCAGCAATGGGAGGGAGGGAATGAGTGGGAAAGAGGGAACAGCTAACACTAAGCAAAAGGAAATAAATGTACATATCACCCAACGTGGAAGAAATAACTGTGTTATCAAAGCTCATAGAATTCACAAACTTTATAGATCATGATAATGACAATTTGCCCATGAAGGGTAGAATGTGTTTGTGACTTCAACTAAGTATCACTATCTCACAACACTGTGAAATTTGTGAAATTTATGTAATCACTTAATCACAATAAAAAAAAGATTTGCCCAAATGTCGAGAGGGAGTGCTCATGTCTTATTTAAATCACACTTTATACTTCTGTGCTTACCTAGCTATTTATGATTTCCTGACAGATTGTGGGAGATGCTTAACCAATGACCCACTTCAGTCTTTACTTATTTCATAGAACTATATGAAACATACCTCTCAAAACTTTACTAAAGCAGTAAGAAAAATGATCCAAATGGACCTTGCGTTGAAGAGACTTTTGCAATTTACTAAACCTCTCTCCACATCCTTAAGTCAAATGACATTCTCTTTCTTTTGCTACTTTTGTTCATATGTAGGACCAATAATCTGACCATCTATCATATAACACCTGCATGTTGAAAAAGAAAACTACTTTTGGGGGGAAAACTTATTGAACTTGAGACATTTCAAAAATGTTCAGATTCAGTTCAATTTCATTGAATTTATTTCCTTTGTCAGGAAGAAAGTTGAAAATAAATGTGGGCTCAGTTGCCAGGAAGTCAAGTGAGAAATGATCAGCAATTGCATATATAGATGAAGTAGACAATATCTCCATACAGACAAACGCAGAAGAGCCATGGCTCTGCTTAGGTATGTGCTTTGAGTTGATTTTGTAGTGAAGGAACGTTCAACCTTTTTCTTTTCTTTGTTTTGTACCAATACTGGGACTTGCACTTAGAGCCAAAGCTCTGTCCCTTAGCTTCCTCACACAATGCTGGTGTTGCTCTACTACTTGAGCCACAGCTCCACTTCTGGCTTTTCTCTGGAGATAAGAGCCTCATAGACTTTCTTGCTCAGTCTGGCTTCAAATTTGATCCTTAGATCTCAACCTCTTTTATAGCTCTGATTACAGGTGTGACCCACTGGTGCCCAGCAAACTTTTCTTTTGCGAGACCTTTGTCCCTGTTACTTGTTCTCTTTCTTTTTCATCCTCTTTTTTCCAGGATGTGGCAAGGCTAGATGCTAGAGAGCAATCACTTGGTGCAATGACCAGAGGAGATAATAGCATCTGCTTTATTAGGATATTTTCAAATATTAAGTTAGAATTGAGTTAGAATATATGTGATGATTCTGGACAGTTATATAAGTAGTTATCCCTAGAGTAGAGATTTAGAGGAAGGTGATCCAGAGAGAAAAATAACAGTTAAGATGACATAACCAAAGATAAGAAAATTTCTTTGTCCACTTCCTATGCATATCCATGAAGATGGAGATAAGAGGTTCCTTGGACTTGCTGGAAAAAAATTCTGCAACTGAACTTGAGTAACTTAAACTGTGTTTCTCTTCCTTGCAAACAAATGAGCCCTGAATTGAACAGTCCCTTTGGTAGACATGTCATCCATTATAGTAGTTTTAGTGACCCTTTCATCTCTGTAACTAGATTATAAAATTCTCCAGGGCAGAGATGTCTCTAATATGTCTTTGTATTCTGCTGTGCACTTAGCACAGGGTAGGGAAATGTCATGTTATCCTGCTGATTAAGTCCATTAAGAATTCAGGTTGCATAACTCTCCTAATGGGAAATGGAGAAGAAATCCTGCAAGTTGAGTTTAATGTTCACCAAAAGCGTCTACAAACAAATGTAGAGGCAATGCCCTTTGGCCATGCACAAAGTAAGAAGGAGAGAGTGGCCTTTTTCTAACTCTCTGTGAATTATCCTCAACTAAGTTCTCACCTTAAGGGTAGGATGCTATTTGTTTGTTCTCTCTGAGATTCTTACTAAGCTTTGGTGTGTAACCACCAACTGGGTTGGAAGTTCCAAAGTGGGGCAGGAAGTTTATAAAGAAGGAGCACAAAATAGCTCCACCAGAACTTCAAGTAGAATGTGGTTGAACTTCATCTGATAGACAGGTATTTGCTCAGCAGATCATTGAAGACATGATTGAACATTCCTCAAGAAAGCCTGGGAAGATCTGCCCTGGGAACTACCCAATTAAAAGTTGATTTGATAAACAAAACTGGATTTAAGAACACACTCACTATGTTCTGTATCCTAACCCAACTAGATGGGATGGATATATCTCTAGTCACATGTAGAAGAGAAAACATTCCCACATGTTTGCAGAAGAAGGATACTGTTATCTATGGTATTTCATTAGTGATTTCAGTAGGATATGCCCAACTGTACATTCCACAAAACTAATGAGTTTAGCTGTTGATACTAGGAGCACAATTATATGCAGTAGGAACAATTATATGTGTCTTGGTGCATGCCTGTAATCCCAGCACCCAGAAGGCAGAGGCACAAGGATCACAAGTTTTAAGAAGTGAGATCCTTTATCAAAACACAAACAAGTACCACCAATAAAGAAGAAAAAGTAAAAGAAGAGAAGAGAAAATTCACTTAAAATACTATAATCATGATAATAGGTTCTAAGTAAAACTAGAACATTTTATGGATTAGTGATTATTAATGAATCCAGTTTGAAATAATATGTTGACTATTAAGATCAGCAAAGCACTAATAATAACCATGTCATGACAGGGGACTTTATTCTTCTTCATTGGTTGTACTTGGGTTTGAACTTGTCCTTGCATATACTGAACAGATTATCATTTGAGCCTGGACACGGTTTATGTTCCTTACCTCTGAGACAGGGTCTCACATTTATGCTCAGGCAGTCCTGGACTACAATCCTTCTATTTGCATTACCCATGGATCTGGAATGACAGCCATATAGGATTATACCCAGTGTTTTATTGGTTGAGATGGTATCTCGTAAACCTTTTTGTTCAGGATGACTTCAAACCATCATGCTCCTAATCTTCACTTCCAGAGGAATTAGGATTAGAGGTCTGAGCCACCATGCCCAGTAAATGTCACTTCTTACTACTTTGTATAGCAGAATAAAATTAAACTCTGCCTACGTACCAATGTTTTAGGAATAATCTGTAAGTAGTCTGTATAAAGGTATTGTAAGAAACAGGTCCATTCTCTATCACCTCTAATGAATTATAAACTTTGTGTATTACATTAGTTATACAAGGGATGGTCATTTTCACCTTTCTACACACTTTTCACAATGTAGTAGTATCCAACTCACCCCTTCTTCCATGCTCCCTTCCCTCCTTTCTAAAATAATTTCAACAGGTTTCATTGTCCTATTTTCATAGTACAAATGATCTATTTGGGTTATCTTCAACCTCCATCATCTAAGTCCCTCCTTCTAATACCTCCCCCATAAAGTTTATTTTTTCCCTGCCTGCTTCCTCCTACTGATCAATAGCTTTCATTGACATCAATGCGGTTATACAGACTTGCAATGTATTATACAATCATTTATTCTGTCTTTCCACTTCTCTTTTCCTCTTGTCTTTCTCCCAAGTAGTTCCTTAGTTTGATTCATCATGTTTTATTTTGTTGGTGGTGATAGTGATGGGACTTGAAGATAGAGTCTGAGTGCTGTCCCTGAGCTCTTAAATACAAGGCTAACACTCTACTTCTGGCTTTTAAGTGGTTAATTAGAAAGATAAGAATTTTATGGGAACTATTCTGCCTGGGTTGACTTTGAACCGTGATCCTCAGATTTCAGCCTCTTGAGAAGCTAGGATTACAGCTATGAGCCACTGGCACCCGGCTTTCTATTTTTATTCATATATATTTATGTTCTACATTTATCCATATATCCATATGCATATGTATATGTGCTTATATACATCAATATGCAAATACACATGTATGTATATGTCTACATATTATATGTCTACATAAACATATATATGAATAAAAACATTGTGTGTGTGTGTGTGTGTGTGTGTGTGTGTGTGTGTGTGTGTGTGTGTGTGTGTAGGTCCTGGAGCTTGAACTCAGGTCCTGGGTGCTGCCCTGAGCTTCTTTGGCTCAGAGTTAGCACTCTACCACTTGACTCTCAGCCACTTCCAGCCTTTCCTGAGTAGCTTATTAGAAATAAGAGTCTCACAGGCTTTCCTGCCCAGGCTGGCTCAGAACTGCAATCCTCAGATCTCAGTCTCCTGAATGGCTAAGATTACAGGCACAAGCCATCAGCTCCCAACTTTGTTTAGTTTACTGAGCGTGGCTTATCTCAATACTGTTCACTAGTTGCATCCATTTTCTGCAAATGACATGATTTTATTTTTCTTTAGAGTATATATCCTATAGTATATAGAAAAATTCAAGATCCAGAACATGAGTATGATTCTTTATTTCCTTCTATTAGTTACCATAAAAACCAAGGATGAAATTATTACTTTAGAGGGTTAATGTTCACATGTTAGATCCCCTTATCCTTGTTTGCATGTATTTCCAATTTTTTAAATGTTTCTAAACCTTTGAGAGATTGAAGTAGATCCTAAAAGTCAGAGTATATCATGTGACTAGTTAGTTCATCATTTGTGGTCTTAGATTGAAACACAAGACAAGAGAATGGGCATTGACAATCATGGCAGAGGAAACTCTTCTCTTCCATTACTAACAGCTCTGAGTGACAGTTACGAGGGCCAAGAGAGTAGTGCTGTCCTTTATAGCAGTAAGTGGGGCTGTGATAACCTTCAGGAAGACTTTATGTGGGGGTTATGAGATGCACAGGTAGATGACCTAGAAATATGTTGCTTGGGAAGATACGACTATAGAACCCAAACATGGTTACGTAAGCTGTCACACAGAAGATCACAGTAGGTTAAAACAGTGAATGCACATGGAGGTATATGGTTTTCCAGAAGGAGCTACCCAGAACAAGCAGGGTTACTTCACCATAGCTCCACTGGTAAAGGCAGTCTATGAAAAGACATGTAGTCTGTTGTAGAGGTTCTGCTGAAGTTGCAGTTTGGCTCAAAAAAATGATTAATGCTGATCATCATAAGTGCGTAATATACCGTGCATGACAGGAGTGAGTATTTCTTTTCTAATTTGATATGAGCTCTGGGGCATCACTGGTTCCAAGGCTCTAGAGGCATAGAGATTAGATTTAAATTCTAGACTTTCCACTTATATTTATTTATTTTTGTTGTAAAGGTGATATACACAGGGTTTACAGTTACATAGGTCAGGTAATGAGTGTATTTATTTTGGAACAGTGTCAACTCTTCCCTCATTTTCTCCCAGGTTTTTTCCCTCCAGAGCCCCATCCCACCACAAGTTGTATAGTTCATCTTCAACATTGTGTCTAATGACATTGCTATTATTTTAATACTGTACTTCAGCAGTGTACTTTGGATGTTAAATATCCCCAAGGACCCCAGGATGGCATTCTTGGAGGGTGGTAAAACTTTTACCATATGGGGTTTAATAGGAGGTTTTAGTTTATTGAGGATATGCCCTTGAAGAAGGTATGGGACAGAGTGTCATGGTCTTTTTCTTTGCTTCACTGCTATAATGAAGTGAGCATCTTTCATCAAGGAGACAAGTCTGAAATCAAATAATTCATTTCATACCAAGTAGTCATTTTATTCTTACTAGCTATTTAGTCATGGGCTCCAGAATTCTCCAGCAATGGTTCAGAGAAAGAAAGCTGCAAAAGGATTCTGCTGCCTGGGTACCTGTGGCTCATGCCTGTAATCTTGGCTACTCAGGAGACTGAGATCTGAGGATCAAAGTTCAAAGCCAGCCTGGGCAGGAAAGTCCATGAGACTCTTATCTCCAATTAACCACTAGAAAACTGGAAGTCATCCTATAGCTTAACATGGTAGAATACTGTCCTTGAGCTTAAGAGCTCAGGAACAGTTCCCAGGCCCAGAGTTCAAGCCCCACAACCAAAAGAAAAATGACTCTAACTTTCAGCCCTAAAAATTTAAATTATCAGGAAAACTGAGGACTTAGACTTGTAGTCTCATTAGCACAGTCAGAAGGTGATTTCAGACCAGCTTTCTCAGTCCTTAGAAAAGAATGTAAAAGTTTCTCCTAGAGCCCATCTCAAATTAGTTGTGATTTGTATTTCTTGGTGGATGCATATAATCTCTATTCACAGTACTAGAGAATTAAAACAAAGAAGAAAAACAAAAGGAAGGAAGGGAGCGCAAGGACTCACTTAGATGAGGGATCTTTCTGTGCCTTCTATTTCTACATAGTAAGGAAACTCTCCTCTCATGTCTGCCAGATGCAGATGAGTGAGATTTTAACCTCAAAATCAGTTACAAATCTCAGTTATTATTGTTTAAATCCTAACCCAGAAAATGAACATTGCTTGTCTTCTGCCTTTGCCTATTAAATAATTGAGGTTTACATAAAGACGTGGCTTACTTTGTTTGCTTTTTTTCCCCCTGTTGGGTATATGATATCCAAATTTAATTAAAGTCCATGCTGTGGGCTATAAACTTCTTTAGTGAGCAAAAAAATGATGAGAAGGCCAAGATTATTTTTTTTTATTAAGTTTGTGTTGATTGAGTTAAAGCATGTGCTCTCACTGAGCTCTCTTGGAATGAGCCACACATTCTTTCATGCCACCTGGCTACCAAACACACATGAGGAAGAATTTGGCTCTGATGTGAATAAACCCTTGGTATTAGGGAAATGGAACTGCATTTTACATGAAAACATGGGAACATCAGGCTCCTTTGTCGTTCTCTCCCTTGCCAATGCCCTGTGTACCTCAGCTCTTTCCAGACAAGAGAGAAATAAAAATAAATAACTCTTAAGAGAACTGGAAGCTAATGTTGCTTATCTTTTCCTGGTAGGATGTACCCACTGGAGAAGACCAAACATAAGGGTAAGAGGCCTGCAAAGAAATGGCTTTTTAAAAAAACTAAATCTAGAAATGTAAGGTGAAAGTCATAGGCCGTGTGTTCAGAATGCATCAGAAAAGAATTTCACATCATTAGACAAGGCAAACACTCCCCTCCTCTCGGAGGGAAGCAGTAAGGCTAGGGCTATGGGCACCGGCTTTGTCTTTGTCTTGAGAATTGAGTTGCTGAGTGGCCTGCAGGAACTTAATTAAGTTCCTGGATCCTTCTTTTGACAAATCCAGAATACAAACAATAACCACCAGTGCTGATGAATTCATTTGATAGCAGAGTGTTGCAACAGAAGAATTCTACTTAAGAGATGATAATTACATAGGACAGCATAGCATGCTGACTGGGCCAAACAGGCCAGGTGGCTAACTTTTCCTGGTTTGGAGGTTGGTAAAAAGCTTATGAATTATGGGCCCATGAAAAGGTTAGATCCATGATCATTTGGAAATTGATCACTCCATCAAAGACTAGACTTAAATATTTGAGAAGGCAGGGTGTGAGTGGATAGCTGGCAAACTTACCCCACTGGCTGCTGTTTCCTTTCTGTCC
This sequence comes from Dipodomys spectabilis, assembly GCF_019054845.1. Taxonomy (NCBI): domain Eukaryota; kingdom Metazoa; phylum Chordata; class Mammalia; order Rodentia; family Heteromyidae; genus Dipodomys; species Dipodomys spectabilis. Next base: position 1,915,460 of record NW_024871042.1, read on the forward strand.
CCTGCAAAAGCCGCCAAAAAATGCTTTCTGGCAGGTACTGGGGAAAACATTTAGAATTTTAGGGAGACCTCAATGGGTGGGTTTGGGGCTTATTGAGGCTGTGTTATAGATGAATGCTTGGCACTGCAGCAGAAACACTCATACAAAGGAGCCATGCCAGAGAAACCTGTGCTTCAAAAGAAATCACCCATAGCAGAGGGCCTGATGGCAGAGCTGAATTAATAATGAAAGAAAAATACAGTAAAGGCCAAATCGGATAGGGATTTGTATTATATGCAAGGAAAAGTACTGCTGAAGAGAACAAGATGATAGGGAGGGTTTGGGACAAATGGAAGAGGGTTTGGGACAAAACTGTTCACAAGTTATATCACTAAATCCTAGACATTGCTGTTTCCCAGAGAAAGTGATTCATTCAACAAATCACTCTAGGGATTTGTTTTGCCTTGAAATTTGATGTCCCTGTGCTTTGAGACTGCCCCGTTCCTATTCCCTCCTCTCCCAGCCCCCACTCCAGTGCAAAGAAACTATGTCCTCGACAGTCATCTGCAGACACTAGGGGAAACTGCAACCAGTCACGCAGAGCCAGGCTCATGCTTCCTGTTCACAGTAGAACTGACAGTGTGTTTAAGGGTGTCTCTACACCCCAGATTTCCCTTTACTGACTCTGACCTTGAGGGGATGATGTTTCCTACCATGCCCAGAAGAACCTCAAGGTTCTTCTGCTCCACCCTCAGTATTTGAAAGCCCTATAGTGACAAGAGAAAGGCAGACACAGTACAAGGGGCACAAGTACAGAAACTGAGTTGAGAAGCTAGAAAGGGGCACAGAGAATGCTTGGGTGACTCCTCTTCTCCTGGGAAGATGGTTTCAGTGTTTCCAGAGCTGTGTGCATGTCCTGGGGCCATAGCACATGCAGGAGCTCCCCAATGCTGTTGTCTACCTGCTGGTATTCAAATTGCCCTTGCAGAGGAAGAACGCAAATGGCCTTTCTAGCATTACTATCTTGTTATTGTTCCTTACAGCTTGGACCTATCTTTCAGCTTGTATTCAAAGGTCTCTTGACTTATTCTAGAGACATTTCTGTGCTCAGAACTGCTTTCCCAATCAAATGCTGGCCTATGTTCTTCTTATGAAGATTATGAATCTCCCTTCTCTCTCAATGTGATATGTCATTTCCAGGAGGTTCTAGTTGAGCTATTCTGCAGGGCTGAAAGCTATACAGAGATGGACACATAGTTGCTATGTGTCCACACAGTCCACAGCCTGCCTCATGCAGACCCTTTTCAAGTTTTTCTTTAACTAAAGTCTCACATTCCACACTTGCCTTATTTCCTCAGAGCGATATTTCCTCCTCACATTGATTTAGAAGGCGGCAACCTAGCCAGAGAAGGAAGATGGACATAGTGTGATTCCTTGGACTTTCAAATTGAGGGGGAGGGGGCTTGCAGAAGGCATTCCTTCATTTTACGAAAAGTTGCTAGTTACAAATCAAGGTTCTCTGAGGCAATCTTTGCTCTCCCTCCATTCTCAATTTCATTTCTTCTTCTTTCCTCCAGATTTCTGCTCTTACATTGCAGTCTTTTGGGCTTGGGTGCTATAGAGTAGAAGGTGTTAGCATTAAAGTAGTACATGTAGCAAAGTCCAGTGACAACTTATTGTCACTGGATCTTCAGATCTTGTAGAGGGGATCTGAAGAACTGATTGGAGACTCATACCATGGTGGACAGGAAACCTTGCTGAATTTCTGAAAATTCAGTTTACCAAAATGATATGCCTTTCATTATCATCCCAAGAGTAAACATTTTTCCCATGATGCAATTTGAGATGTTATGAATTCAGTAGGGATGTAATATTAATATAAAGATGCATAGATAAAAATTTAAATGAAAGGCAGGCACCAGTGGCTCATGCCTATAATCCTAGCTACTCAAGAGGCTGAGATTTGAGGATCATGGTTCAAAGCCAGCCCAGGCAGAAAAAGTCCGTGAGACTCTGATCTCTAATGAACCACTAGAAAACTGAAAGTGGTGCTGTGGCTCAAGTGGTAGAGTGCTTGCCTTAAGCTGAAGAATTCAGGGACAGTGCCCAGGCCCAGAGTTCAAGCCTCATGACCAACAAAAAAAAAATTAAATGACCAATGACAGTGTGCACTTTTGTAAGACTATTTCTTGTGACAGACAAAACTCTTAATATTTGTTCCCAAAAGACATATACTGTAGAGTAAACCCCAGTGAGTATATTGTGGTCCAAATAAAGGCAAGATATATAATATTTAAAATTGTATAGCTGAGAATATTACCTTTTATTTCTAAACAATTATAGCCTAGCCATTGCCACATGAAAACTTCTCTGTACCTATCTTTTGCCGAAATCCTTTTCTAAAATTGTTTTCTTTTAAAAAAATCAGTATAATCATAAGTTCATGCAAGTGTTTGGATAACCGAACTCATTCTACCCGATGGAAAAAAAATGTGTACTACAAACTCTCCTTTTCTAAGTGGCCTGGAGGTAACTTTGGTGCCTATAATGTTCTTGGGATATAAGGAGTCCTAAATGTAAAGATAACTTGAGAAAACCTATTTTCTTTCCTGCCTGTTCAGTATTTATTGAAGACAAGAAAGAAAAACACAAAGAAAATCAAGTTTCTCCATGCTTGCAAAAGACCCCATATCTAGTGATCATGTGAGCCATAAAATAATAGAAGTTTTGAAATTGGCATAGCTTACTTCTAGACAGTGCAGGGACTGAGGCAATAGTTCAGTATTCTGTCCTCATTTATTTCAGAAACGACAGATAGTATCACAGAAAAACAATCCATATAGGAACCCTTGAACAAACAATTACAAGCATCATAAAGCAAGCAGGTCTGAAATCGATCCTAGCAACCATTTCCCATTCTCAATCTTCTCTAACTTTGCCTATTAGGTAGTTTGTGGATTCAGCCTTCTGTAAGTGTTCTTAATGGTACAGTATCAATTTCTCCAGGTAAGGAATATCTGTGTTCATTTCCTTCTCAATAAAGCAGAATATCACACCATCCAGTTGTTTTTCTCTCTGGCTTGTCATTAGTCTAAAAAGAGGGACAAAGAATTGTGACTACCTCTCTCTCTATTTCACTGTGTCTGTCCCTCTCTGTCTCTCTTATCCCTCTGTTGCTTGTCTATTACACACACACACACACACACACACACACACACACACACACACACAGATGTGACATTCTTTTTGGATGCATGGGACAAATTTCTTTCATTGCAGTTACTGTTTCTAACATCCCTCAGCAGCCGGTGCTAATGGGATAAAGGGTTCCCACATTGATTGCAAGCATGCCTATGCCCATTTAGTCTTATTTTACATGTCCATCAACTGAACCATGCTATTGGAATAGTCATGTATTTAGTTTAAAGTGAAGAAGAAGGCTCTCAACATCTAACTGGCCTTTGTCTAAGCCAGTCTCTTCTCCTACTGTCAGTGTTCTTCCCTGTGCTGTCTTCTCAAGGCTTTAACCTTCTGGAACCATTTTTCTGCTCCAATGTCCTTGGACTTACCTGTTCTTCTGTCTGAATTGTACTTCCTCCAAAATCTGTTAGAGTAACTTCTTAGCATTCAGATGTCAGTTGAAATGTAATTTCTTCCAAGAAACCTTCTTTGATTTCAGTTGAATATTCTCCTCCACTCCACTAATTTCTTCATCATAACTGCATTTAATTTTCTTCTATGGGGTTTCATTTGCAGTCAAATCAACTTATCATATTGTGTATTTATTGCTAATCTCTTCCCTTGAATGTGATCTCTTAGCAGTTTGAACTTTATAAATTTACTTGCCATTGTATTTTCAGTGCCAAGGAGAACACTTAAAACAAAGTAGATATGATATATATTTAATGCATGGGTGAGTTTATGAGTGTATGAAACTAGATCATGAGTTAGCTGCCTACCTGGTGGTTGCTTGTCAAATCACAAAAATATCCTACTGAATAGGAACTACTGTTTCCTTAGTTGGAACTTAGACTTGCCTACTATATAGAAAATTTCAAGAGCTGTGGCTCAAACAATACAAAAATAAACTAGGTTATGTGAAGTGAGTCAGGCTCAGTGAAATAAAAGACACGTATTTCCTCTTATATGTGAAAGTTTTATCTAAAATATAAACACATGAAAGCACATATAGAGTCATATGCATATATACATAATCACACTGACTAAAGTATGGTACATGCAAGGGTAAATTCCAATGGCACAACTCTGAACAATTAACTGATAGCTTAACAAATGATTACCAGAATGCTAAAATCTGTTTCATCTGAGAGGGAGTGAGAGTGAGGAAAAGAGTGTAGACAAATGGAGTGAGGAATGGTCATAATATCCACTGTGATATGTACATACATTTTGCATATATGAAGATGGAACTCGGTAACCTGAGAAAATGGGGATTAGGAGAGATGGGGGAGAATGATAGAAGAGATGACATTGATCAAGATGCATTGCAAACATGTTGAATTTAAACCCTCTTGTACAATTACTTATAGAAAGTTAATTTTTTTAAATTTAGGACTGATATGGAGGTTCCAAATGTCATTAATCTACTCTACTAAACTCATCTTCCAAGATGGCTATTAAGAATCATTCAGCTATCACATCCTTTTCTAGGCAAGTAAATAAAGGATGAAATGAAGAAAGAAAATACCTCCCTCCTTTTGAAGAAACTTCAACTTATTTCCTGTAATATGCCTCATTGATTAGCTTCTACAGACACTAACTTCTTGTAAGAAAGGCTGAAAAATGCAAGCTAGAGGAGAGAAAGTAAGAGAAAGAGAGAGCCACAGAGAGAGATCAAAATCTAAGAAAGGAAGGAAATGGATAGAGATGGGTACCCATGGCTCACTACTGTAATCATAGCTGCTGAGGAATCTGAGATCTGAAGATTGCAATTCAAAGCCAGCCTGGGTAGCAAAGTTCATGAGATTCTTATCTCTAACCATCAAAAAGCCAGTAGAGATGTGGCTCCAGTAGTAGAGTGCTAAGCCTTGAGCAATAAAGCTGAAGGTTAGGGCACAGGCCCTGAGTTCAAGCCCTAGGACCAGTACCAGAAATATAAAAACGTAAACAAAAAGCCCAGATTGAGACAGAAACCTGTCTCATATCATTCCATTATTCCCCAGAGAATGTGAAACTTTTTCATTCAATCTATACTATAATCATTCTCCCAACTCCCTCTCTAAAAGGATCTTTAGTAGATTGTCAAGCCAGTGTGGAAATATTCTATGTTCTTTTTCATATTCCTAGAATACATGGAAGATCATCATAATATTAGATTGACTTAGATAATCAGCATTCACCCAACTATTCCTCAGCTTCACTGAATAAGTCACCTCTTTATTGTTATTTAATACTCCTTTATGCTAATGGTACAAATGATGATAATAGTGATGTCTATTGAAATTTTGCTTTTATTCACTACATGTTTTGCTAATTTTTTTTTGTATAAGAATTTTTCCAAGCCGGGCACTGGTGGCTCACGCTTGTAATCCTAGCTACTCAGGAGACTGAGATCTGAGGATCATGATTCAAAACCATCCTGGGCAGGAAAGTCTGTGAGAATCTTATCTCAAATAAACCACTCAGAACACCAGAAATGGTGCTGTGGCTCAAGTGGTAGAGTGCTTTCCTTGAGCTGAAGAGCTGAGGGACAGCTCCTAGACCCAGAGTTCAAGTCCCATGACCGACAAAAAAAAAAAAAAAAGGAATTTTTCCAGTCATTGTTCATAAGCAACCAAATAAGGTTAATCTATCATTCAACCATTTGAGAGATGGACAGTCTATAAAACTTAGAGATGTTAAGTAATGCTTCCCAAATAAACCAGAATTTGACTCCAAAATTCATTTTTTGTTGTTGTTGTTGTTGTTGTTTTGTCAGTCATGGGGCTTGAATTCTGGGCTTGAGCACAGTCCCTCAGCTCTTCAGTGCAAGGGGAGAGCTCTACCACTTGAGCCATAGCACCACTTCCAGTTTTCTGAGTGGTTTGTTGGAGATAAGAGTCTCACAGACTTTTCTGCCTGGTCTGGCTTTGAACCACAGTCCTCAGATCTTGGCCTCCTGAGTAGCTAGGATTACAGGCATAAGCCACTGGCACCTGGCTCCAAAATTCATTCTTAAAACAAGCCTTATGCAGTTTAAGACCAACTTGTCTTTAAGACTACCTCCAATTTAAGACCATCTCCAATTTAAGACCACCTTTTCATTGCTGTTTTTGTCTACATCCATTATAGCCACATTTAAAGTATAACTCAAAGATTAAAAACAAATGATTATCTGTGAACTATAGAGCTTAGGACCTTCTTTTGTTATTTGCCATAAACTCTTCTTATAATCCTATTTGCTGGGCCGGAAGATTGACAGTCTACATTCAACTGGAAGTCAAAGAGCCTGCTTTTCTGACCATAGACTCATTTTCTCCTGGGACAGTCTAACTTTGTCTGCATGTTGAATGTTCTACTCGATATTGCCTGATTCAAGTCAGGGAAAACTTTGAATTTCTTCTTGCCTTTCTGGCTGTAGATAGGGCTCTAGTGTCCTTAGGATGGGAACTGCTTATCAAGATTTTGACTTTGATTGTGCATGCACTCACCTGAACTGCAGAGCAGTTGTTTCCATGAAGTGAAATTACAACTGGTGACCCTGAAATAGGTGGGTCCCATGTGTTTAATCTTTTAGAGCCTGGTTCGTCTCAATCACCATAGGAATAAACGTAGAAGTGTCTCACCGTGCTGTACTCACTAACGCTACGCCTCACACAAGGATAATGTATATTGTTGTATTGTTGACCTGTGCATTCTTATAAATAATGGGATAGTAAGATTTACACTGAAGAAGCTCCAAAGAAATGAATCAAGGAGTTCTCTCTACAAAACTCATCACTTTTCTCTAAAACTTCAAAAACCTCAGCCTCACCATGCATGTGGACACTCCCAGTTTCTTAAAACAGCAGAAGAGAAGGAATGTTAGACCCAAAATACAACCTCCCATTTTACCACACAGAGACATATGCTTCTATACCTCTATGACATATGCCTCAACATGGTTTCATTGACTAATGTTAGTAGATAGACAAGGGAGTCTCTGTGAAGTTATCCTTTTGAACAATGAAGAAGCAGTTTAGCAAAATGAATATCAAGATGCTGAAAGGAGGACCTGAGGTGGGGTAGTGAGAGGGGAGTGGATGAGTGGAAAAGGGAACAAAGGACCAAAAACAGCAGAACACTCAATGTACATATGTGAAAGAGGAAGTAGGTATGAAATGTAAAATAAGTCTAGAGGAGGAAGAAGACGAGACAATGATGGGAGAGGTGTCTGATTTTGAAGCACTGGAGACTTACTTAAATGGACCTATTCAATTATAACCACCCTGTACAACGTCTTGAAGTTTAGGAAAAAGTAAAATTAGTGTTTTTGAATTTTTAATTTAATTTTATTGTCCAGGTAATGTACAGAGGCATTACAGTTACATACCGAATGTAATGAGTACATTTCTTGTCAAACATTGTTACTCCTCCCTCATTTTTCTCCCACTTTCCCTCCCCACCAACCTCATCCCCAAGTCATAAAGTTCATTTCCAACATATTGTCTTGTCATCCATGGGTAAAATAGGTGAGAAGGAAGTTCATGGGCTCCCTAGGAAAATATTTCAAAAGTTAAGGAGATCCTCTTCGGTATAATCAGTAAGCTGGAACTAATAAGGCAAACCATGTGTATATATAATACGGGGTGTCGAAGGAAGGCTAAATGCATGGTTAGACCTTTATTTGTAAGAAACATATATTTAATGCATTGCACTTCCTCCTGCAACTTTGTTACACTTCATTGGATTGAGAGGTAACTTAGCAGGCAAGCTAATTTTGCAATCACAAACACATGCTACATAATAGTAGACATGACTTTCGGAAGTGTTATTTGCTGCTCACAAATCTATATTATGCAAATTTCACAAAACATGCCTGGCATTCCTTTCTAGTCAACATTTTACTTTTAAGTGACACCAAGTCTACAGTAACCTCAATATACCTGGTTTTCCTCAGTATGTCATGGCACTCCTCTGAGTCCTTAGTATTCTATTTTGTTCCTCTATTCCTCCTAAGCTACTCCTTGAGGTAGGTTAAGGGTAAATTCTTCATCATTATGTATTATCTTTCAGCAAATACACAGGTTTATTAGTAAAATAATCTGTTAGCTACTCAGGAGGGTGAGATCTGAAGATCATGGCTCAAAGCCAGCCAGAGCAGAAAAGTCTGTGAGACTCTTATCTCCAATAAACTACTCAGAAAAAGCTGAAAGTAACACTGGCTCAAGTTGGTAGAGAGCTAACCTTGAGCACAAAAAGCCTCGGGGATAGTGCCAAAGCCCTGAGTTCAAGCTCCAGGACCGGCAAAAAAATTAAAAATCTTTTATAAAGGCACATGATAATTTTACAATAAGTTCATCTTTTCCTAATAACAATATACCCTCTGGTTCTTCAAGCCCGAATTTCTTTCTATCATAAATAGTAAGGGGTATAGTTTAAATTTTTATTGAAAGAAAATAGCTAAAATTTACTCAAGTGGCACTTTGTACCAAAGTCGTCATTTTTGAGCTATGTAAATCCTTAAAACAATCTTATAAACAATGTGCTCCTGTATGACTCTATTTTACACAGAAGACAACAAAGCATTTATTTTATTGAATCTCCTTTTGTGCAATTATTCATTTATTCAGCCATCTCCATCAAAAAAAGACATCAAATTAATGTATATTGTGCCAAATACTATGCTGGATTTTAATGATACATAGAAGAAATAGTCACTATCTCTGCTTTCTAAGAAGTCATAGACCAGCAGGAGGGAGACACAGAGCTGTTGGTAAAAATACAATGTAGAGTCGTACCATGGTGGCTCATGCCCATAATCCTAGCTACCAGCTAGGATCTCAGCTCAGGAGGCTGAGATCTGAGGATGGCAGTTCAAAGCCAGCCAGGACAGGAAAGTCAGTGAGTCTGTGGTCTCCAATTAACCACCAGAAAACCAGAAATGGTGCTGTGGCTCAAGAAGTAGAGCACTCACCTTTAGCTGAAGAGCTGAGGGACAGTGCCCAGGCCCAGAGTTTAAGCCCCATAACTTGGAAGGTTATTGCAATATGTGATGAAAAGAACTGTGACATTTATAACTGTACCACTCTTTCTTGATGCATCCATGTCCATAGGTTGTTCTTAGAACACTGTGAAGGATGGTTTCACAAAGAGCAATATAAGAAGATTTTGCCACCCAGGAACATAATATTGATAAAGATATAAGCCCAAAGGTATGGGAATAATAAGAATAAATGGATTAAATTTATTTAGGGGGTTGAATCCATAGGGTATGTTGATAGATTGGCCATGATATTTAACTAGCCTTTTCTCATTCTATGCCAGCTCTAGCCACAAGCCTACTTGCTATTCCTTGAATATACATAGTACAGGCCCAACAGGAGCATGGAACTCCTTAATGTATTCCCAATACTCTTTCTCACTTATTTGCCCAGTTGTCGTCCTTATTTCTCATCTTAGTGATAGTCTTATCAGTGAGACCTTCCCTACTGTCCCCTATAGTTCTGTACTACTATTTATCAGCTTTAGTTATCTTACATGGATTATGATCTAGCACACTAATTTCTTCTTGCTTTATTATATGGTAGCATGCTCCGGAGGGACTTTGCCATTTGTACCCATTATTATCTTTCTCTTGAGGCATGCCTAGTAAATAGAAGGTACTTAGCAAAGGTTGATTGAATTAAGAAGTAGATGGATGAATGAATGGAGGGATAAAGAATAATGACTCTTTCAAAATTTCATCCCTTGATGAGCCCACTAATAAAATAGTATTTTTCTACTGGGAGGGAATAAAAGTATATCCTGGATGGATTATACACTTTTCTAAATTTCTGCTGTTACAATTCTTTACATAGTATATAAACATGACATAATATAAATTGTGTATGTGAGAGAGGGGATTTATTGACCCAGATAACTGGATAGTTCAGAAGAAGAGATGTGATTAATTTAGATACTAAAGACTGTCTAGGTTAGGATCTGCTTTTTTCTTTTTTTTTCTCATTCAGTATTCAAGCATTTTATTGTATCAGATAAGGAATTTCCATATTGTTACATATATTGGCTTATATCCTTGTTTAAAAGTACTTGTTTATAAGTACTTGTTTATAAGGACAAGTGAGCCCTAGTTTGCGAATTACAATATTTTAAGATCAGAGAGAGAAATTACCTATCTGTTTCTAAGATCTCAAAGTTCTGATCTTTGTTCTGATTGAGATACGCAATGATGAAAGTCATGAAATGCTCTTTGCTAATTAGTTTAGGCATGGGATTCCTCAATCAATCTGGGTGTCAAGAAAAGTGGGAAATTCTGTTGGCTTAGATAAACTAGAGACCTGCTCTTAGAGTTTTACATTACTGTATAATGTAAAATAGGTATTGGAGGAGGTAGCTAGAATATTTTCTGTAGATATGAAAAGGAATCCAGGTATGTCTTACAGCAAAGCCATTAAAGATTTTAAGCTTATTTATCAAAATGACTTCCATAATAAATGGGCTTGGTGCTTTAAAATTAGTAAATATAGCTTATAATTCTTAAATAGAACCTACCTATTTAGACTTACATAAAACACCAACCTTCCCTTTGTATTGGTAAAACACATTATAGATATACTCATTCTATAGAACAGGACACCTCTCTGCTTTTGAGACAGAAAAAAAACCACATTTTCTAATGTCCCATTTTTTCCTTTGTTCTTTTGTTACCTCCTCTTTGCCATTACACCCACATTTCACAAGATGCCATTATTTGGCATCTTCAGTAATTTTGTCCAGTTGGCAAATACCCATACGGCCTACCAGCCAATCTAACATGCTTGTTGTTTGAGCAAATTCTTTGCTTTAGGTTCACCTCAAAAGGACCAACTTTGCCCTAATTTTAGAACTAATAAATATGTACTTTATTTTTTTTCTGTTTTTCATTTGCATTTGGCAAAATAAAAGCCACATTAAATTCTGTTATTTGTTTTCTAAATCTGTTGGTTGTCACACAGAAGGGCATTCGATAGTACAAAAAAGTTGTCTGTATGGAAAATATGCTAAATCAGGCTGTAATATGAAATATAATAGGAAATCTGAGGACCCTGGGCACTCTACTCTACATTTCTGTGGACTCTGTAATCATTAGCAGGTGAAGATTGCCCCATCTTTATGGAACTGTATATCTTAGCCTTTCTGTGTGCTTCTTGAATAAATTTCTCTTCTCATAGAAGGCCCTGCTCGTTGCTTTTCGAAATGGATGTGAATAAAAGTCACTTTTGCTTAGAATATATTTTTGAATATTTCACAATTCCATTTGCAAAACTGAAAATGGTCATTTCTGTGATTAGTTTCTAATACCATACTTAGAGGAGACCAAGGCATGTACTATTTCTGTTCAGCTGGCCCTAAAGGTGATCATCATGCCGAATCCACCCGTGTGATGGTCAGTTGTTGCGCCAAAAAGTTCAGAAACAAATCCAATTTAATTCTGGCTCAGAAAAGCAATAAGTGTTTAAATTGGATTTCTGTGGAGTTTGTTCTTATTAGGCTCAGCATGCAAACTGCTTTAAAGACATTTATTATTTAATTATTTCTAACAAAGGATCTTATAGACTGAGCATCTATAATTAATTGAGAATGAAAGCAGAAAGGGTCTTGATGCTAGGCAACATATGCTCTGTGACCCAGAACATGAACTAGGAAAGCTGTCAGGTTTGTACCCTACCCCGGGGTCTTTGGAAAAAGCTTGTTTCATTAATTTCAGCTTTATGTTTGTTTAAATTCAGGCTTTCAGATATATCTGTCTTATGTATACAATATGCTGAGTTCAATAGTGTCAATGTGATGCAAATAAGAGGCACTTGGGAAGTTGCCTATCATAAAGGCTGGGGTGGGGAGACACTTTCCACTCAGTTATCCTTCCCATCATAGCTTCACTCCCAATCTCCCCAACTCCTCCCTCCCCCACCCAAGTTGTAAAGTTCATTTTCAACCTAGTGTCTTGTACATCTCATTGTTACAATGGGGCAACTTGTATCCTTGTTTTAGCATTTTGTTATTTCCCTTCCCCTCCCCAAATTAGAAAAATGTATATACAAGATGCAGGGCACCAACATCAAATACAGTAAAACAGCACATACAAAAGAAGCAAAAAAAAATCACATAGTACATTTTAAGATGTTAAAAATAATAGCAAGCAAGAAAAAAACAACAGTTGTGTCCCTATCTTGGAGTTCATTTCACTTAAATGGTCATATGTACATAGCTTTTTTTAACCTTTTCTTCTTGTCCTAGACTTATATTAGTTATTGAAAACAAGGGAAACCAGGAGCCTATGTTTCTTTGGGCCTGGCTTACTTCACTTCATATAATTTTTTTCCAAGTCTTTCCATTTCCTAACAAATGGGGCAATGTCATTCTTTCTGATGGAGTCATAGAATTCCATTGTGTATATATACCACATTTTCTTGATCCATTCATCTACTGAGGGGCATCTGGGTTGGTTCCATATCTTACCTATGGTAAATAATGCTGCAATAGTTGTGCTGGTAGCTTTAGTATAGTCTTGTTTGTGATCATTTGGGTAAATGTCCAAAAGTGGGATTGCTGGGTCATAGGAGAGCTCTATGTGGAATCTTTTGAGGAACCTCCATACTACTTTCCAAAGTGGTTGAACAAGTTTACACTCCCACCAACAATGCAGTAGGGTTCCCTTCTGTCCACATCCCCTCCAGCATCTGTTGTTATTAGAGTTCTTGATTATAGCCGTTCTAACTGGGGTGAAGTAGAATCTCAATGTTGTTTTGATTTGCATTTTTTTTATGGCTAGAGATGTTGAGCATTTCTTCATGTGTCTATTGACCATTCTTATTTCCTCGTCAGAAAAGTTTCTTTTTAAGTCTTTAGCCTGCTTGTTCATGGGGTGGTCATTTCTTTGAGGATTTGTTGTTAGGAGATTTAGTTTTTTGAGGTCTAAGTATATTTTAGATATGAGATCCTTGTCCCTTATGTGGCTAGTGAAGATCTTCTTCCAATCCATGGGCTTTCTTTCTATTGATTTTGCTAGCTATGTCCTTTGCCATGAAGAAACTCTACAGTTTCATGCAATCCCATTTGTCCAACCTTTCTTTGATTTGTTGTGTTTCTGGGTCTTTATTAAGAAAATTTCGGCCTGTGCTAAGTAGCCCTAGAGTTTTTCCTATTCCTTCCTGTAATGCTTTCAGGGTATCTGCTTTGATCCACTTGGAGTTGATTCTGGTACAGGGTGATATATAAGGTTCTAGCTTTAGTTTCCTACAGATGTTTAACCAATTTTACCAGCACCATTTACTGAAGAGGCTGTCTTTCTTCCATTCTATTTTTTTAGCTCCCTTATCGAAGATTAGGTGGCTATAGGTCTGTGGGTTCATTTCTGAGTCTTCAGTTCTATTCCATTGGTCCTCAGGTCTGTTTTTGTGCCTGTATCCTCTTTGGTATTACTTTTTTTTTTTTTTTTTGGTCATGGGGCTTGAACTCTGGGCCTGGGCGCTGTCCCTGCACTCTTCAGCTCAAAGCAAGCACTCTACCACTTAAGCCAAAGAGCCACTTCCGGTTTTCTAGTGGTTTATTAGAGATAAGAGTCTCATGGAGTTTCCTGCTGGGGCTGGCTTTGAACCATGATCCTCAGATCTCAGCCTCCTGAGTAGGTCGGATTACAGGCGTAAGCCACCAGTGCTTGACTTCGTTGGTATTTCTTATTGCCATTGTTCATAAGGAGATAGAAAACTTTACCACAGTCAGTGACATACAAAAGATCAAAAACAGAAATGACACCTGGCTGGGGGATTACTAACTAGATAGATAGCATTTCCACATGAGCTTAAAGTGAGCACAGTTTGATGTCACATAACTGGACATATGCAAAAATATGCCTTACAAGTTGATAATATTCAAACTCTTAAGTGCTAAATATGTGAAAGAAAAGGTTCTGTTATTGGTTTCACTCTTGATGGTTTCCCAACTATTCTTGTGACTTTGTTTTGTAATATATAATATATATCATTTAATATCTATTATAAATTTATATATTTCATATAAATTTTATATATTTTCATTAAACTACATTTATTGGCAAAACAGGCGCAAAATATCTCACACAGATTGTGCTATATTCACAATTCTCTTTTTAGGTTCTCTATCATTAACCTGCATGAAAGTTCACTTGAGGCACATGTGACACCATTTCAAAGGCAAAGTTTTACTAACCAGGCTGTAAAGTCCTCTGTCACAGTAGTTGGACATGGACCATGTTCTGTGTCCAAGGCTTCAAGGCTTGGTAGTTTTTAAATGTCTTCTGTATGTGATACTGGTAAATGTCTCTAGAACATTTTGACTATGTCACACAATCATAAGTACATTAACTTCGGGGGCTAATGAGGGATCATTTGTTAAATCCACTGTGCTATTTTGCTGATTAACTAGATATTAATTCCTCCTATGAAAAATATATTTCGGCCTCAGCTTCTGAGTCCTGGGATTACAGGTGCTCGCCAACACACCCAACTTAAAACCTGATTTCTAGCATTCATCGTTAATATTAATATGATGTTGGCCAGATGTGGTCATGGTACTTACCGAAGCCACTTAGGGAATTTAACCAAAGGTCAAATTATGAATAAATGCCAACTCATCACCCCTACCTAGATCATAGCCTCAACTAACAAGCCCCAAAATAAACTACTGTTGCTAATGTATTGTGGAATAAATATCAGAGCATAATTGCTAAGGAAAAACCAGTTTCCTTAAGTTATCAAGGTTTCAATAGATTGTCATTTAAATAGGGATCCACAATGATGCTTAAAGTGACTTGCAGATCAGAAAACTTATCTTGTGACTTACTTTGAAAGAATCATTTTGGGCTGGGAATTTGGCTCAGTGGTAGAGCGCTTGCCTTGCATGCATGAGGCCCTGGGTTTGATTCCTCAGCACCACATAAGCAGAAAAAAAAAAACTGGAAGTGGCACTGTGGCTCAAGTGATAGAGTGCTAACCTTGAGCTGAAGAGCTGAGGGACAGCACCCAGGCCCAGAGTTCAGGCCCCACTACCGGACCAAAAAAAAAAAGAAAAAGAAAAGAAAAAAAGAACCATTTTCCTCTTATCTGCACTACTTCCTCACTTTACAAAGGGCATAATTAATGAATGTAATTATTATTTTCCTTAGGGTTGGTATGAGGATTAAATATGTTAACCTGAGTAAAGTACGTAGAAAAACATACAGAAATATTACTTACTGGTATAATACTAATGCTACAACTAACATTGCTATTGTGATTAGTATAGTATTATAAATTGGCCTGATAATTTGCAATATCCTCCTTTGACAAAATGTTGCTAAGGAAAGTCATTCTGAGTGTTAGGACCTCAAAAAGAGTATTTTAGAAAAGGAAAAATAGTAAAGTCTCCATTTCTAATGTTGGCTCCAAATACTAAACCTATTAGTGTTCTATCCCTTTTACTTGCAAAAAAGTAATTGGTTTTCTGGTTAGGTATGGCTAGAAAGATCAGCACACTCTTTATTTGTGTACATGAATTTCTATTAAATGCTTTTTAGTTGGTTATTCCATTTCTGCCGGCATTCAGTACATAAACAAGGAACACAATTCTATTGTCAGAGAGGAAGAAGAAAATATACAGATGTGTAACTATAGTCAGGTTGTATGTACAAAAATAGGAAGAGTCAATTGTCATGCAGTTAATGAATCTTTTGGCCCCATTCAGGATCAGTGGATCATCAATCACTCAGAAGATGAAGCAATTAAATTCAGTTAGGATAATCACTGCTACTGGATTCCACTACTCCATCATTGGGTTGGCTCAGTCATAAAACTGTTCATTATCTCCATAAATCAGCCTAAACTCCAACTAGCTTGCCATGTGGAGCCAGGGCAGTGACAGGACACCAGTATTACTCCATCAGTTGCTTGTGGGTCAGGTCTCAACAGTGAGTGCAAGCAGCTTTCACAAAGGTACTCAGCATCCGTATGTGTACTGGAGTTTGAGGTTATACAAACATAGAAGCTTACAAAAACATCCTCTTTCTAACAATGACCATCTTGAGATAAGAATCCCAATCTGGGATTCATTATTTGTTTATATTCCATTTCTCAAAGTTGACAAGAGTGAAAAACTTACCAAATAATATCCTGTTTGGGCTGTATCTTATGCTGCCAGCTATATGGGGGAAAAGGGGAGTCAATAGCAGTAAATACACACACACACACACACACACACACACACACACACACACACACACACACACACACACACACACACTAGGTAAAAGAGGCTCAGAGATAGCTACAAGGAAGCAGTAGAAAAGTCATAAACCGACAGATTAAACCAGTTCAACCTTTGAATCCTTTTTTTTTCTGGTCCTGGGGCTAGAACACTGGGCCTGGGCACTATCCCTCAGCTATTTAACTCAAGACTAGCTCTACCACTTGAGCTACAGTGACATTTCCAGTTTTCTGATTGCTTGTTGGTGATAAGAGTCTCACAGACTGTCCTGCCAGGGCTAGCTTTGAACCATGATCCTCAGATCTCAGCCTCCTGAGTAGCTAGGATTACAGGCATGAGTCACTGGCCCCTGGCTTGAACCCTTTTTACTTCTCCTAAATGAATCTCTACAGAATAGAGGTATGACTTGAGTGATAAAGACCCTGAGTTCAAATTTCAGTAATATCAAGCAAAAAGAAGAGAGAGGACAGAGAGGGAGGAGGAGGGGAAGGAAGGGAAGAAGGGAGGAATGGAGGAAGAAGGTAGGAAGGAAAGAAGGAAGGAAGGAAGGGAGGGAGGGAGGGAAGGAGGGAGGGAGGGAGGGAGGGAAGGGAAAATGGAAGGGAAGAGAAGGGAGAAGAAGAAAAAAGAAAGATCATTCACTCTTGACATGGTGACTCCTTAAGAGTGATCACTAGAGTTGGAAATGTGCCACTATCAGTTCTTCACAGCCTTTGGGAAAATGTGTGTGTGTGATAGGCATAAAGCCCAGAGGAATGGTAGTTCAGAATTTTTTGCGTCAACTCACATGCCAAATTGGGTACTTCTCCCTTTTCTTACAGCATCCCTCCAACTTTAAGTGATTTTTCTCCCCATATGACTTTTTGAGGAAATTCAAATAACCCAGGTTCAAAATGGTGGTTTGATGAATGGGGAGATGGTGAAATCTGTCATCTAAAGTGGTCCACAATAGTCAAGGGCTGAATGGAGAGGATTCCCTTGATAACCCTTTGACGTTACAAAGAAGGCAGAAGGCAGATTCATATCTGCCTCCTGCCTGGCCTTGAATACAAATGCCATAGCTCTTAAGGGTACCAACCTGATAGCCTAAATAACAGAAAGAAAATAACAAGCACTCACTTAGTGTAAGATGAAGTCCATGCTTAGCTGCACAGAGAGAAACTCATTTCAAAAATTTTACTACAGCAGAATACAGTGGTGAAGGCAAAAATTGCCCAAGGGATTTGTATGGCTGAATGCCTACATGTACTCTACTAAGTCTCATTAACAGGATTTGAGTTAGGTAGAGTATTGCTATGAGGTCAGATTTTTTAAAATCAGTTTTAAAGGATGTATGCCATCAAACACAATGTGTGTGAGTATACCTATATGAATGTGTTGTGTGTGTAATGCATGTGTAAAGCATTTGTGTGTGAAATGTATATATGTATCTATAAAACACATTCTCAAGGAGAAAGCATGATGATTTAATACATGTGAAAAAGAACAGCCTTGATAATTATAGAACATTAGGTTGCTATGCACACAGGTACATTACAAAATAGAGAGATGTGTAAATTTCATATTCACCTCTGAGAGTCCCACTTCTTTTCTACCCTCCTCTTCCTTTTTTCTCTTTCTTGATGGATGGAATATGTGCATTTGGAAAGATAAAGACAGCTGGAAGTAATAGAGCTGGACCTCGTTTAAAAACTGAATTTTTACAAGTGGTTTGGGGTTTAGGTGTAGGGAACAGAAATCCTGGACTCAGAAAAAAAAAAAAAACTTTAGAAAAGTTGCTCCCCTGACATAAAGATTTGAAAGAAGTTATTCACAGTCCGCCTTGCACTTTTTAAAAGTTGTGTAAAGTTACACCACCTACCACAAAAGGAGCAAAAAAAAAAAAGATATAGGAAAAGTCAAGTCAACCTTTCTTAGAAGGGTGTATTTTTGTTTAATGGTAAAACTTTCTATAATTATTTCACTTATCAATTAAACAACATGCTGATATTTTTAGCTAGCTCCCCCATCCCCCAACAAACACATTTCCACACCCACATTTGTGGAGTGTGTAGCTGGGATCTAATGAATATGGCTTATATCATCTGAAATAAAAAGACCAAGCAAGCTCAAAAGCAAAAAGGGCGGAAGTTTCTCAAAAAACTAAACATAGAACGTCCATATGAATAGCCATACCACTCTTGGGTACCTACCCAGATCAGTACAAGTCAGGATACATGTTTATTGCTACACTATTCACAAATGCAGCAGTGGTATTCACTAGATATTATGTTGAAAATTAACTATGCCACTTGTGGGAGAAAGCCAGGGAAGGGGCAACATTGTCAAAAAAAATGTCCTTATTACCTGTCTTATGTAAATATAATTCTTCTCTATATCACTATTATAATAACAATAAAAATGTTAAAAATGGAAGTGTTTATTTTAAAATAATTTTATTGTTATTATAATGTTCTGTGGAGGGGCTAAAATTTCATAAATCAGGTAATAAGTACAATTTTTGGACAGTGTTATCCCTTCCTTTATTTTTCTCCCAGTTTTCCCCTCCCATCCCTGCCTACAAATTGAATTTCTACATAGTGTTTACTGAAGGAATTCATTATTTTATCTTTGATTTCTGCTTCTTTTTTTTTTTAAATTATGTAATGATACCTGGAGTATTAACAAACTTCCTTAATAGCTCTGTCTCCATTTGCAAAGAAAGTTCTTCAAGGACTGAATATCTCTGCAGTTGATATAATCCTCCTAGTGTCATTTTTTTTAGTGTACAGTGTGATTTTTCTTGGCATGTATGGGGATAAATGGGTTAGAATATCTTAGTGTATGGTAACACTGAGGCTGTAGTTTGAGCACACAATGTGTTCCATTGCCTAATTTTGACTCAGTAGTCTGTCAGACGCAGGATCCTTCTCCTCTTGATAACAAGGCTAACTAATTCCTGAAGGAGCACATGAAAGAGTCAGAATGTATGAATTTCAGCATTTTCAATTCCTTTAGCTGTACGCTACAGTCTTTCATCCAGAAATATAAACATGTCCCAGCTATAAAATGTGTGAGAACAAGAATAGGAAAGGCTATCTTTTTTCCACATCTCTCAAGTATGACATACAGAGCCGAACTGTATCTTATTACTAACCTTGTCTGTCAAGCTGGTGCTTGTATATTGCTTTTCTGGGGTCTAATGACTAAGCTCTATCTCCAAATATCGGTTAAGGGAACAATTAGAATCATTTGTGCCAAACCCCAAAGCTGGCGCTGCAGGCCTCTTTTATATGAGTCCAATAAGGAAAAGGTTCGGTGTAAATGAAGATCAGCTGTGTACAGGTCCCTAGCCAAGTCAGTGTGCTAAAGTTAGAAGAAACTATAGTAAGATTTCTGAAGGAATGTTTTTGGTTTCTGTGCTTACCGTGTAAGGAAGCAAGGGCAGGGAGAAAGGAAAATTTGCAGGAAGAAAGAAAACAGCACAGAAAGAAAACAGAAGTGAGTGAAGATGCTAGACTACGGGAAATGTTTTATAAACATTCAGTGTCAGGTAAAAATCAATGACAGCCAATGGACAGAGAGTTTTGCTCTAGTAAATGACCCCCAAGTAACCTGAGAAGTGGGATTTTTCTTTTCATTTAAAAACTCACACTTGGGCTGGGAATGTGGCTTAGTGGTAGAGTGCTTACCTAGCATGAATGAAGCCCTGGGTCCAATTGCTCAGTACCACATAAACAACAACAACAACAACAAAAAACAGGAGTAGTGCTTTGGCTCAAGTGGTACAGTGCTAGCCTTGAGCAAAAGAAGCTCAGGGACAGTGCCCATGGCCTGAGTTCAAGCCCCAGGACTGGCACACACACACACACACACACACACACACACACACACACACACACACACACACACACACACACACAAACTTCCACTCATTTAATTCTGCTCAATTCTTTGCTTCAGAAGATTTCTATTATTTTTCAAGTGTTAAAGCAGATGGTTAAATACTAAAAGGATGATGGAGAAAAATCAAGTTCAGCTACTTATTGTTGTGTTGGGTTATGTAAAAGCACACCAAATACCAATGGCTAGATTTCATTAAATTTTATTTACAAAATAAAGCAAAACAAAAAGAGGTAATTTTCTTCTTTTTTCAGAAAATAGGCTTAAATTCTAATGCCAAAAATAGACATATTCAGTGTATAAATTTATATTTATACTGTAAAAATATGTGTGTATATAGCTATATATGTATATATAACACACATGTACATATATATGCATGTATAGATATATATCTGCATGTATATATGTATACATGCATGTGTATATAGTATTTATATATAGATGTCTGTATATACACATATGTATATATACATATATACACATAAATATACATATATAAATATATATAATGTATACATATATACACACATGTATACATATACAAATACATATATACCTATAATACATATAAGGCATATATACATATACATCACTGTATATATACTAGATATGTGTATATAGATATCTACATATAGATAGATCTATATATAGATAGATACTGATATTGTATTTAGTCATTAAGTGGATTCTAGAAGGTACATGAATACATTTCAGCATTTCATACAACATAAATAGAGTTCTGTCTTACTTGGTCTTAATAATTAGTTCTGTGAATTAAAGCTAACTGGGGGCAACCACTACATTTTCTTACTTTGTTTCCTCACTTCTCAAAACAGCTAATAGCAAACCTTGGTGCCTACAGCTTGGTAATTGAAGTATAATAATTCGTTAACAATTAAGTTTAAAGGAATGTTTTAAATTTCTTTTTACAAATGCATTGTAGACAAAGTAAAACAATCATTTGACTTGATCATTTTCATTTTATTCTGTGAAGCTAAAATCTGGTAAAACCTGCCCAGTGCTTGTCCATCTCATTGTATCACTGAAGTACTAAGCAGCCTAGATTTTGTCAAATTCATGGAGGTATCAGAGAGCAAGAGTTCAACCTCTCCTTAGAAGTATTTCAACATGATACTGCTTTCCTGGGAGGTGCTCTGCTCTTTTCCATCCTTCCTGTTATTGAAACCAAAGATTTCTGTCTGTGGGTTTGAGTTACCCACTGGGTAATCAAGGAAACATCTGTCTAGTAGGCCTCAGTGGTTAGGGGTTTCTCTATGTGTGGTCCAGTGTAGAGGTTTTTCTTCAGGTCTCTATGATAAAAAGGGTAGATGAAAAATAGAGATAGTTAGGAGTATCATAAGGAATTTTACTGATGGCCCATAGACAGACCAGCAATCACATTATCAACAGATTCTCTTCCTGGGCCAATACTGATGGTGGCTACTCAAACATCCCACCCTTGACTTATTTATGTCTGCTTTCCAAAGAAACTCTCTTTTTTCCAGATGATGTGTGCATTGTAAGGCTCATCTCTGTGGGAGCTCGGCTTGACAAAAGCTAATATGCTTTCTCAGTCACCCCCACTATAGCTTAGGTAAACATAAAAATGTAATTCTCGACTGTTTGGAAATTGGAGTTAGGATTTCCTCCACAGGAGTTCTGAAGACAGATTGTACTGGTTTGTTTTCACTGGTTAAGTGTTCAGTATCTATAATCTCCATTGTATTTTCCAAATCAGCAATCTTTCTAGATGCTCATGAAGCATGTTTTAAACAAAACACTCAAAACAGATGATGATATGCTGGTGTGATTTAGTTTCTTTTGGGGTAACACATCACCAAAATTCCTACAACTCTTCTCTCGGGATTCGGTTGATTATGTTGGCAAAGGACTGGCAAAAGGTAATCTCACACTCAAGAATGCTTAGCTTATGACACATAGTAGAACATTTGCCCTCAATGTTTAACTTTGAAGAGTGAAATCCAAATTTGACCCCCAATACATATGCACAATCAAATGTAATAGTATTGAGGGACCACCAAGTAAAACAAGTGGTCATGTTCATTGGATGTCCATTGTTGATTTCCCACTGTGCATAGTCTTACAAATTTTGAAATAAAATTATTCAAAGAGGATGGTTCATGTCTTAGTCAGTAATACATATAGTCTATCTAGAGGAATAATAATTTAAAGAATATTGTTTTTGGTTGGTGTCGGGCTTGAACTCTGTGCCTGGGTGCTTCCCTGAGCTCTTCAGTTCAAGGTTAATGCTCTACCGCTTGAGCCATGGTGCCACTTCTGGTCTTCTGGTGGTTTATTGGAGATAATGAGTCTCACAGAATTTCCTGCCTGGGTTGGCTTTGAACCTTGATCCTCAGATCTCAGCCTCCTGAGTAGCCAGGATTACAAGCATGAGCCACCAGAGCCTGGTTTAAGAATAAAATTTGAAAACCTTGTAAAATAGCACAGATTTCTGTTGACTGCTGTTATTAGGATTAGAACAAAGCTCTCTTATGTAGACCAGTGGCAAGGCAATGCCTGCCTCCACCTACTTCACCATCTTTTTCTCTTCTCTGAGAGTTTTATTCAAATAGCCTCCCTTTGGTTCTTGAAATACATCTTGTTCACACTAATAAGATTTTTTTTCTTCATGTATTATCTTGACTACCTGGAATGCTATAGTTTTTCTCACCTGGTCCTCCTGCTTTTTTTCTTTTTTTTTTTTCTTTAGAAAATACCATACAGAGGGCTTACAATTATATGGGCAAGATAATGAGTACATTTCTTTTTTTTCTTTTTCTTTTGGTCCTGTCGTAGGGCCTGAACTCTGGGCCTGGGCGCTGTCCCTCAGCTCTTCAGCTTAAGGCTAGCGCTCTACCACTTGAGCCACAGCGCCACTTCCGGCTTTTTTTCTTTTTGCTTATGTGGTGCTGAAGAATCGAACCCAGGGCTCAGGCATGCAAGGCAAGCGCTCTACCACTGAGCCACCTTCCCAACACAATGAGTACATTTCTTATCAAGCATTGTTGCCTCCTCCTTTGTTTCCCCTTCCCATCCCTTCCCATCTCCCCCTGACACGCCCCCCCCCCCCCCCCCCCCCCCCCCCCCCCCCCCGCCCCGGCAAAGTTGTAAAGTTTGTTTTTCGACTTAACTATTTGTACATCTCATTATTGCAATGGGTCCACCTGTATCCCTATTTAAACGATTTGTTTTTTTCCCTTCCCCTCCACAAGTTATACCAACATCAAATACAGTGAAAACAGGGGTTATACCGTGGGGGAGGGACATACAAAGTAACAAAAAAAATCATCTTAGAAACAATCGCATGAAAGAAAAAACATTTGAATACTTATCTTGGGGTTCATTTCACCTAACATCAACTTATCTGGCCTTTTCTGCTTGTCTCAGACATATACTAGTTATTGCAAATAAAGGGAACCATGGGACCTATGCTTATTCTTCAAATGTTACCTCAGTGAGGTCTTTCCTGACATTCCTGACCCCTTTTAGATGAAATGTTTCAGGAGGGAAGGATCGTCATGTATTTGGGGTCACTTTTATATCCCTTATAAAATAAAATATAGCTAGTATTTAGTAAATGTCTATTAAGTATTGAGTGTATCAGAGAATAAAGGCATGATTATAGGAGGGAACAAGAGCGTAAGACAGAAGTAGAAAAGAATAAAGGAGGGAAAGAAGGATGTAGGAAGGAGGGAGGGAGGGAGGGAAGAAGAAATGGGAAGGAAAGATGAAAAGAAAAGGAAAGAGGAAGAAAAAGACTAGCAATTAATATGTTAATTGATTAATTTCAAAATAGCTCACACCTATATCATATGTTTATTTGGAAGTAATTTATGAAAACAGAAGCTTGAAAAAAAGTAATCATATGATTTTTGTATTTGACATGTGTTAAATAGCTTTTTTTCTCCACTAAGTCCTCAGTTAAGAAAATTTGATGATAATATCCATATGCACAAAGTTTTCAGTGCAGCACAGTGGCACCTGGGAAAGCAATGTAGTATCACAGATTTATTTAGCAAGTAGAAAGCATCTTCAAAAGTCCTTCCAAAGCAAAACAGCAGGACTTTGGTGTCAGTAATCATATGCCATATTCCAGGCCTTTAATTTCCTTGAGATGATATTTCTTATGATCTGAAAGCTTTTCTCCCTCCCTTGCATCAGATCTTATTTTAACATACTGATTGAGGCTCTTTATTTTACACTTCCTGCTGGGAAAATAGATGTTAAAATGTTTGTAATGTCACTTTAAGGCATTGTGAGGTAAAATTGCAAGAACTAAAGGCATAGTAAGTGGTGTGTTTGTGTGCAAATTATTTTCTCCATCTCCAAACCTCCATTAGCAGATTAAGCCATACATTCCTACTTAAATCATCTTGAAAAAATTAAAATTCCCAAATATGACATGTATAATTGGATTTTTATTATTTATTTATTTATTTTTATTGCCAGTCCTGGTACTTGAACTCTAGGTCTGGACACTGTCCCTGAGCTCCTTTTTGCTCCTTTTTGCTCAAGCCTAGCATTCTACCACTTTAGCCACAGCACCACTCATGGCTTTTTGGGTGATTAATTGGAGATAAGAGTCTGATGGACTTTCCTGCCTGGCCTGTCTTCAGACTATAATTCTCAGATCTCGGCCTCCAGAGTAGCTAGCATTTTAGGCATGAGCCACTGATGCCTGACTATAATTATATTTCGTATCTTCTGTTTATTGAAAGCCTTTAGCTTGATTTTTGTTTATTTTAGAGACATTTAGAAAAGAATAGTCTTTGTTGCCTCAAACATTTTTTTGATCTGATTATCTTTATCTCTACTTGTTTTTCTAATGTTTTTGGCTTTTGGCATATGTTTCTGAGATTGACCTGTGTAGTTAATAGAAGGTTATCAAATTTCACCTAGCCATTTACTACACATGAAATCCGACTGCCAAAATAAAGCTTCTCAACAAGGAGAGACAGTGCCACTCAAGGGGCATTTGGTCATGGCTGGAGATGTTTTTGCTTTTCTCCTTAGAAAGCAAGGGTACTACTCTCATCTAGGGGAATAGAGGTCAAGTTTTCTCCTAAATCTTCTACAATTCACAGAGAAGCCCCTATGTCAAAGAATAATCATCTCTTTGGTGAGGGTGGGGGTGGGGTAGCAGGGAGGATTGGGTGGGGGGGCGGGGGGAGGATGGGAAGGGATGGGAAGGGGAAACAAAGGAGGAGGCTACAATGCTTGATAAGAAATGTACTCATTATCTTGCCCATGTAATTGTAATCCCTCTGTACAGTATTTTCACAATAAAAAAATTAAAATTTAAATAAAAAAAAAAGAATCATCATCTCCAGAATGGTAAATAATGTCAAAATTGAGAGGTTTTTCCCTCAGACCTCAACCTTCAGGCTTCTCCTTTGTAATGTCAAGAAGGTGATATAGCAAGATAGCAATGCCATGAAAATTATATGAAATAATATATTTCACTTTCCTAACATAGACAATTGCCTTAACTATAATTATAAATATTGCATTATAAAGCCCTTAGCAATTAGAGCCTTGGGTACATCTCTTGATTTATCTTTTCTAATTTTCTCTTATATTTTCAGGAATCTTTTACACATTCTTACTTGATTCTTACTCTTCATCTTACAAGCTTCTTACTTTTCTAATTTCACTTTGAAAGTACATGTCTCTCCCTCTAGCCGCTGCTCTTTCTGTTCTAAAACTAACATACTGCCATTGAATCTTCTGGTTTGTTCTCTGTCAGAGCCCAGTTCATACTTCAATGAAATTGCCTATTTATTTTTTATATTCAGACTATTTTCTCTGAATTGTAGGTTCAAATTTTCTTAATTAAAGTGCAGATTCTGAATTCTTCAAAATTTCTACTGTATGAGCAGCATCTCTTGGTGGTGGGGTCTAGAAATCCAGAATTCACCCACAGCTGTAACAAACTTTGGGAGTCATCATAGTAGACGCTAAGTTTCAGGCAGGTTGTACCTTGTTTCCTTCTGTACTTGTGCTATTTAACCTTGTGTCTGGCACATAGCAGGTGTTCTACAAGTAATGGCACTATGTAAAAGAACAAGTCAGTAATGAAAACAGCTCACCTTCTACCCTTGCCTTCTGTTTGCTTTTCTTTTGATTTGTACTTATATCTTTATCCATTACTATTGAAATATTAGCCAGATCAAATTGATATATGATTATGAAATATAAGCCAGGCACTGGTGGCTCAAGCCTGTAATCCTAGCTACTCAGGAGGCTGAGATCTGAGGATTGTGGTTTGAAACCAGCCCCAGAAAACCCATGAGACTCTTATATCCAATAAACCACCAGAAAACTGGAAGTGATGCTGTGGCTTAAACGATAGAGCACAGCCTTGAGCAAAAGAGCTCAGGGACAGTGCCCAGGCCCTGAGTTCAAGCCCCATGACCAACAAAAGGGGAAAAAAAGAAATTAAAAGGGCAATAATTCCAAAAATGGTAGAGAGGAAGAGAGAGAGAGAAAAGAAGAAAACGGAGAAGAAGAAGATGGAGAAGAAGAAGGAGGAGGGGGAGGAGGAGGAGGAGGAGAGGAAGAAGGAGAAGGAGAAGAAGAAGGAGAAGGAGAAGGAGGAGGGGGAGGAGGAGGGGGAGGAGGAGAGGAAGAAGGAGAAGGAGAAGAAGAAGGAGAAGGAGAAGGAGGAGGGGGAGCAGGAGGGGGAGGAGGAGGAGGAGGAGGAGGAGGAGGAAGAAGAAGAAGAGGAAGAAGGACAACAACAACACAACATTAAGTATAGACAAATAAACTACTTCCAAAAAGGAAGTCAAATTGGTGAGCTCATGATGGTTCTTAACATAGATGTTCCTTCTTTGATGACCCAATATTTTCTGGTTGGGGTAGAAGGAGGACATTGAGGGAGGATGGACAAATAACACTTCAGCACTTCCCGAATTTTTATTTATCAAGAGAAGTCAGAATTTATACTTTTATATGAAAATGTTGGCCAATAGTTCAAGTGGTTAACATTTATAACAATATAAGTAAAATCAAATTATAACTATAACTTTAAAGTAGTTTTAAAACTTTTTTTGCAAATAGACAACAAAACTTGGTCAGGAGCTTACATAAGCTAATTGCAACTTGATTGCAGTCTTTGATCTAAAGTTTCCCTCTTCCATACTTTGGTAAGTCAGGGCATGTCTTTTCTTTTCTTTTTTTTTTGGGGGGGGGGGTGTCCAGTCGTGGGGCCTGAACTCTGGGCCTGGGCACTGTCCCTCAGCTCTTCAGCTCAAGGCTAGCGCTCTACCACTTGAGCCACAGTGCCACTTATGGCTTTTTTCTTTTTGCTAATGTGGTGCTGAGGAATCGAACTCAGGGCCTCATGCATGCAAGGCAAGCGCTCTAACACTGAGCCACCTTCCCAGCCCCAGGGCATGTCTTTTCTGTAAACACATTAAGAAATAATAGAATACACAGGATATTCTCTCCTCTGAATGCTAGCAAATGCCACTGGGGCTTTTTACTTGCCAGTAAGGTTATCAGTGATCAACACACCAACTGAGAAAACAGAAATAGGGCAAAAGCAGTGTGTGTTGCTTCCATGTGAACTGAAGTTTAATCACAGTGGTGGATATAACGATGACTCTACAGGTGCTTTTGTCTCTGGAAATCTTAGCTGTGTCTCTGTAAGATATAACCACAGTCTGTGGTGAAAACAGGATATAAATCAGCCAGTCAATCTCCCTGGATCATAAATCACCAGTGCGATGCTGTCAAAATTTAGATCTTCAGTAAAGACTGGACTACATGAAAGAAGTCTAAGTTCAGCCTGAGCCCATACCTCGATTCAGCTGTGTGACTTTTCCATAAGTACAGCTTAGGGATCTGAGAAGATTCACACATATCTCACTTTGTTGAGAGGAGAAGGAGACAGATCAGAAAAGGGAATTGGGCACTTAGAAAAAGTTTGAGCAACAGAAAAGGCCTGATGATAATCGTCAAGGATGAGAGCAAGTGCAGGCCTCCAGGGTTAGCTGACTGGTAGCATGAAGTATCTGTCTATAGTAGGGTGATTTAGAATGCTAAATTGGCATAATTACTTGGAGTTTAGGTAAGTATCAATTAGCTTATGTTGTAGAAGGCTCATTTAAATATCCTAGCTTTAAAACTTCAGTTATTTATTCCAACTCATGTGGCTGGAGTTGGCTGGGATTGGCTAATCTTGACTAGGCTTGTCTCAGCGGTTCTGCCACAAACTGTGTGCTCAGCAGAACATGACCGTTCACTGAGAGTTGTAAGCAGGTGCCATTCTCTTCTGTGTTCCTTGCCACCTCAGGCTGAGGAGCAGCAGCTAGCCTAGAAGAGCTCTTTTTCATACTGATGTCAGAAGGACAAGAGACACATGCAATGATACAAGTACATTTCTAGCCTCTGCTTACATTGTATCTGCTGTTGGCCCAGTGGGAAAACCAAATCTTACTCTCAAAACACGGAGTTTGGGAAGGTATACTCTCTTTCTTAAGAGGAACTAAAAGCCACAAGGCATTGTCTAATCCAGATACACAATAGAGAGCAGGGGTGAATGGTTGGAAGGGGGAAATCCTCCCATTTCCAGTAAGTGGTGCTTTCCTTTTGATAGAACATCCATAAGTGATGATGTGAGTCTTGGTGAGCATCCTGATATATGGTTGAATCACGTAAGCAAAGCTCAATAGCTGTGTGCATATGACCATATAAGATGATGCTAAACAAAATAACTCTAGGACATGGACACAAGAGGTTTTTCTTTGTTGTTCTTCTCAATGTACTACGTGATCTCTTTTTTCTTTTGTGTCATTCCCCACCCCCCACCCCCCGCCCCCGTGGTTTATCCCCTGTCACTGTGTTCGATTTTGGTACCCTGGTGGTATTGTATATATGTTTATCTGAACTAGGGTAGGGAAGGAGAACAACAAAATGGTGAGACAAAGACAAAGGGGAACCTATGCAAGACAATAGGTTGGAAATGATCTGTACAACTCGATGGGGAAGGGGAAGAGGGAAACGGAAAAAAATGAGGGAAGGGGTAAGAAGTTAGACAAGAAACATACTCACTACCTTGCCTATGTAACTGAAACCTCTCTGTACATAACCTTGACAATAAAAGTTTTTACAAGGTATATTATCCAATGATAGATAGATGTTAAAGATTCCACAGAGACTTTATTCTGAATAGAGTTCAAAAGATTCAAAAGAGAATAAAAAGAGGGCATCATTATATTTGCTGGCCCTGTGCTGTCAGCTGTGTTTCTAATGATTGATGAATGCTTGAACTCTCAGTTCAGTCAAGCTTTACTGAATGATTGCAGACCAGTTGTGCAACACCTTTTAGAGGTATTGTTTCTCCACTTATTTTAATTTGCTTCGAAACTTTGGAATTAATCTCATGTAGTGACTTGGTTGACAGAACTACATTCCTGTCTTCAACAACTAATTTGGAAATAAGATGAAATAACTCATGTCTACACTCTTTCCTCCCATGAAAAGTCATCTCCTCTCTGATAACTCACAGGATGATCCAAACAAATTTGAGATGGTCCTGTGAGGAATTTGCAGGTAGGTTTAGAAACGAAAGGCTCCACATAATGGCATAATGGAAAGTGAAGTCAGTGGGCTGCACTCTCTCTTCAGAGGGGTCCGCAAGATAAGAATGTGGACATGTTTCTCTAACTCTATCCTAAACACAGCAGAAAATATAACTCAGTCTCTAGAAACTAAAGAGAGCCATGGAGAGAAGTTAGCTCATGAAGCCTTAAGTCCATACTGAAGTAGCATGTTCCTGGGCTCTGCTTTGCTTTGTACTAAGGACCCAGGAGACTCTCCTTCTGTGATATCATGGGGGTAGACCAGTTCAGGGTAGCAGAGGACGTGTATCCTCATTATCCAGCAAACTTCTGGTATAAAACTATGTTATTTCCATCAAAAACAAAAACAAAAAATTTGTTATTTCCTGGGGGTTCTTCATATAACTGTCACCACTAGCAACACTGAACACCTCAATTATTTGTTTTTCCTTTGATTCATCCACCCATTCACTTATTACATCCAGTTGTACTCCAAGAATCCCTAAGAGTTCAAATTCAGGGAAGAAGATGAAAGATTTTTACAAGCTATGTCTTAGCAATCCTGATTATTCACATGAGACTTGCTCTTTAAGCATTATCATATCTGGTGTCCTGACAAGCAGAAGAACTTAGATTATGATGGTCTGACTCAGAGCCATTCTACCTGGCAAAGCTCTACTTCACGGAGGAACTAGCTTCTCAGGTCTTCATATCTAATTTGCTTCTCTTTGAGATGTGATATTTCATGTCATAGGATAATAGTAACAGAGTGGTGGTCTAAGAAGTATAAAGTTAAATGGGAAATGGAGTAGGTGGTTAAATTATATTTTAACTGCGCTCTTCCACAATCATTTGATTTCTTAAAACCATCATAAAATAAGACTATATTGTATTATAGGCCAAGAAATTTGAGACCATGTAGAACAGCTTATAAGAACTATCTGAAAGAGAATGATAGATCCCTTTTATTTAGAAAAAATAGTCTCTGAACCCTCTGACAACTTGAGAGATGAGATCTACACAAGTAATTAACTAATGCTGTCTCTTCAGATAGGAACAATTCTCCTTCTTAATCTCTGTTTTGTTCTGTAGGCTGTTCTTTCTTTTGTATATATAAAGGCTTAGAATATACCTCTCAACAAAGACTCATTTCCTCTCTGTGGAGGAATTTGGATGCCAGATGTTAAGAAAATTATTTGATGCTGGTAAAGATGTATTAGTGTTCTTTTCTAAGTCTTTAAACTACTTTCAGTGTATTCTGAACCCTGAACTTTTAGAGTTAGCTTTTATTCCTATGTGTCAAAAACCTGTGTGAACCAGCCTATGTTGTTCATTAGTCCCAGTCTCCTGGGACTCTGTCACCTGTGTGAACCAGCCTATGTTGTTAGTTATTCAATACATACATTTCAATTAAATTTGACAAATATTTGCTATTTGTTCAATATGTTCAAGGCACTGGGGCTGAACAGTAGAAATGAGAGTGTAAACCAGACTCTCAAAAAAATTGAAAATTTTGAATTTGCTTATCCCATCTATCCATCCATTTTTCCATCTAGTCATCCATTCGTCCACCCACATATTCCATCCAGTCATGGAATTGTTTTAATCTTTCATATGAAATATGACCAGTCACCTAAAAAATTTTGTCCTCATTTCTGAAAGAATTAAGATTTTTTAGCCTGGGAATGGGGGTTCATGCCTGTAACCTTGGTTATTCAGGAGGATTGCAATCAGAGAGGCTAGTCCAGGAAAAAGCGTAAGACCCTGAGTGAAAAACAAACTAAAAGCAAAAGGACTGGGACCCAGTGAAAGGCTCTGAGTTCAGTCCTCAGTGTTGCTGAAGAATAAAGAAAGGTATTTTGCTACATAATTGGATTATTTCATCTCAAATACATAAAAATTATGCTATCTGCTATCAAGCCACATTTGAATTTCCCTACTTGATCCACAAAGCTTTTGGGTTTTTTGGTTGTTATGATCATCACTCAATCATGATTTAAACACCAGACATTTTTATGTTTGTTTGCTTTTCTTAAAAAACCAGTACCCTCTGGCTTCTGACAATCCCATATTCTGGAATGTTTCTGTTTCCTAAAAAGCCTGTATAATGTGCTACTCTTTGCCTTCCATTTCTTGTAACTTAGAGTCTTGATTAGATTCAGATTAAACACTTTTTGTACAACACTCCATGGTGTTGCTATGTATTTTGAGCACATCAGGAGTTTTAATCCCTGATGGCATATTTGCTTCTCTTAGCCATGATGATTATTGCAGATTGTCTCGATTAAAAGGATGCATTTTTAAATTAACTAGTAATCTACAGGTTGATACTTCAGTGTCATTAATTACACAGCCAGCTCAACAAAACTAAAGGCTCGTATCATCCAATCATGAGCCTTGTATGAACTGCTGGAGTGGTATTTAGCAAAATGGTAGTTCTCAATTCTGATTCCTTCTTGTAAAGATTAGTTAGCATTCCTCTGCAAATAGTTTTCAGTTTTAATCTGCTATTAGAAAAGTGATGTGTTTGAGGAGAGCATGACTTAATAATGACAATTGTCTCCCTGTGTGTATTCGTTAAAAGCCTAAGAACAGGAAATGAATTTAAAGACTAGCAATTTAGAGCTCACTCACAGCACCCAAACCAGCATATCCCCCAATCATTTCCTAAACAAAAGGGAAGTAGGATCCAATTTTCTTGTTTATTTTGTCTCATAAACTTTCATTATGTAACAGAGATCTGTGAGTCAAGGGAAATACACTGAATCCAGGTAGAAATGAGGCCCAAGTGTTGATATACACTTACCACTGAATATGTTGGCAATACTGTTTGCTGAATTACAACTTTGTAGGATAATATGAGGTTGCCTATTCAAGCTTCGATAAATAGTGCCAATATACAAAGAGCAAGATACAAGTTTTCTATTTCTGGGCATATATGATTGACAAGGTTCCCTTTGTAATACTGGATTGTTTTCACTGGGCTTATTCATCATTTTATTTAGTGCCTAATATGGTCTGGGCAGACTCAGTTCATCTTTTCTGGGTTTGATTCTAGTCAGCTAGTTCATTACTCAGTTGACTGTTGGGAGATATAGCATCAACCTTATATCATAGGCCAGCTGAAGAAGTACTTTGTTCTCCTATCTTTAGTCTCTTATCTCCATCACACTAGCTCAGAGTCAATTATATGGTACCCAAATTTCTAAAACTGTAACAAGATAAGCCCCAGTCCCCAATACTTTCAAAGTGTTGCATTCATCCTGTTTCCTAGTGTTCTACTGGGCCAGGCATGGCCATCTGTTGATGGAAATATTTGTGGCACCACCTTGTAAGAATATATATACACACAAAGGGTAAGGGGATGTGACCATTGGAACAATCCTCCACAAGCTCTGAGTCATGCTACACAAAAGTGTCATGGGCATCCCAAAGGACACAAAAACAGCTAGACCAGTATACTTCTCAATAGACAGAGATTTACA
Organism: Dipodomys spectabilis; assembly: GCF_019054845.1. Taxonomy (NCBI): domain Eukaryota; kingdom Metazoa; phylum Chordata; class Mammalia; order Rodentia; family Heteromyidae; genus Dipodomys; species Dipodomys spectabilis. The sequence goes on from NW_024871042.1 coordinate 1,948,794, forward strand.
GATTCTCCCTTCTTAGGTGACTCATAGCAAGACTTGCCAGACTACCTGCAAAATGAATGGCTGAGCTAAATCAGTCGTTTCAGAGAGTTCAAAAATAACTATCAGCTTGGCACCAGAATCACATGCCTGTAATCCTAGCCAATCAGGAGGCTGAGATCTGAGGATCATGGTTCAAAGCCAGCCCGGGCAGGAAAATCCATGAAACCCTTATCTCCATTTAACCAAGAAGGAAAAAAGCCAGAAGTAGGCTGTGGCTCCAGTGGTAAAATAGTTACCTTGAATATGAAAGCTAAAGGACAGATTTCAGGTGCTGAGTTCAAACCCCAGGACTGTCACCGAATAAGTAGATGGATGGATGGATAGATGGATGGATGGATGGATGGATGGATGGATGGATGGATGGATGGATGGATGGATAGATAGATAGATAGATAGATAGATAGATAGATAGATAGATAGATAGATAGATAGATAGATAGATAGATAGATAGATAGATAGATAGAACTTGATGTTAGGAATGGGGTGGAAATCTGGGAGAATAATGAAAGGAGTAATATTGTCCCTAAGCATTGCACTCATAATCTTACTTGTGGAATTGTATTCCTTTTGTACAAATCTTTAATAACAAAAATAAACAAATAGAAATACTATACAGGAGTTGCATATGGTCATTCACATGTACTTGGGAGGATAAGGTAAGAACTAATGAGTTCAGCCTGGGTCACATAGCAAGGCTCAAAAGATGTATGTGTGTGTGTGTGTTTGTGTGTGTGTGAACAAGTCATCAAAAATGACAAATATATGAACAGAATTTAAAAAATAAATGTCCACTTCACCACTCTCCTGTCCTCTAGGATTCCAAAAAACATAACTGTTGCCATTTTCTTGAAATTATATATATATATATATATATATATATATACTTTTTTTCTAACATAAGTGGTCAATATATATATAAATACTTTCTGAGCTGGGTGCCAGTGGCTCACACCTGTAATCCTAGCTACTCAGGAGGCTAAGATCTGAGGATCATAGTTCAAAGCCAGCCCCAGCAGGAAACTCCATGAGACTCTTATCTCCATTAAACCACTAGAAAACTAGAAGTGGTGTGGAAGAGTGCTCGCCTTGAGCTGAAGAGCACAGAGACAGCGCCCAAACCCAGAGTTCAAGCCCCATGACCGACAAAAAAAAAAATACTTTCTGTACTTCTTTTAACCCCTGGCAATAAATTTTGGATATCATTAATTCTAAGTCTACCTTACTATTTTTGATGGATTCAGTAAAAATTACTATACTTCTTTCTATAAGATTCTGTTGGAAATAGAATCTTAGAGAAAACTCCAAAAACAAATTACGCCAAGCCAAATACTACAGTTTTTAGAAGCACAAGAATGGAATTACTGCTGGACTGCTGCCCTTTGCTGGAGAGGCAGGAACCCTTCAGTGGAACAAAGGGATAGATTGACTGACTAGCTGGGATCTAGAGCCCCTTTTCGCTCTACGATCTTGTGTCTGTGAAAAAAAATGTCACTTGTCATCCCACTGGCATCTGACGAGCCTTCATCAACAATGTGAAATGAAATCAAGGTGACATTTATTTGAACAAAGCATCCAGTGGGCCAGTTCCCTTGCTTGATGGCAAAATGCCTAGGCCCCACTATTTGTGAGCAAGGAATAGTATGTGGAGGTTGAGCCCGTGAACTACTTGCCTTGGAATTAGATTCTGAAAATTTGTAGTCATTGCTGGAGTCTTGGCTTCTCGTTTACATTGAATTATTGAGCTGAATTATTTCATTTCATCCCAGTGCGCCTTGTCAACTGAAAATATTGTCCCAGGGAGTTAACACAACAATATTTTGTGAAGAAATCATTCCTGCCAGGATGGAAAAACATGTTGGTAACCTGAGTCTCTGACCAACTATATCAAATCCACACTTAGGGTACTGAGGAGGATCTGGCACTCACTAACCTGCTTAAATCAAGAGGAAATAGCAAAGCTTATGCTGGCTATATGAAACCAGAGCTCCTTTGGGTCTCAAGTAGATTTTTGTCTTTGAGCTTATAAATTATTCCTGCATAGATGAAAATAATAAAACTTTTTATGCTTATTGATATTTATGATTATACTTGGCTAAGGTTATAGGCTTGAAATTATTCCTTTCTAATTACAAGGACTTGCATAGCTCTTAGCAGGAATTAGTAAGGCTAGTTAAGCACTCTAGTTCAATTTCAAAATCTACTGTTTTACACACACGCATGCACACAGTTGTTTTTTTAAGTTTTTAAAAAATTATCTTCAGTTATGCAAAGGAATTGCATTTAACAAAGCTTTTTATGAATACCATGCATCTTGATCCATGTTTAAAGGAAGTTAGTGTCATGTAGTTGTTTGTTACCTGAAATCTATGCATTTTTCCCCCAAGAATAGAACCCTGACTTCTTTTGAGAATCACAACTCTTTCTCTCACTTTGTGTTCTTTAAACGGAGTGAGCTCAGGGATGGACATGTGACTTAGGTCTGGCTAATCTTAAGCACTGTGATTCATCAGAAATGGGTAACTTCCTAGTCTAACCAATGATGATATATAATGACCTTGGGCTCATATTGATGGTAAGGAAGTTGTCTTCTCTTTCTGTCTAAATGTGACCTTGAGAAAGAGACACAATCATCTTTCTATCACATGCAGCTCCAAAATAACATGATATATAATAAATTAACCTTAAAATATGAGAAAAGAACAGGTCTTGCCAACATCGAATTTAAACCACCATGCTGGCCTTTCTAGATATGAGTTTGTATAATATCTTTTATGAAGACAGGATCTGGGCATGTTGCTTAGTGGAAGAGTGCTTACCTAGCATGTGTAAGTCCTAGATTTGACCTCTGGTACAAAGAAAGGAAAAGGAAGGGAAATGAAAGAGGAAAGGAAGGAAAGGAAAGGAAAAAAGAGGAAAGAAGAAAGGAAAGAAGGAAAGGAAGAAAAAAGAAGGAAGGGAAAGGAAAAAAAGAAGAATAGAGATGGTGAGGGAGGGAAGTAGGGAGGGAGGGAAGATGGGAAGGGAAGAAGGGTACAGATAAAGAAATAATGCACATGTATGTTAAGACAACTTGATTTGGATTTTCTGGAACTTGATTATAAAAGTCCTGAAGCATTATTCAAAAATAATTTGTGATCATTTTTTATTAGGCACTCATTGGAGGGTGAAATCAAACCAGCTCCCAAAAAAAGAGTAGCATTTCATCTATGAAGTCTATCAAATATAAAAATAAGTGGCTAACGCCAAAGTATGAACTCTCTGTCCTACAACATCCCCTATAGAAAACTTAAGTCTCTCAAAGTCTTTGAGAGAATTAAGAATCTCTTTTAAAAAAAAAAGCAGGATAGGGGCTGGGAAGGTGGCTCAGTAGTAGAGCACTTGCCTTGCATGCATGAAGCCCTGGGTTTGATTCCTCAGCACCACATAAGCAAAAAGAAAAAAGCCGGAAGTGGGGCTGTGGCTCAAGTGGTAGAGCACTAGCCTTGAGCTGAAGAGCTGAGGGACAGCGCCCAGGCCCAGAGTTCAGGCCCCACGACCGGACCCCCCCCCCCAAAAAAGGAGCAGGATAAAGAATGGGGGAATCTTGCTAGTGTGTACTATACACTTCTTAGCAGTGATTCATAGTCTATATCCACATAATATTTTGAAGGCTACATTTAACAGTGAAGGGATATAGCATTAATTTCTATGCCTTCTCTAGGCTAGACATCTTTCAAAGTCCTTTTGCATAGTCCCATGCATTATATATAAGAAAAACTTTTGTGTTTTAAGAGGTACCATTGACTATACTGAGATAAAAGTCCTAGCTCTCAATACACGAGTAGTCTAGCTCATGCAGTAGACCTTTCTGCCTTATGAAAATATTTCATATCTGTACTGTCCAATAATTACCACTAGCCATTGGTGGTATGTGAAATGTAGCTAGTGAAGAACTGACTTTTAATGGAAATTAATTTTAACTTGAGTAGCTGTGGATGAAATATGACCACTAAATTAAAACAGAAAGTATTCTAGATCTAAGTGATATCTTCTTAAATTTTAATGACCATATAAATCACCTCTAAATCTTATTACACTGTGGAGACAATTCAGTAGGGTCTGGGATGGGTACAGATATCCTGCATTTCAAACCAACTGAGGTAGTAGTCTATGGAGAGTAATTCAAGCAACAGTGATAACAAGCAAAGTAGAAACAAACAACAAAAAAACATAAAACATGGTAAAAAAAAAAAAAACATTGAGGAAAACTGGGTTAAGGCAGAAAGAGGGTTTGGAGCTAATAAAAGCCTTTATCTGAGAGGGCATTCTGTAGCTGAAACTTGCAGGTTACTTATGAGCTAGTTACAAGATAGAAAAAATAAGGACATCAAGAGGAATTATCAGTGGGGATGAAGGCCTTCTGAACCATTCTGTGGAAGAGTTTGTAGAAAGGACTAATAGTCACTGCTAGAACTCGTATTATCTTTACCAGTTCCTTATTACAGGCTCAGGGGTTCTCTCCCTGAGTCCCCATCAGAAACAATGACAGTTTAAATTGAAATGTTTCTGTCAATCATTTTTACCCTCTAAACTGTGAACTGAGTATATTTTTATACCTCAGATCCTCACATCCCCACATGGTAGCAATTCCATAACTGTTGAGCTATAGCAAAAAAAGAAAATGTGTTCACATATGTGTGTGCGTGTGTGTGTGTGTGTGTGTGTGTGTGAGAGAGAGAGAGAGAGAGAGAGAGAGAGAGAGAGAGAGAGAGAGAGAGAGAGAGAAAGAAGGGAGGGATGGAAGGAGATAGGGAGGGAAAGAGAGAGGCAGATAGACATATGCGGAAAGTATATATACTGAATATATAGATGTATGCAGTATTCTCCCAAAGAGAGAAGAAATATTTTTGGAGTAATGCCAAAGCCATTCATGGCCTCTCCATTACTTCTAGTTTTATAACTGTGGATTGCTCTGTTTTTGACAAGCACTAATTAATTCCCTCTCTGGGGAATAATAGGAAATGTAGGCTTATGCTGTTTGCACCAAGGTTATCAGTTATATTCGTTTTAGTGTTCTTTCCTGCTCTAGATATAAAACATTCAGCAAAATGCACAGTCGCCTACTCATTAGCTGTAAACAGTGTATTTCAGATTTGTCAAGCATACATATTTATTTTTATATCCAGCCATTTTTATTTATCTTCCTTACAGGTCCAGGAAGTTTTTTTGTGCCAATAAATTAGGAATACACTAACTAGTTCTGAAAACTGTGGCACCCAGGAAATTTTATTGACCTCATAATTTACAAGATCTTTTGGTTAATTACAAGTCCTGTCTAGCTTGGTATGCTTTTCCAGTCAGCTGCGCATCATAAATATGTAACCTCAGTTCAAACCCGCCCTGCATTCCTGACAGTTTCTCATGAGGTCAAAGGTATAATAGCTACAATACCCAGAGCCTCCACCATATTTAATTAAACTATTAATCTACTTTTATCTTTGACATTTGAAAGCCATCTATGTTGAATTCCCATAGTTAGTTGATGCATTTGCTTAGTGTGGACTTTTTCTAAGCCATAACTTTAAAGGTAGACCACTTGCAATTCTCTTAAAGGCAATTTGAAAAATCATGAATGTGGAAGGAATTACTGTATCAGTTAATAAGAATAGTGCATCATTTACAATGATTCATGGACTCCATTCCTGGGGCAGTTTGTGACTAAGGCACAGGTTGAGACTCACTAAAGGTTTGGAAACTGTAGCAAATAACTCAGCAACAAGACCATCATTAGAACAGAAGTTTTCTGTGTTTTATAACTTATGAGAGCTCTCTGAGGGACAAGTTGAACCTCTTGACAATGATATTTTAAGTGGTTTTGGGTTCATTATCCCAATGAAGTCTTCAGGAATGTGTGTATCCACCAGTCTTTAATTAGGTTAACAGAGCACTCATGTGTGTCTATCTCTTCTCCTTATTGTATATCAGCTGGTAATGATGTACTACATATGTTATTCAATTAAGGAAGCAATTTGCTGCTTTTTATTTTAATTCTAGTGCTCATTCTTGAGCTTGTTGGTATCGAAGTACTCAATGAACTCCTGGTGACTCATTTCTTTCCCTTTAACTCATCTTACCTGCTTTCCTAATTTTCTACTCCTTTTCTACTAAAGGTATCTGCACCTTATTTGTCTTTGTAAAAGCTGCAAAACTATGATGGCATAACCTTCCAGGCTTTAATTTTAACAATGATTAAGCATTATCCGAGTCATGCGTTTGAATATTCTACTTAAAAATCCATTTAGACAGGCAATACCCATGCAAATATTGATTATAAACCCACTATGTTTCTACCAAACTAGATTAATATATCATGAAATGAAATCCCAAAATCTGATTTTCTTTTTGACTTTTTCAAAAAGTATAACCAAACACCAAATCTATTTTCACATTGGTCATATATTTTTCAAATGCCCATAGGACTAAAATTTAATTCAGGTCTCAATGTATCTTTCCTCCCACCCACCTCCAGCTAAAATAATCAAAACCACAGCTCTTTTACTTACATAGAGCACTTGAAGCTACACATTTCACTTTATTATAGTGCTAACTTTTAGCACAGCCTTTGCTATGAGTATCACATATAGCTTATTAAACATGAGCAACTTCTTCAAAAAAACAAGTCATTTTAACTGACACTTTTTGGCTTGTGTTCAACATTTTACACCCTATGTCTCAGAGCCATAAGTTTATAATTTTAGAGGCTGCAGACCTTAATTTGTCACGATTAACTGTTTCTATCTGCTGTTCTATAGAATGGTAAACTCTAATATTGGGGAAAATAGTAAATAAATGCATTGGAATTAGCTGTTTGATGTGAGTCCTGACTGGGTCAAATTTTTGAATGGCCATTAACTATATCCATTGATGTAAAATATAAATGGGATAACTTGGTAGTGTTTGTACCATCCTAGGTCTTTAGGGTTAAAAATGATAGGTTTGATGAGATAATTGCTGGCCATAGTGATTGATAAATTGAGTCTTACATGGGGTTTTTATGTGATGTGTGAGTACTTAGATGTTAAAGGCTAATATTTTGCTTTGGAGAATAATTTATCTTTCTGGACTACTGTAGTAATCCTCCTGTAAATGTCTAATTTATACCTTGAAGGCTTGTGTTTCTCTCTCTCTCTCTCTCTCTCTCTCTCTCTGTGTCTCTCACCTCTCTCTCACCTCTCTCTCTCTCTCTCTCTCTCTCTCTCTGTTTTGAAAAAGAAGTATCTAAGAAATTTAGAGGACAACCTCAGTGAGATTGCCCAGCTCACAGAAATTAATCATTAATGATGGAACTACAGACCTAAGATGTTGTATTAGTGGAGTAGTTTATTAGCCTGACATGCACAGCCATCCTCCACAGACTCCCCACCTAGGCAGGGCCAGCCAGCACTGCAGTGAAGCCTGGGCATTGTGCCTGGCTGCCCAACTCCCTGCCCTTAGCTGTTGGTGTCAATGCAGGGAAGAACTGTGGATAGAGAAGAGAGCACTGGACATGATGTAAACGTCTGCTTCATTATCTTCTCTGGTGTTTAAAGCCCAACCATTAGGGGAAAAAATCCTTAAGGAAAAAATTATGACTAACAATATTGAGCCTTAAGGATTTTTGTTTTGATTTTTTGAAAATATATCTCAATTTGTTTCACACTCATAACTATCTGATTGGGCTCTTCTCTGGTTAATAACTTGCCTCTGAACACAAAATAGAAAACTGGAGGATTAGGATTTAAAACCCAATTAGTGTGTAAACAAAAACCATATGCAATTCACTATATAATGATCTTACCCACAGTGGGGAAACACCTCTCATTATCAGAGCATCCTTTATGAATCTAATCAAGATACATAGGGCAGAGCAGGCATAAGATGAGCACAGTAGGACAATAAGAAATGAGCAACCCAACAGAAGCAATCAAGCAAAGAACAATGAAACAAGGCTTGCTTTGGGATATTTTCCAGTTTTCTATGGTGAGTGTTTCTCCATGGGTAATTTTAAGTTTGCAAAGTGAAGTCTCTGAATGCAGAAAAGAGATGTCTATAGAGTCTCTTCTCACATACAGACTTCTATCCATCACCAAGAAAAGTACACAAATATGTCTGAGGAAAAGAAAGGTAAGTGAAATGGTAAGGGACGGTGTGGGGTGTGTTAGATAATTGGCCCTTGAGGACTTGAAACTATCTTGTCTCTTGGCTGTGAGCTCTACTTACTTGATCACCCTTTGAGCTACACCTCCAAAATTCAGGAACTCTCCAGTCCCCTCTCCTTGGATTAGGCCTGTGACTTATTTAAACCAACAGAATATGGCAGAGCTAATGCTACTCAGGTGCTGCTGGAGATCAGCCCTAACAAAGCCTGGTAACTTCTGAATTAGAAGTTTTGGTACCTGGGGCTAAGGTATAAGAAGTCTAGCTATTCTGCTGTCATTGACCAAATAAAAATGACCGTGTGTAGCACATGTGCCAAGAAGCAAAAACCCTGACATCCCAAGTGGGTAAAGTGAGGAACCCCATCACTGGAAGAAGACTGGTCCCCACTGTTAGGACAACCCTTTCTCTGAGAGTTGTAGCCGAGGCAGCTCCAGAATGTTCCAGAATGTACTCTCTAAATTCCTGACCAACAGAACCTCATGGAACTCAAATCTTGTCAAGCCACAAAGTTTAAGGCAACTTAGTCAAATTTGACAACTGAAAGTATCCCTTTTTCTACCAATGCAAGGATCTTATTTTAACTAAACCTAGGATGTTTTAATGGGCCTTGTGGATTCAGAAGCCACACTCTGGAAGTAACAAATGAATCTTGGAAACTCATGGTGAAGTGTAAGACTGGGATTCCAATTCACTTGCACTCTATAAACTAGTTCAGATCCCTTCAGGCTCTGAGAGAATCCTGGTCAACAGCTTGCCTGTTGGGGTATCATTGTTTCCTGTGAGGTAACAACTGATGTAAAGGGAAAATGAAGTATAGAACATCCACTACATTACCGCTCAAGGATTAGGAATAAAATAAATCTCTTGTCTCTGAGCACAGGGCTCTTTTGAGTATAATCCTTTTATTGTGTTGACAGTAATCTGAGGGTTTGGGTGATGCTATTCTTCTCTCATCAAATAGATAATAGACAATGAAGGGGAGGGGGGAAGTAAAGATCATCCTATCAGAACATTTGTCCCACATAAGGGTTCCATGGAACATTGTGAAACTATGAAGTGGAGAAGAAAATAAAAATCTGGCATGAAATTCCTAAATGATGAGATAAAATGTTAAATAACCTCGATTAGCCACTGTCATCTGACACCTTTAGATCAGAAACAAGAAAGATTCCTTGTTGCGTGCCTCCAATTCCATGAAACCATGAGTTGGCTTTTATGCTTTCATAGGATAGTTCCACCTTTTTGGTTAATACTGGTATATGAATTCAGGGCCTTGTGTTTTCTAGCCATGTCTTCTACAACTTCAGCCATATCCTCAGCAGTTTTTGCTTAGTTACTTTTCAGGTAATGTTTCACAATTTTTACCCAGAATGTCCTTAGGCCCTGCACCTATGACATCCTACATAGCTTGGATTATAGACATGTACCACCACATTTACTTTATTAAAATGAAGACTTGGTAACTTCTGGGCCAGGATGACCACAAACTGATCTCTGCCTCCTGAGTAGCTAGGACTGCAGACATGAGCAAACACAACAGATCTTTACTGGAGATTTCTTGATATAAGGATGTTGTTATTTTGGTCATGAGATTAATGGAGAAAAATATATTAGGATTAAAATGACTAGGCAGATAAGGATTGATGATATCATAATAATATAATATGGATGATTTCAGAGCAGTTAGAAGTCAAAAAATTGGTGCCAGTGGCTCATGCCTGTAATCTCTGAGGATTGTGGTTCAAAACCAATTTGGGCAGGAAAGTCTTGGAGACTCTTATCCCCAGTTAAAGACCAAAAAGCCAGAAGCGAAGCAGTGGCTTAAGGGGAAAAATGGCCTTTGGGAAAAATGCTCAAGTGGCTTTTGGGAAAAATGCTCAGGGGCAGTGCCTAGGCCCTGACTACACACCCCAGAACCAGCACACAAAAAGGGCTGAAAATAAGATGACTACATGCAGTTTATTAAAGATAAGAACACAGCATAGAAGGAAACTGCCTCAGCCTTAACATGATATTCCCCAGGTTGCCACCAGTGGCATTATAATTCTTATGTCCATTTTCAGAAGACAGACAAGTCACAAGTGGAAGCTACTGTCTCAGTCCAATTTCCCTGTCATGTTTCAAGAAGCTCCTGAGTCTGGAGAAAATATAGAAATCAGAAGCATTGTAGTCTATGCTTACTTAGGCACTGGCAAAAATAACACCTGAAATCTCATCTTTTAGGTCTAAATCTTAACTTCTATGTGAGTCATTTAAACCCTCCCAATGTAGTCTACCTGAGGAATTAGTGAATAATTTTTGCTCTCTCTTACTACAGACCTGTTACATTGCTTTATTGCTCAAAACCATTCAGACATAGCTGATAAATACAAGAAGCTCTTGATAAGGAAAATGGCTTAATGACAAGTAATAAACTGGGATACCCAGAAAATACCATTCTAGCACTGCTGAACTCTCCTGTTGGACAACCCAGAAAATTTAGACCTGATTTTGTTACTCTTCCCTAAAAATAAAGGGAATTAAAGAAGGTATATTTGCTGTTTTTATTTTAGGCTAGTTTCATGTTCTGTTGGAGGGATGTCTGATTTATTGGGTAGGCAGGTGTGAATATCAGAGCTTGATTTTGTATCAGTCCCAGATATCCTTGATAATAGGTGAAGAGTAATAGAAACAGGCTGGCTAATAGATTGCCAATATTATGATACCGTCCAATAATGATAAGGACATTGCCTCTCTTATGGCTATTCTATTACATTTTTGTTCTTGTTTAAAATAATCAGTTTCATCATAAAATCGTCTAAGTAAATGAATGCTACATGAGGTGTGTAATAGAGTAAGAGGGAAGTTGCAAGGACTCCCGCTCAATTGCTAACCTAGTATTTTTTCCCTATCACTAGAGATGGTAGAGTAACTTTGAGGATTAAGAAACTTAAATATCATTTCATAGATTTTTGGTCATTTACTACTTAGCTTCATGATTCACAAGGTGCTTCATTTTGGTGGCTAACCATTTGAAGAGCATTTCCAAAAGTCTTTGAATTTTGGACAGAGTGTCCTTGCAGAATTACATCATTGTGAATTTTAACTTTCACGATAGTACATTTCTTGTAAACTCTGTGAAAATATGTGTTTAATTAAATATTTTCCCTTAATGGAGTAGGTAAATAGTAATTGTAGAAGCATGTGTGGTCCAAGCTTTTAAAAAAACAAAAGCTAAGCTCTCAAATACAATACAGAGAAGCACAAAATAAACAACCCATATATCAGCTGTTTCTTTTTTTTAGATTTGAGGATTTAACAGATGCTAGTTGATCAAAAGAGGAAGATAAAAATCACACTACACTGCTCAGTTTGGTTTTTGGAATGAGACAACTCATTGGGACATGTTAATTGGTCAGAATAGATTTGTAGAGAGCCCATAAAGGTAGTAAGAATAATTAGATCTTCTATAAGGCTCTACACAATAATAAAGTAAGGTTTAGTAGAGTGGCACAAAATAATAGCCAAAATGCAAAGATTTTTTCCTTAATTTTTCTGAGGAAGCAGGTAGGCTCAATTGTACTTGTTGCTGAGTATTGGAAACTAGCAAGGGGATTTTTTCATTGTGTATGAGCCTTGGTCAGCCATCAAATTTGAATTTAAGCAAATAGCAAATTTACCTGGAAACTGCTGACTCTTGCCTGTAAACTTAAGCAACTCAGGAGGATGAGATCTGAGGATTTCAATTCAAAGTCAGCCCAATTAGAAAAGCACATGAGACTCTTATTGCCCATTAACCAGCAAAAAGCTGGAAGTAGAAATGTGGCTTAAGTGGTAGAGCACCATTCTTAGTGAAAAAAAAATAAGCAAGATTATGAAGTCTCAAGGGTAAGCTCCGGGGCTGGAATTAAAAACAAAAGCAACCAAACAGCAAATTTATTTTTTTTTTCTTTTTATCATATTTGACTATCAAAAACTTGAGTGTTTCCTGTGTCTCTCTTTTTTTATTGTAAAGATGCTGTACAGAGGTGTTACAGTTACATGAGTATGGCAATTAGTACATTTCTTGTCAAACATTGCTGTTCTCCCACTATCCCTTCCCTCCCCCACCTCTTTCACTCCACCCCACACTGAAGTTGTAAAGTTCATTTCCAATATACTGTCTTATGGGTATCAATGAACCCCAAGATATGGACACAGCAGGTCTTTCTTTGTTGTGGTTGTTTCTAATGTACTTTTTTTTTTTGTTTTTTTTTGTTGTTTGGTTTTTGGTTTGGGGGTTCCTTTGTATGTTCTTCCCCCTGTGATATATTCCCTGTTGTCACTGTACTTGATTTTGGTACTCTGCATCTCATATATATTTGTCTAATTTGGGGAGGAGAAGGGGAGTAACAAAATGCTGAAACAAAGACACAGGATGACCCATTGTGTGTCTCTTTTATTCAAATATTAATGTTTTCCTGCTTTTCCAATTGCGATGAATTTAAAAAGGAGTTCATTGTCTAAAAATAAGTTCATGTTTAATAAAAAAATGCTTCGAACTTAACAATTTCTTTTTTGCCATTTTAAATCCTAGAAATAATTCATACTAGTCATATTTTGAAAACTGTGAGTCATGTCTTTCTTGCCATGATAACGTACCCTGGTAGCAATCTATTAAAATTTTCCTGCTAAAAATGACCGCAGGAGTTAGTAATTAACTTCCTCTTGAGTACAATAATAGAATCAGAGATTGATGAACAGTTTTTCTTCAAATATTTTAAGTAATGGCATACAACAAAAAGGCCATGCATTGCTTGTCTTAGAAAAACAGTTTGGAATACGTTAGAATATCATGAATAAATGAACACTTTCATTTATGAGCTTTATATAGAAGTCATTGAGTTTCCGTGCTCGAGGTGCAGCCTGCATAGTAGTTAATCTTCCTTCGTGGCACTTACTGTATAATGCAACATCACTTTGGGCAATCTTTTGTATTAAAATATAACATTTAAGCTCCTTTCCCCCAACAAAGCATTGCAAGAATGAATTGTTCAATCTCTTTTTTTAATATATATAACATACTGGAAATTATTTCAGAAATAACCAAGATGGTAATTCCCACTTAATATCTTTCTTTATAGCTCATTGGAAAATAAGAACTCTTTCCAAAGCAATATAAAGTTATTGGAAAATTAAAAGGACTTTGTATTGATAACCACATAATTCTTGTCTCAGCATTACCACCCAATTTTTGGGCCCTGAGCATTGACCTTGCCTCTGCTGGTCATTCCTATTATTATTTTAACCATTAAAATAAAAATATGAATTTGATGACCTCTTGATAACTTCATCTTAGAATGTTCATCTCCCTCTTGATTTTTCCATCTATTTTATTCCTTCCCATTATATTCTAATGACCTTTTATTTTAACCTCTGAAGAATTATGGCCCATTCCAGATCAGCTTGATTTCTTTCTATACAAGAGAGCTGTCTCGCATCTTCACTGCTGTCATATGCCACTTCCCACTCCATGAAGGAAATTGAACTGTGGTGATCAGCTTCTCTAGGGAAAAATATTACTTAGGCCCTGTGACATCAAATGGATCCCTGAAGCATAGGCTAAGTCAGATGATACAAAATGCCATTTCTTTTTTAACACTATCTCTCTTGCTATGATAATCTCCAAACTACAAAGTTAAGGGTGAAACAGAAGGATAAGAATGATGAGATTGTAAGGATAGTGCACTTGGTAAGCATTTAGTGGAAGGTACAGATTGTGTGTGATTACCTGAATACATCTCTATACACATGAATAGGCATAGAAATCACAAAATGCCATTTCTAAAGAATTTGTAACCCCTCTGTATGGTATTTTCACAATAAAAAAAGAAAAAAAAAGAATTTTTCACAGGGGTTCTTTTTGGTATGTTTTTTATTGTAAAAATGTTGTACAGAGGGGTTACAGTTACATGAGCAAGGTAATGAGTACATTACTTATTGAGCATTGTTGCCTTCTCCTTTGCTTTCCCAGTAGCCTAAGAAACATCTTCTGATGGGATTAAAATATCACTGTCCACTTGAAGTGTAGCTACCATCATCATCCTTGAAAACTGTTTAAGCACTGCTACTTCCTAATGGACATTTATTCTGAGCTTTGAGCCATAACTGACATAGTAAAACACTAACCCATAAGGTTTAACAGTTTTATTAAGGATCTTTTGAAACAATAAATTGCTAATAGGAAATTTCTCTGTGAGTTGGATTAGAATTCATGGGTCGTAAATTTTCTTCTGAATACTGCAAGTAGAAATGTTTTCCCAGGATACACCAGTATGTCAATGAAAACTAAGTATGTTTTAAAAATTAAGATCTGGCCCTTATTTTATTTTCTGGCATGCATGTTGATATGTAAATGCTAGGATACACATAGCATTATTATTTTGGTGCAAAGATGAGATGTGATTTCCTCTCAAAAGAGAAGAAATCTGGGGCTGGGAAGGTGGCTCAGTGGTAGAGCGCTTGCCTTGCATGCATGAAGCCCTGAGTTCGATTCCTCAGCACCACATAAGCAAAAAGAAAAAAGCCGGAAGTGGCTCTGTGGCTCAAGTGGTAGAGCGCTAGCCTTGAGCTGAAGAGCTGAGGGACAGCGCCCAGGCCCAGAGTTTAGGCCTCACAACCTGGCCTCCCACCCCCCCAAAAAAGAAGAAATCTCTTTTGAGAAGGAGTCACAAAATTCATTTGGGATGCTTAATTCACAAGCTGCATGAAATCTTTAACAAAAGGAAGTCTAGTTTTGTATAATTCCCCAAAGAAAAATAGTTGATTTATACATATAAATCATAATGGTTAATACTATTGTTATTACTCTTGCTGGTGATAG
Organism: Dipodomys spectabilis; assembly: GCF_019054845.1. Lineage (NCBI taxonomy): Eukaryota > Metazoa > Chordata > Mammalia > Rodentia > Heteromyidae > Dipodomys > Dipodomys spectabilis. The sequence goes on from NW_024871042.1 coordinate 1,963,853, forward strand.
GAGTCATTAATAAAATACAGTCTCTATGGCATGTGAGTTCTAATATGAAATGATGAATATAAGTGTTCTGCATAGAGTGAAATGCCCACATTTATGAAGTGGATTCCACATAATTAGTAGCCACTTTGTAACATGGGATTTAAGAAATTTATTAAGTATATGCTTACAGCATTTGGACTTTCTGGTTTGTAACAGAGAGGATAGAGTCAGGAGGAATAGTAATGGGCTATTTTTCACTCTTTTTCTGTTTCTGTGCCACCAGAAATTCCAGTGAATAGAAAGAGATACCTGTGACCTTCTCTGCTAGACTAAGAGATAAGCTTAGATGACCAGAGAACAGTTATTAGGCAAGTGGATAAAGCTTGAGAGGGGGAGAGATTTAGAGATATTGAAAGCTGAGATGGAGAAGCCTGCACTTGACTTGCTCCTAAGAATGTAGATTGAATCTGCAGAAAGGAAAGATCCATCTTGCCTCGTGCCCTGATCATTCACTCCTGCAGCTGTGCTGACACTTTTTTTTTCCTTTCTCAATGAACCATTGCCTTCTAACCGCAGGCTTTTACCTAGTGCATCTTTTTCTTTCCAGTATTACCTGGATAATGACTTTGCAATCACAAAGTTCTCAAGTAAATTGAGACTCTTTTTAGAAATATTTTGATGGCCTTTCTTAGCTTCCTGACAATTTTAGTTGGTTGCTTATTTATTTATTTATTTTATTTATTTAGCTGCCAAGAAATCTGTCTGTTTGTCTATCTATATAGGGGCAGTGCATTATATACATAATATCATATATATAATATAAAATGTACTTCTCATATATATATACATATATATTATAATTAAACACTGCCACAGTTAAAGCATTTGCCACTCAGTATTGAAATTGACTCACTGTGGACACATGGTCCAAAGTATACATCAGATCTTTTACTCTGCCTTGTGCCTGCCACATCAGTAAACATCTGAGGAAGGAAGGGATGGAGAATGGGAAGGAATGGAGGAAAGAAAGAAGGAAAGACAGGAGAAAAAGAAGGGAAAGAACATGATCTAGATGAGCAAAGTGATCTACAAAGCGAAGGTAGAAATGATAAGGGGTCAAAAAGACAATGAGGAGATCTGATGAGATGAATCTTCAGCTCTGATATAATCTTCTTGTCCTATAACTCCCATCATTGAGTTGATGATTAGAACATTTTCTCTAATACAGAAAGATAGGATAAAATTCAATATACTTTTGACTGAAAATGTCTCAAGCATTTGTAAAATGAGAAACTTGAAATTTGGGGGGGGGGCATTCAAATGAACTGTGACTTCAACACAAAGCAAGTACTTAGAGCCATTGGAGAAAATAAGCTCCACTTAATTTAGGTAGTAAAATAATAATATCATGAAAGTGATGTTATTACAGGTATAGTTTGTGTGTATGTGTGTTTACAGATTCTTGCTAGGTAGCCCAGGCTGGCCTTGAATTTGTGATCTTCCTACCTCTGGTTTCTAAGTACTGATATGTATATATAGGGCTGAATGTATACGTCCTAACACTCAGCTAACATTTGATTAAATAGGTTTAATATATCTACAGACACAGTGATCCCTATACATAAAATCACAGGTGGTAGACAGGCCAGCTGAAAACAGAAGTAGTAGGAAGGAATCTCAACCAAAAGTTACAGTTAATGGGTCACTTAAAAGTTTCACAGTTTTTTGTATATATTATTGTAGGCCTGTGCGGAAATAGTGGTAATGTTTTATCCTACATATGTTATATAGATGATATGTTTATAATATAGTATATGATAAGGTATAGTTTAGTATACATAGTACATATGTATAGTACATGGTATACATAGCACATACATAGACCTATGGAGATATAATATGTGAAGAGATAGATGATTCAATAATGTGATATGATATGATATGATAGATAGATAGATAGATGATAGATAGATAGATAGATAGATAGATAGATAGATAGATAGATAGATAGAATAGATATCATAGTTTTGTTCTAACCAAGTTTCAAAGATGGACTATATGACAGCTAACCACAGAGTACTTGAATGCTATCAAAAAGCTCTAAGCCCTCGCTCCCCAGGGTTGGAAGTATCAAAATTGGAAGAGGCTTTGCTAGGTGAGCACAGTGGAAAGGAGGTAAACACTGGAAGCCTGCCCTTGAAAGGGATTTTGAGAGCCTGGTCTCACCTTTGAACTTGTTTGGGATTCAAATGCTCTTGACACTCACAATGTTTTCTAGTAGTGGGTGTTGTAGATAAGTACAAGATCTTACACTAGACTCCTGTATTTCTTCTTTCAGGAGCTAGTTGATCATCTATAGTTTATATCATCGGGTTTTGGAGTCTCAAATCCCCCTTCCTCTGAATTATTGTCAGTATGGAGTTATTGTCAGAAGTGAATTCAGAAGTCTGAGTAAAAATTCCCTATCTTTCTCTGCAGTTCTAACTGTCATGCATACTCCCGGAGGTCATAGTCTCAATTACAAGCTTAGTTTAACAAGGAAAAATGAATTATTGGGCAGGAATATCCATTAGGTTAATACAAAAATATTTCCTTGTTGCATCCAGTAGGAACAACCAGCTGCCAAAAGAGGCATGGGGAATGCTAATAAATAAATAAATAAATAGCACACACACACTCTCTCTCTCTCTCTCTCTCTCTCTCTCTCTCTCTCTCTCTCTCTCTCTCGGTCAGAGAGTATATGCTAGCTTAGGTGAGCCTGGGGTTAACAGAACAATGGGTACTTTCCAAGAGTATGGTCACAAGGCATCAGGGTACACTAAAGATTAGGGACTCTAAAGATTAGGCCCTCATCTTGTCATTGGACAGGGTCACTGTGCAATGTCAAGCATCCCGAATCCTGTGATTATGAGATAAGGCAAACAAACACTGGCAATTTCTCACTGGTATCAGGCTCTCTCATCACACACCATTCATCCATGCTTCCTATGCCCAATCATAGCTCCAATGGGACTGGAGGGTTCCCACAACTGAGAACATATCTCAAAGATCCAGTGGTAGAGTACCTGAGCTCAATCCCAAGGACTGCAGGGTAGAGGTAGATTAGCTTCTGGTTCTAGAACACACTCACACAATAAAAATGCAAACCAAAGTAAAAGTTACAGGAGATTTAGATGAGATCTGTAGAGGAAAACCATCATGGTGTTAGAAAACAACTTGAGAACTTTCAGCAGACAAATAAACAAAGCCATCTAGAATTTCTTTAGAACGTGTGCTATTTAAAGAGCACCCTAAGGGAAAAGAAGAAGTTGTTCCTATGCAGAACAAGGAGAAAGCATTCTAGGCAGAGGGAATTGGTAACAAAATGTCCCTAAGGTTGAAATAAACCTGGACATTCAAGAACGAAAGGGAAAACAGTGTTTCTAGGACAGTGGTCCCCTGAGAAGGAGTGGTTTACAAGGACACTGCAGATGCAAGCAGAGCATGGAACTAAGATGCTGTGGATAGGAGGGTAGCTGGAATGGGTGGTGACTCATTGCCTCAAATTTCCAAAATGGAATTTTTCAATGGTTAGGACATGGTAGCTGTGGCACACTTTTTAGAGTGCTAGGGTAGGTTGTGGCATATGAATGTGGGAGGTAGACTCTATCAATAAAGAGCCAAAGATCAGTTGATAAGACTGGATTGGAAAAATATGTTTGGAGGATGTAGGTACGTTATTTAAAGCCCAGAGCAGATTAGGGGCTCATAGGGAAACATATCTTTGGAAGAATAACTTATGATTCTAGATTTTGGAATGTCGTGATTACAGCCCTCTTCCCCTGTAAAATGCCTTTCTCCATTGGCATTTTGTTCTGAATATCTCACACAAAGCTGAGTCTAATGGGAGCCATGATGGTTTGATCTACCAAGATTCCACCTCTTCTTTTTCCAGAAACTTCATAGCAGTAACTCATACCAGAATTACAGTCTATAGGGACTTTTATATTCCTTATATCATTTTTCTGTTCTGTACTTGCAACAGTCTTTACAGTGGAAAGGTCATGAATAATCTTTTGTTTGATGGACTAAGCAGTTCTTTAAGTAGATATTTATATTCCTACTTTAAAAATATGAGAACACAGGCTTCAGAAGGTTAATTGAGCATCTTGTCTGGCCAAGGTTACAAAAGTAGTGAGAGGAATTGGCAGAAAGAAGATATCTCTGACTTCAAGGGTCTAAGAGGATCTAGTTTTAGATGAAACTTTCCTGGACAAGTCCACCTGTCCAAGAAATACCGCAGCAATTCAGAACAAGAGCTCTAAAATCATTAACAACTAGGTCAAATTCCTCCTCTCTTCTTGCTCAATGAGTGATGGCAGAAATAACATGACCACAGTCTTCTCTTAATCTACAGGATTGGAATTCTAATGTTTACGTCTCAGTTATTTGTAGATTAATATATCCAACCTTCCACCCACCAACATATAAGTCTATCCACCAAACATATCATTAACTTCTAACCATGTGGGAAGTGCCAAATGAGCATCAGGAATAGGTTCATGCAAAATAAAATAAAAATGATTCTGCCTTTCTATAACCTTCATTCTTTCAGTGATCAGGAATCTTTTGCTGCCAAGTACCATTTGGTATGTGATGTTAGCTGGTATGGGTGTTTATGTTGACATAAGAAAAAACATCGCCTACATTTGTTGAATTTTGAAACCTTCCTATACTTGCTTTGGCAGGGCCAGACCAAATGGTCTTGAAAGCCATAGCCCATGGGCCAGATGATCAACACCCTTGTGCCTAAGGGAAGGTATCTATGACCAGTTAACAAATTAATGTAGATGACAACATTAAATAATGACTAGAGCTATGGAGAAAATAGTAGTGTGGAAGCTCACAAGCTCAGGGGAGGATTAAATGAGATAATGCACAAAATATTCTTAGCCTGATGTTTAACACCTGCATCTTGGACAAAAGGGGATAGTAAAAACATTAAATGGGGTAGGGAGTGTTGCTGGGGGATTACCTGCTCATTGCCCAGTCTTTAGGGAGCCTCAGCTTTTTAGCATTCTTTCCTTCAGACACTAAGTTATGAAATAGTGTCTGGTGGCTTTATCTTGTGTCACTGAATATACAATAAATACAACTGCTGATTTTCAGCATCTGTTCTCTGCAAACACCTAATCATGATTTTCCTTTCATGTAAACCTGCTCTCCTGGAGAGAACATGCTGTTCAAACAGACCTCAGGTATACAGCCTCAGGTCATAGCTATCTTTCATTATATGTTCATGTAGAGATACTCAAATTGTAACGATTTCCCATGCACCTTGGCCACATAGCTGGTCAGACTTGGATTATTCCAGTTTCTGAGATAACTCTTGTGCATTAAGTTAAAGCAACTGCCATTCTGAGGGAACACAATTGCCTCTTGTTAATGACTAAGTAATGTCAGTGCCTGGCACATAGTAGGTATTCAGGGAAGGTCTTCTCATGAATGGATTGAGATTTCTCCCAAGGGATACAGCATCAGAATACCATTGGCAATGGCAATTTCCTAGGGACATGATGATGGCAATTCTCCAAGGATATGCTAGATATCCCAGGAACCAGCCTATCTCTCTTCTCCCAAGATTCACTTACTGCCATTGCAAAGCCTCAGCACACAGATCACTTTTCTGCATCAAGACTTAGCTCTTAGGTACTGCTGCAACCTATCCTAATGTCAAGAGGGGTAAATTAGAAGCTCAAAAGAAGTGACAAGGTACACAACTCTGCTCCTCCAAGCCAAATGAGCCCAGCTGCTTGACAGATTTAAGAGCAAGGTCCTACATGCACTTGTGTTCTAGGAAAAAATGCTTTCCCTCACCTACAGAGCCTGGAAAGACAGAGGTTGGAGGCTAAGGGGAGGGATGGGGTGATAGTGAGACCCCCCATCCTACTGCTAGGGACAAAGCACAAGGCCTCAAATCACAATGACAATATTTATAGGGATACAAATCACTTCTTATTCAGAAGGCTGCATCTCATACTTCATACCTATTATTTCACCTAATTTTCCTACCCCACAGGCCATTGCACAGGTCAGCTGGAAGCCTCTCTCCTCTTTGATTGAAACCCACATTTTTCAGAAATGTTTAATGAGGATTTCTGGCTTTTGGCTAAACAAATGGGATATACAAAGCCATTGGTCTCTCTGTGAAATGGAACCCAGCAATTTTTTTCTTATTTCTCTGAGCATCACACCAAGAGCTATGGTCTTGTGTCCTATTAGCTACATAGGAGGAGTATCCTGCTGTTTGCTACATGCTGACTCATTCCTCCTGTGGCTCAGTTTATATAACTCTTCTTAAAGACAAGACACTTGGGTACTGGCAGTGATGGAAATGTTAACTCCTCTATCTCACCACCTCATTCCCTTCTTGAGCTTATTGCCTGGTGCTTACTCCTGAAATCCATGTAGAACCTGGAAATTTCAAATCCAGGCAGTCATTAATAACTGGAGAGAACAACACAAGCACAACTGAGACTCAATTTCCACATAAGATATTATCACTGTTTTCTTTCCTACCTGATTACATTGCTGCTCTTGTCACTTTGTTCCTTAAATGGTTGGTTCCTATAGCAAGTCCAAATACTGAGAATCATTTATGAGATGTAATCATTGATATAAAGATAGGTGTTACTCTTTCTTAACTCTCAGGACTTACATGCTGCTTTGACAGAGTTAATCAACCATAGAAAATCAGGAAACATCATGTTTTTTTTCTTGAAAAACAAAGAACAGGGGTGGGGGAAAATGAACAACTGTATTAGACATTGCTTTTTAAAGTCCTTTGCAATGTGTGGAAGCCCTGATATGTCTCTTGAGATACTAAGAAATATTAATATCAAAACAGCCAAGCATGTCATCTCATGACTTTACAAAATACTGTTTTACATATAATCATAGCAGCAAAAATGTTATCAGTTACAGAGTAAGTTAATTCATAATCAAATAAGTGTTGTTGAGTACTGATAAAAATGCAGCATTTTACTAGATTCAATTGGACGGTTATTAAACCAAGATGACTAGACTCCAGGTAAATACTGTGATTTACAGACACAGTTTGAAAATCACTGACTTCCACTATTCCAGATGTAGGATAGGCAAACTACAGTCCTTGAAAAAAATCTGATCAATTCTTCCTTTTCTAAATATTATTGGGCCCCAACAACTGGCTAATTTATGTTTATAGCCCCAGTGGTTAAAAAAATTGAGCAGCTATTATAAGAGTCTAGATACACACGCTGAGATTTCATCTATCCCTGTTTAACAAAATCTGTATTTTAAATTATACAAGCTTGCATAATATGCATTTCCTTTCTAGTGAAGCTCACCTTCTGTCATGGCACTAAACTTCTCGTGAGACACAAAGAAAATGTATAGGGAATACTAAGTGAGGGTTTCTACTTCTATATTTATAACCTACTTATTTCTTTCTTTGACTATAAGTTGAGTTCTCCATTCATTCTCAAGTTATATATATGACTCTCTTTCCTGCTCTTATCTTTTTAAGTCTGCATAATTAAAATACCTCTTAAAATAAAATAATAAAAATATATTTCAAGTAGCCTTTTCAGTATTTTCTCCCTTTTGTGCATTCTAGGTAACATTTCCAAAACAAGAATTTGACACATGGTTTGAATATGAAATGTCCCCCATGTCATGTATTAAAAGCATGATCCTCAGCTGGTGGATATTAGCTCTTGTCCTGGCTTCTTTCTGTCTTCATCCTGATTGCCTGATGCTATTATTTTCTGCCTCATCTTAGGCCCAAAAAAATGGAGCTAGTTGGCCATTGGCCTGAAACTTCCCTCAAGACAAACATCTTAACTTCTCTTACATTGATTCTTTTAGGTCTATGTCACAGAAACAAAAAAAATAAACTATGACACTCTTAAACATAGCATACAAATGGCAATTAACTCCAGAAGAGAAAAAAATCTGGTGTTTCGTTATTCTACATTGTGACAACAGATCATTTCTGCCATAGCTAAGACTGACCACAGTTGCAGCCCTTCGCTCACCTGTCCAGAGAATGAGTCAACAACAGGATTTTACCAGTGAGAGAGCATTCACCCTGTTCTCATAGCCTCTACCAACCTCTGTTTTCTCCTATCCCAGGCAAGAACAGCTTCACTCATAATTTTACCCAGATGTACCTTAGACTATGATCCCTACTTTATACATACTCCACTGAAGCTATACTAGATTACTCACTAGCTTCCAGATTATTTGTATTAGCTATTTTTTGTGGTGCTGGTCTTTTAAACTAAGAGCTTTGATCTTACTGGTCTGATTCTCTACCACTTGAGCCATATCTCAAGTGGATAAGCTTGCAGAGTATTTTTAAGCTATCTTTCAGATAAGGTTTTGCTTGAGGTTGGCCTCAGACTGTGATGGGCCTTACCTATGCTTCCTGCTTACGAAGGATTGCAGTTGTGAACCCTGGCCAGGCTTGTTGGTTGCAATGGGCTCATGTTCATATTTTGCCTGAGCAGTCTCTAAATAGTATAGCCCCCTTGTTTCTTCTTGCCCATTTCTGAAATTATAGTCATCTTCCATACCCAATCTGATAACAAATTATCTCAAAACCCCATGTCTTACATGATTATATGTATTTTGTTTTTACTTTGTAATTCAGGGTTTGGGAAGTGGCTCATTTGGATGTCTGTTTCTTAGGGTTTTTAAATGAAGTTGAAGTTAAGGTATTGACTAGGGTAAGGTATCTCCAGGCTCAGGTAGGTCTACTGGATCTTGTAGTGAGTGGTCTACCAGAGCTGGCAAGGCAAGACTGGTTGGTGGCTGCAGGCCCCTTTCCCTTCTATGGAGGTTAGTTTCTCATAAAGCAACTACAGTACGACAATTGTAAGCCACAGTGTATTTGAAAACTCAGCTTTGGAAGTCATAGGCTATCATTTCTACAATATCCTATGTGTTACACAGCTCAGTCCTAATCAAAATGGGAGAGAAAGATACAGGGGTACAAATTATGGTTAAGAATCACTAGGGACCATTCTGGAGGCTGAATACCATCTGATCCCAGCCTACTTCTACTGCAGTCAAGGCCTTACTTTCATTGTTTGTTGCCTGCAAAGTTCTAGTTTTCTCCCATTTCCTGAATCTTACCTTTTCTTAATGCTCATCTTGGCACCATCTTCCCTGTGATACTTTCTCTGAATTCTTTAGCTTGGAGAAATTGTATGTCCTTTTGTTCTCCCATGGCTTCATTACCAACACCATACATTTAGCACTCATACTTGGTAAAGAATTACTACTCACATATTAAACAATCACAATAAGTCAGCTGTACCTGAGGAAGGAAATCCTTTAATGCCACAACAAAAGCCTGCATGAAGCATTGAAATAAAATCCCACAATTAGAGATTGAGCTGTATTATAGTAAGTAAAGCAGGACGCATAATATCAGTGTGGCCTTTTGATGTATTTAAGATGCAGTGGCTGCCAGAGCAGTATTACTCAACTCAAATATTCAAATAAAATAGAGATCCAGGGATCTGTAGGTTAAGATTCAGTAGTTATAGACTGGCTTCTCAGATCCTTCTTTTCTAATTCCTCATGTGATACTGTTGTTGCTGGTCCTTGGGGCACATTTAAATAACAAGGAACTAAAATATGGGCAACATATAGAATAAGAATTGAAGCAGATGGAAAATCAGAAGTAAAGAGAATTATGTTTGTGTTTAATTCTAGTGAGAATTGGCAATGCAATACATATTTGCAATTAACAGTCATCCAAGTATTTCATTGTTTTGTATCTACATCCATTATTTTAATATATGCATTTATATTTTACTTGCCCAGACTTGATAAGATTTTTATAATTAAGTATATTCATATTATCCACAGAACTGAAGTATAGTTCCCTTTCTGCATTGTTTATAAAGGCATAGTGTAATGTTACTAAAAATCACATACCAGTCTTCAAATTCTCATGAATTCCCAGGAAGTCTTTTTTCCCAAATATTTTTGCTTTCATTATAGGGACCTTAATATACTTAATATACTTATAGTGGTATAAGTATGAAAGAATCTTGCTTTTCTTTATGATACATAATGCAATTGCTTAATAATAATAGTAATAGTAATATAAAACTTCAGTAGTTTTAATGCTAAAATAAAGTCACATGATCAAATTAGTTCTAAAGTTCAGGTCATACATGAGACCAAATTAGAATAAATGGGAATGGCTACAAATATATTTTTAAAGCTTCCTGGGCCATTCAAATGTGAAAGTTGAGGATTGATACCCTCATTCCTATCCTAATAGATTTTAAAATAGAATGATTGCTTCCATTACTGTGCTATAAAACAAATTAAAAGTATATAATTTGAAAATATCAATTTGAAGATCAGCTTAGAGAAATATGTTCAGCTTTTTCTTATAGGATATAACTGCATCAGTTTATGAATTAGTATAGATAAGCTATAGTAAATGTTATAATTCTGGTCAATCTAGATTTCCCTTAAATGATCATGGTTTTTTAATAATAATTATACATATCTCTTTGATATAGTTGATATTTTTGGTACATCCAACACATTGTATAATTTTTCAAGATGCTAACCATATGCTAACCATTTGAAAAGCATGGAGACATTTTGCAAATACGTTAAATTGGCTAGTCACTTATTTCTGTTCAAAATAGGGCATTGTTAGATACCTTTGTCATAGATGTTCACATAGATGTTCTCACAAAGCATTTTGGTTGCATTTAGGAGTGTTTTGGCTCAAGAGAAATTGTATCATTTATCTTGCTTACTCAACCTCCGAAATAGGAAAAATCAGAATAGGTGCATCCTTGCCTAATTGCTATACCCTGAACAAAGTGTCAACTTTGAATGTACCTGTTTTCTGCCTTAAAGCTCTTCCTGCTGCTACCTATGAGAACCTTGGCAAGTCTCTCTGTGCCTGATGGCTTCTAATACTTCATTTGTGAAATGAAGAGGTTGAATTAAGAGATATCCATCTGGGAAGATATGAGTATAAGGCAAGGATACTTTGAGCAATTCTAGGTCATACACTTTGTGAAGTGACTTGAAATAATTCTCCTAAAATTCTCAAAGTTTTTGTGAATCTGTAGAAGAATTTTCAAGTGGTAACACACAGAAATCACTAGATTGTTAAATAAAGCCCATGAAAATAAAGTAAGCTAAAATTTAAAAAGATATTAATTGTTTTACTTCACATTTTCTCACAGAAAAGAAAATGATGTCACTAATTCCAACCCCTTTTGTGTTAACTATGAAGACACTGAGACCCCAAGAATTCACAGAACTTGATTCTGTTGACACATGAAATTCCACTTTAATAGGAGGTGGGTTTTGTCTTGTTTCATAATCTAGTCCTTCATGACAATCCAAAATTTCTTAGTCATCATTATAATTCAACATTTTATTCTGCACTGAAGAGGAGAGAGAGGTAAAACCTGTATTCGTAGTAATTCAGAATTTCTGAAGCCAATATGTCACAAAGATTTTCACAGCTGGCTCACACCATGGTACCTGGGCCCTGATGTTATATGGTTTGCTTTAAATCAGCGAGCCAAAGTCTGCTGGCACTGGGATTGTCTAGCTTAGACAGCTTTGTAAATGTATTTCTGTACTTTGATTTGCAAAGATTCTCACCCACCAGGTGAGATGTAAGAGTTCTTCCACTGCTATAACAGTCATTCTCAAGCTTGGCACTATAATCTACTAATTTTGCATTACTTTGCCAAGAGTGACTAAGTCCTGTTTAGGTGAGATATGTGAGAAAAATACAGATGACTTCTACCAAGTTATGGTGCCAGTCATCCAGTTATTCAATAAAATAAAATAATTATTATACCTCCAGTTACAAAAAGCATTACTCAGGCATTGGAAATACTATGATACACTAAATTGTCAGAACCCCTCCCCAAGAAGTTTATATCCTAATGAAATGAGAGATACCAAAATATGTTTATAAAGCTTAACTACAAAAGGACAAATATGTGAAGGAAGATATGAAGGGATGTGGGCCAGAATGAAGGATGAAGGGTGGAGGGCTGTAAGATGTAGGAGATCACAGAGCTATTATCTTAAAGATGGTCATCTTTGAACTGAGCTTTGAATGTTGAAAGAAGAAACAAATTTGTGGGAGGGAACATGTTTTGAGCAGAGGGATCAGAAAATTCAGTGGTGCCAATATAAAACTCAGGAGCTATAAGAGGTTTTATAAGAAGTTTTGTAATAGCCATCTTTGGCAATATTTATGCCACTCATACATTTACAAGTGTATTTATTATTTATTCATCAACATATACATTGAAGGCTACCATGTGTCATATTTTCTGTTCCAGAAACAATCTCCTGGCCTTATGTAACATACATACTAGTAAGGGGGCAGATACTAGAAGTAATATACCTCCTAAGAAGCAAATTATGTAATATATTACAAAATCAATGCTAGAGCAAAAAGGGGGAAAATAGGGCAAGAAAGACTTAGAGATCTGAGCCTGAGAAGTCAGAGAGGTAAGATTGTTAGGAGGTAAGATTTGAGCCAATGGAAACTCATGAGGGGAACTGGCAGAAAGACAGGTGAGCCAGAATATTCTGGGAAATGAGAGAGACTTTAAGGAGTCAGGGGGCTGAGGCAGAGTAAATGGGAAAAACCAGCAGGAGGCCTAGGCAGGGAGGTGATAGATATAAGGGGGTAGACATTGTAAGGTTCTTTGGTATCCTTTTCAGAGCAATGTAGGCAACAGAAACCAATTAGAATGTCTTTCCACTAGATAAAAGTACCCAGGGAGACTGAGCTTCTCAAAAGACATGGTAAGACTAGACTAGCCTCACAAAATCAGGGCACAGTGGTCCTGGGGCTGGTGGTCAAGGAAAAGAGCAGCTAACTTTTCTACATGTCTGCTATTCAAAAAAACAAAGGGGCTGCTTCTTTGGGATGATCACATTATTATTTTATAATGTAGGAACCTGTTGGATTTCCAAAACTACAATAACACACTGCTCTCTAGAATTAAAATATGAATATACACCTCAGGCCACATTTTTTTAAAAAAGTACCTGAAGCAGTCTATAAAATGTTAATTTCAGTTGAGCACTAATTTAATCAGGGAAACTTTATCTACAGCATTTTTGCTTTAGCCATTAAGCATGTTATATGGTCTCTGAGAACTCTGACTATCTGCATCCACCAGGAAGTTATGCTCTCCTTTTATCTCCAACAGATGTGGGCATCAAATGTTTATGGGCATGAAAATGCCTTTCCATGAAAAGAAACCCCATCAAGTAGCAGGATTTTCTTTTATTATGTTGTTTTATGCACAAAACATTTCTTTTGAAAGCACGGAAGCCACATAAACATGAAAGGATCAATGTAGAATTTTCATAACACATGTTTCCCTGTCACTGCTGTTTGGAGCCAAATGTGTCCCAAAGTTGTCTATGAGTTACTAATGTCTGTGTAGCCCATGATCTCAATCTTATGGGTGCCATGAGGACCCTGATACATTGGGCCCATGAGACCACTTTTGGTACTCTAGCTTTTTACTAAAACATCAGTGAAGTTTTCTTTCCCTAATTTTACTCATCTTAGACATTTCCTTTATAGAAAGAGAAAATCCATTGTATAGGGAATAATGAGGAGGAAAAATAAGTCATTTATATTTTATTGTTTTAATATCTTGTGTTAGTATCCCCAGGGATTTATTTATTACAATCTTTTGTCTCTCCATTTGGTAATTTCCAAGTCTACCAAAGGTGTTGGAGGCAGGTGGCTGGTAACTAGACTTTGGGAGATTAAAAAAGACTTTTTTTTTCATGTTACTGGTGTTTTTAAATTATTGCTACTTTGTGTCTTATTTTTAAGAAGTTGTAAAAAGAGGTTACAATTTTATAACACAGGCTCTGAGTAGAATACTTCTTGGGCATATTCACTTCTTCTTTGCTTTTTCTCATTTTCCCCCTCCCATCTCTACCCATAAATTAATATAGCTCATTTTTAATGTAATGTCTATTAAGTACAAGGTCTGCATTCACTCATTTGCCCTCTACTTCTGTGCCCCCCACTCTGTTCACTCTCCCAGAGACAAACAAGATGTGTTTTCTTTCATATGCAGAAGCAAGATCTAAAATACAACTAAACATGACCATTTATACACAGCTTTATATATTTACACATGAACAAATAGACTAAAGGAGGTTATATGAAGGGGAAGAAGAAATCTAGCTTTCCTGAACATCTAAAGTACTATTTATCTTACACAGACTTTTAAGGAAAAAACACGTGTAGGAAGCATGCAGTGAGGAGATGGATGGGCTTTTGTTGTTGTTTCTTTTCTCTCTTGCATTGATTGCTCAGTTAGCTTTCCAAAGCAGGAAACACTTGGAAATTCCATGCTGCTGGTCAGGCACAGGGAAAAAAGAAAATGTCTTCTGATCCATTTATTGCTAAAATACAAAGGACCCTGAGAAAGGGGCTTTGTGTTTGCCAGTGATGTACTGCTCAGCATAGCAAGCACCACATTGCCTCCACAAACCCTCCCAGCATTGATGCTCAGGTTGGGCTGTTTCCCTTTCTCACTGTTTGCCATTGACTGGCTGTTGGCCTTTCTGGGAAGAAAGAACCCCCATATGCTCTGTGCTCCTTCTTTTATATTGTGATTGCCTATTCATCCCAATGTGGCTACAGCAGACTCCCTGACTCAGGGGACTTGAGCGTGCTTTGTCTTTACCATTGCATGTGGCTTTTGTGTTTTGACTTGAGGTCCAGAAGGGAAAGTAGATATTAAAATATTTATTCATCAGACTGGTATATATTATCTACGTACTGACATATACTTCAATTCACTTCTCCTAGCTGCCCAGTCAATCAGCCTTGGCTTTAGAGTAATGTCATCTTTAATGGAGATTTCTTAGGAAAACCCCAAAAAGGTTCTCTTCCTGAGTTTCTGTGTGTTACTGATTAGAAGGAATAGTAATGATGTGGTAGGCATCTGACAACAGTTCCTAAATGTTGATGAATATGAATATTTCTCCCCTCCCTGGGGATTATGGGCTTGAAGTAATTGATTTTTTTCTGTGTGTGTGTGTGTGTGTGTGTGTGTGTGTGTGTGTGTGTGTGTGTGTGTGTGTGTGTGTGTGTGTGTTAGTACTAGACTTTTAACTTAGGGCCTCACACTCTAGCTAAATTTTTTCACTCAAGACTGCTGCTCTATCCCTTGATCCACAGGACTATCTCTTTATTTCTGGTTAATTGGAGATTAAAAAGTCTCTCAATTTGTCTTCCCAGACTGGCTTTGAACTGAAATCCTCAGATCTCAGCCTTCTGAGTAGGTAGGTTTAAAGGCATGAGCCATGACGACTCCTCCTCCTCCTCTTCCTTTTCCTCTTCTTCTTCTTCCTCTTCTTCTTCTTCTTCCTTCTTTCTTCTTTCTTCTTTCTTTTTCTTTCTTCCTTCTTCTTCGTCATGGGGCTTAACCTCTGGGCCTGGGCACTGTCCCTCAGCTCTTCAGCTCAAGGCTAGCACTCTACCACTTGAGCCACAGCACTATTTCCAGTTTTCTGGTGGTTTGTTAGAGATTAGAGTCTCATGGACTTTCCTGCCTGGACTGGCTTTGAATTATGATCCTCAGATCTCAGCCTCCTGAGTAGCTAGGATTACAGGCGTGAGCCACTGGCGCCTGGCTTGATGACTCCCTCTCTTAAAATATGTGACTAAGTAACTTGCTTTCTTAGTTATTTATTACCAATTAGAAAGAAGGCAGAGTCAGCACATTGTTTCCAGGAATGTCCTCAGCCTCGTCTTTGGTGAGGTCACCTTCTGGTTTGGAGGGATCTGACAACACAAACGTTGCTGCTAACACTTGTACTTAACAATATGGCACAGGGATCTTCAAAGTTTTGTCTAAAAGGCTTGAAAGTAAATATCTGTGGTCTTTGTTGCAGCTGCTTAGCTCTGTGCGGCATTGTAAAAGTAGCCAAAGGTGGTAAGGAAATAGGTATTGCTGTGTTCCAATAAAACTTTATTAATAGAAACAGTTTATAGTTTATTGACCTTGGCTTGGAAGATGATTTTTAGAACTCTTGGCAATACTTGCTTCTGTCTACTCTCATCTGATTAAGATAATATTTCAGGTGGGCACCAGTAGCTCATACCTGTAATCCAAGCTGAGATCTGAAAATCATGGTTCAAAGCCAGTCTGGAAAAGAAACTCTGTAAAATGTTTAACCAACAAAAAGTCAGAAGTGGGACTATGGCTTAAATAGTAGAGTGCTAGCCTTGAACACTGAAGCTCAGTGGTAGTGTACAGGTCCTGAGTTCAAGCTCTAGGATCAGCGCATGTGCTAATAGGGTAAGAGCAAGGGAATTTTTGTTAAGAAAAAAAATAGAGGGAAGAAGAACTCTATGGGAAGGGATGGGAAGGAGAAACAAAGAGGAGGCAACAATGCTTGATAAGAAATGTACTTGTTATCTTGCCCATGTAATTGTAGGGTATTCTCACAATAAAAAATAAATAAATAGAAATAAATAAAGTCCACACTGTTGCTATTTCTGTTTTCCAAGCTTGAAGAGTAGGTATCATTTTGGCAATCAGTGCACGTCTCCACTGCCCACTCCCCCTGTTTCAGTCCTGGTAGGCTGCATGCCCACTATCTCCTCACTCACAGCAGCAACATTATCCCTGGTAATTGGACCACTATCCACGTAAGTACTAGCCCTTTAACAGCACAGATCCTTGCCACACGCCTTGCTTGATATGATCCTGACTTAGTTGTTTGAGTCTATTAATATTATGTAGTTAGAAAATTTTCTAGTCTTTAGATAACAAAAAAAGAAAAACCAGCCCTAGAAGGTTAAGTGATTTCTCCAAGATTCTACATCATATATGCTGTGGACTAAAGCTTTACTTCTAGGAGTTCTGACTCCAGTTCTGAGGTCTTTCCACTTCTTTGTACTATACTTCAGTCCTGGTTCACTGAGGGTCTGGCTTCATGTCTTTCCTGGATAGATCAAAAAATATTCTGGGATAGCAGAGTGTAGAGGGCAGAGGAAAGCTATAGTCATGTAAAATCATTCAAGTTAAGGATGTTTTAAAATAGTATGGCACTGACTGCCATGACCAACAGTAGTAGGGAAGGACTTTAGCCAAGCATTTTCAAAGACACAGTCTGTCTCCTAGATTGAAGAAAAACCAACACCATCCCAATAACAGCCCTGGATCCCAGTGCACCATAAGGCAACTGGATCTTCATACTTCACAAATTCAGAAGCACAAGACTAAAGCCCAGCATCTAGTCAGTTCAGAAATATCTTACAGGAGATTAGAAACCAAGAAAGCTTAACCTAATTGGTACGTGGAAGCCAAACAGCAACATTGAAGACTCATGGTTTTAAATGTGAGAGGTAACGAAGTTGGCTGAAGGTTATTAAGACAGTTAACTATGTGCCAGTGGCTCCTGTCTATAATCCTAGCTATTTAGTAGTCTGAGAATTGAGGATTAAGATGTACTTCAAGCCCAGGAAGACAGCTCTGAAAGACATTGATTTCCAGTTAACCATGAACAAGCCCAAATTGAAATGTGGCTCAAGTGGTAGAGAGCCAGTTTTGAGCAAAAATGCCAGGCAAGAGCATAAGGCTCTGAGTTCAAACCCTAGTACCAGCAAAACATAAAAAATTAAAGAAACAAGAACAAAAACTAAAACTAAAAGCAGATGATGAATTTAAAGTCTGGAGTCTGGAACCAAAAGTCATGTGCTAGTATATACACATTCCCCCCACACACACCACACACACACACACACACACACACACACACACACACACACACACACACACACACACACACACACACACACACACACACAGAGTAAATGGAGAGTGTGTATAACTGCATGACACTAAGGCATTCTATGGCCTAACTTTCTGTGCCTGACTTCATGAAGAAAAGAAGGAAAGGAAGTAGGAAAGGAGAACCACTCAACCTATGGAGGTAATCTCCATGCATTTTGTTTAGAAAGGGGCCAAAAAGTAATATTTTACTTAGGTAGACTTACTACAAAGGTCTCTTTCCTTCCTCTGTTGACATAAGTAGAGAAGTCCATTAGAAATGGAATAATTTGCACTACATAAAAGCACTGGGCTTCAACTCATTAACCCTCTGCTAAACAAGTACTTAAATCCTCTGTCACTCTTTGCATCGTCTCATTTTTTAAATATGTGAACTAGAAAGGACTTTGAGGAAAAGGAAGCGTAATTGCAAAACAATATGAGATGGGTAGCTTCCAAATCCGATGGAGAGCTTTTCAGCGTGAATACCTTAACTGGCACCCCCGTAATCATTCATTTTCTTTGAACCAAATGCCAGTGTGTCCCTGGGAAACTTCAGTGAAATTCCTAGAGGAAGAAAAATAACAACATCTTTGTACAAATATGTGCTTTTAATTAATAAATATGCATGCATACATATGATATAAATATGGACATATTTCTGTATGTATAAGCATAGGTTATGTGTGCATGTAGATATTTATGTACATATGAAGTTTAATTTTTGTGTGCATCTTATTCAAAACTCAATTTTTTTCAATTAAATGATCATAAATTTCAAAGAGATCAGAAGTCATTTGATAATTAGAATTGCACACTAGTCAATGATTTATTGGAGTTGGATTATATACAGGTGATTGCAATGTTATACAAAAATGCCAGCAACAATGTTATTTAAGAAGCAATGCCAAGAGTTTATAGGTTTACAGCAGGAATTAATCCACAATTTTGTCTTTGTGGAACTAAATTTTATGAATTAAATGTTAATATGACCAAATATTTTATAATGATTAAAAACCAACTTCACATTGAATTATTTTTATTATTTAGTCTTATTTTTAAATGTCTTGCTTTGTTGTTTAAATTTTAAAATATTAAAAAATATTTTATTATAGACACTGATTAATTGTACAAGGGATTTCCTTTTAATAGCTCCCTTCATGTATACAGTGCTTCCTGATGATAATCATACCTCTACCATTCTCCTTCTTCCCTCCACATTTCCAAACTAGTTATCATGTTGCCTTGTTACATTTTCATACATGTATAGAAAGGACTTTGTCTACATTGCTTTGCCCTTCTCCATTTGTGTTCCCCTCCTGCAAATGTCTACATAATCAAAGTTTTCACATTCTAATATTGTTTGTTAAAATATATGTTAATTACTGAAAATGGGTTTATTATTATATTATCTCACACACTCATATCATACTTTAGTCAGATTGATCACACACAGGTGTGTGTGTATACATTTATAGATAATATGTATATATAAAACATAATATATACATACATATGTGATATATACATATATATTTCTTATGCATAAGTACAATTCTTTGCTGTTAAAAAGGCAATGTCTTCCAAAAAAAAAAATAATGTACTCATGTTGGGTGCTCATGGCTCATGCCTGTAATCCTAGCTACTCAGGAGGCTGAGATCTGAGGATTGAGGTTCAAAGCCAGCCCGAGCAGGAAAGTCCATGAGACTCTTATCTCCAATTAACCACTAGAAAACCGGAAGTGGCTCAAGTGGTAGAGCACTTGCCTTGAGCTGAAGAGCTCAGGGACAGACAGCATCCAGGCCCAGAGTTCAAGCCCCATGACAAAAAAAAAAAAAAAAAAAGCAATGTCTTTAAATTATGTGGATAAATGTGGATTGTGAGGTCAGATAAGTCACAGAATGATTAATTGCTTTCAATTCTGATCTCATCCAGGGGATTATTTTTCATTTATCCTTGATGAAATTAAAATGTAAGGTTTTAATGCAAAAGAAAATTCAATAATCTTGGTATTAGCACATCATTTTATGTAAAGAAATGCATGCATATGGATGTATAATAATTGTATTAGTTTTATTATGCAGCAAGATAAACTTAAAATTCTACCTCTACTAAATATTTAGTCTTTTAGAAAGGAACCGGGCTGTGTTTGGTTGTTTCCCGTCTAGAAGATAAGTTTTGTTAGGAACTCTAACAACAAACAGGTGTGTATATATCTATATCTATAACTATATTTATCTATATATATACACACACATATATACTTTAATACTATTCTATCAGTACTTCATCTAAATGCTCTGCTAATTTTTATAGTCTACATCTTAATTAAATAATGTGATAATTGGAACAGGTACAATTTGTTAAGGGCTTGTTTTAATGTCAAACCCTAAGCTTAGTGTGGGTTGTTTTTGTTGCTGCTAGTCACTTAGTATTCACAGTTTTAAAGAGAGGGATAGATCATTTAATTACCTTACTTTATAGATAAAAAGCTTTAAGATATTCTCTGATCTGCCTCATTCTACTTTCCTATTCATACTAATTAACATGAATAAACCTTTAAAAAAAACCACTACCCCTCCTAATGTATTATCTTTTTTACTTCAAGTTAGGCAAAGTGTTAGGACATTTTACATTTTAATAGCACAGAAGATAAATAAAACTTAACTTGCTTATCATCATTTAGTAAATGTATAGGGTAACAAAAGGCCATCTGCTAATTCTATTTCACTTCCCCATAAAATACTATTAAATATATGTGTATATATATGTATGTGTGTATGTATATATCACACATATATGTATATATGTATATATGTATGTATGTATATATGTGTGTATGTCACATTTCTTTTCATTTGATTTGTAAAATGTTATTTTACAGTTAAAGGTTTTTTCTTTTACCAACTACTAAAGGTTGATTCTTTTCTATGAATGATTTTATTCTACAGTGCTGTCTCCTTTAGGTATTTAAATATGTAAACTAAGCAATTTAGAGCATAACTAATTTCAATCCCAAACACATGTTCCTGCCCCATCTCTATATTTCTTGGATTTACTTGGAAAAGCACCAGCAAAAAACAGTAATGGAGCTGCTAAAGACCATTTTACAGGGTTAATTCTCAAGAGGTTAGCAGGATGTGCTGTCTTTTGTACTCAACCCAAAGTGTTTGTAATCTCCACAGGCTTATGCTTTATCACAAGTATTATTTACAACATTTTTTAAAACTTGGTTTTCTGTTGAGTCACTTTATTTTTCTGTCTCATCACAAGACAACATCGTACTAGACAAGGAACAACAAAAGACACCGAAAAGAATAAAAACCAACAGTGAAAGCAAAGCCATCCAGAGATTTGTTTTGTATTTATTCTGAGTACCTTCTTTGAGTCATTGTTCTTTGTAACAAGCCCCAGGTAAAGAGAAAGAGTAGAAGGTAACTTTACATGATTTGAAAAATATAGGAATCAAACGTACAGAATGTGTAATAGGAAATAAAAACAGGATGACAAAAAAGAAAAAAAAAATTCTCTGTTTGCCAATGTTATTTCCTTGACCTTCTCATGATGACTTTTCATGGACATTGACTCTGTGTTTCTTTATATCCCATTCTCTGGGTAAAAAGGTCTTAATATGACCAAACATGAATGGATACGTTTGGAGGAGACCATCTCCCAGTTAACCACTTCTTTCTGACTAAATTACAAAATGTATTCTCACAAATGATTTCAGTAGTTGTTCAAATAAAAGAAAATGTCTTGCCTTCCTTCCTCAGGATACTAGGGCTATTAAAAAAAAAGTAGTCATTTCTTTTTTATTTTTTATCATAATCCCAATCGTGATTCCTTTTTTTCCCCCTAAATGTGAAAGCTAAGGCCAGCAAAATGCCATCATCAAATTGCTAATTAAATGTTAGGCCTTGGTTACCTGGTACAATAGAGGTCTTACTGTTTGAAGGAAATGAAGACATAAACTGCTGTTTGTGGCCATGTATTTGAAAGAGGTAAGGGTTAAAACTAGTATGTATGACTGTTCAATAAAACTATTTATTTATATAACCCGAAGGTTCCTGGAGTTGTGATTGGGGAAATATTAAACATTGAATCTATGATGCAAGGCATACTTTTTCCCCTCCAAATGTCAAACCCCATTCAAATGCATCCCCTCATCACTGCTCTGAATTAAGGAACAAAACATGCAAGCATCAAAACCCAGTCAAGTACCTGAAAGATGAAAGCCCATTTACAAGGGAGAACTGGAACAGGCTGAGAGGGTGAAATTGCCAGACAGAACCTGAGAATTGGCCATTGGATTATGCAGGCAACAGCCATTTTGGTAGAATGGTAGGGAGGGAAATCTAATTTGTGTGGAGATGAGGAAAAGAAAAATAGAAGTACAGATAATTCTAGGACTTCTGCCATAGAGCAGTATAGTGAATGTATTTAATAGTTGGCAAAAAAAAACCAAAAAACAAAAACAAAAACAAACCAGAGGGCTTGCATGCAATGAGGATAAAACCAGATATGGGGAAGGTGCTGGTTTAGAATCTTCCTACCAGTGTGATTTTGGTGTTTCTACGCTTGTTTTCTAAACACAAGGAAATTATTCTTAAATCTCATTGCTACTGAGTCTATGTTAGGATTAGTTTTAGGGATCATTACATTTCCTTCATTATGCATCATTTACATGTTATTGTAATGCCAAGGCTACAGAGATTGGAGCTGAAGAAAATGAAGCACTTAGTATGTATTTGTAACCAAGAACTATAACCAAGCTTTGCTTGCCAAAGTCTGTACTTATGAAGGGGTATCTTTGTATCCATATCACTAAGGTGCTATAGTCCTAGATGTCATCTAGCAACACCTCTGTCCTCAGAGCTGCTGCTAATGCTCTGATATATAAAGGGAGGAGGCAGGAATGGTTCTCTTTCAATTGCCATTCCAGAAGTTCAGGCATCTCTCCAAACAGTGTCTCCATATTAGATCCATTGAAATCACACTGCATGATAATACTAATAAATCTAATGAGAGAATTATGAGAGTGAGTGAAATTTCTTCTTTCATTTTTCCCTATGACCTTGCTAAGGACCTTGGTTGTCATCTGTCAACTAACTGAGCCTTTTGTAGATGTGAAGATGGTAGAATTAACTACCAAAAATGTTTTCAAAAGAAGTCCTCAACATTAAAGTTTCTAATTATCCTTCTTCAAGCCAGCATCAGTGCTGATTATTAAACAGTTCTATTATCCTAACTGGCCTAAATATTTTTTCACTGAGTCCTTCAAATTATCCTTTTGCAATAAATCTTTTCTAAAGCATTTAATTCTGTATGTGTGCGTACACACACACACACACACACACACAGAAAGAGAGAGAGAGAGAGAGAGAGAGAGAGAGAGAGAGAGAGAGAAATACCAATGCTTATTCATGAATGCTACTGAATGAAAAATATATTTATTTCATGTTCAGGCTGTAAATATCAGAAATTTATGGACGATGGTTTCTTAAGAAATCAGCACTATAGGTCCTAAAATGAATAGCACTTCTATTACTAGGAGTTTTGAACAGGTTTGAGGCAGAAGTTCCTAAAGACAAATTTATGCATTTTGCCAACTGTGAAGACATATTGTGATGAAACATCAAAAATTTACTTTACTTGTTCTAAATATGCCGTAGTAGTTAAGGTGACCTCCAGGGTGTTTCTCAGTCTTTGGAGACATCTATTTGATGATTAGCTATAATACATTTTCTTAATGAAGGAAATTTTAGCCAATTATCTCAAAAATTACCAATTTCATCCAAGCTTTGATGGAATGATCCTTTTAGTAAATTCAAATATCATCAACACACATAGATGTGGGCTTGCTTGGATATTCATGAAATGGTTATTTCACTGCCAGTTGATAAAACATATACCTCTGTATTTTGCCAAATTTAACTTCTTAAGTCCTACCCATCACCCAGCTGTATCCCTTTCCTTCCTCTTCCTTTGCATTAATCATAAACTACTCCAACTGAAAGTTTTAATTTATAGATCTATAGATTTAGAGACTGGCTACTTAAAAAAATCAATGTGTAATAGAAGATGTAATTTGTGTTTTGATTTGCATTCTAGTCGTGGGTTTGCTGTCCTAGAATTGGTGCTTTAACACCAGTTAATTTGCTTTAATTTGAACCTCCCTTAGATGGTGGGCCATGAAATGTGCGTCTGCATGGATCTCCACTGATACAAACCAAATGTATTTTGCTACAGGTCTAATGGTAGCCTTTCTATTAAAGACCTAATGCCAACAACTCTTTGTTTCTGATCTCAATATGTTAGAGTACAGATTTTATTTTCAGTGGATGTAACCCCCTTTTTTAAAAAAGAGAAAATGTGTTATTTAAAGAGAAGTTTTAAGCTGGGTTTGGTAACTTAAGCCTGTAATCCTAGCTACTTGGGAAGTAAAGATCAGTAGATCACAGCTCCAAGTTGGGAGGGGAAGTTCCTTAGCCTTCATCTCAACAAATGGTTAGATGTAATGGTGCATATTTGTTATCACAGCTATAAGAGAAGCATGATGTCTGAGCCCATGGGTAGTATATGCTTATCTGCTCCAGTGACACAGGGAAGCAAAAGTAGGAGAATGACAGCCTAGGCCATTCAGGGAATAAAGTGTTACCTTACATTGACAATAACCCAAAAAGATCTAGAGGTATGGCTAAAGTGGTAGAGCACCTATCTAACAAGCCTAAAGTCTTGAAGTCAATCTATAATACCACCCAAAGAAAAAAGATCAGTTTTAAGTTTACAGAGAATTTGAAAGGAGATATAAATATATTTATGTTCTATATAGTATTCCATTGTCTAGATGGACCACATTTTATCTATCCATCCATCTGGGATAGGACATCTTTGTTGCTTCTACACTTTGGCTAAAACTGCTAAACACACCTATGTACTAAATTTGTTGTGGACATGTTTCCAGATGCTTTCAGTAAATAGCAAACAGCATTATGGTAAGAGAATTACAGTAAGAAAATTTCAAATTGTCTTCCAAAATGCTGTGTACCATTTTTACATTCCCATTCTCTATGAAATAGAATTTCTCTTGCTCTACCTCTTTACCAGTTTTGTCGGTGCTCTAGATTTGGGGCACAATACTATATAAAGACATGTCATTGTCTTAGTTTACATTTCTCTAATGATATATGCCCTGCATCATTTCATGTAACTTGACATTTGTATACTATAAAGTCATGTTTTGGGGCCCATCTTTTTTGTCAGAACTTCTGTACAGTCATTCAGGAAGAGGGAGGGATGCAAGAAACAAGAATTTATACATAAGAAATTTGTGTTAAAATTGAACAAACATGGAAAATGAATCAATTATGATATAAGTAGAAGAGAAAGCCTTGGAAATATTGGAAAAACCTTTTCAAGAATGAATAGAAATTTAACATGTTGGGAAGTAGAATATGAGTAATCAATGCAAATACCAACTGGGCAGAAAGGACCAACTCCTAGCAGCAGCTTGTTTCCAAATCATTTGAATATGCATTTCAAGAATGAACAGGGTAGAAGATCCACGGTCTGTGTGATGTTCAAATAGGAACTCTATAAGCTTGAAGTCATAGTCAGAAAATCAGACAATCCTCCATTATCACAAGAAGCCACCATAATTAATGAAAATTGACAGGCAAGTGGCAGAAAGGTATGCAAATAAATTGAGAAGGCAGGAAATTGACATAAGGAATCTTGTTATCCAGACTCTCAATCCATCAGTTCATTTTGTTTTATGATTTTTGTTTTCCACTGTCTTGGAAATAGGCAGAAAACTGCTGCCACAGAGGTTTGATGGGATAAAAATAAATTTTCTAGCAATGGGTAAGACAATGAGAGAAAAAGTACCCTCTGTCTGAGTGAATTTTTTTCCTCAGGAATAGACTAAATAAATCAGATGCTTCCTTAAGACAAATTTTGCACCCATTTCTTGTTCCTTTGCTATAATTCCTGGGGATATATCTATGTGCAAAAATTTCTTTTCAGTAACTAATTGCACTGACATATTTGCAATGTGTTTTTCAATATAAACATGCCCTTTTCTGTGATTCAAATAGATTTGATTTAATTTTTCATAATACTTTCAATTTCAATAGTAACTAAAATCCAGAAAATATCACACAAGCTCTCTTGAAACATAGCAACAATAAAAATAAGAGGTTGAACAGAGCAATTTGAATTTGTAATGGAAATATTTGTACACAGACATCTATGATGTCACTACTAATGGTTAATTTGTTTGTCTGACTCACAATGAGGAGAATTGTTTTAATAAAGACAAATTGCTTTTAATAAGGACTAAAGTCTTTTTAATTTAACTTCACAGAAGCCTCGGTAGTGGTAGGTTTTCTGGGAGATAGGAAGGAATTGGTTCTTTCAGAAGTTCCATGCCAGAGTTTGCACAATTTGCATTGTTAAGGTGGTCTATTTCACTTAAAATGATTTTTTTTACTTTTGGTAGTCATCTCCATAAGTGGACTCAACCACTTTTGAACTAGAAAAATGTCACGCTACACCAGAACATGCCACCAGCCAAGTATGACCTTTTTCTTCTTGTATTAGCAGGAATTGGTGAGGAACGTCCATGTTCGTTTTTCATTTTGGAGTAAGAAAAGAATAATCTTTTCCACAAACAGTAATGAGACACTTGTTTATCCGTATGCAAATAATTAAGTGGATTTTCTTTAGTTTTATTTTATTTTCTTATAAAGGTGATGTACAGAGGGGTTACAGTTACATAAGTAAGGTAATGAGTACATTTCTTGTCAAACATTATTACCCCCTTCCTTCTTTTTCTCCCACTTTCCCTCCCTGACTTCCTCCCAGTCACAAGTTGTAAAGTTTATTTCCAACATAGTATCTTGTGAGTATCACTGTTGCATTTTTCACCCTTTGTCCTTTGTCTCGCCATCTTGTTATTCCCTTTTCCTTCCCCAAATCAGATAAACATATTTACAAATCACAGGGTACCACAATCAAAAACAATGACAACAGGGTATAAGCCAAAGGGGAAAAAAATGAAAGAAAAATAAATAACTTCACACAGTGCACTAAAAATAACTCTTGTTTCCATCTCTTTGATTTCATTTTGATTAGCATCATTTTATATGGTCATATGTACATAACTATTGAGCTATTGTGATCCTCTGCTAGGACTATCCTAGACATATACTAATGAGGGAAACCATGGAGCCTATGTTTCTTTTGGTCTGGCTTACTTCACTTAATATGATTTTTTTCCCCAAGTTTTTCCATTTCCTTACAAATGTGATCAGGTTTTTCTTTCTGATGGAAGTGTAGAATTCCATTGTGTTTATATACCACATTTTCTTGATTCATTTACCTGGGTTGGTTCCATATCTTAGCTATGGTATGAAATGTTCAACATCTCTGGCCATGAAAGAAATGCATATCAAAACTACATTGAGATTCTACTACACCCCAGTTAGAATGCCCATTATCAAGAAAAACAAATAAAAACACATGCTGTTGGTGATGTGGCCAAAAGAGAATGCTACTACACTGTTGGTGGGAATGTATACTAGTTCAATCACTCTGAAAAGCAGTATGGAGGTTCCTCAAAACACTAAACATAGAGTCCCCCTTTGATCCAGCAATCCCACTCCTGGGTATTTGCCCAAATGATCACAAACAAGGGCACACTAAAGCTACCAACACAACTATGCTCATTGCAACACTATTTACCATAATTTTTTCCAAGTCTTATATACATCCAGGCCAGGACAAGAAATCAAAGGATTTAATGAATGATGTAATTATGGCTATATTAGGAATAGAAGGTTTGTGTGTTATTGGTGTGAGGCCAGTTGTAATAGCTTGGAATTGAGGAAGTCAAATGAGGCTTTATAACATTGGCAAAGCTTGAGTTGGACCTTGGGTACTGTTAGAGTCCAGATGTGGGCAGAAAGAAGGAAAGAGAGGCTCTAGTTAAAGAGTATGCACAGTATCTTGGGGTTTATGTCATATATCATCTTCCAATCACTTCACCTTTAAATTCCAGTATTCATGTAGGGCTATGGCTTGAAATGGTAGAGCACTACCCTTGAGCAAAGAGCTCAGGGTCAGCGCCTAAGCCCTGAGTTCAAGCCCCATGACTGACAAAATATATTTAATATTCAGTAAGAGAGATCACAAAATTTTTTTGAGTCTAGGGAAAGGATTTTAAGAACGCTAGTTCTTAAACAGGATAAACTAAAAAACAAAACAAAACAAAAATAAAAATACCGATGTCTAGAATTTCAACAAGTCAGGCATCAATGAATTAAACCACTTGGAAGAAGGGGCTGAATATTTCCATGAAGGAAGAATTGATTGGCTTTGGTTACTGATTAGGTGTGGGAGTAAGAGAGGAAGAAGAAAATAACATAGATCCAAGTACTCGAGACTTGTTAATTGGGAAAATGAGCAAAGATTAAAATAATTTTGGAAGATAATGTGTTTGCTTTTAAGATACGTTCAATTTAAAGTGATTGCAAAGAATCTGAGTAGAAATCTCTACTTCATCATTGGCATGTATGGAAAGAAATTGAAGAAAGATGTCAGGAAATCAAGATGTGAGTCATCCATCCTCATGGAGTCATTAAACATTTAAAAACAGATGCGTTTTTCTAAGGCAGTGTTTCTCAACTGTATCTTGTGTGGTTAAACATACTTGTTCAACAATAAATTCTTGGTGTGGTTCTGATGCATGTGCTGCATGCAAAACATCTTCTGTGTACTCAGACTATAGTGATGAACACCACCAAAGCACACTGTCTGTGCACAGTACCAGCTGTGCATTATGGTATTCAGTTTTATGCACTAGCTAAAATGTCATGCTGTTGAGAAAACCATTTTTCATGGAGGTGATATAACATTATTAAATTCTAAATCTGCTCTAACTAAGGAGACGAATAACTCATGCACATTGGTGAGTTTATTTGAAATAAATTACCTGTGACAACCAGTGTATTCCAACACATTGAATAAAATCTTTGAAAAATAATTAGAGCTGGGTACCAGTGGCTTACATCTGTATTCCCAACTACTTAGGAGGTTGAGATTGGAGAATCATGGTTTAAAGCCAGCCAAGGCAGAGAAGCCTGTGAGACTCTTATCTCCAGTGAACCAGCAAAAAGCCAACATGGAGCTCTGGCTGATAAGAGTACCACCTTTGACAGAGAAAAAAAATAGAAGGACAGTGCACAGACCCTGAATGTAAGCCCTAGTACCAGTGTGTTTGTGTGTGCGTGCTCACGTGCCACACATGCATGTGCACATGCACACACACATGCACACACACAAGATACTCTCAACATTTCTTACATTGACAACTTCTACTCAAAAATTTCTCTTTATGTGTATATAGATAGCTCAAAGTTAACATAGCCCCATCTGAAGGAATCCATTCAATCCCACCAATTGACATTTCTATCTAATTAGAGCCTATATTAAATTCCAATTGATTGTCATGTCTGTCCTCCAGGCATTTTAATCACAAGTCTTATAGTTGTATCTGGTGCCTCTCTTGTTTGCATAGCCAGTAACCCATCTGGAATCCTGTTGGCTCTACCTCCTCCTTCGTGCATAATCCTACCACTGCCTGGTTTTAGTCTCCATTTCTCCCTTCCACTCACCTTCCAGTCACCTCTCATCCTCACTGACCCTCTCTCCCACAGCTTTTCAACACAGCCAGAGCATTCCTTTGTAAACCCAATTGAGACTGCACTACAGCTCTGCTGCCTCCATGTTCTCATCTTCTACCACCTCTGGTTACCATCAGAGCCTTGCCTTTCTGGATATCAAACAGATGATACATTCCTGAAATGAAGTCTGTGTTCTAGATGTTTTCACTAAACAAACCCTCTAGCCCCAGATATTCATGTGGTTAACCTCTACTTCCTTCCTGTCTTTATAAGGAAGATACCCTATTTTAAACAGAATTTTCTCCTGTACCATATTTAAGAACAAAATATCCCCTCCAATGCCTAATGGTATCTGCATACACAGTGATTGTTTGATTGATTGATGATGTCTGCAGTTTACTCTGTCTCTCTTCATCCTCACAAGAACCTTAAATGCCATGAGATCAAGAAGTCTTTGCCTCTGGCACAAAAATAGAGGTTTAGGCAATTTCATTGAGTGAATAGTATGTAAGCAAATAAGGAAACAGATTTTACTTGAGCCCAGTACCTCCTACAGTTGCCTGACAAGCAACAATTTTGTTTTATCTGCAAATGATAGAGATAAGAGAATCACAGCATAGACAGCAGCTGAATTCTCATGTGACACTTTGGAAAGGGAGAAGTTACTTTCTTCATGAATTACTGACTCATTCTCTTCACTTTGTCAGTATAAATATCTTCTGTGTTTTGAACTGTGTCTGAAAACTTACAGGCCAGCAAATGGTTGGAAGTAAAGGCCCAATGCATCACTTACAGCTACAGTCATTTTCTCTCTCTGACTCATCTGAAAAAAGGCTTAATTGAGTATTTATTCTTATGCTGCAAGATCCAAAAATCTTAACTGCCATTAAGCTGTCTACAGAAGCAAAACGAAATGGAGAATTAAGGCAATTATCGGGATGATATGAACCATAGAAAACATGTTTGCCTCAATCTGGGTGTTTCTGGAGAACTTATTTTTGACCTAAATTATCTGAGTAATCCTCTCTTCAACTTCTATTTCATTTTACACAGATAGAGAGTAATTCAGCACCCAGAGGGGAAAGCCTATTACATAGTCAGAATGAGGAGAAGGGTATCTATTGACATGTATTCTATTTTATTAAAATTTGTTGCTGGAGGGAGACAGGTTAAAAAGTACTTTATAAGGAAATACTGAAAATTAACAACTGACCTGTTGAAGATATGCTCTGATGCCAACCTGCCTTTTGATCTTAACTAAAACAAGTCTTTAGTTTGAATTTCTTTTAGCTCCTGTTTGTGCTACAGCTTTAGATTCATCTCTCAAAAAATAATGGGTAAATAAAACAAGATATTAATTATCACATTTCCATTCCAATGTGAATGACTTCAGGTACCATGGCAAAAGTGTGGGCTGTTTCTGGTTAAAACAAAGCCACATCCCTAGGCTATGTCAAGTAAAAGAGCTGATAATGAGGCATTGGTAGGTAGGTATGATTTTCTGTGTGACTTATTAAATAGTTTGTCAGGTCAATGGTTCTTATTTGCCATCATCATTCTTTTCCTCCAAAGACCCACACCCTAGTATGACTATTAACTTCTGAGCTTGGTATTCAAACTCTACTTCCTACCACTCACCATAACTGTACATTTCAATCCTAGACTAAGTGTTAAGGAGAGAAGGAATTGCGTGAGGCTGATTGAGGCTCTGTAGGGAACTTAATGGCTCTGTGGGTAATCTGTCTTGCCCACTTCTGATATAAGAGGATAGATGCCCTTGCCATGATATGTCTTTGTGGGCAAATGACAAAATCCTTACAAAGATCTCAGCTGGCACCCATGTGACACATGCACACCATAGTTTTTCACTTGTCTCCAATGTTATGCCTTATCTTCCATTTGATTATAGTTTCATTGATGGAAAAAGATGAAAACCAAGTAGAAAGAATATGGCATTTCCAGGAAGTGACACAAATAGAGAAGTGATGTCCACTTTGATATAGCCCAGGAGCAAAGGTTCCTAAAACATAAAAGCACAAAAAGTTATTCTTGTCTTAAAACTCCAGAAGTCAAGACCTCAGTTTTCATTTTGGCTTTTAGGCTCCCACCTGATTGCATCCTAACCCACCTTCACGTACTTTCTCTCACCCTTCTCCATTATATCTGATCAAATGGATGAATCTCATTTCATATATCCCAAAACTCCTTGAGTTTTCCTATCCCAAACCTTCTTCCTGGGAAAGAAGGGATTATCTGCATATCTGTTTAAGAAATTCTCTCTCTCATTTAACGGAACCCTTCATAATAATTGCTTCCCTTTTATCACAGGGCAATTGTTGCCATCCCTGAATTACTACAGTTGAATTCTTTCTCTTCTCTTCCTCTCCTTCTTTCCTTCTTTTATCTCTTCTTTAATTATTTTCAAATCCTAATTCTTCTATATCTCTCATTTTTCTGTTTTTTTTTTAGTTCTTTGAATTATTGAATATCAGATTACACAGAGAAATGGCCATTAGTTTAAATTTATAGTTAGGTAAGTTATTCTCAATTAAAGTCCTATGCAACCACCACCAGAGGCAGATTAGAAAATAGCATCCAAGAAGCAGCATAGATCCTGTCTAATTGGTGACCCCTTTCCTCTTCTTGGTGAACCCCTTCTTTCCATACTTTATATATGTGTTCATCCCAATACATGCAGCATGGTATGTTTTCAATCTCTTTCATCTTTCACATTATGTATAATGGTTACCTTTTCAATGGCTGTTAAAGTCCATTTATTTTTTATTGCTGTAATTTTTCATTTTTAATTAATGTTTAATTTATTTTCATTGTTATTGTAAAGGTGATATACAGAGGAGTTACGTCAAGTAACTACTACATTTCTTTTTGAATAGTGTCACCTCTTCCTTCATTTTTCTCCCAGTTCACCACCCCTAGCCTGATCCCCCCACCTACAAGTTGTATAGTTTGTTTTTAACATAGTGTCCAGTAACACTGCTGCATTTTGTACCCTTTGTCCCATATCCCCGTGTTCCCCTCTTACCCTCCCAAAAGCAGGTAAACTTACATATAAGACTAAAGGTAGAGAAATTAAACACATATTGCTGTAATTTATATACTGCAATAGCATGCTACCATTTTAAATCTATTATATTGTTGTTAGATATTTAGGTTGCCTCATCTCTGTTCAAGTATACATACCCTTGCTGTAAATCCTCTTTGATATAACCCTGTGGTACAAAAATCACTCATTTATACAGGGCATATGCACAGAAGTGGGATTGGGTTAACAATCCTCCATCTTCTTCCATTTTCTTGCAGTCTGGTGGGCATATTTCGTGCATTTCTGTAATTACTCTGGTGTCAAATATCTTCCTCTACAAATTTGGACATTTGGAATTTCTTATGAGTGATGTGTCTTTTCAAACCCACTGTTCATTTTCTCTTGGCTGGTCAAACATTTTTTTTCAGTGCTAGACAAAGGTTCTCTATATATTCTGTATATTTGCTTAGTCAGTTTTATATTTCACAAATGTCTTATCTGATCTTGTGGTTTACATTTTAGTTTCTTCAGGATGTTTTTGAAAGAAGGTCTTAGTCTTAAATCTATTAAAATTGTCTCTTCCTTTTTCTTTATGTTTAGCTGAAGGGCATAATGATATCCAATATATCATACCTCTCTCTCTCTCTCTCTCTCTCTCTCTCTCTCTCTCTCTCCCTCCCTCCCTCCCTCCCTCTCTCCCCTTCTCCTCTTTTTACCTTCTTCCTTCATTTCTCCCTCTCTTCCTTTCTCCCTTTCCCCTATCTTTCTGCCTCCCTCACCCTCCTCATCTCCCTGTATTATGTCTGGTACTGTCTGTCTGTCTGTCTCTGTTTCTGTCTTCTTCAGATTGGGGCTTAAACCTAAGATTTCATACAACTAGGAAAGTCCTCTACTCCCAGTTCCCCTTTTTAAAAAAATATACTTTTCTAATTTGTGGAGGGGAAGGTAAAAAACAAAATGCTTAAATAGATATACAGGTTGACCCATTGTAACAATTAGATGTACAAGACACTATGTTCCACTATGTTGAAAACGAACTTTACAACTTGGGTTGGAGTAGTTGTGGAGATAGGCGGGAAGGGATGGTAGGGGAAAAACAAAGGAGGAAGCAACATTGCTCTATAGGAAATGTACTCATTACCTTGCTCATGTAACTGTAACCTCTCTATACAGTATTTTTACAATTAAAAAAGTACAAAAAGTAAATAAATAAATATAAAGAATAGCTTGATAGCACCCTTAAAAAGAAAAAAAAGAATATTACTTTAGAGGCACATCTTGACATTTTTTAGCCTGAGATAGGCTTATGTCACTATACTTGCTTTCCTATATTCTCTTCTAAACATAAGTAGTATAATCCATTGGAAACCATACCAAAGTTTTGTGTCAGTAGTGGCATTCTTTATGGAGTTGCTCCGTTTTTTCCAGTATAATGGCCCCAAAGGACTGTACCCCTTCCTATCACTTTCTGTGCTCCCAGTGTTCCCTTTGTTGGACAGCAAAGCTGTATGTGTTGGTTTCTGTCCACTGGTACAGTTGCCAATTTCTGTGTACTTTCTAATGTGTTGATTATTATAGCTTAAGAATGCATGTTAGTACTCAATAGAGTAAGACTTGCAAACATTTCTCCCATTTTCCAAGCACATGTTACTATCCTTGATCTATTTTATTGCCAATTAAATTTCAGAACGAGTTTATTTGCCTCCCAAATGAATCTTGGTAGGGTTTTGGTTAAAACTGTATGCAAGCTATATATAAGCTGACCAGTGACTTCAAGGTAGAAGCAACTTTGACCTTATTCCCTTGATATGCTCATGTGTCTGACCAAGATTTCCATGTGAATGTGTTCTGGCATTGTTCAAATCTTTTTTTGGGGGGGAGGTTCAGTCATGGGGCCTGAACTCTGGGCCTGGGCGCTGTCCCTCAGCTCTTCAGCTCAAGGCTAGCGCTCTACCACTTGAGCCACAGTGCCACTTCCGGCTTTTTTTTTTTTTTTTTTTTTTGCTTACGTGGTGCTGAGGAATCAAACCCAGGGCCTCATGTATGCAAGGCAAGCGCTCTACCCCTGAGCCACCTTCCCAGCCCCCATTGTTCAAATCTTATTGGGTGGTTTGATATGAATAAAATTGCCGACCATTACTGAAAATCAGGTCCTAGGAATAATTTTGTCTACTTGTATTTTGACAAACAACTCTGTATTCAGTGAGTTGGCCAGAGGGTTCTGATAAGAAGAGCAGGCATGAGTCTTAAGTCAGATAAACCAGTGAGTAGATTGAAAACTTGTTTTCTTCAACTGTAATAGAATACAGGAATTCATGGCCATAGTAGAGAGTACCTTTCTAGTACATCCAAGATAGTATTATTGTTTTTATCTCTCTGTGACATCTTTGTGTACTCTTGATTTAACTGCTGATTAACTTTTGGATTAATACCTCATCTGTTTCTTGTCTCTTTTAACAATTTCCAGAGAGGCAATGCTGCATTGCTTTATTATAACCATTTGCATTTGCTAGTATAGAGTAAGGTGCTGATTGTCTTTATTTTGTTCTTCTTTTATTTTATTCAGGACCGGGAGACCATGGTTGGTCTTCCATGAATGTTTATAAAAGATTGTGTTGAGTGATCACATGGAATGGTTCATAGTCACACACAATGGCCACTTTTATTTTCTTCATAGCCCTTGTAACTGTTTGGAATTGCATTGTTCCATTATGTCTACTTGTTTATTTGACCCCAGATAGAATGAGTTCCCATCCTTAGAGTTTAGTAGCACACTTATCACAAAGTACATGCTCAGTGAGTATTTATTGCTTTAAGAAAAAGAATGAATTTTAATAGGATCCAGGAAGTGATTTTTATGACATTGACCTTTCATTGATACCTATCGTTCTAAGAACTCTACTCATTTCTTAGCTCTGCTGCTTCCAAAAAATATTTAGTATGGTTTTGGATAATTCCTTTAATTCTTGAGTGGCTAGCATCCTTTGAATACCAAAGTTGGGCCCAGATATTGAGCAAGATTATCCAATGCCTCTGACAAGAATATTTAAATGTTCTCCTTATGGAGTGATAACTACATCTACCTCTCTTTTAAAAAAATAAAATTCAAGCCAGACTCCAGTGGCTTGTACCTGTAATCCTAGCTACTCGGGAGGCTGAGATGTAAGGATCCTGATTTGAAGTCAGCCCATGCAGAAAAGTTCCTGTGAGACTCTTAGCTCCAATTAACCACTCAAAACTGGAAGTGGTGCTGTGGCTCAGGTGATAGAGCATTAGCCTTGACCACAAAGAAGATCAGGGACCATGCCCAGATCTTTAGTTCAAACCCCATAACTGGCAAAAAAAAAAAAGTCAAACAGTAACATTGACTGAAGTACTAATGTTCTCCCACATTAAAAGTAAAAATTTTATTATTTGTCATATGGCATTTTCATATCTTAAAGAGAGAAGGAAATAAACACCATGTAACTAAAAAGCAAGTACTTCAAAGCTATAAAACATTTGTTTATTGACAGATGATGTTTACTATGTTCAGGGTCTTGAAATTTTTGTTAAATTAAAACTATGTTGGCTGGGGGGCATTATGTAAGCAATGCTTTCTCTAATCCTCTTCTCAGAATATTACTGTCCCTGAGAACTGCACATCTGGCAAATAATTGTATCCCTAGAGCATGAATATCTAAGATGTGACAGAAAATGAGCTTTGAGGGGTTTCACATAAGGAACAAAATACATTGTGAAAACATGTTCTTGAGTCAGAAATTTTCTCCTGTCATTCTGACAGTATGAGGATTGAGGAGAGGAATTGTCACACAGAGGGAGAAATTTCCACAGCTTGTTGTGTCATGTGTGTGTGTGTGTGTGTGTGTGTGTGTGTGTGTGTGTGTGTATGTGTGTGTGTGTGTGTGAGAGAGAGAGAGAGAGAGAGAGAGAGAGAGAGATTTCCTTCCAAGTAAGGTGCATCAAGTGCGTTATACAGAAAGGTCCATGTCTTCCATTTCTAGTCCCCGCTGCTGTGCCATAGGGAAACTGAAATCACTTTAGCTCCCATCCTGGGATTTAGGATGCCACCTAGTCACTTAGTTGATCGTAGATCTTAATAATAAGTAGAAATGCTCTATTTTGTATGTTTTCTATCATTTGAAATTTGCAATGTTCTTGGCAAAATGTCTGATCTTCAGAGCAGCTCTTGCCGTGTTGATCTCCAAAGTAGCAAATCTTCCTCGCCAAGCACACTCCTTCACCAAGAGCACTTAGCTCCCTGCCCTGTTTCCCCAAGCATGTATAGGGTAGAAGCTAGCACTGAAAAGTCAAGATTCATTCCTCTTTATGAAGGGTCTCAGTATGCTTCATCTCTATGATTAAGTACTTCCACTGAGGACTTCTTTCTGAAGAATGAGTTCAAAATCCTTATGTGTAGGTACTTTTGTACTTTCAATATCAAGGAATAGATACAACTTCCCTTTAAAGACCTTTTTAATTATCTAACTAGCATGTTCAATATTTTCCAGATTTGTTTTTAAATAGCTGAGGAGAAAAGACAATCCTGTTGTTCCATAAAAAACTGACAAAAAATAACATCTTTACAGATATTAAGTCAAATCTGCTTCCCTTTAACTATTCTTTCATGGGCACACATGCACAACACACACACACACACACACACACACACACACACACACACACACACACACATGTTTATTCAAAAAAAGTAGTAGGCACTCCCTTCTACATGATTATCTTTTTGAAACTTTAAGAATTTTTTACTTTATTCTTAAGCAGTTTCACAAAGGGGTCTCAATTGAACATGCCAATTTGTGAGTCCAGTGTGTCTTGATCAGCAGCACTTTTTCCTCAGCACAGTTACTTCTTCAATGAAGACTTTCTAATCTGGAAGAGATACAAATATCATTTATAGCTTTAAGGGTTGAAGGTACTATCAAGAGTGGGCTTTTCAATATTGTTGCATTATCTTGGATATTTTTCATATAATCATCGCACAGAAATTGAACCTGACTCCCCAATACCTCAAAGCTATGTTTCTCTCATAATTGTTACCATCTAATTCCAGCATGCACATTGTACCCTTAAATGTGCTAAATCAACTTCAGATGTGGTAAGATAAAACATGAGTGTAAGATTTGCATATGGAGAGGATGCTGCTGGATTAGGAGATAAAAGCCTCTGTGTGTGTGTGTGTGTGTGTGTGTATGTGTGTGAGTGTGTGTGTGTGTGTGTGTGTGTGTGTGTGTGTGTGCGTGTGTGTCAGGTAAATGTATGTGTGTGTATGTATACTTGGCATAAATGAAATGAATTAATACTTTTATGCAAAGCCAAAAAAGATTCATATGTCAATCTTGAGGCATTTTCTTTAAGATGACAAATCATATGTAATGAGCAAAAACTTTCATGTACATAACAATTTGAACCCAAATATACAAAGTAAAAATGGATAAAATTATAGTAGGAAGTCGACAAATCAACAATCACCATGGTATGATTTTAGATATCTTACTATATTTTTCCTAAAATTTGATAGTTGAAGCAGACAAAAATAAACTATATACTGAGAGAAGTTTCTGTTTTTACATATTGCCAAAAACCATGATGACACAGTAAAATCTGTTCATAGTTCAAAAATGACTTAATATAATTAATCTAACTGGACAAAAAAGAGCATGTTCAATAAGTTTCAGGTTTTTTAAGCATCATCTAAATAGAACCTAATTCAACAGTCATGTGATGAAACTGGGTAGCATGCACTTGATAAAATGTGGTTTTCAAATAATAGCCTATATTGGAATCCCTGGGAGGATTTTTTTTTCAACAAGACAAATATAGGTCCCACTCCCAGGGTTTCTGATTCTATAGGTCTGAGATGGTGTGCAAGAATTTGTAATTCTATTACCAGGGGCAGTGTGGCTGCTGATTTGGGGACCAGGTTTTGGGTGCATTTCTGAAGCATGTGAACAGCTGGCTGCTGAGTTACCTACATTCCTAAAGATACATTGTAAGGGACTGGGAAGGTGGCTCAGTGGTAGAGTGCTTGCCTTGCATGCATGAGGCCCTGGGTTCGATTCCCCAGCACCATATAAGCAGAAAAAGCCAGAAATGGCACTATGGATCAAGTGGTAGAGCACTAGTCTTGAGCTGAGAGCTGAAGGACAGCGTCCAGGCCCAGAATTCAGGCCCCATCACTGCAAATAATAAAAAAAAAAAGATGCATTGTAAATACTCACTGCCATGACATTGGTCCTAAATGCGCAGTCCAAAG
Organism: Dipodomys spectabilis; assembly: GCF_019054845.1. Lineage (NCBI taxonomy): Eukaryota > Metazoa > Chordata > Mammalia > Rodentia > Heteromyidae > Dipodomys > Dipodomys spectabilis. The sequence continues at coordinate 2,002,692 of NW_024871042.1, forward strand.
CAGAGTTTTAAACTAGACCAAGAAACCCAAGTGCAAAAAGTTTAACTGTGATGTAGTATGGAAAAAGAGCTGTCATAAGATGAATGAATCCCCAAGAGGTGCTTCTAGGTATCTACTTAAACCTGGAAGATCTTAATCAGGTTATATTTATTATTGTATGTCCCCATAGCCTGTAGCTTTTGGTCTTCAACTACAGCCCTCTCTCTGATTCATCTTAAAAGATTTCAGAAATCTCCCAGGCAAAGTTTTTTCTTTCTTTCCTTGTGCTTGTTTCATGCATGATTATAATAAAAAATTATTTTACACTGACTAATAACATAACTTTTTCCTAACTTAGGAGCTCTTTGAAGGCAGAGACTCTTCTTTATTATGTATCCCACAGTGTGCCTGAGACTATATTTACTCAGTAAATGAAAGGTCCTGCCTCTCCCATTAGTCAGTACTTTCAGGAGTGGAAAGGAGTCTCATTCTTTAGTATTTATAAAAAGTAAACTGAAAGGGCATAGCCAGAGATAAACTCTAACAGCTCTCAAAATTAGATAAGAAGAAAAAATAAGTTTCCCAACTGAGCATTACCTTGCTCCTTGTTGAATCTCTCTGTAAACAAGAAGATAAATCCATCTGCTCTTTGTCCATTATGGTGTGCATGGTAGCAGATGCTGCAAGAAGAAACATGGGTTATGCTACTTTTGTCACCTTGCCAATTCTGCACGCACTGCCCTTGTGAATGGCAAGTGCATTTGGTAATGGCATTCCTTGCTAGCTTTTGCCCCAGGTTCCCACAACCCCAACCCCATGGAAGTACCAGAGGTTTACAAATTGCCAGCCCTCATGCAGGCCCTATCTATGAAGAGGCACTTGGTTGGCAGAGTGCAAACAAGAGTAACGAGATGCCATCTGCATTTCCTACTACATAGCTCAATTAGTTGATTGATTTGTAACACTTTAAAAAACATTTTCTAGAGAAAGCAAATTAGGAGAGTGTTTTATAATATATTCAGTTTAATTAAAACCTCACTAAGTGGAGTACTTTGCTTCTTGGTTTCAGAAAGAAAAAAAAAAGAAAATCACAAGGAGGCCATACATCATATTGATTTTTAACCCCATAAGCAGGAGTAAAATAACATTGTTAAAGGTTGCAGCATCGAAAGCTATACAAGTATACTCCTTTAAAAGGTTGTTTGTAATTAGCATGGAGAGCAAGAGAAGACATGAGGAATGATGATGCAGCCATGAAAGGGGTGGGTTTGAGGAGGGAGATGGAGGAGAGCTGGTTACATACTCTAAATTTGAATAACCAACAACACCTGCTCCTTATTGCACACAAAAATGCTTTTATCATCTGAAGAGGAAAGGAAGAAAATCTGCAACCACTCTGGCTGAATTGTAAAGCTTAAGAACAAGTTGGAAAGGTTGCATCTATGTGCAGGTCTCCTCTGCTCTTAGGGGTGAATGCATATGCTACATCTTAGTACCAGATCTTGCCAGGTTTGGATAATTTTAGATGTTAATATGACTCCATCCTCTCTCATCTCACATCGTTGCTAATTTCTTCCCATTCCTGGATGACTGTCTCATGGACAAATGTGAGTCAGCTTCCAAATAGTCATTTAATGAAAGCCTCAATTTATTGGAGACATTTGCATGGGTACTTATGATTTATTCTAAAGCATTGTGTTTACAGTGCTCTTACCTCAGTATTTTCAAAGTCAATGACTGAGAAATAGGTTGGCTGGATTTTTTTGAAGTCATGTAGAACTTCAGGTGTAGATGTATATATTTTCTATCTTTGCAGATTCTGTAGCATGCAACTGAATATTTAAAATAGTGCTGAAATAGAAACAGGAGCTGTGATCTTTAGAAGGGGAAATCAAAGTAAATCTATTCTTCTACTGTTACAATTCCATCACATGTGGCTGAATCTTTCCATGGGCAAACTTTATTTTTCTGTTTTTTGGGGTTTTTTTGGTAGTCCTGTTCTTACTTAGAAGGTACATTGGATGCTGGCAAGAATATTCCATATCACAAAAGATCCTTTTCCTATTGTAAATATTTGGACGCTTCATTGATTAAATTTTCTTTGGAGTGATCCAAAATTGACCATCCTATTAGTGAATTCTAATGCCTTTAGGGAACACCTTTATGAATTTCTTAATCAGCTCGGGCTCTTATAACAATATACCATAGACTAGGTGACCTAAGCAACAGAGAAGTATTTCTCACAGTTTTTAGAGTCCACAACCAAGGAGTCAGCAGATTATGTTACTGGTAAAGGTCTCCCAATTCCTCACTTGCTTTTTACTGTGTCCCTATATAGGAGAGAACAAGGAGAGTCTTTCTTTGTCTTTTTGTGTAGACACAAATCTCATGATGGTATTTCCATAATTTAGACCTCTTCAGAATTTGATTACCTTCCACAAGTGCATCACTACATGCTATCATTCAAAGATTAGAGCTTCAATATATATGAATTGTGAAAAGTATCAGTGAGCTTCTTACTCTTGTCCTTCCTAACCCACACCTATAATAAGCCTCCATGTACTGCCATTCACTTTTTATAATCAATGCCCTAAATTAAACAAAAATATTACTTTCTTAGACAATTGCTGAAAGAATATTTTCAGAAAATGATTGCTGAGTATTGATTTTTTTAAGTTGATAATCTTCTGTGTAAATTACCAGTGAAGCTCAACTCTTAAGTGTATGTTATGAGGACTATTTGAGAAAGACATGTCAGAATAACCTCATATAATTCCATTTTAAAAGGGACTCCAGGGCTGGGAAGGTGGCTCCGTAGTAGAGTGCCTGCCTTGTGTGCATGAGGCCCTGGGTTTGATTCCTCAGCACCACATAAGCAGAAAAGGCCAGTAGTGGTGCTGTGGCTCAAGTGGTAGAGCACTAGCCTTGAGCTGAAGAGCTGAGGGACAATGCCCAGACCCAGAGTTCAGGCCCCACAACTGACAAAACAAACAAACAAACAAAAAGGACTCCATAATCATCCTACTTTCCCAAGGACAAAGATGGCAGACAGTGGGGACACACAAATCCCTTAAAGGGTGCTTTCAGTAAGATTATAATGAATCCATGACCCCCAACAACTCCTCCCCCAAAAGAAAGAAAGACAATATAGTACGTGCAATTTTACATGTTACTAATGAGACTAGATGAAAAATAATTGCTATTTAATTACAGAAATGTTTACTTTGAGGCACAAATGCCTGATAGAGGATAATGACATTGGATACAGAAAATGTTCTTGTGGTTGCTGAGAACATTTGCCAATAATTTACATGTTTAATTGAGTTGCTGTGAAAGGCTCATTGTCTAATTACATGTTCACTTAGGTACTCAAATAGATACTAGAAAAACCTATGTTTCACTTGTACCTATTTGCCCAAATTGCTGCTGCTGGTGTATGTTAAAAAAATGTCCATAGTTCATTTACTTATGTGTGGGACTCTACCTCTGATTGCATTCTTCCATGTGTTTAAAATGCCTTCTGCCCTTGGGTTTGATGGCTGAGTTCTTGCTCTGAGCACTATTGCCGAACAGGCTATTTATGGAACAATATTGCCCTCTGGCAGCGAGGCAGCCAGTGGTTTTAATAACTGTTTTATGTCATTTTGACAGCTTTTAAACTAGTCACACCCAGCAGTTTAAGCCAGAAGGGAAACATCAGCGAATGCCTGCAGGAGTTTTATATTACAAAACCTGTATGTGCGTTTATATTAGGAAAACACTACAATTCCTGCTTTAAAGGAAAGCTGCCTTTCCCAAGAGGCCAACTGATTTTTTCCCTCTGCAGTTAAAGCTTGAGAAAAGCACAAATAATAATAACAATATTGTAGTCGTTGTACAAGCAGGGAACAGAACTGTTGTTCTTTTCAGAGATTTATGAGCTGGAATTCCACAAAGATCAACCCTGGTAAGGCGATCACAAAGCATCTCCCTGTAATACATGTTCAGACACTCGTGAGATCAAAAAAGGACCTCGGGGTCATATCTGATCCTCCAGATTGAATCATCTTCAGGAGTGTCTGGACTCTTCGAGAAGGACCCAGAGCTGCTCACTAAAGTTAAAGAAACCAAAGACTTGGCAGCAGCTGTCAATTCCTGGAGGGGTTTCTCAGCTGCTTCTTAGCCACTCTCACAAAAGGGATGCCAAGCAAAGAGCCAGGTGGGTCTTACCAGCTGGAGCTGCCTTAATAGGGATGGGGGAATCTGCTATGTTTAGAAGTACCGCTTCAGTGGGCAGCTAAGAAAGGCATAGCTCAGTAAGCATCCTCATTTCCAGCTCAGTGATTGCTGCTGAAAAGCCTTTCTAGGATCACCAGGGACAGGAAAACTAGTCCTTAACAGAGACTCCAAGTTGCCCCTCTTCCTTTCCCACTGTGGAATGGGATCCTCCTGCTCTGAGGCAGAGTGTTCAGGGGAAAGAGCCGAGGCAAAGCCCTCAAGGGAAGAGTAGATAAGAGTAACAATTCATACAGGTTTGCTTTTAGCCTGCATATGCCACAATCTTCTAGCAAAACTCTGGGTTATAAGCTGGACTATGTAACCCTAGGTTCACATCCGTAACCCTAGCTTCTTGAAGCCAGCTTATGAAGAAAACTCCATGAGACTCCATCTCCAAAATGATCAGCAAAAACCCAGGCTGCAGGTGAAGATGGAGAACTCAGCAAGTAAGCCAAGTGACTGACAGGCCCTGAGTTCATGCCCTAGTACTGGCTTGACTGCATGTTCTTTGCAGACAGATTTTTAGAATGGAGACACATGGGTGGTTCAGAAGAAATCATTTTTACAATTCTAATTCAGTAATGCCAAAATTGAGAACATTTAAATTAATTTTTAAATTTTCAAATGAATATTACCAAAGAAGAGGAGAAAACTCAGCAAATTCAGAAAACTGAGTTTAAATGAAGCCTGACATTTTTAAACTCTTTCTCCACATGCTGTAGTAAGTGTTCATAGCATGGTTTATTATGTATAGTCATTTAGATTTTAAAAATTATGAATTTTTATGACCTATCCTTTTTTATGACCTATCCTTGTTACCATTCAAATCCACCCTCTATAAAGGAATTATTTATCTACCTAGATAATTAAGAAAATTAATTTACTGCACATGAAGATAAGCAAAAATAGCTTCAGTTGTCTGACATGTCTGTTTTGAGGCCTATTTGAGCTGACTCAAGAAGATGTCATGAAGATATCCACATATTTTTATAGGTAACTACCAAGAGAACCTCAGGAATGTCACTGAATAGGAAACAGAAAAGACACAGGATTGGGGCTACAGTGCGGTAGCTTTTGTCAGGAAGCAGAACCGACCCAGAGAAAGTGAGAATACTGCTACCTAGAATGCATTCTAGTCTTGGCAATCCATTCCACCTTTCTAAACAACCTATTTTTTTAGTGTTATCACAAACAACTCCAAAAATAAAGCAACTCATTTTTCCCTAAGAGTGACTTCAGATTTCCCTTTCTGTATTTATTATTCTAAAATGCATTTCAAATTTCCCAGCTAACATAGTATCTTTACTTTTCAGAAATTCTCCTTTCAAGAGTTATGTGAGCCAGGAATGATGTAGGAAGGCCTAGGCCTATAATTTTTATTGGGTTTGGCTCTTTCTTGTGAGCAGAAGTGGCAGAATTTATATCTAGAAGCATAAATTGGGGTGAAATTGTACGTGACAACTTTGACTGTCAGAAAAAAGGACCTCTCTTTCTAGGTTTGAATAATTATAACAATAATTGTGGTAACAATAATAAAAATGACAACATTGATAGTACCTGTCATTACCTTTAAAAGAATACTATGGACTAATCAGTGTTCAAAAGATAGGCTTTTCAATAGCAGAAATCTTACAAGCCAGTGTTATTTCCATTTTACTTGTGGAAGAAATAATCACAAGGATGGTTGCATTGATTGCTCAAGGACCAGAACTAGTAAGGATTTGAATTCAGCTTTATCTTCCCTCTAATCCATGATTTATTACCTTATGCTATTGTTATTTCTCCAAATTGAAAGGATTACTGATGATGAATAAATCTTCCTATATTAATCCCCTTTGCTAGGTGGCACTGGAATTCTTCCCATTGGAGAAACAGTCCATTTCCTCCATCTGCTTTGAACTTAGGTTTGGTTGACTGATTAGCTCTGGCCAAAAGAATGAAGCCAAGCTCTCAGTTCTGCTAGGAGCCCTCACATCATGCTTCCATTAGCTCTGCTGTCTGGCCTGTCCTTTTGGGCCCTGCCATAGCTATGAGAAGACACATTGGTGGGAGGAAGGTGGGTCAAATTTGCCCTGAAAACTTGATTTAATAAACTTAGACAACCCAACATTAATTAATTCATTAATGAGCACTGCTGCCCAAGATTGGGGTGATATTAACTATCATGAGACCCTCTTTCAGGTGTATTTTAAAAGTGTGTGTGCCAATTGAAAGGATATAGGGGACATACACAACATATATGCATACCAGATTGAGTTCAGAGTCTTGGTAGATACTTCCAAGATAAATATTTGGTAAGGAAAAGAATGAATTCATTATTACCAGAGGTAAAGGTGTTTCAGAATTTTTTTTTCTTTTAAATAAGCTGTAACTATTCTATTTTCCTTTTAGTTCACCCCATTAAAAAGTCACTGGGATGTTGCAACAATGAGAAGTACAAAATGTCATGTCAAAACCAGCTTTACAATGTCGGTGTGGGGGGGGGAGGGGGGTATGATTGGGTGGGGGGGAGGGGGGAGGCTGAGAAGGGAGGTGAAGGGTAAACAAAGGAGAAGGCTGCAATGCTTGGTAAGAAATGTATGCATTATCCTGCCCATGTAATTGTAACCCCTCTGTACAGTATGTTCTCAAATAAAATAAAATTAAAAAAAAAAGTCACTGGGATATGTTAGGAAAACTTAGCTGCTTGGCTCTAGTTTTGGTCTTTGATGAATTATACTCTATAACTGACACTGTGTGCATGGCTGACATATTTCAGTAAGAGGGAGGCCTCTGACCCCACAGGGCAGTGACAGTTCAAAGCTCTTCCACCTAATTCTGCCCTGGTTGCACTCAGCTACAGTGTTACCTGAGCTGGTTTGTGACTTTGAACAACTTCAGCAGTGATGAGTAATTGAGGTTTGGAATGTAACTTTGCCATGTCAGAGTGTGCTATCTAGTGGTGCCATGTCACTTGATGTTATAAAATAGTAAAGTCAAAATACAAAAAGGGATAAAAGTGGGCACAAACATAGAATCTTCTCCATACATATCTATGCACAAACATGTCACAAGACATTTGAAGCTGTTCTCAGACTATGATTAGAAAAAATAGAGTTCCTTATTACATGGTATTTTTATATATTGACCTATCTGGCCCTTGAAATGAAGATTTGACACTATCCAGACTTAGATTCTTAGACTATGAATAACTGCCTTAATTTTGATAGAAAATATCTTGAATAATGTAGTCTCAGGGTTCTACCTGACATGCTTCATGTTAACCTAATTTAAATAAATTGGATTGAGGTCAGTTATTCCAAATAAACAAAAACCAATGTATGCCAATGCTGTTTTTTTGTAACCAATGAACTAATTTTAAATATTTGCAAAAGTCATAATGCAAGAATAAAATTGTAAATGTTCTGTACAATTTACACAATAGGAAATCTGTGAAACACAGCTTAACTTTCCAGTATCTAAGTGAAGGCGGAATAAACATTTTATTAATTAGAGCTCCATTTACCTATATTTGCATAATTTAAATAGCATATTAAAGAGTTGCATCTATAGTTGCAGAATTCCAGAGTTTCTCCCCAGAATATATACTTCTTCCTGAGTGGTTTGTGGGGAATGTACAGGGTGTTCTTTCTCTGGAAGTGGCCAACCAATTCAAACAAAGCTGTAATATTCCCTAGAAAAGAAATGCTTGATTAAGAGAAGGCTGTCTACATCAGGAAACACCATCTGCCATTTCTGCCTCATTAAATTAGCAATCCAGTCGGATACAATCTAGTACTTGTGTTCTATTTTGAAGTTCTCTTGTATCTGCAATCTTATGTGGACTTTTTTTCTGTTGTTCTGATCTTATTGAAAAAAACTCATCGAATCATTAGCAATTCCTAGTTGACTCTTATAAAGAACCATTATTTGATTTGTGTTTATCCATTCAGTGCAACTGTGAAATTCGTAATTTCCCACATAAATGTCCCAGAGTTACCTTAAAATTAACTATCTAAAGAGAACTCTTGAGCTCTCTTCTACCAAACATGTTTTACTGAAATTTTCCTGCCGGGCGCTGGTGGCTCACGCGTGTAATACTAGCTACTCAGGAGGCTGAGATCTGAGGATCGCGGTTCAAAGCCAGCCCAGGCAGGAAAGACTGTGAGACTCCTATCTCCAATAAACCACTAGAAAACTGGAAGTGGCTCTGTGGCTCAAGTGGTAGAGTGCTTGCCTTGGGCTGAAGAGCTGAGGGACAGCGCCCAGGCCCAGAGTTCAAGCCCCAGGACCGACCAAAAAAAAAAAATATTCTGGAATTTTCCACATGATCATAACTGTCTAACACCTGTTACTCAGACTCAAACTAGGGATCATCTTCCAGTTCTTTTCTTTCCTCTATATTTCATCTCCAATCCAGGTGCCAGCCCTATCAGCTTTATAAGGAAAATATATTTTCTTATGCTACCACCTTGGTTCACAATTACTGTCATCTTCCTGATGATTTTACCTGGTTTGACTCTTACCCTTAACATTTGGTTCTTACAAAACCTTCCAAGTGAGGTCGTAGACACAAATAAGATTATAGTGCTTCTTTGCTAAGAACTCTACCAATGGTTTCTTTGCACCTTCTGAATAAATTCTAAATTTCTCATTTCAGCCTACACTGACCTTTATGATTCAGTCCCTGCTAATCTCTACAATGTTCTCTCCATCTGCTTTCTGCATTGCTTAGTGTTCCCAAACCAGTTTCCCTTCTATTCCCCAAATGGCCCATGACTCTGACCTCTCACCCTTGGACTCGTCATCTCTGTTATCACTGCCTTGAATACCCTCCCTCCACTATATCTTTGCTGCCTTGTTCTCACTTTTTCCAGGTTTCCTCAAAAGCCAGCTTCTCAAAGCACTCTCCTTTGGCTTCCCTATCTAATGTAGCCCTTCGTTGTCAACTATAAGCTCTTGCCTTTAGCTTTCATTCCAGTGTCACCTCCCATCCATTTAGCAGTTGACAGTAAATCTCAAGAAAGAATATCCAAAGGCATGCGCTTACATTTCTAATCCCAGCCACTTTGGAGGGATAGTTAGCATGATCTGATCAAGTTCTGAGGCCAGGCTCAATCAAAGGAAGATCCACCAGGTGCTGGTGGCTCATGCCTGTAATCCTAGCTACTCAGGAGGCTGAGATCTGAAGATCATGGTTCAAAACCAGCCTGGGCAGGAAAGTCCATGAAACTCTTATCTCCAATACATCACCAGAAAAAACTGGAAGTGGCATTGTAGCTCAAGTGGTAGAGCATTAGCCTTGAGCTGAAGAGCTGAGAGACAGCCCTCAGGCCCAGAGTTCAAGCCCCATGACCGACAAAAGGAAAATAAAGCAAGATTCTACCCCCAAAAAACAAATTGAATCAGAAAAAGCAGGGATAGTTGGAGAAAAACAAAGGAAGAGGTAACAATGTTCAATAAGAAATGTACTCATTACCTTACCCGTGTAACTGTAATCCCTCTGTACAGCATCTTTACAATAAAACAAAATTTAAAAAAGGAAAAAAGAGCTGGGGGCATGGTTGAAGTGGTAAAGTAGCTGCCTAATAAACACATAGCCCTGAGTTCAAATCCTAGTACTTAGTTCAAATCCTAGTACTGCCACCAAAAGAAGGGAAAGAAAAATCAAAAGAATTCTGTGTTTAATTGCTAGCATTTAATTATTAACTTATAACACAAGCAAAAAAAACTGCTATTTGAAATATTGGGCTCAGGGTTATGCTCTTTGATGCTCAAATTTATAATTCTACTCTTGCTCTTCTGGCTTCACTTGCCTACCAAATGCTTACTTATAGAAAAATGTGACTTCCGTATTATACTGAAGACTCTATTTATGACTTATGGTAGGTGAGCTCACTTGTATTACAGAAATACTCTCTACTGAGAACCCTGAATATTGTAAAGGATGTAAATAAATAGAAAGTGGCATACACTATGATGATACTGATTTTGATGGTAAAAGTTTTTAGTTTTCACTCTGTTCTGCGTTTGATGACTTACTATATGGTATTTTCATATATGTATGTTTCTTGTGTTAAAGGAAGAGAGAAAAAACAATTTTATAAAACATGAAAATGAAATTATATGAAAATGTTTACAACAAAGAGAAACATATATCAAGATAGACATATTATAAATGTAAGTATACATGTATTTGATATATAGGAGATTGATAAGTAGATATGTTCATATTTAACATAATTTCTCTTAATGTGGAGGTGATGTATAACCAAACTACTCAGAAAGTAGGTAAAATTCAAATGCACATACCATTGGACATCTTTTCATGGAACCATTAAAATATTCTTCACAGACAAAATGAAGAGAGAAAAGAGAAAGAGAAAAGACAGTGAGCACTACTAACTTAGGGAGAAAGGAAGAAAGAGAAATAGAAAATACAGTATCAGTAAGCCAGAAAGAAACATAGGCTGCATGGTTTCCCTCGTTTGTAATAATTGGGATGTGCTTATAAATCTACAAGAAAACCCAATCATTAGTAAAAGACAAAAAAATTACACTTGGACATGGTAAATTAAACAGGACTCTAAACATTCACACAGTGAGATCAAAGGAGGATATTCTTAGGAGAGGATCACAAGGGCTCAATATGTATGTGCATATGATCATATAAAATGATGCTTCTCAAAATGAACTCCAAGATATGGAAACAAAAGATTTTTAATAAGTTTTTATTGTGAAAATACTGTCCAGAGGGGTTATAATCACACGAGCAAGGTAATGAGTACATTTCTTATCAAGCATTGTTGCCTCCTCCTTTGATTTTCCCCTACCATCCCTTCCCTCCCACCTCCTCAACTACACTGCCCCCTCCCTCCACACCCTCACCCTTGCCTAAATTGGAAAGTTCATTTTTCAACATAGCATCTTGTGCATCTCATTGTTGCAAAGGGTCCACCTGTATCACTATTTAAACAATTTGTTTTTTTTCCCTTCTGCTCCCCAAATTATATCTACATCAAATACAGTGAAAACAGGGGTTATATGAAGGAGGAGGGAAATACAAAGCAACAAAAATTCACATGGTACCTTATAAATACATTAGAAACAATAGCAAGAAAGAAAAAAACCACTTATGTCCCTATCTTGGGATTCATTTCACTTAACATCAACTTATCTGACTTTTTCTGCTTGTCCCAGACATACACTAATTATTGAAAATAAGAGAAACATGGAACTTATGTTTCTTTGGGACTAGCTTACTTCACTAAATATAATTTTTTCCAAGTTTTTCCACTTCCTAACAAATGGGGCAATGTCATTCTTCCTGATGGAGGCATAGAATTCCATTGTGTATATATACCACATTTTCTTGAGCCATTCATCTACTGAGGACATCTGGATTGGTTCCATCTTACCTATGGTAAATAATGCTGCAATAAACATAGTTGTGCTGGTAGCTTTAGTATGGTCTTGTTTGTGACCATTTGGGTAATGTCCAAAAGTGGGATTGCTAGGTCATAGGGGAGCTCTATGTAGAGTCTTTTGAGGAACATCCATACTACTTTCCAAAGTGGTTGAACAAGTTTACACTCCCACCAACAATGCAGTAGGGTTCCCTTCTGTCCACATCCCCTCCAGCATCTGTTATTATTAGAGTTCTTGATTATAGCCATTCTAACTGGGATGAGGTGGAATCTCAATGTTGTTTTGATTTGCATTCCTTTTATGGCTAGAGAGGTTGAGCATTTCTTCATGTGTCTATTGACCATACTTATATCCTCTTCACAGAAATTTCTTTTTAAGTCTTTAGCCCACTTATTTATCTGGCAGTTATTTTTTTGAGGATTTGTTGTTGGAGAATTTAATTTTTTGAGTTCCAAGTATATTTTAGATATAAGACCCTTATCCTTTGTGAAGATCTTCTCCCAATACGTGGGCTTTCTATTGATCTTGCTAGCTATGTCCTTTGCCGTGCAGAAGCTCTGCAATTTCATGCAATCCCATTTGTCCAACCTTTCTTTGATTTCTTGTGTTTCCGGGTCTCTATTAAGAAAATTTCAGCCTGGGCCAAAGAGACCTAAGGTTCTCCTATTCCATCCTAAATGTTTTCAGGGTGTCTGCTGTGACTCCAAGGTCTTTGATCCATTTGGAGTGGAGTCTGGTGCAGGGTGATGTATAAGGATCTAGCTTTAGTGTTCTACAGGTGATTAACCAATTTTGCCAGCACTATTTACTGAAGAGACTGTCTTTCTTCCATTCTATTTTTTTAGCTCCCTTATCGAAGATTAGGTGACTATAGGTCTGTGGGTTCATTCATCTGGGTTTTCAATTCTATTCCATTGGTCCTGAGGTCTGTTCTTGTGCCAGTACCAAGCTGTTTTGATTACTACGGCTTTGTAGTAGAGTTTGAAATTTGGTATTTATATTCCTCCGGCACTGTTCTTTCTGGTTTTTGCTAATCAGGATCTTTTATTGTTCCATATGAATTTTTGGATGCCCTCTTCTATTTCCTTGAAGAATGAGTTTGGAATATTGATAGGTATTGCATTGAATTTGTAGAAACCCTTGGGAAGTATTGCCATTTTCACGATGTTGATTCTTCCAATCCAGGAGCATGGGAGGTTTTTCTACTTTCTAAGTTCTGCTTTCCACAGGTATTTTATTTAATTTTTTTTTATTCTTTTTCTTTTTCTGTTTCCCCCTTTTATTGTTTTTTATTTCTGTACCTTTTGTCTCGTATGTAAGTTTATGTGATTTGTGGGAGGGAAGGGAAAGCACAAAAATGGTAGGACAAAGGATGAACTAATTCAGCAGTGATGCTCACTAGACACTATGTTGGAAATGAACTATTACAGCATGGGGAGAAGGAGAGTCAGGAGGGAAAAAAGTGGGAGAAAACGAGAGAAGAGGTGACACTGTTCAAAAAGAAATATACTCAATACTTGACTTATGTCACTCCAACCCCTCTGTACATCAGCTTTACAATAAAAACAGAAAAGATATATCACTCTTACTCCTTCACAAGTATGAAAATAATCACCATAGGGCTGGGAAGGTGGCTCAGTGGTAGAGCACTTGCCTTGCATGCATGAGGCCCTGGGTTCGATTCCTCAGCACCATATAAGCAAAAAGAAAAAAGCCAGAAGTGGCGGCTGTGGCTCAAGTGGTAGAGCGCTAGCCTTGAGCTGAAAAGCTGAGAGACAGCGCCCAGGCCCAGAGTTCAGGTCCCACAACCAGACCCCCCAAAAAAAAGAAAAAGAAAAGAATCACCATACTATTCTCAGATCTCATTTCTTAGTTCTTATCCTCTCCCACCTCCCGAAGCATTTCAGTGTAGGTCTTTTTTGTAACTTTTGGCAATTGCTCATGATGCTTCTGAATTGGAGATTCATTTCTAAGAAACAACGCTCTGACCATCATATGCCATCTCTATCAGTGCCATTTGTTTATGGATTCTTTTTCACTATAAAATTCTGAGCATTCTTTCTTTAATAAAGAATCCAGTGACTTCTATGGAAAACGCTTGCCCTTTTGCTTCAGGATATTCCTTTTCAGAAGTCAAAGACAGGTTTGCTTTTCTTTCATGTGCCCCAATTAAGTAATTTGTTATTTCATAAGCAGTGAAATAGCATCTACCATGGTCAAAATTGTTTTAAGTACTTTTAAAAGCAAGTTCATTGACTGGGTACTGGTGGCTTATGCCTGTAATCCTAGCTACTCAGGAGGCTGACATTGAGGATCATAGTTTGGAGCCTACAGAGGCTAGTCCTTTTAAACCATTCATTGCCACAGACAATTATAACCCATCGTATATATTAGTCTATTCATATGGTTAGCAAGCTTTCCATCCTCTTAAATTGACATGAAATATTTTTTAAAAAAGAATAGGTAGCCATTATTTATAAAACAATAACATATCATAGAAATAGATATGCAATATTAGAATCATTTACTGAAAGAAAGCAAGGTAGAAAATGGGAAATTAATATATAGAGAGAGAAATGATAGATGGTACATAAATGGTGTGTACAGATATATATAGATGGTATATATGGCATATATTATATTGTATAAATGATGTATGTGTGGATATATAGAAACAGTTACCAAAGATAGAAAGCAATACAAAAGTTAAAAACAAAGTGTATGTCATTAAAATCTAGCACTCTCTATACTGAATTTCTTTCATAGAGCTTAACTTGTACACCTTAAAGGAATCTAAAATTTCTACCTGAAAATACTAAAAATGGTGTGTAAGAAATAAGGTCTGAAAGGCTTGAGAGGGTGCCATTTGTACACTTTAAAACATTTACATTTTTGCTGATAGCTGGCTCATCTTCTTTAAGCTATTGAAATTCTCAGGTAAACACACATGAATATGCATGTATGCACAGACACACAAGGATATATTTTACTTTTTGGAGAAGAGATTTTACTATGCCCATGAATTTCTTATTTAATCATTGCCTTTTAAGCCCACTGAGAGAGAAAGAAAAAAGCTTTTTCTCAAGCAGGTTCAAAATTTGCTTTGTTAACATTTTCACACCTAAGAAAGAATTGTGATAGATACAAAGCATGTGGAATAAGGAAATAAGGTTTTCATTCTGAAAGATGGACTTCATGGGGAAAGATGAAGCATTTAGGTTACATCATCCCAGAGATTTTCCAAGTCCTACAATTTCTACAATTCTATTATTGCTTTTCTATTCTCTTATCCCCAAGAACATAAATGGAAGAAAGACAAATTCCTAGAGAGAAACAGTGATAGGAAAAAAGTAAACTAAAAGTAATTCATCAGCCAGCAATTAGCATGATAATGTTACATAAAAGTATTTCAAAATGTAATGGCTTTTAACAAGATGATTTTATTTGTTCAATTTAGGTTTGCTAGAGTAGCTGAGAGTATAGGTCATTCAGCCTTTGCTTTCCTTTTTTTTTTTTTTTTTTGCTTTCGTGGGGCTTGAACTGTGGGCCTGAGCACTGTCCCTCAGTTCTTCAGCTCAAGGCTAGCGCTCTACCACTTGAGCCACTCCACCACTTCTGGTTTTCTGAGTGATTTATTGGAGGTAAGAATCTCATGAACTTTCCTGTCCCAGATCCTCAGATCTCAGCCTCCGGAGTAGCTAGGATTACAGGCATGAGCCACCAATGCCCAGCTAGGCCAAAATTCTTGAAGGAAGTACTCAGGTCTGCTCCAGGTGTGTTAATCTAGAGGTTTCTTGAAGAAAGCTGAAACTTCATAGAACATTACCTGCTCTTGCCCCATAACAACACATCTCACACTCATTTGCAGACATTATGTTAGCCAAAGCAAATCTTATGATCAGAGTACATATTAATACAGCTTAAAACTTGAATGATTTAAGAGGAACATTCAAAGTGAGGATTGATGCGAAGAACACAGGGAATGTTCAATCCAGAGAAGGTAGCAGAGACTCAGTTTCGTAGAGGAATGTGTGCTTTTGTAGAAGAGGAGAAAGAAATTCATAATGCTATGTCAAAATATTTCATTTTCAAATGTTGGAAAAGCAATATACTTTTAAAAATACATTTGGGAAAAAGCACCTATCTGTAAGGTCAAATGCAATTTGGAGACTTCCAACAGCTGACCGCAAATCTGTCTTCATTACCAATATGCAGTCCTGTAATTACACATCTAGAAAAAATTTAAATCTTTCATCTGTGCTTGACAAGGGCATAATTTTCATCATACCTCAAGTGGGGTTAATGTTTGGTCATGTAATTTGTCCTGTCCTTGTATGTATCTTTCCTAACATGGAAGACATCATATGTAGTATGATACACTGCTACCTTATTTGAAAGTCACAATGTTTACATAGTATTTAACAACACAGTAGTGGTTTGGAATCTTCTAGGCATTGATTCCAGGATCCTCCAAGTGTACCAAAATCAAGGGATGCTCAAGTTTCTTAAATAAAGCGAAATATTTGCATATAACCAATACACATTCTCCTGTATATTTTAAATAATTTCTAAATTCTAGCTGTCACCTAATGCAATATACATATGATATAAACAGCTGTTATCTCATTTAGGGAATAATGACTATGATAAGTCTATAAATGTTCAGTAGAGACACATTTTTTTTCAAATATTTTCCATCTGTGGATGGCTTGACTTTGAGAGTACTGAACATTCAGATACAGAAAGCCTAACATTGACTCAGTGCTACTAGCCAATGGTGTTACTTTTTTTTTTTATTGTGAGAATACTGTACAGAGGAGTTACAATTACATGGGCAAGGTCATGAGTACATTTCTTATCAAGCATTGTTGCTTCCTCTTTGTTTCCCCTTCCCATCCCTTCCCATACTCCCTCCCTCCCAATGGTGTTACTTTGTATAGAGGAAACTGGGGCTCAGAAAGAAGACATGATTTTCCTAAGAGCACAGGGATAAGATCTTACATCACTCACCTCCTTCCCAATTCCCAAGGTTAAGGAAGGATAAATTTACCAAACACCAAAGGCTCTTATTTAATTCTAACACCAAATATGTTCTAGAGTGGTATTTTATAACATCTTTCTTTATAGTCAGTTAAATCTTTTCTTTGGTGTAAAGTTAGTAAATCTAGCTACTAGATAATCACAAGTGGGCTATTATCCATTTTTTACAGTTTCAGAAACATCTGCTCTTTGAACCTTATTCCTATCAAATGATTAAATAATGAATATCTTGTCTAGAAATAATTGGTTTTGTTTTGTGATTCCACTTGACCCAAAGTGACAAGGTATGGTTTTAGAATGCCATAGGTGTAAACTTTTGAAGCAGGGCGTACTCTTTTTCAAGCAAAGTAATGTGATGGTTTGGTGTTTACAACATAATCCTAAAAATGAAGGAATAGAAAAACTGAAGTTGATTCTGCTTCAAATCGAAGATGTGTTTTGGGGCTATGGCATCTCTTTTTCCTCTGAAATGTCAAAGAAAAAGGAAGATGATGATGGCAAAGATTCTGAGAGCGCTTTGTAAAAACACAATTTTGGTCCAGGTTTGCATTACTAATTAATCTACTGGATCAGTTCTCTGTGAACTTATTTGAGCTGTCCAAGCTCCATTGATCATGTATATTACAATGATTTATTTACAATTTAATGGAATCATACAGTTTTTCTATCACATGTTTTATTACCTAAGCATTATAAACTTCAAAGTAGGTCTTTTTTTGAAGTGTTATTAAATGATATCCTTTTAAGAGGTGCTGACTACATCCCCCAAATGATGAATAATACACAATAGTGAATAGATGCCATGAACAGCATTGCTCTTGAAAACAAGTCACTATCAGTCCCAAAGCAAAGTATTATAAAATAAGGATAAAGAAGATGAAGGGAAGATGCAGTTGCCATTTAATTTCCTTTCCTAGTTCTTCCTGCTGTGTTGTTTTTAATATCTCCCTTGGAGCAATGAGTCAAATGTCAAAGGAAAGCAATAGTGATATACATTTTGCACATAGTAAAATGTGTATGATTTCATGGCTGCTGAAAGGAAAATATTTTCTCCCTTTCTCTCTTCCTGTGTTTCTCTAATGTAATAAAATTCCTTCCCTTGGAGGTCAAAGTATTCAGCTGTTTCTCTTTCCTGTGGCTTAACAGAGTTATTTCTGCCTCTTGTGAACCTTGCTTTTTGTTGGGAAAGCTTTAATGGATGGTTATTAACCGGTGCCTAAAGGGAGCAAGTTATCTATATGTAAAAGCAGGGAAGTTATAAGAAAGTGACTGTAAAGATTTGAAGCAATTCAAAGAGAATGATACTAATTGCTGTCTTAAAATGCTCCCCTGTGGTCAGAGCCTTGGGCCTCTGGGACTCTGTTTTCTCTCAGTGATTTCTATTTTCATTTCTTTTCCCATTTGTACTGTGCCATTTATATTTTCCTAGTTTTTATGTTTTAATCTCTAAGGTTCCCCCAGGAGGTTCCCCTATCTACTGACCACTTGCTGAAGATTTTGAGGTGCCATGTATCCCAAGTATTTTCTCCTGTACTCTGAGGAGTGCAGGAAGGGAAGGGTATTTCATTTTCTAGCAGATCTTAACAGGAAAACTAGGCAAAGCTCTAGGAGAGATAGTATCCTGTCCTTCCTCTCCTGAATGATGCATTGCCATTATCTCAGAATTGCTAAGAGAATCAAGATCCAATGGGGAAAAAAGGAGAAAATTATCTTGCATTAGAACATCTGCAATTTCTTTCTATTCCTCTTCCATAGGAAATAAGAATAACCATAAATGAATGAATGAATGAAACAATGAATGAATGCTAAGCCTAAGACATTTTAGAACAAAATGACTGTGTAAGTGTAGCAAATTTAGTTGACACTTGAATGTGGCCCTATTCATATTTAAGTAGATCTTTCTCCTTTGAAGTATCCTATGAAAGAGCCAAGTACTTTGTGAGACTGCTAGATTGTGAAACTTGTAGCAAGCTGGGCATAGGATGTAGAGGTACTAGGAGGAGGGGCTGGGTGCTGGAGGGCTCACGCTGAGATACCATGAGGATATCAGGATGATGAAAACAGTGTATGATCAAACCACTGTAGTTCGTGAGCTTTGGGGAATTTTTAATTTTCTTTTGGAATCCAAAAATAAGAGTAAAAGTTGTTTTCCCCTAAATGCCAGGGCAATCCGATAATTAGGCTTACTCAGGTCCAAAGGAGTAAATTGCAACAAAAATGGAAAAATACTAAAAAGAGTTTCACACTTGAATTGAGGTCAGATATATAGCCTACAAGCACAGATTTCCAGGCCTGGTAGCTCCAACTTTAAGCACAACGGCAGATTTCTTTCATTTGGCCAGTGTTAAGACTGCCTTGAATTTTCCTAGCATTTCAAGACATGAATGAAGTTATTAACAACTTTTAACAACTGAAAAATTTCCATAAGAATTTCTGATTTGGAAGACACGGATACATATACCCAAGCACTTCATAGCAGTTTCTTCTTTGGGCAGAAGCATACATTTCCCAGGTCTGTGTGGTCTAATCTCCCATACCCCTCAGTCTTCCTCGCTGCTCCCCCCCAACCCCCTTCACACTCACACACACTCTCCAGTGTCTAACTCCTGGATCTCCTGTCCCTTTATGCTGTGGGGCTGCCATTTTGGCTGGTGTTTATCAACCAAGCCTCTGCCCTGTGATTAGATTGTTCTCTATATGAAGAGCCTTGTTTTTCCTTTTACCCCCAAGGATCACTATGCTCTACCTGGGTGTCACTGCTGGCTAAAGGAGGTTGTTCACCATATCAGCTCTCTTTCTTCATCAGTACTGGCTTCTTTCAGTTGTGGATCCATCATAGCCTGTCATCTTAATCTTGTGCCAGACCAGTCACGTGTCACGTTAGCAGTCATTAAATCAAATCACATAAGAAAACAGTCAAACTTGGAGGATGTGCTCTTAATATATGGATGCCCTTGATACAGATAGCTGTAAGAGCAGTCTCTTTTCAACTAAATGACAAGAACATTTGCTTTTAAGTGTTGAAATTTTCAGACATTCCAAACAGCTTCCTATGCACTCCAAAAGCAAATTTCTATTTTACAGGAGAAAAAAATAAAAAATAAAAAAAACAAAGCCAAGATAAACTTTATGGCTTGATTACTCAACAAGAGAGTATATTGATGACATAAATGTCCTAAGCTAGGTAGTGATTATATTTAAGTGCCAGAGAAGATTTTCTTGGAAGAGATTGCAATCACTGTGAGTACTTAGTGTTGCATTGCTTACATGAAAGGGAAGTGACTGTAGAGAGGAAAAGAAACCTCCTTGGCATAGATTAGTTTGTCTATTGTCCATTAACTGTGAATGAACGTTGAAATTTTTCCTCATTGTGATTCAGCTCTAGATTCCGTAAAAGCAACAGTCTTTAAGGAACTGCTTGGAATATCTCTGAGCTTTCCTGCTAGTGTGCATCCTTGTGAAGATTTTAGAATTCAGTGTCATATGTGCGTACATACACATATACACACACGTACATGCATACATACCTACATACATACACACATACATACATTCATGCATACATACATACATACTTTTGGGGCCTCTTCAACTTTAACCAGACCAGTAGCCCAAAGCAGTAATCTACTTAACATAGGTTTTTATAGTGAGGTTCTATATACCATGTGACTTAAAGTTAAAGCACTGGTATTAAGCATGATTTAGAAAGACACATTCTTTCTAGCACTTCTATTTTCTACATAAGGAAATGATAAAGAGGAATAGGAATATTTTATTTTAATCACACTGTTGTTTAGTGGAAGAACTAGGTTTACAACATAGGGTCACAGCTCCTGGCAAGTATGCTTTGTAATTTATCTGGCTAATATTTATTAAAGGTTTGCTCTACTCAGACCCTATGTGAAGCATGAATTTTTCTAGGTTTTTTTTGACAGTCATGGGGCCTGAACTCTGGGCCTGGGTTCTGTTCCTCAGCTCTTCAGCCCAAGGCTAGCACTCTACCACTTGAGCCACAGTGCCACTTCCAGCTTTTTCTTCTTATGTGGTGCTGAGGAATTGAACCCAGGGCCTCATGCATGCAAGGCAAGCACTCTACCACTGAGCCACCTTCCCAGCCCCAAATTTTTCTAGTTTACAATCTCACTAATCCTGTGAAGTTAACATTACTCAGCATTCAGAGAGGATGAGTAATTTGATCAAAGTCACACAGCTAAGGAGTACAGTTAGAATCCAAGTCTAATTTAATCAAATTCCAGTGTCCGTGAGGACTCTTAACTACTTAGCCATCCTCGTAATCACTTTTTCCTAGGCTGGCAGAATGGACTGTGAAGTCAAATGTTCCTCTATTTTGACATCAAATATTTGATTCGGAATTATTTATTAAATGCTCAATATCACTCTAACATCATTTCTTAAGTATATATATATATATATATATATATATATATATGTGCATACATGTGCTCACATGCACATATATTAATATATAAAATCATATATAATATAAACTACAATAACATACACATCATTCCAGCTGAATCCAAGCTGAAATCCAAGCAATTCGTGCATTAAAGTTTCTGGAGAGGTACAAGAGAATTGGTTGAACCTACCTCTGGTTGAATTTTACTCTCTGATATAGGCTAAAGCCGCTAAAAAAAAAAAAGAAAACCCAGCTTTTATGCCTTTAAGTTACAGAAGTTATGAAACACCAAAGAATAGAAAATGAAGAAACTCTTACTGCAATAGTGCACAGCTTTAATATGAGAAGGAATTTTGTCCATTTCTACAAGATTTATCCTTCATAAGGCAAATCTGGACCAATTGCATGAAGTAGTGTTCTTTTTGGTCATGTTTCCTCTCTAGTCAGCCAGGTCTGGCTTTGACTCTGCTCTTCTCAGGTTTCTCTCCTTGATCATCTTCGTTATCCTATCTTTTCTATTGCATTCTGTTTCTTCACATACTCACCATCCTTAAACCACATAACCATCCAATTTATAAATTCCTCCTTTGAACCTTTGACCTGACAACTCCATTTGAATGCCCCCAATAATTCAATGAAGATTGATGTTTTGAAGATGTTAACCCATGTACCACACCCATAATATCTACTTTTCAAATATTCTGGCCTGAGTGTGTGGCAATACCAGATCCTCATTGCTGAAAATAGAAACGTAAGACTTCCCTGACCTGCTGCCCTCTCTCACCAACACGTAATCAATAGCTCCATTCTGTCAAAGTGACTGGATTTCGGAAAACTGCTCCAATTGCTTTCTCCTTTATATTCATTCCATTTGTGACATTCTTACATTATCTTCAAGTGGAATGTGAAGAGGCCAACTTGGGACATTTCCATTTTCACATTCTCTTGCTGGGGCTGAAATAGCTTTTCACATGTTCTCTCTGACTCTAAATTTACTGTCTCTCTCCCATAACTGATCTTCCACTGTGCTGTCAAAGTGATCTTTCTAATATGCAAATCTGACTATAGATATAGAGCCCTAGTTTTCTGGTTCTGCATAGAGGAAAAATAGATGTCCAAAATTCTTATCATGGTTTAACTGTGATTGTGGGTTTCAACTCTCCATCTCTTTTATGAGTCCACTTCATGTAATTTCTGGTCTAGCCTTATTGAATGTCTTAGAGATTCCTGACAGCACTAGGCTTCCTTGTGCTTCTTTGTCTCTTCCTATACAATGGACATCTGTCTTGATTTCTGAAACCATGACTCTAGTCACCTAGCAAAAATCTTGATACCTTCCTGACATTAAGTAATTAGCTGTCCCCATGTTTCACATCTGTGTCTTGTAGGTGCAAATAGAATATAAGTTACTCCATTTTACTTTAGTCTAATCTACAAGATCACATATTATGTAGTCATGTTGTCTAATAAACTGGGAACTCTTTGGCATCTAGTTCTTTATTTCAAGCATCTGGTATGATGCTTTCCAAATAATATGTGTGTAAATGATGTTTGCTCAATGAATATATGAATAAATAAATGGATTTTGTAAACACTTAAGCATGTATACATTTTCTGCTGCTTTTATTGTATATGAGATGGAAGACAGCTCTGAACTCCATATGTAAAGAATTATGTCATAAATTTACTCTACCCATAATGAAAGGCTCCGAGAAGCTTAATAATTTGTCATAGTCATTCAGCTACTGAATGGGGTGTTATCTGTCACTTTATTTTGTTGGATGTAGAGAAGTTACTTGGTTTGGATTCATTTTTCTCAATTGTAAGATGAAATTAAAAACAGTATCTACCTCTCATTAATGTGATAATCCAAGGATTGATTACATCTAAAGCCCAGAGAACAGCCTTTGTGCTCACTGAATTAGCTATTAGGAAAACCATTAATATCATCATCAGTGAAGAAGATGGAAAAGAACAGAGTCACTGGTTGAGTTCTCCCATTCACCATACTGTTTGATCTAAAAAGCCAGATATCTATGTTATTAAAACTTCTTTCCTTAGACAATCACTATATGGCAATTTAGAGGCCATAGGACTCTAAAGAAGTAGAAAACCTAGGTAATATTGGTGCTTATCTATAATCTCAGAACTTAGGAGGCTGTGATAGAAGGATTATAAGTTCAAGGCCAGCCAAGGCTACATAGCGAGAATCAGTCTTTTAAAAAGTAAAAAAGAAAAAAGAAAAAGCAAGAAGTTAAGAAAAAAGAAAGTGCTTGTTTTTTGGTCTATTAATATTGGACTGGGAAGACAGACGATGAATTAGATGTCCAAACAAGAGAAGGGTTTGAAGAAATTGAACATCAAGAAGACAAGAGAGAGAGAAAACCATTTCGAGCTCATGTGCTGTATCGTAAAAGGACTTTGATTTTCTGTAATAGTATCACAGTCCTCGGTGCTGAGAATTCTATGCAATCAAATATAAAAAGGTTAGGGGCTATGAGTTAAAAGAAAATGAAAGTGCCAGGAAGGATTGGGGAATTGTAGAAGAAACATGCTACTAGAAAGAACTCAGCAACTGATGGTGATAATTCCATTTAAGCTGATTCTTTAATATGAGTCTCCCACAGGGATGTCCCGGAGTTACCAAGGGACTTGACATTATTATTCAGAGAACATTTGGAATTAACACCATCCTCATTGTTGAAATTCTCACTGGAATTGTTTGCACACACCTTGATGTTGATGCTCTAAGAAGCTATTATATCCTTGTATTAGATTACAGTGCGGCTAAATTAGAGATGCTCTTGAATTTTGATTTAGTCAAACAGGGACTTTTATGTTTTGGTTTTTGGATGCCATTTGTGTTTTTTTGTTTGCAGTGTGTGTGTGTGTGTGTGTGCGTGCGCGTGTGTGTGTGCACGCACACACATGCACAAGTGTACATATGCATGTGGTACTTGGATTTGAACTCAGGGGCTTAGGTTTGCTAGGTAAGCACTTTACCATGTGTGACAAACCCCTTCACCCCAGTCTAATTTTGCCTTTATTTGGGTCTCACATTTTTATCTAGAGCTGACCTTGGGCTAGGATCTTCCTTACCTATGCCTTCTGACTAGCTAAGATCACAAGTGTGAAGCACCACACCTGACTTGTTGATTGAGATAGAGTCTATTGACATTTTTCCTGGGCTGGCCTTTAACCTTGATCTTCTGGACCTCTATCTCCCCAGTGGCTGGGACTATAGACATATGAGCACTGTGCTTACATTCAAATAGGTGTTTTGTAGTAGATGCTTCAGCCCTTAAGGATGGTTCTAGTGGTTCATTCAAATGTTCATAATATTTGCTCTATCTACTGAGATATTCAGCTTTCCTGAATTTATAAGTGGTTATTCTGTAGCCCCAACCCATAGTAGCTTGAAAATGGGCCTGTGCATCTGGGTATTGTGTGTCTTCCACAGCCAGTGACACTGAAGTGAATCTCTGGACAAATGTCTGTTCAACAAACACATGATCATCTTTACCCAGCTTGCATCTTGAACATTCTTTTCCCAGCTGGAGGGAAAGACTCAGAAAAGGGAGAAAAACAAAGGAGTCGCCTCTCCTGATGCTTCTTCCATGAGCACCATCCTGGCCAGCAAACAAAGAAGTAAATCTTATGACTGTTTATTGTAGAAATACAACCAAGAATGTCACATGAATTTTCCTCAAGCTGTTGCAGCTGGCCCCACAGTGAGCAAGGGGGCATTTCTCCACTTTGTGCCAGAGTCTTATTCCTGGTATCACTAGGTACTGCCAGGCCATCCCTATAAAAGTAAAAGGAAAGAGATAATGCATTGCAACCCAGAGGAGAATGTGAGCATGCTTAGCTCAGAGGAGTGGCACTATTACAAAAGTGACTCTTTTCAAAATTATGTTTTAAAAATGAGTCTCTCTTCCTAGAGATCTACATTCTGAATGTAAAATTTTTAAGAAGTAATATTTAGCCAGAAGCTAGGGGCTCACACCTCTAACCCTAGCTATTCAGGAGGCTGGGATCTGAGGATCAGATCCTGGTTCAACACTTCCCTGTAAAGAAGCTCATTTGACTTTTCTCTCCAGTTAACCACCAAAAAGGCCAGACATGGAGCTGTAGCTCCAGTGATAGAGTGATAGTGGTGAGCAGAAAAAGCTCAGATACAGCAGCTCAGGTCCTGAGTTCAAGCCCTAGAACCCACCCAAACACACACAAAGAAGTAATATTTAAATTCTATTATGTACCAGGACTAATAAGTGTTCAGCAGACTTGGCCCATTTCTATCTTCTTATACACAGAGGGGAGGGGCATGATAGATATATGTCTACCAAGTGAACAGAAAACTGAACATTCACTTTGAATTCTTGTAATTGTTCCAGTTAGACATAGAATATTTTCACTAAAGAATGTAAGAGTGGCTGGGCACTGGTGACTCACACTGTGAGCTACTCAGGAGGCTGAGATCTGAGGATCATGGTTCACAGCCAGCCTGGGAAGGAAAATCCATGAAAGTCTTATCTCAAAATAACTACTAGAAAACCTGAAGTGGTGCTGTGGTTCAAGTGGTAGAGCTCTAGCCTTGAGCTGAAGAGCTCAGGGACAGTGTCCAGGTCCAGAATTCAAGCCCCACGACTGTCAAAAACAACCCTCCCCCCAAAAAAAAGAAAACAACAAAAACAAAGGACTTAGTTGCCTTTCTTCAAGATATTTCTAATGCTTCTTTGACAAATAGCTTGCTACAGAGGAAGAGGCAAAGTGGAAACCCATTGGGAGGTTTCTGAGGTTGTTTATAAAGAAAGCAATAATAGGATGTTGTCTATAAAGAAAACAATAATAGATTAGATTAGGGGACCATTCACTGAGGTAGAACTGAGCAGATTCAATTCAGAAAATTGAGACATGAATCTTTCTGAATTAAATGGGAGGAATTAAAGGCAATGGATAGGTCATAAATGCCTTCCCAGATTCTGGTTGCGCTCCCAGTTTGATAGTGATGCTATTCACTAAGATATAGAAGACCTTGCTTATGACTTGTTTTCCCTGATAACATTTGCTCTTCCTCTTGAATCCCTCCTTCATCTTTCCCTACATCCTATCCGCCTTTTCAAATGTAATGTCTTTAACTCACATATATTGAGACAATGATTAAAATAACAATGAGTTTAAATGTTTTGGCTACTTCTAACCTTATATATGCCCAACCAATGCCAGAATTCTATGGAAAAGATCTTACAAGTAAAGCATGAGGAGGCCCAAAGAGCTTATGTAATGTGTCTAGGATCACAAACCATCTAGTCATTTCTGGGATGAGCAGCCTTTTCTCAAAACTCAATTCTTTGTGATTTTTTTGTGTTCATGCTACTGAGGATTGAACCTGTAAGGTCTGCTCCTGGATGGCTAGCAGACTCCACCCTCCTCGCAGCAAAGTCTCTACCCAGTACCTGTATAACCTAGGCAACTGGGACACCTGGAAGAGGTCACATCTGCATCCACTGAGGTCACATCTGAATTTGATGTGGCCACACCCTTCTCCACCCATACCCTAGATAAGGCCTAGCCCAGGCCCAGGCGCTCTCTTTGCTTTTCTAGCTTTTTCTCAGCTCTTTCCTTTTCTTTCCCAGCTCCCTTCTCTCTCTCTGCTCTCTCTCTGCTCTCATTCTTCTCTGCTCTCTCTCTTCTCTGCTCTCTCTCTGCTCTTTTCTAGCTCTCTCTGCTCTCTCTCTGTTCTTTTCTAGCTCTTTTCTCTCTCTCTCAGCTCTCTCTTTCCCAGCTCTCCCAGCTCTCTTACCCAGGCCTTTCCCCACCGTGTGGAGGACCAAGATGGCCTGGTACCAGCCGGAACGATGAATAAACCTATCCCTTACCCGAATACCACGTGTGTGGTGCAGTTCTTACTTGGCTACCTCTTTTTAAAAACCTAACAGAACCCAGAGCCTCATGCAAGCTAGACAAGTACTTCACAACTAAGTTGTATCTCATCTCTGATCTATGAGACTCAAGTTTGGCTACTTGATATCTTAGCCTGTGAGTTACTATACCAACTACCACATGCTGGATGCTTTGTGAAGAATAGGAACATTTTTCAGTTTAAGAAGCTGCCAAGCCCAAGATTTAGATGCCAACAAGTTTGCTTCCTGATGAGAGAGAGTTTGCTTCCAAGATGGCACCATATTGCTGACTCCTACGAAGGATAAAAATGCTGCATCAGAATGTGGTAGGAGTAGGAAGGCAAGTGAGCTCAATGCTGCATGCAGCTTCTTCAGAAGGGCCTAATTTCATCCATGAGGGAGGATCCTTTTAGAACCTAATCATCTCTTAAAGACCTTAATATTATCATATTGGCCATTAAGTTTCAATAAACTGAATTTGGAAGGAATAGTTCAAATCACTTCATTAGAGCTATTTTGTCTACGAAGAAAGACCTATAGTGTACTTTGAAAGGCATATAAACAGTTACGTATGTGGAATTAGTGGGGCAAAGAGGGAGTTTTTGTAAAAAGCACAAACATGTGGAAGATATCTGTGGTGGGGTAAGAGAAGGGACAAAGAATGAGATGATATTTGTAGAAAAGTGATGAGAAATGTGGATTCAGAGATGAAGTATGAAATTTATACCTAGGAATGTGCTTTAATTTTATTCCCTGTTAATCTAGGCAGGGGAAGGGTCAAATCAGACATCTAGAAATGCAATTTGAAAGAGTTTGTATTTCTGTTTTTCTATTGCAGTATAAAAAAAGAGTTTGGCATAGAGCAGTAGTGTTAAAGATTAAAAATCCAATAAATTTGAAGATTCAATGAGAAAGGAAATGCAATGTTCTCAGCACAAATCAACATTTTATATGTGTGTGATTGTATGTGTGTCTGTGTGTGTGTACATGCAATGGAACCTTCTGTTTCAGACATTTGTTACCGCCAATAGCCAGTGTAAAGCTTAGTGGTTTAAAACAGCAATGATACAATGATTCCTACCCATAGTGTGAGTTTAGTATGGTCTTCATGATGATTTTTGTAATTAAATAGATTGGGATTAATCAATCATATTAACAAACAAGTCTTTCAAGAGGCTGAATTTATTTGAACTCAGGTTGAAACTGGAACTGCAAGTATGTTCTCTCTTTCTCTAAGATATCCCTCAATGGCAACTCTGTTTAGTAGTCTAAATAGGATAGCATGAAGCTGTTTTCTCTCTCTCTGTCTCTGTCTCTCTGTCTCTCTCTCTCAAAGCTCTCATTGTCTTCCTGCCTGACCTAGGAAGAACTAGATAGGAACTCACTTCCTTTGCCTTCTAATTGGAAAAGGCAGGTCACGAGTCTATCTCAAATCCAAAGAAAAAGGAATTAGAATGTGCTGCTTGTGTGAGAAGCCCCATTCTGGTACAGTGGTAGAAGGAATTATTGTCATACTTGGAGACTATACCCTAACTGGTTAAGATTGTCTAATGCCAACTCCTAAAATGTCATTCTGCTTTTTTAATTTTTATTAATTTCTCCTACCTTTTATACCTCTTCAAGCTTTCTTTCTAGCTCAATACTGTCTTAATTAATGTTATTTTTTATTGCCAGTCCTGAATCTTGAACTCAGGGCCTGAGTCCTGTCCCTGAGCTTCTTTTGCTCAAGGCTACCACTCTACCACTTGAGATACAGCTCTACTTCTAGCTTTTAAAAAAAATAGATTATTGAAGATAAGAGTTTCATGGACTTTGGTGCCTAGGCTGACTTTGAACCATAATCCTCAGATCTCAGCCTCTTGAGTAGCGAAGATTATAGGTGTGAGCCATTGGCACATAGCTTTGCCTTAATTTTAATTTCACTGTCATGTTTTAGGAGTTTCCTTAATTTCATAGAGGAATACAAAACAATAGTTTCTACATATTTTATTCCTTTCTTTGAGGTAAATGTCTACTTAGGATCATGTTCATTGTTTGTCTTCATTGCATTTTGTTTTGGGTAGTAGTGGGGTTGGTACTCAGGAACTCACAATTGTTAGGCAAGTGTTCTGACACTTGAGCCACACCTCCAGCTTTCCACTTCTTTAAAGTTTCCTCTTAAACTTCTAAAACATACTGATGTATGTTTGTGTAATGCATACTTCTTGTTTCTCTTGACTGTCTCTCAAATGTGACAGTTTTTACATTCTGTCTGTTTACACACAGATCCTTCTGAAAGCCTAGAAAGCTTAAGTTTCCTTTTCTCTTCAGACTTCTTTGAGTATTATGGTGGAGAATTGTATGCTCAGAGTTTATAATCAGAAAAGTATGGAGGAAACCATGACCCTAGCATAGAAATACTCTTTATGACTCTTGTCATATCTATTTTTGAAACAATACAGCAGGAGACTTATGTCTTTGTGTAGTTTTTTTTGTAGATATACCCTGGTGTTTTCTCCAACTCCCAGTCTCTTTGGAGATTACTTTTACTTTTAATTCAAACTCTTCTCCCAATTTGGTCTTTCACATTGTTTAAAATCATAGGATAAAATGACATAATGATTTTTTTCACTCAGTGGTGCTTTAGGTGAAGATGCAACCAATTATCCACACTAGCACAGGATTGTAGAACAAAGGAACATTGCTAATACAAGAATATATAATAACAAATGAGACAGAAACATGTAACTCTATAGAGAAAATAGGCTACAAGGTCATCCAAGCCATACTGTGCTTGACACCATAGTAGCCAATGTGTCTCTTAATTCCCCATCTCTCCCATGGTTAGAACTCCAGACCATATATCTCCAGACTAACAGGGCTAATGCCTATGGTCAGAACATCATCACACCGATGTTCTTAGTACAAACCACACTAGAAAAAATATACTTAGACTCACACTTTTTGTTTATAGCACATAGTATTACTCTATCGATCCATCCTGAGGAAGGACATTCAACCCAGCTACATATATCTCAGTTTTCAACCTCTTCAAACTTAGAAGATATCGACTATTTCATACTTCCCCTTTCTGACATTTTGTGCCATATTCCCTGGAAGTAACATCAGTGGTTAGTTTCTCTCAGTGCTAGAATCTGAAATGTCAAAAGTGTGGCAAATATGTCAGCACAGCAATGAGTCCAGTAGATCCTACAGCTTGTAAATGCAAGGGAACTGTTTGTAGTATTGCAGCATTATAGTAACCCTTCCCCGACACCCAATATGAATATAATAAGAGCCACTGTAGTCTTGGACAGCAGCAATAATGAAGTGTATTATAACAGATCCCTGGTAGCTTGTGCTCAGAACAAAGAGATAAGTTTTAAAGGAAGGTTTTGTTCTTTAATTTTATTTGGTATGAATGACATCCAAGTGTCTTTGCTTTTTATTTGAAACAAGGTGGCCCAATAGGCCAAATCAAAAAGGGAAGAAATATATGAATCTGTCAATTAATGTACATTGGGTTCCTATAATAGCTGCATATAAAATATTCACTTGGAAACATTACTCAGTTGTTTCAAAGGACCACACAAGAACTTTATTATATGTCTTCTTTTTTATATAAAATGATGGCTATTGTAAATGCAGTTATGCTAGTTCCTAATCATCTTTTTCTGGAAAATTACCAGTCAATTTTCTTTGGCAAAATAAAATGACAATTGGAAATAATTGATTCTTTGATGGATGGATAGGCAGATACATAGAGGAACTGATGAATGATTAAGCAAGAAGAAATAAAATCTTAGCGGTGGAACTTAATGGATGGTGTATGGGAATAGGCTCACTATAGAATTCCAGTGTTTCTTCTAAAAGGTTGAAATTTTACATAACAAAATATGGAGGAACGATTACTGTTTGCAGTAAGATGGCATGGATTAAAGGGGCTGTTTGTTGTGTTCTCCCACAAGAGCCACTAAAAATTGATAGGACAAAAGTGTCGAGGATAACGATGTAACATTCTGCAGCTTCGATGCTTACCATATTCCATGCCATCCGGTTGAACACAAGTACTATTATAACCATAAGTGCTCTATTTAATAATACTTTACACAGAGTTATGAAACCTGATGTTACTACCATGACTTCATAGGGAAGAAAAATAATCATGATCTCTTGGGGTAACATGAGGAGAGAAAAACAGTGAGTGTCTGGAGGAATTGTGTAGCAGAACAATTTCTATATTCTGTAACCAAATCTTTTAGCTGAAGGTTATCTCTTGAGGTGAGTGGGTATGAAGAAGAATAAGATGAGGTGTTTCAGATGAAAGAAAGAGAACTCACCTAAATGATTCTAGCTATGAGCTTTGCTGACACAGGCCCTTAGGTAACTACACACCTGAGTATCAACCATAGATGTCTTGTCATACTCCACATTATTCCTTTTCATTCCTATATGCTTCTACAAATTATAACCACTGTAATATTTAAACGTACAATATTGTAAGTCCTACTGAAAAGATAAAAGAGGAAAGAACAAAATTAAGCATTTAAAGCAGATATAAATATCATATTACAAGAATAATGCCCAAAAACACACAGAAATAGGATGTGGTAAGCTTTATCAAACACAAGTTCAAAGATCAAGAAGAGATGCAAGTGCTCAAATAAAAAGTAATAGCAGAGAAATTATAAAAGCATTAGTGATAACTCATATTCAAAAGAACAACAGGAGAGTTAGTTGGACTATAATTTGATAAAGAACAGAGATCAATTTGAACCAATCTTAACAGTATAGGAGAAAAAAAGAAAAGTCAAATAATCCTAAATTAGGTTCTAGTTGTAGAAGATAGTCAAAGGATATCTGATATTTGTATATGTAATGTTGCTAAAAAATATAGTTGAAGAAAAAATGTATTTAAATATAGAATGAGTCAGGTGCTGGTGGCTCGTATTTGGTTTTTGTTTTTTTTTGGAATTTTTTTTATTGTGAAAATACTGTACAGAGGGGTTACAATTACATGGGCAAGATAATGAATACATTTCTTATCAAGCATCGTATTTGTAATCCTAGGTACTCAAGAAGCTGAGATCTAAGATCTATAAGATCAAGGTTTGAAAATCCTCAGGCTTCATCTCCTCCAGCAAAAACCAGGTTGAAGATGTGGTTCATATTTGAATATTGATAAAAAGGGATATGTGTGTATGTGTATGAGAGAGAGAATAGGTTGAAAGGAAAATCCTAATTTTTAAGGGAAAATGTGTAAAATATGTATTGAGAAAACTGATTTTAGAACTTTCAACAAGGCATTATAATATTGAAGTTACTGAATGACAAGCATTTTGAAAATTACATTTTTAAGACTTAAAGAGAAACTTCTCTTAAGAGGAAAGAAGGATGGCCAATAGACACATGAAGAAATGCTCAACCTCCCTAGCCATAAAAGAAATGCAAGTCAAAACAACATTGAAATACCATCTTACCCCAGTTAGAATGGCTATAATCAAGAACTCTGTTATAACAACAGATGCTGGAGGGGATGTGGACAGAAGGGAACCTTACTGCATGGTGGTGGGAGTGTAAACTTGTTCAACCACTTTGGAAAGCAGTATGGAGGTTCCTCAAAAGACTCCACATAGAGCTTCCCTATGACCCAGCAATCCCACTTTTGAGCATTTACCCAAATGCTCACAATCAAGACCACACTAATGCTACCAGCACAACGATATTTATTGCAGCATTATTTACCATAGGTAAGATATGGAACCAACCCAGATGCCCCTCAGTAGATGAATGGATCAAGAAAATGTGGTATATATACACAATGGAATTCTATGCCTCCAACAGAAAGAATGACATTGCCCCATTTGTTAGGAAATGGAAAGACTTGGAAAAAATTATATGAAGTGAAGTAAGCTAAAGTAACATAGGTCCCATGGTTTCCCTTATTTGCAATAACTAGTATATGTCTGAGTCAAGCAGAAAAGGTCAGATAAGTTGATGTTAGGGAAATGAACCCTAGGTATATATTCAAATGTTTTTTTTTCTTTCATGTGATTGTTTCTAACACATTTATAAGGTTATTTCTTTGATGCTTTGTATGTGCCTCCTCCACGGTATAACCCCTGCTTTCACTGTATTTGATGTTGGTATAATTTGTGGAGGGGAAGGGAAAAAACAAATAGTTTAACTAGGGATGCCGGTGGACCCATTGTAACAATGAGATGTACAAGTCATTATGTCGAAAATGAACTTTACAACTTTGGTGGGGTTTGAGGGGGAAGGAGGATTGGGTGGGGGACAGGGGGAGGATAGGAAGGGATGGGAAGGGGAAACAAAGGAGGAGGCTACAATGCTTGATAAGAAATGTACTCATTATCTTGCCCATGCAATTGTAACCCCTCTGTACATCATACAGGTCCTTCACTTCTTTGGTGAAGTTAATTCCTAGCTATTTTATTTTTTGTGGGGCTATTACAAATGGAGTTGCTTTCTTAATTTCAGCCACACTTTTCTCATTGTTGGCATACAGAAAAGCCACTGGTTTTTGAGGGTTAATTTTATACCCTGCTACTTTGCCAAAGTTTTGAATCAGCTTGAGTAATTTGGGAGTGGAGTCCATGGGATTCTTTAAATACAAGATCATGTCATCTGCAAAGGGGGAGAGTTTTGCTTCTTCTTTACCTATTTGGATTCCCTTTATGTTTGCATCTTGTCTTATTGCTGTAGCTAGGCATTCTAATACTAGATTGAAGAGAAGTGGAGAGAGTGGGCATCCTTGTCTTGTTCCTGAGTTAAGAGGAAATGGCTTTAGTTTTTCACCATTAAGTATAATGCTGGCTGTAGGCTTGTCATATACAGCCTTTATTGTATTGAGGAATGTTCCATGGATTCCTAATTTTTCCAGAACCTTCATCTTGTCAAATGCTTTTTCTGCATCTATTGAGATAACCATGTGGTTCTTATCCTTGCTCCTGTTGATGTGATGAATTATATTAATTGATTTGCATATATTGAACCAGCTTTGCATCCCTGAAATGAATCCTGTTTGATCGTGGTGTATGATTTTTTTGGATGAATTGTTGAAGTTGATTGGCCAGAATTGCTGAAATTATTTAATGTTTTTATTTCTTGCAAATTTTAAGGCTAACTCCCCTCACCCAACATATCCTTTTACAAAGAGCTGGTGTTTAAAGTATGATTCAAATATTTGTTAGTTGCATTACATTTTCACACAATGACCTTCTCTCCAATATATTTGCGTAATTTTGATGTTAGTGGATTTGCTGTGTGTTGTTAAGGTAGAAAAATGTGTTACTAGGAGGTAATTACTGTAAAGCTATTTAATTATTGATTTCTCCAACATAGCAGGCTTGACATTTTGCAAATATAATGAAGGAAAATATATGCATTAACAGAGTGAGAATAAAATAAATGTACATTTTAAAGGAAGACATAATTCATTTTAATAGATATACAGTAATTACCCAGGAAGTGTGACTGCCTCCTTCATAAATGACATCAACTATTCAAATTAAAATGATAGAAGTCTAATATGTAAGGGTATTATGAGGGTGGTTAGAACTCAAGCTTTGGCATCAGGATGCATAAAAGCTTCATGTTTATTGATATCTTTTGTTGATGCTGTTGTCCCTGTCTTCATTACCCTTCATCAAAAGCATATTTTACTCTGAAGCATTTATACTGGCTTTGCTTTACAAGTCACCTAAAACTACATGTCTGCTTTGCACCTAACAGCTATAAAGTTCTTCCCTTGAAAGGAATGACTGTGCATTTTAGGCTGCATGAAAATCAGTTCAAGACTTCCCAGAGTTCCTAGTCTTGCTGAGTCCGTCCTTTTCATTCCTCCTTTGCCTGCCTTTCTGATTTCTAGCTACAATAAACATGAGTCACACTACATGGTAATGAACCTTTAAAATGACAAAAACAAGTGCCTACACATCCAAAGGAATGTCCCAGTCATCAGAATAGCCTTTCGTGAAAACATGTTTTGAACAGCCTTTGCTTTCAGAATCATTGTATGGAATTACACAAGAAACAATGTCTCATTTAATCAGGGAGACACATGATTTTTTGACATAAAATTTATGACCAATGCTGGTCAACAACTCTATCAAGCAAGCTTTGTTTGAAATAATATGCAGCCACTTTTCTTGTATTACAACATGAACACAAAGGAAAAAGATTTCCTAGCATTTAGATAATTCAAAGAACATAATAGAGATTCTAAGAAGAGTTCTCGAATAAATAACTAAGCATCAAAGGAAAAAAAATTGTTGGAAACAGAAAAAAATCTAAAAGAAAAAGATGACAAAGATGAAAGTAAAACAATGGATTAGCACATGGAAAATAAGTTGATTAATAACTAAGTATGTCTTTGGAAATACAATATAGAGAAGGAAGAAAACACAAGCACACAAAATTAAAGATAGCATAAAAGAAACCAGTTCTATTGGAAATTGCAACAATAATATAGCACCTTATAAATCTCCATAGAAATGTATTTAATATTGAAAGAGAAGAGATAAAGCTCAAGTTAATGAGCAGCTTAGAAAATTATTTAGAAAATTATTAAGAAGTTATGGGAAAATGAGATATTCAAGCTTGATTTCCAGAGGGGAATTCTAAACTTTCAAAAATGAGTTAATATAGAAATAACTTACCCATAGAGCAACAGAAAAAGAATGTGAACTTCTAAATTAGTTTTAGAAATACACATCTAAAGAGAAATTTCCTAAAGATGAAAAAATAATATTCTTGTTATGATTTTATTTAACACAATTATATCAATGTTGAGCAAAACTATTAAACTTTTGCAAGCAAAATAATGGGACACTAAGAGAATTGTATAGTGTTAATCAAGAATATGATTTTTTTAAATATCCAGTGTCAAGTTTAAGCACAAGCCAATGGGTAAGATATTATATGAAGAATAAGACAACAATCCTTAATGATACCACCTTGAATATTGTTTTAGAAATAGCATATATAATTCAACTTGAAAATAAAAACTGATGAGGAAGGACAAAAAGTTATTTGTTGTTTATACAAAACAACAACTCCAATAGGATTAACTGAAAAAATATATGAAACAGCTAGGTGCACATAGCCCATGCCTGTAATCCTAGCTATTCAGGAGACTGAGATCTGAGGGTTGTGATTCAAAGCCAACCCCAGGCAGGAATGTCCTTGAGACTTTTCTCCAACTAACCATCAGAAAACTGGAAGTGGCACTGTGTCTCAAGTGGTAGAGTGCTTGCCTTGAGCTGAAGAGCTAAAGGACAGTGCCCAGGCCCAGAGTTCAAACCCTACAGACAGAAAGGTTTGAATGCATTTGTGTTAGTTAGGATAATTTAACAAGTGATTTTTTATTTCCTCTTTGTTATTGCCCGTTAGTATTTTTTTAAGTTTTTTATATGGATTTGTATTCTGTATTTTTGTTTTCACGATGCTTCATCTTTTTAAAAAGTTTTAGACTCACTAACCAATTCTACTATGGACAAAAATAATCTCCCTTGTCTCTGTTCATTTGTTTTCTATGGATATATCCAGCTTTTGTCCTTCTATTTTCTTTTCACAGATTACTCAGTGCTCTTTATTAGTCATACCATTTTTGGAAATTACCACTTGGTAATTATTTTTTGGAATATGATGTAGAATTATATCCTAATCAAATTAGGATAAATAATAGTTGTATCTTTCTTTGTCAGTGGTGGGGTTTAAACTCAAGACCTGCTTTATGCTCAGACTAAGTCTCTACCACTTTGAGGCACAGTTCCACTTCATGTTTTCTGGTGGTTAATTGTCGATAGAGTCTCATAGACTGGCTAGGCTGGCTTTACCACAATCCTCGCATCTCTGACTCCTTAGTAGCTAACATTACAGGCATGAGACACTAGCTCCTTGCTATCATTTACATCTTCTTATTGCTTTGTGTTTGTAGGCTTTGTGCTCTTTTTTTTAATCTAGTTATTAATAACATACACAACAGGTTATTGTGAAATATAGTCTCTTCACTATTCAGCAGACTACTAGAACTTGTTATTTCTTTTTTTTTGTCAGTTGTGGGGCTTGAACTCAGGTCCTGGGTGCTGTCCCTGAGCCTCTTTGCGTTCAAGGTTAATGCTTTTCCACTTGAGCCGCAGCACCACGTCCAGTTTTTGAGTGGTTTATTAGAGATAAGAGTCTCACAGAGACTTTTCTGTGCAGACTGGCTTCTGTGATCCTCAGATCTCAGCCTCCTTAGTTCCTAGGATTATAGGTGTGAGCCACCACTGCCCATAAGAACTTATTTCTCTCTGTGTCAAGACAAATTCTTAACAAACCCGGTTCATGTATCTTTTCAGCAGTTTATTTTCATTGAGATGTATAAGCATTTTTTTTATAATTGCAGGTGTTGAAGAAGCAGATGGAGAATATATAAATCAGTAGCTTTGTATGCAAGCAAAATCACTTAGAAAATACAATGGGAGAAGGAAACTATTCATAATAGCAAATAAAATGTAAAATGCCTAATATTAAAGTTAGCCAGAAGTGGAAAGGATCTTTTATAAATTGCAAACTACAGTATTACTTAAGAAGCTACTAATGGGGCTTAAACTCAGGGCCTGGGCACTGTCCCTGAGCTTTTGTGCTATAGGCTATAGCATTCTACCACTTGAGCCACAGTTCCATTTCCAGCTTTTTGATGGATAATTGGTGTTGAGTCACACAGACTTTCCTGCCTGGGCTGCTTTTAAACCATGATCCTCAGATCTCAGGAGACTGAGGTATGAAACACTCTGTTCTAACTGCAATATAGAAAGACTTATAAGACAAATAATGAGGTCTAAAATTAGAGTTCCTTTCATACAAAGAAAAGATGCTAAGAGTGAGTTTGTATGCTTTAGGATTAGAACATATTTTAAAACTGGAAAGGATTCAACTCTACTTGCCTCTCTGCAGAACAGTGATTCTCAATCTCATATGCAGTTAGAATTACCAGAGAGTTTATTAAGTTCCTAGTCATTGGACCCCAATCACAAAGATTCCCCTCAGTAGAGGTGGGGACAAAGACTAAGAATTTGTAGTTCTTACAACTTCCCTCCTGATTCTCAACTTATGGATGGAAAGGAGCTAGCCTCTCACTTTGTATCTTCCTGCTTTGGAAAATGTATATGTGCCCGCTCTGGTGGCTCACACCTATAATCCTAGCTACTCAGGAGGCTGAGATCCAAAGATCACAGTTTGAAACAAACAAGGGCAAAGAAATCCCCATGAGATTCTTATCTCCAAGTAACCCCTGAAAAATCAGAAGTGGCATTGAGGCTCTGGGAAAGTACCCAGGCCCTGAGCAACAAGCTCCACAACCTACAAAAACAATTAAAAAACTGTGTATGCAGTTAAAAGCAGGTATCTGAATTATAAGATACTAGGACACTTTAATCTCCTTTAAGCTCTATCATACCTTTTAAAAGTAAAAAAATATATTTATACATATGTGTGTATAATGAATATTATTCAGCCATAAATACAAAATCCTGCCATGTATAGCTGTGTAAATGAGCCAGAACATATTATATTAAGAAAAGCAATCAAGCAAGTAAAGGCAAATATGGATAGTCCCATTTATGTGTGTGTGTGTGTGTGTGTGAAAAGTGAAAATGTTAACCTCACAAAAGTCAAGAGTAGGCAAATGGTTGCTAGAGGCTGGAAGAGAGGATTACAAGGGAGAGAGGATGATTCTAAGGTCCAGAAAGGCCTTCGGAAGAGAAATAACTTGTGTTTAAAAGCAGGGTAAAAGGCAGACAACAATTCACTTTAGATTTCAAAATAGGAAGTAGAGAAAAAATTGAATGCTCTCAACACAAAGAAAGAAATGCCTGAGGTGATAGAAAGTAATTTGATCTGATCATTACACACATTTACATTTATCGACCTGTTACATTGTATATGATAAATATGTACAGTTATTATTAGCTGACAATTAAATTTTAAAAGTAGGCAGTGGAATATGATGACTTGGCTTCATTTATGCTCCCTAACTATATCCTTATACCCCAGTTTGAACTTAAAATTTAAGTTTATTTTTGAACACAGGGGCGTCACATCTTTTTATAGTACCTAATTTTGTGCCAAGTTAGTATATAAAACAATGAAACAATGAGAAAAGCATTGCTATATCCCCTAAAATAGGACCGACAAGTATTATAGCAAGCAGTCACCCTGACCTTGGTACCATTTTAGCTGACAGACAAGAGGGCAGATTTCCCAGGAAGATTTAGGGTGCTGGACTGTGCCTTCCTAGTTGTGTTTCTGTGAATACATCTTTATGATTAAGCTGCCTCTTCTTGATTTGAGTTTAATAATTTTGAGTTAATAAATTTGAGTTTAATAACTTGCAACAAAAATCACAGCAGCAACTGCGTGTTGTCCAATTCTACTCCTTGTTTTCTAAGACCTTTTTCCCATAGCATCTCGGTATTCTTCTAATTTTGTTTAGACTTTAATTTTCATATGTTCAGTATTCATTCTATAGTCACCCTTAGGGGCATTGTATAGCATATGGGAACAAAGGTAAACTAGCTTAAGCCTTGAATTACTGCCTTGCCAACCCTCCTATCTTCAGTTGTGGCAGACAACCTGAGCAAACAGGCTTTGCACCAGACCATGTCGGCAGCAAAGCAAGCCATGGTCGGTTACCAAGAGAATGAATTCTCATATTTTGCTTTCCATACCCAGGCCATTTTTTTCTCTCTCTCTCTTTTCCCTAAAGATCAAATCTGGTGGTTCATTAGCTATTCTGGCTGAGCTCAGCTTCCGCTGTGCATGCTCTTGTCTTTCCAGCCCCACACTGCAGGGGTTTGGTAGAACAAGGTTAATACTCCGAATCACGGTCAGGAGCAAATTGATTGCAAGGAGGGGAGGTAAAGCTTGTCTGTCACCATCTCCTTATGGCCTCAAGTTCAGCAGGCAGTTGCAGCAACTGAAGCTTTACAGTTCTCTCTTTCCTGACATCTGCTACAGGAAACCCTGTTTCTCTCAAACTATATATCATTGAGCCTGATCAACTATGATCAGATAGACTGATAGATATACCACTATAAAGTCTAAACTCACTCCTAACTACCCCAGTCCAACTAATCTGTCAATATGTAACAAAGCATTTGATGAGCATCGCTTATAATCTAGGTAGGTATTTAAGAAGGTTCTTGCTTGAATTCCAGAAGTTGTCATTTGTATCAACTTTGTTGTGAACACTATTCCTATAGAGTTGCATAACAATCTGCAACAATGCCAACAGCATCGATACAAGGCATTAAGCTAAGCTGTGGGAAGAAGATGGTCATTATGATGTGTTAAGATGCCACTTGTGCCCATTGGGGCCTTAAGGGCTGGGGTGAAAATAGACAAGGGCCTCTTGCCCTAACCCATTATTGGTCCACACTTAGCCAGGGGTGTGTAATGAGTTCTGCTTAGAAGAGGACGCAGAAATTAAAAAAAAAAGTTTTCAGAACAGAGATGACATTTGATTTGGGGCTTTGAGAATGAGTCAGACTTTGACCCTAGGGGAATGGAGGTGGGGATGTCATAGTTCAGAACAACAGGAACTGTACTGTTGCTCTCAATTGTCTGACACGAATGTGGAGAATACTTTAAAGACTTGTTATTTGGAGGGCACAAACCATAGTTTCTCTGAGTGAAAGACCATTCTTCTGTAAATCTCCAGTCCCAATTTTCTAAGATATGTGTGGCTTGTCTTAGGAGTCTGAGTAATCAGTGGCATTGTATAAGGGAATGCATTTGCATGACATTATCAGAATGTCAAGTTGTCTTTCAGAACTGCACAGATACAAAAAAGGCTCACCAGTGCCTGGGTTATCCCTGAGTGCTGACTGTGGGAACATCCGTTGAAGACATTCCCTGTACTGTATGCACACATTTCAATAAATCCCAAAGGCCTCCTGTCCACAAAAGCCTTGGACAGTCCTTACCTCTTCCTCAGAATGCCCCATTAGCATTTCTATTCTTACATTCTGTGGTCAGAAGAGGCTGGGAGATCCTTGGAAAGACATTTCTCAACCTGTTGACACAAAGGGGTTCCTTGAGCCCTCTGAAGGGCACCATCTCAGTGGGGAAATGCTTGATTAAAAAAAGACTCCATATTGCACCCCAAAATACTTCTACAAGCTGAAAGAGAAGCAATTTGGGGAGGCAGAAATGACATCAATATACATAGAAGCTGAGGTCCTGATAGAAAATATAAAGAAAATGACATATGTTCATGTTCCTTTGCTGAGCAATTTTCCACAGTTCCTTTGCTGAGCAATTTTTCCATGTCCTGTAAGAAACCAATGTTGTCACTCAGAGGATCTTTTTGTTTAATTCTTGCTGCTGTGCCTCTAGCTAAAGTACATGGAAGATGTACATACTCTGAGGTTCAGGAGAATATTCCTTGAAAAGTCCAATTTCAAAATCTTTGAACTGCTACCATATAAACCATTCTGAAAAGCTTTGTCTTGATTGACATATTTACTACAAATGACACCTTCCAAAACGTTAGTAAAACACAGTAAATATGATATGGGTTATGCATTTACGTTAAGAGGTGCTTCATTACTAGCAATGGTTGGAAGATTATGTGCTAAATCAGACTCCATGAAAGTCATCTGTCTTCGTGTACCTGAGATTCTTCAGTTGCCATATCAAGTTTATGGTCAAAAGTATATCAAGCCACATCAACAGAGTGCCAGTCATTTGGCAAATGCTTGATGATCCTTAGATAAAATTGCCTTTGCCAGTTTCTGTTGATGTCGTGTAGCTACATGTAACTTCTAAATGATGTGAAAAGATTATTGTTAGCATAGTAAATGGATATGATTCCAGCCTAAAGCAGGCAAACTTGACGTTTCGTATAGTATATAGTATGACTTCAAGGCCATGTTTGCTATTTTAGATACTCTCTTTTGAAATATTGAAAATGACTTGCAGATTTATGGGCCTATTATATGAGCTGGGGATACATTTGACTGCAGCTAACAATGGCCTAATCATACATTTTCATACATCATGGAAAAGGATGGCTGTCCTTGATTCAAATGCTCAGAGATGTCCCTAAGGAACCAGCTGCCATTTTCCTCTAGCACCTAATCTTCTGGGATTCAATCCTTATACACTTCCTCTATGGACACAAAGTAGTTGTGGGAACAAACCTCCTGCCAGTATCATAGGCCTAAAGAGGGATGAAGGGTCATTCACAGATTATCAACATTTTGATTGATAGAGCAAAAGCTTTGCAAGCAGTAGCACCTGTGGAGATCTTACATGTTCTTAGTTAGAATTTTCTTTGTAGCCACACACAGCTACAGGGGACTGTGAAAGAACAGGTAACAGGACTGTCCCAAGAGGACTTGTCACAGTCTATCACTAAGGCTGATAGTAGAATAACCTCAAAACAAAGCATAACAAAAATTGAGTTGTTTTAGCATAGAGCCAAACTTCTCAAACGTTAATGATCTCTGGAAGTGGGTATTAAACAAAATTTTCTGAGTTCTGTTAGCAGAATTTCTGACTCAGTAGGTTTGGCGTAGGGATTTGGGTACTTTGCATTTCTATTTCTATTTTGCAAGTTCCCAAATGGTGCTGGTGTTTCTGGTATAAGGATTTCGTGTTGAGAACTCCTATGTGAAGTCATGAGCTTTTCCTATAAAGGGTCAGACAGCAAATGTTTTATGCTTCATAAGCTATATTACACAAAATATAGTATGGACTATAGCAAAAATTGTCATAATTCATAGTAAAAGTGCCCGTAGATAATCCATGAGTGAATGGGTAAAGTAGCTATATTTTAATGAAACTTCATTTTTAAAAACAGCTATGGAAGAGGATGATAGGAACAACTTTTGTGCAGTTTTCCGGATACCATGGCAGCATAGTGAATTATTCCTGTTTATTTGTGGAGTCAGAAGATGAATATAGTACTGATGGCCCTTCCTAACCCCTACAACATCTGGAGCTTTCTTTGGGAAGATTTGAATGACTGGGGTTGGCTTGAGTGTTTACAGACTAGAATCATTTGGTGGTTCCTTCATTCATGTCTATCACCTCGACTAGGAGGCCCACTCTGCTCTGTGTACTAGAACACCACATGCTGCCTGTCATCATGACAGCATGCCATCATGGCTGAGTTCTACAAGTAACATTTCCAAGGACCATTGGGGAGGGAGCTAAGTTCAAGGTCTTTTTTGGCCTACCCGTGAAAATAATAAGCATCACTAACCTTGCACTCAAAGGGTGACTAGTGAGTCACAAACCCACTCAAATTCAAATGGAGAGTTAAACTTTACTTTGATGGGAATGTCAGAATCACATTCTATAAAAACATGCAGTATGGGAGATGGTTTGTAATCATCATGGGGAAGCATCTCTCTCCATGGGTAGGTACTCCAAGTACCAATTATATTTGTTCTGAAAGATTCTTCGGGCTCCTGAGATCCTCAGTGGGAGTCTAGGCCCTAGTATCAGAGCACAGAATGAGGAACCAGCCAAGCATCTTAACTGATTCCCTGTTCTTCAGGAACTTGGCCACATCTGAGGGATGGAATCAAAATAAATGAACAAAGAAAGGAAGCCTAAGTGATATTATCCATCATCCAACACTATGGTATAATAAAGACCTTGAATTTCTTTCGTATATAAGAGAAATGCTGAGCTGCCAAGACCAAAGTAACATCCCTGCACAAAAATAAGCATATAATCTTTAGGACTGAAACTTTAAAAAAAGGATAGATATTTAGGGTACTAGTGGCTTATGCCTGTAATATACAAAGCCAACCGAGGCAGAGAAATTCTGGAGATTCTTATCTCCAATTAAACCAGCAAAAACCTAGAAGCGGAGTTGTAGCTCAAGTAGTAGAGCATCTGTGTTGAGTGAAAAAGCCAACCAAGAGCTCAAGGCCGAGTTCAAGCCCAGTGCTGACACACAAAT
The DNA here is from genome assembly GCF_019054845.1 of Dipodomys spectabilis. NCBI lineage: Eukaryota > Metazoa > Chordata > Mammalia > Rodentia > Heteromyidae > Dipodomys > Dipodomys spectabilis. The sequence continues at coordinate 2,046,661 of NW_024871042.1, forward strand.
AAATTAAAATCTAAGTGCTGGTGTTTGGATGAAATAGCCAAGCAAGTGGTCATTCTGGGATTAGAAATTTCATTGCCTTTCATGTTCTTCCTAAATTACAGTTTTATTTTCAGGAAAATGTGTTGGGATGAAGTCACTCCGTAATAGGCAGAATAACCAAATGATTATCTGGTGACCATCTAGGTTGAGGTGGTACCCAAAGAATAGGTTGAACTAATTTTGGGGAATGTGAGTTTTACTCAGAGTCTGAGAAGCTTTTCCAGGGGAATAAATGAGATGAAAAGCATGTGTTTGTTCTATGAATTGAGTTTTGAACATTGGTTAATTGGAGAGAAGATTGTGGCTGGAATGGACTTGAGGTGATGTTCTAGTGAAGGCATTCACTTAGGATGGCTGCGAGGCATTGCTCAGATTGTTTACTGTGCAAAGGCCCAGGGCTGAGAGGATATTGAGGGTTCAACTCACTCTGTTAAACTGTGCACCTAGATAATGAGCATCTGCCTAGAGAAAGATGTCATTTTTCACCCAAATCTCTGGCACTCACAAATCCCATGAGGACATTTCCTTGGCTTCAAACAATGATATTCCATGACTGTTTCCCCAGAGACCTTTGCTCCTTATCACAGCTCATTTATTCCATATGTGAGACAAGTAGGAAGAACCAAGATTTAGTACTCTAACCCCTGTGAATGGCTCTTAGTCAATGAACAGTAAAGGTTGGTTCCCATGTCCCCATTGCTCCTCTTATCACTTGTGGTATAATTCTGAGCATTTCCTATGCCATTTCTCACAGTTTATCAACCAGATGATCCCTAGTTACCTATAGTAGTTACTTACTCTGCAATGCAATCATTTCTTCCTGCTTTTCCAACCTTACTTTCCAACCTCTCTGCTATTACTCCTATGGTCTCTTCCTATAAAACCTGGGGTGTGTTTCTGGGACACTCTCATCTATTTAAAGCATATTAAAGGTATATTTAAAGCGGTTCCCAGGAAGATAAGATGTAACACATGTAAGATGTAACACAAGTGGCTCAGTAACTGCCTAGGATAAGCCATGACATAGAATCACTCTGGGCTGATGAAGAGGGATAGGTTATTGATAAGTAACCATGATCCTCATATATCCTAGCTTCACATCAAGAGGTGGGCATGGCTGGAAGAGAGCATGGAACCTAGGGGAACAAGCATTACTGCTATTACTTGCTCATCTAGAGGCAACCAAACCGAGCTGAGACTTGTAGAGAAGAAGTAAGAAGGAAAATAAGGACTATATGTGAAACTTGTGATGGAGATTAACTGAGGATTGATATTGAGTGATTTGGCAATGGAGAAGTGAGGAGAAGAAAGAAAGCAAAAATAACCTTCTTGGAGCACTGTGAGCACAGCAGTGCCCTTGGCAGTTCTGATCTATGTCTAATTTGTAGCCTCTGCTTACAAGGTAATATTTATTGGTCTTGAGAATTTCCTAAAGCAACCTTATAGCTCATCAGAATGGGACTCATTTCTCCAAAAGAACAGACCCTCTGAAACCTTCAGACATATAGTCCGTATTTCATATGAGTTTATGGATTTTTTCCTCCAGTTTCCAAAACACATAAAATTTTTTCTCTCTCTTTTTACCTGCAATGAAATTCTCAAACACATACTTCCCCCCCCTCTGTAAATAAAAATAGACTCGTCTTTAAAATGTAGACTTGTCTTAATAGTATACCTTCTAATAATAGATCAGATCTACATTTTTAATATGCAAGAACTAGAATACTTAACAATCAGTGGCCTTTCTCTACACCCAATCCAGTGGCAGCTGCATTTATACTGGCGCAGTGAAGATAGTAAAATGTCCTGTGCCAGATAGTACAAGTGAACTCACACTTACCATCTGTCACTTTGCCCTGCTTTCCAAGCCTCTGGACACCTTCCAAATGTCTGAAAGTCAATAGACTACTCTTTCCACATAACTCCCTTGGCTTTCATAGCAGCCCAGAATTCACGTGTATTGTGTATTGACAATGTGTGTATGGGTCTGTCCATGTGCTGGTTCTGGGGCTTGAACTCTAAGCCTGTCCTAGAGCTTTTTACTCAAGCTTAGTGCCCTTCCACTTGAGCCTATGGCTCCACTTTCTGCTCTTTCATGGTTAATTGGAGATAAGACTTTTCTGTCTGGACTAGTTCAAACCATAATCCTTAGGTCTCAGCCTTCTGAGTAGATAAGATTATAGGCATGGTCCACCAGTGTCTAGCTTATTGGTGATTATTTATGCATTTATTTATTAATAGGAAGAAAATACTGTGGTCATAAATGTTGATAACTAAGGAAACATAACATAGTACAAACTTTCTATTTTTTTCTAAGTTGAGCCTTCTACACTCTAAGTAAGTTTTTTTTCTTACTGATTACAATGCCTTTAGCTATTTGAATTTTTACTTTTCAGCTTGTTGACAAAATATCCAGGGTATTGAGGCTTAGAATGATGTGATTTGGGCCGTTTAGAAACTGCTAAAAACAATATGCCATTAGTTGAATAAACCAGGTAAAGGAGAAACTTTATGTCCTTAATTCTTCCATTGAATATAAGAAGTTTGTAAAGGATGGAAAGAGGTATTTAGGGAAGTTTGTCAAAAGACCAAGAGAACAATAATTTCCTAGGGTGGCAGGTTTTGAGTTATGTCCTTTCTACTCCAGAAATAGGCCAAAGTTGTATTTGTCCATTGGCCCCAACTAAGTGACTGATGTACCAATGGAGAAGGCCATGACATTTATTTAGAGTTTTCTTAAGGACAGAACTTTCAGTATTATTCATACGCTTCCAGAAAATTTGTGGTATAGAACAAAAATACATCCACCAGGGTTAAAGATTTAGCTCAGCATAAGAGTACATGCCTAGCAAGTACAGAACCCTGAGTTTGGTCATCAGCACTGCAATCAATCAATCCATCAATAAAACTATTTACTTTGATGAGGTTTCTTAGCTTTGCTTCTTTCCACTTGGTATGGGCACCACAATTTGTCACACTGACTCACTGCAATAATAATACTTTAGGACTAGGGTTTTAGGAGTCATAAATGAATGGATAAAAGATATATCAAACAGATGTAAGTAACATGCACATCTTATTTTTGTATTCAACCAAATTATATTAGTTTTGCATTCAAGCAAATTATATTATTAAAACAGAAATAAAAGCTTTGATAATGCTTATGACTACCTCAAGGCTTTCTTGAGGCCAAGTTTTGGTGACTGAAATAGGAATACGGATATAGATCATTCCAGTTTTGTATTTAACATTGTCACATGTATTTAATTGCCTCCTCCTTACATCAACACCCACATACCTTCCCAGCCTTCTCTAAGGCAAAGTACATGAAGTGGAGATGAAAAGTGGTACCATCCATCCCAGTCTTCAGGTGTCATATGTGTCCACTGAGCAGTGGAAATGAGGTCAGTTCAAACTGAGATGCTATACACAGTCCATCTCAAATGCTTATGCCAAGAAAAGAATGTAAATAAGTGCAATTTTCTAGTGATTTTAGGGTGAAATGGTAATAGGTACATTGGGTTAGCTAAAGTATAAAATTACCAAGGCTGAAGATATGGTTCAAGAGGTAGAGTACAAGTGCAAGGCCCTGAGTTCAAAACCATATACCATTAGAAAAGTTAAAATATAAAACTCAATTTTACCTTTTACTTTTTGAATGTGGCTATTTGAAAATTTAAATTATACATGTTGCTAGTGTAATATATACATAAAACAGCTGTGAAAATAAGAAACGGAAAATCCTGGATTGATTTTTCTCTTTCACTACATGAGAAAATGAAGAAACTGTGCTTCTTATAATTCATATGTTCATTGCTGTATTTCATCCAAGAGCATCATCATACCTGTGGATGTGATATAAAATGGTGCCAATAAACTCATCTAATTAATGAAACTGACTGCTTATTGCATAAATTAAAGTTTTAAAAATATATCTGGATTCAGCATAAATAGATGATAGAGTTAATTAAGTTTATTTTCTTACAAATTAGAAAATGCCAGGATATCTGAGCTTATTATTTTACTTACAGCACTATTATACCTATTTGTTTCAGTAACTCTTGTTTCATTAAGAAAATTAGGTTTAAAAAAAAGAAAATTAGGTTTGGGGGAAGAAAACAATTATTATTTGGTGAGGTCTCCCAATGTCTGACTTATATCTTATGCATTGAAAACTATAAATTTTGCTGACAAAGTAAATAATTTATGAAAACGTCTTTGGGACAAGTTAATAATGGACTGTGCAAATCATTTTATAACTTATTAATTAGTGGGTTCATATTTTAGTTATCTGTTTCCTAATGAAGCCAGCTGGGTGGAAGAATGTGTTGGTGAGAACAAATTAATTGAACATCCAGTGACTTGGCACTGGAGAAAGGACAGGAAGGACAAGGATCATTGAGATGACATCATTTTTATCTCCATCTGGAACTAGCCATTTAGCCATTTCCCATGCCTTGTGAAACCTTAAAATATATAAGCCATTATCCTAAACTCTGGAGATATAAAGGTACATGCAAAATACAAATACTCTACATCAACAAAACTGATATAGTAGGGAGATCTAGATCATGACAATTAACAAAATATCACTCATCTATAATCTTCAATGAGCATCAGTGAGGATTTTTTAATAATAAAACATTTTTATCCTATTCCTACCTTTTAAAATCTGTGTAAATATCCCAGTACAATTGGAATAAAATTTTACTGTACCCCACAAAATCCTCTGCAATATGGTCTCTGTTGCCGCTCTACCTTCACTGCACAGTCTCCTTCCTTCCTTCCTTCCTTCCTTCCTTCCTTCCTTCCTTCCTTCCTTCCTTCCTTCTTTCCTTCCTTCCTTTCTTCTTTCTTCCTTTCTTTCTATTTTCTTCATTCCTTTTTTCTTCCCTCCTTCACTTTTCTTTCCTCCTTTCTTCTTTTCATTTCTTTCATTTTTGGTTTTCTCTTTTGCCTTTCTCTCCCTTTCTTTCTCTTTTCTTTCCCTCCTTCTTTCATTTCCTTTCCCCTTTCTGTTTCCTTTCCTTTTTCCTGTCCCCTTCCCTTCCTTCCCTGGTACTGTTTTTTTTTTTGGGGGGGGTTGTTGTTGTTTTTTGTTTTTTGTTTTTGTCGCTGTCCCTCAGCTCTTCAGCTCAAGGCTACCACTTGAGCCACAGTGACACTTCTGTTTTTCTGGTGGTTTACTGAAGATAAGAGTCTCAGGAACTTTCCTGCCTGGACTGGCTTTGAATCATGATCCTCAGATCTCAGCCTCTTGAGTATCTAGGATTACAGTCTTGAGCCACCAGTGCCAGGCTTGGTACTGGTTCTTGAAGTCAAGTTCTAGAGTCTTCACTTGGCTCAATGCTAGAGCTCTACAACCATAACTTCAACTCCAGTTAGGGCTTTTTGCCAGTTAAATGGAAATAAGAGTTTTACACACATTTCTACTCTAGCTGATTTCAAATTGGGATCCTTAGATCTTAGCATTTTGAGTAGCTAGTATTATGTATGAGAATGAGCCACCAGTACCAAGCTTGCAACCCTTTGTTAAATCTTAAGAATATTGGAAAATAAACTGAAGGTTGGCTCTAGAGGTGCCTTCTCTAACAATTATATCTTAAGTAGCCCACATGTGACCTCTCCACACTACACACATACTTTTAATAGTGACCTTGGACCTTGGAACTCATTCCTTATTTAACTTCCTTTATAGAACTAGCAGCCAAGTAAAGCCATTGTCTTTTACATTAAATATGTTTATTATCTACCTCTTCTTAGTAGAATTTGGAGCACAATCTATATTATACTTAGCATCTTTTCCAGGCACCTTAAAACCCTTATAAATTAAACGCTTGATGGCTGAATGGATGAATAATATGAATGATCATATTTCAAGACAAAGAGAGGGGGAGTAGAATGATATCTAGTATAGACTAAGTGGGTAAAGAACTTCCCTAAATGATAAGAGTACCTTAGCTGAGAGTTGATAGATAAGCAGGAGTTAGTCAGATAATAGCAAGGAGTTTTTCCTCTAGACAAAAGAGGTCTGGAAGCTGGGTGCTGGCTGCTCACACCTGTAATCCTAGCCACTCAGGATGAGTTCTGAGGATTGCAGTTTGGAGCCAGTCCAGTAGACTTTTTTTTTTTTTATAAAGAAACCATTAAGACATTTATTTATATAAATGAACAAAGTTATGTAGATGAATCATACAAAAAATATGGAACGCTTCATGAATTTGCGTGTCATCCTTGCGCAGGGGCCATGCTAATCTTCTCTGTATCGTTCCAATTTTAGTATATGTGCTGCCGAAGTGAACACCAGTCCAGTAGACTCTTATCTCCAATTAACCACCAGAAAAGCAGAAGTGGCTCAAAGTGGCAGAGCACTATCCTTGAGTGAAAAAGCTCAGGTACAACACCCAGGCCCTAAAGTTCAAGTCCCCATGGCCATCACCACCAACAACAGAAGAGGTCTGGAGATTGAGAAGGGGCTGGCATGCACAGAGAACTATGAAGTGATGTTGAGACTATGCAGAATCCCTTCAGTTCATAGGAGATGGCTGCATGAGGAGCTTAATTTGGACCATATCAGGAATGCAAATGTCTAAGCATTCTGTGAAAGGACACATGCTTTGTGTGTTGAGCTCCATATTTATGCTCTTCGTTAGATTATAGACTGAACAAAATCAGTGGTTGTCATCCACCTTGTCAATTTTTCACATGTACCAACCAATATTTGAGGTTGTCTAGATTATACTGAGACATAAAAGTATAGGAATAATTCATGCTCCATTGATGCTCTGTAATAGTTACTTTGAATTAATATGGAGGATGGATCTGCACAATAAACTGTCATGCTCTAAAGCCTTTCATGGTACAAAAATACCATCTTGACTATAAAGGAGGCCCAGGAGTGACCTTGTAGAAATAAAGATAACATTGGAAGTAATCAAGGAAAACCAAAGAAATATCTAGCATAGTGCATATAAAAAATGAAAAATAACTCACCTGAAAAGTCTGTATCCATACAGGAATCATCAATTCTTAAATGTCTATATTCTAGTTCCAAAGATTAGTCTTCTTTAGATAGAGTTCTAGCAGGATATTCAAACACATCTGTTTGAATGACTAAATAGAAACTAGGTCTCAGTGATTAGAATTGCACTATTGAGCCAAGCAACCTTGTGTGCTTTCTTTTTGTCTCCTCAGTGTCAGAAAGATATCAGGGCTTGATTGGGCATCATGCCACAGATTATTACCTCTTAGGCTCACATTATTTACAACAAGCTGAAACAAAGAGGCTTAGAACTTGATTCTGACTAATGTGATGGAAAAATATGAATAGAATGGAGAAATGTTATACTATTAGGGAGAACATTTGATATATTCCTTTAGAATGTAAACAGATTTATATTACGTAAAATATCTCAACACTTCTTTTATTTGGTTTATTTCTCTTTTGTGCAGAAGGCTCCATTTTCCCCATGTATGTTATTACGTTTTATGTCTTTAGTGAAGAACATAACATTTACTGCAGAAACCATAAAAATTAAGAAATCCAACTTGTCCTAGCGCCTCAGGGGGCTGACATGGGAGGATTCAAAGCTACACTGATAAGAAAAGTCCATGAGATTCTTATTTTCAATTAACCAGCCAAAAAGCCAGAAATGGAGCTATGGCTCAGTTGGTACAGCACTACCCTTGAACATAAAAACTAAGAAACAGCATAGAGGCCCTGAGTTCAAGCCTGGCTCATACACACACACACACACACACACACACACACACACACACACACAATCAACTAGACTCAAAGCTACCCAGACAATCCTAAAACATTAATGTTACCATATGTTCATTCATCTGACAAACTGCTGCTTACAAGACTTGTTACTATTTAGTATCACTTTTGTGTTGAAAGTTCATGAAAATGACAAATTTTCTGTCCAGTCATGTTATATTTACAGGTCAATCGATTTCTTATGAAAAACTGAAGGAATTGAAGCAAGTGTTTTTCTTTGTCACAAGCCATCTGAGTCGAATTATACATGTTATCAATTTTTGACTATTAGAGTACACTGATATTGCTAATACACTAATAATGTTCACATGGGAAAGAAACTGGCCACATATTCCACAATTGTAAAAAAAATGCTTGTTTTACAAGCTGCTTTAATTGCAAGTTTTTGTCTTCCATATTCATGTTGTTTGTGGCAATATATTTGAAAGTTAAAATTCCAAGTGGGTGGGAAGGAATATTCTCAAGCAGAAAATAAAATAATCATAACAAAGTATAAAACAAGTAGAAAAGAGAAAGATTAGTCCCTCTGCCTTGATAACTGTAACCAATGGAAAACAGAGTAGAAAAAAAGGAAAAAAGAAAGAATAGAGGACAGATAAGAAGAAAAACAGTCACAAAGATGTTATTCATACCATCTTCAAATTACTTAAAAATTAATATTTCATAGTGGTCCAGTGAATTTCATGTTACTGGTATCTATCTAAAAACTCTTGTGCTTTTATCCATTAATAGTGGAAACTTTTACAGCTAGCAAAAGTTACCTGGTCTGTGGTAGGCTGTCAGTGCCAAGTATTTGACACCTATTGAAATCTTGTCTTCAACCAATGATCCTCCAGGGTATAAATATCTTAGATCCTCCTCTCTTGGTATATCAAGATCCTACAGGCAGTTTTTAACATCCTTTCAACATTTAGCCCCAATGGCCCATTGTACAATAGGATTTAATAGTTCCTCCTCCGTATCCATTCCACACTCTTTCCATACTTCTTGAGATCATCTCTTAATTAACTGTCAGAATTTACATCCAAGTTTTAGGCTCAACTTCTAGGAGAACCAATATAAGGCAGTTGCACTTTCTGCTCATAGCACTTTATCTCTTTTTCTGTGGATTCTTTTCATTAGAATTATAGCAGGTCTATAGAAGTCTTAACAATAGACCTCTGTAGAGGTCTGTTGTATTTAGTTGCATCACCATGCTTAGCTCAATACTTCAGCGTTTCAGGGATGTTATCTTGCATATAGGCTAAATCTACAAGTGAAAGCTTGTGCCTTAGTAGAGCTCTTGCACATAATTGGTGCCTAGTAACTATTTTATCAGATGAAGTGTGATGATTATGCCCCTGCCTTGGAAAAGACCTTTATTCAACTCTTAATTGTGTCCAGAAAAATGGCATAATTTGTCCTGCCTCATGCCATCTGGTTGAAATTCATCTGCTTAAAGGGGTATTTCAGAAGAGGAGGTGGGCATTATTCCTTTTAGCACATCTGGGAATAACTCAACACCTATACCAACTTGCAAAATCAATCACTCTGGACACCTAACTCCCTTTCAGATGACAAGATTTGGCTTCCAGTGCCAGACAGGAATCTGAATGTTCAGTGACTCACTTCTTAGGAATTGTGAATATGAAAGAGGGAAGATTTTACCACTCAAAGTACAGCAAGGTGAGAGCTCGCCTGTGTTCAGAAAGTGCACGTAATTTATTTTATGGATACCCTCAAAAGTGTCTTAAAGCTTAAAGGATAATGAATCCATTAGGTTTCCACTTGGTTATTTGCCTCAAGGAGAAAATTCTGTGACCTACTTCAACTGAGGCTGTTTTTTTTTTAAAAACTGGAACCACAATTCCCCTTTCTTAAAATATAGTCTAAAACAAAACAGAGCTCCAGGTCTTTGTGCAGTAGCTGGTGTTCCCAAGATAATTCTAGACGCCTCCTTCTCTTAACTGTCCCTGTACCTAGACAGACAATAAGTGATAGAGACTAAACAAAACATAGGAAACATGTCACTTGAGAAATGTCTCCATGAACACAGTAATGTAAAAAAAATAAATGGCAGTGCTTGTCCAGATACCTGACAGCCTTAAAATTGTTTACTAAGCCAACAAGGAACTAAGGCAGAGATTTCCTAGAAAAAAGTATTTCCTCAATTATCTGTTTTATGATGTTTATGCGAGACTGACTTTTACGTTTGCAATCAACTTCCACAACTTTTCTTCCTCCTTTTATTCAGTTTGGTTTCATTTGGAAGATGGGATTCTAGATATTGACATGGTTTGTTTTCTTCATTGCATTCACTCATTACTAGATTCTCAAACAGAAGAGTATGTAAATACTTGAACAGAATATATGTATGGATGAATGTATGTAAATACTTAATCTGAACACCTGAGGAATTAATACATCAAGCTCACATTCAACCATAGGAAAAGCTATTTCCTCTCATAGTTTCTCTAAATATAGATAATAGATTGTAGCTAGCTCCTTGAGATACATACCTCTATACAGATATACCAGTGTCAATGTATTGAGAGGTGTATCTGAATCTAGAGATATATCTATTTCATGAATGCATGCATGTGATAGATAACAGATGATAGATAAATGATAGGATAGATATATATTTAAGAAACATACCTCTATATATAGATATCTATCTATATATAAATGTAGATATATAGATATAGATATATATCTAGATATATACTTATATCTATATCTAAATATAGATATAAATACATCTATTGATATAACTTTTATTTAGAAGTATATATTTTATAGAGCTGTCTTTCTTTTTCATGGATATTTATATATATGTATACACATGCAGGTATATATAGATTTCTACATAAATATACATATAATAGGTATGCCCATTTTACATGCATGTATGAATATATATACATATTCTATGTATGCTCTGATAAAGGTACATTTTCTAATGATTTAAATGAAGTATCGTGTTTTTTCCTACTAGATATTTGATATTTGTTCATTCAAATAAAATTTATCTTTATTAGTTTATCTTGCAGAGTTCATTGGGAGCAGAGGCTGAGACATTGGGGGTGATCAATTCACACATTGAGGGTTTGATTATCATTTCATACATGGGTATATGTAGCCAGTAACATTCTGTTCATTGGGATAGTTGAAGTACTGTGGGAAGATTTGATGGCTGGAAGATCAATATGTTGATGTATTGTAAATCTGGTAGATAATCCAATCTCTTTTCCACTTAGCATATAGTATTTCTTGTAAGGGGTTTCTACTCTGGCCTGCAATGACTTTTCTTTGCCAGTTCAAATCTACTCAATTTCAAGACTGTTCTAAAACTTGCTTCTCCATGAATATGTGTAAATCAGATTATTTATTGCAACTAATTACTTGTGAAACATTGACCTGTACTCCTCAAATGCTCATTGATTTATAATATTAACAAAAACTTGATTTTCATCATTTTCATGCCATAGAAACACACACATTGCAGTTACTCACTTAAACTTACTAGGCGTATATAGAACTCTATAATCAGAGACCTTCAAGTTAAGAACTCTTTTTAGTTCATCTCCTTTTATACTTGACAGACAAACTTATGCCTGATACTGTGATTGGTGATCTACCATTATTTCTATTCACCTCCAGAGATCAGAGCTTCCATTGCCCTGGGTCTATGTTAGGTATTAGGATGGTAAGTTCAGCCGCAAAGAACTGAGGTATATGAGAACTTGGACTTCTATGAACTTGTGGCCTTGCTGGAATAAGGACTTGAACCTATAGAGATGAGGGAATTTTGTAAAGATGCATTAAAAACCTGACAGTGATAAATTGATAAATTCTAATGGCATAGACGTTGTTCTAAAGGCTTAAATGAGGTACCATGTTTCTTGCCATGAATGTTCAATACCTGCTTATCCTGTCTCAGAAAAACCAGTGCTCATTACCTTATCTTATGGAGCTCATTGAGAGCAAAGTTGGAGCCTTTGTATGTTCCCAAGTGTATTCTCACACAGTGTGGGCTCAATTAACATTTCTTGTTATAGAATTTTATTGGTTGACGTTTGATCTGGTAATCCATGCCACATACTAAAGCCATCAGTCAGCTGGAGAAGCAGGGCTTCAAGTATTCAGTCCTCTTTTAATCAAAGCAAAGACAGAATTCTAATAAAAAGTATCTTTCTTCAAACCAATTTATAAAGCTCATTACTCAGCTGTAAGAATTGAAAAGATAAGCTGTGTTTATTTGGAATGCTGTGTGTGTGTCTGTGTGTGTGTGTGTGAGAGAGAGAGAGAGAGAGAGAGACAGACAGACAGACAGACAGAAACATTCTTGTCAGGTTCATTAAAAAATATTAGAATCTTTTTCCAAATTGACCAACTCTCTAAATGAATTCTATTAAAAAGTTATTTCTTCAGAGCAGACTGCTGTGGCAGGTTTTGCTGAGAAAAGCGGCTCTCTCCCCTGAAACATGTTGTTCATGTTTAGAAAATGTCTAATGACGCCAGTACATAATATCCAAGCTAAAGCTCTGATTCTCATTTCTGACACACTATTCTTCACCATGGCCTGAATCTATCAAATTCTGTTAATTCCTTCTTTGAAATACCTCCCACATCTGGGTTCTCTCCATCTGCAATGCCTGTGTCTTTGCTTAGGATACTATCCTACCCTTCTCAGACCACTCCTAGGCCCTCCTTCACAATCTCCCATCCCTATTCTTGCATCTTCACTAACCACTACATAGAGGCCAAGTGATCTTTGAAGAATTGCTGGTCTGGGAAGTGGAGGCATGGCTCAAGTGATGGAGTGCCAGCCTTGTGCAAAAACATTAAGCCACGGCCTGAGGATCAAAGTTCAAGCCACAGGACCAGCCCCCCGCACCCCGCCCCAAAAAAAGAAAAACATGCTGTTCTTAGTGGGATGTGTTCTTTCTCATGTTCTCTGTGGATCTCAGAAAATAACTTTGAAGCATTTCAGTGAGACCTGGCCTGACTCTGCCCCTTCTCTGGTCTTAATTTCTTTATTTTAAATGCCACGTACTAATTAACTTCTGAACCATTTATGCTTCTTCAAGGAACTGTGCTTTCATTTTCCTCAAAGATTTTCATGTTGAAGGTTCTTCTCTCTTCCTGCATTTCTTGGAAAAGTCCTGCTTATTGTTTTCAGGACTCAGGATGCATGATGTGTGTTTTATATTGTCTCCTGTGGGTTTTTCGTCTCTTTCTTCTCCAAGAGTGGCTTTAGTCTCCTAGATAAACACTCCTGGTTCAATGTTCCATGCTTATAGACTCTGCCACATAACCATCTATTCTTTAATGAAACCACCTGTTAACTTATTTATTCCTTCAGTGAAGTCAGAAACTATGGCTTTTTTAAAGTTATGCATCCCTAGAAGTACCATGTGCCAGTTCTACAAATAATTAGTGGACAAATAAAATCCAAGGTACACAAAACTAGTAACTGGAAAAATAGAAAGTCAAAATCCCATCTGGCATGCAATCCAGAAATCCTTCCTTTGCATATAAACTCAAAGGAGATGAAACTACCTGCTGAATATAACTTCATATTCTCCTTTATCTCCACATTATTCACAACAAGGTGAGACAAGGAAATCAACTACAAGTCTGCCTATGGAAGAATTGCTGAAGAAAATTTGGTGTTTATGTACATACATCACAGAATATTAACTTTTTAATATTAATAAGTTTTTTTATCATGAAAATACCATACGGAGCGGTTACAATTACATGAGCAAGGTAGTGAGTACATTTCTTATCAAGAAGATTTGTCATTTGCCCCAAATGGATAAACCTGGAGGATATTGTGGTATGTGAAATGAGTATATTGTATAGTATATTATGATCGCTCTTCTTTTTAAAAAGATGATATTTAGAGGTAGAGATTAAAACTGCACTTGCTAGAGGAAAGGATTGGAAATGAAAAAGCAGCAGATATATAGAATGATTAAGTCTAGAAATCTAATGTCCAAACTGAAAAACACAACTAATAAAATTATATTGTATTGGAGGTAGTGTTAAATAAGTACATTTTAGCAGTGCTTGCTATGGAAGAAATTAACTATAAAAGAAGCTCTACCACTTGAGCCTTACCTCTACTTCCTACTTCCTGGTATGGAAGTTCTTAAAAGATTGTTTAGTCTCTATGGAGTAGATGGCAGAGATAATCACTAAAGACCAACCACAGATGGCTCATGCCTGTAATCTTAGCTAATCAAGAGGCTGAGGTCTAAATATCACAGGTGAAAACCAGCATGGACAGGAAAGTCCGTGAGACCTTTTATATTTTTATTTTTTATTTTAAGTTTTTAATTTTTTATTGTGAAGATACCATACAGAGGGGTTAACCTTTTTTATTTTAAAAATGTATTTTGTTGTAAAGATGATGTATGGAGGGGTTGCAGTTACATAAGTCATGTAATAAGTACATTTCCTTTCAAACAGTGTTACCCCCCTCTCTGTTTTCTCCTACTTATCTCCAATTTACCAGCAAAAAGCCAGAAGTTGAGCTGAGCTCAAGTGGTCAAATACTAAGCTTGAGTGAAAAAGCTAAAGGACAGTACCCAGGCCCTGAATTCAAGATCCACCACTGGCACACACAAAAAAGTCACTAACTGAGACAGATACATTTAGTGGCTTCACTATACTATCAATTTACTATCTACATGTGTCATATACAATAAACTTAATTTATTAATTTTAAAAGCAGCAAGATCACTCTTTGGACAGATGTATTGATATGCTATCCATCACATGCCTCTCTGTCCTAGGAGGAGCTAAGCCGTGTGTTGAAGCATAAATGGCAGAGGCTCAAGTACTTCCACCAGTGACCCCTCCAACCCTTTCTTCCAGTTGAGTACAATCATGTGAAGATCAGGAAGTGTATGAGGCACTACTAATACATTTCCAACCCTGATACAAGCATGATATCTTCTTTATTTTGTCAGTTGTGGGGCTTGAGCTAGGGGCCTAGGCACTGTCTCTGAGCTCTTCAGCTCTACCACCTTGAGCCACAATGCCACTTCTGTTTTCTTGTGGTTAATTGGAGATAAGAATCTCACAGACTTTCCTTCCTGGGCTGGCTTTGAACAACAATCCTCAGAGTAGCTAGGATTACAGGTGTGAGCCATCAGTGCCTGGCCATATCTTTACACTAAATAAAATCCAGGCCCTCATAGTTCTTCTCGTGGAGATGAATTATACATATTTATATGTATGATGAAGCATGCCTGATTTTTTACAATACTGCATGTCTCAGTGTGGTGTCAAGACTTGAGTTATACTTTTAGTTAGAACATTTGGTCTAAAGGCATTGGAAAACACATGAAGCACACTGAAATTCTGTCACATAATTATTGCATGAATGCCTTGTCACTTTTAGTCAAGAAGCATTGGGGAAATGAGTATCCTCATTAATCATCAAAAACATCAGATTACAATTTAAGGATCAGGAAACTGGGGACAGGTAGGTCAAGTCAATTGGCCAGGATAATGGCACAAATTAAAACAAAGTCCAGCCAGTGAGAATAATCCAACTTGAATTCTGTAGTCCACTTCTGTGCCTTGGTGGCAGACGTTTACTAGAGAGCAGACCTAAAATTTGGGGTGTGTGTGTGTGTGTGTGTGTGTGTGTGTGTGTGTGTGTGTGTGTGTGTGTGTGTGTGTGTGTGTATGTGTGTGTGTGTGTATTGGACATAATGCGATAATAAAAATTATGTTAGTATTCACTAAGGCAAATGATACATATTACATTCTGAGTTTCTATTTTGAATAATTGGATTTTCCTTTCTTTTGTGGACATTTTCTTGAATAGTTTAGGGCTATGTAAGACCATGTTTAAAGTCATCAAGAATTATCTTTATTGAATAAGATTTGTAGCATGCAATAACAAGAGCAAAAGTTCCAATTGCAGTTTCCTGTTCTGCCTTTTAGTGTGTTTATAGAATAATCGAAGAACTAGTTAAAAGATGTCTAAGAAATGAACTTTGCTATTTTATATGTAAGAAATAAATCTTAAAACTATGATTGAACCAGGTGTCTGTAATTCTGGCAGGAGGCTGAGGCCAGGAAGATGATGTTTCCATGTTAACACTAAAAGTCCAGGCAACTATCTCAATTAATTAGCAAAAGGCAAGATTGAATGCCTGGCTCAAGCAGGTAGAGTGCTAGCCATGATCAAGCAAGTGGAGCAAGTGTGAGGTCTTCAGCTCTAGCTTCAGTGTTGGCAAGAAAGCATTATTTAAATACATTTAGTTTCGCTATTATTTGCTTAGTAATAAATTCCACACTTATTATTTGATTGAAATCCATTATATGCATGCATAAGAAGAACATAATAAAATCCATTTTATTAAAAAAATGCACAAAATATCTTTAAAAGCAGGAATAGATGGAGGGAGAATAGGAAATGGTAAAAGCAAGGGTGAATAAAATCAAAGTATATTATATGCACATATTGAAGTATCACAGTGAAATCCCACTTACAATTTGTATGCATTAGTAAAAAATGTGAAAGAAACAT
The DNA here is from genome assembly GCF_019054845.1 of Dipodomys spectabilis. Taxonomy (NCBI): domain Eukaryota; kingdom Metazoa; phylum Chordata; class Mammalia; order Rodentia; family Heteromyidae; genus Dipodomys; species Dipodomys spectabilis. The sequence goes on from NW_024871042.1 coordinate 2,063,022, forward strand.
ATAGTCCGGTAGACCTAACATATTTTTCATATATTTATTTTAAAATAGCAGACTATCTTGGAAAATTCAGTAGGGACTTCAAAGGGAGGAAGGAGAGGAGATTTTACAGATTAAGGGGGAGTTACAAAGTAGGAAAGAATACAAGAGTTATAATAAATAATAGAAGGAAAGCCACCCTTTCTGCTTCAGTCACAACTTAACATGCTGAATTACAGTAACTTCTCAGTATTCTACAATGCTCATTAAACAGGATTCAGCCAGTGTTTCCATAGGCCATGAACCAGCCAACACATTGCTTTCTGCTGTAACACCTTCAAATAAAGTGCTGAGTTAAAAATCCATTGCAGCAGAGAATGGCTTATGGCCTATAGACAATAGCTTCTCCAAATATATTCACAAGTGCCTCATAAATGCTTGCTTATGTGTTTTATTTAGAAACAACACGGATAAATATTTGAAAGAGCATTGCTAATGACAAAGCAAAAGTGAACTGTGAAATATCTCTAATGAATGCATTAAAATTTGTGCTGTTCAAACAGCGAGAGAGAGGGAGGAAAATGTAAAATAATAATAGGTGAGTGCTTTGTGATGTGTGTGTGTATGTGTGTGTGTGTGTGTGTGTGTGTGGCTATTTTGGACAAATGATATTTGCAGTGTAAGACTCATATCTGCTGAACAGAAAAGAGATGCATTCAAAAGACACATCTACTAGAAAAATCTGGGATTGTAATTTAGGTTTTATAGTCCACAAATGAAGAGATTGCTTTTAAAAGCATTACTTCTTCAATTTTTTTATTTCATTCCTTGATCAAATATGTCAGCCTAGGAAGAAAATGGTCATTTATTTCTTTTGAGAGCAGGAAGAGTAAGATTTACATTAAATAGCCGTCATCACAACATTCATAAGAGTTTCTATTTTATCAACATTCCTGGTTTGTGACTGCAATTTACTAAATCAGATTTGCATCTTTTAGTAACACAGAAGCTTCTATGTGGAAGATGGGAGAGTTGGGCTAGGCCCTGGACAGTCCCAAATGTACACAGGACTTTGTAATTGTCAGAAGATGCCCTCCTGTCAGATGGGGCCATGGCTTATTGTGAAAACAATCCTGTTAGTACTCCTGAAGCATATGAAGAGACAGCTCCACTTTATTAGTAAAATTACACTGGCCATGGATGACTGACTGTCTTGATCATTTGCAGGTCAATTGTGAAGCCATTGATAAGGGTCGCTGGGTATCTCAATCCAATTCAGCCATTAAGACAACTGGAGTAACTAGACTGTAAAATGATTGGTCTGGTTATTTCATAACAATGTAATTGGATCAACCACAGAGAGATCCAATTAATTGCTGAGCAATAGGTAGCTGTGGTGGTCTTTATGATAAGCTCAGCTATCAATGACAGACTTGGATTGACTGTAGAACTTCTTGATCAATTGTACAACTTGCTATTACCAAGCTAGAGATTGGGAAGAATTGATGGAATTTGGGGTGATTTTGCTGGAGTCACAGATGAATCAGACATCCAAAGTATATGTGTTGATTTTCTTAATTACAAGACATTCATGAGACATCAATGATAATAATATAAGACGTTGTAAGGTTGAGTTATTTCACCTAGCTTGAATAAGTTTCATTAGAAAATTCTATAGACTAGCATCAAGATATGTAGGAAATTGGTTTCTTACTAGCATCAGAGGGGAAATGTAAGCTTGAATGAACATTGTCTCTTCAGAATCAGAGAAAGAAAAGTATTCTTCCTTCACCTTTGCATGCTCAATCTCAGAACTCACTGTGCAGTTTCCACAGTCTATCTTGGAATTAGCAAGGTCAGTGATTCTTCCACTTTGCTGAGTGAAATGTGGTAGGAACCTGGCACTATATCCACCATTAAACTGTGTCTGGTATGAACAAATATTTGTTGAGTAAGTAAAGGAGTATGTTCTTCAAGAAATGCCTCTAGAATAGTTGATGCTAAATAGTTACAAAGAGATCTGTAAATATTGCACTTTTACACGTTTTAAGAAAATACATTTGTAAGACAGATTTTGAGGTGAGCTATGCCACCTGTGACTGCCTAGGATCATTTTCTTTTTTTATATATTTTTATTGTAAAGATGTTGTACAGAGGGATTACAGTTACATGAGTAAAGTAATGAGTACATTTCCTATTGAGCATTGTTACCCCCTCCTTTATTTTTCCTCTACCATTCCTTCCCTTCCCACCTCCCCAACTCTTCCCTCCTCCCACCACAATTTATAAAGTTTCTTTTCAACATAGTGTCTTGTATATCTCATTGTTACAATGGGTCAACCTGTATCCTTGTTTCAGCATTTTAGTATTTCCCTTTCCCTCCCCAAATTAGAAGAATGTATATACAAGATGCAGGCATTGGAATCAAATACAGTAACAACAGGAGTTATACCATGAGGGAAGAACATACAAAAGAAAGAAAGAAAAAAAAGCACATAGTATATTAACAACAATAGCCACAAAGCTAAAACCTCTTGTGTCCCTATCTTGGGGTTCATTTCACTTAGCATCATCTTAGTTCAAAGGAAAATGAGAAATATATAACTGACGGAGGTTTTTTGGTTTTTGTTTTTGTCAGTTGTGGGGCTTGAACTCTGGGCCTAGGCTCTATCCCTCAGCTCTTTAGATCAAGGCTAGCACTCTACCACTTGAGCCACTTCCAGTTTTCTGGTGGTTTATTGGAAATAAGAGTGTCATGGACTTTCTTGCCTGGACTGGCTTTGAACCGAGATTCCTCAGATCTCAACCTCCTGATAGATTACAGGCTTGAGCCACCATACCCCGGCAACTGATGGTTTTAAAAGATTAAAGGCAACCCTGTTTCCTTGTCTTGTCCCACTGGGCAGTGGAGTCTCTGCCTTTTTAATTTTTTCTACCTGAGAGGATCCTCTGATTGCTGTTCTAATGAGAGCCTAGACTTTAGGAGGACAGTGACCTCCTGTCTTCAGTGTTGAAAAGCTTGTTATCAGAACACTTTCTTCCAAAATACAGTCACCATGGTATGAAAAGCCCACAGCACTTGGAAAGGCCATGTGTAGATAGTCTGGTCAAAGGTCAAAGTTACTCACCTGCCAGATGACTAATAGTGAGACCTAAGCTCACCTCACTCAACCTACACATATTATATAGAAAAATCTTTATTTCTGTTAAGCACCTAAAGTTTTGAGTTGGCTTATTACCAGTAACAGATAGCATCAACAATGGCATTCATTCACTAGGATGAGAACTGTCAGAAACCCTTTATTGAGAATTGCCATTTCTTAGAAAGTGCACAGAGAGCTTTTTTGGTGTTAAAAACAAACAGTCTTTTCTTTGTGCCATGATGACCGATAGGAAATACTGAACTATGTGCATTGACACTTAACTAGAAAAATAAAAATTATTGTTGCAAATTTGTTCTTATCCCTTTCACAGAATTTTTAATGAATTTTATCAGACTTTCTCTTTAAATTTAACTTAATATCTTCTGTAAAAATTCTCCTCCATTCAGACCATACTATCAGCCAACCATAGTCCCAACAGTTCCAGTGAACTGTGTATTCATCATAAGGCAGCACAGTTGTATACTCAGATGTATGAGATTATTAGAAAAATATGGGAGAATAAAGCATTGGCATTAATGATAAGTTTTACAGAGATTTTGGTCATTTGAAATTTAAAGAAACTGTTGCTTTTCGATATATACTCTTTCAAATGACTGTAGTGCTGTCTTCACAGAGAATAAGTCTTCAGTATAGGGAGGAACAGTAGAAGGTATGGGAGATGTAAAATAGAAAATAATAATAATAAGGTATCTCCTGAATATTGTGTTTGTATATTCTCACAAAGGTTATTTAATACAACTATTTCCATATGGAAGCATATTTTCCCTGAAAAACAATTATTTTATGAGTAGAAATTATCTTACTCAAAACTTTGACTGTACTTTTGAATTTGGGAATCCCAAGCCATTGTGAAGTATTATTACTATGAAATTATTTTATTCCAAAATCAAGATGTTTTTCTACAAAGCATAAGCAAAGGCATACTATTAGATTAAACCACTTTTGTTTAGTATGATAACTTGTAAATTATTTCTCTATAAAAAGTGAAGAGGAAAAATTGTCACCTAATCAAGTGGCTTTTATTTCTATCATCTGTGTTTGTTACAGCCCTTCTGTAGTACTAAGTGGTTTTTCTGTTTGTTTTTGTGCCAGTTCCAGGGCTTAAACTTAGGGCCTAGATGCTGTCCCTGAGCTTCTTTCCTCTACCATTTGAGTCATAGCTCCATTCTCAGCTTTTTGGTGGTTAATTGAAAATAAATGTATTGTTGACTTTCCATCCCAGGCTGGCTTCCAATAATCTTCAGATCTCAGCTTCTTTTCAGGATTATTATATTCTAGTACTAATGATCTGTTAAGGAATAATCAATTAAATCATCTTTGTCATGGTTAATGAGTGTTAAATTATGGTAAATGGTAAACTAATAGTCTTAAAAATAGTAGAAATATTCTTTAGCCATTTCTTGAAAATTATTTTCCTCTTTAGAAACTATTTTTGAAAGCTGCTTCACATACATAACCTTCACTTGACAGTCAATGGAGTTATATCAAAAACTTTTCAAGATAAGAAAAATACAATGGCAATATTTCAGAAAACATCCGTTGCCCTCAGACTAATTTTTCAGAATAAGGAATGCATTATTTATGCCACATTCACATAGAGACTTTGGGTCTTTTCAATAAATATTAAGGGAGATTATTATATTGAAATTCTTTAGTTAAGGTCATTAAACACCTCAGATATTTTGTCTATGGTATTCTTATTAAAGAAGTAGGTATTCTGCACAATACTGACCTGCATAAAACATGGATGATAATTTCAAAAGTTTCTCTTCAGAATCCACCTTAAGTAATGATTTGATCTGTCTAATAGCATTATCAGCTACAGAGTAAGTGAGGAAAATTTTACATTTATACATATACCTTTAAAAGTATAATAAGCAGGGGCTGGGAAGGTGGCTCAGTGGTAGAGCACTTGCCTTGCATGCTCGAGGCCCTGGGTTCGATTCCTCAGCCTCACATAAGCCAAAAGAAAAAAGCCGGAAGTGGCGCTGTGGCTCAAGTGGTAGAGTGCTAGCCTTGAGCTGAAGAGCTGAGGGACAGCGCCCAGGCCCAGAGTTCAGGCCCCACGACCGGAAAAAAAAAAAAAAAAGTATAATAAGCATACTCATAAGCATATGGATAGTTTATTGCTTTTCCCTCCTCTGCTAGTGCAGATGGATTATGAAAGGAATTTGGGGAAGTTCTACAGAATTAAATGATGGACTTTACTATCTAATAAAGTGATCAACATATAATCAACTGAACAGGCATCTGAGTGTACTGATTACCTTGAACTAGCATTTTATGATAGGCAATGTGGTATGTAAGAATATGAAGCATGATCCTCTGGAGGTGAATCAAGTTTATCTGCTTGAATTGTTGACAAAGTTGCTGACCCCAGAATGTACAGTCTTATGGGGCTTCTCCAAGTGATTTCTGCTAGGTGAGCTATCTATGTTTGTTGACCAATAGCCTTTCCAAAGGGAGTCTGGAAATAGTTTCTGTTATACAGGAAGAATACATTCTGGATGCATACTGCAATTAATAATAATGTAATATATAATTAAAATGATGGAATAATGGTATTTTCCTAATAAAAGTAAGGACATAAAGTAGTTAATATGTTAGTGATAGCTTGTTTTAATCATTATATATATGTATATATCCAATATTGTTTTGCAAAAATATATCTATTTTATTTGTATAACAATATGGGCAGTTCTTCTAGACAAAAAGTATTATTTCATGTTATATTAGGGTTTTTTTATTATATGTGTCTACAGCCTATAATAAAGCAGAGGAATCTCAGATAGCCAAATTATAGCTCTGGTATGCCAGAAGAACCATTTTCTACCTTCAAAATCAGTAAATTCTACTCCAGTGCAGAGGTTCAAGGTGGCAAATATACAGGCACTTGCTTTGAGAGAAATCAAAGGAGATCTCTGCCCATTAAATCCATGAATAAATATGAAAATTAGGATCTGTTTTTTAGATGAAGATAATTCCACATGTAAAATCTAGAATATTTTCACATTGGTTTGAATGCAGTGAGTACATTACAAAGGACCATCTAAACTATGGTTTGTTGTTTATTATTATTATTATTATTTTATACTTAAAACTTTGAGCACTAGTGGTCCTAAATACCCAAGTTCAGCAATAGTCTGTGCATTCATTAAAAATGTGGTTAATGCACAGATACTTAATTATCAGCTGGATAAATGGTGAGAATGAATGACTGGATTACATGCTTAATTAGGACATATTTAAATTCAGAAAATCCTTATGAGCTGTGGATTTCCAATAGTTTATATATGTTGCACTATTATTTTAGAGAACAATGAATTTTATTTCTTTTTAAATTGTTGTTTAACTTGCATATTACTTGAAAGGAAAGCATTTCAATGATGTTTATAAAAGTTACCTGTACATATGGTGATATTTGAGTATAATACATTTTCTGGAACTCATCAGATTATTACACACAAAAAGAAAATATCTGAATATCAGAACAGAGTAGAAATGTATTTATATGTGAAGGATATTACTTTTCTTAAGAAAACATTATAATGTAGCTTTTACTACCCAAAAGCAGTGGAATAACCGTTTCCTCTCAACTAATAGTCAAATTTGTTTAGCTGTAAGATAGTGTCCTCTTCTATCCCAAGAAATTTACCACTTCTAAGTAAAACTGCAAATTTTGTTATTTTACAAGTTTGTGTTTCAGTTAGACCCCAGCAACAAGCTAAGCTTAAGAAAAACATAGTTTTTTAAAGCATAATAAAAGAAGAAGCAACATTACTCCCACACGTTATAGAAATCACAAATTACATTAAATGATGTCTACAATCTCAAGACTACATGTATCCCAGCGATCAACAACCTGCCCTACCAATGATGTCAGAAAGTTCTCAAGTTTACTCTGCTTAGTTGCTTCTTTCAAAAAAGAAATCTACATTTATATGTTACCTTTCATGCTTTATAAATAAGATTGTGCATTCAATAAGCATCCATTCATTCCTTTTTGTTTCTTTTCCTCAAAGATAGCATTTCCAGTAGTCACGTTCCAAGTTACTTTGAGTTAAAGTGATAGGTAGAAAACAGAGAAAATGAATTTAAAAAAAATCACAACAAGATGATAAGCCCAGAACTGGGCTTTTGAAAGTGAATGTGAACATTCAAAAGACAGGTCATGAATTCTGGCTAGAGGAATATGGTTAAAACACAAGTTGAATAATGGAAGCTTTTTGAAAGGAAGAAATTTTGAAGCAAAGAGGAAGGGAAAGCTTTTCTAGTCTCAGAAAATAATTTAAGCAAATGCAAGGTAGAAATACAACATATTCCAGATTCTAGAAGCAAGTGACCAAACCATGGGAACAATTTGCAGGGAATAATTGAAGATGCCAGGCATACAACAGCTTATATGTGCATATAAGAAGGGGTGGTGAGGTAAGGGTTGTGGAAGATTTTGTCATAGTTGATCACGTGAATAAAGATCAAACCAGGGACCAGTTTTTCCCTCTTGAGCATCTACAATCCAGATCACCATTTCCAAATCAATGGGAACAGACTTAGGCACACAACAAGAAAAGGCAGGCAGAACATACTGCCAGTAAATGTAATCCAACCTCCCTTAAAGCCTCCTAAATAGCCAGGCTTGTGTTAATATATCAAATCTCATGACTAACAGTTTTCTTGTACATTCATATACTGTAAACTCTCAAGGAGCCATAAAGCATTTAACCTCATGCCTCAAGCAATTGTTTGTTTAGAAAAGAGTAAGGAAGCAATAATGTCATAGAATGAAGGAGAAAAAGGCAATCAAGGCTATGAATGAAGAATTCACAAAAAGAGTTGGGTTTTGCTTTTTGGGATTTTTTTGGTTTGTTTATTTATTTGGGTTGTTTTTTGCTCATTGACCTTGGAGTATCCTCATGCTGTGTGTGTGAACTGGTAGGATAAAAGACAATCTGAAAATCTGGGGTTAGAAGACCTGGGTCTTGGTTTTCAATATTAGATATGGAATTCTCTGAACTGCAGACTTTCATCTGCTATAAAAAGAATATAACATAATGTGTATCACACTATTTGCAAACCATAAAACTATGCAAATTAGGATAACTCTATCATCTGCCTACGTTATAAATATGGAGATATACACACACAGTGAATTCTTCCTCAAGATATTTTCAATATAATAGCACTTTTACTCCTTGGGGTATAATCAGGCTATTTGACTATACTGAAAGGTACATGATATTATTTAGGACCAACAGAAATTTACAGTGGAGATTTGTTAACTAAAAAGACATTAGATATTACTGAACAAGGGTCTGCAGTCATGTATGCCATAAAAATATCAATACCACCCTGGATTTCAATGAGAGTATTCTCAAGCTCTGATCTGGGTACTCTCTTGTGGATCCTGATAGCCATTGTGTCCAACAGGTGCCATTTGCAAAGAATTAAGTTCTATCACAGGAAAAAGTCAGCCCTGAATCTCTGAGGTTGTTGGGTAGAATTAGTTCTTCTGTCAGTAGCAGCTAAAGATTTTCTGTGGCTAAGACAAAGGGACATCTTGGTTGCAGGAACTACGGGAGGGAAACGTGAACAGAGGAAGAATTAGTACAGTGTCTAGAGTGAGGAACCTGCAGCTTACATGCCCCTCATCTGGCCTGACCTGCCTATGGAAGGGATTTGTGCTAAATGTCTAGCCTGACTTAAGGCTGACATACCAGCCCTCCTTTGATCTGTACCTACTTTGTTCCCAACCTTCAATGCTCCATCCTCCTTTCTGCCTTGGCCCCTGTCCATATTGGTCCTACTGTGACCTGCCATACTTATGACTTGATCACTTTATTATTGACTTTGTGCTCTCTCTCTCTCTCTCTCTCACTCTCTCTCTCTCTCTCTCTCTCTCTCTCCTTCCCCCCCCCCCCCACCCTATGAACAACCCTGTCTCTTGTGATCTGGTCATTCCCCAGCCTTTGTGCCTGGAAAATCAAATACTGGATAGATAAATCTGTCTGGGCATATAGAACTTTGTTCTGGAAGCAATCTGGCTAAAGAAAAGTAAAGTCCTTCTTCAGCTGACCTATCTTCAACTCTTGATTTTTATGTGCTGATATGTTTGTGTTGTTTAGCAAGTGCGCACAGAAAATGTTATCTAAATGTCATGCTGCTATCTCAGGGGTTTGTTGGACTTAATATCTAAACCTTAAGCTGAGGCTGAATGGGAATCCAGATTATTTCTACTTATGTATGTCCTGGGTTGGAACTGCAGCCTTTAATTTACCATAGTGCTTCAGCTTTGAAAATGGCTACAAGACTACAACTGTCCATGGCCAAATCATGAGAGTTGTACTTTGGTTTTCCTAGCAGTTTTCATTGTGTGTGTGTGTGTGTGTGTGTGTGTGTGTGTGTGTGTGTGTGTGTGTGTGTGCGTGCGCGTGTGTGTATGTGTGTGTGCGTGTGTGCACGTGTGTGTGCGTGTGTGCACGCATGCACGCTACAGATGAGAGAGGACAGGGGCCTGTGGGATAGCCTCATTTCATGATGTGACTTTTTTTTTTTTTCAAATGCAGTAAGAGGCTGCCCAGATTTACCTTCAAAGCTAAACGAGACAGCCAAATACAACACAAGGAACCAACCTAAGTGTTCACAACAGCAGAAAGTTATTACCTAGCTTGGAATGGAGGGAACGCAGGTGGTGGTGGTAGTGGTGTTACACATCCAGTTGCAGAGTCATCAACCAGGATGCCAGAATCATTAGACAGCAGCCAGGGAGAATTGGATGGCCCCATAGGTGGAACTTTAGACTTGGCCAAGATGCCTGGAAAATGGAAAAGGAAGTAAAAAGATATACAAAGTTTTTCCATGTCAGACTTGCCAATCTTCTGTCAGTGATTCTCCATGATCAAATTTCATAGGAAATAGAAGCACCAGAGCAGCTATGGACAATGTGTGGGAGTCGCTCTGATACACAGCGGAACAGAGACTAGAGCTAAGAGCATGGATACAATTCAGCAGGCAAATGGCAACTGCTAAATCTAATCTCTGGGAATGCAACCCAGAATCTGAATTCTCAACAAGTTGTACAGATGCTGCTTTTGCTTACCAACATTTGGTAACCTCTCTGTAACATAAAAAAATACCTTAATATTGTTAGGAACTATTTTAGGGCTGCACGAGGTACAACAATTCCAATAAACAATTGTAACAGAAAAGCACTGAGTTTTATTGGCATTTCTCCTCTGATTTTTTAAGCCAAAAATAGACTGTGACAAATTAAGCACAAGGGGAAGGGGTAACAATGTTTGACAAGAAATGTACTCATTATCTTACTTATGTAACTGTAAACTGTTTGCATATCACTTTTACAATAAAACAAATTAAAAAAATAAAAAACAAAACAGCAACCCAAAAAATCTTCCTTTTTCACAAATGCTTAGGAATCACCAAAATGGTACCTTACAGTAAACCAAATTCCATTGAAAAAGAAAATGACATATATTTACTTAAAATTAACTCCACAATGGCTGCAAGTGTATATGATAATCATCATTGTTTATGATATTAGTAACAACAGAACTTTCAGGCTGGGGCTGTAGCACAGTGGTACAGCACTTGCCTAGCATGTGTGAGGACCAGAGTTCAATGCACAGCATCATCCAGACCAAAAAAAAAAAAAAAAAAGGAATCCTCAAATAAAGCAATGTCCAGAATCACATGCACATTAATTGTGAATTGTTAAACCCATAAGCATGGCAGCCAGATGCTCCTTGTACTTTGACATAATTCTTCAGATCAGCTCTGAACTCTGCCTCATTAACTCCTGAGGTTTTAAACTACTTCTCCTGTTTAACATACATAGAAAATTTTATGTATGGAAATGTTCTATGTGCATAGGGTTGTGGGAAGCAGACACAAATATTGCATTTTAATGTGGTGAAATTCTTTGGCAAATTAGTTCATTATGCCTTAGGGAAAAAAAAAAAAACCTGTATTAGCTTTAGTTGTTCCTAATAAAAAGGATTGAAAACTGTATCTTTGAGTGTTCTTGAAGTTTTTATATACACTAGGAAGGAAAAGCAAAATATATAATGAGTAGAAAACAAAGTGTTTGTCCTTTATAGAAAGTAAAATTAGTAATAACCAAGTCCTTGGTTTACCAAACACAAGTGACTGATCATAGTCACTGAAAATACCAAATGTTAATTTATATTTTCAATACATAAATATATTGCTGTATTACTGTTTCCAAAATTTCTCTCATTTGAAGCATGGCCAATGAGTGATGATTGATGATTGTCCTTGAGCCAATTATTCTCATCACTGATTTCAGGGCCTGATACAATCTAATAGGAGACCAAGAGGCATGGTAAATTGTGTTATATTTCCAATGCTTTTACTGTCCAGATGACCTTGAGTGAAGTTTCTTGCATCGAAAGTTTCTTGTATTGAAGTTCCTCAACCAAAATGGTAATGTAATTAGATGATTTATCAGTCCCTTTGGAACAGACAAGGCAAGGAAGTTCTACCACAGAAACCGACCACTTCCTTTAAAAGTTGAATTGAATCTTTCCACCAACTGTCCATCGTAGCAAATTATTTGCCATTTTATAACATATTGACGATTTTCTGACAAGCATGGTTTTTTACAGGCATGTTTTTATTCATACTCAAATCTTATCCCTAACTTTCCAAGTACCTGTCCATTTCTTAAAGCCACAGTCAAGTCATAAAGATTTCTTTGCCTTGATTACTACCCCAGTTAAATATACAACTCCCCCCTTTGTGCACCCAAAGTTTTCCTAATAGGAGGGATTGAGAGCGGTATCTTTGAGGAGTTTATTTTTTTGTTTTAGATTATGTATATATTCAGAATAAACAACATTATATTGTTTGAATTTCATCACTCATGAATCTTGTCCAGTTTAAAATCATTTTCATTTGTTATTGACACTTCTGCTAGAACAGGCTTACTTCACTGACCATCATTTTCTCTAACCATTTTTTTTTTTATTGAAAAGGTGATGAGCAGGAGGGGTTACAGTTTCATAAGTAAGGCAATGAGTACATTTGATTTTAATCATTGTTACCCCATCCCTCATTATCTCCCACTATCCCCTCCTTGCTCCCTTCCCCCACAAGTTATAATGTTCATATCCAACATAGTGTCAAGTGAGTATCAATGTTGCTTTGGTTCATGCATTGTCCTGTTGTTTCTGTGATTCCCTTTCCCTTCCACATATTGCTTTATCTTATATGCAAAGCACGAGGTACAAAAAAAAAACTAAGAAAAATGAAACAATAGGAAAAAAGGACAAACTATATACAGAGTCTAATAAGAACCTTTTGTTTCCATATATTGGAGTTCATGTTGATACGCTTCATTATATAGGGTCCTATGCAATAAGCAGTTGAGTTATTGTGATCCCCTGTTAAGAATGTCAAATGTATATTCTAGTTCTTAGAAATGAGAGAAATCAGGCAACCCATCCCTGAAGATTGCATACACTAGATGTTATACTGAGCTGAATTCAATAGTTTTATAGATTTGCTTAGCAGTGAATATTTTGGTAGCCTGAATAAAAAAAAATGGCTCCAGTGATCCTTACCTGTTGGTGTTCATGGCCTTCTGTATTTCCCTTAATATATGGAATCAAGGCTGACAGCTAGTAAATAAGAGTATTTAATATTTATGACATCATGACAAATACATTTCTATGCATTGTCCTGCAAATGTATATCATTTGAAACATGGCCACTGAATGATGATTGATGGTAATCCTTGAGTCAACAATTCTCAACACTAAGTTTCATGGTCAGATACAATCTAATAGGAAGCCCAGATGTATGGTGTGACTTCTGAGTGTATGTCTTGAGAGGTTCTACAGTTTCTACCTAGTCTGTTGGTTACTCTCTGTGGAAGATTATGGCCACCATTATGTCAGGACTCTTAGACAAACCTGAAGAACGTCTCACCTGGGGAGGAACTGAGGCTTCCTGCCAGTAGCCAACTCTAACTTGTTATTGATGTGACTGGAATGTGGGAAGGGTATACAGACTTTGTTAATCGTACAGGTGAACATAGTCCTAATTGCCAACTGAAACTCCTTGAGAGGACCAGTACTAAGCTAATAAATGTTATGATTATTCATTATATGGCAATAAATAATTTAAAAAACACTAAACCACCACTCTTCCTTAGAAGACAATATTAGGAAGAATGCATATTTTGGAGCCAAGAAATATTACTAATAATATCATTTCTGTTATTATCTGTCTTTTTATTATTATTATATATTATTATTATTATATATTTCTATTGTAAAGATACTGTACAGAGGGATTACAGTTACATGATTAAGGTAATGAGTACATTTCCTATCCAGCATTATTACCCTCTCCTTTGTTTTTCTCCTACCATCCCTTCATCCCCAGCCCCCAACTCCTTCCCCCCCAAAAGTTGTAAAGTTCGTTTTCAACATAATGTCTTGTACATCTCATTGTTACAATGGGTCAACCTGGGTCCTGATTTCAGCATTTTGTTATTTCCCTTCCCCTCCCCAAATGTATATAGAAAATGTACATAGAAAAATGTACATACAGGGGCTGGGAAGGTGGCTCAGTGGTAGAGTGCTTGCCTTGCATGCATGAGGCCCTGGGTTCGATTCCTCAGCACCATATAAGCAGAAAAAAGCTGGAAGTGGCGCTATGGCTCAAGTGGTAGAGCACTAGCATTGAGCTGAAGAGCTGAGGGACAGTGCCTAGGCCCAGAGTTCGGGCCCCACGACTGGCAAAAAAAGAAAAAGAAAAATGTACATACAAGATGCAGGGCACTGGACTCAAATATAGTGAAAACAGGGGTTATACCATAGGGTAAGAACATATAAGAAAAATTAAAAAATCACATAATACATTATATGTATATTAAAAACAGCAACAAAAATAAAACCTCTGTGTCCCTATCTCAGAGTTCATTTCACCTAGCATCATCTTTTATGATCATATGTATATAGCCTTTGACCTTTTCTGCTTGTCAGATGCCCCTTAGTAGATGAATGGACCAAGAAAATATGGTGTACACACACACACACACACACACACACACACACACACACACACACACACACACACACACACACACACACACAGAGTGGAATTCTATGGCTCCATCAGAAAGAATGACACTGCCAAATTTGTTAGGAAATGGGAAGACTTGGAAAAAATTATATTAAGTGAAGTAAGCCAGGCCCAGAGAAACATAGGTCCCATGGTTTCCCTTATCTGCAATAACTAGTATATGTCAAGGGTAAGATCTGTCTTAAGCCACAAAGTTTAGCACTAGAACCTTGAGTATGCTCATCTATAAGATAAATAGAGCCATACGTAACTTGTGCTTCTCATGGTAATTTGTCTCCCACCATCTGCCCTGATCCTACCAGATCAGATTTAAGAAATGTTTAAGAACCCAGGATATTAGGTAGAGCTGTCAGCAGCACAAACCCAGGTGGAGTGCAGGCTGAGTTTGTTTCCATGCACGATTCCAGGCCTTAGAATTCTGCAATTCACTTGACTTCTCTATTTCCTGTGGAAGAAATAAGATTTTGACTCAATTTCTTTTTGCCTTTTTTCAAACCAAGAATGAATTTCTATTAATACTATTGCCTAATTTTTGATCATGAAATGGAAATACTAAAGCTCTTTTCTTTTTATTTTATGTAGGAGAAGGTACGTGGATTTAATGCAGATGTGAATACTATTGCCCATGGAAAGAGTTAGAAAGTATTTGTGGCAAAAAACCTCCTTAGGATTGGCATGCATGTGCCTTCCTAAAAGCCTTTATCTAAAGCAATAAAGCATAAACAATCACATTACAACCAATTGGTCGTCAGTCATGAAATAGAGTTATAGCATTCTTTATGGAGTATTTTTTTCTCCTATATTCACAATCAAGGCATCATCTTTTCAGGAGAGAGAGAAAAAAAGAGAGAAGAAATTCATCCCACTAATTGACTAGGGTTGGTTTAGTTTATATGGTTGACCAATGAAAACCCTCACTTATCTAACTATGTATCCTAGTTGTTGGGTTTTTTTGACTATAACTGACAGTGCTTTTACAAATAGCTTTCAAAGAATAAATGATGCATTAAAGGGATTGACTATCCATAATAGCTTTGGCAATTGAGTGTCTGCTGGATTTAGCACTCTAATGTAAATCTGGCAATGACCCCCTTGAGCTGATCAGTAAGAACAGCAATGCCAAATTATGGTAAACCTCAAGAACTTTCAAGGAAGCAATCTGGATCTAATTGGGCAGAAGCTTAGCAAATAGACCACAGCTATTTCTTTGTAGAAGGTCCAGTTGTTCAAGGAGACTGTGCCTATGAAGGCTGCTTTGCTAAATGGCAACCACAAGGATGGGGCTCCTCAGAATATCTTCCCTTGAATCAGAGAAGTAAGGAGACTATGCCTGCATTCAATACGGATATTATTTTTGTTGTTCCTTGCAAAAGAAATCTAGGCTGTATGCAGCAATATACCAAGGATACCTTTGTGTATTTTGTTTATAGACTCCTCTGTAGGTTATTAGGACAATAGGATTTATTAATTGAACTCTGTCATAAAAAACATAGACATTAAAGGAAGATACTAAAGAAAATCCTGTGAACCTTACAGCAAGGTTAAACACTCAGTGTTTCTCAACATTATTTAATTATAAAGACACTTGAAAGATGTACTATTTATTATTTTCTTTGTGGAACTTGCTTGGATAATCTGATAACTTAAAAGAGAAAACAATGGAATGAGTAATAGAAAACAACATCAAATGGGGCCTTTTCATTTACTCCCTCCACTTTTTCTTTATCCAACTGCTTTCAATCCTATCAACCCTCATCTGCCTTTAACATGAGCCCTTCTTATTATAGAAACTCCTGGAGCTCTCTGATGCGTGAGTAATGTGGCCTTCTTTGGTGCATGCCTGATCTTTGAACATTCGCCTTGTCCAAATGCTTAGTCTAACCCATTTCATTCCATTTGCATTCCTTCTGTGACTACCAAGTCTCAGCTCCTTATTTCTACCTACTTTGAGTTTCCAGAAACACGGTGTTCTACCAGCCATGTTGTCAAAACGATTTTATCGAGTAGCTTCTCAGCTGCTTCTGACCACAGGTAACAGAACTCCTCTATCTCCAATAAAAAAAGAAGCAGAATTAACATTTTTTGTTATTGTTCCTAGCTTGCTATTAAGCCTTCTTACCATTTGTCTCTTGTCTAGCTTTTGTGAAGCCCCTAGCCTAGGCAACAAGTGTTTGGTTTCCCACCAATTTCCTTGGATCTATGGTATAAAGAGAAAATTATCAGATATTCAAGAACCAGAAGCCAATGAATCTTCTGGAATGGTAACTGTTGAATTTTACAGAACTAAGTAGGAGCTACCACCTCAACCCATCCTCATGAACTGGTGAGGCTAAAAATTTTGACAATATACCATATGCAGTGCTTCATTCAATACTCCAGGGATCTACCCAGATTAATTTTCTTGTCAAGGTTATACAATTTCAATTCAGAATATCAAATCCATCCTTTTTTTCTTATAAGGCTGTAATAAACTCCATGCTTTACTTTTAATTTAATAAGGCTTGGACATCCTTTCTAATGAAACAAAGATATAATAAACACAGACATTACCAGTAGTCTTTAGTTGGGGCAATACAGTTTCATGTTTCCAAAGGAGAGAAGAAAGTTTTTATCTTAAAACTCAGCTTTTCGTTTCTTATCTTTCTATAAAAAATGTTTAATGTTTCCATCGTGTGGAGCCCTTAATTACATCCTTACCAGCTGTGATGCAAAAATTAAGCATCAATTAGCTTTTTCTGGATTGCATGCATCCTTAAATTCTGTTTTCAGATCATTCCAACTTAACTTTGTGATTTATATTGGAAAGATGTCTTTGAGGATTCATTTCATTTCATTATTCTGTAGCAATTGTATTTCATCCACTTAGCTATTTTCATGGAAATCATGGTTTGATGAGAAGAGATTGCCCAATGTAACCACATCACAATAAGTATGAGATAAAAATCCAGTGGTGCCCACGCCGTTTTGATGAGCTCCTGGATACAGTACACACAAAAGCAACATAGGACAATAAACGTGATAAACATTATTTTGCATTCAAAGTTGTTCTGATTTAAGTCATAGTGAGTCTTTTAAACGAATACATCAGTACAATACACACATCCAATTGTCAATTTGTCATCTGGTTTTGTTTGATAAAGTGAGCAGAAAATTCAGAACATTTTCCTAGGAGCCAAAGGTACTGTTGAAAGAACAAAGGAAATCCCAGATGCTATGCAGAACTGCTTGGGCTGTTCAGTGCATATGTGTGATTATGTACCTTGTATAGGTATATGTCTGCACATAAATATGAGTGTAATTATGAATATACCTATAGATATAGATACAGATATGTACTGTCTTAACATTTCCTGCTGTGTTCATGGATAACATTCATCTTCTTATACATGTAAAATTTCTATTTCAGTTTTACCCTCTAATATCAGAGTTAGCCTTGTGTTTTTAACCCTTCAGCACTCAAAAGTGACTCCCAATACCATACCTCTCCGTGCAGAAAAGAAATTGGAGCATCCCTGGAGAGGAAGCATAGCATTACATTCAAGAGTAGGAACCAGATTACTGAGGTTCAAATCTCTTCTGTCAACATGATGGGTGGAATCATTGATCCTATTTCTCAACTGCTCATTCAACCTTTGCCACGGCTCTTACAAGAAATGAATGCATCCCAACTCCTTGACTTCTTCTACGGCTAGATGTCTTTTGAGGGCCAATGGATATAATTCTGTGTTAGTACTGAAGTTAAACCTTAGTAGATTGTATCTTTATTTTCTACTCTTAACACAGCCATGAGAATATTCTTTATGCAACTAGTTAGTTCAGAGAGGATGTGAAAGAAATAAACAATGTCCCCAAAAACTTATGGTTAAAAAATGAAAGTAGAGGCTCTCCAAATACTATAGCCTAAATGACAAGATCCTATCTATTTCCAGCAAAGATTCTCTGAACTTCAAATGATTACACATGTGTAGGAAGTATAATAGAAATCCCAGATAATTTGGAAAGTTGCTTTATATATTTACAATATGTTCATATGAATTGTAAATATAATATGTGCATATATATGAATTATATCATCCATATGTTCACATGTACTTCTGTAAAGAGTAATTTGTTACTACTGTAGTCCCTTGAAATTTTATGAATATTCATTAGGAAACAATATCTACCTAGCATAACCACTCATCATCTGTATAAACCATATATCACTGACTGGATGATAGACTAAAAATAATTCACAAGTTCCTAGAATTATAGTGAATATTAATAGTAAGTGAAGGTTAAATTACTTAAAAGAGTACCTGGGAGATATATAAACTGGAAAATACATATTAACTACCATTATTTTTATTATTCTCCCAGTTTCATCCCTTAGTCTTTTAATGAGAACGTTGTGAAGTCAGGCTGCTTAAAAAAAACATTCTACATTTTAGTCACAGGATTGACTCAAGTCACTATAAAACTTCTTATCAGCCCAGAACATTTGAAGGCAGCCTTTACATCATCCAGCTGGGGTGAGAAGAACTATTTTACACATGGGAAGAAAACAAAGAGAAATATTTCATTATTTCTCACCTTATCTCCATTTTCCATGTCACGTTGAGCCGGTCAGAAATCAATGACAAAATCCCTCACATCCTCAGTATGCTGAAGGGAATATGTGGCTGACACCATAAAAATGCTCCATTTCCCTTGCCTTCTTAAGCAGTGGGAAGAGACCAAAAGCATTCTTCTTGAAAAGTATGTTATCAGTTTGCACACACACACACACACACACACACACACACACACACACACACACACACACTAATAATAATGTTTCTGTTTTTCATTTCAACTTTTGTTTGCTAATATATACAATGACTTCAAAGAATCTCCTACATTATATCATGCTCTCTACATCCACTTCTAGAATTGAACTTGTACTTAAAGGACCAAATATTACTGGCCTGAAGACAATACTGAACTTTGATACTTTTGACTATGAAATAAAGGAATTCCATGGCCCCACAAGTAGCTATGAAATGCAAAAACTTCTAAAGCAATAAAAGAATAAAAGCACTCTACTGGAAAAGAGATCATAAAAATTTTAAATACATAATATACTCTTCAAGGGAAAGCCATAAGAGTCCCTAGAACATGTCAAATATCCATATTGGTTTAATTATAGTGAGCGTTCACATGCGTTAAGTCTGAGGGCTTTTGTTGTCATTTATGTTGATAGTACTGACAAAGGAAATTTTTCCTCGAAAACTCCAACAGTCTGAAGCTCGTTAAAATTCTAAGCTTTTAAAACTTGTTTCATAGCATCATGAAACCTCACATCTACAATTTACTCTGATTGACTCTGAAGTTTCTTGAAGCATCTTATCCTTCTTTTATTCTGGAGAAAGAAGAATGAGTGGATCTGCATCTTGCATGCTGGCTTTGATTGTGGGGTGGCCAGCCTTAGAATGTGAGAAAGAGAACAGGCCGAATAAAAGGTAAAACCTTTCAAAACAGGAGAAATATTAATGCAGAGGATGACCAGGCATTGTAACCAAGGAAATAGGAGTATCCTTGCCCATCTTTTTTTAGGTGTTAGTCCCCAGTCATGCTGAGTTAGTCCAGTGTGAGGTAGGAAACTTAGCGTGATCATGAGAATCCTAGGCATTTGGTTTTGGTGAAAGTTCAATGGCAAAGTAATTTGTAATGTGTCCAACTAGATGCCCAGCCCTGGAAAATAGAGATGACAAAAATTAAATAAGGAAGTTCAATTTGAACCCCATTTCTTCCCATAAAGCTATGATGTTTGGGCTGAATTTTAGGAGGAAAAAATAAAAATCCAAGACCAAAAGAAGAGAAATGAAGTGGAATTGTGTAGATAACTAGGGCTAGTTGAAGGAGGAAGTTGAGACGATGGTAGATAAGAATCATCCTTGCTGAAGAGGAAATAAGAATGGCCAATAGACACATGAAGAAATGTTCAACCTCTGTAGCCATAAAAGAAATGCAAATCAAAACAACATTGAGATTCTACCTCACCCCAGTTAGAATGGCTATAATCAAGAACTCTAATTACAACAGATGCTGGAGGGGATGTGGACAGAAGGGAACCTTACTGCATTGTTGGTGGGAGTGTAAACTTGTTCAACCGCTTTGGAAAGCAGTATGGAGGTTCCTCAAAAGACTCCACATCGAGCTCCCTTATGACCCAGCAATCCCACTTTGGGGCATTTACTCAAATGATCACAAACAAGGCCATACTAAAGCTACCAGCACAACTATGTTTATTGCAGCATTATTTACCATAGGTAAGATATGGAACCAACCCAGATGCCCCTCGGTAGATGACTGGATCAAGAAAAATGTGGTATATATACACAATGGAATTCTATGCCTCCATCAGAAAGAATGACATTGCCCCATTTGTTAGGAAATGGAAAGACTTGGAAAAAAATTACATTAAGTGAAGTAAGCCAGGCCCAAAGAAACATAGTTTCCCTTATTTGTAATAACTAGTATCTGTCTGAGACAAGCAGAAAAGGTCAGATAAGATGATGTTAAGTGAAATGAACCCCAAGATAGGGACACAAGTGGTTCCTTCTTTCTTGCTATTGTTTCTAACATATTTATAAGGTACAATTGGATTTTTTTCGTTGCTTTGCATGTCCCCCCCCCCCAAAGTATTACCCCTGTTTTCACAGTATTTGGGGAGAGGAAGGGAAAAAGCAAATTGTTTAAATAGGGATACAGGTTGACCCATTGCAACAATGAGATGTACAAGATGCTATGCTTGGGGGGAGGGTGTCAGGGGGGAGAGTGTAGTTGAGGAGGTGGGAGGGAAGGGATGCTGGGTAAAAACAAAGGAAGAGGCAACAATGCTGAATAAGAAATGTACTCATTACCTTGCTCATGTAACTGTAACCCCTCGGTTACTCAATAAAAGCTTATTAAAAAAAGAACTAAAAGGTTAAACAAAAGAGTCATCCAGCAGAAAGTTCAGTAAGATGAGGAATCTGAAATAAGAGTATTGCCAAGATCATAGCATCCCAATCCAGCATGGACTGCTACAAGCAAAAAGTATCAAGAATAACTGCTAGCATGGTCTTTGTAACTTCCTGATTCCAGTAAGATTGGATTGACAGGTGCCTGACACAGTATGAGCTGATAGAATTATCTAAAGAGCATCATCAATAATGTGTAAGTGGGCTCTTGGAAACTTCTTCTTCAATCTACTTATCTCAAACATGAAAAAAAAAAAACCATAGAATTACTGAGTGGTTCCATGATTTTTTTTAAACAATTAGGACCCAGAACCAAGAAACCAAAAGCTCAGGGATTTTATTTTTATTTAAATAAATCTAGCCACCAAAGAATGGGCTACTTGCTTACTTCCTTTGCTTATCAAATTAATGGAAAAAAGAGAAATGCATTCAGAAAAAGCATCATGATGTTTGACTTTGTATTTTGAACATAGAAAATATTTGCAAGTTAAAATTGTATTGTTATTTCTTTCTGATACTTGAATGGGTGATGACTGAGTGGATACATAGTGAATAGATAGATACAAAACTAGACATATAAAGATCAAATATGAATGATAGATGATAGTAATGAAGATGATGATGAGATAGATAGATAGATAAAATGACATAGATCTGAATTAAAAGTGACTCAGACAGACTGTATATGTGAAAGACATTTGATACATATAGTGCTCTACCTCTTCTACCTCCTGTAAGTTTGTTTCATCTCTCAATAAGTCAAAATCTGGCATTATCTGGAAAAATAGGTGATTGGTTTTTGAATCTGAAGATCCATAGCCCAGAATAATTGAATTGAGGTGACCTATAGTAGGAGACAGAATTATTTACCAAAGGAAGCATTGGGCAAAGAGACAGGAAACAGAAGACCAGGTTTTGAACTCAGCCCCTTTCCTCACTCCCTACACTGTACTCAGCTTGTTTATAAAGTAAGACTATTCATTGCACCTCTGGTTTGAACACTGCATTTTAATGCCAACTTAAATGAGGAAATTGTCATAAAACCTCTTTAACAGTGAAACGGAATTTTGTACTCATGTCTACTGACATTGTTATTATGGATTTATCATCACTATTTCCCGATTGACTATCAGCAATTGATTGGGTCAAGGCAAGTTTGAAGAGACACTCATTTCTGAAAGCCAGCTCAACTTTGTTATTTAAGTAAAGTGTGATTTGTGGTCTTTTTAAATATGCACAATGTGAGCACAAGAACATTTTTCAGGTGAACAGTTTATACCCGTTTGCGTGCCTCTGTTGGTACAGTTATGTTAATTTTCTGTGATATTTTTCCCCTCAATGCTTTTGTTTATGAAACAACATAATAAAGTGATGTCTGAATAAACATTCCTATTCACAATAACTGATTCTTAAGTGAATTTATACAGGAGGTATTTTGATATTGTGGCCCAAATTAACTAACTGAAAATCCATTAACTTCAAGGCTCCAGATGGCTATTAAGGATAATTCCAGAAATACAAATGTGAAAGTCATGGTGGAATTTTCTTTGGCATATGTGTAGAATTTCTACCATGGGCCCACTTTAAAAATCAGTATCCTAATAATTATATTAAAGCAAAAATAACCAAGCTCTATTTGCATGATCATCAAAAGCTGCAACTGAAAAAAAATGTCTAGCCACTCCTGGAAAAATGAGAGGCATTTGGTTACCATCTACAATTAGCATGGCTCCTGGAAAGCCTTAGGATTTTATGGAAAAGTCACACTCTAACCTGCATAATGGGATATCAAGCATGGTTTGTAGTTTCATGGTATTGAAATCAGGAATATGAAGTTTGCTTTCAGAACTCACCTATCCCTACCCTTCCTCACCTTACATATATAATCTTGACTCGCATGTCTCACCGTACTTTACACTTGAGTATTCTCTCTTGCCAACAGCCATCTGCCTGCAGATATTTGAGTAGAAAGAATTTTCACTACTCAAGGCAAATACTATGAATCAGATCAGAAGTGTACAACATAGGGAAGTTTTGCAGGATTGTTTTTGCAGATGGGCAAAAAAGCTACAAGAATCTGTCTGAAAAATAATCAAAGCAAAAATGGTTAGGATAATGGCTAAAATTATAAGAAGTCCAAGTCTTAGGCCATGAATTAAAATCCCAGTATTTCTCCTCACTTCAAGAAGAAGAACTCAAAGGGAGAGAAGAGGAGGAGGAAATATGGCAGCCCTAGAATTTATCAGAAATATCAAGAGTGAGCTTTCTAGGTAGTGAATGGGTAGCTAATTTGGTAGAGTGCCAGCCTTGAACAAAAAAGCTAGGCAAGAACAAGAGGCCTTGAGTTCAAGCTCAAGTACACACACACACACACACGCACAGAATGAGTTTTTTAAACAGGAAACTTAAAAGCATGTTGCTTCCTACATAGGAGATTCTTTTTTGGAGATAACAGTATATGATATTTTTCTAAACAACTTAGAATGTGAATAAGTAAAACCATACTCAGTTGCACTCATTTACATTGTACTCTAACCAACTAGCAAAACCATGTTGTCAAAGTCAAGGTTGGTGGGGTAAGCAGAGGAAGGTGTAATAGTGAATTGAATATTGTCCTTTCCCTGAAATCCAAGCCTACAGGACTATTGTAAAGACTTTGCAGATATATTTAGTTGAGATGAAGATACCTAAGTAATCTAAATGAGGCCATTAGTGAATTAGAGTGGGCCTTAGATCCAGTGTTGAAATTCTTATAAGAAGATCATATGAAGAACCATTGATTACTATATAGAAATAATTTGGTATGGGGGAATATGCATTTTAAAATGTACATTCCTGAGTACCACAAGAATATCTGTGGAAAAAATAACATTTTTACTTATCTTGAAAGTTTCATGATTACTAAAGTTTGAAAAGTCTGGCTTTTAGAGATGTGAGGATATATAAGGCAGAGCGGTTCCATTGAGCTTACTTCAGATCAGTGTCAGGGAAAGATCAGAGTCAGGGAAAGTTAACCTATTTCAGAATAATCTCACTTGTGACAATAGTCCTCTCTTAAAGTCAAGAGGAAAGAAAGCATTGTAAATAAGAATACATTAGTTAAGTGTTCAGAATCACACCATTTATTTTGGTATTCAAGGTCATTACACAGAATACTCAAGGTCTTCAACAATAGCTGTACATAAAGGCCAAGTCAAACTTTATGATGAGTGGCAGCTATGGTATTTGCAATATTTTTTAAGTGGTATGTACTTCACATACATCATCATCTTGTAACAGCTCTCTTTTTGATGTTGTTCCACTATTAGCTTTATTTGAGGTTAGCAGAGTTAAACAGGTGACTGGAAGTTACCCAGCCAAGTATCAAGCCTACTCACAAAATCTGGACTGCATAAATGTAACCCTATTCTGTACCATTAATCACAGGCTCAAAATAAGATCTCTAATTCTGGAAATGCAGGCTTGTTTAATACTGAGACTTGTTTTATGGTCTGGATGGACTTCGTAGTCCAAGACTAGAAATGGTATCTCTTTCAAGAGCCCCACTTTTATACATTTATTGAAAGAAACATTAGGTGAAATCAGTCATTAGCATATATATAATTGGATCAAACTTTTTTTAAACTCAATGCCATCTTAAGATAAAGGTATATTTAAAGAAACCTTGTAACTGATCCATCTTGCTGACCATCCTGAATAAACTCACAGGTAGGAAGATCTCATTTGGAAGCCCCAGAACTCTAGGCAACTCTACAGTAAATGTTACAAGCTCATCTAGATTCCCTCCTTAGTTTTGTTCTGTACTGGGCTTTCATTGGCTTGCTTTCATCAGTCCCTTTCAATTGATTGCTACATTCATTTGCCCCTCTGAAAAAAAAATGGAGGCATTCATACAGATTTATTTACTGAAGTAAGCACCCTGACCTTTCTTGGCACCACATTTTTCTCTGTGGGTGGCATTGAGTGTGTGGTTTTTGTGCAGTTTTGGAAGAACAAAATAATTTCTTGTTTTGAAATAAAGAGAAGTAACGATCCTTGTATTGAGCAATATCATGCACATACTATAACAAGTCTGTAGAAACTCATAGCTGGTGCTGTCTAGAGGCCTCCTGTTAGCCATTTCACACCCACTGGCTAGACAACATGTAGGTCTAGCCAATGGCTGGACAGCACACACACTAAAGGTCAGGGTTGCTGAATGAGTTAAGTCAGAAAGCCTGCCACAAGACTGGAAAACTGGTGAATCCAACATGGAGGCAGAGAGACTCTGCAAAAATAACATTTCCTTCCAAATGGACCTCGACAAAATTGAAAAGTACAAACCTATCATATCCGATTTCCAAAGATTTAAATTAGGAATTAAGTACACTTCAAATAACTCATTTTCCAGAGGGTCTGTTCATAGGAAATTAGAATAGGAAAATAGAATCCTGGTGAAAGTTTTTCGGTGAATTTATCATAGGTGGATCTTTGCAAATGAGTTTTACATCTGTTCATAGCATTAAAGTTTGGCTTTTTCCTCTCAAACTTTCCAAAAGGATATTATGAGGGACTAACTTGTTTTTAATTAATAAATCATCCCGTCAAGTCCATGGAACAAATCCATACTTTAGGTGGAATGTTTAATGTGGATTTTGGCAATGTTATTTTAGGAATGTGTCCATGCAATTGAGTAGTTACTATATAAATTGTGCCAATATGCCAATTTCACTTGCATATCTGTCTGATTTGGGCACTTCCTTTCCTGTTGAAGGATGGTTGGCTAGAACATTATTGGTTACAGCGAAGATGCAAATAAAGCATCATTTTCCTGCTGAAAATGCAGACCAAGGCTTTATTTTGACTGCCTTAAATTCTGACCTGTAACTGGCATTGGAAATGTCAGTGAAGCAGCCACGCATTGCAGCATTTAGCCTCACAGATGCTGGGGCAGAATAGAGTTTAGGAAGTAGATTTTAAAGAGATTACAGTCGCAGACATTATATAACAAGATCAGTATAAAGGGTGAGACATCTGCTGGCTATTTTCAGAAAGCTATCATTCCATTACCTTCTATTAAAATAATCTTGGTGGATACCTCAATGATATGGTTATTTCTTTTTAATCATGTCTGTCATTGACATGAAGTTGATGTCAACATAAATTGACATTTTATGTTCTAGTATTGCCTTTCTTTTTTTCTTTTGTCTTTGTCATTTTTATTTGGTTAGTTATTCTCTGATGGTTGCTTTAATTGTTAGTGTTTCCTAAAAAGAAAAAAAAATTGTTGATAACAAATTAGCATAAAGATAGTTATGTAACAGATAGTTCTTAGAATGACCTGAGCTTAAGCATTTTAACCAAAAAAGAGTCTAGCAAAGAAGGTTTGAAACTAATTGTTTCCATCCATTAATTTTTCTTCTCTTGAGAAGATTTTTACAGTTACAAATATATGCAGCTTCAAACTCTAAAGCTTAGATAAATGAACTATCTCTTAGTGTTGTAGACTTGTTAAGGTTTAAGTAGCTTAAGTTAGCTCTATTAATATCTATGGATGAGCACGGTGATATTTGTTTGCAATCCCAGCATTCCAGAAGTTAAACATCTACACAGATGGATTGCCACTTCAAGGCCATACTAGGCTACATAATGAGATCTTGTTTCAAAACAACCAAAAAAAGGAAAAGAAAAAACCACTATCTATCTGACTTTCTGTCATCTATCATTTATTATCTAGCTATCATCTATTTATACATATTTCTACTTATTTATTTCTGTCATGTGCAATGTACCAATATAACAAGTTTACACTCTTGTCAATATGTCACAATTCTCTGGCTGGAGGGGGGGGTCTTAGCTGTCATGGAGATTATGCCCCCATTCCCCCCCTCATTACCCCCCGCCCCTGTGCCAGTAATACACTGACTTGAAGGCAATATATAAGTGGCAAACATCTTCCTCAAGGATCAGAAAAGATAAGAATTGCTTTTTTCTATACACACTACTGTGGTTTTCTTTTTTGTTTGGAGCTGAATGTTGGTAAAAGAATTCAAGATTTACTAGGACAATAAGAGATACACAGGGGGGAAGGTAGGCCAAAGATTATAGTATAGGCTTGTGGGATTTACATGTGGCATCCATATGGAATAGGCTTTTACAGGGTTACTGGAGATACTGCTGACTAGCTAGCTTCCCCTTTGTGAACCCACTTGACTGGCTGTCTTGAATTTCACATGTTGGGGACATGTTGGAAGCTCAGACTTTCCATCTGTATCCCATCTGGCCCATTTTGCAGGCTTGACTAATTCCTGCATCACATTTGGTCCATTTAACACACACTTGGCTCACCTCCATATTCCACCTGGCCCTTGGTATTTCTCTGTCCACCATGTCTCCTTAAATGGGGCTTCCTTTACACTTACAAGCATGAACATATTGCACAGTTCATCAGATAAAAGAATATGACAAAACCCCAAGTTAAATCGAATGGAGAAGGGGACATCTTGGAGTCCATCATGAATCCTTGAGGGATCCTTAAGCCCTTGGGGATATTTACTAATCAACATTTTAAAAAGCATTTCATTGGAAGGCCCATTGAAAATTGTGAGTTCCAAATGTGCATTGAAGACCAACCAGTCAAGGCAATGATGATGTGGTGTTGAAACCTGGCTGGAAGAATGGAAAGACCACAGTGGGCCCATGGAAGAGAGGAAAGACTTTGACATTCAGTGCTTCAAACTTTTCTCCAAATGGCCTTTTTGAGAGGACCCCTGAGCCAGAGAATTATAATTAGGTCATTTACAACCTATTGATCCAATAAAGCTGCACACTGAAATCTTTTTCCATATACTTCATTGGCTACAATGCCAGATAGGTGACAAGGTCACCATTGTAAAAGTCATCAAAGTAAAAGGTCATCTAAATGAAAGGAGTCTCTTACAGGGATTACAGTCGATGTGAGATACCTGTTTCCCTATTTGACATTAAAAGAGGCAGAGCATAGGAAATCACTGCAAGGAGATAAAAGTGTATAAGAACAATATTTTTATTTTGGTCTTGGGAGATGAACTCTGGGCCTGGGTGCTGTCCCTCAGCTCTTCAGCTCAAGGTGAACACTCTACCTCTTGAGCCACAGCGTGCCACTTCTGGGTTTTTCTGCTCATGTGGTGCTGAGGAATCAAACCCTGGGCCTCATGCATGCAAGGCAAGCACTCTACCACTGAGCCACCTTCCCAGCCCCAAGAACAATAATTTTGAAACATTAATGCATGTTAGAGAACATAGAGCAATGAGGGCAGGGAAGGGGTTAGATACTGTGGAACTCTTTTTTTTTTCCTTTCTATTTTATACACTACACAACACACACACACACACACACACACACACACACACACACACAAATACATGGTGGCCTGGCTCCCACCATCCAGCCTTAGAGAGCATTGTTGACAGAACCACTTTTGGTTTGCTATTCCTTATTGTCTGAGACATGAGTCTGTGGAAAATTACTGACAGGAGATTGTTCTCTAGAGATTTGCCTTTTGAACAAAGGGATTCTTTCTTGCAAGAGTAGGAGGGATACCAGCCTGAGAAAAACAGCTTTTGTCCTCACAAAATGCTCTTTTCCAAGAGATATGCTAATCAACTTCTCTTTGAACTGTACATGGCATCTGCAGTGCATGTCAGATGCTAATGGAAATGGTAGAAAAATGATAATGCACAGGAAACAGTGCAGTAATGTGCTGGACACTGCCCCTGCCCCCACCCCACCCCAGCCCCATTTCTTTGAGCTTCCTGACCAGGTTTTTGAACTGTGACTTGGCCCTAACAATCTCCTTTTGAGAAGAGATTTTTATTTCTCCCAATAATGACTTTTTTTAAGGTCATGATTCCTTGGCTTTATAAAACATTATCCTCCATGGGCAGCCTCATAAGCAGCAATGAATGACAATTGTTTCTTGAAATTTTTAATTACTGTGACAAAGCAAGAGTAATTATTAACTTTTGTAGCTGAACCACCTCTGCAGATGTTCCTAATCAACTAAAAGAAAGAAAGAAGAGTGTTCTGAGAAGATGGGAGTATGAAATATACAATAGGGAGCTGCAGCTGGCTTTGGGGGTTGACATGAGCTGCAAGAGCTCTTGATGAACAATAGCTCCAACATTGGAAGGGTAATTTCATGTCACAGACTGGATGGCAAAGAAGGTCAAGTCAAAAGACCTATTTCTGGCACTGGCTTCTCAGTTTGAAGGTACTTTTGACTTAGTACAGCATGTGAATGATAGCAGAAGGCAGAAAGGAGCTTTGTGCCTTAACAGCTTGTTGGCCTGTTGCAATTTATAATCAACAACAGGGGTTGTTGATTAGAAAGACGGGGTCATTGTGGGTGGGGAGCTCTCTTTGGCATTATCTGAGAGGGAATCCATAGGGCTGTCAGCCATCAGTATCCCTAGCAGATGGAGTAGAATGATTTACACTAGTCTTAAAGGGAGGTGTACATATGAAGAACACAGCATAGCTCCTCTCCATTGTGAAAAGGAACTATGATTATTTTTATTTTAATCTCAGACCAGCAGTTTCCTCCTATTATATCCCAGATGCATTTCTTAAGTTACAAGGTCAAGGTAGAGCGTAGTTGCCATTGTAGAAGAACCACAGGCCTTCAGCCCTGTGTGCATGAGTCTGTTCTTTGCTAAGCACATGGACCTCAACAGATGTGTCATTTGCAAGGGTGTCCATTGTGATCAGTCCATGGCAGACTTGGAAATTAACTTGCAGAAATGAGCCTCCATTTCCAACCAAAATAACTCGGTTTTTCAGATGCAGGCCATTTTGTCTTAAATAGTTTAAGGAAAGTCAAAAAGAGCAATTTATCAAAACAAAAACAGGACACTGAATTGTGCTGCTACAGAGTAATGACAGATGTACTTGGTTTGCAAAATGTCGCCCCCTAAAAATAAGAGACCCTTTGCATGCACAAAGGAACAATTTTAGAATGCTAAAATGTCCTTTGAATGCTTATGGATTATAAATGACCTCCAAAACACCCAAACCATGTTTGAGAACACAAAATGAAAGTGTTTCTCATTCTGTAATTTGGAGGATGAAAGACTTATATGGGGGTAGGGGGTGAGTATGCCCAATACTAATACTTTTAAGCAAGAAAAGGAAGACTAGTACACAATGGCACTTGATAGGAACATTAAAATACCATACTTCTGTAAGATCTTGTGAAACCTTTCCATTATCATAACTCGACTATCAGCTTACATATTTCCCTCTTACGCTGGCTAATAGGTCAGTCAGATAGAAACAGAGTTGTTTAGGTATTTAAAAAGATGTTTCTTTTTTATTTTGTTTACCTTTAAGAAATTGTACAAAGGAGTTGCCTTTTAACAAAGTAATTCTTGAAGGTATCCTCATCAGTGACTCCTTTCAACATTCTCACTCACCTCTCCCCTTATTCTTTAATACATTTACTTTAATTCTTTACTACATTCCCTCTCTTGTATTATATTGATAAAATGTCTCTCATCAGTATAATAGTCTCTGATATTTCATCTGGCTAGTATCTCATCTTATTCAGGGGGCTGTCACTCAGTGAGAGGTGACAGTATGTGTTTAGCATGCAGTGGGCCTGAGTTCAAAAGCCAGCAAACAAAAAAAGTATTTGACATTCCTTTTCTGGTTTGAATGCCGAGGCAAAAACATGGCAGAGAATGCAGGGTACCCCTATGAACTGACAGTGGCCATAGCTGTCAGCATGGAAATGAGAGTTCAGTCCTACCACTGCCATGAATCTTGCCACCAATGAAAGTGAGCTTAGAAGTAGATTCTTCTCCAGAACCTTCAAAGAAATCATAATGCCACCATGACTCTATGACTTGAGCCTCATGATACTGTGACACTGTGACTTGAGCTTAGTCATTGAACCTTCAAAATGATGATGTATGTAATGAATAGGTGCTTTGTGACGCCACTAAACTCCGCCTGGATGTCCTAATTTGGGGGATGACAAGAACGAGGCTTACAGAGTTTACCTACCTGGCTTAAGGTCACAGAGCAGGTAAATGGTGAAGTCGATCCAAAAGTCAAAGCCTTAGACCATCTAAAACAGTTTCTAAGATGCCAATTCTTGCCTCCCACCCCAAAGAAGACATACCTTATGCAGTCTTCTCCCCTTCTATGTGAGTAGATCCTGTGAATGTGATGGCATAGTTACTCTCTTGATTAGGAAAAAGAGATTTTCCCAGATGGTGTTAAGGAAGGTATTTAATCCACTGGGTTAATTAAAAGGGAGAGTGTCCTGATGGGCCTGACCTAATTATGAAGGGGCTTTAAAAATGGTTCTTGAGATTGGAAACAAAGAAAGTCAATACTGACATGCTCTTGCTGGCCCAGTAGAAAAGAAGCACCTGTGTGCATGTCCACAGTAAGTAATTCCATATGGCCTCTAGGAATCCAAAATGTCTCATGCAAACAGCTGAGAACAAAATGAAGACCGCAGGCCTACAATGGTAACAACTGAAAATGAGCTTTGAAGAGCACCCTCCCCTAGTATCAGTTGAGAATCTTAGTACAGTGATTAGAAGTTTTGAGTCTCTGGATTGAACCAAATGGGCTGGACCTAGATTTATGGATTTATGACCTGCTTAAAAATAATGAGATCAAGTATTATTTGATGTCATTACATCTGTGGCCATCTGTCTAGCAGGAAGTGAAAACTAATACAATGGGAGCATTGCTCACCATTGTTTCACTTGATGAGAAAGGAGGGATGAAGATCCAAGCATCTGAACTTCTTGTTCCTATTTCTAAAATAAACATTTTCTGGAAATGTATTTATCCTTGACTTATTCAGACCACAAACGAAGCTTTACCCACTTCTGTCTTTATACTGTAGCCCCAAATTTTAATTCACTAATGCGCCTATGCCACTTATGAGCTATCACCTATATGTCAGCCTGCAAGGAAGAGCCTGTTGGTTTATCACTCCAGAAAGCTGGGATTCACCCCAGCTGTCCATCAAGCTGTACTTACATAGGGTAGCCTTCTATCAATCCTTGGTTATGGCAGTATTTGCCTGCATACCAGATCTCTGAATGTTTGTCATTGAAGAAGCAAATTACATGCATCATGATGTATTCATTCTCCTAGTATCACTGAACACAGGATAATTTTGTCTGAGTCAGATGCCCTAGGACTAGTAGTGTGAAAAATGGAGGTCAGCTGTAGACATTGCAAGTCTGCTTCACTGTGCAACACTCTTTAGGGGTATTGGATATGATGCTGCAAAAGATGAATAGGACTTATGGCATCCTATTTATGAGGCATAAAACCCCCTCCTGTGTATTAATGGATATTTGGGTGGAAGAAATACATCTCTACTTCTTTATGTCTTGATAGTTGAGCTGTGTTTGGCATCAATGGAAAATTATGGAGAGATTTCTTTTAGAAGGTCAGTGTTTAAAGGACTTTTTTGACCTCTAAGTCAATGAAAATAGATTTTTGATTGTTGACCAAGACAACTGTAACATAAGACTTTCAACCTTTAAAACATTCTTATTGAAGTGGAACATACATACAGTTCCTGAGTGCACAGCTTGACAAATCTGTACAAACTGAATGCATCCAAGGAACCAACATCAGATCAAAAAAAAGGGATGCCAAGCAACCCCCTAGGGTACCTCTAAGCAATCCTCACCTCAAAGTAATTGCTATGCTAATTTCTAACAGCACAGGGGGATTTGTCCATTTTTACAATGCTTTGGACTTTGTAGAACTGGAATCATTGCGTGTATTCTTGTCTAGATTCTTTTATGCCACATTGTATTTATGAGATTTGCATATATATGCAAAACATATATATATGCACATAGCATATATAGCTGTAAACTTTTTCATTTTCATTTGTGAGCTTCTATTACACAAATTCATATTTATCCATTCTAACATTTATGAGTATTTAAGCAATTTCCAATTTGGAGATGTTACAAATAAAGCTGCTGTGAACATTTTAGTATGTGGCTTTTGGTGAACAGATGTGTATATTATCCTGGTTGTTATACCTAGGTCATGCCTTACGTGTGCATTCAGCTATTTTAGTAGATACTATCAAATAGTTTTACAGTGTAAAGCTATTTAAAGCTTGGCAATCTTAATATTTGTCTTTTTAGTTTAAAAAGCTTGTAGCTCTTAACGAATACCAGTTTATAGTATATCACTGTGGCTCCTATAAAACTAAACAGCACACTATTTGTAAGATCAGTACTAGGCTGGAGAGCCATTATACTCAACATAATATTGCTGAAAAGGACAACAGTTGGTGGCAATGCCCTTTGTATGGTGCTTGTCCAATGTGCAAACGCCTCTAGGCTTTATACAATTCTGTTCACAGGTGTCCTGGCAAACACCAAGGGAAGTCTAACTCCTGAGTATTTTATATTTTGGTTATAGAACTAAACACTGGGAAAGCATATCTGGCACCTTCGTACATTTTAGTCAAGTCTGTTTGCCTATCCATATGCTCTACAAATATTTTCAGAACTCCTCGGATATGTGAAGAAGTATACCATGCAATAGAGTTGCAAAGATGAGTACTACCTGATTCTCAGTAAGGTTCTAGTTTTAAGATATAAGAAAGAATAGGACCAGATAGTGAATTCCAGAAAATAATAAGGTTGTTTTTGTGCTATTTGCAATGATGTTTTAGCTGGGCCATCAATTAGAGTTTATAGACAAAGTGTTGCTGGAAAAGTAAGTCATTTTATGCAGGTGTGGTAGTGCATACTTATAATCTCAGCCGCTCCAGAGGTAGAGGCAGCAGGATCAGGAGTTCAAGACTATACTAGGCAAAGTTGGTGAGAACTTATCTCAAAAGCAAATGCAAATGAATGACTTAGAGGGGTGGCACAAGAAATAAATTGTTTGCCTAGCATGCACAAGTTCCTGGGCTCAATCTTCATTACAAAGTCAACCGTTTTAAACATGTTAAATCAACTAAAATAGTGTGGATACACCCTTTAGGAAGTTCACTGACAAGAAGGGCTTGGATCAGCTAAATGTGTTTTTAAGGGAAGTAATTGGAATTGAAGTCACCTTGACAGGCTCTCCCTGTCCGACTAGGAACATTGATACTTTAGGTGATTTCACTGCGTTTCTACATGATAGCCAGTGAGCTACTAATAAGATTATATTAATCCAGGTTTGATCAGGGAAACAGACCCTGTGCATGATAATGAAATAATGCATTTGTTTTAGGAACTAGAGCTTATACAATTATGGGAGGCAATGGAAAAGGGTACATAAAGCACAGTTGGAGAGCAAAGTTCACAACCAGGGCCTGGAGTTTGGCAGCATGGAAGGTGGTAAAGAACAGATGACTCAAGGAAAGCTAAACATAAAATGAGAGGGAAGAGGGACAACATTGGAGGTGGCAAATACTGGAACCCATAGAGACAAAATGGCCTATGCGCCTGTCTCCCATCAAACCCCAAACTGAAATCCCCTACAGAGGGACTCAATATTCTCCCTTCAGCACCTCACGTACACAACACCCAGGACCAGAACTAGGCAGATCTCAGCAGGAGCTAAGGAATCCGTACTCACAACCTGCCCAGAGCTCTCTGAACCCTCTTTTTCCTAGTTCAGTGGCTGCAGCTGCCCTACTCTGAACCAAATCTCAGGGAGATTTTTTTCAATGGACACCCTTACCCAGAACAATTCAGAAACATGTAGTTCCCACTTGACATTGCAAAACTACTGCAAAGATAGCCTATAGCAGATCCTGGGGAGGAGGGAAGGGGAACAACTATATAGCATTCTATATATAATTGTGAAAATACTGTACAGAGGGGTTACAATTACATGGGCAAGATAATGAGTACATTTCTTATCAAGCATTGTAGCCTCCTCCTTTGCTTCCCCTTCCCATCCTTTCCCATCCTTCCCCCCCTCCAATCCTCCTCTCCCTCCCACCAAAGTTGTAAAGTTCGTTTTCGACATAACGACTTGTACATCTCATTGTTGCAATGGGTCCACCTGTATCCCTATTTAAATGATTTGTTTTTTCCCTTCCCCTCCACAAATTATACTGACATCAAATACAGTGAAAGCAGGGGTTCTTTTATTATGTGGACGTGAAAATTGGTTTCTATAGACCTGAGGGATCATTTCTTATCATAGAGGTAGTAAAGGGCTTAGAAAGTCAGTCGCAAAGGTTTCTATCTGGTTGTTGTCTGAGAAAGAGTATGGGATACAAAGTTAAGACACCGAAGTTTTTGTCATTCAATTTGTTTTGGCCTAAGGAAAGTAAATTAATTAATTTCTGGATTCAGAAGTGAGTGACTGGCATATGAAATAGCCACAGCAACCTGAATGTACTCAGTAGCTGATGGGTAACTGATGAATAAATGAAAAATAGTTTTTCAAGAGCCATCCTTTCACAAATTTGTCCTATGGTTTAAGATAGAGAAAAAACCAAAACAAAAGAAAAATTGAAACCATGTTCCTGAGTCTCAGAAGTGAGTCAATGGTACAGATCCATAGCTAGAATGAATCTCCAGAGAATTTCTCCCATTGTAGACATCAGAGTTCTACTCTCTCGGCCACCTATCAACTAGACTTTCTATGTTCTTCTTGTCTCCTCAAGGTGGCCTCCACTGACTTGATCCATTCAACATGAGTCAAGTACTACTTGGCTGTAAAATCAAGACTGCTAGACTGCTAGAGTCCTGTGTAACTTATCAAGTCTCAGTGTGTTTTTTTTTTGTTTTGGTTTTTTTATTTTGGTCTTTTGCCATCCAGTGTGTTTACTTGTAGATTTATAGGCACATTCTAGTTACACCAAATGATTATATAGGACTCCAGGCATTCACACAGTGAGACCAAAGGAGGATATTCTTAGGAGATGATTGCAAAGGCTCAGTAGCTATGTGCATATAATCATATAAAATGATGTTATTTAAATAAACACTAAGAAATAGAAACAAGAGAGGTTTTTGTTATTTTACTTTTTTGTTTTGTTTTTTTTTCTCCTTTGTCACTTTTTTGTATTCTATACCTTTTTGTCTTATATGTAAGTTTATCTGTTTGGGGGAGGGTAAGGGGTAACACTGAAATGGTGGGACAAAGGGTGAACAAATGCAACAGCGATACTCACTGGACACCAGGTTAAAAATGAACTATAGAACTTGCAGCGGTCAGTCTGGAAGAAAAAACTTGGAGAAGAGGGAAGAGGTGACACTGTTCAAAAGAAATGTACTTATTACCTGACTTATGTAACTGTAACCCCTCTTGTACAGCACCTTTATAATAACAGTAAATATTGTTCTAGAAAGAAGCTAGACTACCAAACTTAAACATTTCAGGTCTTGGCTCATTAACTTACAATCAGCATTTAGCAGAAACTTTGCATTCTTTGTTCCATGTGGCATCAGCTATGGTGGTTCAAATGCCCAGAACTGAAGTCAAACAAAGGCTACCCTCTCTCAGCAAGGGTTTTCTCCAGAAGAGCCAAATATGGGTTCTCCGTGTGATCTTGCTGCTTTTCCAGGCCATGATGCCTGCAAATGAGAGTGAGCCTTTTAAAAGTATCAAGCAGAATCTGCATTGCCTTTTATAATTTACTAGTCATTTAGTATCATTTCTGCCATAGTCATAGACCTGCTGGATTCCAAAGAAAGGAGCTCATTTCTCAATAAGAGGAATATCATCATTACATTATAAAGAAAGCTGTTGGATAGAGAATGATCCATACCTGGGAGTTAGTAAGCATAGACCTTGTCAACTAAATGAGCTCTTCTTCAATACCTCAGAGAATATGTACATATGAAAATGTATAAATACACATTTACACACCCATTAAGTATATACTAAGTGGTGGCAATTTTTAGAGTAAATTTGCTTCAATGTTATGTCTAAGGGCAAGGACAGGAAACTAAATGACTCTATCACTTCAAAATAAAAGTACTTCATCTTCATTTTCTCTTGGGGACAGTAAATTGGGCAGTTGAATTTTGGTGCAAACCATTTCCATAGTAACAGAGCTTAATATGCTAAAGGTAGATTAAACTTCTTTGCGATATTTGAAAAAATCTGAATATGTATTATACGGTACTTGAAAGTAG
The DNA here is from genome assembly GCF_019054845.1 of Dipodomys spectabilis. Lineage (NCBI taxonomy): Eukaryota > Metazoa > Chordata > Mammalia > Rodentia > Heteromyidae > Dipodomys > Dipodomys spectabilis. The sequence goes on from NW_024871042.1 coordinate 2,100,379, forward strand.
AGTTAATAGCCAAGAACACCGTTGCTGCTAAAGAATCTCAGCCCCTAAAACAAGCTCATGCACATACTCTCCCTTCATGCTAAAAAGTGTGAATGTCAAAAATATTACCTATTTTGTTGTTCTCCAGTATGGAGGGCAATGGGAAGAAATGAATTTTTTTTATCACTTGGACTTCTTGGGTTTGTATGAAGTAAGATTTCTTTGCTTTTGCTTTTTGACCATTCTTAAAAATTACCTGATTCTTTTGATCATTCTTAAAAATGACCCACTGAGTTATGATAAATTATACATTATTCTACACATTCACACATCATAAGACCAAAAGAAGACACTTTTAGGAGAGAAACACAAAGGCACAATCCCTATGTGCCTCTTTATAGTTATATAAAATTATATATATGAACACATATAATATAAATATATATATATATATAAGACTCCAAGATATGGAGGTTCTTTTTTGAAGATTTGATCTTCTTTTCTTTATGTATGGGAGGGTGGAGGAGGGCACAGAGCTCAAGGAGAAAAGGGTGAAAAGGTGCAGCAGTGGAGCTCATGGGACATTGATGAAAGTGAACTATGCAACGTGTGGGTAGAGACAGGAGGAAAGGACTAGGAGAGTGAGGGAACTGAAGACACTATGAAAGAAATGTACTCATTATCTGACTCAAGTAACTGTAATCCCTCTGTATAATAACAATAAAGTAAAAAAACCAGCAAATAAATTTATCTGACCATTTGAATTCCAGAGGAGCAAAACCTAACTATCATAGGCAGGAGTGAATATAATTATGCCACCCTTTGGAAACTCCAAATATCTCAGCACAGCGAGTATTGAGTATTGAATATCTAAAAGAAACTGGTAGTGTGGGGGAGGGACATACAAAGCAACAAAGAAATAATCTTATAAATGCATTAGAAACAAATGCATGAAAGAAAAAGAAAACATTTCACTGTATTTGATGTTGGAATAATTTGTGAGGGGAAGGGGAAAAACAAATCGTTTAAATAAGGATACAGGTGGACCCGTTGCAACAATGAGAAGTACAAGTTGTCATGTCGAAAAAGAACTTTACAACTTTGGTGGGGGGGGAGGGAGGGTTGTGGGGGGGAGAGGTCGGGGGAGGAGGGGATGGGAAGGGATGTGAAGGGGAAACAAAGGAGGAGGCTACAATGCTTGATAAGAAATGTACTCATTATCTTGCCCATCTAACTGTAACCCCTCTGTACAGTATTTTCACAATAAATAATAAAAAAAAAGAAACTGATAGTGTTGAGCAGAATCTTAGTATTAGATTTAAGACTTAATTATGAAGTATATCAAGCATACAAAGAGTCTTAAGAAATTATCCATATACCTATGCTATAATTCATACTTATTGCCATTTGCCATATTGTCCTAAAATCTCTTTTTAAATTTATTTTTATTATTACTGTCTTTAAGCAGTTGTATAGAGAAGTAACCATTTAACAACAAAACAGTTAATAAACACAGTGTATCTGAGCAATGTCTCCCCTTTCGAGGTTCTTACCAACCCTCCCCCACCCCCCCTTTCTCTCATTTTATAAAATTTACTTTATTGGATTCTTGTGTACATCCCTCTTCTCCTCTCCACTTGTCCACCCATTTCCTCTGGACTGTACCCCACCCCTTTTGAGTACCCTCTTCCGGATGTTTTGTTTTGCTGAACTTTAATTTTTTGGCTTTCTAAGGAATTGCACTATTTGAGATCTCCCTTGAGCCTACCATATTTCAGCTAATACATTTGCGTTCACTTGCGTACCACCCAACCTATTTCCTTGAGTTTGCCAGCTAAATCTTGCTTCCACATAGGAAACATGCATCTTTTTGCTTTCTAAATAAATAAAAATATTACCTATTCAAGCAAAATTCTAGCTATCATGCCTTTTTCCCTTCCCCTAAATTCAACACAATCCTTAAAGTACATGAACCATTTATTTATGTATTTCTGTATATTAACACTAGGAAAAAATAAACTAGGATGTGTTGAAATTTTAAGAGTTTGAGCAGATAGTAACTTATGAATTGGGTAGCTAAAGCCTACATGTGCTTCTGAGCTCCCCTGAGCATGAGGAGTGTTTGTTTGTTTGTTTTTGGTTGGTCGTGGGGCCTGAACTCTGGGCACTGCCCCTCAGCTCTTCAGCTCAAGGCTAGCACTCTACCACTTGAGCCAAAGCACTACTTCCAGCTTTTTTCTTTTTGCTTATGTGGTCCTGAGGAATCGAACCCAGGGCCTGATGCATGCCAGGAAAGCACTCTACCACTGAGCCACCTTCCCAGCCCAAGGAATGGTTTTTAGTGAAAACATAGATGCAAGGTAAAGAGAATATTTGAGGGGCTGGGAAGGTAGCTCAGTGGTAGAGTGCTTGCCTTGCATGCATGAGGCCCTGGGTTCGATTCCTCAGCACCACATACACAGAAAAACCTGGAAGTGGGTGCTATGGCTCAAGTGGTAGAGTGCTAGCCTTGAGCTGAAGAGCTCAGAACAGTGCCCAGGCCCAGAGTTCAAGCTCCTCGACCAGCAAAAAAAAAAAAAAAAGAGAGAATATTTGAGCCAGGTGCAGTGGTCCATGCCTACACTCAGAAGGCAGGGGGACTGAGAGCAACTCCAGAACTTCACAGTCTTTGGTTGCTGCAGGATGGAAGCCCGCTGACTGCCCAGGTTGCAGTCCACCCTACGGAGGGCACAACTTGTACAGAGATTGGGAAAGCAAACTCTGGGGGGTGTCAGGCTACCTCACTGATCTTTTGTGACTCAGCCACCAGTTACCAGAACTTCTCATTTACTTTTCGTTTACATTTTAGTTTCAGGGTCTGTATCCCACAGGTTGTGAGAGCAGGAGGGCTATGTGGCAGGCATCCATTTAGGTTCTTTCTTGTCCTAGCATGCACATAGCCAACTTCTCCCTTTTTTTCCATGATAACTGGATGTTTTGTTCAGTTTGTCGGTTGCAATTTGATAGCCTGAATGATTTTTCAACTTCTGCACGGTCAAAATAAAGGAGCTGAAGTGGCTCTTATGTTTAGGATACAAAGCTGAGCTATCCATTCATTATGAGACAGAGGTGAGGCATGATACATATTCCATCTCTTGTCTCTGTTTAACACATTGCTCTGATTCAAAGAAACCTCTTTCTTACATGCAGAAGCTCTCTCAGAAGAACAAAAAGGGAGTGCACAGGCACATTTTACCTTTGAGATGACGTTTACTTACGCAACGATATCTACCAAGTTAAATGCTATCTTGACCTTGTGTCACTGTCAACTAATGATATTTTATTTCAATTGCATTTCTGACTAAAGGCAAGTGACTTCATACAAATTAAATTCCAAGGAAGCTTTTTAGGCCATGTTCAAATAGTAACAGGTTTGATAAATATATTTGTCTAACAAGGATAGGACAAAGAGCTCCTTGTTTACTGACATAGTTTATTGTCATATACTTCTCATATGGCTGTTTTATAGAACATAAAGTCTAGGTATCCTGTCTGAATCTTAGCTCTTATTTATAGCTTGCTGAAAAGTGGCTTATTGTCATTTATTATTTCTTATTTGATTTATATGGCGTCTTTCCACCAAAGAGCCCATATATTTATTTATTTATATAGAGAGAGCACCCATACACTCACATGTTCTCTCTCTCTCTCTCACACACACACACATACACACACACACGCACACACACACACACACAGATACACACACACACAGATACACACACAGCCTTAAACTTCATTCAGTATGTGATATACTGAGCATTATAGCACCAAAAATCTGCAGGAGAGTTTTCTATTTGTTATTTTTTTCTACATCTATGTTTTGGGAAATAATTTGCCATACTTTTTTCACCTTAAGTGTTTATCTTTTGCTTTTAGGTGGATCGAATCATCTTCTGTGTCTTTTTAGAAGTTGACTTCAAAATCTACAAAAAGAAAATGAACGAGTTTTTCCCCATAGGTGAGTAAACTATTCATTTTCATTGAACAAATAGAGGCATCACTGCGTTTATAATTCATTCTTCACAACGTTGCAACAACAATTCTTCTGTGTCAACCATCCCTACAAACTGGAATCATAAATTCTAACAACTAGAGACGACAACAGGAATCCTGGATTATAGGCTACAGTGACCATGAGGTCACTGTCTTGTCATGAGTATGTCAGGCCATCCCTCAGCTTTCCATTTCTCACAACAATCAGAGAGATTGGACCAAGTAACTACTAACCACCATCCATCCACTGGCCCTATATTACATGATCTGTTATTATTTTACCAGCTTGTAAGATTCCTAAGCCTTATGCCTAAATCAACCATGTTAAGTCTCTCCATTGGAAAATGTATCAAATCCATTTATACGTGAAGTTGGAATTCAGACTTCCTGAATTCCATTCCCATTTTGATCAATTTTCTTGTCCCAAATTGTAATGACTTAGTGAAGGTTCTTTCTAGGGGTGTCTGACAACAGTAGTCATTCTCCTATTTCACACTTGTTAGGATGTAGGTGAAACTACTTACTGAAGAACCTTGAGTAATGGATTTACATTGATTTAGTGTGTCATTCGTTGGATTGGGGTAATTTAAATATTTTCCCCCATTCACCCTCTTCTAGCCTATTAAGGCTGAGGCTTGTTTAATGCCTTGTTATTTTTATGGTATCATTAAAGTCACAGAGCCCAAGGTGCTTTCGTTAGCCATGCTAAGAATTGCATTCAGGAAATTTCATGCTACTGTGAGCATTGTTAGTTCCTACCTTTTAGAGCATTTTTTTTCCTCCAAAGTTTCCATCTTCATTGGAAGTGGCTTATCAGGCAGTGGGTAGAAAGGAATAAATAAAAAGTGTTAGTGCACATTCACCATTTTAATAACTCCATCAGAATCAAACAAGAGTTTGTTCTGTCCATAGATCAGAGAAGGGCAGGATGTAGCTGTAGAAAAGGAAAACAAAAAAGATGGAGACATTTTAACTCTTGACTTAATGCCCTAAGCAGAACAAGTTCTTCTGGGTAATTAAAAGTTATTTACCTTAATGTTGTAATTAGATTGTAAATCTGCTAAATGTATTTCATTTGAATTCTTACCTAAAGTATTTATCTTAGTTGAAACAACATGAATTTCTGTAAGATTTCTACTGATGAAGAATGGTATAGTGCTTGCAATCTTTCAGCTCTTTTTCCTTCTCTCCCTCTCCATACTATCTCCTTTTTTTACCTTCTCACTTTTTTAGCAGTACAAGGTTTTGTAGCATAAAGCACGATAGGTGTTTAATAAGCAGATGTTGAGATATTGAATTTCATATATTCTCTCAATAATCTGATAGTTTTTATTTATAGCTTGCTGCATAGTATCTTATTGTAGTTTATTATTTTTCTGACGCAAGTAAAGCACATTTCTGTCAAAGATCCCATGGGCTTATTTGAATGCAGACCCCACCTCCTATGCACACACACACACACACACACACACACACACACACACAAACACACACTCATACATTCACACTCACACACAGACATACACAGCCTTGGACTTGGCTCAATGAAGTAAATACTATGTTACTATACCACCATAGCACCAAAAATATATGCATGAAGTTTCTATCTTTTGATCTTTGTTACATTTTTTCCTGAAGTTCCTTTGTAACCATAGTGAGATGATTAGTGATTGGAGTTCAATCTCTTAGTATTCTCAAAAGGAATTGTTCTTTATGAAAAAATATGTTTTTTTTTACAGTGTGTGATGCAAATATTCTTCTTTCTTGTTGATATCAAATCATAATTTATAAGGGTTTACAAATTTTCAATTCCTTGAGATGTTTGAAAATAATGACATCATATTCATCTTCATGTTTTCTGTAATGGGAATTGTTTTCACCCTAACATGATTAAAAAAATAATACATTAATACTAAAACAAATCTGTCTACTAGTAGGTATTTCCAATGATACATAGCCAAAAGTCACACTGCAAATTTTAGAACATTAGACAGTTTTAAGGTTCTAGAATATATTAATAACTATGCAAATAAATTGTTTTAAAACTTGCTATTTTAAATGAATCCAAAACTCATCTCAGTGCTTGAGCAAGTAAAGCAGTAATAAAATCATCTTCAATTCCACATCAATGCTTCAAAGCACACCATGTCCATGAAATTATTTCCAGTGCATATTTATAATAGTAAATATATTTTAAACTCAATGTCAAGATCCTCAAAAATTGTGGAATATTTCTGCAATATTGAAGCATCAGCAATTTGTAAATCCTAAATATGCAATATGAAATAAAGATGATGTCTAATGGAATATGTGAACTAACATAGATGATATACATTATCTGTCCTTAATTTGAATTTATGGTTAATTCATAACTGTACCATCTTGGATTGGAATATAATTTTTCTTGGCTTGCTGAGTGACTTTAGTGTATTATAATCCTTTCCTGTGCAAAACTGATAGTTCAAAAATTATCATTTTACAAGAAACCAACTTGTTTGTTTGTGGGCATGTTGATCTTATATTTGTGAACTTCACATTCCAGAGTCTGGGACAATACATATGAGAATAAACAAAAGTTAAAGTAGAAGAGTTCACATAAAATGAGTGACATATACATACCTACTACCTAATGTTAGCCATGGGAAAGATCATTTATGGATTGCTTTCAATCAGCCAAACATATCATTCATTTCTTTTTTAAAAGATTTATTATTATCTTTACGTAGTTACACAAAGGAGTTACCATTTAACAAAACAATTCATGAATACAGTTCATCTTTATGATAACTCTAAGAATGTAGTCACTTTATTGACCATGTGCTGTGATTTCTGTCCTTACCATTACTTTCTAAGTTGGTCTTAAAGTCTATCTGTCTTGAGAGCAGCCCTAAGACAAAATAATCTTTCTCTCTTGAAAAGAAAGCCTTGACTAGGCAAAAAAAAGGTTCTCAAGTATGTGACAGCTGATATTCTGTATGCAGTGAGGGCCAGAAGTTTTGGGGTGCTCTCTTGAAGTTTGTGGAGGTTTCCAAGCAGCTGTGAGCTAGCCTCGCAAGTAGAGCTTGGGTGAGAAAGAGAGCCTGTAGGATTCTGCCTTTATTAGGATTCCCAGGCCTTGATTGCCAGGTTGATCAATTGGTTAAAAAACAAAATGCTTAAATAGGGATACAGGTTGACCCATTGTAACAATGACATATACAAGACACTATGTTGAAAAAGGAACTTTACTATTTGGTGGCGGTGGGGGGAGTGTAGTTGTGGAGGTGGGAGGGAAGGGATGGTAAGGGAAAAACAAAGAAGGAGGCAACAAGGTTTGATAGGAAATGTACTTATTACCTTGTTCATGTAACTGTAACCCCTCTGTACAGTATTTTTACAATATAAATAAATAAATACCTCCCCAGGTTAAAAAAAAAGAACATATTCACGAACAAGGAACTTACATGACTTTGGCATTGACCATTGAATTTGATCCTAACCATTATCTGCAGTATGTGTTGGGTTTGGGATCACTGGGAATAAGAAGGTTTAAAGTAGGCTAAAGGTAATTGAGCACAACTGGGTTTCAAAACATTTAAATCAGTTCTAAAAATGGCTACCTAAACAATATTGTACAACACCCTGCTTTTTAGATATAGAAAAATGAGAAATACCTGAAGTCAAAATGTAGCCTCTACTTAGGAAGTAAATGGACTTTATTTTAAAATTGAGAATGATATCTATCATTGAACAAATGATAATAGGTCAGTTTTCAGAGAGCATCGTTGGAAAAGACTGAGATCTACTTCCAAGACATATGCAAAGTATGGGAAAAGTCCTATCCTTAATTTCATCTACTGGCCATCATTTTATGCTTCTTTCATCTAATAGCTGTAAATGTCATCAAAGGATTTTTTCATTAGTAAAATTGGCGCTTCATCATGCACCTTAAAATCAGAGTCTATGCACATTATCTTGGAAACATGGCAGGTGAGGAGATAATGGATAATGAGCAGAATAAGGACTTCATTGTATTACCATAAAGTACATAGATACTGTCTATATTTTCTAGGGAGGCAAAAACAAATTCTCATGTAGCAATGGCTTCAGCCACACAAATGTATTCTCTGACAATTCTGGGGTCTAAAAGTCCGATATCATAGTACTGGCCTAGTTCTTTTCGGGGGCTATCTATAAGCTTCACTTCTGGGCTTATAGATGGCCATCTTTCTCTTTTCATGGGTTCACATGATTTTTCCTCTAGGTTGCTTGTGATCTTGCTTCTTTGTGTAAGTATATCAATAATATTGGATAAGGACCCACTGTAGTTACCTCTTCTTAATTACCTTTTAAAGATTCTATCTCAACATAAACAGTTGTGTTCTGAGGTAGTAGGGAATTTGGGGTTGAAGGTATGAACACTGGACCAGACACACATAGCTCATTTCTGTGCCCATCATACAATAGAAATCACAAAGAATGAAATCAGCAGTGATTTTCCAACTCTTTTATATCTTTCTGTGGAACAAAGCACACTTGACTTCTTCCTTCCAGATGTATTATTTAGAAGCAGAGTATAGTGGCTCTACAGAATTATCATACACTTCAGGTGCAAATAATTTATAGTTACAGTAGACTATTACATTGCCTAAAGCAAATAATATTTCTGTGATTTAACTCAGAGAACAATTTGTTCTTCATATGGAAGGTTTCTATTTTATGCTATGTAGATTTTACCATGCATAGTTTTCACTGAATACGAAAAGGAAAAACAGTTTCTTAATCTGAAAAATGGAAGTCAATAATTAGTTAACTCTAAATCCTAATAGATTCCTTATATATTCATTCTTCTTCTAGTAGATACTTTATATATTATTTTTTCTCTTAATAATCATAAGAATTGAAAATTTGTTAACTATATCAAAGAATACTAAGCAGATGCCAGTGGCTTACAGCTGTGATCCTAGCTACTCAGGAAGCTGAGATGTGATGATTAGTGTTTGAAGCCAAATCAGGCAAGAAAGTCCATGAGAGTCCAAATAACTAGCAGAAAGCCAGAAGTTGAGGTTTGACTCAAGTGGTGGAGTACCAGCCTGGAAAAGCCAAGTAAGAATGAAAGGCCCTAGTATCAACACCAAAATACAAAACAAAGAAACAAAGGAAGAATCCTGCTGTTTGAAGATAGAGCTTTCCCTTCTAGAGAGTTCTCTTCTTTGGGAAAAACATCCATTTCTTTACTTCGGTGGCTCCCATCTGTGGTGATTTTGCCCTTCTAGAGATAAATGTGAGGAGAAAAGCTACTGGTGGTTAGAGGCCATAGATGTTGAGAATTCTACTACAAACAAGACAGCTCCACAGAGAACAGAATTATCAAGTTTCAAATGTAAATCGTGTGGAGGTTGAAAAGCTTTATCTACTGCATTCAACCTTCTATCACTCAGAACACTGAGACAGTCTTTAACTTTGGATTGGCAAACCCAATTATCTCATATAGACTTTGATGTCATAATGTTCTACCCAGACTTCTGCATCTAGCCATATTTGAAACCTGTGCATTTAAGATACAGTTGTTTTGATTTGCATTTCTTTTATAGCTAGGGAGGTTGAACATTTCTTCATGTGTCTATTGGCCATCCTTCTTTCCTCTTAAGAGAAGTTTCTCTGTAAGTCTTTAACCCACGTATTTATTGGGCAGTTGTTTCTTTGAGGATTTGTTGTTGGGGGATTTAATTTTTTGAGTTCCAGGTATATTTTAGATATGAGACCCTTGTCCACTGTATGGCTAGTGAAGATCTTCTCCCAATCCGTGAGCTTTCTATTGATCTTGCTAGCTATGTCCTGTGCCATGCAGAAGCTCTGCAATTTCATGCAATCCCATTTGTCCAAACTTTCTTTGATTTGTTGTGTTTCTGGGTCTCTATTAAGAAAATTTCGGCCTGTGTCAAGGAGACCTAGGGTTTCTCCTATTCCATTCTGTAATGTTTTCAGAGTGTCTGCTTTAACTTCAAGGTCTTTGATCCATTTGGAGTTGATTCTGGTGCAGGGTGATATATAAGTATCTAGCTTTAGTTTTCTACAAGTAGTTAACCAATTTTGCCAGCACCATTTACTGAAGAGGCTGTCTTTCTTTCATTAGATACCACCTCACCCCAGTTAGAATGGCTATAATCAAGAACTCTAATAACAACAGATGCTGGAGGGGATGAGGACAGGAGGGAACCTTACTGCATCGTTGGTGGGAGTGTAAACTTGTTCAACCACTTTGGAAAGCACTATGGAGTTTCCTCAAAAGTCTCCACGTAGAGCTCCCCTATGACCCAGCAATCCCACTTTTGGGCATTTACCCAAAGGATCACAAACAATACCACACTAAAGCTACCAGCACGACTATGTTTATTACAGCATTATTTAACATAGCTAAGATATGGAACCAACCCAGATGCCCCTCAGTAGACAAATGGATCAAGAAAATGTGGTATATATACACAATGGAATTCTATGCCTCCATCAGAAAGAATGATATTGCCCATTTGTTAGGAAATGGAAAGACTTGGAAAAAATTATAGTAAGTGAAGTAAGCCAGGCCCAAAGAAACATAGGTCCCATGGTTTCTCTTATTTGCAATAACTATTATATGTGTGAGACAAGCAGAAATGGTCAGATAAGTTGATGTTAGGCAAAATGAACCCCAAGATAAGGATTCAAATGGTTTTTCTTTCTTGAGATTGTTTCTAACATATTATAAAATGATTTCTTCATTGCTTTGTATGTCCTTCACCCACGATATAACCCCTGTTTTCACTGTATTTGATGTTAGTATAATTTGTGGAGGGGAAGGGAAAAAAACAAATTGTTTAAATAGGGATACAAGTTGACCCATTGCAACAATGAGATGTATATGACGTTATGTTACAACTTTGACATACAACTTTCTTTGTTACTTAAAAAATCATGAAGATTTTTTTTCTTTATAGTAGGTATTCTTCCATAACATATAAATTTTGTTAGCTTAATGTTTACCCAAAGTTATACTGTGGAACTTTAAAATTAATTTTATAAATTACTCTATAATTGTTTATAAGTCATAATTACAGAAAACTATCTTTATAGATAATAACATCATTCCTTTTTTAAAAACCAATACCTTTTTAGAAAGTGGAATTGTTTCTTCAAAATGTATAGACAATCAACCAGGCACTGGTGGGTTTCACTTATAATCCTAGCTACTCAAGAATCTGAGAACTGAGGAATATTATTCAAAGCCAGCCCTAGCAGAAGAGTCTCTAAGACTCTTATCTTCAATCAACCAGCAAAAGGCTAAAAGCAGTAGAGCACCCAGCATCAAGCAGAAAAAGCTGAGTGCATGAGGCCTTGAGTTCAAGCTCCAGTACCAACATCCCAAATATATATACAAATATATATGCATATGTATACACAAACATACACATATACAACCAAATACTTTTGTCCAATATATATATATGTATACTTATGTATACATATATATTTATATAGATACACACACACATACACACACACACACACACACACTATATATATATATATATAGATAGATATAGATATATATATATATACTTTTGTCAACTAGGTCACTGTTTTTGTAACATTGTGTTCTGAAAAACTGTAGCCGTTTCCATTTACAGAGATGAATTTGAACAGCCCTTCCTATCATTAAGCCACCTGAGCTTCCATATCCATAAACAGCATGTGAGAATCTACTTTTCTTCAGCTCTTCTCAATTAATCACATTCTCAAGTTTTCTTATCACTTTTATACAAGGAATATAGTAATTAGTGAGCAATAATGTACATTTCTTTTATTACAAATATGATTTATGCTTTCTTTTCAGTTCCTTGATCTACAATTTTCTTTTACGAAACTGCGAATCAGTGGGGCACCAGTGTCTCATGCCTGTAATCCTAGCTACTCAGGAAGCTGAGTCCTGAGGATCACAGTTCAAAGCCAGCCTGGGCAGGAAAGTCCATGAGACTCTTATCACTAATTAACCACCAAAAAACTGGAAGTGGTGCTATGGCTCCACTTCACCTTGAAGTGAAGAGCTCAGGGTCAGCGCCCAGGACCAGCGTTCAAGCCCTATGACAAAAGCAAAAAACGAAACAAGCAAACAAAACCTGCTAATCTGGGCTGGGAAGGTGGTTCAGTGGTATTGTTTGCCTTGCATGCATGAGGCCCTGAGTTCGATTCCTCAGCACCACATAAGCAGAAAAAGCCAGAAGTGGCACTGTGGCTCAAGTGGTAGAGCACTGGCCTTGAGCTGAAGAGCTGAGGGACAGCACCCAGGCTCAGAGTTCAGTTCCCTCAATTGGCAAAACAAACAAACAAACAAAAAAACTGCTAATCACATTATGTTATATTTTTATTATTGTACATTTTTACTTATTGATTTGTAAGAAATTTTTAAAAAGACTGTCTTACAACAAAGTTGTCTACCTCCTAAACACCAGAACCTTAAATATGTTAGTTTATATTGAAAGAGAAAATATCACTGCTAATGGAATTAGGGTTGTAACTCATTTGCACGTTAAGACAGACATTAATGGATAGGACCAGTATAATTATTGCTCAGGTAAAATTGGAAGAAGAAGAAGAGATTAAAGAGAATTCAAACAGATGCCGATTTTGAAGATGGAGGAAAAGAATTATGAGCTAAGGAATATGAATGACCCCTAAAAGTTAGAGAAACAACAAAAAGGAATCTTCGTGGAGCTTCCAGAGCCAAAAATAGAGCCCTTTTATGGGTTGATTTTAGTCCAATTGAATCCTTTGGAGACTTCCAGCCTATAGATCTATAAGATAGTAAGTTTATCTCTAGTTATAAGCTAATAAATGAAAATTTGTTCTAGCATTGAAAGCTGGATGCCTGCAATCTTTCAATAGGCATATGAAACAACAAGAAGAAAACTATCAGGTGTGGATTAAATTCTTTCCCCAAAAAAGGCATATCCAGTGTGTAGAAAAACTGCAGAGTAAATGAATTCAGAATTGTCCTTAATTGTGAATACTCATGGAGACACGGTGCGTTTGTGCACATTTAATGCGCAGCTCACATTGATGTTTAGAATTCTACAAGACATGCTCTCTGTAATGTGACATAAATGAGTTTACTGCCTTCTTAGGAAATGGGTGCTAACCATTTCCACTTGATGGGCCTCAAAAGCTGCAAACACATTTTGCCTTCAATGAAAATCCAGTGAAGTGTTGCTGTATCCAAGCAACCTGAATGCGGGAACAAGCACCAGGCAGAGACAGAAAGCAATCTGTCCCTTCAAAGGGGCGAGTGTGCAGTGAGTGTAGCAAATGCTGATAAACAGCAGAACAAATAAGGACCTGGGAACACGAGCCTTGACTAAGTAGAGTTTCATCTCATTAGGAAGTTCTGGCAAAACAGACACTACTAAATGCTACTTGGTGATGGGAGGCTAGCATAGGCATAGGCATCTTTACAGAAAACCTGGCAGGGTGCTTTTGGAAGATCATTCCAGCATTCTGTGTAGACTGATTTCTGTTCTGTAGATGGAAACATTGAAGTAAATGAAGGAGAAAGAAATTTCCTTGGGGGAATAGTCTATGAATGAAATAATTGCTAGGAAAGCACAGAAGCAACAATGAGGATAAAAATAAACACAAGGTATTGAAAATCCTCCAACTTACATTGATGCAGGAACCTGACTTCTACTTGAAGCCATGTCTTTAAAAAGTTTCTGTGTCAAGGCTCATGCCCTTAATCCTAACTCCTCAGGTAGCTGAGATCTGAGGATCGTAGTTGGAAGACAGCCCAGGCGGAAAAGTCAGTGAGACTCCTTTCTCCACTTAACTACCAGAAAGCCAGAAGAATAGTTGTGGCTTTAGTGGTAGAGTGCTAGCGATGAGCAAAAGAAGCTCAGGGATAGCACCCAGGCTCTGAGTTTAAGCTGTAGGACTTACACACACACACACACACACACACACACACACACACACACACACACACACACACACACACACACACACACACACACACAGTCTCTCCATCACTGGCTTTCTGCTTAGTCTGCAGCTTGGTGAGGTTATTAGACCTCATGGGGCTGACCTTGGTTACTGATATCAGTCAGCATGTACTTGATCACATGAGTTCACAAGACCATTTGGAGTCCTTATCATACTTGAATAAACATCCTTTATCCTGAGAATGCTCTGTCTTCCACTTTTCCTTCTACTGGTCTGTGTCTAGTCCATCTCGCTCTGTATAGCCATCTGCGCACCATCTATCTCCAGCTGGGAATCTCTCAGACATCTTTAACTCAACACATGCACAATGAAACTCAAAAAGTCTATCCCTCTAGTTCCCAGTGCTTGTCTTCCTCAGTCATATAACTAAGTAATTTGGTTCTATCATGTGCCCAGCTGACCAAATCAGAAGTAGTAGAACTGTGCTGTTTTCTAAGCAAATACGTTTTATTGATTGATAGATTAAAAAATAAAAGACATCTGAGTGTTCATCGTAGCCAAAAAAAAAAAACACACACACTGGGAAGAAAAAGCCTTTTTGCCTTTGTTTATCTGTTATTAAAAGTTTTCTTCAAGTCCTATCAATTGCATTGAAGAGTGCACTTTGCTGTCTGTTAGATTCTCTGGGTCCAGGTATTCAACTTCATGGTGGAAGTCAGGTTCTGAGAGAAATTTACCTAATCCGTCACTCTCACAAGAGTTTCTGCTTGCCAGATCTCAGAGAAACTGTAAGGATTCCAACATCTTTCCTAATATGAAGATATCCCTCATTAGCATTATTTCTGTAAAGCAAATTATTTCTCGGCAAAGCAAATTGTTCCCAGGAGTCATTGGTAATGAAATATCAAAGGCTGAGGAGCCCACCAGAATATTATCCAAAAAATTATACTTTAAGAAAGAAGACTTATAAGTACTGACAAAAAAGTACACAAAAATAAAATCCTGCATGAGGATTATGGAACTGTCCACCCATGTGTGAAGACATCTCTAAAAGTTTGATAAGAGTAATCAAGATATCTGCCCAGTGTCTATCTTTTTATTCCCTCTGAGGTAGAGGGGATGCTTCATGGCTTATGTGGGGAACTCCCCACCCGCCTTTTCAGTGCAATGGTGGACATCTTTGCAATTATTCTTCATCCATGTACACATCTCTGAGCAATCTATGAATCTTGGCCCCAGCCTGTGACGCACACCATCCATCTAGCTATATAAAAGACAGCTAATAGCATCCTGTGAGAGGCATAGCTATTCTTCAGACCCACCTTGGCCACTCCCCATCACCCTAGTGTTAATGAGATATCATAACTTTGCTCAACTTAGGTATTCCAAAAGTTGAATATCTACTTTTTGAAAGATTGTCCTCTAATACATCAGTATCAGTCCTATAAACCAGTGGTCCTAAAGTTATAAGTCTTTAGTGTGCATTCCCAGTTAGGCTGATCAAAAACAGACTTCCTCTCCAAAGCTTTGGGCTCCACAGATCTTGAATAGCACCTGAGAAGTTGAGTTTCTCACAAGTTTTCAAATGATAATGGTGCTGTTGATCTAGAAACCACATTTTGAGAACTTCTGCTGCATTTTGATTTTTCACCAATACTAAGACTTGAAATCAGGGCCTGTGATTATTAGGCAGGTGCTCTGTTGCTTACTGTAGATCATTTCTCCAGCCTTTTTTGGCTTTCAGTTATTTTTCAGATGTGGTCTTGCTGGTTTTTGCCTAGGGCCAGCCTTGCACCATAATCCTCTTCCTATACCTGTGGTGTAGCTTGGATTGTAGACATGGACCACTACATCTGACTTATTTTGGCTAAGATAGAATCTTACTAACTTATTGTCCAGGCTGGCCTTGAACTAAAAATATTGATCTGAAGACCCTGAGATTATATATAGGCCTGATCTGCCCCACCAGCAAACTCTTCTGTTTAGAGGGATTTTGTGTGTTTTTGTTATTTGACTTTCCCCAAATATTGTATTAATTACAACAGTACAAGGGAAGGGAATAAGCCAGATCTCAAGTCATTCGAAAGCCTAGAATGTCTGATTTCTGAGTGTGGCCTGTTCATTATTGGGAAACAAGGTGCTTCTCAGAAGATAGTTATAATGATTTAGACCAAAAATCATATTAACTATGTCTTCCACAGAAGAAAGTGAAATAGATATTATAGCTCTCCAAATCAGTTAGAAATTTCCTTATAGAATTGCCCTAAATTGATTTCTCAGGAGCAACTAGTTGGTTTTCACATAATTTTTTAAATCAAACTCAGAACATATTTGTAAATTTTATCTAGAACATAACAGAATGTTCTGACAGAGAGGGATGTGGTGAATAAAACAACACCTTTTATGAAATTAATATCAAAAAGGTTCTTCCTTTAAGGAGAAATGTATTTTTAGCCTGTGGGTGGTCTACCACCAGAAGAGAAAGGGATTTTTTTCCCCTAGCATGCTCATTCCTTAACACCCAGAATTATATCACCTGATATAACACTCACTATTTTTTTTTTGGGGTCCAGCTGTGGGGCCTGAACTCTGGGCCTGGGCGCTGTCCCTCAGCTCTTCGGCTCAAGGCTAGCGCTCTACCACTTGAGCCACAGCGCCACTTCCTGCTTTTTTCTTTTTGCTTATGTGGTGCTGAGGAATCGAACCCAGGGCCTCATGCATGCAAGGCAAGCGCTCTACCACTGAGCCACCTTCCCAGCCCCAACACTCACTATTTTGAAATGGTATTTATATCACTTTGACTAGAAACCTTTGGTTTCATTGTTGTCCTCTCAGAATATGATGCTTAAAGAACTGTTTTAAGGGTAGCAGCCAGCCCCATGCCAGTGCTCTATCAGTCTCAGCCACTTCCAAATTTTGAATGTCGTAATTGTTGTCTTCTATTTCCATAGACCATCATCTGTTTTTTTATGTTGTCTTTGGGGTTCCTGATTTTTTTTAAATTTTTATTGTTGTTGTTGTTGTTACCAGTCCTGGGATTTGAACTCAGGGCCTGGGCACTGTCCCTGAGTTGCTTTTGCTCAAGGCTAGCAAAAGTGCCACTTCCAGCTTTCTCTGTTTATGTAGTACCAAAGTATTGAACCCAGGGCTACATGCATGCTAAGCAAGCACTCTACCACTAGGCCACATCAGGAACCCTTGGGTTCCTGATTTTGATAGGGAAAAAAAACTGTGTAGAAATAGGTCACATAAATATGACTCAAGTACATTATATAGAATATTGTACTGTTGAATTACAGTGGATTTGATTCACATGAAATGGCATGTTAGGTGCTTTCTGGACAAAAAGTACTTTGTTGATTCTAATACACATAATACCAAAATATGAAGGCATGTGTAAATTCTCAGTAATTCTTCTCATTAAAAAAATGTTTGTTTGTGTTCTGGTCCTGGAGCTTGAACTCTGAGCTTGACCCCTGTGCCAGGACTCCTTTAGCTTAAGAGTGACACTCTACCTCTTGAGCTACATCCAGATTTTTCTGTGATTAGAGATAAATACCTTACCGATTTTCTTCCCTGGGCTGCTTTTGAGCCATAATCCTCAGATCTCAGCCTTCTAAGTAGCTAGGATAGGTGTAAACCACTGGTACCTGGCTAAATGATTTTTTTTTTTTAACATTGAGTCTGACTTCTCTGCCTAAAGCTGTTTACTTACTTTAATTTTCCTGATAAGGTTTAGTACTTCAACAAGGGATATTAATGAGGATTTTCTTTCTTTTGGCTAGTTCTAGTCAGTATATTTTCAGAATATACATACAAAAACATGAACACATATATACTTATATATGGAAAAATCATTTATTATAAAGAATTGCTCATGAAATTATGGAGACTGACAAGTCCTACAATCTTCAGGCAAGGTAGAGATCTGGGAAAGAACTCACGGTTCAGGTCAAATCTAAGACTAATAGAACCAATTATATAGTTCCATTCTGATTATTTGCAAGCTTGAGATCCAGAAAGAACCAATGTTTAAGTTTGAATTCAAAGTTAGAAACGATATATATATATATAAGCATGAGTGCATTTAAGCAGAGGGCTCCACATTCATACTGGGAGGCTCAGCCTTTCTGTTTTATCCAGGCCTTCTCTTTCGTGTCTAATGCTTAGTCACAGTGAGAAAGGTAATCTGTTTATTAGGTCTTCCTGTTCAAATGTTAATCTCTTCCAGAAATACCCTCACAGAAACACAAACAAAAATGTAGGGTCATTTTGTGGCCCATTCACATTGATTACTAAAACTAACCATCGTACCTGGCATAGAAGGCCTTCAGCTAGATAAGGTCACTGGAAATGGAGTATTTCACATAGCTTCTCATATTAGCCATCAAGTTAACTTTTTTTTCATTAAAAACTTCTTGTCTGTTCACATCCATGCATTTTCACAGACCTCTTTCCCTTTGTTTGACTACAATAACCCCCATCTTGTTCTGTGTCCCTCAAAGAAGAAAGTCTTGAAACAAGGATTCAAGGGGAACTAGTTTCTTTGATAAGCAAGCCTGAGACACATGACTAGAGGAGTGTAGTGGGAAGGAGAAGACAATAGGAAGACAATAGGTCAACTATTCAACCATTTATCTCAGGACTTCGGAGGCCCAATGGAGAGCAGGGCTTTGGGAGATAGCCAGGAACAACTCCAGATGTTTGTAAATGAATATCAAAAGCCAGAGAGTTGGAATACTGACTCGCAAATGTTATCAGCCATTTCTGAGAGGCTGATTGTTGGTTATTAAAACCCTAGTATTTGCTTCAGTTGTATCTAGCAACTCTAGAAGCTCTCAGGCAAAGAAGTTAGAGTTCAGAAATCTGGCTGACAATGAGTCAGAATTAGATTATCAAAAGCACAGTGACCTCGGTCATTATCATTTCATAATGTGCTTGATGATTAAGATATTTTTAGATGAGAAGTAGTAATCTTCCTATACTTAGACACAATATACTTCTTTAAAAGACAGAGAGAGAGAGAGAGAGAGAGAGAGAGAGAATTAGATTATAAGAACTAGAGGTGTGACTCAAGGGACAGAGCACTTGCCTAGCAAGTGAAAAGCCCTGAGTTCAAACCCTAATACCAAAAAACAAAACAAAATCCACAATAATATGAGTAGAGTGGAACAAACACAGAAATAAGGCAGAACTTGACTGACTAGTGTTTTTGTACATTTGGGCTGCCAGACACAAGGAGACTTTATCAGAAACAAACTTATTTCTCCCTGTCTGGAGGCTGGAAATCCCAGGTTAAAGCTGCAGTACTTGTATTGTCTGCCAAGGGTCCAGGTCCCTATAGAGATCTATATTCTCCCCATTTCTTCACGCAGAACAAGAGCAAGGACTGGCTCTTCATTTTTTTGCAGGCCACTAATCCCATCCATGAAGGTTCCACCTTTGTGATCTAATCACCTCTCAAAGCCTTCACCTCCTACTGTCATCACTCAGACGGTCAAGGTTCGACAACTGAAATTAAGGGATCCATCGTCACATCACAGTGCCAAATACGGAGAACATTCGAGGAACGAGTTGACAATATAAGTTCAAAACCTCAAGCATACCATCTACAGTGCATAGGAATTGCAGATCCCCTGATCCGTTCGTCCATTTGCAAGTGATCATTAATGGAGATGAGAGCAATCAAATGGGAATGATATGACTAAGAGGGGCTTTGAAAGCACATGGTTAAAGGTTTAGATTTATGGACCTAATAGCAGAGCAGTACTTTTCATGGCATTGTACAGAGATGTGATAAGTTTATGTGTCTGGCTTATTTCTCTACATTTCTCCGTTACTGGAGATGAGTACTGCATACTTGTAACACATGCAGAAAATACAGCATCTAAAGTCTGTGATTTAAAACTTGAATAGTTGAAATGACTGATGTGACTTACTGATGTAAGTAAAACAAATTACTGCACACATAGCTTGTTATAAATATGTAATTATTTCCTAGAAAAGAAATGTAAACTTTGGGTGTTAATTTTTTCTCTGACATGGACACTTTCCTTCTAGCTCAGCATAATACAGAAAACAGAAATATATGCTGTCCCTTCTTTTATGTAATTATGTTATTCAGCTCAATTGGAAAATTTTGGTGTTCTCAGCTTTTATTTATTTTTTATTATTTATTTATTTTTATTATTTATTTATTTTGTTCTTAGCTTTTATAGAACTTTATCTTTTCCTGTTTCTCATAGATGATAATGATGGAGAAGAAGATGTTGACATGAAAGAAGATTCAGGTACTACATTTAAGATTTTATTATTTTTCATATATGATGTATATGTACTATATATGTATATATTCTATATATGTATATACTATATATACTATGGTTTTCTGAAGAAAGACAAGATAAGGTTAATACGCTAGAAATACATGATCAATATAATAAGGAAGTAGTTGCACTAGTGAGCAAATAATCTCATTATAACCCAGCATAAAGTTAGACTGGGCTTCCTGACAGCTAAGGTAAAAATGGAACCGGATGCTATAGTTAAAAGTTGTGTAATAAATCATTTCCACAGTTGTTACTTAAAACAACCTCTTATTCCCATACATTCTGTATGAAGTACAGACTACCAAACTGAAATAACTTAACTATCCTGTTCCATGAAGTCTGAGGCTTACCAAGAAGTCTCAACAGCCAGGGCTAGTCATATGAAAACTTGTTCATTCATTTGCCTAGCTGGTGATTGATTCCAGCCATCATCAGCTGAAACTTGTTGAGACAATTTTACAAAACACTACCATGTGGCTTCTTTCAATAGCCTGAGACTCATTATAGCCTGCTGACCCACTGAGTTTTCCTCACAAGAATTAATGAACCTTAGAAGCTGTACCCTTTTTAATATCTAAGCTTTAAAGTCCCATAATGTCACTTTCACAGAACAAGTCATTCAGATTCAGGGGAAAGAATTGTCTCTTGATAAGGAGTAGTTTTGCAGAGTCTGCGTGGTCTAAAATGTAGGGGTGGTCATTTTTGAAAAGTATACTTTCGCATAGCATGTAATTTTTTCTCACTGTCAGAGAGGAAGCTGTATGCTAACTCCTAAAGAAAGGTTAGAATTTATAAGGGAAATCTAATGGTTTAAAGGCATGGACACTGGTCTAATGTAACCAGTGAATATGTTCTTAAAAATGAATTCATTAATCAATAGGCCTGAATTCAACTAACTAAACTATTTATTGGCCTTAAGCAAGTATCTTTTTCTGTGAAGCTCATTTTCTATTTCTGGAGGCAATAATTCCCATCAATTGTTTTGCTTAGGGTGTTGAATAAGGTACCTTATCTTGAATATTTCTCATATCACTTTTCCCACAGTACAGATTCAGTACATTACTGCTTTTCTTGCTTTTCTTCTTCCTCTCCTCTATGCTCCTCTTCTCTTCTCTCTGTCTCTCTCGTTCCAGTTGGTATTGGGAGGAAATACAGCTTCATTCAGATTTCATACTGGAACATGCTGGTCTCCAGTTTAAACAAGCCTCCTAAGACCACTAACTGCCATTGTATCTCTGTCCTCTTCATCTCTTCTCTTGTAGATAGGAAAGCTAGAGACATTTTTGAGAATGCAAGTTTTAAGGATGCACTAGTGCTGGATTACTTGAGTGAAACAACCTGCCAAATATTGTCAAATGGTAGTGGATAACAACTTGAATACCTAAGACAAATGGATGCTGGGAACTTTGACTCTCTGGATATGTGAGCCATGATGCAAAGAGCTAACTGATTTCTGGGGTGTGAACACATCTACCATGTTCTTTTTCAAATGGGTGATGGTAAAATTAGTTGTACTGGCTCAGATGAGTCTCAAAACCTCTCTAAGTCAGCACACCAGGCTTTAATTGAACATGCCTTGTGCCAATTTCTTGCTATGCATAAGTTAATGGAATACATAAAACAGATATCTGGGGCAAATTATCATCAAGTCTTACAAGGAATTTCTTCTTAAATAGTAGATATAGAATTTGAATACAGATTTATTTGGCCCCAGGGCAAAGTTCTTAACTTTTTTGCTCCAGACCTATATAGTAAACAGAAGTAGATAATGAATCTCAGAGGAGTTAGAAAAAGTTATCCTGAAGGTGAAGCTCTGTCCCATGGGAGATGAAAGGAAGTGGCCTTCATCTTCTTTAATTAGATGGTAACTATTTTCCTGAGTCTGTTTATGTACAGGGCCATGCATTGTTGGAATTGGCTCCAACCTAAGCTAGCAAGGGCATAAAATCAACAACCATCTATAGCCACTCAACACAACAGTGGTGAAGGCACACTTGTGTTCCTCAAGGGGGAAAAGCCATGTTCATGGCAAAGCTCCAGGTTCTACCCTTTGCTAGAAAGAGAAGCTATCTAAATATATATATGTATATATAATATTATATATATATGTATATATATATAATAGTATACTAACAAGTACAGAGTGCTTTGATGGGAAGCAGGAACAACTCACCCTTCAGTAACCTAGTCCAAAAGGGAATACTATTCCTATAAAGGCACACAGAGAAACCTGGATACAGTGGCCATATGTATCAGTGACTGAATACTCCAGGACCAGGCCTATGGTTGTCATGAGATAATACAATACTCCTGTCCTAGAAGACTTCATAATTAACATGAATTCATGCACACAACTGTTCAAAAATGAAATACGAGCATTTAGGGGGTGTTTAAATATCTGTAAATATAGGCAAATGGATGTATTTGAAAATCTCACCCATTCACTATGAATTTCCATTCAGGTGGAAAGTCAAGAACTAGAAATGTAATTTGCTAAAACTAAATGCTGGGTTGGAATTGAATTTTTAGCTCTGGAAATTCTCTGCTGGTGCCCCCATTGTAGACAATGCATTTCAAGGACATGAAAGGCTTAGAGTCTTCTCCAAGTGAGATTGCAAATGTTGCTTTGCCCACTTTATGAATCTTTTTGAGCCTGGTATTTGTGCTCAGTGAGCTATTCCAAATACCTCATTTCTGTTTCCGCTGAACCCATTCCAAAGGTCAGCATACATCTCACACCTGGTGACAGAAGTTGGGAGGGGGTGGCTAATGTAGTCACTGGCAAAAATTTCTCACCCTGGCCATGGTAATGACCTTAGATGTGACTGACTTGCAACCATAGAACATCTAGCCTACTGCCCCAATCCTTTGTAGTCTATAATGCCAAGGTTTTTAATAGAACATCTATCAAATGTGGTAGGGTTTTTTTTTCTGCTCCTTTCCTAATAAATGAGAAAAGAGAACTGAGTCGTCATAGCTCCATAGTATAATTTTAGAATCTTGGCACAAGAGAGCAGCTGCTAAGAGAGTGAGAATTAGGCACGGGCCCCATTATATCTTAGTCTTCAAGAAAGGCCTGGGTGAAGCAAAAATAAAAATGGAGTTTTAAATGAAATTCTCATGGTACTGCTAGGCACCAAGGATACAAAGAAAGCACAAGTGCCCTTTCTCATGGAGCTTATAGTCAAAGAATTGGGGAAAGAGGTTAACAGACAATCAAGAAACACAGTGGAGATATTGCTCAAATGGTAGTGTACTTGTCTAGCAAGTTTAAGTCCCTAAGTTCAAATCCCAGTACCACTGAAAAAGAAGAGAGATGAAAAGGAAGAAGAAGAAAAGGAAGTGAAAGAAAAAGATGAGGAGAAGGAGGAGGGGGAGGAGGAGGAGAAGAGGAAAAAATTAACAAGAGAGCAAGATAATTTCAGGTACAAATAATATATTTGAAAGAGAATTCCTAAGCTAGGCACTGGTGGCTCATGCCTGTAATCCTAGCTACTCAGAAGTTCTGGCTGGTGTTCTGTTTGAAATGCTTGAGATAGGGACTGACTGAACGAAGAAGGGAGCATTAAGACAGAGAGAAGAGAGACACACTTAAATCCCAGCCCTGAAGGGACAATGGCGGAAGCGTGGCTACAGGACTCAGGAAACAAAGAGTCCTATGGAGAAAGACTGTGGACAAGGACGATAATCTTATCCTGAAGCACATGATTGGCCCATACTAAGGTCCAGGAAGTAAATTCTCTTAGCTGTCCATTGGTTGAATTTGATAGGAAACCAGAGAACCAAGAAGTTTCTTAATGCAGTTCAGAGATTCTGGTTGCCCAGGGCACAGTAAGGAAGTGTTAAAGGATGAGGAATAGATCTGAAGGGACAAAGAAGGTATCCATTCCCAAGCAAAATTGAGATTCCATGTAAGTAGGTGAAGACATAAGCCCTGAGCTCAATAGAAATGTTAGACTGCATATTTAACGTATGCTATATCAGAATGGGATGAATTTAGAGACACTTTTTACAAACTGTCTTCATCATTTTACTTACTAAACCCATTGGATAGAGTTGGAAGAATACTGAAAAAAATTAGAAACACAATAGTTGAATTGGGAATATGAGTGATTACTTCCAATTTGAATTACGAAAGAAGGCTGTTAAATAAAGGCAGGATAATTTCAAGCCCCACCCCCATCCTTTCAAAAAGTGACATTTATGTCCAACTTTGAAGCTGAACAAAATGATATGCACAATGACAGCTGTCAATCCATGAAGTTTTGAATTAAACTCTTGGAAAAATAATCATAATAATGTGCAGTTCTCTTATGGAAGATCTTTAAACAAAAAAGCACTGTGTCCAATTAAACTGTTGTGTGAATTACTAAATGTCTTCAAGACCTGCTGCAGCCTAAGCCTTAAGTATAAGTCTAAGGAAGTTGGAGAAACACAGGTCCCTTGCCAAAGTTTGACTCCAGCATGGTGACCATATGTATCTGTAATTAAGATTCAGTGAGTGGGTAGATTTACTGAGAGGAAAATGTATTTAAACTTTAGCATACTTTTGAACTCTGCTGGTAAATATTTAAATAAAAATGTACGAAATCTTTGTGTTTCCAGAGGAGTTAGAACACAAAGGCCTCTCTCCACCCCTCAAGAAGAGCAAAGCAAAGAAACCAGAATGTTCCAAAGACTCCAGTGAAGGTAAACCTTACCCTTCTTCTCCTTTAGATTGTGCTATCAAAAAAAAATGGTCTATTTAATTTTTAAGTTATATGTAAATGTTCATGTCCAGATATTCCTAAGTGTTCAAAACTCACAGGGCAATTCTGTTACCTTTTCTAAATATGTTTGCTCTCCTCTGCATGGGAAGATGGAAAATTAGATGTGGAGTTTGGAGTTGTTTTTGTCATTGTAAAAGAAAAAAAAATGGCTGGGCACTGGTATCCCACACCTGTAATCCTAGCTACTCAGGAGGCTGAAATCTGAGGATCGCAGTTCAAAGCTAGACTGGACAGGAAAGCCCATGACACTCTTATCTCCAATAAATCACCAGAAAACCAGAAGCGGCACTGTAGCTCAAGTTGTAGAGCACTCTCCTTGAGCTGAAGAGCTCAGGGCCAGTGCCCAGCCCTAGACAAAAACAAACAAACAAAAAAAAAAAAACAAGGAAAGAAAAAAATGAAAATTAAAACCCCCCATTTCCTCACTATGATGTATTAGTTACCTCTGCAAAGAGAAAAGTTGAGGATAATGCTTTTAAGTTGAATGTTCCAAAGCTATGTAAAGCTGCTAGTTAAGATCTATGACTGAGTATCAGGCAGCCTATAGCCATTATCATATTGCCGTAATTGTTCTCACAGACATATTCTTAGTCTTTTCAGCATCATCCCTCAGTAATGGATGCCACAAATGTTTCCTGTCTTACATGGTCTCTTCTGTCTTCTACAAGCCCATGCATTTTTGCACTGAATGGCTTCTTCTAGTTGGGCTCAGGTTTACAAAGAAAATATGTTGTCTCTCTTGTACAGCACTGGCATAACATACAAGGTCATTCTGATTTTCTTTGTCATTGTGATTTTCTTCTAAAGTAGGCATGGGCTACTTTTTCTTCATGTGAATCTCAAAACTAAGCATATGGGTTAACATCTGAAATATATCTACATCTTCTACTTTCTCCTGTGAAACTCCATCAATTGCTCAGTGAAATGAAGAGTATAGTGATACTGATCTGCCAGTTTGGGTCTTGAGGCAGAGGAGGATGCTTAGATAGAAGTAGACATGCAATTTATAGGAGGGCAAGTCTGTGGATGATGAGGAGAGAAGCAAGAGAGGGTGAAAGGAGGAATGGAGGAAGGTTACCTAAACTTTGATTTGCTATGAAGTCTGAGGAAATCTGGAGAGGCCTAGCCAGCAGTGACCATCAGGGTACTCTGCATTGGGCAGGAATAACTGGGCTTTGTTCTCCTCCTTTGTTCAGTCGCTAGCTACAAGAAGCTTGGACCTTCCTATGAGGGGATACTACAGTGGATTGCCTAAGTATGGCAGTTAGCTAACCTCTTTCCTGGCAGCAGGCTCTTGCTTGGGAAGAGACCCCATAACTGCACAATCTCTGTGTGAGTTGAGCAATGAATAATGGCAGTGCTCTCACCCCTACCCCCAACCCCAGGTCGGAATCAACTGAGAAGGCTGAGATTCAAGAAAGGTAGAGATCAAATAATTAGTTTTATTCCTAACTCAGTGGAACAGGAACATCAGGTTACCTATCCCTTACATATGCATCCTCATGGTGGGTTTAAGTTCTGAATATGAAATTCTCATGACTTCATCATAAGCAAATGCAGTTGTCCTTGGCTGTATGGACAAAGGCTGCCCCTGTACTCTTTAAGTGAAAAATCAGACCTGGACATGACTTCTATATATATATGTTCTTTTCCATTTCGGCAATGCTGGAGTTTGAACTCAGGGCCGTGCCTTTGCCAGGCAGGCGCCCTACCTCTTAAGCTATGCTTCTGACTCTTTAGTGCCTTTGTTATTTTTTTTTTGAAAGAGGGTCTCTCTTGTAAGCTTAAGTCAGCCTGAGATTGTTGTTTTTTTTTTTTTTTCGGTCGTGAGGCCTGAACTCTGGGCCTGGGCGCTGTCCATCAGCTCTTCAGCTCAAGGCTAGCGCTCTACCACTTGAGCCTCAGCCCCACTTCCGGCTTTTTCTGCTTATGTGGTGCTGAGGAATCAAACCCAAGGCCTCATGCATACAAGGCAAGCACTCTACCACTGAGCCAACTTCCCAGCCCTATAAATGACTGATGATGCTTTTCATGGAGCTAAAATGAACATTCAGCTCCTGAAAGTCTCACATCTATGTGTAGGCTGGCCTCAAATCACCATATTCCCTCTCTTCACTTCCTGAGAAGCTAGGATGACAGGCATGAGCCAATGGCACCTGGCTAGCACATGCATTCTCTATAGGCAGATGAGAGAGAAATGCAGTTCTAATTACTCGTGAACTCATTAGTGGTAGGAAGAAATTGGGAAGGGTACAGCAGAGTGGGTGGGTTCTCCCACCCATGAATGAAGCAAGAGAGGAACATTTCCTATTATAAAAAGTGTTTGTCATTCCCTTAGTGATGACTATTATACTTATTATTACCATAATTAGGAATATGGTAGAGTTACCACTGTCCTAATTCATTGAAATAATTAAAAAATAGAAAGGCGTAGAGAATAACACTTAGAATCATGAAGAAGGCAATCAATATCTGGTGCTTATAGCAGTCAGTGAGTGAGTCCATCTTGCCATACTTAGGTCATTTCCAATCTATGAAAGCCATGCTTGGGAAATGAGTTGGTAGCAAGAGAACAATTATTTATACTCCTAAAGAAGTTGAATGATTCCCATCCAATGAATGACCCTTTTGAAGTTTGCTTTCTAGAATCTTGAGTCTGTTGCTCCTACTGAGCATCACAAAGCAAAGTAATAAACCACACAGCACCTCTCCTTTCCTCCTTCCCTCCCTCCCTCTCCCTCTCTCCCTCCCCCCTCTCTCTCAATTAAGGAAAGACATACCAAAGCTTCTTATGAAATAAGTTGCTTTGCTTAGGAACATCTTCCTCTAGTTCTAATATGAAACAGCCACCAGTCACGCAGCTTCACAAATAGGTGATCTGAGAACTGGCTCTGAGTCACAAGTCTGTGATGAAAATGTGATAACTATGGATTTGTTCCCAGGGACATCCTGACAATGGCATCATAGTGAATGTAAACATTAGTCACTCTCCGGAAGTGTGGGAATGTGGGGATTGTGCCTTTGTTCCTAAGACAGCTTCAAAGACAAGTAGAACGTGAGGGGAGCTCAACCTGACAGGAAGTGCCAGGTGACTCCATGATGTGGTGCTTATTATTTATCAATGTTTCTATTTTGACAAAACATCCTATGTACCCTGAATTGATACATTCAGCTGTTTCATGCTGTTTTGTTTCCTGTCATAATGCAGAAAGTTACAATCATCCTTTCCTCCTGGGAATGCAAATAGAATCATTGTATCTCTGGGCAGAAGAGGACATGGTAATGTGGATCATGACCCTTCTCTCTAGATCTTACTCTCATTTTAGAACTATCAATCTTTCCTAGCTTGGTTATCTCTCCCAGGCTTTTTTAGTAAGAGAAGCTTCTGGCGGTTTGTATTTATAGATCCCTCAGCTTATCACTCTGTCACTTAGCCCCATCTTTCCTCTCTCTTCTCTTACAGTTCTCTGCCCTGCTTCCCACCTCACAGTGACTAGTAGTTATCTTATTTTCCTGTGTTTTTGGTGAGGTTTTGACCATATTGCATTACTTTCTGAGGAGGTTGGTCATGAGTGCTGTCCCTCAGCTCTAACTCAAGGCCAGTGCTCTACTACTTGAGCCACAGTACCACTTCTGGTTTTCTGGTGGTTTATTGGAGATAAGAGTCTCACAGCCTTTCCTGCCTGGACTGGCTTTGAACTACAATCCTCAGATCTCAGCCTGCCGAGTAGCTAGTGTTTCAGGTATGAGCCACCGGCGCCCGGCTATGTTGCATTATTTTTATCCCGTGTTTTCTCTCTCTGATGCCTTTTGGTTATTTTTTAAGTTTATCATTCCATTTGTTTTCTATCCAACTCTATTTAAACTTATGTTTAGTTCTTCAACTTAACTTCTAACGTCAATCATTATAGCATTCCCTTTCTACAAGATTTATTTCTCTCCTTTCCAAATATCTAGCCATTCTTTTGTTTGAATAGCTTCAAAAGTAATCTGTAGCTGAAATTTTAACATTTCTAGTCTGTGCCAGTCTGATTCTGCACTTAAATTTTCTGTAAAGTCATTCTTATGTTTACTTCTTATGCATTTTTTTCTTTCGATGATCAGTTTCCTTGAATATTCATATGTGGGAGCTTTCTGAAGTTAATTTTAAGAGCTTATTTATCTACACTTGGTTTTCTGCAACATCTCAAATATATATATATATATATATATATATATATATATATATATATATATATATATATATTTGGCTGAGAAATTTGTTTGTTGTTTCTTGTGATCCTTAAACTCGTGTTAGTGCAATATGTATGGGTGGTAAGCCTCAACAAAATCTTTGTTGTTTTCCTTTTTTTTCTCTCCAAAAAAAATACAACTGGTGTAGGAAAATTACCCTGGCATCCACTAAGCCCAGGACCCTCCCTTCTGTTTCTCCTTCAAACCTAAACTCTGGCTAATAGTTGTCAGAGTTTTCTTGAATCTAGATCATCTGTATTGGCTGGGAATTTGTTAGAAATACAAATTATTGGGCCTAATCCCAGACCAAGAACCTTTTACTGACAGCCCTTTGTATAACTCAGGTGGCTGCTCAAGTGTGAGAACCACTGCTCTATGTCTAAACTGTGCAAGTTTGGCAAATGTCCCAAAGAAAACACCCATTTTAGGGCTTGCTTATAATTCTTAATTAAGGATTTAGGAACTATTTCTGGTTTCTAATGATTTCCTTTGCAAATGCACTAGTCCCTCCTTATCAAGTAGATAGACAGATACATACATACATATATAGGTATTACATACTTAGAAGTATGCACATATAGACATACATTTACATATATACATGCATAACAATGTGTATATATACAAACATGTGCAGACACAGCATACATACATATATCTTAAATTGACCTCAGGAATTAACCCAAATGATTAGGAAAGTGGCAAAGTCAGATTTTGTACCCTTTTTTAAGTCCCTATTTTTATTTATAATTGTGTATATATATATATATATATATATATATATATATATATATATATATATACATTTACAAACAAAACCACCTTTTTATCTTTAAAATCCGAAACAGATTTTCTGCTACTAAGTTCAGAAGCATGTTTAGGACAATTTTCTCCATACATACATCTCCACAGCTCTCAGTGTCTTTGGGAAATGAATGGAAGTTCTCCATCACATTTTTTTTGTGGGCCATGGGGCTTGAACTCTGGGCCTGCGTGCTGCCTTAGCTCTTCAGCTCAAGGCTAGTACTCTACCACTTGAGCTACAGTGCTTCTGGCTTTTTCTGTTTATGTGGTACTAGGGAATTGAACCCAGGGCCTCATGCATGTGAAACAAGCACTCTACTATGGAGCCACTTTCCCAGCCCATCATCACATTTTTACAGAAAGCACAAGCACCTCAGCACTCACTCTACAAGGGCCAACCCAGAGCATTATTTGGCCAGCATGCATGGGATGCTCTTACAATGCTAAATCAAGCAGCCCTCTACTCTGCTGTAAAATATTAATGATTCTCTTTACTTAGATGCAATTATATGTGGACACATTTTGGAACATACAAAGCACTGTGCAAAGTGTCAAGGCTATAATGTTAGTAGTAGAGGTATTAATAATTTCCTAACTGAAATATTTTTTGTGAATTCATAAGCCATTTGTGGAATGTACCTCATATTTCCTCAGAGGCAGAATTTTCTCTCTGACCTATTATTCTTCTCTGCATATTAAAGTATCCTGTGACATGCTGTTTTGTGAGTGGCTGGACAGAAGGGACATTCTATCTTTCGGAATGCCATGCAGCAGTTCATGCATTATATTCATAAGCATGATCTTTAATTTAATTTTTTTGACAAGTGCAGTGAAGGGTAAAATCAGGCAGTCATAATTTTGACTTTGCCATCACTCAAAAAAACTTAGTGATTGACCAGTTTTTAAGGAAAAAGAGCAGGAATGAGGTAAACAGGTCTTCTCATGAAGAAAAGCTTTATTTTATCCTGTAGATCTTAAAATGCCAAGAGCTTAAGCAAAATATAAATGTTTATGGTGGGAAAAGGATTCAATAAATGCCTATACCACCATCTTGCTTTAATGTTAATTCTCCTTGATTTGGGGTCATTCTGAATTTTCCTTTGTCACAGGTTATCAGAAGAAAACAGCACTTCATTTCATTTCTAGTTGTTACTCTTTGCATGGACCCCTAGTCATGACCACAGAATCTCATAGCAGACTAGGGTTTCAAATGGGACTTGGAGAATGTGCTATGGCATTTTCCATAGAGAGAAGAGGTGAACTTACCTGAGCAGAGTAACCACAGGTCCTCTTGGACCAAGGACAATTCCAGCTTGTGGCTGTTGTCATTGTCATTTATTGACTATGTATGCCTAAACTCTTAAAGTGTCCTAGTTTGGGAGATAATGTTCATAATTCCTTCTACCCATAAACCGTTTCATAAGAATGTGGACAGAACAGTCATTGCCTCCTTCTCCTAACATTCATTTTTCTTATATGTTAAATGGAAGAAAAAGTCCTTCTTGGTGGCAACACAGAGAGATTAAACAAATGGCATATTGTAACCATCCAGGACATTCACTAAACGCAAGAGACAGTGAGTCAAACAAAGTATATTGAATCTGAAACAGAGTAAAAGCTTCCTGCCACCAAAAAAGGTATTCATTTCATATAACAATACTTGAGATCCCCTTTAATATGAACACAATATTAAAACACATTGACTCAACCTCCTATCTTGCTAGGTTTTTCTCTCCTATTTTTTTCAGGTTCGCACAAGTGAGCTCTGCTGAACTCCCATCCCAGCCCCTCTTCTACAAACTACATTAATTCTGCACTAAATCCAAAACAGACTTTTTTCCCAGGCTATCTCCTCCTTATCTGCAAATCAAGATGCCCCCAGAAACTAGTCTATCCCTAACATTCACAGAACTATACACTTCAATCCTTCCTCAGTTTCCACTGACTCTAAAATGTCTTAGAGGGCATCAGACTAAGTTGGAGAATAAGGAAGAAAGTGGGGTCTAGGTATAGGCTATCAGATCAGAGATTAACACAGGTGTTTCTTATCCAGCCTCAGTGATTTCCTGAGATCTACTTATATAAGATACTAGGAACAAAGCTCTCTCTTCTGAGGCTAGGTCTTGCTCTTACTGCTTATGGTCTTGTATCCCTAGTTGATGGAATCCCATAAGAGGATCCTCTGAAGCCCTCCCAGGGCATCTGTAAGACCAAAATGACTTTCATAAAAAGCCATACTTCCAGAAGTCTCTCTATTCACCTATAATATAGTAAGAACCCTCTGGTGTGGTAAGTGATGGTACGGTAGAGATGTCCCACAACATCCTAACTCCAAAAATTTAAACATAGTCCCCAACCACCTGGATGTAGTCTCTTTCAATATTCAATCTATATACAATCATAGTAGCCCTTTATCTGTGGTTTTGCTTTTTTGAGTTTCCATTCACTCAGGTCAACCACAGTTCAGACATCTTCAGTGTCTGAGTCCCTTGTCAATATCAAATTGTGTTATTCTACCAAACCATCATATTCATGAAAAGTATCTCTTTATGAGTGCTTTCCATCATGCCTAGTAAATATTTGCATCTTTATTGCAAAAACTCTGAGCCATGCCTTTATTAGCCAAGAAGACTTCTGAGAACATGGTTAGGCTTATGCTTTTGCAGATAGAAAAAAAAAAAAGCTTTCTTTGCAAACTCATCCAAAATGTTCTAGGAGACTCATGAAAAATGACACTAAGTGAGCTATTAAAAAAGCCAAAGGAAAAGATCAGTTCAATAGAGCATATGCGGTGGACCTCTTTATAATAATTGTAAAGGGGGTGTGTGTGTGTGTGTGTGTGTGTGTGTGTGTGCGTGTGCGTGCGTGTGATATTCAATCTGTACCTGCTTCTCCATTGTTCTATTTTGGTCTAGAACTGAGGGTAAAGAATGACTCATCCCTATGTATTCACCTATGTTTCATTGAAAATTAAGTTCTTGAGTTCACAAGGGCTATGTATTTACAATGATTTTTGTTTTCCCCAACACTAAAACTATGCTGAAAATATTAGGTACTAATTTTTCAACAAACAAGGCTTTGTTTTATCTTGTCTTGAGGAGGGGGGAGAGAGGGAAAGGGAGAGGGAGAGAGAGATTGCTTTTTGAACAGTATTAGGTTTTCACATTTGGGTTTTGCCATTGTATTTCAAACTTTCAATTTTCTACTAGAGCAAAATTGTGCTTTCCTACTATACCAGTGAGGGTCTTAAAACTCTCCACCGACACTAGAATTGCCTGGATGTGCGCCACCTTCTCCTAATGTCTAGCTCAAGGATGCATGTTCCTTCCCTGACTCTGGTACTCTGGAGCCATCAGAGGCACTGAGGAAATGATTTCATCTCCAGGGAGCACCCAGCCTGAGGAATGGTACACAGCAAACCAGGGTACTGAATTCTCCCCGGGAAAAACTGTTAGCAGATCCAGTTGAGTCATTTCTCAATTCTCCATCCAGAGAACTCCCCACTGGCTTGTGATAATCTCCATTGCTGACAGGAGACACATAGTTGGTGAGGAAAGCATTGGAGGGACAAGAGACTGGCTTCCGGATGTAGGGTGAAGATGGGGTGGTTTAGCTGAGGTCTTGGTAGACAGGCACAAAGTGTTCCTCTTGGGAAACTCTCTTTTCTTTTCTTTCTTTCTTTCTTTCTTTTTTTTTTTTTTTTTGTCAGTTATGAGGCTTGAACTTTCCTGGGCTCTACCACTTGAGGCACAGTACCACTTTCGGTTCTCTGGTGGTTAATTGGAAATAAGAATCTCAGGGATTTCCCTGTCCTGGCTGACTTTGAACCATGATCCTCAGATCTCAGCCTCCTGAGTAGCTCGGATTACAGGCATGAGCCATCAGCGCCAGTCAGGAAACCTTAATGCCCTTGTCTAATGTAGCTACTGTGGGAAGTACTGAGTATCTAGAATCCTGTACTAAGTCCCAATGCTCTTCCACATCAGAAAGTGCATGGTAACTGCATGTATGGCATTTTTGGAGTACCTACCACTACTTTTGTCTTTTCTATTAATATGAACACAATCTCAAACTTACAGCAATTTACAAGTACAGTAACATACAAATAAAAACATACAAATAAAAAAATTTGAAAATGGACTGCCAATCTGATGTCAGTCATCCTCAAATATTTTAACAGAGCATTTTCAACAACCATAGGATTTGTTCAACAAGAGCACAATAAAGACCAAAAATAACACAAAACTGTGATTACTACCATTCCTTTTTTTTATCTCAAGTGAAGTTTTAGCAATTTTCCCAACAAAACAATACAATGTAAAAACAAACAAACAAACCCAAGTATCCCATTTTGTTCTCATGTTCCCTAATCAACTCTATTCTAAAGCAGTTTGTCTGCTTTGTTTTGACTTTAGCATTCTTTTTTGCTGGAACCAGAGCTAGAATGCAGAATCTCATGTTTGCTTAGCATGGTTGATCATTCTTGGCATTTTAGCTTTTGAGCCATATTCTAAGACTGGCTTGTTTTGCTAGCTAAGTGGAGATTTTTCTTCTCAGGGTGGTTTCAAACTGGACCTCCAGATCACAGTCTTCTTGAGTAGCTAAGGTTACAGGCATGAGTCACTGGTGCCCAATTGATTAATTGACATTCTTGGCATTCTTAAAAATTGTGTTATTCTGCTATTATACTATAGAATGTTTCTAGTTTGTGTTTGTCTATGCAACTTTATGCACTTTTGAATTTTCTTGGCATGCTATGAGGAGTGCATGATTTCAATGTATTTTATGAAGATTGTAAGATTAAGTCAGTGATTAAGAGGTTTCTCAGTTGAAAGTGAGTCTCTTGTCTCTGCTTTTAATTGATGAATATCTTTTAGGAAGATACTTCCTATTTATTTATTTATCTACTTATGTTTTGCATGGATTTTCATGATTTCCTCTTTTACTCAATTCACCATAATAGTGTTCTCAGCCTGGCATCCATTCACCATTTTTTTCTCAAGAAACTTTTATTCTTTTTAGTGGAAAATTGTGTTTAGAAATCATTTCTGGGTAGTTGGTGTATGAATCACTATTTAGGAAACATTAGCTAAACTATTACTAGCTGATCTTGATATTAAATGCAGGGAAATAGCTCACAAAAATAACAACTTCTCCAGGACTTTCTCTAATTGTCAGAATTTTTTCCTATGGAATTTCCATTACAGTAAGACCAAGGCAGCAAGTTGCCCTAGTCTGGCTAAACCTTATAGAGTACAGACCAAAGTGGTACTAAGTGTAAACAAAGGAATATAGCAAAACCTGTCTGGGACTTAGGGTTTCCAAAAGGCTTTATCCAAGATACATTGTGTTTCTACACTGATTCATTGAATTGAAACCCTTTTGTACAATTACTTCAAAGTAATTTTTTAAAGTCTGTCCATTCTGTCAATGTTGTTAAATTTTACTGGTTTGTATAATACCAAATCATCAAAGTAGCAAAGAGATAATACATATATGTATACATGGACTGAACTATTATATAGAGAGATGTATATTACACACACACACATACACACACACACACAAACACACACACACACACACACACACACACATATATATATATCCTTTCTCATACAGGTAAGACAATGATCATTTCCATACTGGCAAAGTTGATTGGGATGTGTATTCATTTTACTATATTTTTTTTGTTGGCTACTCCATTGAGTAGATAATTTCCCAGATCATCCATCACATTTGCCATCTGTTTCTGATCTACAGGGGACATGTTAGGAAGGCTTTCGGTGAGATTTATGTGCACCATTCCTCTACTTTTTCCCCTTTCAGATAACTCTTTCATCTATTTTGTGCCTTGAGACTCTCCTCTGGGGACCAGAAGCTTCAGGTTGTTCAATCAGTATTTCTCCATTATTTTTCATTGTCCCATTTTGTAAGAAAGATTTTCCTTTTTATATGTCTGTGTTCCTTATTGTCTCCTCAGAGACAAAACATTAGCACCATAAACACAGTATATGTCTGTGTACTTTGGAGGGTACAGTGCCTTATGTTTGCTAAGTAGTCTGTGTATGTTTGCCTGACAACAAACATATGTTGGTCTCCTATTAAGAAGTCACAGGGCCACGTGCCAGTGGCTCACACCTGTAATCCTAGCTACTCAGGAGGCTCAGATCTGAGGATCCTGGTTCAAAGCCAGCCCGGGCAGGAAAGTCAGTGAGACCCTTATCTACAACAAACCACCAGAAAACTGGAAGTGGCACTGTGGCTCACATGGTAGAGCGCTTGCCTTGAGCTGAAGAGCTGAGGGACAGTGCCCAGGCCCAGAGTTCAAGCCCCATGACCAACAAAAAAAATAATAAATAATAAATAAAAGTAGTCATAGGCTACACCAGTGGAAGGTCATTGGAGGAGATTGGATGGTGGAAGTGAGGAAAGATTGAAATTCTCTTCAACCTTGGAGCCAGACAGCAATAGCTGTCCTTCTCAGTACCTAGACCTTACAGGTGTCCCTCTCCATCTCTATCTATTGCTTGGTTTTTGTCTATTAAGTTCTCAGGACTGATGGTAGTAATGTCTTCCCCTCATTGCTAGTCCTGGTAATCTTTATTGTGCTTAACTGGTTTTGATCACAACATTTTGAAGTTTTCTTCATTAAATTCTTCACACTCTCTTTTAATGTAGCTTGACTTGCCACTGGGGACATGAGTCTTTCAGTCTTTTTTCAAACACATTCTGTGCTTATTCCTTCTGTTCCCCTTTCTGGAGTCTTGGTCCTCTTGTATTCCTTGTATTCAGCAGAAATGTTTCTTCTTCAAATATGCACCTTATATTGGTTGCTTTGTTCTTTTCATCTCTCTTTTGTTCCTCTCTGTTGCATTTTCATTGTGATCACATGAATTTATGTTTGGACATTAAGCCACAGCATTTTAAGCCTTTACTTGCTTAAAATTTCTCTCTCAACTGGAAACACACCCAAATCACCATAGCAGGCAAGCTTTTGAGTACTTTTTCACATAGGTTAGCAAAAGCAGACATCTTCTGTTCCAGGTTTAGCTCTATAGATAACTTACAAATTCCCCTAAAACTTGTTTGCCTAAAATACTGACATTTATTTTGTTTATACATCTACAATCTGGTAAGCGACCAGCAAGTTTGTTTGTTGGTTTCTGATCTAATCAGAATCAGTTTGCATAGCTCTGAAATTAGATAACAGAGTAATTTCTATTCTTCACTTATTCTTGGGCTGTAGGCTGGAAACATTGGACACTATAGTAACTGGATGTTCTCGAACCTCTCTGGAGTTTGATATAGTCTCTCCCTGTGATCTGTCAGTACAGGGCATCTCGGGCTGTCTGACTTATTAACCTTGACTCACAGCTCCCTTGGTGCTTATTGCAAGAGAAAGAGCTGATAGACATCTACATTACTTTTTGTCTTTCCTTCAAAAGTCAACCATTATCATTTTGACTATATTCTATCAGTTGTAGTTAATTTGACCCTCCAGGTTCAAGGGAAGAGAACATAGATCATACTTCTTCAACTTGGATAAAGCCCTGAAAATGATGAATATATGAAATTGCACACACAACAGAACATCAAAACATGTGGGACAAGATATGCATTGATACACCTATTTAGGGAAGATATAATATGCTCTGGCATCTGCTACCCATCCATATATTAGTATATAACTTAGCTTTTAAAATACTGTGGAATAAGATTCAGGGAAAAAATACTGGAGACTCTTCATGGAATATAAACAGAAATAGAAAGGCATGGTTTTGCAAGTCCATAGGTTCAGCATTCAAGACTGAAGAGATAGAAGATTGTATAGAAATAAGGATATCACAACTCTTGGATGCCTGTCTACTAACTGACTTTACTGAGTTACTGGTCTCTGTCAACTGAAGCATGGTCAATTCCTCCTGTTTTATGAAAGGTTGGAGTTCAGTTATCCCATCATAGATTCACCAAATTGTGTTTCCTGCTTAAAGGCACTCTCCCACAAAATCTGCTGACTCTAAATCCCATTGCTTTTGCTGAGAGGACAGTCACACGCTGCTGTCTGTACAGCTCTACTAAATCAAATGTGAGCTGCAAGTCCTCAATGGCACCAAGCATTATTTCAAGAGTTATTCTTCCTTTGTGTATGAAAAAATTTGCATTTTGGATGTATGCCATTGAGCAGTAATAGGAAATAAGGGGTTGGACAGCAGCCAAGTTAGAAGAATATATACACATATATATAACTGCTTCTGTTCTTTTTCTCTAAGAGACAGCTTTGATGGTAGATGAGGGCATAAGAACACTAGATCCAAAGGACAGAGGAATATAAATGAAATGGGAGATCAAGTAAAAGACAATCCTAGAATTGTCGCTGAAGCTCTCTTTGGAAAGTAACTTCCTATGTAATGATGCACTTGGAAGGTATTTTCTAACAGTGGTCACAACAGAGCTTGGCTTGGTTGAACTCCTGAACTGATGAGCATATTAAATTGTATATCTTAGGCTCTGTGAGTTTTTAACTTAATATTTGCCATGTATGTTACTGATGTGCAAATAAGTAGGAGAAGCACATGCAATCTACCATAATGGATTGTGTAGACCAAGGCTTTTTTATTTGAAGGTAGAAAAGCATTTCAAACTGTTTTTTTTAATCCTATATCTGAAAAATCCAGGTGGTATTGGATCAGATAATTAAACACTTGCATCAGAACTGAATTTATCTTGCCATCTCTGTATTCTGTCTCTCTCTGTGTTGGCTCAGATGCTCTCCTTGTCTGGGGTAAAGGTATCTTCAAACACTGTATCATTTCATTAACACCAGTGAAAAATTACATAACTCTTTCTCAAAAACTCTGGTGAATGATTGAACTTGAGTTTTGTTGTGTCTGGTTGGCCAGATTTGATCAACTATCTACTACTGAAACAGTCACTGTGGCCAGGGTCATGCAATAGACTGCCTAGGCCTAGGTCACATGGCAAGTGTAAGATTCAGAAAGACAAAGAGGAAGACACACTCAACTGTGCTTGAAACTCTGGACTGTAAGTGCCAGCTGTGTATCTGACCAGACAAAAACAAAGAGACCCTTATCCAAGGGATAAATGCCTTATATCTATTGTAAGTAAATACTAGCTGATGACTGAATCTTTGTGTCTTCTGGATATTTTTCACGGCAAGTAAGAGTTCAGAGGATGGGATATTATGGCTAGTCATAAGGCATGTGATTGATACCCCACTCCTTCCATTCTTGCTTCATTGCTATGACAGAACAAGGGAAATTTTCAAAGGAACACTGACAATACTTAAAGATCCTCACTTGAAGA
Source organism: Dipodomys spectabilis (assembly GCF_019054845.1). Classification (NCBI taxonomy): domain Eukaryota; kingdom Metazoa; phylum Chordata; class Mammalia; order Rodentia; family Heteromyidae; genus Dipodomys; species Dipodomys spectabilis. The sequence continues at coordinate 2,139,803 of NW_024871042.1, forward strand.
TTGGAAGTATGGAGAAAAAGGACAGGAAAACACACCCAGCTAGAGATAAATGCAAAGAGTTGCAAAGACACTCTCACAAGTAAAAGCAAATGAAGCAAGAAGGTGTATAAAATGAAAGTCAGTGTGTTTGGAGAAGTGAGAAGGCACCTGGGGGAGAAATAAGACAAAACAAACGAGAAGCATGTTTCCAAGCTGAGATAGCTGGATAAATCTACAGAAAATGACTGGAGAAAAAGGAGCCAATGGGTAAGAAAAGAGCTTATAGGACTAAACAGTTGACCTAAAGAAAGCGCATGGGGAGGCAATGCGAAATTGTGGACTTGTAAAATTTGGTCATTCACTTTTCCAAATGTCATTCTGTATTTCGAAGCTGTTTGACAGTAGGTAAGAGGAATGCCAGAAGTAGTGTTTGTGAGTGAGTTCATTTTCAATGGCCACCCCAGGCAAAGGCGAAATTTGAGCATCTGTTTACACAGAAAAAAAAAAAAATTGGATGGTGTGACAACCCTGTCTTTAGAAGCCTGATGTTTATAAATTGGCAGCCACACAGAATTGTTTCCCTCTCGGTGTTGTATTGCTACCGGATTTCCTCCTCTACTGCTCATTAAATTAGAGTATGGAGGACCTCCTTGTCTGTGTAACTTGATCATTACCACAAAATGTTTCTGTAACTAGTACCCTCAGGGAGTGCCTGGCAGATCAGCGTCCTCTGGGTGCCTTTTAGAAAAACAGATCTTAGAAGTAATGTGAAGAGCCACTTTATGGGTTTAAGACCTGATTTTGAAACTCAGACAATAAACTGGAGGAGTCTGAATCTTGAAGATTCCCTTTCCTACTTATTCATGAACACTGCGGAGTGTCAGACTTTCAGATATTAACTTTGATAGGGACAGGTTTGAAGCAGTCTGGTTTCTTCGACCACAAATTTAAGAATTGGTGCAATGTGACCAAAACATTACATCTCTCCTCTACCCCAAGATACCTTTAGAGGGTAATTGGAATGCAAGCAGCATGTTTAGTGGACAGGAAATGTAAAGCAAATAAGACCCTAAAATGAAAAATATATAATTGAAATATAATTCTGCAAAAAATTTAATTATATGACAATGAATCTTTTCACCCAAATAGTTCAAGAAGTTTCCTGGTCCAAAATGAACTGGAGGGACACTGTTCCGTGTGTCATGATACAAAGGCACAGGCTAGCAGATGAGGGTTTGAATTCCAACTCTACCATTTTTGGCTTGAAACTTTGCTAAGTTCCTCTAAACCTTAGTATTTTCATCTATAAAACAGGAATAGCAACCCTTTCTCTCCAGAGTTTGTTCAAGGAGTAGTTATAAGATATAGAGAAGAGCAAGAATAAAACTTGATCAGGAAACTAAAGTATGACATCACTGTTATTATTATCACCATGACTTCTTCTCAGATAAAAGAAATCCATGTTTTCCTCTTTCCTCCCCAGGAAAGATTCAAGAAAATAGATACTTAAAAAATAACCTAGGTTTAGAGTTTAAAACTGACTCAACCCAGCAAAATTATATCTGTGGCAGAAGGAAGTTTTGCTAAGTTTACAAAAAAATTTACAAATATGGTCAAATTATTATTTCCCTGTTAAGCATAGTTCTTTCCTACAATATTTATTTATGACTTTTATTTTCCTCTGTGTAGACATTCTTGGCCATCTAACTAACTGTTGCTTTCCCTTCAGTAAATCTGCCATTATTTTTCCAACAGGTTCCAGCCAAAAGACTCATAAGCCCTTATGAGCTAACAGTGAAGTTTCAGCTAAGGAAAGAAATAAAAAAGCCAGTTTCCTGAACATTATAACACATATAAGTTTGGAATGTACTTGTTTGTTTGTGTCTTTCTTCTTTGGTTTATAGACCACTCATTGCTCTTTCTGTTGAAAAACTGTCAATTATGACTGGCTGTTGACCACTTTTTCATCTCTAGGGTAATGAATTTCTACTATAAAATTTCTATGGTGGTCAAAGCAGACACTGTGTTATATGCCAAGCACAAATACAGCCATAAAAATCTCAAATATATTTACTTGTAAAAGTGAAAGGGCTTACAGTATTTTAGAGAAATGACATTTTTTTAACATTAGGCACTCAGCAAATATTTGTAGGTAGCAAAATGAATGAATAAATGAATAAGAAAGTGGGTAAAGGGCTTTAACATGACTATAAATTGATTGTCTTAACTGATCTCCCTTCCTGGGGAAGGGTAAGGTAGAAGTTAAGTTAAGCTAAATTATTGTTTAAAGAATTATTTTGGGGGCTAAAATGGTAGTGCAGGTGGTAAGAAAAGACAACACCCTAAAGCAGCTACTGATAGCGCAGTTACCAGAATCTCATCAAGTCTCTTTCTTTTCCAAGGTTGGTGATCCTATGTGTAATTTAGGATTTGAAGCCTTCCTTTACTGAAGTGGGGAATATTCACCCAGAATATCAGATCTGTGGTTATTTGACAGCAGCTCAATCTAGCTCACAGCAATTTCTTTCCACTAGCAAAGATTTTCAGGAGGTAAAGGCTTAACAGGCCAGTCCAAACTAAAAATGAATTTGTCAGGGTATTTTCTGAATGATGGAAAAGAGGCGAGATATCTAAATATGAGCATTGTCTTAGGAAAGGATCGAGGTTATCCATTTTATTGTTTTGTCTTTAAATCGTTGTACAAAGGAATTTGAATTCAACGTGCCCACTTATGGGCATAATTTATCTTGATCAGTGTCACCACTTCAATTGCTCTCCTCCATCTCTCTCAACTCCCTTCATCCCCTCAAGATACCTGGTTTTATTTTCACATATGTATATTGAATATTCTGACTGTATTGGTCCATTCTTCCTCTCTTCATTTATTTGCTCTTCCTCCCCTTCATCTATCCTCCTTTCAAATACATGTTTCAGCTTCCTGGTATTCATTTTGTTAAAATTTAAGTTTATGGGGCTGGGAAGTTGGCTCAGTGGTAGAGTGCTTACCTCGCATGCATGAGGCCCTGAGTTCAATTCCTCAGTACCACATAAGCAGAATAAAACTGGAAGTGGCTCTGTGGCTCAAGTGCTAGCCTTGAGCTAGCCTTGAGCTGAAGCCATGAAGGACAGCACCCAGACCCAGAATTCAGCCCCATGACTGACAAAAAAAAATGAAATTAAAATAAAAAAATTTAAGTTCATTGTTAGAGGGATTTACACCATTGCAATTCTTTCTAGCATATACCATACTTCAATCAATATTTATGCATACATATATTCATATTTATATATGCATATGAACTATATGTGTTTTCATATATGTTTATGACTTAGATCTAACTTCTACATATGAAAGAAAACCTGGAGACTAGGTTTAAATCCTCATTTGACCCCTGAGAATGTGAGGACATTTCTTAACCTCTTAAGAGCCTTGCATACTTGATCTTTAAAAAAGTTGAAGCAAGGACAGTATCCATCTCACGGAATTTTAGATGAGGATAAAATAGTATAATATATGTAAAGCATTTAACTGAAGGCCTAAGTAATATTGCTACTTCTGACATCAAATGTGCATATTTTTTAGCACATTAAACAATTCTTAACTCCCTGGATACCAGCTGGGTATTCTACAGTTCAAATCACTAACAGTAAGCACCCAGAATTAGCATTAGAGCCTACAGATTCAGGCCTCACAAGAAAGCCCCCACTTCAGATACGATTTTAAGACTAGGCCACCTGTACCTCTGACAGACTGGTTATGCAGTCAAGGGAATTCTTACATAACTTTCTCTTTAAGTTTAATTATCTGCTATGGTGATTTATAAAAACAAAGGGAGAACAGTATATTTAGTATTACCTGTGTTTTATAAAGGTTACACATGAATGGCCAGATGAAACAGTTATGGGATAGGTCTTGGAAGAATCATAAACATCTGTCCTATAGAACACTGGAGCTTCTGTCTCCAGTTAGAAGATGCACCTTCTGGCATATGGATGAACTCACCAATCTGGAAACTCTCTGAATCATGTTGTTTAATATTTTTATGGCTGTTCCCCTTCCACAGACATGACAGATATCATTGTTAGTCATCATTGATAAACTCAGTTTCTTACTCCCTGTTACCTCCCCTGAGGTCAGAGCTAAAACTGAAAGTTTCAACTCTTTTATTGCATGGTGTGTTTCTTGGTGACCAGCTCCCATCTTGACACTACCAGAGTCCAGACCAACCATCATGCCATTGGGTTCCAAGTGTCCAAAGTAATCATATCTGAAATCTTTCTGACACAAGTCTCATCCCTGGAAAAGCGATATCATATTGAAAGTTATGTTTCTCATTGTGTGTGGCTCAAGTTGTGTGGCTCATTGAAATAAAGCAATAAGGGATATGGGATTGCAGGGAAGTGGGAAGTGGTGATTTCCTGGCAAGGATGTCCCAAAGAGCAAAGAGCACAGAACAAGGAAAACAGGCAAAAAGGGGAGAAGAGGGACTGGTGATGAAGTCAAGAAGGAAGGTAAGTGCAGAGGGACAAACAGGAAAAAGGAAAATGCCGTGAGTGAATAGCCTAACTTGGCAGAAGCTCATTCTCTGTAGACAAGATGGGAGTTCCTTAACAGAAACCTATTCTGTGGGCTTAGAATGTAAAAATTAGGTTTGCATAAAAGATGGAGGATTCCTATGGGTTAAACTGAACATGAAGAGATCCAGTCTCTGAAGATAACAGGAGGATGCATTAAAAATGCATTAAAATGGACTCCACTCCTTCTGGGTTCTTCAGATTCATGATTGATTAGAAGGTGCAACATAAACCCCTGGAATCTACTCATCCTAGTATCCCCACAGTTTCACCCCCTGCTTTCCCAGACCCTGTCTCTCAAGGGAGGCTGACTCTGGATACTTCCTGCCTGTCTCAGGATACTTCCTACCTGGCTCTAGACACTTCCTGCCTGTGTGTTGTTTCAGGACCTCAGTCATGTTTCCATAGGCTGATGGTGCCCTCATGACTTGGCAACTGACTTCCCTCACAGCCAGAAACCCATGAGAATGAGAACACACTCCAGAAAAAAGTGGCAGTCCTCGTGTGATCTAACTGTAAGAGTGACATGCCATCGTTCCAGCTATATTCTGTTCATGAGAACCAAGTCCCTGAAGGTAGCTCACACTCATGGAAAGGGGAGTTGGAGAGAGCTCCATCTCCTGAAGAGAATTAGTATCTAAGAATTTGTAGCATGTTTTTAAAGCTGCCATTATCCCCAGCAAGGTTCTAGTTTATTTCTGTTCCAAGACTTCCTGCATCCTGGCTGTGTGTCTGCCCTTGGATTCATTGAGATCTCATCAAATGTAAAATCCTCTATTCAGCTCAAAAGGCCTTTCCAACACCCTCTGAAGTCTTGGAATCAGTGAAAACATGGGATGTTGATGTTTTGTAGAAAGTTCTATCACTGGTGGGCAGAAGGTGGCTGAAGATGATCTTAATAGCTGGTGGAGAAGATCCTGAGTCACATAGTTAGACAATCTTCCCTGGACACGTTCAAATGTACAGTTTCCTAGGCTGAGTCATCTTTTGCTGTTTCAGTAGCTTTCTCTGAAACAGGTGTCAGCACAACTTCTGAAAAAGAAAGAATAAGAGCAACAGCCTTCACAGGCCCCATGTAATCCCTGTTGCATATTGCATATTTTTATTTTTATTATAATTATGCAGGCTGTATGCACAAAGACAAACCTCCTGACTGTGGTTTGCTGACCACGGCTCCTAAATAATCAGAGAAATGATTCGTGTATCCTTGGAAATATTTTAGATGTGCTTCTCCATATCAAAAGGCCACTGTAAAGGAGTCTCCTTTCTGCATCTCTCAAATTTTCTAAAGGGATCTAATTTATCTTACTCTAGGTAAAGAGATGGGAGTCATCTTTTCAGGATGGGTACCTTTTATCTAGGATTTCTCTGATGCCTTCTGGGTGATAGAAACAAGTTCAAAAATTAAGTCACTAAAATGACTAATGTGATCCTGTCAGAGAAGAGTTATAGGCCTGCAGGGTGATGGTCTCTCAGAGAACTCATTTTACGTGTCTGTCCATCAAGGGAATAACAATAACCTCCTCTAACACTGAATGAAGAATAGATGCACAGCCCGTACATGTGCTTTTTTGCTCAATAAATGTTGGCACCAAAAAAAAACTTGGTTTAACAGTGGGAATTTACATCAGATTTAGCCTTTAATGGGGGGGATAGTCTACTCTTGTAATGTGGCTTTTATATCTTCACTGTTTTTCTCTAACATTAGCACATTTTTCAATGACACCAAATGCACACACAAGCCACTAGAATCTAAATCTTACATAGGAATTCTTGTTTTTGTTTTGTACTACTTTTATGGTTTGAACTCTGGGCCTTGAGTGCTCACTTGGCTAGGGCGGGTGCTCACGGCTGCCACTATACATACCACTTATACAATGCTACCAGCTTGGGGTTTTACTGGTTAATTGGAGACACAGTTTCACAGATGTTTCTTCCTGGGCTGGTTTCAAACCTTGAGTCTCAACGTCTCGGTCTCCTGAGTAGTTAAAATGGTAGCGGTGAGCCACCAATACTTGGCCATGAGAATTCTAATAACCATCTACATTTTAATTTTACAAAGGCATTAAAAAAATGTGTTACCTACCCCCATGTAACAACAAATGTGCTAATATATATAAATATATATAGTGTTTGATTAATGAATCAATAATAAAAAAGATGGAAAAGAAAAGGAAGCTAAAGGAAGAAAAGCACTGCACCATATTTAACATTCCATAGCCCCTTTTAAAGAGTATTGTATTATTTTACTCCCATACTCAAACCTGTAGCACTCCAAAATTGTAATTTGAGGTGCCACATGAAAGCCACACAGAGAAAACTAGCACTCTATTGCAAGAGCAGGAAATTCTGACTAAATTAAAATTAATAATTAATAAATTAAAGGTCCAGTGAACCAGGTATACATCTGTGTTTCCTGATCATAATAACTGTCTTTCTTCTACCCTCTTGAAGTTTGCTATATAAGACTCATTACTAGCAATAATTTAAACCGACCAGCATTGTAACTTGATTATCTTTAATTTGGCAGACATGGAAGGGCCATCTTTCATTTTTAAGATGTAATGTTTTCTCCTGTAATCATTTGTTCTTGTAAATAATTCACATAATACATTTATGAGCTACTTATTAAGAAAAATTACCCGCTTGCCCATTCCTTTGAACAATTTAAAAACATATGTACATATTTTAATAGTAGTTATGTGATGGCAAAACTTTTGCTCATCCTTCTCTTGGTTTTCATTGACATTCCCACTCACAAAGTAGCACCTATCATGATACTGTTATTTGGAAGTCTTCATCAGGAAGTCTTACTCATTCAAGACTAAGACTATTTGATACCCCTAGATGCAACACATTTTCTAGACAGGTCCATAAAATGGAGAAATTGGTTCCACTAAGTCCAAGATCATCTGACATTAATAATGGGATCTGAGAGGGATAGAGTAATTCATTCTCCTAAACAAACTGCCAAGAAGATAGAAAGTCTTACAAACCCTTCTCAAATTGTGGCTATAGGATTGTTCTCCTGTGGTCTATCTTATTGGTAGTGCTCTATCATGCCCCTGCCATCGAACTGTTTCTGTCTGTAGTTCCCTGTGGTATCCATTGCCTCCTCAAAGGTTTCCATCTCTTTAAGGGACAGTTCCCAGGATCCATGAGAGGAAACAAGTCCAAAAAGAATGATAGCCTTTTTGAGTGAATACCACTATTTGCAGAGATTTCCATTTTTATTGACCACAAGCCGGTACAACATATTTTTAACAAAACCAATTTCTGTGGAAAGGAGACAACTGAGATTCCATTCCAATTATCCCCCCCCCCCAAAAAAAATAAAGTGCATTAGATAAGTGCAGACTTCTGAAAATTGACTGATTTGGCAGAGAGAACAAAGAACATGCCAGGATACTCTTTAGCTGGGCATTCATCCCTTGTTTCATATGTATAGAATTATCTACACTGGCAATGCACAATTGCCAGGAGCCTGCTCTGCTACCAGGAGAGAGAAACAGATGTTCCTATTTGTCTTTTGATGTGGCTTCTCATATTTACAGTGATGTCTAAAATAGCATCGCCAGTCATTCTCAACACTTTTGTTTTTCCTTGAATCTGTTTTCTTAAATCTATTGACTAATTTTTCCTAGTTCTCTTCTCTTCTAACTAATTGCTATGCATAGTGTGGTTGGGAGGTAGAATACTCATCTAGCATGCACAGACTCTGAATTCAATCCCTGACACCGGATAAAAAATAAAGTGCCTAGCACCAGTGTTCCATGCCTATAATCCTAGCTACTCTGGAAGCTGAAATCTGAAAATCATGGTTCAAAGCCAACCTGGGCAGGAAAGTCCTTGAGACTCTTATTTCCAATTAACTACCAGAAAACCAGAAGGGGAACTGTCACTCCAGTGTTCCAGTGCCTGGAACAGAACCTGGGACAGAGCCCAAGCTCTGAGTTCAAGTTCCACAATCAACAATAAGAACAAAAAATGCGGTATCCTCTCAAGCAGCAGGTATTTCCCTGGCACAGACAAAAAGGATACAGAATGAACACCCAGAACAAAATATTGAGGATTTTATTTGTCCAAAGTGAATAAATAATACCTCAATACGACTCCTTTTGGAATGTTTCTGCTGGAATATTTTAGGTAAGTTTAAGGCCAAGGTAAATTTAACCTTCCCTACTCAGCATAGTAATTATAGAATTATTGTCATAGGTAGGAGATAATTAGTGTTATCAGTAGTCTTGGGAAAGGTGGCAGATGTACTACTAAAGACAACTAAGTTGAAAGTGATAGCTGGTTCTCAAAGCATAGCCTGGTAGCAAAGAAATCATGAGGATATTGGAGACATGTCAGAGGAGGAGGAATCTCAAGTTTGGGTATCACACAATGTGTACAGTTGTCCTTCTGCTAAGGCTGGCCCTGAGGCCTTACAATAGGATAGATTCCTATTTTTGACAGAAAGAGAACAGATATTGGAAGCAACTGTCTGAGGCCATCAGTCAAAATGTGCAACCCAGACAAAAACCACAAAAGGAAAAGGAAAATAAATTCCAATGAGAACCATCTACCATAGCATACCCATACAGAAGCACCCATCACATGTACTTTTAAAACATTTTATATCATTTTCAAGATACTATTTTAGAGGCAATTTTACTGAGCTATTTTTTGCCCTCCATCTATTTTGCTTCAGTTCCTCTCTGCTAAAACATCTCTATTGCATTTCTCATGATCCTTGTAAGCCTGCATATCACCCTTTCTTCCTAGGCTTCCCAACCTCCAGTTTTCCCAGCCATCTAGCTGGAGTGGAATTTACAGCCTAGTGATGAACAGCTTGTATGTGACAGGCAAATAGCCAAACTCAACTCTCTTGTTTTCACTCCCTTCTAGCTATGGAAACTTTATGACTAAAACTAAACCAGTATCTTTGCCTATAAAACTGAATTCTTAGTATTATTCTACTACTTAGGATAATATTATTTGTTCTACTCAGGATAATATTATTCCATCATTATACTTTTGAGACCACTATAGATGTTAGTTGTGGAAAATTCATTAGAAGTTGACACCAGCTCTTACCCTTCACCCTTCATCCAACTATTCACCAAAGTCATTTATTTGATTGAACGCCTTCTAGATGCATCCTGTCTCTCACCTTCCACCTTTGAACTTCAGACCTCTGTCATCTCTCTTCTGGAGTATTTGAATAAATCACAAGTGGCTTTCTTATAGGAGCCCTTCCTGTCCTAATTGCTGAATGCCTACTCACTAAGCAACCACATAAGAGAACGCCTCGGTGGCTTTCTCCCACCCTTCTGCAAAAAAGCATGAATCCCTTTCTAATAGGGCCACTTGTTTTTGTTTTCCTGTTTCATCCCTGTCTTCACTTCCTCTGTAATCAGTGCTCTAGCCACACTAAATTAACATCACTACTTATCCATACTCCAGTCATTTCTGGGTCTTGTTTCCTCCCTCCTAGAACATTCCCCCTCCCCTCAATTCATCCTTCTTCATTTCTCTGAATAGTTCCCATGTAGGCCCCTCCGGTGGCACTCACTGTTTGCATTCCTGCTACACTAGCCTTTCCCAAGTCTTCCAATGGTGCAAAGATCTTTCCTATTTAAGGGTTCCACCTGGAACACTCATCCCTCTTGCTCTTTTTAACCTCATGAATTCCTACTGATTAATTTCACTTCCAAAGTAACATGTCAGCTTAAATGCCACTTCCATAGGGAAGCCCTCTCTGATGATCTTGTTAGGAGCCAAATCAGCAACCTGCATTTCCCTTCATTAGCATTTGGCATGATTGGGGATAATATGTTTGTGTCATTTTGTTTTTTTTTTTTTAGGTTAAATGTGCTTAGATTAGATTCCTCCTAAAGCACCCCCTAAGATAAGGAATCAAGAGGAAGTTGTTGATTTGGAAAGTGGCCCTCGGAGATACTAGTATCGTAGTAGTGAATGAGACAGGCAAGTGAAAGAAACAAAAACAGGTCCTTGAAGGAGATTGTCTTATAGGCAGTTGGAACTTTGCTCTTCAGGTGCACTTAGGGAGAAAGAATAGACCTGCATTAGAATTGTCAGCCTGAAGAGGCATGAATGCTGGGTAAAGGCTATTAATGCATTACCCCTACTCATCATTGGTTCAGGGTTGCTTCTACTCCTCCACACTTCAGTACTGGCTGAACAAACATGCTGCAGAGATGAGAAAGAGGCCTCAGACCACTTCTGCTGTGGTCACCCAGCAGAAGTTACTGTCCACAAAAGGGAAATAGGTGCCAAGGAATAATAGAGAGGGTAGAATATAATACTCATTAATCACACTGGCCTATCAGTACCACAACATCTTCCTCACTATCTCCAGAATAATTCTGTCTGGTGGAAATATAATGTAGTCACAAATAACACACAAAATTTTAAATTCTTGAAAAGCAAAAGATGGTATATAATGTGTAATCCCAGTGCTTGGAAGTTGGAGGCACTCAGTTGTCTCCACCAGCAGGCTCTGAGAAGATGGGTTCTCATCTAGTGTTTACTGCACTCAGTATCGAGCCTAGCACACAGGAAGCCTCTGCAAAGTTTTGTTCAAAGATATTCATCACATTGTAAAATAAGGACATAAAGTTAGAATCTTCAGTGATTTGTTTTCCAAAAGGTACACTTTAAAACACTGATTTTATGAAAACTCTTAACTTCCCCTTCCTAAGAAATACTGCTGTAGTCACAAAGGTTTACTCCATGTATGGTCACAAAACATTCAGAAATTGGCAGAAAAGCAATATAGTAATGAATGCACTAATAACTCCAGTGGAACATTCAAAGCCATGTTTAATGAATGAAAATAAATGATAGCATGGTTTCTATTCTTACCAGTTAATACTCTAGATCCTCTCCCAGCGGTTCTCAGAATGCAGTACTGAGACCTGTAGCCAAAACAGAAACCTCGCCTGGGAATTTATTAGAAATTCAAAGGTTCAGGCCTCACCCATCTCTGCTGACCCAGAACTCAGCAATCTGTACTATAACAAGCCTGCCCAGGGCTTCTGACCCATGGTGACATTTGAGAGCCACTGCTCTAAACACAGTAACTTCTAAGGGTCTCCTCTAAAAGAGCAGCATGAGACTGTAGAGGAGATATCTTCCTGTGAGTACAATTACACACACATTCACATTAAGTATTTGCTCTGTGTGAAGGTGTGTGAATTTTTCTACCTGAAAATCACAGGTGAACTCCATAGCCCCTGGTTTGTTTGTTTGTTTGTTTTGTTTTATCAGCAGATTCAAATAACCAAGGATATTCAGGGGAAAAAAATTGCCTACACTGAACATGTACAAGCTTTTTCCCTTGTCATTATTCCCTAAACAGTACATATAACAACTATTTACATAGTCTTTATATTGGATTAGGTATTATAAGTAAGTCATCTAGATAGGCGTAAAAGTACACAGGAGGATGTGTATAATATTTGCATAAATGCTATGCCATTTACATACAGAAATTTGAGTATTCATGAATTTAAGTATCCAAAGTGTTGGGGAGAGGTCCTAAGAAATAATTCCTTGTAGATACCATTAAGTATTGTACTTTTATGTAAAATAGAGGGAATGCTGAATTTTATTATAGTAAAATGCCAAATAGGCATTCAATTTTTTAAAAATAGTTAAATAAAGTCATTATAATTCTAAAATGTTTACATAGTGATAATTCCATACAGAGAACACTATTTTTTATGCATTTCACAGTCAACTTGTAGTGGATGTTGAGACTACAAGATGTTACTAGGAGATTGCATTGTCATAAAAAAATTCATATTACATCACAGAAACACACTCCAATGGTTTTCATCCTAAACTTCAAATTCCCAATTATTAATGTTTTTATGTTCAATGTCTAAAATAGCAAGTCTCAACCCAGAAGGAGCAAATATCTTTTTAAAAGGAAGTAACAAAGCCCTAAAAATAAAGGGTTTTTTCTTCCCAGGATAACATGAGTCTGACACACACACACACACACACACACACACACGCACGCACACACACACACTCTCTCTCACACACACACACATATATATAATATTATATACATTATGAATATATATACAATATGTATAATTTAGTATATACATACACTAAATTGTTCCCACTATATATATAAATATATATAAATTTTTGTGCCTACTATGTATATATATATATATATATATATATATACACACATACATATATATATATATTTGTTCCCCAGAAAAGAAACAAATTAGGTTGTACAGAATGAAAAGAAATTTTGCTTTGAGAGTTTCCCCATATGGATACTTGCCCTGTACATCTTCCCAAAGACCCTATTGGACAATGACAAGAGGAGGGTTGTAGAGCACTTACTCAGATATTCCATGTTTCACTCAGCTAAGAATCTCACATTTTCATATCTGCATATATGAGGTTAACTTTATAAATTTTCTGAAAAATCATCTCCAGCTTTAATTTCATCTTATGTTTGCTGGCAGACATCTCATAAAACCATTCCTTTTCTTTTGTCAACTCCCAAAAGGAGAGGCTTTTGTCTTCCAAAGAACCAAATTTGTTCCCTCTCCTGCATCTTAAACTTTGTAGGTACACAACAGACATTAATTGATGACAAATACATCTAACAGCTTTTAAATTTATTCATGGGATCATTCTTCTATTTAAAGAACATCTTTATATACTTTCCATTCTTCAGCAAAAGAAAAAAAAAGCAAAAGACTATTTCCTCTTGCCAGCTCTGTATTTAACATCTGCAACAGAGCACAATGTGTGCCTGTTTTAAACAAATGTGTAGGCACACTGGTTATCTTGATTTAGGAACATTAGTGACAATATAGAGAATTATAGTTTCTAGCAGGAAATTTAACCTTAGGGCTCAAAGTTAATGGAAAATGCTATTGTTCTTTGGGAGGAGTAAGGAAATGCCGTTGTAATAGTATTATGCTAACCTAGCTTTGGCCATAATTTTCCCAGCTATAGGGTTGATACTAGGTTGTGTGCATACCTTGAGTGGCTGTAATCTATGGTCAATTCACTAACATAGGCCGGCTAGAAGAATTAGCTGTATGCATCAGCACAATTTGACTTCTAAACTCACTTACATATGAATGAATTGGAAGAGTTTGAAAAAGTTGTTTCATTCCTTTTCTGGTTTCTTTTTTTTTTTTTTAAATACCATATTAATATATTTCTTACTATTACCATTTCTTAATGGTTATTGGTCGTGTGTAACATGCTTTGTATCTCTACAAAGTGTCATAACTTCCCCCAGGAAAGCCTATGCTAAAGAATACTGTTTGCAAAGTACTTGGAAATCCTTGGATTAAAACTAACTGTATCAGAGTAAAACTATTTGTATTAACATACCATATGCTAACCCATATGTTATCTATTAAGGGAATATGTGTGATATTGAAAATAGGTATCCAGTGCATTAGCTTGTCCTATTTTTATAGTTTGTACCACAGGTATGCCAGGGTCAAAACTTCAATGTTTAAATGCCCCAGACTTCAGCCTATCCACAGATATTTGATGAGCTCCTTAGTGAGTATTTGGCACTATATTTATCATTACAGCTGCATGTGAGAGCCACGAGCTTCCTATCCTCAAGCACATGTCACACTTGGGTTTCTCATGACAGACCCATATGCTTGAAAAATAACAGGTTTCACTATTTTCCCTGCCTTCCTTCCACTTGAATAAACTTGGCTGTGTGAGACATGCTAATCCTACAAGGGCTGAGGTCATTGTCTCTTGGGCTCTATACTGAATGAAGACCAACCCTTAGTCTTGCTCTATAAAGGACTGTTAATACTTGCTTCAGCTGGTAGGACAGCATAACATTGTCTCTCAAAACTGGTATGGGTGCCCCACCATTTCCCCCAGAAGATTCTAAGTCATTACTCTGAAGAACTGTATTTTTAACAAATTTTATTAAAACAAAAAACAAAGAAAAACCAAACAAACAGCAGTGATCTACAGAAAGGACTCCTTTTTGCCCATATCTGTAGTATTAGGTATATTGCATAGAAGGCCTAGGCTCTTAGATCTGGACCATCTCACTTAAAAATTTCTATGAGATTTATAGACATCAAATTTCATAAGTATTTGAACATCTTGACTGACATAGAAGATTTTTTATTTCAATTCATGAACTAGCCAGGCATGTCCACATAAGACAAGAACATATTTCATTACATCACCAATACTTACTATATACCTCATATCAAACTCTTAAGGGGTTCATGGTAACATGTGCTGGTTGTATGAGTATGTAAGTATCTGGCATGAAAGAAGTCTTAGCCAGCAGCATCTATTATTTATGTGGTAGCTGCTTATATGTGACACTTTTTTTATCCTGTACTAAATGACGTGGGTTTTTCATGAATATAATGAGGCAGCATTAACATAACTCTTAGAAACGTTGCTAAGTGTAATCCATTAAAATAGATCAGTGAATGACACTTTTAGAACAAAACAAAGATTCTTCCCTCTTTCCATTCTTTCGCTCTTTCTTTTTTCCCTCCCTTTTTTCTTCTCTTTTCCCCTACTTCCTTCCCTCTTTCCTTCTTTCCTTCCTTCCTTCCATCCTTCCTTCCTTCCTTGCTTCCTTCCTTCCACCTTGAAGCAAAGGTAAAGATAGTAGGTACTCATAAAGAAGGAAGAGGATAGTGTGGGGAAGATGACAGAGGAGAAGCTAGGAAATAAACAAGCTCTCGCATAAAAACCAGTTGTAGTGTGCCAATGAATAGTCCAAGGCTAGAGAGTCAAACCAAGTGTGTCATCATAGTACAGAGAGTTTGGCCAGAGAAGAAAATTTCAGGCAGCTTGGTTAAGGAGACAGATTCCTGTCCTCACCAGTGTCTATGGATGTGGCACCAGCGGCTGCTGTCTTGGCCACCATATCAGCAGAGAGAGCTTGGGACAAAGGCACCAGAAGCAGTGTGTGAGTGGATTCTACACACTGCCAGCAAGAACTGACAAGGAGCAGAAATATTCATCCTGCTGACCACAGACATTCGCAGACTGTGGACAGCCTGGAAACCAAGAGAAAGGAGTAAGTACCCCCCACAACACATCCTCACTCCTCCATGAGAAGAATTCCATCTTTGATACTGACAAAGACCAGGCCAGAGCAGCTAGCACATAACTCAGGCCTTTGAAGAAGACAACAGGATCTACTCAACAGGTCAAAGGAACCTGACTGGCTTGGTTCAGCTCCACCCAGGGGAAAGTTGTCCTCAGGCAGAGGAATTTCTGCCCACAGAAGAGTGACTTTCTTCACTGTGTATAAACAGAGCCAGAGGCTGTGCCACCACACTGCAGCACAGGCAGCAGACCCAACTCCAGGAGGGTAAAAGAAAATAATTGGAAGCTCAGTAAACATAAATCCTGTGAATGGCTCCAAGCTGGGCTCTGTGAGTGTCTCAAGAGTTAGCCCCTCAGGGAAAAGCAACTGATTGCTGACAGGCCTCAACCCTACCTACAACCTAGCCCATTACATCAACTCCAAGCTAGAGGAAACAGCCATCTCCTTTTGAGATACTCAAAGCAGGTCACTTTCCCTGAAATAGCCTGGGAGGAGAGTCATAAAGTCCCTGGTAAGGCAGAACGTCATTCTGCCTGCTCAAACAAACTGATTTAAGAAACCAATCAAGCCACAAGAAACCAAACATGACAAGCAAACCAATGATTCCACCAAGAGACTGATTACGGACACAGGAGAGACACAAGATTCCCCCCCCACACACAAAAAAAACAAAATTGAACAACTTTTTTATACCTAATTTTTTAAATTAAAAAAAATGTTTTCTATTCTTTTCATTTTTATTTTAGTTTTTTTAAATTCTTCTTGTACACTTTTGCCTTTTGGTCATTTTTATTTTTTTGCTTTACTTATCTGCTGTTCTGTTCATCCCCAGATATAGACCAGTCTTTGATTAGACCTTATCCTTCATTGTGTGAATACTTCATTTAGATATCAATACTCAATATCAATTTAGATATCAAATACTCAATTCACAAACTCAGCCTTAATGCCTTTAATTGTAGTATTACTTCTTTATACTTATATAAATTATTAGTGTTTCATTTTTTTTCTTTTTTTTGGCCAGTTGTGGGGCTTTCATTTTTAATTTTTTTATTTTTCCTTGTTCCTTTTTCTGTAGGTCTCATCTCCTTTCCTTTGATCATTTTCCTCTCTCTGAATTTAGGTCTTGGTTTTATTACCTCTCTCCCTTTCCCTCCCCATATTTCTCTAATCTTATTTTCACCTCACAATTCTCCCTAAACCTATTCATTTCTGGTCTGCTGACTCCTTCTTCGATTTTCTTAGTCCAGTAATCCATACTTGTTTGTTGTTGAACTAGATTGTATCTGATGAACTAGATTGTATCTGTACTCATTTTGACTTTGTCAAACAGTCTGTGCAACTACAGGGCTCTGGTTGATGCTTGCCTTAAAATAGTGTTCTACCACAGAATTTGTTTGGCTATCATACCCAAATAGACAGAACAAGTCGAAGAAACACAAGACAAATGGCAGGTCCAGATATCTCAACTCTCACTCATGATAATCAAGCAGCAGAACAGATAATGAATAATCCAGACGAGAGTTCCCAAAATGATCTACAAACACTACTGGTAAACAGGCTGAATGAAAATATTGAAAGTCTGCAAAGGACTTTCTGTGAGCATGATAGGGAAATGTGTGAGCATGATGAGGCTAACCAAAATTAATACAGGAATTTTGTGAGTGTGAGGAGGCTAATCAAAGATTAATAGAGGAATTGAGAGAGTGGGATAAGAATAAACAAAGATTAATAGATGCATTCATGGAATCCAAAAACAGAAACCTGGAGGACCCGATGTAGGCCACAAAGGGAATGCTGAATGAATACCAACAGAATGAAAGGGAGTACAATGAAACTATAACCGATCAACTAAGGAATCTGAAAGTGAACACTGAAAACCAAATTAAAGAGGTAAAGAACTCCATACAAGATTTAAAACAAAGCTCCCACAAAGAATTTGAAGCCATCAAATCTGACCAATTAGAAGGAAAGGAAATAAGAAACAAAGTAGAAAGTTTTAACAGTAGGTTAGACCATGCAGAAGATTGAATCTCTGGGATTGAAGACAGCCTAGACATTATAGAGGAAGAACGGATGAGTATTCAAGACAAGTCCAAAAAATATGATAGATCAACTCAACATTTAAAAGATACCATCAGAAGGCCTGATTTAAGGCTAATGGGTGTAGAGGAGGGCCTAGAAGCAGAGCTAAATGTCTAGGAAATTTATTTAACAGGATTATTTAGCAGAGAACTTCTCAAACACACAAAAAGATAGGCCCATTCATATACAAGAAGTCTTTAGAACCCCAAATAGACCAGACCAGAACAGAACATCCCACTGTCAAATTGTAATCCATACAGGATCTATTGAGACCAAGGAAAGGATCCTTAAAGCTGTCAGGAAGAAAAGATCAATCAACTATAAAGGGAAACCAATCAGAATAACTTCAGAGTTCTCAGCAAAGACAATGAAAGCAAGATGAGCCTGGAATGATGTATGCCATGCCCTAAAGACAAACAACTATCAACCAAAAATACTATACCCAGCTAAACTCTCCTTCATAATGGGAGGACAAAAAAAAACTTCCACAGCAAAGAAAAAATGAAACAATATATCCATCAAACCAGCCCTACAAAAGATACTTAAAGATGTCCTACATGTAGAAAACCAACAAGAGCACATAAAGGACAAGAAACAGCCCTGAAATAGAGAATCCAAGAATCATAGGGAGGATCTAGGTAGCACATAGCCCACAAGAAGGTGGATAACATGACAGGAAGTACCAAGTACCTCTCAGTCCTAATTCTCAATATTCATGGACTTAACTCTCCAATTAAGCAACATAGATTATCTAGTTGGATAAAAAAGGAAGATCTTCCTTATCTACTACCTTCAAGAGACACACCTTGCTCACAAAACAAACATTCTGAAAGTGAAAAGCTGGAATAAAATGTGCCAAGGAAATGACGTCAATAAACAGACAGAAGTCGCAATCCTTATATCAGATAAAATAGACTTCAAATTAAAATTAGGGAGAAAAGAAAGTCATTACATACCAATTAAGGGATCTCTCCTTCAGGAGGATGTTACAATTCTAAATATCTATTCACCAAACAACGGAGCACCCAAATTTATCCACGAAACACTACTTTCCCTCAAATCTCACATAGATCCAAAGACATTGTTGGGGACTTTAACACACCACTACCTGCACTAGATAGATCAATGCAACAAAAACTCAGCAAAGAAACTTCAGATGTAAACAACTGTATAGATTAACTAGACTTAATATATATCTACCGAATATTTCACCCAACAGCATCAAAATACATGTTCTTCTCAGCAGCACATGGAACATTCTCCAAAATAGATCACACTAGACAAAAATAGACCACATATACACAAAGAAAATTTGTCCAATTTCAGAAACATTGAATTTATGCCCTGCATTTTGTCTCAGACCACAAGGAATAAAATTAGAATTCAACACCAAAAGCCACCAAAGAAAGTCCTGTGACACATGGAGGCAAAACACCACACTGTTGAACAACCCGTGGGTAATGGAAGAGATTAGAAAGGAAATTGAAGTGTTCATTATATTTAACCAAAATAAACACACAAATTACCAGCTCCTCTGGGACACAAGAAGATAGTACTCAGAAGCAACTTTATAGCTCTGGGTTCCTACACCAACAAATTGGAGAGATCTGAAACCAACAATTTAATGAGGCACCTGAGGCTCCTTGAGCAGCAAGCTAAACCCCAATCCAGTAGACAGAAACAGAAATTTAAATCAGAATTAAATGAATCAAAGTCCAAAAAATCCAGAGAAAGAATCAACAAAAGAAAGAGTTGGTTCTTTGAAAAAATTAATTAAATTAACAGACTCTTAATAAAACTTATCAGAAAAAGTAGAGAACACACCCAATAAACAAACTCAGAGATGAGAATGGAAACATCACCACAGAAACAACCAAGATTCAGAATATTATAAGGGAATGTTTCTCAAACCTTTATGCTAATAAGTTTCAGAATCTGGAAGAAATGGATGAATTTCTAGCAAATACTGACATGCCCATACTGAACCAAGATGATTTAAATCAACTTAACAGACCCATATCAAGCATCGAAATAGAAACAGCAATAAGAGACCTCCCACTCAAGAAAAGCCCAGAACAGGATGGATTTACAGCAGAATTCTACAAGGCCTTCAAAGCAGAACTTACACCAATATTACTCCAACTCGTCAATGAAATTGAAAGTGAAACTTTACTACCAAACTTCTATGGCTTCTATTAAGCCATCATAATCCTCACCCCAAAACCAGACTCATCAAAGAAAGAGAACTATTGACCCATTTCTTTGATGAACATCAATGCAAAATGTCTCAACAAAATTTTGGCCAATCGATTTCAACAATTCATCAAAAAAAATCATATACCACAATCAAACAGGATTAATTTCAGGGATGCAAAGCTAGTTCAATATACACAAATCAAAAATATAATTCATCACATCAACAAGAGCAAAGATAAGAACCACATGATTATCTCAAAACATGCAGAAAAGTATTTGACAAGATCCAACACCCCTTTATGATGAAGGCTCTGGAAAAACTAGGAATCCATGGAACATTCCTCAATATAATAAAGGCTGTGTATGCCAAACCTAGGGCCAGCATTATACTTAATGGCGAAAAGCTAAAGCCATTTCCTCTAAACTCAAGAATGAGACAAAGATGTCCACTCTCTCCACTTCTCTTCAAATTAGTATTAGAATGCCTAGCTACAGCAGTAAGAAAAGATACAAACATAAAGGGGATCCAAATAAAGAAAGATGAAGTAAAACTTTCCATCTTTGCAGATGATATGAGCTTGTATTTAAAGCGCTCCATGGACTCCATTCCCAAGTTACTCAAGATGATTCAAAACTTTGGCAAAGTAGTAGGGCATAAAATTAACCCTCAAAAATCAATGGCTTTCCTATATGCCAATAATGAGAAGAGTGCGGCTGAAATAAGGAAAGCAACTGCTTTCGTAATAGCCCCACCAAGAAAACAAAACAAAACAAAACAAAAAACCTAGGAGTTAACTGAAGATGTGAAGGACCTCTATGACAAAAACTTTAAAAACCTGAAAAAGGAAAGTAAAGCAGAACTAAGAAGTGGAAAAACCTCCCATGCTCCTATATGGGAGGATTAACTTCACAAAAATGGCAATACTGCCAAAGGCCATCTACATATTCAATGAGATACCTATCAATATCCCACCTCATTCTTCAATGAAATAGAAGAAGCAATCCGAAAATTCATATGGGACAATAAAAGACCCCAAATTGCAAAAATACTCCTTAGCAGAAAGAACGTGCTGGAGGAATATCAATACCAAATTTCAAACTCTACTACAAAGCCATAGTAATCAAAACAGCTTGGTTCTGGCACAAGAACAGACCTGAAGACCACTGGAATAGAACTGAAGACCCACAAATGAACCCATACACCCATTGCCACGTATTCTTCAATAAGGGAGCTAAAAATATAGAATGGAAGAAAGACAGCCTTTTCAGTAAAAGGTGCTGGTAAAATTGGTTAAATACTTGTAGAAAACTAAAGCTATATCCTTGTATATCACCCTGTACCAGAATCAACTCCAAATGGATCAAAGACCTTGAAGTCACAGCAGACACCTGAAAATATTACAGGAAGAATAAGAGAAAGTCTAAGGGACCTTGGTACAGGCCAAAATTTTCTTAATAAAGACCCAGAAACACAACAAATCAAAGAAAGGATGGACAAATGGGATTGCATGAAATTGCAGAGCTTCTGCATGGTAAAGGACATAGCTAGCAAGATCAATAGAAAGCCCACAGACTTCGAGAGGATCTTCACTAGCCATACAATGGACAAGGGCCTCCTATCTAAAATATACTTAGAACTCAAAAAATTAAATCCCCCAACAACAAATCCTCAAAGAAACAACCACCCCATCAACATGAGGGCTAAAGACTTAAAGAGAAACTTCTCTGAAAAGGAAAGAAGGATGGCTGATAGACATATGAAGAAATGCTCCACTTCTTTAGCCATAAAAGAAATGCAAATTAAAACAACCATGAGATTCCACCTCACCCCAGTTAGAATGGCTATAATCAAGAACTCTAATAACAACAGGTGCTGGAGGGGATGTAGCCAGAAGGGAACCCTACTGCATTGTGGGTGGGAGTGTAAACTTGTTCAACCACTTTGGAAAGCAGTATGGAGCTCCATTCCTCAAAAGACTCCACATAGAGCTTCCCCTATGACCCAGCAATCCTACTTCAGAGCATTTACCCAAACAATCACAAACAAGGCCATACCAAAGCTACCAGCACAATTATGTTTATCACAGCATTATTCACCATAGCTAAGATATTGAACCAACCCAGATTCCCCTCAGTAGATGAATGGATCAATGTGTGTGTGTGTGTTTGTTTGTGTGTGTGTGTGTGTGTGTGTGTGTGTGTGTGTGTGTGCATGTGTGAATTCTATGGCTCCAACAGAAAGAATTGCACTGCCCCATTTGTTAGGAAAGGGAAAAACTTGGAAAAATTATATTAAGTGAAGCCAGGCCCAAAGAAACATAGGTCCTATAGTTTCCCTTATTTGCAATAACTAGTCTATGTCTAGGACAAGCAGAAAAACTCAATAGCTATGTACGTATGGCCAAATAAGATGATGCTAATCAAAATGAACCCCAAGATAGGGACTCAAGAGATTTTATCTTTCTTGCTGTTGTTTTTAATGTACTTATAATGTACTATGTGATTTTTTTGTTTTTCCTGTATGTTCTTCCTCCATGGTATAACCCCTGTTTTCAGTGTATTTGATATTGGTGCCCTGGATCTTGTATATACATTTTTCTAATTTAGGGAGGGGAAGGGAAATAAAAAGCTGAAATAAAAATACAGGTTGACCCATTGTAACAATGAGATGTACAAGACACTATGTTGTAAATGAACTTTACAACTTTGGGGAGGGGCGGGGTTGGATAGAGGAGTTGGAGAGGTAGGTAGAGTAGGGATGGTAGGGGGAAAACAAAGGAGAGGGTAACATTGCTCCATAGGAAATGTACTCATTTCCTTACTCATGTAACTTTAACCCCTCTGTAAAGTATCTATACAGTAAAAAGTATATCTATTAAAAAAATATAAAGAAGAAAGATAGACCAAACACCCAGCATCAAACTTGGGCCAAGTCAGAAGGCATGTCATTTCAGATGGAAGAAAACTAAAAACTAAAATTAACAATGATATGCTGTGTGCCCCTAGGTTTATTTAAAAGATCTCCTTGGAAACTTGAGTTGATCTATGGCTTAGGTATTAGGAACACCATCAATGTTCATCTCTTGGATCTTGATGGTTGTATCATGGTTGTGGGACAAAAATGTCCTTATTTGCCAATAATATACACACAAATATTCAGTTGATAGAATGGTTATATTTACAACCTTCCAATTTGCTGTTGCTTAAGAGCATTCCAGATTTTAAAAAGTTATGTAACTATGTAAGGATATATTATAATGTAAACATTGATTTATGTTAAATAGCACTTTGGAAAGCAGTATGGTGGTTCCTCAAAAGACTCCACATAGAGCTCCCCTATGACCCAGCAATCCCACTTTTGGGCATTTAACCAAATGATCACAAACAAGACCACACTAAAGCTACCAGCACGACTATGTTTATTGCAGCATTATTTAACATAGCTAAGATATGGAACCAACCCAGATGCCCCTCAGTAGATGAATGGATCAAGAAAATGTGGTATATACCATACACAATGGAATTCTATGTCTCCATCAGAAAAAAATGACATTGCCCCATTTGTTAGGAAATGGAAAGACTTGGAAAAAAATTATATGAAGTGAAGTAAGCCAGGCCCAAAGAAACATAGGTCCCATGGTTTCCCTTATTTGCAATATCTAGTATATGTCTGAGTCAAGCAGAAAAGGTCAGATAAGGTGATGTTAGGAAAATGAACCCTAAGATATGTATTCAAATGTTTTTTTTCATTCATGTGATTGCTTCTAATGCATTTATAAGATTATTTCTTTGTTGCTTTGTATGTCCTCCCCCACAGTATAACCCCTGTTTTCACTGTATTTGATGTTGGTATACTTTGTGGAGGGGAAGGGGAAAAACAAGTCATTTAATAAGAATATAGGTGGACCCGTTGCAACAATGAGAAGTACAAGTTATTATGTCGAAAATGAACTTTACAACTTTGGTAGAGGGTGGGGGGATGGGGAGGATTGGGTGGGGAGGCTGGGAGAGGATGGGAAGGGATGGGAAGGGGAAACGAAGGAGGAGACTACAATGCTTGATAAGAAATGTACTCATTATCTTGCCCATGTAATTGTAACCCTTCTGTACAGTATTTTCACAATAAAAAATAAAAAAGTTATGTAACTATGTAAGGATATATTATAATATAAACATTGATTTAGTTAAATAGTAATATGTAAATATTAATTGCATAATGTATCATACACATGGAAATATCTTCAGTGTTAAAAGCAAAAATTAAGATTTAATACTCACAACTACCTGGCAAAAGAGCTTGATTCTGTCTTCTTTGTTTTATATGTTAATTTAATAAAGTTGCAGATTACAGCTTAGTTCTTCAGCTCTTATTAAGTATCATTTTCCACATTTTTTCCATTCCAGAATCTAACCATCAACCTCAGACAACAAATATATTTCCAAGAAGGCATGGTATGGTACCAGAGCTCTCTGGTATGGTACCAGAGCTCTCTGCTCTGGTTACCTGTGGAATCTGAGACAAATTACATAATATCTCAGGATTTCAGTTTTCTAACTCATGAATGTGGATAATAATATCTATCTCATAAGCTGTTATGTAAATTAAATTCAATATTATACTCAAAGCATTTAGGAACTGAGCAGACTAAATTCAGTATTCAATAAAGGCCAGCTGTATATTCCTTCCACTAGTATATTCCTTCCACTTATATGAATTTTCCTTGCAGCAAGAGTCTCTTATTTCTATAAAAAATTTGAAATATTCTTGCAAACTACACATGCTCAATAAATATAGATAAAAGGATTAGGGAATAAGAATCAATAACTATATAATTAAATAAAACATAATTATTATATCTATGGCAGGGCATACTCTTTAGGAGCATTTCTCTCTTATGTAAACTAATTTGTTTTTCAAATGTGTGTTCCTGGAGGATTTTAAAATGTGTGAAATAAAAATATAGATGAAGGAATACAAAATCAAAATCAAAACGCCTTACATACAAGAGTGGAACATTGAAAGTTAACTTAGAGCTATTTTAACCTGAGAAAAATAGATGTGTCATCTGTATTGGTTAGCTATTACTACTTCCATGCAACAATAATACTGTGTAACAAATCATCCCCAATTTCAGTTTCATATTATTTATTTATTTTCATTCTCGGGTGTCCACAAGTCATCAGTGACTCACCTGATGTAAGCTAAATGAAGTGATTCTGTTTCAGAGCTGTATATTACCTGACTCTGGTTTGAGTTCCAATCTGTCCTATGTATCTCTCATCCTTCTTTAGCTAGCAGCTACAGGAGCATCTTCTTGTGGCAAATGCCAGAATCACAAGAAATAAATCCTTTTATGCAGCACATGTATGACTTTTGCTTGAACTGCATCCATTAGCATTTCCTTGTCCTATTCAGGTCACATGATCAAGACCAACATCACTGAGGTATGTTTTCTGACCACAGCAGAGCACTGAAATTAATAATCCGGTTATAAGGAAATAAAGATTTGGGACCAAAATCCTATTTGCAAACAACTATGTTTGAATTGTCTGTGCTCTGTCTGTGTCTAGAAATCTTGAGTTCCTTGTAAGAAAAGCCACAGTATACCAGCAGGAAGTGCACACCAAATCACTTTCCCAGTAGCAGCTAGGTACTTAATCTGATTTACTTCTCTTTTCTCTTCCCATATCCATAGGCAGTTCACAAAAGAAACGACAAATACAGTGATAGAAATTCATGTCCATAATTTTGGGATTTTGCCCTTGCAAACCTCTCCCATATGGAATTAAACAAGGGCTGAATTCTTATCGCAGTCCAACCACTAGTATATTCCTTCCACTTATATGAATTTGCCTTGCAGCAAGAGTCTCTTATTTCTATAAAAAAATTGAAATATTCTTGCAAATTACACAGGCTCGATAAATATAGATTGAAAGATTAGGGAGTCAGAATCAATACTGGAGAATGAGAAGGAAATAGTAGAATTCTTGCAAGTTATTGTGCTGCTTATGGCATGAGAACATAAAGTGTTCTATCACCCTCAATAAAAATACTGTGGAAATTTACTCTCTGAAATAAATACATGATTCCAAAGATATATTAACTAAGAGTATAGCTGTTTACAATCTAGCCTGTGTGTGACATTTTTAAGCTAACAATATTAGCCCGGCACTTCCCTGTATGTATTGTTTTACATTTATTGTAAGCCTGTTAAAATACCTTCTAAAAACATCACATTTATATGCCCTACTCTACTTAGCTTTTATTGTTTATATGCTTCCTTTGCAAACAGCTAGACAGACAAGGTTGATTAAAAAGAAGAAAGCCTGTCCTTATCAAACACTTAAGGGTAACTGAGTAATGTGATTTTCTTTTTCTACTAGTGGAAGTCCACTGTTTCGCTAAGAACTGCAAGCATTTAAAGTGAATGGAAAGTTTTAAGCCAGCCAAGCTGTCCTTCTGAGAGTGAAATGCGTGCTAATCTAATTGCCCACCCATACCTATGTGCTTTGAAAGCAAGACTTCTACGCTGGCTCCCCCTGCTGGGTTAAAAATATGCTGTCTTGGAAAATGATGAAACCAATATACCAAACCTTTTCATTTGAAGGCTTGTTGTTCAAATGGCAAATCCAGCCTGCTTCAAGAATGCATTTACTCCATGACAAACATGCCAAGTGTTTCTTGAGTTTGCTTTCTAAGGACAGAAATACTGAAAGCAGAAAACTGTCCAATTGAGACCCAAAGCAGAGAACAAGAGCTTGCTCCCTGGATGTTTGTGCTAGTGAATGGGATAAGCATGCATGTGGGCAAAGGGGAAAACTTAGGACTGTAGGTTAGATGAGCCATCAAATTCAATTTTATTATTAGAACATGAGATTTCAGGGTCTGCTTGTGAATTTAACTTTGTACGCATTTAAAACTGTTGGAACCAATTCATGGCATTCTTGCGATTTAATTTTCTCTTCTCCTGCTTATTTTCCTTTGCTCACAAGTAAGTTCTCTGTCCCCACTCTGTGAGTAACCAGACTAATTTTAAAGGTGGCTGGTCACCTGTAGACTGCTGTGAAATCTGTGTTATGAAATCTGTCAGGACGAACTGGCAGATTTTCCCTGCTTGATTTAGCCCATTTGGTGGGAGGAAAGAAGGTTATGTTGGCTGTTTTTGGCCTGTGATCCCATAGCAGTTTGGCCTTGATAAAGGATCAAGAACAGCCATGATGATTATCTCCTGCCTAGAGCAAAAGCCAATGTTGTCACCAACATGGAAAACATCAACAGAGAAAATATCAGATAACTATGTGCTACTTACACATATTCTAGTTACAATACAGAATTTAATAGCATACAGCCTTGCCCCAGGTTCTCATATGAAAATTATACCACATCTCTCATGTCAGATTGTTCCATCGGGGACAGGGCACAATTTTATGAATTCTTTGACTGTATTCCTATATTCAATATATTATTCAGGTCTTCGATGGATTGTTTCTCAGGTCTTCTTTGTATAATGCTTCTCCATTGTTTCTGAGGTTTTGGTTTTGGTTCTGTTACTAGAAGCTCTGACTAGGGAGGATTCTCCATTCTCTTACCTTCTGCCTTCAGATTCAGTAGGTGGCAAGTCAAAACAAGATGAGGGTCTCCCATCTGGACCTGCTTGTGGATAAGGAATTAAAAAGATTGTTCTTCTGTTCCTGTGGCGTTGGGTGAGGTTGTCCCTCAGCAACATTCTACTGGCAGCTGGCTTAGAAGATGCTTCCATTATATGTCTGGCATATCAGGACTTAGTCCCATGCCCAGAGGAAGCTAGCTGTGACTTCTTTATAGCTATGGTTGGCTCTCCTAAAAGAGGAAGGAGGAGCTGTTGCTCATTCCTCCAGGGACCCCTGGGAAATTCTATAGCAGCATCTTTACCACATTCCACTGGTTTAAACAAGTTACAGCAATTGTAACTTCAAGCAGAAGGGAGCTCAATTCTACTTTGTTATCCCATAGACTGATCATTTCTGCTTTTAATACAACATATATATGTATGGCAGTCCTGAGGCTGGAACTTGGGGCCTAGGTCCTGTCCCTGAGCTTTTTTTGCTCAAGACTAGTGCTCTACCACTTGAGTCATAGCTCTACTTCTGCTTGTTGCTGGTTAACTGGATATGTGTCTCATGAGTGGGAGAAGGGCTCGGTACAGGAGGGCTGGGAAAAGATGTTGAAAGGGGTGACACTGGTCAAGATATATTGTATTCACAAACTGATTTGTTAAAGAGAAACTCCTTTGCACAACTACTTAAAGATGAGGAAATGATTGGGATGGTTTTGAATGCCAATCCTCTGATCTCAGCTTCCTGAGAATAAGTTTTCTATATTTAAACATTGTTGTATACTATTTTCTATCTTTAACTGCTTGTTTTACACTTTTCCCATGTTCTTATACAAATTTTTTATGATTTTT
Organism: Dipodomys spectabilis; assembly: GCF_019054845.1. NCBI lineage: Eukaryota > Metazoa > Chordata > Mammalia > Rodentia > Heteromyidae > Dipodomys > Dipodomys spectabilis. The sequence goes on from NW_024871042.1 coordinate 2,168,201, forward strand.
ATTTCCTTTATTGCCAGTATTGAGTTACACAACCAGGCTTTTACTTACCTTTAAAAAGTTTGATGGGTTTTTTTCTGCACATAAATCCACTGACATATTATATATCTTAAGAAAAAGTATAGATAGTGCTAGTATGCAAACTCTACTATAACCACCCATCTATTTTTTCATAGACTTGTCTAGTAGAGCAACCTAACAGGTTCAAGACAAAATATTTTATAGTATAGTTAGGTTAGACTGTCTTGTACAAGTTAAGTGAAAATAGCTTTTTTGCAATATATATCAGACAGGAAAATAAAGAGCATAGAAACTCTGTCAACCAAGCTTTCTTTGACTCAAGTCAAAGGAAAATAGCAGATTGGAAATTAAATCTGTATTACATGTTGGGAAATGCTGAGCACAGAGAAAGAAAGAGAAATGGAGAGAGGGGGAGAGGGCATGTTAGCAGGACTGCTGAGTGAATTTTGTTTACTGCAGTTCAACCATTTCCTCTAGCAAATCATGTGCGAAGGGATGATTATAAATGCACCTATTTATGTAGGTAATTTTTCTGTTTCATGCCTCTGATTCATCTCTCTGCCTTCCTTTATGGGGAGTCATGCTACATTGGTTGCAATTAATTTCAGTGCTGCATATTAACCATAAAGAGATATTTCATAAATTGACTTGATGTATTTTCCCCCTCTGGTTTTCTTGAAAGATGAGAATGGTCCAGAGGAAAAGCAAAGTGCGGAAGAAATAGAAGGGCAGAGCCAAGAAGCAGGTGGGCTCAGATTTCTTTTGAGGAGTCTCCTAAGCCTCATCCACAGAGGTGAACAATAACTTTACTCAATGCTATTGTCTGAAAATGCATATGCCTTTTCACCTGATTAACTCCAGTGTTCATTCGGGTTTCCAATTTTGTTGACTGTGCTCCCAACTAGAATGGTACATTCTCCCTTTTGTGTCCCACTCACTGATTCCATTTTTTTTCTTCCCGGTTAATAACAGTTTGTTTGATAATGCTGTATGCAGGGTAGGTAGGAATTAGAAGTTGCCAAATTGGAATTTGGGTGAAATGTGTTTTTTTTCTTTCTTTCTTTCTTTCTTTTTTTTTTTTTTTTTTTGTCAGTTGTGGGACCTGAACTCTGAGCCTGGGCACTGTCCCTCAGGTCTTCAGGTCAAGGCTAGCACTCTACCACTTGAGCCACAGCACCAATTCTGGCTTTTTCTGCTTATGTGGTGCTGAGGAATCAAACCCAGGGCCTCATGCATGTGAGGCAAGCATTCTACCACTGAGCCACCTTCCCAGCCCCGGAATAAAATGTTTCAAGAAAATGAAAAAGAGGCTTTCCCTGCATAATGGCTGGAATATATATATATATAATATATATATATTATATACACACACATATATATGTATGTATTACACTCCTACATTAAAATGTAAAGAGCCATGCTTCTAGTTCTTTCTCTACATGTTTATAGGAGATGGTGCTACAAAGCCTGAGTGCTTCCTTCTTCCCAAGTGAGGGAGACCTAAAACCTTGACATCACTTCTGTTCACTAAAGGACAGATATGGCGATTCAATGTTTATAGAGCCTACATTGGCAGTTCATAAATTAAACAATTTTTAAATAAAATAGCATAACACTTAAGGCTCAAAAGGTCTTGAACTCACCAATTTACTACCTCTCCCCACCCCAATTCTGTACTCAGGCATCCTCTATTAAAGAATAACAGTTATTCCTTTACCAGCATAACAGCCAAAATAAAAATATCCTTTTTCCTTTCAATATCCAAGTGATTCTCTCTCATTTTAATGAGCCCACATAGGGGCATTTTTATAATAGTGATCGCTATCTTAATGTGAGCCAGGCACATCTTAGACCATATGCTGAACTTTTGGAATTAAATCCAAGTAGGATGATAAGTTTTTCACTGAGAAATTCCTATGTTGACCTTGGAACTTTCGCAAGGAAACTAGTAGAAGCTTTGACTATTAATTTGGATGATGGGATTGAGGAAGACCAATAAGAGAAAGCACTGAAGCCAGGCATCATGGACCCTCTGTGCCTCTTTCTGGGACTGCTGACTTCCTCTGCTGAAACACAGTCTTCCCAATGAAATGAATTTCTGATATAGCAAACTCTTCTTACCTAACCCTCCCCACCCCAGCCCACACATCATTATGCTCTATAGAAGATGAGTCTTATGTGAAAAGCTGTCACTGTTTTTACAGTTTGGGGCTGACAAGGATTAGTCAACAAACTGCTGACAGCTTAGGCCATTCTCTGACTGCTGAAATCTCATGGGTTTTATCCACTCACTGCTGTGTTGAGCAACTTGATTTTCTCCTAGCCTTGTTCGTTTTTGTTTGCGCTCTCTCTCTCTCTCTCTCTCTCTCTCTCTCTTTCTCTCCCTCCCTTTCTCCCTCTTTCTTTTCTCCCTCTCACTTTTCCCTCTTCACATCTACCCTCTCTCATTCTTCCCTCTCCTTCCTCAGCCCTTATCCCTTCTTCTGTCAGTCACATAAACACGTGTGCCACGTGTACAAACACACCCACCACAAAAACACATTTTCCTTTGTTCTATTCATTCATCCATCCCCTAATCATTTGCCCACCAGTAGTTTCCTTTAGATTTGGGACTGCCTGGCTTATAAAAAATTAGAGTAGTAGCCAGACACTGGTGGCTCATGCCTGTAATCCTAGCTACTCAGGAGGATGAGATCTGAGGATCTCAGTTCAAAGCCAGCCTGGGTAAGAAAGTTCATGAGGCTCTTGACTTCTAATTAAGCATTTGAAAAACTATTGAAAGTGCAGTTTTGGCTCAAGTGGTAAAGTGCTAACCTTGACCAAAGAAAGCACAGGGACAGTGCCCAGACCCTGAGTTCAAGCACTAGGACCAGCAAAAAAGAGAGATAGAAAGAGAAGAGGAGGAGGAAGAAGAGGAGGAGGTGTGAAGACAGTAGAGAGAGAGAGAAAGAGAGAAGCAAGAGAATGAATGAACTATAATTCTTCTTCTTCTTCACATCTTGTATCTTGTCCCGTTACTATTCCACTATGGACATCTCTTAATGTGAAGAAGAGTCCTTACTGCATTCTTGAGTAGCTCTTCTTGCTTTTCCACCTGAACCAATTGGTTAGCATTAAGTACAGCAGTGGGATTCATTTATGATCTTGGCCAATTTCACTACATATCACTATGTTCACTCTGTTTATTCTATTTCCAACCAATTCAGACTGTTGAGAAATTGATGATATGGTTCTGGTTGTTAAAGTCCTTCTGACCTGCTGTTATCTTTCTAACATTAAAATATCTTCTTTTCACTCAACATAATTTTCAGCGTCAATTTTAATTTCAACTGTTCAGACTTCTTCCATAGGATAGAAAAAATGCTATCACAAAATAGTGTAATTCACAAGTTTTGGTGATTGTTACTGTCACACCAGCTCACAAATGTATAAAACATTTATCAAGAAGTAAATAACAGACATGTATTGAGGGTTTACTGTGTCCTAATACAGTTTGTACACTGGAACTATAGTAGTAAGTAATGACATACTTTAATGAGAGGACTCAAACAATACACAAATATCAGATACTGATAAATACTTTGTAGAGAAATGAAATACTATAGGAGAAATACCTAGACAGCAATTTCTATTGGCTAGATTTGGTGAGGACTTATGGAAGAAGTGATAGTTAAAATAGGATCTGAAACATAAGATGGTGAAAGAGAATTCTAGGTAGAGGAAGCAGATTATGAAAAGCCCTAAGGCTAGTTTGGAATTAATGTTGGAGTCAAACAGCTTGACTATCAGAGTGGACTCAGGATAGAATGGTATAAGATTTGGTAAGAGATAACAGGACCAGATTATGCCTAATGATATTTGATTTGACTTTATTAGAACCGTAAAGAAAAGTTGAGGGAAGCTGTTAAGCATCACATCAAACGATCTGTGTTCAAAATAAAACTCACTTTGCCTATGAGTGAAATGTGTATGAAGAGGTGAAGGAGAACCTGTTAGAAACCTACTATAGGAAGTGACTAACTGAGGTCTCTAGAGATGGGGCACAAAAGACAGAAGTATGTCGCATGAAGAAGGCATGTGCTGATGGACTGGATAGAACACTACAGATGTTTAACTCTGGTGACTGTGCAAATGACAGTTCTGTTTACTGACAGGGCATGGTTTTGTTGCAAAAGTTAATAGTTCAGCTTAATATAAATTTGAGAGGATGTTTAGATAGCCATATGGGATTTCAAGAAGTCAGTTCAAATCCAGGGTTTAGTAGCCTATGCCTATAATTACTACTGCACTGGAACTAGAGATTGGAGGGATAGAGATTTGAAGCCAGCCAAGGCAAAATGTTCACGAGACCCTCATGTCAACCAAAGAAAATGGAAACAGAAAGAACTAAGGGCCTGGTTTCAGTTGTAGAATACCTGCCAAGTACAAGACCTTGAGTTCAAGCCTTAGTATTATATTTTTAAAAAGTGTAAGAAAAAGGAGGAGGAGGAGGAGGAGGAGGAGGAGGAGGAGGAGGAGGAGGAGGAGGAGGAAGCCACAGTAGCAGTGGAGGCGGCAGCAGAGGCAACCAGTTAATTGTAGATATATATGTACAGAGCTCCAGAGGTAAGGACTGCAAATAGAGCCTTAGGAGTCATTGTTATATATTTATAATCATGGCATTGGATGAAATTCACTAAGAAGAATATGTAAATAATGACAACAATGGGAATGTGTCATCAGGATATCTAGGGTACCACAACAGGAAAGCTTAAAACTGAGAAGCCAGAAAGATTTTTTTTAATTAAAAAAAATAAAAATAAAAAGGAAGTGATCATTGGCTTCCCAAAGGGAGTTCACTGGCGTATTTAATAAGGGCATTCTAGAAGAACTAGAGGAGAAGCCAATTCGTCTGGATCAAAAGAAGCTTTTGAAGTGAGGAAGTGGAGAATAACTGTAACTTCTTTTTGGCAACTTTTCTGTGAAAGGAGGATAGATGTTGTGACATCAGGAGAAGGTTAATAGTTCACCATTTTCATTTTAATTGAAGATTATCACAGAGCAAAAGAAAATGAGTCATTATCTCCAATTATCCCCCTCCTGAAATTTTTTTCTCTGTTCCAATAGAAATGTAAATCTAAAAGAAATAGTCATATATAGGTTTCTCAGGTGCCAGATATGCATTCCAATGATTTTTAATAATCCTTCATATCTTAAATTTACTGTCTGAATGCTAGTAGTTAACTATCTACCATCCTAGAGGCCAAACTTGAGTACCCACTCAGATGAGGCTAATTGGTATTGAGGGTTCTCCAAGTCCTTGGTCTCCACTCCAGAGTGCTAGATGATAGTTTCATGAGTGAAAGCCTAGCTACTCAGGAGGCTGAGATCTGAGGATTGTGGTTCAAAGCCAGCATAGGCAGGAAAATCTACAAGACTCTTATTTCCAATTAACTACAAATCCCCCACCAAAAAAGACATACATGGTGGTGTGCCTTCTGTGGTAGAGTGTCATCCTTGAGCAAAATTCATAGACCCTGAAACATGCCTCCTTTACTAGCACACACAAGAAAGAAAATCTCCATATTACCCTTGGTGACAGCCACTGGGTCAGTCTGTGCAGCTGCACAACCATCCAGGCATAATGGTAGGCCATTATGGTAAGCCCACACCAAAAGGGACCGTGTAGACATGTCTAGGAATACATTGATATAGCATCCTTCACATTCCATTACTAAGAAAAATAATGTCTCATTCTTTGAGAAGCAAAACGCACTATGGTTATTAGTATGTTATTACCAACAAATAGTATTCTTCACAGAAATACTTCCTTTTCTATTTCATTAATAGTTCATTAATCTATGTCAAAACTGAAGAGTTCTGTTTCATTATATTTTAAAAAATGATTGCAACTCTTTTACTTCTTCAACCATGATTCAGTGCAGTACAGCATGAAGGGAGCTCACAAGTGCTTTGGTGGAATGTAAAGGGAGGGACCGGGGGACAAGAGAGCCACAGCTGGATGATATTAACTGAGGCTATGTTTCTTTTCTTTAATTTTCCAGATGGTGTCAGCACCCCCCCTGTGCCCAGCCCTGCTTCTGAAGATGCAGTTGAAGATTGTAAAGATGAAGGTAAGAGGCCACTTATTACATAGAAAAATCAGAACTCTTCAAAGTAGACTATCTGGGTTTTGTTTATTTGGAAAACTGAAACAGTGAGCCTATCTCACTCTCCTTAAACTTCTCTGTTTCCAAAACACAGATCCCACCCACTCTGTTGCATTCCATATTTAGCTTCTCCCAGAATTTACATAGCCATCAACATTTGTTCCTCTAAAATTAACTGGTTATGAAATAAGAAGATGATCAGAGAAATTATAGTTAGAGATGTTTATTTGAAACAATTGTATTAGTTCTACGGTTTATAGCTACATACAAGAAAGGGTGACTTTGAGGACCACCTACTAGAGATATTTCAAGAAAGAAATGTTTGAAAGGCATTTTTAGAAGTCCATGTTTGGCAAGAGCATCAGTCTTCATTCTGAAGACAATTCCTAAGAGAAAAAAATTGCTAGTTCAAGTATCCCAAGAGGGAAAAAAATAAAGAAAAATTTCATTTCTAGGAGAAAAAAAATTTTTTTTTTTTGCTTTTGTTTTTGGGCCCAGTTGTGGGGCCTAAACTCTGGGCCTGGGCGCTGTCCCTCAGCTCTTCAGCTCAAGGCGAGCGCTCTACCACTTGAGCCACAGCTCCATTTCTGGCTTTTTTCTTTTTGCTTATGTGGTGCTGAGGAATCGAACCCAGGGCCTCATGCATGCAAGGCAAGCGCTCTACCACTGAGCCACCTTCCCAGCCCTAGGAGAAATTTTAAGGAATAAGAAGAAAAAGATAGATGTAAGGATACTTATGTTTAAAACATTGTCTAAAGGGGAAGCTCCTTTCCCTCTTATTTAAGTGACAAGTTCCCATATAATGGTAGCTAGTAAAACTATTCCGTGATTGGCAGACTAGTACAAATGGACAGCTATCTGGTAAGCCACGCAATCTGCTTGGAACTTGAAGATACATATGTTGAATGCATTTCTTTAATTTGATATGGTATGCAACAGGTACATTTCTGTTATTGATATTACTCCTTAAGTCAGTGTTTAGAAAATCAAAGTAGTCTTTCAATTTTAGTAGTGAAATACTTGCCTCATTATTTTCACTTCTTGTTTTGTGATCATTTGTTTTATTGTTTTGTTTTTCTAAATCAATGGTCTTGGCCAGTGAGGGGAGTGTCAGAATGAGAAGAAAGGGGCAGTGCAGTTGGACTATAAATCCTGGCTTTGCCACTGGCAATTTAGGTAACTTTGGAAAAATAATGCAAGCCATTAACAAGGAGTTAGCAAAAAATGACAAATAATTCTCATTTCAAATTTCTCCTGTGGGCTCACGCCTGTAATCCTAGCTACTCAGGAGGCTGAGATCTGAGGATTGCAGTTCAAAGCCAGCTGGGGAAGGAAAGCTCCTGAGACTTTTATCTCTAATAAACCACTAGAAAATCGGAAGTGGAGCTGTAACTCAAGTGGTAGAGTGCTCGCCTTGAGCTGAACAGCTCAGGGACAGTGCCCAGGTTCAGAGTTCAAGCCTCATAACTGACATGGGGGAAAAATGGGGACAATCGTAGTGTCTACCTCACAGGCTATAATAATACAAGCCAGTGACTTAGCTTCTCACCTGCTGCTTGTATAGAATGGAATTCCAAAAGGACAGACTGAGATGGAGGTGAAAAAACAGACAAAGCTTTTTCAATCAACCACTGAAATCATAAAAGTAAGGGAACAGAACTGGCTAGAGGGGGGAGTTAGCGTTCAATATATTCTCAGAAGAGATCCCAGCTGATTATAAGGAAATCTGAAGTTGGAGAGGGCTTCTGAGATAGGGCAGGAGAATCAGGACATACCCCATGGAGAGTGCATCTCATGCTAGGTGCCCCGGAAAGGGGTGGCCTCATCCAGAGGTACCTTTTCATTCCCCAAAGAGATCTGGGTGATCCAACATAGCCTCCGCCATACTGTTGTCATTTTTGGTAGTAGGCTTCAAAACCACACATTTAAAAATGTAATTTGTGTTAAATAACCACAGGCTTTGCTTACAACTCAAGGTTATTTTAGGTCAAAATAAAACCACTCATCTCAAGATAAAAACGTGGAAAGTGGTATGCATTTTAAACCAAAAAGTTTGAACATTCCAAATATTTAGCTTATGATAAAAAAAATCTTTAAGTATTATAAAGTCAAAAGGCAGAGTTTAACAAATAAGACAGAGTCTAACTTGAAAACTTGAAGCTGTGATTTTTCCCGTTGAGTTGTTTAGTGTAGATATCACACCTTTGTAGAAACACAGTGTTTGTGATATTTCTCGATGTTTTTAGGATGTGACACCATTAATTGCTCATGCTAGGAACAGTTCATTTCTTGAAATACTTTCAGGAATTTTTCTTAAAATAAAAATTTTAATGGTGGTAACTCTCATCAAAATGTCATATGTCACAAAATGTCATGCCTTCACAAGATTAAATGTGAAGTTATAGGGGTCTTTCCTTAAATATTGACATTGATTAACGTATTTACTTGGGAAAAATCAAGTGTTTGAGATCCACATCCACCTACAATACGTTTCACTTTAAAATATAGCATATGATATGATTTATGCCTTTTCCCATTAGAAATAGCATGCATATAACATCACTCTTTCTAATTGATTATCAATTCAAATCTTAGATCAAGTATCTAATGCTTATGAAACTGTCATTTTGACTGATAGATGCATAGCTTAGAATTTTTAGAAAGAATATTCCATTGAAATTCTACAAGATTGAGGTCAAGTTGGGGTTAAAGCAAAGTCATAAGTGTGGAGGATTCATTTCAAACATTCTCCATTATTAGCTTTCATGCAGAAATATCTCTCCTCAGTGACACCAAGGCTATTTTAAAGCTAGGAGTTAAAAGCTAGCTTATGGAAATGCTTATTACACTCTCTGGTTTAAGTGGCGGAACCTCTTTTGCTGATCACAGCTCCTGAAGGAGTCTGTGTTCTCTTGACTTTGTTTTGAGACTTTGCTTCTAACTCTGAGCATCTTCTTAAGCTTTGGAATCACTCTATTCTAGGCTGGATTTGTTTTTCTTTCCAACGTAACTTCCATGGAATTTGAGATTATTTTGGGTGATGCTCATCAGTTGGCTGGCTTTACATCTGTTAAAACTTGGATTGCTACTGGAAATTAGTGTCTTCTAGGATTGAAAAGGAGCCAGCAAAATAAGAGATGTCTCTTTGGGGTGGAGAGACAATGAAACAGTTATGAGAAGGTTGGAAAGTTTTGAGAGGAAGTGTTATAATCCAGATGTTTACATTCAAATATTCTAGACATATTTGACACTTAGAACCGAGAACAGATATTTGCTGCCCAATTACCCATACATAGCTAGTAACTATGCAAACTGCTAGCAGGAGTCATAACTGATAATTGTATGAACCTGGAGCTAGATTGTCTGTCGTCCAGATACTGAAGACACCAGTTCCTAATGAGTCATTCTAGCTGTCAGGTGTGCAGGAGTTGAGTTGAGAGAGATATGAGGAGGGCAAATGCTTCGGAACAATTTATCCTCGTGGGGGTGGGTGAATGCCAAGGATGTGATAAATAGACTTGAACTGAAATGAACTCAAAGTTGGAAGAGGTCTGGGGAAAACCCAATATGTAGGTTGATAGGCCTTCTGATGTTGTTAAAGGCATTCTTTGGCCTTCTGATGTTGTTAAAGGCATTCTTTGTCTTCTGGTAAAAATACTTTTTATTTAATGGGGTTTTTTATTCTTTATATCCTCAAAGATAAACCCTAGACTATCAGTGTGAAAGCTATTTTAAGTTAACAAATACATAAGCAATCATATGTGAGGCCATCTAAACACAGGAGTAAAATGCATAAGGCTGTCTGATAACCTCATTGAAACTTCTGCAAAGTTATTGCTTTTGAAGTTGTAATTTATCACCTTAAGTAAGGATAATGCTGTATTCTAGTTGTCTAAACACTTTTAATAGCTCATCTTCATCTACTTCCAAGGCCAAGGCCATGTACTGGAGGGAGGCAGAAGGGGAGTGGGGGAATGTGCTGTTTCAACATATCCAGATTCACCAGTCTTATTATTTAATCAGTACCTAATTTGAATTTGAAGGTCAACTAGACCAAATCATAGGCTCATTAATATTGAAAGCAAAATCAATTAATGCTCAGGTGCACACCATAGCTCATACTCTTTGGAACTCTATGTAAGTCACATCATTGCTATTTGGCATTTATGAAGTAAGGTGTCAACTGGCAAAGGATTTAGTTGCAGACTTGCATTTAGTTTCAGACTTCCTGGAGATCAAAATTACTGTAAGAAAGGGGGAAAGCTAGAGTAAGTGTTAGCCTTGATAGAAGGAGCGAAGGAGAAAGGAGGAACTGCAGCAAGTCCAGTGGTGCCATTCCTTAGTTTCCCCCTTAGTTGTGTGGCCCAATCACAACAGAGAGAGAGATTGACCTTGATCTGTACTGACAGACTGAATACAATTTATGACCTCTTGGAATACCTCAGCCTTCAGTGTGGAATGTAAGTGAGACCCTCCAGTAGTTCAGTGAAGGAGAAGAAATTACGACATTAAGAAAATAGTATCCCCTGTATCCACTGCTTTACATTTGTGGACAATGTAGTCTTCATTTCTCAAAAAGGGAACCTGAGACTCAAGGTGAGAGAAAACAGAGAGGGAAAAAGAGAACAACTTATGAATGTAAATTCTCATGAACTTGAGGCAATATTTTTTGAAAGAGTAACACTTATTTTCACAAAAGTAATACATACTTATTGTAAAAATATCTTTAAACATAGAAAAATATAAAAGGCAGAATTATATAATGATTTTACCTTTAGGGACTGAATTGCAAAAATAAATAGATAAATAAATAACAATAAGTCTACCCTGTTATTTCATTCTACGATAGGCCATGAATATTCTCCCCTGTCTTTAAGTATGCCTTAGAAACATAGTTTTCATTGGAGGCATAATATTTCATTATCTGGTTGTCCCACAATTTACATAACAGTGTCCTGATGTTACATTATTTAGTTATTTACAGTTTTCTCTCTATTATAAATAGGGGAATGTAAGGCAGGCATTTTAGATAGATCTTCATGTCTAATCAGTTCCTCAGGATAAATTCCTGATTCTTTCGTTGAATTATGAGGTAAGAGATGAAAATATTTTTTAATTGCATACATTTTCTCATTGTAAAAGTAATGCATATTTACAACAAGAATATGCAGAAGAATAAATGAAAATTATCAGCTATGCCTCCAATCCACAGAAATAAGAATTTATAACATACTAGATATAAACTTCAAGTACTTTTTTCCAGGCAGCCATAAATTACATATATGGAGGATTTTTCCTAAGGGCTTTCTGCAATGTAAACAAATTTGAACTATCTTCTCAATGTAAAAATATATGCTGAAATTTTTCCCATGGTTTTGGATAGTCCAATATTATTTAATTGTATTTTCCAATAAATGCATGTTCATCTATTTATGTAGTCTCCATTTTGAATAGTTTCTTCAGCTACAATTTTAAAGTCTATGCTTTCTAGAAGCATTCTTTTACTTTGTAAACATTAGGAAGCTCTAATAAATGGAAATTCATATTTTTGGTTTTCCCCCCACAATGAATAGGATTTATTGCTTTTACTGACTCTTTAAATAATAAATTCCATTGTATACCATTCAAATAATGCAAGAATGAAAAAACATCTTTTGCAATCACCCCACTCAAAGATAATTACCATTTGTATCAGGGATACCATTCTTTAGTATACTTCTATGAACATGAATATCTATTTTATAAATAGAAATATATACACAATACATAGACATATGATAAACATACATATGTAAATTGTGGTGGTAGTATGATTTCTTCTTTATTGCGTATTAACTTTTTACCTAATTCTTTAGAAAGTAAGCAAAAGACTGATAATGTAGTCTATAGTTCCATTTTCACAATCTAAATTCTACTTGTAGTCAACCCAACTGTGTGACTGTGGGAAAATTACTTAAGTCTGACTGTGCTTAAGTTTTATCCTATGTAAAATAAAGACATTAATAGCACCTACTTCAAAGAATATTAAGGTTTAAAATGAATTTAAGGCATTTCAAGATATATGTGGTACCCAGAATGGAGGGTCAAAAGCTTTAACCATTATTAAATATATATGTTTGTACACATATGGAAAATATGCTTACTTTAAAAAATATTGTATCATATTATACATAGTTTTCTGAATCTTGTTTTGTTATAAGCAATAAACTCTTGTGGAAATCCCTCTATGTGGCTTTGCATTGACATAATTCAGCTACTTTACAGCTCACATGGTATTCTACAGTTCAGATACATCATAATTTATTCAATGATTCTCTTTATGAAGAACAAGCACTTTCTTTCCATTTTATTGTTCCACAAACAATGCTCAATAGCCATTCTTGTCCATATATCCTTACATATTGGCACTTTTGTTTGTGTGGGAAAGATTCCAAAAATGTGATCTTGGCATTAAGAAGTATGTGTTTTTAGTAGATATTGCCAAAATTGCTTTCTACAAAAGCTATAACAGCTCATATTTGTATCAGCAATCATTATTTTGTTTTTTCTTAATTTTTCCCCTTCAGTGGGTCTCAAGTATTATTATTTTTTGAGCCAGTACTGTTACCTCAATTTGGCAGGTAACTGAGGCCCCCAAAATTTAAATAACCTGTCCACTAACCCCAAAGATAGAAACAATATACGAAGATCAAATCTGTTTAAACTCAAAGCCTATGCCGTTTCCATCCATCATGCTGCATTTTGAATCATGGTTTGGGAGCCAGGAATGCTTTTCCCCTGGGATAATGTAGGGGGAGGAATGCAACTAGGTCCAGAACAGTCAAGCAGAACATGGACATGCTGATTCTTGTGCAAGACAAAGAGGGCAAAGCAACTGAGGCAAGAAGGAACACAGTCTCGAGCCGCTACATGTACTACATCATGACCTTGACTCTATCCTGGGATCACGGTTATGATGACATGTAATGAAATGGATGCACAGAAACCTTTAACTGCTCTACACACTGGGCATGAAGCCCAACCACCTTCTAATACCTATCTATGTCTCCTTATACTCAGAAGGTATGCTAGTCACTTATTTGTCATATCCTGGAAGCCCCTAGCACAGACATGCTACCATCACTCTGTCATGTCTACTTTGTTTTTGTTTCTGTATATTAAAATCCTGATCCATTTACAAAGCTCACCTCAAGTCTTTTACACTGATCCTTTACTTTGTTGCTTGCTTTCTTGCTTCCTTCCTTCTTTCCTTTCCTCCTTCCCTCCTTCCCTATATCCCTCCCTCTCTCCTTCCCTCCCTCCCTCCTTCCCTCCCTCCCTCCTTCCCTCACTCCTTCCCTCCCTGCCTTTTTTCCTTCCTTCCCTGCCTCCCTCCCTCCCTCCCTCTCTTGCTTCCCTTGCCTCCTTTGCTCCTTTCCTGTCTTTTTTTCCACTTCCCTCCATTCTTCCTTCAATTTCCTTGTCTAATACTCTCTACTTTTGGAGCTAAAATATACATCAAAATGAGTCAAAATTATACAAACATTCTTGTGGTTATGTTCCAATTGGATGGCCTAGATTTTTAATCTCTTGAAACATACCTTGCAACCTTTATGAACCTAAGTTTATTTTGGATTAATACTCTCATTGCTATGTGAACTTGGATAATTAACTTGTACCTTAAGTTGTCTCCTCGGTAACACTCTGTAACATGCAGACCATGAGCGTATTTATATTATGGATTATGAAAACTGAAAAATTCAGTTCAGAGTTAAATTGATTACAACAGCTTCTCAAACATGGCAAATTTGAATAGGTGTCGGTAACATTAACTTTTGTTTATATTATTGTTGTCATATTTATATGCTGGCCTTCAAGTCCTTACAGCAGATAGGGGGCCCATAAAGATTTTTTTAGGTAAAGCCAGCATGGAATGGTCATAGATCCATGTTTTAGAATGCTTTTGTTAGGATTATCTAGGAAAAATATACTTGGATCTGTATAACCCTAGATTCCACCATGCAGGAAACTACACATCAAAAATATTTGAAAATATAATTGTATGTATATTGAAAATGTATAAACTTTTTTCTTATCATTATTTCCTAAGCAATATAGTATAAAACTTATTTACACAGTATTTAAATAATAACATATATTATAAGAAACCTAGAGATGGCTTAAAATATATAGAAGAATACACTTGAGATATATACAAATACTATCTTACATAAGGGACAGAGGCCACAGATACTGGCCTCCACCTGGGAGCTTAGAATTAATTTCAGGAAGCCTGGGTTGCTGAAGGATAACTAGAATCATTTATCTTAAAACCAGCACACTTTTGAGAATGACAGAGATTGCTATTAATAATTGCACCAAAACAAATAACCATGCTAGGACAAAAGAAACCCAAAACACACAATCTAAAAGGCATGAATTTTTTTTGTCTACAAATTTAAATCATGGTATATCCTGATCATATTAAAAATTTTAATTTGACTCCTATTTACTATTCTTAGAAAACAATTTTCTGGCCTTTTAACTCTCATATTTATTCAGTATAAAAATAATATTTTGAGTAACTCTTTAGACTATTCCTACAAAAGGTGGTATGTCTAGCCAGTCTGGATAGACACCGAACATCTGCTAATTAAATGCAGTCTGTTTTGCTGTGAAAAATCTTTTAGACTAGCTGAGAAATTCTCAAACATTACAGCACATACTCAAACATACATTAATGTTGAATTTAAAGAAGTAATGTTGTAATAAAAGGGTGATTTAAGGAATCCTAGAGTTAACTTTGGAGATAAATTCTTTTGTTATTTCATTGGAAAAAAGAGAGATTCTAACAGTGGATTATGTAGAAAGGCACATGTGATCACATTTTGAGAGACAAAGACACTAGAGAAAGGCAATGAAAACACCTATTTCTGCACATGCCTGTGGTTCATGCCTATAATCCTAGCTATTCAGGAGGCTGAGATCTAAGAATTAGGGTTCAAAGCCAGCCCAGGCAGGAAAGTCCTGTGAGACTCTTATCTCCAATTAGCCACCAGAAAAAGACAGAAGTAGAGATAAGTCTCAAGTGGTTGATGGCTAGCCTTGAGCAGAAAAAGCTCAGGGACAGGGATCAGTGCTCAGGCCCTGAGTTCAAGCCCCAGGACAAAAAAAAATTTACTTCATCTATACAGGAAGAATAATCCAGTTCTTCCTTAGATTTTTTCTTACTTAAAACTTTATGGTATTCTTGAAGAGGTTAATATATATTTCTTCATAAATGAGCTTGGAAGTCAAACCAATTTAGAAACACTAAGATTAGACAAAGTCAATTAGATTCTATATGGTTGCTAACATGTATTGAGAAACTCAAGGAACATAGAGGATATGGTTTTATCATATTACTAGACCACATCTCATTTTTAAACATTTTGTTTCTTCCTTGTTTTTCACCCCTCTCTTGGCAGAGCATTGGTTAAAATCTTATGAAATGTAACTTGGGGAAACAGTCTTACATCTGATCCAGAACTATAGAACATAGCTTCAAGTTTTGATTTTAATTCATACATTCATAGTATAAAATAGGGAATGGTTAAATTGCTTTTTAAAATGGACTTAAGTTTAAATTGGCACAGTACTACTGGGGAGCCATTCTTACAAGAGAAGAGAGAAGTTCCTGTTCATAGATTTTGAAAAAATATCTGGGAATGCTGAAGCTTGAACTCAAAGCCTCATTCTCAGATTTCTTGGTTGCTTGGCTAGTGCTCTACTACGTGAGCCCAGGTTTTTGCTGTATTATTTTGAACATGAAGTCTTGAAGACTTTTCTGCTCTGAATGGCTTTGAACTGTGAGTAGCTCGAATTATAGGCATGAGCCATTGGTGCCCAGCTTTGTTAATAGTTTTTGACAATAGACTCTCAGAAGCAAAAGTACATTGCCAAGTCTTTCCTCTTTTAGCCATCAATTCTAGGATTATGTTGCAAGAGAGTAAAAAATGAGAATGAGGGTGAGGGAGAGGGAGAGGACAGAGAAAGACTCAGAACTGCTGCATTCATTAATTGTCAAAGCCTAGCATATTTTTGTTGTTATTGTTGTTTGATTTCTTGGTACAAGTCTGTACATCTTTGTGGAATACAGTATGACAAAGAGGTAAACATTCACAAAGTTTAATGATCAAATCAGGGTAATAAGTATGTCTGTTTCCTCAAACATTAATCATTTTTATGTTTTGGCAACTTCCATACTCTTCTAATTGGTTTTTAAAATATCATACATCATTATGACCAGTAGCTACCCTACTGTGACATAAGAAACCAGAATAACTTCCTGTCTCTCTGTTTTTCAGAGTCCTTATCTGGCTTCTTACAACCAGCCCAGTCTCTAACAAGTACTATTTATTCCACTTCCATTTTCCATAAGGTCAACATTATAGCAGAACATATTAAAGTCAAGTAAAAGACAAGGTTTCTTAAAAAGATCTGATGACACTAAATAGCTTATCTTCCTATTTCATTTTATGATTAACACGGATATGTCTTTTAAAATGGAAAGGCATATTGGTTACTTCCTTAGTGGAAGGACTTGCAACACTCCTAAATGTGTGTGCGTTCTGAAAACAACACACACCTTGTTTTGAGGCTCAACATTTCTCCCAGTTTGATCTATGATTTATGATGTTTCTCTGATCCTAGGAAACTCAAATAGTTCTAAGACTCTCCCCCAAAAGCATGGAATCCTATCACAGTGTTCACCCATGCCATTTGTAGCTGTCACACATGCCAATTACATCCATCCACCACCTGGAATCAGTTAGTTCCTACTCAACAAATATATTCCCAACTGGTCATGAGACAAACTTCTCAGTGAACTTTAACTTCAGGGCAGATAGTTAAGGCCTTGAGACTGCTCCAAGCACCAGGCACTATGTTTTTTTTCTGGATCATTCTTAACAGTTTCAGGAAAATAAGCACCATCCTTTCTCCATCTTGGACTTGCTTTAGACTTCCTGGTTTCAAGAACTTCCTTGCTAACAGAAGTTCTGTCAGGGACTAGTTTGGAGAACTTGAATGTACCCTGTTTGATTTATTTTTAACTACCACTATTGACATATGCTAGGATCAGTGGGAATACCAGGAGATCATCACCACAGAGTCCTGGCTCAAGGTAACTCTTCTATTCATAAATATTTCCTTTCTGAACAATATTCTCTGACCAAATTCTTCTTTCAGGCTTCCCTCTGAGTACACCTAACCAAGTATATCAGACTCTTTTCCTACCTAAGTCTCTAAACAGTGTCATTTTATCTTACAAGTATATTCTTCCATGTGTACTAATGCCTTTCCCCTCTTCTCTGCACCTACAATCTCATTCTATCAACTATCTAGAAATTCAGGAATTTGCTTGTGGTGCAAATGGTAACCACATGGCCTGGATTTTTCAACTATTGTTCTAATTGCAAAGATTCTATCTGCTTATCAGACTGCATAACATGATTTCTGGAAGGAAGAAAATGAACAGAAAAAAAATGAAAGAGAAAGAAAAACTTTCTTCTGAGCATAAACTAGATTTGGGTTTTGTTGCCACAACTATTTTGCTAGTTTTTCAGGAGAAAAACTTTAAAAATGAAGCAGGGCTTTTTAGCATGTAGATTCCCTTCCCTTGTCCTCAAAATATCTTTGCTGTCATGTCATCATCTTTGCTAATTTTTTCCTTTCAGCAGGAGCAAAGTAATTGTGTGTCCTAAGAATTTTCTGTAGATAGATCCTAATTGCTTGAAGCTAAAAACTAATTATGGCAAAAAATGGCCCATCAAATATCATCTTACTTAATTATTTCAACGAATTTTTGATCGAAGGAAAAATATGGGTTTGGTACTGCTAGCTGCTATAACAAAAGCATCAGGCTTGTATAAGAAAAATTTTGTTTTTCACACATGGAATCCATAATGATGGGTCATGTTTCATGCAGGCATTCAGAGACTCAAACTAGTGAAACAATTATTCACCTCTGGTCCCCAAAACACATTAAATACTCCTGTCCCATCGGCCAGTAGAGGTACATGAGTGGCCTAACTATAAGAGTCTGTAGATTCCTCCTAAGTAATTCAGGGAAGGCAAATTCGTTTGTTGAACAACTACCCAATATCTAGCAGAGATGATGGTACTGTTATTTCTCTAATTTCACAAATAAGGCAACCAGAACTCAGATCAGGTAAATAGACACACACACATTGAGGGCAAGAGCAAAAACAAAAACAAAAACACCTTGAGGGTTTTTTTTTTCTTTTTTGAAAGGAAAATTAGAAAATACTCTTAGTAACGTGTTTTTCTACCCTTTGGATATTTATCTCCTCTGGATGAAGGAAAGCATGTATGCATGCATGTTCACATGTGTAGGCATTATTTGAATTCCAGCTAATGCAACCAGAGCAGATAAACCCTTCATTCCTAAACATTTCTGTGGTCAATGAATATAGTACATTTTAGGTGTTCTGATACTTGTTTTAAGTGAGTGTGTTCTTGAAATGAATGCTATGTTTAGATAGTTGCTATGTTTTAGAGCAGACTCACTCTGAATTTTTATTGTGATTATTTAGTGCTTCCTCATGCCCAAATCATGTATGAGGACATCACTTCAACGATGACACTTGTCACAAAGCAACGAGGTCTTTATGTTTGGATATAAGTAGTTTCTCAGTGTGATAGTTGTTACACAGTTATTATTATCTTACTTTCTCTAATTCTTCCTCACAATATAACCTCTGATTATACCTAATTAGATTCTGCTTCCCAACCATTTTCCATCACTATCTGTTAATGCTCCTCTATAAACCAAATTAGAATTCCTACTTTTGAATGTATGATTCTTTGACAAGCTACAATTTCTTATATTCTGGACTTCAAATAACCATGTCTTTTAATGATTGGTATAAATCATCCTAATATTAGATTCTCTATGAGAGCATTGTCCAATAGATGGAACTATGAGTCATGGATGAGAAACACAGGTGCAAACTTTAAATGTCCCAATAGCCACATTAAAAAAAGAAACAGGCAAAAATTACTTCAATGATATATGTTATTTAGCCAAGTTATTCAAAATATGCCAACTGTAAAATTTAGTTAACCTAAAAAATCTTGACAGTATATTTATCTTTCTGTGTACAGGTCTGTGAAATGCAATGAACATTTCACACTTACATAACATGTCATCTGGATGTGACACATCATAAGTATTCCTTAGCCACATATGACTGGTAGCTGTGTTTAGATTTAACTTAAGGAGAAAATGCCATAAGAAAAACCTTTTAGTTTTTAAGTTTTATTCTTTTTTTGGACATTCAGGAGCACAATTTATTTTAAACTACAACATAGAGCACATGCTAACAATGTCTGATTATATAAACCAATGTGATATTAAATTTTAAATCAAAGATCTGTGATATAATACTAGAAAAAACAGCCATATATATATATATATATATATATATATATATATATATATATATATCATATATACATACATGCTCTTAGGTTGTTTACTTAGCAGAAGTAAAATAATGTTTAGCGACATAATGCTACTTTATTTGTCCTATTTTATTTTCTCTACATATTAATAATACAAAAGGATTTCATTGTGATAGCCATATTTGAATATAATATACTTTGTTCAAATTCACCCACTCAATTACTCTTTCTTATCCCCTCACCCTCACCCCTTTAAAAATAATGTGTCCTTATGCTATTTTGTACATGCGTTTGAAGTAGTAAGGTTTATTCTGAGAGAGAGATCTTTCCTGATGGACTGAAGGGTTTGATGCAATCATAAATGTTATGACTAGGCAGGTTATTTTCTGGCTAGTTGTTAGATTCAAAGAGCTTGGCAGATTAACACGAAGATCCAATATGTCTAAAGTAAAGGAAAGATGCTCTCAAAATGTCTCTCTAAACTTCACATGTTGATCAGGAATTCACAGATTCCCTATCAGAGTGTCCTTCCTTCATACCCACGAAAGCCACCCTCTAGTGACGGAAAGTCTGTGGACCTGCCACAAAAGGATACAAACCAAAATCCCGCTTCAGAGAAAAGAGGGCTTATGTGCATGTGGGCTTTAACAACATTAGTGTATTTCAAGGGAATGGTTCTCAAAGAATAGTCCTAGAAGCCACAACATTGGCATCACCTGGAGATTCTCAAACCTCACCCGAGACTTATGGAATGAAAATTCTTGGGACAAGGACCAACAGTCTGTGAGCAATGGTGCCAGTAATAGTATTATCATATAAGTAATTATATATATATATATATTCTTATTCTTAATTCTTATCACATGTGAATCATCAAATAAGTGATCAGAAATGTGTATTTGAGGATTTTTCAGGGCTTATATTGAATGTTCTTATGGTAAACTACTTCTCATTGAAATTGTTGGTTCATAAATTATGTTTGAGAAATTTTTCAATATTATTTCCACTAAAAATGGAACAGATATTCACTAAAAACAAAGCAGATATTCTGCCATTACACCTCTGTATACTGCTTCAAGTGCTTTTGAAATACTGAAATATTTGCAGTTATATGAGGCAAAGCTGTGGAGCTCCAGGATTTTGCCCCAGTCCTATGAACACGTCAGTTCCTACTGGCCAGCATCAATGCCAATTGAGTGTATTGAATGTCACTTAAGATTTCTTTGTAACTTTTTTATGCATACAGTATAGGCACTGGCTATGGGGTGTAGCTAAAGAACCAAGACTCTGGTACCAGAGACTTGTGATAGCAAAAGGAAAATACACTTAGAGAAAATTCCACTTCCAAATATATTTTGTAACCTTGTTCTGAAGAGAAGCATGTATGCCCAGGAGTATAGCTAATATTTACATGTTAAAAATGCTCACTATCCAAATAACTCATAAGCACCAGTTCATATATCAGTGTTATAGACCAAATGTGTTCATCATAGATTGAGTCTCAAATTCAGATCATATCTTGAAGATTTATTCTCTGCTATCATGGTATTTGGAGGTGAGAACTTTGAGAAATAATTAGGTCTAGATGAGGTCAGAGAGCAAGGTTCTCATGATGGGATTGGTGACTTTATAAAGAAGAGGAAGTGAGATCTTTTTTTCCCCAAACATACTCCAAGTACAAGCTCTGTGAGGATATAACCACAAGTCAGCTGTCTATAAACTAGAAGGATTCTTTTATTGGAAGTCAAATTTCCTAGCACCTTGACCTTGACCTTCCAACCTCCAGAACTGTGAAAAATAAATGACTGCTATTTAAGTTGCCAAGTCTAAGATATTGTGCTGTGACAGCTTAAGCAGATTAATTCAGTCAATACATTAGAAAGACCTACTATAACAATTTCTAGAACTTTTTGTTAAACCGACACCAATAGCAAATTCAAATAAAATCCTCTTTAAAAAAGAAATAATGCAGTTTAAAGTTAACCCTTGCTATTCTTCTGAAGGTCTTCATAAAATAACATTTTACAGTATTTTGTTTTAAAACATTTTTTCTCAGCTTATGGGGCAAAACATTGTCCTCATCATGCAAATACCTCTATACACTGCATTTCCTATAGTAGCAGAAATGCCTGATTTTTTTCTCTACCACAAGGGTAGTATCTGAAAATGGAAATTATTGAGCTTGTTTTATTCTGCCTGACCAAGATGTTCCCCTGTAAGTTAACTTTGGTTTGGTAAAAATTTCATAAATGGTATACATTTTGAAATAACTGAAAATATGACTTTTAAAAAAAAGTATATCTGAAGGCAGAGTTAGTTCTTCCCAACTGGGATCCATATGATTTTTATGGTCTCTGGATATTTCACTTTGCATCATTTGCAGGAAATATTAGAGTTGCTTTTTTCTTCTTCTTTTCTCATTTTTTATTTTCTTTAAGTATTTATTCAAAGGAGTTGCCATTTAACAAAGCGATTTATGAAACTAATACATCTTGTTCAATGTCACCCATTTCAACATTCTCACCCATCCTTCCCCTACTCACTGCTTCCCTCACTCTTTTTAATTTTGTAGGATATGCATTGAATTCTTGACATCATTCTTCCCCTCTTTTCTTCATTGTCTACCCTTTACCCCTTGACTCTATCCCACCCTTTTCTAGCATTCTCTTCCTGAGGTTTATTTTGTTGAACTTTGCCTTTGTCTTCTTAAGGAATTCAAATAGTGTAATTCCTTAGAAAGCTAAGTTTTGATCCAATAGGGTGGTATATAACTTAGTCTTTGCCTGACTCCAAATAATCTTTGGTTCTTGGCAGTGAGTGTTAAAAGATATACCAGCTACTGTCTTAAGTGGCTGGCTGAAAACGCCGAGAATTTGAAGCTTTTATGAATCTGGAGATAGACTCCACTGCCTCAACTTTTCTATGAAATAGAACAAATTCATCACTACAGCCAAGCTGTGACTATTCAGAAACAGCTACAAAAGTCCTTATCACCTTTCCCAAAGGAAAGCTATCTTCTATGCCGCACTCTCACATGAATCTTTTATTATCATATCAAATAAACCCAAAGTATAAATGAATCACTTCGATTCTTCAGCTTTAGCAGTAACCTTTTTAATAAATTGTATGTCTTTAAGATGTACATGTGATATTTTGAAATACGTTGTGTTCATTTTGTGCTTCTGTAACAAGTGTTTTAGATAAGCAACGTAATAAGAGAAGAAGCTCCTTTGGTGTATGGTTTCAACAGTTTCTTTGGTTCATGGTTTTGAAGGTTTTAAGCATGGTCAATGGTTGCTTTTGGACCTCCTGCTGTGACATAGCACAGCATGGCAGAGATATGGACTGGCCAGTGTGAAAAGAGAGTGAAAGAGGCCAGGATCCCCCAACCTCCTTTGAGAACACCCTCCCAATGACCTAATGCTTAGACTTTACCCTTTAAGGGTTCTACCACTTCCCAACACTATCTAACTGAAGACTCAACCTTTAATACTAGGCACTTTGGGGGAATATTTGAGGTAAAAACTATAGCACATATCTGCAATGTGAAATGAATAAAACAAGCTAAGTAACCTAAGTATTACATCACATTTTTTTGCTATTGTGAGAACACTGAAAATCACCTTCTTAGCAATGTTCAGGTATAATTGTCTCTCCAAATCTTATAAATTCAAGTGAGGACCAAAGTATTAGGGAGGAGTTGCATTTTATTGAACATGTATATTTTCCTAAACAGTGTAACAACTATTTATAAGACTTATACTTTATTTGGTAATTCAGGTATTATACTGTAGGTGATAACTATATTATGCTACAGGTATGAAAAGTATTACTACATATTGTAAGTCAATTATAGTAAAGTCCCTAAGGTATACGGGAAGACATGCATAGATTACAAGCAAATGCTATGCCATTTTATAGACTTAACATTTTATATTGAGCATCTGCTAATTTTGTTATCTGAGTGGATCTAAGAAGGAATCCATCCTCTGTATAATCTTATACCATTAATAGTTGTTAACCATAATCATGTCTTATGATAAATCAATTAATATAAATGAACTACTTAACAGAATTCCAACTGTTTATATTCAGAGCCATAGCTTTAGTTCATGCATGCCTATGGTTTGGCTTTAATTTTTTTTAATAATGTGAAAAAAAAGGACTGTGGTACAATGCTTCAGAAGGTAGAGGAAAAAAAGATCAACAGGAGTCAGAAAGAGGAGGTCAAGGATAATGAAAGAGCTAAGTCACAGACAACCAAAAACAAGAGCAGATTTGCCTTTGTTTGCTTTGCCAAAGGGGAAAAATTAACTTGATGGAAAGGGTAATTAAGCATTTCTTTTTCCATCATGGACCCTCCTTGCTTCCTATCCAGCTGTTCCGTTTTGCATTGTGATGATTCTTAATCCAGTTGCTGAGTGAAAGAGGGCTAGTGAGGCCTTGGTGGCAGGTTTCAGTATTTCCTCCTCTATTAACCTTTATTTTATAAGTAGACAATAAAAATCTTAGGGAAACCATCCAACTCAGGTAGGTGAATAATGAGGAAAAAGTAGAAACAGTTACACAGAGGAATTTTCTGAAAGTAATTTGAAGAAATTTGCAGATTAGCATTATAATCTTAAAAAAAAGATTATCTAGGTCAACAAGATACATTCCTGGGTGTAGAAACTGAGATTATGCAATGATGATAGACTTCCATACCATTATAAAGCTTATGGTTCTAAATCCTGAATCACAGTCCTCAACTAGCATACATCACATTTATCACATCCGAATGATTGAGTCTCTAACTTGTATTTTCCATGACAACCTGAAGAAAAATAACATTTCCTTGGATGAAAGAATGCTCATGCTATTTTACCCATGTTTATTGCTTGGAATTTGGGATGTATTTTCTACTAGAAACCAAGTTAGTTGTCTACAATGGTAATTTCTCCACTCACCTCAAAGGCTGTTAAGCTCTACATTTCAAAACTCAGGGAATCATTGGCCACCTCTTAATGGGGGTTAATTGAGAGCATAATGAAGACAAATGACCAACCATAGCTTAGTTGGGCCTCCTAACTCCCAGAGCCATGTCCTGCCTAGGTATGTGAATTACCTTTCAGGTAAATATAGTTCATCCTTGTATATTCAGCTTCACTGGGACCGGGAACTGTTCAGATCACCAACTCTCATGTGAATACTCAGGATCTATTTCCTCTATATTAAGGAATGGCCATTGCAAAGTTTCCACAAGACCAGAAACATCTGCCTAGACCCTAGTATATTGTGGACAATCATAACCATTACACTCAAATGGAAGAAAATTACTTTGCCCTAACTATATTACATAATAAGCTAGAAATCCCAGTAAGCAGACTAGGGCAGGTGTTTGCCTAATATAGTTTGCAAACCAGTTTGCAAAAATCAAAGGAAAACCAAACAACTACTTCTCTGCAACTTTTATATAATTCTCTGTTTCTTATGTATAGGGATCCATACTGTGTTGACAAAGGATGCAAGTTGGTTTTTGTATACAGCATATATATTGTACAAACACATTAAAGCTTCTTCATTAAAATGATTGTCTGTCATTGTCATGAGCAATCAATGACTAACAATCATGCTAGAAGCATTTTGTAGACTTTTTGGCTAGAAACTGTCTTCAAAGACAATTAATCATCTGTGATTATAGTTAATGTTTGTGTTAGTTGTGAGACTTGACATCAGGGTCTTGGCTAGCTGTTTCACTCAAGGCTGGCACTCTACCATTTGACTCCTACCTCCCCTCTACTTCAGAGTTTTTGCTAGTTTATTAGAAAAAAGAATCTCACAAATATTTCTGCCCAGGCTGACTTCAAACTTCAATCTTCAAATCTCAGTGTCCTAAGTAGCTAGGATTATAAGCATGGGCTACCATGCTGGACTTTATCTGTAATTCTATCCCTTCTATTTATCTCTAATTTGGGCACAGTATTGTGCCAGCAAGAGTCATTTATTAGCCATAGCCCAATATTTAATATCTTATTTCTCAAGTCAATCTTTCTTTAACAATTCAAAATTTGCCACCATTGAAGAAGTTTTGAATGGTTATCAAACTTGGTAGCTAATTCCTCAGAAACAGTCCTGAAAATCTTTTGCAAAATGGCAATTTCACATCACAGGCACTAGGATATAAATTTTTATAGCTATTTTTATTCTTGCTGAGGTCAGGGACTCCTATAAGACAGCAATAGAAGCTATCTCTTTTCAGGAACATGAATATGTGAATATATAAATGCCAGTTTATATATCTTCTAAAAAGGGAACTTCCAAGGTTAAGACTATTTGTTCTAGGGGCATCTTGGCAAATGATAGCACTTTTCTGATTCATAGTTTTAGATATACTCATTAAAAAATTCCAACAGTTCCATCATTTTCAGCTTAAATCCATACATATACAATTCTATGTAGATATGTATGACTGACTATATCAAAAGAGGTATACTTTTTGAAAATTCTATCTTACTGAGTTTTCACTTCATTTTAAATGTTCTTTATACCTCTTACAACTTTTCTAAATGAGAGAATAATTCTTAAATTACAAAGATGTTTCTTTTTCCAATCTTGTTCTTCTTGAAAGCACATCTATATATAGACCTTAGACTTCAAAATTTGATTTAAAATTTGCATTTGAAAAAATTCTTCAAGTAAGACATTGACCTTAAAGATTTTGAAAGTCAGAATCTGCATATAAATTTAGCTTTGGCTTCTGCTATTAAAAATACATTGAATTTTAGAATTGGGTGATAACTGTTTTACATTTTTTAATATTGCCAAATGATAAACTTTAGAACTAAAAAATGAAAATCCATGGTGCTACAAGAATCTAATATATCCAACTACATTTCTTATGGTAGTTTATAGAACTTGCATAGAACTCCTAAGCAATTTAGTGACTCTAGATCCTACTGTCTTCACCTGTTTAGGTTATCATTATAAAGTTCCATACACAGAATACTTTGTAAACAAAACAAGTTTATGTACTACAATTTTGGAAAGTGGAAGGCCAAAAATAAGAACTGGCAAATTCAGTGTCTAATGGGGGCTCACTTTCGAGTTCATACACGGCATTTCTGAGGTTCTAGTCTCACATAGTAGAAGAAGAGGGGCTCTTTCAAAACACCTTTTGTAAAGATACCAATGTCAATTATGATGACTCCATGTTCTTGACCTAATCACTTCATGAAAGTCCCACCCCCATTTGCTATCATTTTAAATATTGGTATTTTAGCATATCCATTGTGGAGAGGCTCATAGCATGCAGATCATAACAACTAGACATATATTCCTCCTGTCAATATGAATTATTTTATATACATACAGTTATAGACAGAGAGTACAGCTTTCATTGACCTCTAAACAGAAAACTGCACTGTTATTTCAGATTACATTCTTTATGAATGAGATCCAGTCTTCTGAAAGTTAATGAGGCTGAGAATTCAAGTAGCCATTTTAGCAGAGTGACTTCAAGGGGCAGAATCTTCTAGAGTATCTGGTTTGTGGATGCTGCCAAGAGCTTATAACTTTCATCCTACTTTATTGACAAATGTGAAGATTGAACCCATTCTGGAGAAAAGGCACACAAACAAAACTAAATAGATTTGGTATATATTAATATTAGTCATCACACAAAGACATTTACATTGGTGTTCACATATTTATTTCTAAGTCATCTGGTCTTTCCCATATTTTCTTATATCAGGATATCTGATCTAAATACAATACTATATTTAGTAGTGTTAAATAATTGTGCAAACTGGTGCATGTATTAAACAAAGTACATTAGACTAATTATATATAGGGCTCATAATAATCTCAGAAGGTGCTTTAGTCATATGAAAACAACTCTCTAAGAAAACTGAAATTAAGTAGAACTAATTTGCTAAACTTACATATGGGTAACCAAAAAGGTGTGATCCAGTTATTTAATTTTTCAGATGATTTTCCCTCAACTTATATGACCCAATTTACCACTATGTTGTAAAATCATCTTTTAAAAGACATTTCTGAGCCTGAGTGTGGCAGCACATGCCTGTAATCCCAGAACTGGATAGGCTGAGGGAGGAGAATCCTAAATTCCAACCTACCTAAGGCTACATGGCAAGACCTTGTCTCAAAAGAAACACAAAACAAAAGACATTTATTAAGAATATCTAGTAGAATAACAAAATGTTGTGTAATGTAAGTTAGGACTATAAGTAAGAAAGCATAAGAGACTATTGTTTAGTCTAAATGAGTAAATTTCTAATACAAATAAAATCTTAGAAGGAATTGGGAGGAAGATGGTGGAAGAGAAGATTGCTCTCCTAGGACCCTGTAATCCCACTTCTGGCATTTACCCAAATGACCACAAACAAAGCCACACTAAAGCTACCAGCACAACTATGTTTATCACAGCATTATTCATCATGGCTAAGATATGGAACCAACCCAGATGCCCCTCAGGTAGATGCATTCATCTGCTGATCGAGAAAATGTCACACACACACACACACACACACACACACACACACACACACACACACACGCACTGGAATTGTGTGAATGACACCACCCCATTTGTAGGGAAATGGAAAGACTTGGAAAAAATCATATTAAGTGAAGTAAGCCAGACCCAAAGAAATATAGGTCCCATGGCCTCCCTTATTTGTAATGATTAGTATACATTTAGTACAATATTAGCAGATGCGCAGAATAGCTCAATAATTATGTATGTATGATCATATAAGACGATGCTAAGTGAAATGAACTCTAAGACTTGAACACAAGAGGTTTTTCTTTGTTGTTGTTTTCAATGTGCTATGTGATTTTTTTGTTTCTTTTGTATGTTCTGCCCATTAATGTATATCCCCTGTTATCACTGTATTTAATTTTGGTACCCTGGGTACCGCATATACATTTATTTGAACTAGGGAAGGGAAGGGGAACAACAAAATGGTGAGACAAAGAACAAAGAGGGAACCAACGCAACAGCGATATTCACAAGACAACATGTTGGAAAAGATCTGTACAACTTGTGGGGGGCGGGAATTGAGGGAGGGAAAAAGGGAGAAAAAATGAGAGAAGGGGTAGCAAATTAGACAAGAAATGTAAACACTACCTTACTTATGTAACTGTAACCCCTCTGTCTATCACCTTGACAACTATTTTTTAAATCATAGATAATTCTAAAATGTAAATGTTGAAAGGAATAAAATGTGTGTAGGACTACATGTCAAATGATAAGATTTTCTATAAACAAGTAAAACTAAAATACTTCTAAATTTAACATTTACCCAGGCACAGCTAGTTCTTTTTTTCATTGTTTATTTTCAGTGTCAATGCAGGAAAAACAAAGATTGAAGGTTTTTTTTTTGTTTTAATCTATATGCAAGCTCCAAAATTAAAAAGGCCTATTTTAATGGGAGCTAGTTTAAACCAATTTGACATGAGGGAGATAATACTTGGGAAAATGTGTCTGTGCTCTGTTTTGCTCCCAAATTTTGACTTTTAAACTTATTGTCAAGTCTTCAGAAAAAAACAAGAAACAGTGGAGATAATTAAACATTTGCCTTGGGGGAATTATTTGCAGTTAATTAAAACTGTACACTTTGGGTGTATATTTGCTTCACTGGTTATTAAATTTGAATCATATGTTAACTACCCAGGTTTCTTACTTGTCCATCAAAAAACGTTGCTTCTGGCAAATTGAAGAAATAAGCTTTCTCATAATATACTGAACCATAATGTTTGATGCTATCTCCAAATTTTGAGAAAAAAGAGAGAGAAAGGTAGTGAGGAGAGAAAAGGAAACCCAGAATGATTTGTTTTAGAGCCCATTTTGTTTGGTTATATTAGAGAGTTAGAACTCAATGGAGAGGTGCAAACCCGGAAGAGATGCAATCAATTTGTTGGTAATTCAGGTCTGAATAAGTCTGCAGTCCATGTGTTTTTCTATAGCTACAAAGCAGGTAACTTCAATATCTTTAAATTACTTTCCTTTGCTACATTTAGAAGCAAAATAAGGTGCCAATGGCTCACTCATATAATCCTAGCTACTTAGGATGCTGAGATCTGAGAATCTGGTTGGAAGCAGCCCAGGCAGGAGAAGACCATGAGACTCTTATCTCCAATTAACTACCAGAAAACCAGAAGTGGTGCTGTGGCTCAAATTGGTAGAGCACTAGCCTTGATCAAAAAAGCTCAGGGTCAGTGCTGAGGTCCTGAGTTCAAGCACTAAGACAGACCAAAAAAAAAAAATCGATAGGCTCATAAGCTTCAAGAGGGCAATGATTGAGTCATTGTTTCCAATTGACTCCTTGGAGTCCAGAGTAGTATCTGACATTGTTTTTATTATGTTTCATTTTGTTTTTAATTTTTATTGTAAAGGTGATATACAAAGAAGTTACCGTTATATAAGTCCAGAAAGGAGTACATTTCTTTTTGAACAGTGTTACCCACTTTTATTAGTTTTATATCAATACATGTGATTTCTGTACTCCTGCTGTCCTATTCATAGGCTGGCTCATTTTAATCTTTATTAAAGAACTTTCAGGGAGACTTCAAACTTCTAGCTTTGCAATAGCTTGTTTATCATCATCAAATCCTCTTACCCACATTATTTCCTGTGTAATGTGTACCATACAATATGTAATGTAACCAAAAAGAAAAGATGAGCCTATGTTGATTCCACAATTAGAAGTACTACAAGAAGGATGGAATGACACTGCATGGAACAGCAGGTCAGCATTCCCTTGTTGGTCTTATGCAACTGGCATACATCATGGCGAAAAGACTTAATTACCACTAGGTTTCTGAGGGGTTGAATCTGACTTTTCAAGGACTCAGGCACCCATCTGTGGATGACTCTAGTACTGGAAACATTAAGAGCAGAAAAATTAGATATTCCTTTAATTTTCTCTATTTTGCTTTCTTTTTATATCTTTTGCCACAATTCTAAGGCTTTCACTGATGCATGAAGCTTGCTTTGTAATATTTTGTCTCTTAAAAAATGCTACAACTAAATTTTCTACCTTTGAAAGTTTTTTGCATATATCTTGGGTAATATTTTAAGAAAATATTATTTATTCATGAAGACACTTGACTGTTCTCGTGTTTATGTTTTTAAATAAATTCTCTCTCCCCAAGCATAAACCTACCATATTAATGCTAGAACCTGCTTTTCCACCATAAAATGCTCATTAAAATTTTTCCTTCTCTGTTGTCAGATTCTGCAAAGGATGACAACATTGTAAAAGATGATAAAGTAGCAGATCATTCCGAGTGTGACCAAGATCATCCCAATGGTAAGTTCTGAGAAAATTTTCAGGGATTTTTTTTTGTACTGGAAATATATCTCAGAAAACAGATTTGAGCTTTTCTGGGCGGGAACATTGTGTAAGTTCTGAATGCTGGCTGATTGGCAGCTGCCATCTTGGGAGATGGGGGATTTTCCACAATACCCATCACTCATTAGTTTTGATTTAGTCTGCCTTCATTTGTTTTTATTATTCTTACCTGCCTGGATTCTATAAACATTGGGATAGGTAGCTATTGAAATAAATATATGATAAGAATGAAAATAAATGTGAGACATATGGAGAGTAAACCCAGGAGATTAGATCTACATACCCTTGGAATACAAAAAGAACCAAAATGAAGAATACAACAGTAGAAATGAAACAATCTTCAGAAAAAAAAGTTTAGCTAATGCAAACCACGTTCTCTGCCCCAAACATTGGAATACACATTATATTTAGAGGCAGAAATAATGAAAACTCAAATAAGAACAGACACCTACATAGCCTCATGGAATTTCTCAAGATCACAGATAAAGGAAGGCTTTTAAAGTATACAAGAAAGCCAGAATCCAGTTATAAGTAATATCACCAGAATCCATTGAGCCTTAACCCTCCTCCACAAACCTAAATGCTCAGAGAAAATGGAATAACATCTTCAGAGCTCTAAAAGACAGTTTCTATATTTAGTGAAGTTAATATTCATGCATAAAGTCAAGTGTAATATTTTCTCAGGATTACAAAGATTAAGAAAATGTGCTTCCCAGGTATCCTTTCTGAGTAAACTAATCAAAAGCCCATACTCAGCAGTAACTCATAAATGCAGTAAAGAAGTAAAAATCCAAGATTGGGAAAGGCATAATTGGAAGTGACTATAGAGTAAAGAACTAATTGAATGTATGAACACATTAAAATCATTATTTCAAGATTAGTATCAAATATTTTAAGTATTTTTCATCTTCAAAATATATAGCATATATTTTTTAAAAATAAAAACAAGATTAGGGATTGCTGTACAATAACAGAAGTCAAAATAATTTAGACCATGTATCTCATTAACAGCAAATAAACTAGACAAGGTAATATGTGTATGTGTTTATATTACGTATAATTTGATTATATAGCATATAGCTTCCTATTATATATGTGTATAATGTAAACATTATATATTATAAGATATGCAATAGATTATTCACACATATTTTGTATGTAAATACAGGCATATATGATGTCAAGAGACTGTTTAAAGGCATCAGAGAGCAAACAAGGTAATAAAATTTGTCAAGCAAGGTTTTAGGCTTCCATATCTGGAAGCCTAGAATTTAGAACCATTTTTATCTTAGGACATTTTCTGATTCTGCAGAAAGTACCTCAAATCCCATTGGTAAAAGGACAAGAGACCTAACAGCCGCTATGCGTTAGGAGCAGGATTCACCCTAGCAGGAAGACTGAGGCAGCATTAGCTCTACCTTCTAAAGCCTGCGGCTCACCTTCAACTCATCTCAATCTTCAGACTAAACTAAGACCAGCCCAGACTACTAGTTCCCCCCAAGAAACCTGAAAAGAAGTAAAATATTTACCAGAGGGAAAAAAAGTCTAGCATATTGCAAATAATATTTATGAATAATTTGTGAGATATACCTAGCACACACATAAAAATTTCCAGACAAAAGAATTAGGAAACAAGGCAACATGAAAGACAAGGGATGAGAGAAGGAAACCTGTATGAGATGAAAATAATAAGTATAGACACAAAGCATGAAACAATCATGCTGACCATGCATTATAGAGATAAAAGAAAGATAGAAAATTTTAACTGAGACCTAAATATGGAAAACCAAAAGGAAAAAGAAATCCAGGAGCAATAGATGGTATAATTCAAATTAATAATTCAAGGAACAGATCTATGATTGAAGAAAATTTTAGGCACAAAAAGGATAGGCCCAACATTAAAAACAGTGGAATAAAAACATTACAGATACTGGAAAGATCCTGAGGATAACATGCAAAGACAGAATCCATCCCAAAGTAAAAGAGACATGCTCAGGAGCAACATTTAAAGAAAATAGAGTGAGAAATTTCCTACATTGATAAAGGACATGAGGCCAAATGTTCCCAAATCCCTTTGAACTCTACGCAGAATAAATAAAAATAAATCCAAACTAGATCCATTAAAGCAAAACTGCTAAAAGCCAAAGATAAAATGAACATCTAAAAAGCAATCTTCAAACAATCCCTTGGGCTGATAGCTGACTTTCTAATAGGTGTAATGGAAATAAAAAGACAATATAGCAAAAGAGCTATCAACAAAGGAGAATCAATCAGGAGCCACAAAACATGTTTCAAGAATAAAAGTTAACTACAGATAATTCAATAGAAAAAGTGTGGCTCATCACTAGAAATTTCAGGTATTCTGTAGGTAAAGAAATATTAAATCCATGTAGTTAAGGACAGATGAAAGAATTAAGAACACAGTAAATGATGATTATTGAATGAGTTTAAGTAACTATTGATAGTATAAATCGACAATGATCATAATAATAATGCCTTTTGCAGGAGTTGAGCTATAGCATTAAAGAGCTGTATTTATTTAATTAGATAAATTAAATATATGTGTGTTCCAATGTTTTTGCAGTGTCATGGAAGGTAAAACTACCGATTAAGATTCAGTTTCCTAAGCCAAGCACCAGTGGCTCATGCCTATAATGGTAACTACTTAGGAGGTTCAAAGCCATTCCTGGCAGGAAAGTCTCTAAGAATCTTAGCTCCCATTGACCAGGAGAAATCAGGAAGTAGAATGCCAGCTTGAGCCAGATGACAGAGCCACACCCTGAGTTCAAGCCCCAGTATGGTGTGCATGTGCATGCACTTATGCGCACGACACACACACACACACACACACACACACACACACACACAGATTCCACTTTCTAAGTCTCAGTGATCCCACCAGTCAGGAAACAAGGAGACTTTGATTGCCACAAATGACTGACTGCCTGAACAGTTTCCAAGCTGTAGTACAGAGGAAGAACCCTTACCAGGAAACTCCCTCTGTTAAGAGAGAACTGAGGGCTCTTGGAAGCTAAAGGAGCTAGAGTTTGCATGGCAGAGTCCTGAACAAGAAAGTGTTCCATGGAAGAAATGCCCTAGAGACTTTGGGCAGAGTATTGGCTGGTACATCCATGAGAGGAAACTCTTCAAGGGCAGGTAATTAACATCAAGAAACTTGAGCAAGGCCAGGAGCAAGTGACTCAAGCCTGTAATCGTAGCTACTCAGAAGCCTGAGATCTGACAATCATGATTCAAAGCCAGCCTGGGCAGGAAAGTCTGTGAGACTCTTATCTCTAATTAACCATCAGAAAACTAGAAGTGGCACTATAATTCAAAGTGGTAGAGCACTAGCCTTGAGCAGAAAAGCTCAGGGACAGCGCCCAGGCCCTGAGTTCAAGCCTCAGGACCAGCACCAAAAGAAAGATGAGAGACTTGAGCAAATGATACCTGCAGTTTCTACAGGGATGGCAGACATGCCAGTTGCCACCAAACCAGACTGGAAAATCTAAAGCTTCACAGAGAACTCAGAAAAGTTTTGCCCCAGCTATGAGGGAAATCAAGCTATAGAATCATGCTATTCTTGTCTCCTTTGTACAACTGACGAAAAGACTCTAAAGAATCAAACTTTCTCTTAGTAACATCATTGCATACTAGAATGAAGTGTAGGACTAGTTATAGGAATTTAAGTTCATCTCACACAACATGAAGTCAAAATTAACAAAAATTACCAGGCTTGTAAAGAAATATTGGCAGTCCATTCTCCATGCTTCTTTTGAGTTTCCTGCTTATCTTGTGAAAAAAGGCATTGACTGTCTGTGTTCTGATCAATCTTTTCACACATATTTATATAGCAAAGAACCTTGGTAGAGAGTGTCTCCATGCGAAGTGAAGAGCAGGCTTGCTTATTACCTCAGAAGATAAAAGTATATATTATCTTCCTCCAAATCAAAGAACAAGCATACTTCCCCACCTTTAAAAAAGATTCAGATCATTTATGCTGATAATTCTATCCTTATGACACAACCCATTAAGTGTACAGGTATTACCTGGTCTACTTTGTGTCACCTGTGAGAACTGGGGCTCAGAAAAAAATGGTAATAAGTATTAATGGTATGGCTACAGAGGAAAGATATGGCAGGATACAAAAAAGAGTTGTTCATAAGACTGACTTCCATAATGGCAACTCAAAAAATAGAAAGACTCTATGCCATAGACTCAAACAAAATAAATTAGCTTTATAAAAATGTGGCCATGTGTGGTAGTACTTGGGAAGCAGAAGCAGGAAGATACCAAGTTCAAGGCCAACTTGGGCTCCATAGCAAGACCCGGTCTCAAAGAAATAGGAAGTAAAGAAAGAAGTAGAGAAAGAGAAAAAGAAGAAAGTTTATGCACAAATAGAATTAAATCACAACAGAATTGAAATAAGGTATCTTGCTTTCTAAGTTTCCCCAAAAGTTTATGCCAAACACAAAAATGTGTTTGTTAATACAAATAATAAAATATAACTTAGCAGTATAACCACAGTTCAGTGTATAAAATGAGGTGGCAGAAATATAAGAAGATAGTTGTGTCCGTAGGATAATTGGATCACGTTATCTAGTTTCAGAAGTACTCAGGTTGAGTTAAATTCAATATATTTGTAAAGCTTAAAAGGATGAAGTTAGAATAAATGGATATCAAAAGAGAACATAACAAACCAAGTAAGAATTCTAGCCAGAAGTCTCAAATAAGAAAGAGTTAGCTATTTTATACTGATGAAAATTTAAATCTCTCATTAAATATAAGAGTGATAGATCTTCATGTGTCTGTCTATAGTATGGCAAGACACAATACAAAAACAAATCTGTTGGAAATTCAATGGGGAATTCACAGATAGAGTATTATCCACAATAACAGAACAAATCGCCTAAAAATGACCTTAGAATGTTTTAAAACTGTGATTAACAGTGTAGCTCTGCTATAAAAATAAGACAGGCTGATCGATGAAATAGACTGAAGAGTTTAGAAATAGACTCAAGTAGATCTGGGATCTCAGTACATATTCTGGCTGACATTCCAAAGACACATGATTCAACAAATGTCATTTGAGACAACTAGCTGGCCATTTGGTAAAATAAGCCGAATTTCAACCTCATTCTCTATACCAAAAGAGACTCCACTAAGGGCAGAGATGAAACTTAAAACAAGGGGGAAAAAAAGGAAAGAAACTATAAAATATTAAAGAAAAAGAGCCAAAGATGATTATTGAGTACTGTAATAAAATAATCTTATCAATCTATGAAAATACATAAAGGAAATGTACTTAAATGAATACTACTAAGTAAAGACAGCCAAGATGAAAAAGCTCATAAAGTATAAAATTGTAAGCTGGGTGCTGATGGCTCATGCCTATAATTCTAGCTACTCAGGAGGCTGAGATCAGAAGATTGCGATTCGAAACCAGCTCAAGTAAGAAAGTCCCTGTGAGACTCTTATCTCCCATAAACTACTTTTAAAAAGCCAGAAGTGGAACTGTGGCTCAAATGGTAGAGCACTTTAGCCTTGAGAAAAAGAAGCTCAGGGATAGTGCCCAGGCGCTGAGTTCAAGCTCCAGGACCAGCACCAAAATATATATAATTCTATAATTCCAGTGACGTGACATTCTGGAAATAGCAAGACTATAGATAAAATAAAAAGATCCAGTGGTTTTGGTGAGTTGGGAGGATGGAATGGATGAGCACAAGCACAAAAGATATTTAGGGCGTGAAACGATTCCAATTATTACTGTACTGGTGAATACATAGCATTAAACACTGGGCCAAACTCAGAATATGTAACACCAAGAATGAGCCTTAATGTAAGTTATGAATTATGGATAATCTTGTGTCAATGCAGGTTCATTGGTTGTAGCAATCTACCACTGTGGTGAGAAACATTGATAATGGGGAAGACTATGCTTGCCGAGGAAGTAGGGGGTATATAGAATAGTTGTACCTTCACTCACTGTGCTGCTAGCCTAAATCTAATTTTTAAAAAAACTTTAGTTTTCATGCACACATGATTGTGTGTATACATATCATAGCATACAGGTCTATATAGATCTATAGTACCTGTGTATATGTATCAATGTCTGCCATAAAAGAAGGAATGATTAAAATTGAACACAGAAATTTTGACATGATCACTAAAGGCTATAATCAAATTTTAAAGAATATCTTCTGGGCAAAATATTCTGACTTAAATGACAGATCATTTTCTTATTGATAAAAAAAAGAAAGCAAAGCTCATATAAAGAAGAAAGAAGAGAAATCCAAGACAAATGCAGGCAGAAGTCTCAATTACTTAATAAGAATTCACAAAAGAAAAAAACAGAGAAATTACCCATTAAAAGTTTCCCACAGTTCTTTATTAATTAAAGAAATGCAAATAAATCAGTGTCTTCCATCTCTGGATGACTGAAAATTTACAAAACTAGTGGAAACACTGTTGCTGGGAGACTTGAGAGCGTAACTTTCTCTCCAATATTTTCAGCAAAATTTATTAAAGGGTATAGAGAGATTTATTCATAAAAATACCTACTGCAATGCTGTGTTTAATGGCACACATGTGCACACACACACACAGACAAATATTGGAAACACTCAAAAGTTTACCTCTAACATGAAAGATATCTTTTCTTATTTTGAAAAGAAAATTCTTATTTTGAGAATAAGATTCTTTAGGAATCTTTGTTTCTTGAGGAAGTCATGATGTCAGTAGATCATGCTCACAACATGTGACATAAAAAAGCAATATTCAAGTATGGATATACTTGCATTTCAATGTACATACTTGTATATATGTATGTGTTGTACATACATACCTACATAGACACATGAGAAATTAGTGAGTATGAACGTATGCATGGATGTGAATACACTTAACATTTATACACAGACCTGAGAAAAATGGCAACTCACAGTATTAAAAATGACTGTCCCTTGTAAAATTATATTATATATATATATATTTCTCATATATGTATTCTTCACTGTAGTCAGAAGGAATTTGCCTTTGTTTTAAAACTATTAAAAAAAATCAGACATAATTTACATCAGAAATGTATTTCATTGGCCCCATGAGAAAACCAAAAATGTCTAGATGATAATCAAATTCATGATAATCTAGGTTTAACTTTTGCTTTTAATCTGGAATTTTGGGGGCATAGTAAAAGAATTTTTTTTAATATTGACAGCAAAACACCCATTATCTATTTAAGACAAGCATTAAAGAACCAGTCTTGCTTCTTAAAAATATCTGAGCATCCATAATCTGCAAACAAAGCTTTATTGTTGTTCCTTTTTTTAAAAAAACAGTCCATTTGCAGAATGAGTTTAGGGATTTAGCCCCTAGAAATGCTTCATTTTAGACTCATGTCCCCAGACCAATTTTTATGCAAATTAATTTAAGCTTAAGTGTGAGTTTGAGCCAGACTTAATTACTAGGGCTTCAAGAAACAATCATGTGATCAATTTCCAAGAAAAAGTGAATGGATTTTTGGATTATCTCTTCTAATGGTTCCCTCCCCTTAGTATGGATGATTGAGCTCACTATATGAAAGAGACATACATAAACCCTGGATGCCTTTGTGTTCTTTTGTTTCCTCTGCCAGGAGGGATTAGGGCAGAGGACTGTGGGGGGAATTCAAGTAGATTGAATGAAGAGAAGCAAACACAAAGCTTGTCCCATGGGGCTGAGGAAACAAGAAGGAATGCGTAGTGGGTCTGGGGGGGGGGGGGGGGAAGCAGATTGGCTGGAGAGCCCCTGAGTCATTTTATTACCTACACAGAATGGGCACCAAGGTACACAAATCTCCCACCTTCGGTTTTATTTATTTAGAGCCAGTACTAGAGCTTGAACTCAGGTCCATGGCACTATCCTTCAGCGCTTTTTCTCAAGGCTGGCACTCTAATCTTTGACTTACAACTCCACTTCCTATTTGTTGTGGTTAATTGGAGAGAAGAATCTTGTGGCTTTTCATGCCAGAATAGCTTTGAACCTGAATCCTTAGATCTCAGCCTTCTAAAGCAGCTACAGGTGTGAGCCACCTTTAGCGCTACAAATCCTGGATTCCCTTGAGAAGAAGCAAACAAAACCACTTCATTCCTAGGCACGTCATTTCTTCCCTTAGTTTTTATTGATTTCATTCTAGAAAAAAAAATGGGAAAGAAGAACATATGTGTGTTTCTACTTCAAAAAATAATTGCTAGAACATATATAACACAGAGTATAAACAGATCTGGGATAGAGAGAAGTGATGAGGGTGGGGGAAATATTACCCCCAAAAAAGCTTGAAAATGGCCTTTCATGGTCAAAGTGAAGTGTCAGGCCTCAGTGTTACCGAATCCCTGGTGTGCATCAACAGCCCCAGGTTACAACCTAAGGTGGTAACCTTAGCAGCAGTGCCAGGGCCCTGTCGATTTGTTTAGTCTTCTAGTACTGAATAGATTCTTCTGAGAAACTACCAAATGTGGAGCACATTGGGAGACAGGAAATGAAAATGAAGTGCTTCTACTGCTTGTAAACCCACTCTTCCCCATCATTGTACAAACAAATTAAGAGCACAGGTGAGGAATTATATTTCCAGCAATACCTGGCATTATATTTGTGTGTGTGTGATGGTTTCACCTGTGAAACCATCACACACACACACACACACACACACACACACACACACACACACACACACACACACACACACACACACACACACACACATGGGTAGGGGAAAGGGGGGAGGAGAGGCTTTTCCCCTTACAGGGTGAAGGTTCCTGCTTAATGCGATTCACCCAATAGGCTGGAGATGTCACTGGCATAGAAGTCTAGGAGAATATCTATGGTCATTCCCCTTTTGGCCCCATAAATGATTAAACTGGGACTCAGAGAAGCTGTGATTTGCATAAAACATCTACTTATTTGGCTCCCATACCAGAAATCTTTGCAGTAATATCATAAAAGCAGTGTCTAGTAGCTAGCATAGGACATTTACTTTGCTATTAAAGGATGAGGGAAAGTAAGTTAATTCTAGTAACTATGATGAGGAATGTTATAGGGCCAGTTACAAAGACACTTTTGGGTGGCTCCTCTTTAGTAGGTGCTAGAAAGGAAAATATAAAGAAAATGGAAAGTCTATCTGCAAATATTCATAGTTTAGTAAGAAAGAAAAACAAACACTAGGATAGGAAAGTGTTTTAAGGAAACCAGTAAGTGGATGAATGAGCCAGGAATTCAATAAACAAAAACATAAATGTGATTCATCTTGTCCAGTGTTTCAGAGATCGCCTGTACACACAGAGGACACACTGAGATCTTTGCTTTATAGGTTTACCCATTGTAACAAGGAGATGTACAAGACACTATATTGAAGATGAACTTTACAACTTGGCGGGGGGGGGGGGGGGAGAGGGGGAAGAAGGGGGAAGAGGAAAGGAAAGGGATAGTAGGAAATAAATAAAGGAGGAGGTAACAATGCTCAATAGGAAATGTACTCATCATCTAACCCATATAACTGTAACCCCTCTGTACACTATTTTTAACAATTAAAAAAAATTTTTAAAAGATCAGAAGAATTTTACTATGTAAGAAAGAACAACAACAAATCCACAGAACCCAAATGAATGCTTTAGCCATTGGAAAAGCATATTAAATAGGCAAAAAATCAAGAAGTATGTTTAGAAAATTGTAAGTATGTTAGAGTATAAAGACCATAGGATACATTAATTTTGGCCCAAAGAGAAAGAACAGAGACATTGAAGAATAGTTATTACTAGTTCCATTTCTCAGATGTTTCTTAGAGTTCAAGTACAACAGGAACTGAGAGAAAGTAAAAGGCTTAGGGTATACGTGTGCATGTGTTGCATAAACATACATATGTAACTCCTTTTACTCAGAAATTTTTCTTCTATGATATCATTGAGAGCAATTTATTAGATTTTTAAAAATTGTTCCATCATAACTATTAACATAGCACATTCAAGTTATGAAATATTAAAAATGTTAGAAAATTCCAATTGCATTTAAAATCCCACTTACAATTCAAACCTATCATTGTTAACATTTGACATATAGACTTTCAGTTTTGGTTTCCATTAATATCCATTTATGAGAGGGCATGTCTGTGGAATTAAAACTACTAACTTATGTTCTCCTCTGACCAAAATCTTAAATCTCAAAATGCATTTTTTTGTCCTGTGTATCTATCACTGTTTCATGTTTTCTTTTCTCAGTACCTTTGCCTTCTTAGTGTATTTTCATCAAGAGTTTGATGTGTTAGGGTCTACTTTATCTACTGACAATGTTTTCACGTTTATACAGGTTTTTTTTTTCTTATTGTCTCAATTTCCTCATCATCAAACCATCTTTTCATTTCCTTCCATTTCATTGCAAACACAAGGATTCTTTCTAAGCTGTTGGTTTTTCTGAACATATCCTTTACAAAAGTACTTTTCTCTTAGCATAATCGCCTCCTCTTATTTTAAATCCTGTCTTTGTTTGGATAGCTGGAAATAACTACTCAGGTAAAATGTTGCCAGGACAAAAACTGCAAACATGCCCTTTACTTTCAGTGTGATTCATAGCTGAGTCTTTCTTTCCACTCAGTCATTCTGGTGTCCATCTGGCATAATCTAGAGAAGACCTGGAATTTAAAACCTGTGGCATTATTTTTTTTAATCATAAAAGATGTCCAATGTCCTCTCCTTATTTCTTGGAGTTAATTTTATAAATTTGATTTTAGAATTTTGCATTTGTAGTTAATAAATATCATAGTGTTTCAACTACTTTATTGACTACACCAGCCTTGACTTTGTTATTCAATGTATCATTTCTTTCTCTTTGTTTTCTATCATCTAAACATTTGCTGCAAGTGTTATTTTTCTTCTGACTTCAAGATTCCATTTCAGGTTTTTCTAGAATGAACCTCTTTGCATTGCTCTGGCTTGGGTTTTTGCAATACCAGCCATCTTAAGGACAAGCTCTCCCTTGTGAAAAATCCACTCCCAGCCCCTGACACACAGCCATGTTTTATGGCAACCAGCCCCCTGACATAGCTATATTTTGTGGTATCCACCTCTGGCACAACCATATTTAGTGTCACCCATAATACTGTAGAAGGAATGGATGGCTGATGGTGCTGATTTTCTCTCTCAGTTGACACACAGGTGGTTAGGGTAGAAACTAATTGGCTATGGGAAAGATTCTGCATC
Source organism: Dipodomys spectabilis (assembly GCF_019054845.1). NCBI lineage: Eukaryota > Metazoa > Chordata > Mammalia > Rodentia > Heteromyidae > Dipodomys > Dipodomys spectabilis. The sequence goes on from NW_024871042.1 coordinate 2,210,390, forward strand.
CCTTAGTATTTTATACTAAACAATTTTATGACTAGTAGTAGCATGACATCATCTAAAGAACAAAAGGAGCAAATGGACTTCCCACACATTTCTGATGTGGGCATTAGAACACTATTCTCACTGTCTAGTAAAGTTAAATAATATTGTTTAGCAACTTCACTATGGTGTTCATAGCCAAATAATAAGAATATATATGCCCACAAAGTATACAAATAAAAGTATTATTAGTATTATGTTGTTTATAATAGGCTCAAATTGAAAACAATTCAGTTTTATATTATGTAGTACCTGAAGATAATAGATTGTGTTTTAAAACTAAGATACATAATAATGTTTTCCTTCTATGAATTTTAAAAGCAGAAACACTGTTGGGGAAAATCAAGAAGGCAGTTCTTGATTTGGATGGTGATCAAAAACATGTATATGAATACGGATGTGTATACATATAAAAAGTCATTATGTGGTATACTTACATCTGTATGTTTTCTTATATGAATTTGAAAATGCAAAATAAAGTTATCTCCAAGATGAACATAATGGTTCATTCTTATAATCTCAGCTACTTAGGAGGAAGAAATAAGAATTTGAGAAATAGAAGGCAAAAGTAGACTAGTTGTAGGCCATTTATCTAAAAGCATAAAACCCTATCCGATAAACAAACTAAAACATGAGAGTCAGGGATATGACCCAAGTGCTAGAGAACTTGTTTAATAAATTCAAGACACTGAACTCAAACCATAATGTCCCATCCAAACATGAAAAGTCCAGATGAAGCAAAACAGAAAAGTGACATTACGGTGCCACAGATCTCCTACTGAAGGGTAAAAGTAGAATGAGGATTGGAACACTAATTTGCAGCTAATTTGGTGATTAGAGATAGTGCAGTGTGTAGTAAAGTCTGGCATTGCTGTGGGGTCCACTTACCTCTGGTAGGCCTGTGCTGCTCAAGTTTTAGCATGCATACAAATCAAACAAGTGCTGATTCTGCATGTCTGGAAAGAGGTCTCATATTCTGCATTTTTTAAAGTTTCTCGGTAATTCCAGTGTTGCTTGTCCCCAGAAAGTTATCTGAGTAGCAGTGGGAAGAAGGTCTTGATCAATGTGTAGTTATAAAATACCTTTCTGCTAGCAAGAGATTAGAAGAGAAGAAACATCTAGGAAACAAATGATGCTGAGAAACTGGCAGTAGGGGGAAGGTTAGCAGGATTGGGGAATGGGGAAGGAAAATATAAACAGTTTTTAGACTCAGTAGTTGAGATTCTACCAAACTTTGGGAAATGATGAAAGAAAGCCATCAAGGACAGCTTACAGTTTCTGGCTTCACTGATCACATGGATAATATATTTGGTTTTAATTATTTCATCTAGTCCTTTTGATCAAAATGGAGCTTAGCAGGAATGGATGTCATACGAAGCTATTTCTTCCCATTTGATGAACTGGCAGAGAGTGAAGCAAGGTGAAGGAACATGGAGGTGATGTAAGAATAGCTGTATGATATAGGAAAATAAAGGACTCAGGGTAATGAAAGTCAGCACTGTTACAGTAACAAATACGCCCTAAAGTCTCAGTGCCTTTCAACAACAAGGGCTGTAGTACTATTACCTGTCTCTGCTTGACTTTGCCCCACAGGTTCATGCCAAGAAGATTGCTAAGGGAACATGCAATAGATCTTCAACTTCTCGGCTCAGATACACATATATCATGTCTGTCCCAGGGCCTTTGTGCATGTGTGTGTGTGTGTGTGTGTGTGTGTGTGTGTGTGTGTATGTGTGTGTGTGTGTGTGTGTATGCGCACGCGACAGGACTGGGGCTTGAACTTAGAGTCTCACACTATTATTTGAACTTTTCACTACTACTTGAGCCATAGCTCTACATCTAGCTTTTTGATAGTTCATTAGAGGAATGAGACTCATCGACTTTTCTGCCTTTGTTGACTTAGAATTGGGATCCTCAGAGCTTAGCCTCTTGAGTAGCTAGGATTACAGATGTCCTTCACCAGTGTCTGGAAGTCAGAGAAATTTTTTAAAGAGGCCTGGGGCCAAGGAGGTAGGAATATAATTGTTCCAGAGGAACCACTGAGGTTCACATGGTCACAGATAGGAAAATACAGCCTTCTCCAGGCAGTTAAACATAGTTAACCCATATAGCCCAGAAGTTATTTTAAAATTCGAAAACCTTCAGTTCATGTCTATGTCCAGAACATCATAAATTGATTACTAATTATAACAAAAAGAGTTTTTTTTAACACAAATCACTTGGCTATTTCCCATAAAATACTTGATATAAATGTGATTATTTGAAAAATTATATTATGACTTTCAACTTCACCTCAAATCTGTTCTGTATGATTTCTAAAGGTTTTGTTGTTTCAAACCACGGATAAAGCTGGGGTCACGCGTATTACATGTCTTTTATTTTTCAATCACTGATTTTAACAGGACAAGAGAGTGAATCAACAAAGAATGAAGTGAAACTTGAGACTGAGTCCCAGAGCTCATCTATGGAAACAGAAGGTACTGAAATCAGCACATACTGCTCTCAGATAATACGATAGACCTAGCTGTGTGCCGTGGTTATGCTAGATAAAGTGTGTGTGTGTGTGTGTGAGTGGCATGCATGTTTGTTAGGGGAGGGTAGCTGAAGGGTAGTGGTACTTGGAGAGATGAAAAGGAACTGCTACTCTCTGTGTTGTAGTCACTGTTTGCCCAATGATTCCACCTTACACTCCACCCTTGAGTATCCTTCTGCCTTGTTCTATTTAGAGATTGCCTCAAACCAGGAGGAGGCCATGATGGTGGAGCAACCAGAAGTGATCCCACTGACAGATGAAGAGGAAGAAAATGAAGATGGAACAGGTAGGACTGCTCTTAACCTAGTAGGAATGCAACAGTTCTTGAAATTCCTGCCTAGAACTCAAGACCCATAATTATCCTCACTTAATCAGAGCCTATACAGGGGGAAAATGAACATGTCTTTAACTCTGAACCTGCTTTTAAAACTAGGAAAAAATCAAGGAGTAGCCAAAGAAGGAATGAGTAACATTTTCTTTCCTTCCAGATACAGTGAAGCTGCGTTTGTAATTCATATACGGTCAATGTAAAATTTTTTGAATTATCATGTTGGGACCAAACTATAGTATTTAGACAGTCCATAAGAAATGAAAATTATACATTGGAGGGATGTAAGTTCTAGAATATCCAAAATAGCTTTAAACAAATAAATTAACCACTATGTATTGATTTCTTCTTGTATCCCTTTGTTTGGTATCGATTGAAGACTCAATTTGTGTGAAGTATGTCTAGAATATATGCCTCCTATCTTTGTCTGCTAATATTAGGATAGGATAATATTGAGTACTGTTAAAATATGTGACATCACAATGATTTCTGATGACATACAAGGAATGAACACTTGGTAAATATTAAAGCATCAGTTGGAGTAAAGAGAAATTTTCAGTAAAGAAAAATTTTATGAAAATCTTTCTTACAATGCTATTATCCAAGAAATTGAGCATTTATTGAAGAACTTGAACAGTCCAATTTTCAAATATAAAAGAACCTCTTTAAAATGCTCACGAAATAGTTTGCTATACTGTATAATAAATCTGATGGCTGTTCAATAAACAGTTATTTGCAGAACAGTTTCAGGGTGAGAACTTGTAGACCATGTTTATAGGACCTCGTTAACAATTTTGTTTCCAAATTGAAACACAGACATGATATTCATTGTAAAATCAGGTCAGTTGTGACTATAGCTTTTTAATTATGGATCCTTCTTGACAGGGACATTGACATTGTTTTATTATTGGACTAAGTTAGTGATTTTGATTTTTTTAAGTTTCCACTACATTTGTAGCTATTTCCATGCTTATGTTTCTACTAACTTTTTCCTCTATGCAAGTCCTAGTTCAGCCTCAGGAAACCATGTTCCTGGAAAGTCAAATTAATGTTATGCTTTGAGTATATTGTGTCTGGCAAAGACAGTAGAGAATTTTCAAATCCTAGCAAGAACTCTTATATACTTTTTTTTCTATTGCAGAAATTATTTGCTTTATATATTATACCTAAGGGAAAAAATGAATTAAGTCATAAAAACAACTGGTAAAATTTCATTTTGTTTTATTTATTTATTTATTTATTTGAGTACTGGAGCTTGAACACAAGGCCTCTCACTCAGATTCTTTGCTCAAGGCTGGCACTCTACCATTTGAGTCACAGCTCCACATCTGAATTTCTCCTAGTTACCTGAAGATAAGAGTCTCATGGACTTTTCTTTCTGGGCTATCTTTGAACTGTGATTCAGATCTCAGCTTCCTGATTAGGTTGGATGGCAGACCTAAGCCACCAGCAGCCAGCCATTTTCTTTTTAACTTGACTTATAGAGGAAATGCTCTCACTTAGCACCTTCTAGCCTAGCATGGAAGCTCATACTAATTGGTAAAGAGTTAAACATGCATTACCCCTCTTTCTTTGCACATATAGAAGGGCATGTGGGAAAAAGGAAAAGTCAGATTCTGATGCTTGCTTGTAGCAATTTTGAAGCTGTGTTCTTTACTTAAATCCGACTTTCCACTGCAAGAATGCACTATCAGTGGGCTTGAATTAGCCATGTTTTGCCTCCCTGTCTTTTATTAAAGAGCTTTACCTGGTTCTACCTTGAAGATTTCTAATTCTACCTTGAAGAATTTCTGGTTGTCTAAACTTTTAAAAAATTCAAATGTATCCTATCTATTATCTTATTTTTTGGAGTAATAATTGAGAGCTATTCTGTTATATAAAAGCAAACTCCTTGCCTCATTCCATTTTATGTTGCTAATAATACCACAGTGTAGGTAAAATTGTATTTTTTTTCTATGAAAAAATAGAAGTTCATTTGAACTCCTGTGTGTGAAGGTATAAAGTTGAGGACATACACCTGTCAATGATCTTCAGTTGGGCAGGGAGCCATGGTGGCACATGCATCACATGGCAAGAACCAGGAAACTTGTATACCCACCCACCCATGTGCCTGTGTGTGGTGTGATCTCTCTCTCCTTTTCCTTATAAAGCCACAGGGATTCAATCATAGAGACATGATGTCACCATCCTGATGACCTAATATCATCTTAATTACTTCTCAAAAACCCCATCTCTCAAACCATAATCAGACTTAAATTTCCACCCATTTAATACGTAACATCGTTGATTAAATTTCAACATATGAGGATTTTGGGAACATTCCAATCATATCCAAAACTCAGCAGTAGCCAGTAAAAAGGAGGAGATGAGGGCACATGGTATCCTCTGGTTTTTCTTCTCCAGTAGTGACAGAGGGGCAGCCCTGGACAAAGGATTTGACTTACCTGATTCAGGCTTTTCACCTATAAGACAGTGATCACAATAGTAGTTGCCATACACTGTTGTGAAATAACAAACAACCTCTGGAACATAGAAACTATCCTGTAAAGATTTAGTCTTTATCATAATCTGCATGATTTGATAAATGGATGGCAAAGCCAAGAGAATCTCTATTTGAGTTCTCTAAATCTATACATTGTCCTCTGTAACTATTTTTGGTTCCATAAAAATTGCACATTTTCTATATTATCCTTCTACAAATGGCCCTTAATATTTGACCGACAGAACTAATCTCATAGAAGCATTTCAAAATGGGTGTACACTGTATATTGTCACATATTTTATTCTAGAAAAATAGAACAATTTGGTGCGGGAGGTTGGGAGGATTGAGTGGGGGAGCAGGGGGGGGGAGGATGGATAGGGATGGGAAGGGGAAACAAAGGAGGAGGCAACAATGCTTGATAAGAAATGTACTCATTATCTTGCCCATGTAATTGTAACCCCTCTGTACAGTATTTTCACAATAAAAAAAAAAAACAAATTAAAAAATATAAAAAAAGAAAAATAGAACAATTGAAAATACATGAGGCATTTTATTTATAAACTCCTTTTTCTTTGTCAAGATCTCAACCTTCTGTTTGAGAAATAATATTAAAATCAGAGTTTCTTTTTCTAAAAGAAGGATGCCATCAAGCTGTTGGCATAGACATAGAGGAAAAGTAGTAAATAAAATCCAAGTAATAGAATTTATTTGGCTTTTGTTTGATTCACACAGTTATTAAAGAGTCTTGTTTAAAAGTATTTGGAGACTGTAGCTCCAGATTATGTATATTATGAAGTGTTTTCTTCATGGAAAAATATTATAAAGAATTATCTATAAACAATTGGGGCTGGGTGGCACACACTTGTAATCCAGTACACTAGAGCTAAGGCAAGAAGATTGTCATTTCCAGGCCAACCTAGGCTACATGATGAGACTCTGTCTCCAAAACACAAGGGCTGGAGTCTATCTAGGCCCACTCCCTGTGACAAAGTACATTTCTTTCTCCTTTTCTATTTTTCCTTGTTTTGTCCTATTTTACTACATAAACCTGTGCTTTAAAAAAAATTATGTATTTATCTCACTTACAGAGTATTTTCCTAGCGTGCACAAGGTCCTCAATTTAATCCTCAGCGTATCTTTAAACAAAGGTAGCAAGTGTTCTGTTACATTTCTAGAAATATTTTCTATAGCTCTAACATGATGCTAAAAATGGCAGAAAGTGGTCCCTTTAAAAAAGAACTGCAGCCCAAGAAAATTGCGTACCTTTCCTCTCATTTTTGCAGCATTTTATAAAATTAGAAAATGTAGATAATCTTCAGGACAGATCCTCCATGGCCCCCAGGTGTGTGAGCACAGATGTTGCAACATTTAGATTGGAAGTTAGCTGTACCCATGTATGGATTTTGAAAAGGAGGAAAAATATTCAGCAGAAGTTCATGCTGATAAAATTACACAATAGCACAATGGACATGTCCCCGAGAGACCTAAAATACAAAAATTTCAACAGGCATAAAGCAAGGCTCACATATGGCAGCTTTTCTCCCACAGCCACATTGCCTCTTCCTAAATGAGGCCAGTTTGGTGTTTTCCCAGCCAGATCTGTAGCACATATAAAATCCAAAGGAATCACATCATTTATACGAATAATCAAATAGGAGAGAATTATAGGCATCTCTAAAAGGCATCTCCTGTTAGTATGAGATCTACATATAGTCAACATTTAAATGTTTCCTCTAAGATTTTTATTCCCAATTGAATTTAGGAATATGTGCCATAAAATCACAACAGGATCAACATGTATCATGAGTGTATCACCACCAAACTCCCATGCATATGTTATTAGTATATGTTATATTTTTTTCTTTAAGAATTGCACAGAATGAATATACTTGGCTCTGTTTATTTGTTTATGTAATTAATCAGTACAATGTGGAACAGTGATATTTTTATCTGATTCCTTAACATTGAAGAAAAATCTTAAGAGACTTAAAGTATGGTCTAAGATTCCCTGGAAAAAATATGAACATATGCATAACAGGTAAAATGTTAAGAGCAAGTCAGTGACAAGAAAAAAATAATTATGTCTTTGTCTCATGTTTTGACAATTAACCAGTATAACTATGAAACCAAGTGTATAGATAGTACTATCTCTTCTCCCTGGCAGGGGGATTACTTTACCTTGTAATAACTCCCTTTCTAGGAAAGTAATGAGGGGCACAAACTCAATAATATAGTTATAAGGATCTCCAGTTTGGTAAACTTGTTTTACATGACCAATTCTGAAGTGTACACATTCTTAATGAAAGAATGACATGAGATCCAATGGTCACCAATGCATTGAAAACTGAAAGCTTAGGGTTTTTTTCAGGTTTATTACTTATTGTATGCTAAGGATAAAAATTCAGAAACCCTCTATACCAGGCAAAAAGGTAGAGTAGCCATAACTATATTAGTGTACCAATAATGGCTAGATAATTGTTCCTAAAGCTATTTTAAGGGAGCTGAAGTTATGTTTGCACACAAAATCTGCTCAGAATCAAGCTGGATTTCCATCTCCATCGCTCTTTTGGCTGTTAAGTTTCATTTCTCAGTGAATTTGTTGAGAGTGGGCTACTTTCTCTCCTGTGCCTACCAATCAGCTCCATGAAGGATTTATCTTTTCCACAAAGCACAACACCACAGCCCAGCCCTTAGTGTTTTCCATTATTGATGGGCTTTGTACATTGCTGACAAAGCCCCTTTGCCTCTTTTTGCAAAACAGCCTCTGTACTGGCAATGTAGCCACCTGTAAGATCAATAACATTTGGGCTTTCATATCCTACCTTGTGTTCTTTGCTATAGAGAGAATCATAGTCCTTGGTTACTTTTTTACACTCATGCAAAACATTATGTAAAATGGAATGATAAACTCTGTTAAGGACTGGACTTGATTTCCCTTCCCATCTTGCATCTTAATAGATTAATTTACCAGAACTTGCTGCTTTCAGGAAGTCTTTGTATGTTATCTTTTCAAATGAAGTCAACGTTAGTAATATGGTACTTTTGATATCAGCAACACATTTGTTTTAGTTTCCTAAGGAAGTTTCATTTTCAAGAGGTTTATTTTGTTGTTATTTGCTTCTGTTACTGGCATTCTTTTCTAATCACATTATTTTTGTGTGGGTATGTGTCAGTACTGAGGCTTGAACTCAGGGTCTTGTAACCTTGCTTTGATATTTATTTTGCTCAAGGCTGGTGCTCTATCATTTTTACTGGTTAATTGGAGATGAGTTTCAAGAGCTTCTATGCCCAAGTTGGCTTTGAACTTTAATCTTCAGATCTCAGCCTCCCTAGTAGCTAGGATTAGAGAGGTATGAGCCACCGATGTCTCACTCTGTTTTCCTTAATAGAAGTTTTTATAATCGTAAGCATGCTTCTTAGCACTGATAATGCTGTATCTTGCAAGTGTTCATATTGTCTGTCTCAACATTTTTTTATTTCTTCTTCGTTTTCTTCTGTGATATATTTGGTTGCTCAGGAACATGTTTAATTTCCAAGTTTTTGTAAATTTTCCAAGGTTTCTCCACTAATCTTTTCTTTAAATTTCATATCATTATGATGAGGAATGATACTTGGATGTGATTTTAGCCTTTTAGAACTTTGTTTCAGTCTTGTTTCATGATCCTGGAGAATTGTACTATGTGCACCTAGAAAGAATACATATGCTGTGGCTGTTGGCAGGAAAATCTGTTATATTTGCTACATCCATTTATTCAAAATATTGTACAAATATACTATTTCCTTATTCATATTCTTTCTGGGTGATTCTAGACATTGTTTACAATGAGTTGTTAACATTTCCTATATAACAATAGTATTGCTGTCTATTTCACCTTCTAGTTATGCTTGTATTTGCTATATATGTTTAGATGCTCTCATGTTTGGTTCATAGGCCCTTGTAATTGCTTTATCTGCTTGATGAATGGATCACCTTGTGATTTTTAATGATCTTTCTTTTGTCTTTCATGACCATTTTTCACTTAGTCTACTTTGTCTCCCAGCAGCCTCTCTCGCTCTTTTTTGGCAACCCAAGCAGCCAATGAAAGTCAATGTAGTGAATTTATCAGAGCCGAAGTGAACACCCAACGCTAAGGATGAGCACCCTGGGAGGTCCTGGCTGTCCCATGGAATATGGGCCTGAGACTTGCTGGCAGTTTCACATTCGGCCAGATGGTTTCATTCATCATTGATCCCTTATTTTTTTTTTTAATGTTAAATTGTAGACTAGTCAGTAAGACCATAAAATACTATATTTATTGTACTCAGCTAAGCTTTTGGTATAGAACTCATATGTAATTATATAGAATTGAGATTTCAGGGTCCAGAAAAACCTAAAATATATACTATCAGAGTCTCTACAGAAAAATAAAATATGAATATAACCAAAATTACCTGGACTTTTTCATTTTGATTCCAGAGCTCCTAAATTATGATACATTTCTCAACATAACACAGACATACATGCATCCACATGGAATGTTTCCCTCAGAAACATGGGTCCATTCCCAGATATCATGCCCTCTAAGTACAGACTTTACTCCATCCACACTACTCCCTAATCTGGTAGATTGAAAGAAAAGGGATCCTTCTATTTCAGCCTTTTAGACAGTGTTCCTAAAGCAACCTGCCTCGGGCCTCAAGTATTTCAGGCTATCAGTGGAATCAGGTAACCCTGTATCTCTGCACTTAGAATCCTGCTCTCTTCCTCTGATTGGCCTTGCTATCTAATGGTTTGTACAATCTAATGTGTCTTGGCTCCTTTTCCTCTTAGGATAAAACATTAATCTCCCATTGTACACTTGTTTTGGGGGTTGGTTGGTTGTCGTTTTTTTTGCCACTGTACGTAAAAGAGATTGTGCCTACTCCCTAGTGAATTGATCTTTGCTTTCTGTTAGCATAGTACAAGTAGGATTCACATTATGACCATAAACTAAACACTATACTCACAATCATTTGTACTTAAGTAATAGAACTCATGAGTAAGTGCGTAAGACAGTTAGAAGTGGTAATAATATGATTTTGAAATACATTCTTTTCTACATCTGGTTCTGAAGACCAAAGAAAAAAGGTTGGCTCCAAATTTACCTTGTACAGGTATATGGTTTGAAACATTCACCTTAAACTCAGATACCAATGAAGGTAAAAGTTCAACATTCATTTAATAGAAGTTATTAAATAAATAAATGCCCAGAGAACTATTATGTCATTTATTATGCATGGCATTTTTACCACATGTGTATCCATACAACAGTTGTCTTTGACTTACCAGGTACGGGAAACTCCAAACCCACCTGACTCTATCTATACAAGGCAGATTCCTTCTGATCTGTGTTTTAAGTGTAAGTGCTGCCAGTCTCTCTGCTTCAGTCGGAAGCTGGATTTCTTTTCATTGCTCTTCATACTTCAGGTGCCTATATGGCGGCACAGTATGTAAAGAACAGGTGGTATCGAAAGCAGTTTGAATGTTAATTATTTTTTTCATTTATTTCACTGTGAGGATTTACCTTTCAATTTGTTTTTATAATCAAGATGGAAACAATTAGGAAACTTGCTTCCTGAATGTTTCACTACATTTATTTTTATCACATCTGCTTCAATGATTTAAAAAAGAAAAAGGAAAAGGGAGGTAAGCATTTTAATAGCAAGAAATTTGAGTTGATTGTACATGATTGCTTTATTTCATTGTTTGAATCTTCAAAGGAAATGTTGAGATGAATCTGTCTTGTTGCTAAACACGAAATATCATCCCATTGTTAGGATCTACACTTTTGACATTATAAGCACTTCAGTTTATTTTTTGGAGATGTTGTCATAATTTATTTCCCTTATTTTTTAATTGAAAATATTTTTTGTGTGTGTTTGCTGATCCTGGGGCTTGAACTCAGGGCCTAGGCACTGTTCCTGAGCTTTTTTGTTTGTTTGTTTGAGGCTTATGCTGTACTATTTGAGCCACAGCTCCACTTCCTTTTTTTGTTCTTTGTTTGTTTGTTTATTTTGAGTAGGAGATAAGAGTCTCAAAGACTTTTCTGCCTGGTCTGGCTTCAAACTACAATCATCAAGTCTCAGCTTCCTGGGTAGCTAGGCTTACAGGTGTAAGACATGGGCACCTGGCTTGAAACTAATTGTTTTTAACTACAAAAAGTAGTAAAGAAAAGTAAAAACTAATGTATACATATTTTTTTAGATAGAGTTTAACTATGTAGACCAGGCTAGCTTTGAATTCATGATTCTCCTGTCTTAATCTCTTGGGTGCTGAGAGTGTAAGCATGTACCACTATGTCTGGTATCAGACACATTTTAAATATTTTTTTGGTTTTTCATATTTAGTTTTTTCCTTAAATATTTTATCATAAGTTGCATTTTCATATTTCCTTAACTTATAAGCATAGTTCATAAAATCACATAAGCATAGCTCATAAAATTCAAGATAAGGAGGTATATGATTATTAATATATTAAGATATGGACCTATAAATTCAATGGAATATATTTTAAAATTGATATATTCAATATTTTACATTGTCTTACAGTACTCTTGCTTTTCTCATTATTTTTCCAAACTCTTATGGATACCCTTATGCAATTAGAAAACTAAACATACGGGCTGGAATGTGGCTTAGGGGTAGAGTGCTTGCCTAGCATGCAGGAAATCCTGGGTTTGATTCCTCAGTACCACAGAAATAGAAAAGGCCAGAAGTGGTGCTGTGGCTCAAGTGGTGAACAAAAGCAGCTCAGGGAGAGTGCCCAGGCCCCGAATTCAAGCCCAGGACTGGCAAAAAGTAAAAAGAAACAAAAAGAAAGAAAGTTAAACTTACATAAAATCTGGTGCTCAGAATAAATACTAGTTGATATGACCATATTATATATTGCATGTGTCTATATTAGTACTGAATATGTCTATATATACACATATGTGTATATATGTGTATATTATATATATATATATATATATATATATACGCACGCACACACACACACACACACACACACACACACACACACACACACACACACATTTATATCTCCAAACTCTTACCTCTCTAAGAAATTATCAAGACTTCTTAAGGTTCATTGACAACAGAGGAAAATTTCCACATCTTACAAATGTAAGAAATAAAAATTTCAGCCAGGTGCCAGTGACTCATACCTAAAATACTAGCTACTCAGGAAGCTAAGCTCTGAGAATGGAGATTCAAAGCCAGCCTAGATAGTTAAGTTCCTGAGACTCTTCATCTCCAATTAATCACAAAAAAGAAAAGCTAGAAGTGGTGCTATGGCTAAATAGGTAGAGTTCTAGCCTTGAACAAAAAAACTCAGGGACAGTCCCCAGGCCCTAAGTGTAAGCCCAGGACCTGCACAAAACAAAAAGACAAAACAATAATCATTTCAGTTCACTCATCACGTAAAATATGAGGTTGAAGAGAACATTGAGGATTATTATTACCTTAGTATATGAAATAAATTGAATACTGGTCCTGCAAAGTTATTCAAGTCCTAATCGCTGGAACTGTGAACACAAGTATTTTCACATCTGATTAAGTTCCAGCTCTAAGAGAAGGTTCAAGTTCAGGTGGAGCCAATGTACTCACAAGTATATAAGGAAAGGAGAGAGGCAGGGGAGTCACAGATGAGGAAGGAGGTATGTTAGGAAGGTAAAAGAAAGAAAGAGAGGTTGATATTTGAAGTGCTGCTCGTTTGGGCTTTCATGATGGCGAAAAAAATGGCAAGACAAAGAGTACATACAGATGGCTTCTAGAAAATGAAACAGGTGGGGGCTGGGAAGGTGGCTCAGTGGTAGAGTGCTTGCCTTGCATGCATGAGGCCCTGCGTTCGATTCCTCAGCACCACATAAGCAAAAAGAAAAAAGCCGGAAGTGGCGCTGTGGTTCAAGTGGTAGAACGCTAGCCTTGAGCTAAAGAGCTGAGGGACAGTGCCCAGGCCCAGAGTTCAGGCCCCACGACTGCCCCCCCCCGCCCCCCCCGCCCCCCCCGCCCCCCCCGCCCCCCCCCGCCCCCCCCCCGCCCCCCCCCCCCCCGCCGCCCAAAAAAAAGAAAATGAAACAGGTAAGGAAATGCATTCCCTCTCCGAGGCCTTAGGACAAAAAGAAGCTCAGTTCCCATTTGAGTTTGCCTGCATAAGACCCATTTTTAGGTTTAGACTCCAAAACTGTAAGATAAATTTCTGTCCCATTAATCCATTAAATCTCTGGTCGTTTACAATTGCAGAAACTCATGTATTCCAACATGGTCTCCCCTAAATAAAAAATCCAAGCTCATCTATATAGACTCCTCCTCCCATCCCTAACCTTCCCCCTCCCCACCTCCCATTGTAGGAGGGACTCTATCATCTTTCTTTCTTCTTGTTCCTTAGAAATTGCCATTAAATTTATCCTTCCTGTTATCTATGCTCAGTTAGACAATTTTTAAAATTATAACCTATCCCTTTTTCATGTCAGTTTCTATTGGGTGTACAATTGAAATTTAGCTCAAGTAAATTCATAGCCACAGTAAGTATGAGAAAAATATCTGTGCCTCTAAAAAAATGAGGAAAGATTAAAGATGCTAAAGTAAAAGGAAGGATGGAAAGACAGAAGAAAGGCAGGAAGAGAGAGACGGAAAGAGCTGGTTTCTAGTTTCTGGTTTGAAACATAATAATGTACGAAATAAAAGCTTTTGGATATGCCTAAGACCAGAAAAGTTAAAAAATTAACTGTCTTTGTAATACCAGAAAAAGGCTTTCTAATGGTTCGAGGCTAATGTAATCATAAATATAGCTGTATATTACTGTAGTACAGTCACCTTCAAATGTAGGTGTGCATAAGTGTGTTAATACACAGATTCCTGGACATTTAAGAAACTGGGTAACTTAAGAATTTGCTCTTCTAAAGAAGCACCTATCTGCTACTGAAGCTGTCGGTCTTATTTTCCACATTTTAAATAGAATTTCTACTCTAGTATTCTGCATCCAAGTTCAGTACTTTCCTTCTAAGACTTTTCACACCATCTAATCTTGGTAGTAAAGATATTTGAACAAAGCAAAGTTGATTGACAGAGGGGTACATAATCCAGTAACCTCAGCCATCTCAGTTGAACTTCCAACACATTTCAACACACAAAACTCCAGCATTCATATGTTTAAGGCACTAAGCTTGGGGCTGGAAAACAAACAATAACAAAAAAAAGCAAATTCAATCTATACCTTTAAGGAAAAACTGAGCATCCAGTAGTGGAAACAAATTTATCTAAATGAAAGTTCTCAAACTATGTTCCTTGGATCAGCAGCATCAGCACTGCCTGAGAACTTGCTAGAAATGCAAGTGTATGGGCTCAAGTAGATCCTTTCAGCAATCAGTGCTGTGGTTTGGTTTCTCAGAATATTAAGATTTTATTAAAATCTAGGGCCATACGTATGTGTGCATGCATCTCTTGCATTATACATGGGAATTTACATATGCTCTAGAGACAAGTCTGTAGGGGGAAAAAAAAGCAAAAAATGAACAAAGCTATTAGGAGGCTCCTGGGTTAGGTTAGACCTTCTTAGCGACATGCAGGCTAACATTGTGTGTTTGTGGGTGACGATTCCCCGCAGGGAGGAGTAGAAGTCTTCCAGCTTGAGTGTGGATCCTGATCACCACATGAAGCCTTGTTTAAGAGTGGATGGCTGGCCTCTATCTTTCAAATATCTGACTCAGTACGTCTTCAGTGAGTCGCCAAGTGTTTTGTGTTCTTAACAAGTTCCCAGGTGATGCTGATGGTTCTGGTGATGCGGGACCACACCTGGAGGAGCTTTGGCATAGTCTCTAGTGCATGATCCACACCTGCTGATTCCCTCAGCCACTGTGGGAGGGAGATGATCCTTTGGCAACATTGTGGACTCCCAGGATAACAGGTGTACAAATGGGCCATAGCATCCTGAAAAAGGGATGAGAAGGGCCTCTTAGGGACTTGTATCCGCAGTATTCCTGATACCAGGAGTGATACGTGATTTAGAAGTGGAAAAGGCCCAGAATGCAGAATGCAGAACACAATGCCTAGGTGAGCAGAGCACTGTGTTTTAGGCATAACCCCGAGGTACTGTGAGAGCATGTGAATCTATAGGCACATGAGTTGGGGTAGTAAATATCTTATTTTTTAATATATGGTTTTTCAATGAACAGGAAATAAAAGTGAGGAAATAAGAAGGGGGTAAAAATATCCCCCAGAATTTTAGCAGTTTTACTCTTTTTCAGACACACAAGGGAAGAGGAGTAGTGAGAATAACAACAGGAAAAAAAAATGTGTTCTGCAAGATTGGGCGAGGGGAAAAAAAAATACCGAACAGGATTTGAGACCTAACTCTCCTGCAGCTTGCAGGAGTTACCCTATTACCCCCCCCCCCCCCCCCGCCAAAAAATATTCAGATTTGCACAGTCCCTTCTCTGATTTTTAAATCAGTGTGTCTTCCAAAGTCTAACATTTTCTCAGCTGATTTTCAGTGGATATATTATTTTTAAAAAGAAAAGAGAGGAGGGAAAAAAAAGCAAGCTGGATGGAGCGTTTAGAGCAACATACGTAAGCTGTTTGCCATATTGAGTCAACACCTGGGGCATTGATTTGAAAGCTAAATGCAGGCTGTTCACCTGGATTGCCAAGTATAACAGAAGCAACTGTCTCGCTGTCTCATCAAAAGGAAAGCACGTGTCACAAGGCTCATTTGCATGTGTCTTTGAGGACTCGCAGGTAACCGTAGTGGGGAGCACATTGATCTGAAACCTAAGTGTTCCCTTCCCTTTACAAACTACCTGTGATTTCTAATTAAACATGCTTGCCTTCACCAAGCTTACCTGTCTCCTTTTCCCCTCCATCTTCTTTTCTCTTTTTCCTACTGAACTTTGGCCTCACTCATTCACCAAGTGCTGTTGTCATGGCTTAGCTCTCAAAAGTTGTTTTGGCCAGGCCTTTCCTGATGTTCCAAGCTATAATGGTCTCATGGATCCAATAATTAAGCAAATCCTGTACCTTGCCACTCTGGCTAGTTGCCCCTCTCTCTTCTCCCCTATTGTTCTTCTGATAACACCACCCGGCAGATGGCTAGAGATTTCTTTCACCCTTTCAGAAGCTTTATGTTTTTCTCATCTCATCAAACATATCTCAGCCAAGTGTAATTAGCTTAAGGCTTTTGAGTCCTCGGGAGATCAGTTAAAGACCTGAGCAATTTCAATAAAGAGCTTGAAAAGCAGATCCTGAAAGGCAATGCACAACCACAGGAGAGCTACTATTATTTAGAAGCAAAGATCTCTCTCTCTCTCCCTCCCAACACCTCTCTTTTCCTTATACATTTTAAGTTCTGGGAATATTCATGAGACCTCTAGGGCTTTGAGGCTTTTCTTTGGATCTTTATTGGGTAGGTGGGATATTTAAGCTCTCTCTTCAGCAGGTCAGTGTTTTGGTTCTTTTAACTGATTGCAAGCAAGGGGTGCTTTGGGGACAGCCTTAAATTACTCCCAAATGGCCAACCTTATGTTTGCCAAATCTCTTAGCCTTTTCATTCAACATTTGTGTTTTGGTTCGGTTTTTGTTTTTTCATCCTTGGTTGTTGGAAACTAGCTGATAAGCCTTCTTTGTAGTTCAGAATAGTTGATATGAAAGCTAAATTAATTAACTGCTACACAGATTTGCACCCTACCTTTGAGTACTGGGAAAAGCCCTGGAATTCTGAAGGGCCACATGTATTTCAGCAATGGTTTCCACAGTGCAAGCTCCTTTCCCTATACATGGGAGGCACTTTTAAATGAAATTAAGCTCTATTTTTATTGAAATGCAGTGGAGTGGTGCTTAAGGATATGAAGCATAGATTGTCTGTGGAGTGGTAGAGACACAAGGACCCACCCTGATTAGTGCCATGTGTTTCCTCCACAATGCCAGTGGGAGGCTGAGTCTCAGGTGTTGGGTAGCAAGATGGTTGTATGTTCTCAAATCTGCTTTTTCATTACCAAAACTTGGGTCGAAGGGTTATAAATCCCTTGCTGTCACTTTCAGATAAGAGAAATGAATGCCAGAGTTTGATTAGAATAACTGACTATTGTCTCAAGTGAGCTAATTAGTTTCTCTCTGAACAGTGATGCAAAGGTATGGTGATGCACCTACATTAAAGGTTTTAGGTATGTGCTGCGACTTTATAGAGGACATTGCAATCACAACTTAATGGAAAAGAATCCTTTTAAAACATGGGAACTATTGATTGATCAGTGGTATGACTGGAGTCGGCTTGCCAGGCAGACTTCAGACACTTTAGGATTCATTCATTATTCACCAATTAGCTTACAAAAAAAAAAAAAAAAAAGACATAAATGGCGTGGATGTATGACCAAGAAGAATTCCATCTTTTTAATTGTTTCTCATATGACTTGTTTTGCACAGAGGAATGATGAATCACCCTGAAGATGGATGAGGCTGCATGTGTGTGTATGAATGCGTATGTGGTAGTATGGGCACGTGTGTATGCCTGTACTGGTATTGGAGCTTGAACTCGGAGCCTCAATCTCTCAATTGGCTGTTTTGCTCAAGGACGGTTGGTGTTTTACCATGACCACACCTTCACTTCTAGATTTTTTGCTTGTGAATTGGAGATCATAGTCTTATGGAATTTTTTGCTTTGTTGTTTTTGGTTGTTTTTGTTTTTTGGGGTTTTTTTTTGCCTGAACTGGCTTTGAACCATCATCCTGAGATCTCAGTCTTTTAAGTAGCTAGGATTACAGGGGTGAGCCAGCAGAATCTAGTTTAAACTGCATTATTACTCTGAATATAGTAGACACAAAGGAATTATGCTGTCCCAGCCAGGAGATTAGTTCTAAATCACAAACTAACTGGCCCTGGAGACACCAATCTGCCCTTCCTTCTTTATGTTTTTTATTATAAAAATAGTGTACAGAGGTATTACAGTTACATGAGTAAGGTAATGAATACATTTCCTATCCAGCATTGTTACCTCCTCCTTTGTTTATCTCCTACCATCCCTTCCCTCCCTACCTCCTCAATTCCTCCCTCCCCACCCCAAGTTGTAAAGTTTGTTTTCAACATAATGTCTTGTACATTTCATTGTTACAATGGGTCAACCTGTATCCTGATTTCAACATTTTGTTATTTCCCTTCCCCTCCCCAAATTAGAAAAATGTATATACAAGATACAGGGCACCAACATCAAATATAGTAAAAACAGGGTTATACCATGGGGGAAGAACATACAAAAGAAGCAAAAAAAAAATCACATAGTACATTTTAAATACGTTAAAAAATAGCAAGAAAGAAAAAAAAAAACAGTTGTGTCCCTATCTTGGGATTCATTTCACTTAACATCATCTTGTATGGTCATATGTATATAGCTTTTGACCTTTTCTGTTTGTTCTTGACTTATATAGTTATTGCAAATAAGGGAAACCATGGAACCTATGTTTCTTTGGGCCTGGCTTACTTCACTTAATATAATTTTTTCCAAGTCTTTCTATTTCCTAACAAATGGGGCAATGTCATTCTTCCTGATGGAGGCATAGAATTCCATTGTATATCTATACCATATTTTCTAGATCCATTCATCTACCGAAGGGCATCTGGGTTGGTTCCATATCTTAGTTATGGTAAATAATGCTGCAAATAAGCATAGTTGTGCTAGTAGCTTTAGTATACCCTTGTTTGTGATTGGTTGGGTAAATATCCAAAAGTGGGATTGCTGAGTCATAGGGGAGCTCTATGTGGAATCTTTTGAGGAAACTCCATACTACTCCAAAGTGGTTGAACAAATTTACACTCCCACCAACAATGCAATAGGGTTCCCTTCTGGCCACATCCCCTCTAGCATCTGTTGTTATTAGAGTTCTTGATTCTAGCCATTCTAATTGGAGTGAGGTGGAATCTCAATGTTGTTTTGATTTGCATTTCTTTTATGGCTAGAGAAGTTGAGCATTTCTTCATGTGTCTATTGGCCATTCTTATTTCCTGTTCAGAGAGGTTTCTCTTTAAGTCTTTAGCCCACTTTTTGAAGGGGTAGTTGTTTCTTTGAGAATTTGTTGTTGGGGGATGTAGTTTTTTGAGTTCTGAGAATATTTTAGATATGAGATCCTCATCCATTATATGGCTAGTGAAGATCTCCCAATTCATGGGCATTCTATTGATCATGCTAGCTATGTCCTTTGCCATGCAGAAACTCTGAAGTTTCATGCAATCCCATTTGTCCAATCTTTCTTTGATTTGTTGTGAAAACATTATAGGAAGGAATAGGAGAAACTCTAGGGTTCCTTGGCACAGGCCAAAATTTTCTTAATACCCTTCCTTTAGATGCCCATGATTTCCTTCCTGGGCTGATGCTACGGACTCTGCTGAGAGATGCACACCAGGGGAGCTCAAGGCCTTTACAGCAAAGGTCCATCTCAGATGACACAAAAGTTTATAAATGAACCTGATTTCCTGAAGCTGCTGCTGATTCACCCCAGTTATGTCCTGCTGAGGACACTGCCATCAACCTGGAAATACAGCAAGGGTCCCCTGGGTATCTGCAGGCAGAGTCTTCAGAGATATCAACCCAGTCATCTTCTGGTTAGTCATTTAGTTCATTCTCACTCATTCCAAACATCTTTTATATTGTGTGGTCTTCAAACCTGTCATCTTGACTGTGTACTTGTGAGCAAGCCATGCTTATCAACTCCTCTCTCAACATGATTGAAATATGGGGCTTGGGAATGTGGCTTAGTGGCAGAATGCTTGCCTAGCACCCATGAAGCTCTGGGTTCAATTCCTCAGTACCACCACATAAACAAAAAAAGCCAAAATTGGCTCTGTGGCTCAAATGGTAGAGGGCTAGCCTTGAGTGAAAGCAGCTGATGGACAGTGCCCAGGCCCTGAGTTCAAGCCCTAGGACTGGCAAAGAAAAAAAAAGTTTGAATATGAAACAGCACACAATGATCCACACTTCCATGTAATCTAGTACTACAAGACCAGAGGTTTTTGGAGTTTTTTCATTTTTGTTTTTAAAGAAATTTCTCTGGACTCTGGCAACTGTTTTCTCCCTGGTTATAGTGAAGTATTTTTATAGTGAAGCTAACAATCAGCTGGATTCCGAAGCCAGAACACCCAGGTTCGTAGGCAGATTTCTTTCTAGTGAGTTGGAAACAACTTATTTAATTTGGTTTCCTCTTCTGCAACTGGGAGAGCACCTTCCACAGAAGATAGTTGAGAGTTGATAGTGATCATGTGATTCAATATATATTCAAATTCCAGAAGTTGTGTCCAACACATAGCAAATGCTCAGTCAATGTAATTATCCCAGTTATTGTGCCTGGAAGCCCATATTGCAAATCATGCTTTCATGATCAACAAGGAGAAACCTGTGGAACTGTAGGAACCCTGGATCAAATGTTATTGTCTGTTCCATAATTAATCAGCTCATCTTCACTTATTCACTTATTTACTTATTCCATATAAGCGTATGTGGGACTATCTCTGTAGATATTATCACCCTCTGTAATGCAGTAGTTTTCCTTTACTTGCTGGTATCTTTCCCACTGAAGAAATGTGGTTGCTCAAGAAAAATTCTTCCGGTGCTTGGGGTCTTTTAAAATAATTTTTATATGTTTTTTCTTGTAAAAATGCTGTACAGAGGGGTTACAGTTACATGAGTAAGGTAATGAGTCCATTTCCTATCGAGCATTGTTGCCTCCTCCTTTATTTGCTTGGGGTCTTTAAGAGCTCAGGTTGTGAGAATCTTTTCAGGAGACAACATCAGCATCACTCCCATCCCCAAGAGGGACAGATTGGAAATCCTCTGTGATAACTGCCCACCACTCATATTTTGGGTCCTGCAACTGTAGATGCTACAGGATTTGGCATTGGGCAGACGTCCTCTGTCATGGATGTATCTGTCACACCTGGTTCTGTATTTGTGCAGAAGTGGCAGAGAAATAAAACATGAGTGGGTATGGGTCCTTGTTCTTTATGGATCCACTGGCTTTACTCTTGGTTAATCTAAAAGTAGTAAATGGTACAGTACGTACAAAATGACTGATAATCATGGTGGATATTTGTGTGAAAATTTACTGAAAGCAGGGACATAGGAACATGAATTTCTTTGTTCATATTTCTTGTTATGTGGTTTTATTTTTACTAGAAATTCTTCCAACTGTCACTACTGTGGAGCGGGAGAAAGTAACATCCCTACTTCTTAATGTATCATTTGTCCACACCCTGTCCCCATATCTGATCTCCCTAACACCATCCAATAAAGAAACTCAGTATGTCCCCAAGAAGTTACATTCCCACAAGAAATGAAGAGGACAAGCAGAAACTTTAAACTTTGGCAAGTCAGTATCTGGAAGAAATTGCTGAGAAAGACAATAGAAATTATAATCTTTCTAGATCATTCCTAATGGGTTCAATTTTAGATGATACTGGCAAAAGTTCAGTTGTTCCTCTCCTGTGTTTGATTTTAAATGCCAGAGTAAAGGATCTTGCTTCATAAGAAGCTCCATAATCATTGGCATCTTAAACATCATTAATATTGTTAATTATAAAAATCACACCTTAGAAAAAGGCAGCAGGAGGAGGAGGAGTTAGAGAGGGAGTGTGTGAGAAAGTATATATGAGAGGGTGAAAATCAGCGGTCTTATAATTTCGGTCCTGATACGTGTGGTCACCCAGCCAGCACAAGGAACCCTAACTATGGAGTTGACCTTCAAAAACCCTTGCCGAGACGGCTGCTACAAGACCATTGTCTCTGTGACATTTCATGTTGGGTACAAAGTCCTATAGATGCTCACCTTTTATCTCAGTATATGCCAGAGATCATAGTTACAAAGGCCAAAGAGACAGAGCATAAAAGGCATGATACTATATTATACCATTTTATTTCAAGTTGTTTCAGGACTTATCTCTTTAAAATGTACTTTGTGTTCAGAAACCAGGGAGGGGTCTGGAAGTGTTCACACATAGCTCATCCCTCAAACCCCTGATGTCTCTAGGTTATAGTCCTTGGGGTATTTAGGAGCTTAGAGTATAGAACATTTTCGGGTTCAGAATCCACTCCATTTCTCAGGAGTGGGGAGCACTTAGAATCTCCTGCAATAATTTTCTCCCAGTCATATTTTGGGTGTTGTTGGTTGTAGATACTTCATGATTTTGAGTCTGATAACTCAGGAACTAGAATTAATGCGGCCTAGTGAGGAAGTGAGTCAGGGCGATACTTTCTCACACATCTTTTTGTATACTCCTATCAAAATGAGACCTTGATCTCCAGATAATCACAATGAGGAAAAGCTTTGTGGAATAGAATAAAAATTTAACATGGCAGGAGTGTGGATGGAGGGTAAATCATTTTCCAAGTGAGAAACTGGATGGTTTGGGTGGACTCAGGCTAGGAATTTGTTGAAGGGGCAGAGGTGTTTGGTGTCATTGGAGGCGCTGAAAAAAAAAAAAAAACAACCTGTCTTAATGATTCTATCTGTATTCTCCCTGTTGATCAAGGAAGCTCTCAAACACTGCCAATATGACACTTGCTGAAGATTGTTTGTCCTCAGTCATAGGATAGATGCACAAGGTCAGAGCAGATGAGACCAAAACAGTGGCCATTGCCTTGGCATGAGCCAGTTGGACTCACCTTTTGGCTGGCTTGTGCCTGGTATGTCTGAGGCAGATGTGAATCCCAGTTGTCCAGAGTTGAATTACAGGTTAGAATCCTGGCATGTTGTTGTGGTTCTGAGCAGGAATAGTTCACTCAACAGTGCAATGTTTATCTGTGTCCTGCCAGGAGCAGATGCTGAGATGAGGTTTATGCAGAGGATACATGGTGTTTAGAATAAGGAAATGCCATGTGAGAGGAAAGAGGAAGCTGGAGTAGATGGGGAGAGGCATTAGCCCTACTCACTGTCAGAGCAACTCCTAAGTGAAGGAGATTGGGAAGGAAGTGTATGAAGATTTTGGTAAACCACCCAGATGTGCATGAGGAAAAGAAAACCAAGGAACAACTGGTCTTCATTTTCCAGCTGTGCTCAGTGTCCTGCTAGGAACAGTTCCTATGATGTGTGACCTTGCAGTGATGCTTTCCAGATGATGATTCTGCTTGTACTTCTCCAGCTTCAGGATGAAGACGGCAGACATCACAACTCCAGGGGCCACTGTTCACATCTGTGATCTCCCCTGAAAATGGGCTATGTATGGTGCACCTTGTTCTTCACCGTAGTGACTACCCAATGAACTGAAAAAATTCAGCCTGCTCAGTTTCATGCTGGGTTCCTCATCCAGGACTTCTAGGAAGATCCTGGTCAATAACAAACATGAAGCTGATCCTAAGCTTTTCCCTGAGTCTATTGGGGATAGGGCTCTCTCTCCTCTCTAACCTCTGTCTCCTCTCTATCCCTCTCTCTCATCTCCTCCTCTCTCCCTCTCTCTCCCAGAAAATGAAAAAGCCCTCCACAGGTTTCAGCTTTCCCCTCAAGCTTAACTACATGCCTTCTTCCTCTGAGTCTTTAGCTTTTCTTCCATTCTGAAAGGAGTACCATAGGAGCAGATATCACATTTACTTTTCCTTTCTATCTGACACTTTCTCTGTGTTGGTGGTTCTCACCTTTGACTAGTAAATAAGAATTACCTGGGAGCTTTCAAAAGATCATACTAGTTTGGGGATGGAGACTAGAACTTTTTAGTTTCCCTAGGTGTTTCCAGGGTGTAGCCAAGGTTGAGAAACTCAGCTGTACATTCTCCCTCTCTACTCAGTTGGAATTTACCTTCATTGACTTCCCACTGGCTATGATGGTAACTGGTTGCTTAGAAAATGGGTTAAAGAATTAAGCATAACTGGAATAAGTTTCAATATCTGATTTTATTATTTACTAAGTGTCATTTCTTAACTTGGGTGTTAGGGTCAATTATTTGGGTTTCTTCTGATTATAAAGCAAAATATAAAGTTAACATTTTTATTAACACATTCCCATTATACATATTAATTGGACCCAGTGTGAGGTTTCCTTTCATGCATGTAGAATGTATTGATCATATTGAACCACCCTTGTCTTCCTGAGGCATCTCATTCCCCCATCAGGACCCTTACCAATCCCTAGTAATCACTATTCTAATTTTTAAGTCAACATTGACCAAGCTTTCACAGATGAGAGCAAATGTGCAATGTCTCCCTGTTACTTTCTTATTTCACTGAGTTTGTGACTTCCAGTCCCATCCTTTGTGCTAGAAATGATAGAATTTCATTTTTCTTTATGACTGACTAATACTCCATTGTGTATACATACCATATTTATATTTTTATTCCCTCATCTGTTGATGAGGACCTAAACTGATCTCATATCTTTGCTACATAATGTGAATACTGTCACAATAAATGTGAATGTACAGATACCTATTTTATATGAAAATTCCAATTATTTAGAAATATAATTAGGAGTGGAAATAGCTATATTATAAACTATTCTATTTTTGATTTTTGAAGAGCCTACATACTGATTTCTGAAGTGTCTTCACTAATTTACAGTTCTACAAATGGTGTGTAAGATTTTCTTCAAATCCTCACTGCTGTTGTAATGTGTTTATTTGATAAGTAACTCTAAGTAGAGTGAGATGTTACCTCACTGTAGTTAATGAGTTACATCTTTCTTCTGACTGAAGTTATTTTTGTGTATTTATTGGTCACTATTAGTCTTTCAAAATATGTATACTCATGATCATTTGCCTAGTTGGGTTGTTGTGGGGTTTTTTGTATTTAAGTAGTTACACAATGGAGTTGCCAGTTAACAAAACAGTTTGTGAAAGTAATATATCTTGATCAATGCTTTCAACATTCTCACCATCTTATACTTTCACTCATTGGCTAGAGGTCTACCATCATTTGCCCTTTGTTAATCAAGTTACTTGCTTTTTTGATTGATAGGGTTTTAAAAAATGTTCTGGATATTAACCCTCTGTCAGATGAACAGTTGGCAAATATTTTCTCACATCATGTGCATCATCATCTCTTGTTTACACTGTTTCCTTCACTATTTATTTTTTCAGACTTTTGGGGTCCTATCCAGGAAGTTATTATACCATTGCCTTCAAGTCTTTGATCCACATTGAATAGATACTTGTTCAGTGTGAATGATAGGAGGAAATTTCAGTCTTCTGCATGTGGATATCCAGTTTTCCAACCAATATTTGTTGAAAAGGCTGTTTGAAAAGACTGTATGTGTTTAGTCCCTTTGTAGGGAGTCAGCTGGCTATAGATACATGAATTTGTTTGTGAGCTCTCTATTTCTCAATCATAGAGAAAAATGAAAACCTATCATTTCCAGAACAAAAGATGAGACTGGAAGTCACAAACTCAGTGAAATAAGATAGATACAGAGAGGCATTGCATGTTTGCTCTGATCTGTAGAAGCTTGGTAAATGTTGAGCTCAAAATTAGAATAGTGGTTACAAGGGATTGGGAAGGGTATTAATGGGGGAGTGAAAAGCCTTAGGAAAAAAAGGGTATTTGATATGATCAATGCCTGCTACATGCATGAAAGGAAACCTCACACTGAGTCCATCTAATGTCACAATGGGTAATGTGTTAATAAAAATGTTAACTGTATATTTTGTTTTGTAATTATAAGAAATTCAAGTGATCTATGTAGGTTTTTATGCCAGTAACATGTTGTTTAGGTTACTTTATGTAGTATGTCAGATATTATGATGCCTCTAGTTTTTGTTGTTGTTATTCAGAATTGCTGTGATTATTTAAGGTCTTTTGTGTTTCTGTATTTTACTATTATTAATTTTCTTTTAGTTTTGTGAAGAGTATCCCTGCTATTTTGATGGGAATTACATTGAATGTATAAATTGTTTGGGATGTTTTAAATTTATGAACATTGAACTTTTGTGTCATACCATCAATGCTTTGTAATTTTCACCATAGAAGGCTTTTACTTAGTTAAATTTATCCCTTGGTGGGTTTTTATGCTTGTTTTTGTTGTTTTGTGCTAGTCCTGGGGCTTTAATTTAGGGCCTGGGTGCTGTCTCTAAGATTTTTTTTCAAGACTAGCACTCTATCACTTGAGCCACAGCTCCACTTCAATTTTTTGGTACCTTTTGGAGATGAAAGTGTCAGGGACTTTTCTGCCCAGGCTAGCTTTGACTGACAATCTTTGGATCTCACCCTTCTTGGGTAGCTAGAATAAAGGCATGGGCCACAATTGGTTTTGTTTTGGTGTGAGCTTGGTTTGGTTTCATTTGGTAGATGGCTTGCTTTCATGAGTTCTTTCCCAGAGAATTTATTATTGATATAGAGAAAAGCTACTTGGTCTTCTATTTTGATTTTTTTTGGGGGGGATCCGGTCATGGGGCCTGGGCACTGTCCCTCAGCTCTTCAGCCCAAGGCTAGCACTCTACCACTTTAGCCACAGCGCCACTTCCGGCTTTTTTATTTTTGCTTATGTGGTGCTAAGGAATCGAACCCAGGGCCTCATGCATGCAAGGCAAGCACTCTACTGCTGAGCCACCTTCCCAGCCCCTTCTATTTTGATTTTTTTGTGTCCTACTTTGCTGAATTTTTTCATCACTTCTAATATTTTTGGGGTAAAGTCTTTTTAGGTTTTTTAAATGTATAGAACTATATAATCTACAAACAGGAGTAAAGAGGTAACTTGAAATTATTTTCTTTTTTTTCTTGCCTAATTGGTCTCACTAAAACTTCTAGTACTGTATCAAATAAGATCTGGGAGAGTAGGTATCCTTATTTTGTTCAAAAATTACTTCACACTTTCTCTACTTACTATAAGGTCAGTTATGGGTTTGTCACATATATTCTTTATTATGTTGAGTTTTGACTCTTACAAGCCTATCTTCATAAGAGATGTTGAATCTTAGCAAATGCCTTTTCTGCATCTACTGAGAAGAGGGTAATTTTTTACCCTTCATTCCATTGATGTGATTCATTATGTTAATCGAGTTATGTGTGTTGATGCACCGTTATATCCCTTGAGTGAAACCAGCTTGAGCATGGTGTATGGATCTTCTTAATATGCTGTTGAATTTGATTGGCTAGTATTTTGTTGATGATTGCTGATCTGTATTTATCCAGAATATTGGTCTGTAGGTTTTCTGTATCTTTATTTCTTTGGTGTGGCAGGGTAACAGATTAATATTTGTCTTATAGAATGAGTTTAATTCAGTGAAGGATCCTGAAACACATTGTTAGTACAGAAGTTTGGTGAAATTCCACAGTGAAGCCATCTAGTTCTGGAGGTTTCTTTGTTGGGAGACTTTGTGTTACTGATTCAACTGCTGTGGTTATTACTGTTCTGGTATATTGCATTTCCAAATCCATAAGCTGCCTCTTATGTATGGGTCTGCAATAAGGATGAGGTCTGGACTTCTGAAATTTTATCTTGTACAGGTATATAATAAAAATGACAGCTTAAAAAACAGCATTGGAATTCTACAATGTGGGGAATAATGAGGGGAAGTTTAGGTGAATTTTCCATGCAAGGCATTTATTGATAGTTTCTGAAGCATATGGTAATATTGATGCCTGATTCCTTGCTTACAGCAATCCTAAATGCCCAGGTGACAGTGCTTCAATTCCTTATGGCCTACTACTTCTATTTTAGTAATAAATGGCCCACCACACTGTTGCAATATTTATAGTCTTTTAAGTTTTGTTTCATTCCCAAGAGAGATGTAGTAAAAGTAACATTTAGGGAGAATGTGCAGAGTGGCATTCCAATTTCCCACCTTGCAGATTCTTCTGACCATAACTATAAGTAATGGCATTCTGTTAGTGCCAGAAGGTTTAAGCAGATGGTTTGGTCTAGGTGCCAGGTGTACTTAGATGTTTTGAGAAATATCTAGTGAGATAAGCCCTGAGTAAACAGAGCCCTTATTTGCAGAAAGGAGCTGGGAACTCCCATTTTGGTTATGTCAATCAGCACCTAGATCTTCACCTTTAATGTTGTTGTATAACTTCTATAGGTTCTGCAAATGAGGGAGGGGATACCCTGATTAAAATTTCCACTGAACCACATAGCACTTTGCACATTCAAGATTTCCTTTAGTATAGAAAGTATCTGGTTTTTTCTCTGGGCTTTCTTACCTTTTCCTACCATTTGTACTCAACTTTACAATATTTATCTCCTTGCAATATAGGTAAGCTTTACTACACATGAGAAATTATGTCTATGCACACATATATAACTATGATTGCATATATAATTATATATATAATTTTTACCAATAAGTGGCAACAGGTAACATTTGTTAACTCTGAATAAAGATATTATTAATGGCCTCGTACCATACTCCCTAGATTGAAGCCAGGTTGTCATAAATCCGTAAGTCATGTGGGGGTTCACAGATAAGTAGGTCAAATTTTCCCATTTCTCTTTTGCAAAGTAATCTAGCCTTCTATTCTCTTACAAACTCTACATGCTGGGGGGAAATAAAAACCTGGATCGCCATCTGGGTTCAACAGAAGCCAAGAAAAATAACTGGACAGGAAATTAAATATCCCTGGGCCCTGTCCCCCTGGGCCTTTTTTTTTAAAAAACACAGACAAAGCATCTGCTATAGTAGGGTTCAATCCACCTGTCCTTCCATGCATATCCTTTGGGGACAAGGTTTCTTATTGGTCACTTAAAAGCCTCATTCTTACCTCTCAAGATAACCAATAACAACCACCCTTATTCTCAGGGAGTTTCTTGTATGCCTTCTATATGAGTTGGGTTAGAGTGCTCTGATAATCCATTAAACCTAGGCTTATATTCTCATGCTCTGCCTCTAGAAATATGAGAAGGAAGCAGAAGAGGTTGGAAAAGGAAGGCTACATCCTAATGGCTATGACTTACTGGCTGCTAGTTTTCTCTTACCCTTCATACTTTCCTGTCTTTTAGTGTTGAAACAATAAACAATACTGCTTCATTCACTGAAGTGGGTGTGGGGGTGTGTGCACACACACACGTATGTGTGCATGTTTAATTATTTTTATTAGGTAGTTGTACAAAGAGATTACCATAAGTGAGGTTGTGAGTACAATGCTTCTTGATTAGTGTCACCTCTTACATCTTCTTCCCATTTAACTCCTCCCATCCCTACCTTCAAATTATGTAGTTCTGATTATTTTCAAACCATAGGTTTGGTAGCTCAAACTTGTGCATATATTGATAGTGGTCATTTCTTTTTAGCCAACCACATTGTTAACTTATGCTTCAATTGTTAAAATTAAGCAAACAATTTAAATGCAACTTAAACACCACATGCTAAATCTGCACCAATCCCAAAATATCCTTCCATGAAGTAAAATCATTTAGTAAGTTCATATAACGAAATTCATATAAGGTTCATATAGGATTTTATTATTTACAGTTTTCTTATATTTTTCCATGTCTATAGAAAATAAGATGATACTTACCTGAAGAACTAGGGGAAAATTTCCATTCTATTCCTCTTAATTAAATGCAAACACCCAGCTTTGATTCAGATGTTCGAGCTCTATTTATTCATTTTAAACAAAAAGAGCTGTATTGAATGAGGTGGCATACAGAATTTTAATGAATATGTTGGATATTTTTCTAAACAAATTCCATAATTACTTTGTCCTGTTCTACAACAGAAGAAAACAAAAATAGTACACAAAACTCAATAGATATTTCATTGGGATTAAGCTACATTTGGGCCATGCTAACTTGAATCTTCTTTTCGAAAATAGCTTCTTTTGTTAATTCTTCCATAGAATTTAGATTTTTCACTCCTATAAAATTTTAGTACTACTCATTACGTTTTAAAAGTATATTTCATTATTCTTGTTCTTTTTACAGTTTTTTTTAAATTTGATTAAGCCAAGGGAGAGAGAGAGAGAGGGAGAGAGAGAGAGAGAGCCATTATTGGTTATTCATTATTACTTTTACCTTTGAAAGATCATATGCTGGCATCCTTTGCCCATAGCTCTAGTAAAACATTCATCTTTTATTTATTACATTTCTTTATACACTGTAGCTATTTCCTTTTCATCTTCCACTTGAAAGTTATAGAGAACATACAGATTATCCTATACCATCATTTTTTGCAAATGAAGAAATTGAGGAGAGATGACTTTTCTGTTTGCACCAAGAATTTTGGTGGATAAGTTGATTCCCTATATGAACAAATGAATCAAAAAGAAGTATTAACTCCCAATTTTACCTTAAGTTGCTATTTCTCCTCTGAATGCTAGGATTTTCTAATATAGCCCTCCACTTGGATACCTTCATGGTATTTGAATTAAACTGAGCTTTCGATATTTCATTCCCCATCTGCAGGTGTTAGACTCCAGTTCCATTGCTCTTTCCTCTGCGTGTGTGTAATGAGTCTTGAATTCAGGGACTTGGGTACTGTCCCAGAGCTTTTCTTTTATGCCCAAGGCTGACATTCTATCATTTTAGCCACAGCTGTACTTTGGCTTTTTGGTGGGTAATTGAAGATAACAGTCTCATGGAGTTTCATACCTAGATTGGCAGCTCTCAGATCTCAGCCTCTTATATAGGTAGGATTACAGGTGGAAGTCACTGGCACCCAGCTCAATTCCACTGCTCTTGCTGGCTGGATCCACTATTTTAACATTGTCTTTAACGCTTCTCATTTTCCCAATTTCTCCATCCCATTCATCTAAATCCTATCCCTTCATTTTCAAAATATATGCAAGTGCGATTCCATCTCCCATCTATACACACCTCAGTCAAAGTTTCCTGCACATCAGTATGGCCAAGGCCTCCTGTTTAATTCTCCAACTTCACCTTATCCCACCACAACTGAGCTCATTCTCCTATTAGTCAGAATGTTTCATTTTTCAAATCTTCCAGTGACTCCCTTTCTTACACAGACCATAATCTAGCCCCTATATGATAACACACATGACTGGGACTCTTTGCCCCCTTTTCCTTAGTTTCTATTTATGATTTCAGTTTCCTTTAATTCACTCATATCTTTACCTTCAAACATTATCAACATCTTCTGTGTTTCAGGGCCTTTATACTTACTATTCTTTTTCTGGAATGCTCACCCTCTCAAGTCCTCAAATAAAAGCACCCTGACCGCAGGGACTTATTCTGTATCCTCTGGACCTAAAGCAGTAGCGAATACACAATACATACACAATTAAAAAAAAATGCTGGTAGGTCAGATGAATCATGCCTATCAGCAATTATTTTTTTAGTTATCTTACCAAGGATAATTTGTGGCATTATATGATCCTTACAGAGCTTACTGAATTCTTAGAACTAAAATGATAACTGCATAGGTATTAAATCATTGGACTCAAACAAAACCCAGATTCCCAAGTCTGTCAATCTCCCTGTGTTGGTAGAGTTCTTCACTGGCCTGTAGTTGTCCTGGCCTCACCACCGCTCTCTTAGTCTGGGAACCATTGTGCTGGAGATGCCCACTACAGAAGAACACATGTTCCCAGATGTTTACAAAGCTGACTCCTCCTTCAGCCCTCCATCTGAAGTCCCCTCCTAAGTGAAACCTTCTTTGGTCACGCCAGCTAAACAGCTCCCCTTTACCTTTCCCATCTTTATCACACTGTTTCATTAAGATTGTAATGATCATTTCTACCACAATATTGTCAGAGGCCCCCACTATGTGACATGGAGTGTGTTCTCATCAAATATGCAGAGGACAAATGAATGTCATTAGTCTAGTGACTGAAGATCATGAGATTTCTGCCTCCTCCGACTGCACCATCCCCATGGTGCTGAAATGATAGATTTGTGAGTCTGTTTCCTGCAGGCTGCAAGAACGTCTGGGACAGGGTGATGTTTAATTCATTGTCACTTCTCCACCACCTCCCACAGATCCGGCACCTAGTCATATTCCATCGGTGCTCGCTAAGCTAACAGGAAACTGTAGAAAGACCAGAGGCTTCTTCACCAATGTGGGGAATATGAATCATAGGGCATAAAAGTTTAAAAAGTGAATATTATGGAAATGATGAAATGACCAAAGGAGGCCCTAAGAGGAAGAGTGCAGGGTAGAGCTGAAATGTGAAGAGAGAGTGCCTCGAATTAATCTCATAGGGAGAAGAAATACAACAATGAACCATCAATTCATGGTCTCATTTCAGAGAAATGCCAGGCTTCTGGTTCTGGGAATTTATGTGGTATTCTTTTTTCTAGACTAAAAGATAATGTTGTTGTGGGTGTGCAATATTAATAGTTTCTATGAGTAAGTCAACATTTTGATTACCCCAGAGTATATGCCTGACTGTTCCTATTCTAAATTTTTCCCACTTTCTCTTCTTCCTTTGTTCCCAATTCTTTTCTCCTTACAGATGGTCTTCTCTCCTGCCTTGCTGGGAAAATGAATGTGTTTATAGTGGAAATCCCCTAGCTTTCCATCATCTTCATCAAAATGATCTTTGGTCACATGCATGTCCTTCTTCATCAGCCTCTGTTTTAGAATCTTTCCAAGAATTTTTACTTTAATATTTGGATCATTTTAAATTTTTCTCCATGGAACATCATGTTTCCAATTTTCCAGCATATATATTTTCCTTTCTTCTCCTAGTTCCTTACCTCCGTTTTTACAAAGTACAGAGGTGTTTTCTGTTGTTATCACTGCCTTCCTAACTCAAGGTGCCGTATTGGTAGTTACCAATATAGCATACTATCTATACATCAATATGTGTATCATTCTGAGCCATGAGGATGATTCTGTTGCACATTCATTTGAGGATCCATGTCCCAGGCCTGGCAGAGGAAGGAAGGAAACATAGAATCCATACCGAAGCTTATCAAGGTGTCAGTCCTTGGAGAAGCACAACCAATTGTACTACTCATAGTTCATTGTCTGCTACTTAGTCATAAGGCCTGCCTGCCTATCTCTTTAAGAAGCTGGGGGGGCTGGGAAGGTAGCTCAGTGGTAGAGTGCTTGCCTTGCATGCCTGAGGCCCTGGGTTCGATTCCTCGGCACCACATAAGCAAAAAGAAAAAAGCTGGAAGTGGTGCTGTGGCTCAAGTGGTAGAGTGCTAGCCTTGAGCTGAAGAGCTGAGGGACAGCGCCCAGGCCCAGAGTTTAGGCCCCACGACCAGAACCCCCCCCCCCCCAAAAAAGAAGCTGGGAAGCTGTTCAGGTATGTACCTAAGAAGAAAAGTGTTTCCCTTCTAACTGTTCATCTCACATCTATTCTCTCCCTCTTAAATTTATCCTTACCAGTCTGACTAATCTTCTAGAGATGTTCATCTTAGGAAGCCACTGAAACCTCCATGTACCACAGCCTTCTCCATAGTGTTTCTCAGTCCTTCAAGGGATGGCCCTTGAGGCTTTGATGCTAAACTCTGAACTACAGCCCTCATGAAGTACTACAATCACAATTTGGGTAATCTGATGTAGAGCAAAGGCTGTGGAAGTTGCAGGTAAAAGAGGTGCAGTGTAAGACATAAGTAATGGGCCATGAGCCCTCTCTCTGGACCTCTCTACTAGCTTCCCCTCCCTTGGTCTTTCTGGCCACTGTCATTCAGGGGCTCATTCAGGACATAGCTTTGTCCAAACACATGTTCCTGAAATTTCCCTTTACCTTCACATCCCCAAGATTGAGTTAGATGCTCTCTACTAACCCAGAATAATCCTTCATCTCTTTGATTTTTTTGGTGCTGCTTCTGGGCTTGAACTTGAGGTGTAGGAATCATCCCTGAACTTTTGTGCTCAAGGCTAGTGCTCTACCACTTGAGCCACAGCTCTACTCCTGGCTCTTTGGTGGTTAATTGAAGATAAGAATTTCATGAACTTGCATGCCCAGGCTGGGTTTGAATGGCAATCTTCAGATCTCAGCCTCCTGAATAGACAGGATTACAGGTGGAAGTTACTGGCACATGGAAATCTCTTTGAATTTTAATCACCAAAGTCTCTAGAGGTCAGAGACTGTATCTTACACATTCGTCTGTTAAAAAGTTGGTACGAAGCCGTGCCAGGCTCTGATGGCTCACACCTGTAATTCTAGCTACTCAGGAGACTGAAATCTGAGGATGGCTGTTCCAAGCCAGCCTAGGCAGGAAAGTCCCTGAGATTCTCATCTCCAATTAACCATCCAAAAGCCAGAGATGGCATTGTGGATCAACTGGTAAAACACTAGCCTTGAAAAAGAAAGAACCCCCTGCCACCACCACTGCCACCAAACACACACACACACACACACACACACACACACACACACAAAGACCACAAAACAAAAAATAAAACACCAGGGATAGGAGTACTAAGTAATAAATGAATGCAAAGTGCCCTAATAAACCCCCTAGGCTCACTAGGTGTTACACATAAGGATGGTGATTGTCTGTATTGTACTTTAGCTAGAATATATTAAGTCCAACAAGCTCAAATCTTCTGTAATTAAGTACTGAATCTTAACTTCAGCCAGGACCAAAAGGCAGTTATCATAAAGGAGGTGAACAGGCAAGAGGGCGGGATGGGGACTGAGGGAAGGAAACCCATCTGATCACCAGAAAATCCACTCAAACCTTAGTACTAGTCAGCCATAGATTGTCCAGTCTTTTCCCAGCCACAAATCTGCATCTCTTCATCTTGCATTAATTTACATATGCAATTTGCATAATAAATAGGAAAATAAGGAAGCACATTCCTTGGACTGTAATCAAATCACATTGTTTAAAAAACAGAGAAAAATAAAGCTGACTGGTGTCAGTGGGTTAACAAAGATCTCTCAATAGCGTAATCAGCCACCAGATGAATCAGTCCCCTATTCCTGTCAGTGTTTCCATAATGACTCATTCTGGTTGAGCTAACTTTTAATCAAAAGTGATCAGATCAGAGAATTTTCACTTAAAAATTATGATGACATCCTTCACAGGGATGAAAATAATATTAGCCTCAGTGAGCAGAGCAGCTACTCTCTCACACTCTCCTGGCTGAGCGCTGCTGGCCTTGCTGATCTTCTGTTTCCATTCTCTCTGGGATGTCTCTTCCCTTGTCATTGTCCCTCCTTCCTGTCATCATGCCTCAGCTCCCATCCTAACAACACACCCACAGAACAGCTGGTGGGTTCTGTCCTCTGGGAAATCCCCAAGAAACAAAGATTAAAAAGCAAAGGGTTTAATGCAGAAGCCAAAGGAATAAGAGTGCTGTGAGAGACACATTGTGCAGATAATGTGTCCCGCTTCACACCTAGTCTGGGAGTGCCTGAAAGGAATCCTGGAAGGCCTGTCTTCAGATTCCAGAAGCATTATATTGCTTGTGTCTTCCCCTGCCCTGATGTGTGTTTGATTAACACTGAAATAAGAGCTTATAATCATTTATTGTGGGCCAAACACTTCATTTAGTGCCTTACTGTAAACTAACTAACTGTGCATTGTTGGTTATGTTTTCCTCTTTACTTATTAGAACCCTGAATCACAGGTTATGTAACGCTCAATCAAAGCCAGCCAACTAGTAGCAGGATCAAATTTACATCTGAAATTTGTGTTTTCTACTGACTTGGAAGTCTTGTTGGTGGTATGGAGGATCTGTATTCAGGGTTTCACTCCTGCTAGATAGGAGTTCTACTTGAGCCACATATCCAGCCTTTTTTTCCCCTCAAGTTACGTTTTAGTTAGGGTCTTGTGTTTTTGCCCAAGCTGGCCTCAAATAGCAATCTTCCTACCTAAAGCCTCCTGAATAGACAGGATCAGATATACTTCACCATGCCCAGCTTGTCAGTTGAGATGAGACGTTCTCATTAACTTTTTTCTAGGCTTTCTCTGTTCCTTAGTACAGCTTTATCCTCCTCTGCTTCAAACACAGTCAAACAAGCTATCTGTATTTAATTCTTTGTAGGTAATTGGTCGTTGAATGGTGTACTTTTTGAGAAACTTTGTCTGGAATTATGGGTATTATGGTCACTGGGGAAAAGGAAAGTCATATTATTGAGATAAGTCAGTTTCCAGTGTTTCCTCTTTAGTAAATTTAGCTATCATTATAACAGTGTTTTTAAAATTTCTAGTATTTAACACATTATACATACTAGAAAAGATTCTGGAGCCTTGAAGTTGTTATTCTAGCAGCAGGCACTCAAGAATCACTACGGAGGTACCTGGTGCCAGTGGCTCATGCCTGTAATCTGAACTACTCAGCTCAGGAGTCTGAGATCTAAGGATTTTGGTTCAAAGACGGTTTGGGAAGACAAATCTGTGAGATTCTTATCTCTAGTTAGCCTGCAAAAAGCCAAAAGTGGGGGTATGGCTCAAGTGGTAAAGTACAAGTCTTGAGCAAAAAAGTCAAGCAAGAGTATAAGGCCCTGAGTTCAAGCCCCAGTTCTGGCATGTGTGTGCACGTGTACACACACACACACACACACACACACACACACAGTCACAGACGTATTGTGTTAGCCTACAAAACACCAGGTCCCACCAATCACCAATTCTTTTCCAATATATCTAGCAAGAATTCTATAAGTCTGCACTTGGTAATCAAGGTGAGTGTGCCCAATGCATCTGGTCCATGAACCACATTTGATGGACTTATATAGATCAGAGGGCTAATCAGTCTCACTGAAAAAATTTGAAACATATAGCTTTTTCCAAATGGTAAAAATCAGACTACTAGAATAAGACTGCTTGATGTCCATTATTTCCTGTAATGATTTTTAAAGCTGTATGATAACACCTGAGACCCAGAGCATGATGTATGTATGTGCCAACTTAGCTTAATTAGATCCAGGTGGACAGAACATTTTTACAAGCATTTAAAACTTGATATTGATTTTTAGGAGAAAGGCTGATGATTCGTTTTGCATATTTAGTGTTTATGTCATCCCAGAAGAGTTGTATTTTTCTATTCATATGCTATTGCAGTTAAGAGTGCTTCACTTGTAAGAATGAATGTCTATTGGAAGAAAAGCAACCTCCAAATGGAGAGTTGACTGTAAGGGACAGTGCCTTCTCACATGTCCAAACCAAAGCAGATCTTGAGTGTGGGTAGTTTGCTTGAGGGTTGATCACAGAAAGCACAAGAGAAGGAGTGTGGTAATGAGACTGGGAAGGAAAGACAACCACTAAGTGTGACAGAAGGCTCTCCTTGTAACCAATGGAGTCTCTTGCCTATTGAGAACCCTTTGAGGAACCACATAGAATCCATCATCAAGGGTAGTGAAGCTGGGGTTTTACCCAATGCTTCCTTTCTTTCTTGGTCATAGGACCAAGCAGCACAAGACAATAGGAAACACTTCTTAGATTTCCATGTAGGAAGTTTGTCCTCTGCACTATCTAGATAAGCATCTCTGATTTTACAAGTAGGCATGCAGAGATAGGCACCTGTGTAACCACAGAGGGATGCAATGGATCCGGAGGTGACAGGCCAAGCATCAATAACAAAAAATGAAAATAAGTGAGAGGACTTGGCTTTCTTCACAGATTTTAAAACTGTCTCCCTTAAGAATTTAGATCACTGGCCAATGCAAGTCATAGAGGTTTGTATTATGAATTCATACTACCAGTGTGGAATTTTTAAAAAAAACCCTTAGTCAGGAAATGTAATTTAAATTATCTGGTGTTGGTAAGGTTACCTTGTGTCTAGTAAGTAAATGCATATTCTCTGTCTGAACCTGACTTCAGTTCATGTTTGTAGCAATTGTGGAGCCATTGATTATTTCAATCCATCTCATATCTCAAATGACATGATATGGCTAAAAAATGTTTCAAAGCAATGAACAATTGACTCACACTACATATAACCTTTTCCTACATAATGAAAACTTGTGTAGTACTCCTTCCTTCCTTACAGGGCTTGTCTATGGCAAACATGTACAAATAACTGTATAATCCATAGTCTACCTACAATGGTGGCTATATCCTGGTTTAGACCCAAATAATCAATGTCCTTTTGAAAGCAGCATAATAAGAAGCATAATAGGAATAATAAATAGCATAATGTCAATGAACCAGAAAGCTGAAATCCAAGGATAACTCTGGGTGTATGTGTGTGCTATGTGTGCGTGGTAGTGAGTGCTAGTCCTGGGCTTGAGCTCAAGGCCTGGGAGTTGTCTTTTTTTCTCAAGGCTAGCATTCTGCCATTTGGACCACAACTCCACTTTCATCTTTTTGGTGGTTAATCAGAAATAGGAGTTCTCGCAGACTTTTCTGCCCAGGCTGGCTTCAAATCATGATCCCTAGATCTCAACCCTCTAAGTAGCTAAGCTTATAGGCATGAGCCACTAGTGCCTGGCTTGAAAGATAACTTTTAATATAACTATTCTCAACTGCCCAAATGGAAAACAGGACAGGGAAATGTCCCAACCTCTAGCTGCATTTTGAACTTTCAAATTCACTTGTAAAGGGAAAATTGTCTATTCGATTCTCTAAAAGGAAAGAAATTAAACTGTATTTCTGTTCCCTTTAAAAAGCTTGGACTTCAGGCTTTTATTTGACAATCACATTTGGATTGGTCTACACTTTCATTTTTTAGAAAAGCACTGTGTTTTGCGATCAATAAATCAAAATTGGATTGCCTTCTTCTCAAAGGTGAATTGTTATCTTGCTGAAGAGATTAGGTGACGAGATTTCTAGTTTGGTAAAATACAGGAACAAAAAGAGGATTAAGATTTCTTTGGCTGAAAGGAAAATTCTGGATGCTATTTTTTTTCTATTATGGGGAGAGTTTCCTGAATTGTCTCCTAGAACAAGAGATTAAATGTCAAGAGAGAAACCAGGTGCAGAGCCATTATTTAGTGCCACCAGAGCCCATTCTGTCATCAGAGGCGCTGTTTTCTCTCAGAGAATAAAGTCTCCTTAACAACTGCAGGACTGTCCCATGACAGCTAGATAGACAAGGCAGAGAGGTAAACCCAGAGGGATAAAATCCTTTCATTGTCAAAATTCTAGAACAAGCAAAGGATTCATACCTGTGGGAGAGACCTGGGCACCTGGAGGCATCAACACTAAAGACAAAAGACAAAACCAGCAGCCAGATGTCAGCCAGCTTAGGGAATGAACCAGTGGAGATAAGACTACTGGGAATCTGG
Source organism: Dipodomys spectabilis (assembly GCF_019054845.1). NCBI lineage: Eukaryota > Metazoa > Chordata > Mammalia > Rodentia > Heteromyidae > Dipodomys > Dipodomys spectabilis. The sequence goes on from NW_024871042.1 coordinate 2,249,776, forward strand.
AAGAATCTTGGACAGTCCAGGGATAATAAGCCTTAAGAGGGACTGATACTGCATCATGATCTCAGACAGACACCTGGTTCTTGGAGTGTTGACAGTATCACAGACCCCGGCCTGCTATGTGTTGACATCCATGGTGCATTCCTGTGGCTCTCAGATCGACTTGTGCCAGGGAAGTCACGAAGTCTTGTGCTCCCTCATTTTTAGAATCTATTCCCTTACATCACACACCGAGCCATGATGCATCCCTGACCCCAAGGTTAAGCACTCCAAAGTGATCTTAACCTAGTTGTCCCCAGTGAAGCCACAGAGTGAGTCCATCTTAGTAAGGAGAATCTAGCAAGCTTTAATCCTAAACTACTCCCAGAGGAATGTAGTCTAGGCTACAGGCCCCGTGTATCCTGCAAGACAGGTGGACCTCAACACACTACCATTGTACTGTACCAACTACCACAATGATGAAGAACACGGAACTTCCCTCACCTGTAATAGAGACTTTGCCTTCTTTGTTGTGATGAGATTCTTTGGCTATGTCTCCTCAGACTCCATCTTAGTGATAAAGAAACCATTCACTCATGTCAACTAACTAGAAGTAGATTAGTGTAGCAGACAGGTCTATGAAAGCATCTGAGGAGCCACCTCTAAGGTTTTACCTTCATTACATCTGCTTCTTTTTTTATTTTTATTTTTTTTGTGAAAATACCATACAGAGGGTTACAATTACATGGGCAAGACAATGAGTACATTTCTTATCAAGCATTGTTGCCTCCTCCTTTGTTTCCCCTTCCCATCCCCCCATTTGCCCCCCCCCACCAAAGTTGTAAAGTTCATTTTTCTTTTTTTTTTTTATTGTGAAAAAACTGTACAGAGGGGTTACAATTACATGGGCAAGATAGTGAGTACATTTCTTATCAAGCATTGTAGCCTCCTCCTTTGTTTCCCCTTCCCATCCTTCCAAGCCTCCCCCCCAATCCTCCCCCCACCCCCCCACCCCCACCAAAGATGTAAAGTTCATTTTCGACATGACAACTTGTTCTAACTATGTTAGAAACAATCGCATGAAAGAAAAAAACATTTGAATACTTATCTTAGGGTTCATTTCCCTAACATCACCTTATTTGACCTTTTCTGCTTGACTCAGACATATACTAGATATTGCAAATAAGGGAAACCATGGGACCTATGATTCTTTGGGCCTGGCTTACTTCACTTAATATAATTTATTTCCAAATCTTTCCATTTCCTAACAAATGGGGCAATGTCATTCTTTCTGATGGAGGCATAGAATTCCATTGTGTGTATGTGCCACATTTTCTTTATCCATTCATCTACTGAGGAGCATCTGGGTTGGTACCATATCTTAGCTATGGTAAATAATGCTACAATAGACATAGTTGTGCTGGTAGCTTTTGTATGGTGTTGTTTGTGATCATTTGGGTAAATGCCCAAAAGTGGGATTGCTCTATGGGGGAGCTCTATGTGGAGTCCTTTGAGGAACCTCCATACTGCTTTCCAAAGTGGTTGAACAAGTTTACACTCCCACCAACAATGCAGTAAGGTTCCCTTCTGGCCACATTCCCTCCAGCATCTGTTGTTATTAGAGTTCTTGATTATAGCCATTCTAACTGGGGTGAGGTGGTATCTCAATGTTGTTTTGATTTGCATTTCTTTTATGGCTAGAGAGGTTGAGCATTTCTTCATGTGTCTATTGGCCATCCTTTTTTCTTCTTCAGAGAGGTTTCTCTTTAAGTTTTTTGCCCACTTATTTATTGGGCAGTTGTTTCTTTGAAGATTTGTTGTTGGGGGATTTAATTTTTGAGTTCCAGGTATATTTTAGATATGAGACCCTTGTCCGTTGTATGGCTAGTAAAGTTCTTCTCCCAATCCGTGGGCTTGCTATTGATCTTGCTAGCTATGTCATTTGCCCTGCAGAAGCTCTGCAACTTTATGCAATCCCATTTGTCCAACCTTTCTTTGATTTGTTGTGTGTCTGGGTCTCTATTCAAAAAATTTCGGCCTAAGCCAAGGAGACCTAGGGTTTCTCCTATTCCATCCTGTAATGTTTTCAGAGTGTCTGCTTTGAGTTCAAGGTCTTTGATCCATTTGGAGTTGATTCTGGTGCAGGGTGATATATAAGGATCTAGCTTTAGTTTTCTACAAGGAGTTAGCCAATTTTGCTAGCACCATTTACTGGAGGCTGTCTTTCTTCCATTCTATTTTTTTAGCTCCCTTATCGATGATTAGATAGCTATAGGTCTGTAGGCTCATTTCTGGATTTTCAATTCTATTCCATTGGTCCTGAGGTCTGTTCTTGTGCCAGTACCAAGCTGTTTTGATTACTATGGCTTTGTAGTAGAGTTTAAAATTTGGTATTGATATTCCTCCAGCACTGTTCTTTCTGTTAAGGATCGTTTTTGCTATTCAGGGTCTTTTATTGTTCCATATGAATTTTTGGATTGCCTCTTCTATTTGATTGAAGAATGAGGTTGGAATATTGATAGGTATCACATTGAATTTATAGATAGCCTTGGGAAGTATTGCCATTTTCACAATGTTGATCTTTCCAATCCAGGAGCATGGGAGGTTTTGCCACTTTCTAAGTTCTGTTTTGATTTCCTTTTTCAAGTTTTTAAAGTTGTCATCATAGAGGTCCTTCACTTCTTTTTCAAGGCCCTCGTGATGGAGGGGAGGGAAGAGAGCTTGGCTCCACCCCCATCACTAGGTGGACTAGGGCAGCCAGACTAACTTCTCTAGAGCTCAGGGTTCATGCCTGTGAAAGGACTTGCTTGAACTGGAAGATGATCACTCTTTTCTATTTCTTGATTCAGTTGCTAGCAGATCACCAGATACCGGCTCAAAAGTTTATTATCAAGGCAAGTGTGGTAGCATGGGCCTGTAATCCTATCCCTTGGGAAGCAGAGGCTAGAAAGCTGTGAGTCTGAAGCCATCTTGGGCTACACAGTGAAACTCCATCTCGACAATAAAAAGTATAAACAATTATATATATAAATACTATGTATACTATATATAATATATAGTACACAGTGTTATGTATGCTGTTATATATAATTATATATTATATACTGTATATGATAAATTATATGTGATATAATTTTTATGGTTATATTTTAAACATAAGATTTATATAATACATAATTTATATATGTGTACTTACATAATATATTTTATATATACATAACATATACTATTATATATATTATATATATTCATGTATATGTTCATATCTCAACATCTCGTTGGTAACATGGAATTGTTTTAGCACAGGGCATCTGTCTGAGTTCATTAGCAGTTCTAGTCAGATGTTTAGTACACATGGCCTAGAAGTTCCTTCAGGTGTACCTGTGTATATCTTTGCTCTGATGATAATACTCTGAGGGCATAAATTCAAAGTAGTTTAAAGGTTAAGATCCTAGTATTTGTGGCAGGGCTTTGCAAAGACACCTTGAATGGGAAGGCATCTTTAACACCCGATCTTTGAAAACTTTTCCTTGTAGGGAGAATTCTATCATTTTTCTTTGATAGAATCAATGTTGAGCTGTAACCCAAAACTGAATGACCTTCTCAGAACTCAGCACACTTAAGGTCCAGTTCTGAGCCATTGGTGCCTCTGCATCTGCATGTTGCTTCTTCCCAAATATAGATTTTTAATACTTTGGTCATGAGCAAAGATGATATACTAGAATTTAAGTGTTCAGAATAAATGGAGAAAAATAGAAAAAAAGCGGGGGGGGGGGATCTAGTGGACATAGATTTTTATTGTTGTAGTTGGAAAGACCCCATTCCAGATAAGTTCTGATGGCCCCTGGATGAGAAAGCCTCCTTTGAAGCTTCATTCCTGCACATTCTGGAGGGATGGGGGTGGGGAGAGAGCAGAATGAGGCAGAATGACAATTGGATGTTTAAGTGCGGTTCTTAGAAAGGGAAAAAACAAAACAAAACAAAACAAAAAAAAAAACCAATGTGGTAGAATGCAATCAGAGTCCAGCCAGGGGTTTGTGATCTCTTATAGAGGAGCTAAAACTGCCTTCAAGATTTCAGACAAGGGCTGGGAAGGTGGCTCAGTGGTAGAGCGCTTGCCTTGCATGCCTGAGGCCCTGGGTTTGATTCCTCAGCACCACATAAGCAGAAAAAAAAAGCCGGAAGTGGCGCTGTGGCTCAAGTGGTAGAGTGCTAGCCTTGAGCTGAAGAGCTGAGGGACAGCGCCCAGGCCCAGAGTTCAGGCCCCACGACTGGACCCCCCCCCCCAAAAAAAAAAATTTCAGACGAGGAGGGACAGAGGGACCTGACCTACTATAGTCTGATGATGTTAAAAGGTAGAGTGTGAGTGCCTGGAGACCTGTATAATTGATCATATCCCAGTGTATATTTTTAACCATCCAGTGTGTTTATTTATACATTTATAGGCACATTCTAGCTATCACAAATGAGGGAAACTATGCAACCCATATTTCTCTGGGTCTGGCTTACATCACTTAATATAATTTTCCAGGTCTTTTCATCTCCTTACAAATGATACCATATCATTCTTCCTGATGGAAGTGTAGAATTCCATTATGTACATATACAATATTTTCTTGACCCATTTGTCCACACAGGGGCATCTGGGTTGATTCCATATCTTGGAAATGGTAAACAATGCTACGATGAACATAGTAGTGTTATATAGTCCAAGGACCAGTAGACAGTGAGACCCCATAAAACACTGAGTTATGGTTAAAACAAATTTTATTTGAGCGAGAAAGCACTGATGCTTTAGGACCATACCCGAGGTTGGGGTCTCAGGGCATGGCCCCGGGTGCCAGCCTGCATCAGCTTTTAAGCATTCTTGGCTGGAACTGGGAGATGGGGAGCATACAAGCATATGCAATAGGGCTTTTTGTCCATTTTGGCCAATGGTCACTCCAAAAGGTCACACCTTAAGTTCAAAATCCCTGCCAGGGTCTTCTGGCCTAGGGAAGAGAGGATGGGAGGCTTGGGGAATACAACAAAGGATGGGCGCGACTTGTTTAGATAGTAGCAGAAGCAGAGTTACAGAAACTAAAGGAGCTGATTAGTCAGTATACAAGTCCTATCTAGGGGCAGCGGTAGAACACTTTTGGCTGGGGTTACAGTTCTGGCTTCACAATTACGAAAACACAGTTACAAAATCCTCCATTATTAATAATCAGAGACTTCTAATTTCTATATAACCTAAATACATAAATCAAATATTATATTTTGTCCTTAATTTCCTTACCGCAACAGTAGGGTAGCTCTATATTTAGTCTTTTGAGGAATCTCCGTACTAGGAGAGAACACAAAGGCACAATACCTATGTGAATCTAACCATAAAAAATAATATCTATTGAAATTAACTCCAGGAAATGGAAACAAGAGGTTTTGCTCTTTGTTGCTGTCTTTGTTTTCTTTTCCTTTTGTCTTTGGGAAGATAAGGGAGAGATGCAGAAATAGAGGGACAAAGAATGAAAACATGCAGCAGTCATATTCACTAGATATTGTGTTGAAAATGAACTATACAACATGTGTGGACAGGAGGGGAAGAGTGAGAATGAGGGAAGGGATAACACTGTTCAAAAATAATGTGCTCTTTATCTGACTTACATAACTGTAACCCCTCTGTATATCACCTTTATACTAACAACAACAAACGGACTAACTAAAAGCCCCTGGGCCCTCGAGAAGCTTGATATGTAGGAGATGTTTGTACTTGTTTGAGGATGGGAATAAGTGCCCCACAGTAGAAAATGACTTGCTTGTTTAGCTTTAACTTTCATGTTATCTCCTTGCCCTCAAAGATTTCTCTGTACACCCTCCCCCTCCCCCCCCCCCCCACCTCAGGACTCACTCTTCCTTCATGCCTCTTGGCCTTGAGGATGGTGGGAACTTCCTGTAGCTTGTGAACTCCACAAGGGTGGCAGTGTACCTCATTCATTTCATCAACCTCTTTCCCCTGCACACACCCTCTTCTGTGACTAATATATAGATTTCTCAGTGGAGGAGCATTTATTATTATTCTGACAAGATAACTAAAGAGGAATGTCCAAATCATTCTCAAAGTGACCAAGGAAGAATAAAGGATTTGTCCAGACCTGAAATGATGTCCACCCTCCACTTCCATCACTGTCTTTTTTTCTCCTACTAAAGACAGCTCTGGGCTTTGATTAGGGCAGAATATTTTCAACTGATAGATGAAGAGGTGTGTTGCTATGGAAAATATCTTTTAGAGGAACATGGTAATTTTCTACAAGTGTCAGCTCAATTGTGCATTATCTCACTTTGGAGAGGGGGCTGCAGGTGTGTTTATAATGGTGTTTGTCCAAGTTATGTAAGTAGGTACAATGGTTCAGTACCAGCATTAGGATTGGGAGAAAATAGATTAGGCGAGTAATAGATGGATTGCAATTCATTGTATCTTTGTCCCAAAGAATACAGGCTTAGTATAAATCAAGTGTATCGATTGGTTGAGGTTGCCATAACAAAATACTATAGACAGTGGTTTGGACAACAGAAATTTATTTCTCATAGTTCTGGAGGCTAAAGTCCAAGATCAAAGTGCTATCAGATTTTTGTTTCTGGTGTGAGCTTGCTTCCTGCTTGTTTTTTTCTAAACAGTTGCTTTCTTATTGTGTCCTGAGGTGGGGGAAGGAGAGAGGAGAGGTGTAGAAAGGCAGAAGGAGAAAGAAGGTTTTCTTTTTATGAAGCCACGGTCCTATCATTTGATTCCACCATATGAACTTATTTAACTTCAGTCTGCCCATCAAAGCCCTATCTCCAACTACAATAACATTATAGAGATTGGGCTTCAACCTGAATTCTGAATTCAAGTGGAAGACATGAAAACATTTAATTAATCCATAATATCAAGTCTCATCACAGCTATCATTTGAAAAATATTCCTGAAGTGAGTAACTGGCAATAACCAAAGTCAAGGATGCAGACATTTGATATTTTTTTTGGAGGGGGGGGGCAGGGAGCTCAAAACAGTAGAATCCAGATTTGAAATCCCACTCTCCCTAAGACAGAAAAGGAAAACAAACAAACAACATCTACAAAAACGGTTAACAAACTGAAGGAAGGTTAGTAGCCAACAAAAGAACAAAGCAAACTATGGGGATACAGGTTGACCCATTGCAACAATGAGATGTACAAGATGCTATGTTGAAAAACGAACTTTACAATTTAGGTGCAGTAGGTGGGGGTGGGGAGGATGTAGTTGTGGAGATGGGAGAGAAGGGATGGTAGGGAAAAACAAAGGAAGAGGCAACAATGCTTGATAAGAAATGTACTTATTACTTTGCTCATGTGATTGTAACCCCTCTGTACAGTATTTTTACAAAAAAAAAAACTTATTAAAAAAAAGGATGAACCTAGTACTGTCCCAACCATCCTTGTATCTTTATAGGCTCTAAAATAATCACAAATAACTTCTCAAGTTGTCATGTATTCCCTTAATTAGCAAGAGGCCCAGGAAATTTCCACAAGAGTGTGAATTCAGTCACAACCACTGATTAGTCTTCCTCATACCAAGGACACACACATAAAAACTGCTTCTGTGTTTTAATGTCTCCTACTAGTAGGAAAATGGAAAGGGGGAAGAAGACCAGTAACAAATACCTATACTTAATTACCTATAGCAAAAAAACAAAGGAATAAACAACAGCAATTTCACCAAATACAAAACAAAAGGAAAACATAGAGGGCAGACAAGGTCTTTGGTGTGAGTGAGACTGGGTGGGTTGTGCACCTGAGCCCTCCTCCCTTTGAAGCACATCCCTACCACACCTCACATGTTGGCAGTGGATCCCTTGCTGGTTTGGAAGGATGAGAGAGAGAACAGTAAGAGAGTAGGGACATTGCAGGATGAAGTCTTTCTCTACAAAAAATTCTAAGAACCAGACCACACAAACAAGGAGAAAAATTAGTAGGATGCTAAGGAACATGTACCTTGCTCAACACCCCGCAAACACACTGAAGACCTGAGGGAGGGAGGATAGACAGACAGCAGGAGAGAAAAGGAGGCCAGAAAGCAGAAAGAAAGGATTTATTATTGAAGAGAATGGATTAAAATCCATAAAGAAGCTATTCTAGGGAAACATTCAGAAAACTTTGCCAATAGGATATACCCACATCTATGCAATAGGGTAGAAAAAAATATGAGGGAATATTCACTGGTGTTTATTAAAAGTAACTTTTAACTATGCATTGAGGTAAATGGGCCTGTTGAAATATGTATGCATCATTATCATTAATGCCATATCATTGATACATTTTAGAATAATCAAGTATTCATAAGTATCATGTGAATATGCTTATGTAGATATGGAAAGACCACTGCATTGAATTTAAGTTCACCATTTTATGTAAATAAGAGATGGGGGTCAGTAGGGCAGGAGTATGAGGACCGCGTGGAGCAGTATAGACTGGGTTATATGCGTTATTTGGGGGAAAGGAGATTATCAGAAATTGGGACATTTTGAGACTTATTCATGGTCACTTTCCTTAGGATTTTCAGGGCAGTTTGAAAGTTATCACATATCAGTGTTCATTTCTGTTTACTGTTTAACATCACTAGATTTTTTTTTAAGAACTAGATTTCTTGAACTTTTTCTATTTTTCTACTTGAAAATTAATGCATGCTTTTTTTAAAAAAAATAGCATGCATTTAATTAAATGGTAATTTGTTTCCATTAAATTTTCATAAAGCAAGATCTGCATAATAACAAACTTTAAATTCAGGAAAGAAAGGAGGAAGGAGGAAGGAAGAAAGGAGAAAGGGGTTGGAGGCCTAGCTCAGGTAGTAGAACATCTGCCAGTGAGTATAACTGTCGGATACCAAGTTCAAATTTCAGTCTTAAAGGGGAAAAAAGCAAAAGAAAAGGGAAGAAACAAAGCAAAGAGTGATTGAATATTCAGTAAACAGAAAAGGAGATAAGGATATACCAGTAGTCTCCCAATTACTTAGCAGGAGGGCAGAAGAATCACCATTTGAGGCCAGTCTATGGAAAAATTACAGAAAATCCCTTTTGACAAATAATCTAGATGTGGTGATGAATCTTGCCTATAATTCTAACTATAAGGGAGTCAAAAGGTAAGATCACTATGTCAAGCTGGCCCACTGGGCAAAAATATAACACCCTATGAGTAAGAACTAAAACAACAAAAGGCTCAAGTGGTAGAGCAAGTATAAGGCCATGAGTACAAACTACAGTATTTGAATGAATGAATGACTCTGAAGAGGAAGGATAGAAAAGTAGAAAACAACCTAGACAGCTACATGCTGAGGTTAAAAACTAGAAATGCACTTTTTCCCCTTGGTCCTCTGGTTTGAACTCAGGGCCTAGGCTCCTTTTTGCTCAAGGCTAGTGCTCTACCATTTAAGCCATACTATGATTTCTAGCTTTTTTGGTGATTTCTTGGAGATAAGAGTCTCATGGCCTCTCCCGCCTGCCAGGGTTTAAACCACAATCCTCAGAATTCAGGCTCCTGCGTAGCTAGGATTTCAGGCATGAGCCAGCAGCTCCTAGATAGAAATTCTTTTGAAATGCAGAAAAATGGGTTAAAATCATCTGGTTTTATTTTGATTTGTTTGTGCTTTAAAAAATTAACAATTACATGCAATCCCATTTGTCTAACCTTTCTTTGATTTGTTGTGTTTCTGGGTCTCTATTAAGAAAATTTCTGCCTGTGCAAACAAGACCTAGGGTTTCTTCTATTCCATCCTGTAATGTTTTCAGAGTGTCTGCTCTGACTCCGAGGTCTTTGATCCATTTGGAGTTGATTCTGGTGCAGGGTGATATATAAGGATCTAGCTTTAGTTTTCCACAAGTAGTTAACCAATTTTGTCAGCACCATTTACTGAAGAGGCTGTCTTTCTTCCATTCTATTTTTTTAGCTCCCTTATCAAAATTAGATGGCTATAGGTCTTTAGGTTCATTTCTGGGTTTTCAATTCTATTCCATTGGTCCTGAGGTCTGTTCTTGTGCCAGTACCAAGCTGTTTTGATTACTATGGCTTTGTAGTAGAGTTTGAAATTTGGTATTGATATTCCTCCAGCACTGTTCTTTCTGTTAAGGATCCTTTTTGCTATTCGGGGTCTTTTATTGTTCCATATGAAATTTTGGATTGCCTCTTCTATTTGATTGAAGAATGAGGTTGGAATATTGATAGCTATCGCATTGAATTTGTAGATAGCCTTGGGAAGTATTGCCATTTTCACAATGCATGGCAAAGAACATAGCTAGCAAGATCAATAGAAAGCCCACGGACTGGGAGAAGATCTTCACTAGCCATACAACGGACAAGGGTCTCATATCTAAAATATGCTTGGAACTCAAAAAATTAAACCCCCACCAACAAATCCTCAAAGAAACAATTGCCCAATAAATAAGTGGCTAAAGACTTAAAGAGAAACTTCTCTGAAGAGGAAAGAAGGATGGCCAATAGACACATGAAGAAATGCTCAAACTCCCTTGCCATAAAAGAAATACAAATCAAAACAACATTGAGATACCACCTCACCCCAGTTAGAATGGCTAAAATCAAGAACTCTAAAAACAACAGATGCTGGAGGGGATGTAGACAGAAGGGAACCTTACTGCATTGTTGGTGGGAGTGTAAACTTGTTCAACTACTTTGAAAAGTAGTATGGAGGTGCCTCAAAAGACTTCACATAGAGCTCCCCTATGACCCAGCAATCCCACCTTTGGGCATTTACCCAAATTTTTACAAAGAAGACCACAAGAAAGCTACCAGCATGACTATGTTTATTGCCTCACTATTTACTATAGCTAAGATATGGAACCAACTCAGATGCCCCTCAGTAGATGAATGGATCAAGAAAATGTGGTATATATACACAATGGAATTCTATGCCTCCATCAGAAAGAATAACATTGCCCCATTTGTTAGGAAATGGAAAGACTTGGAAAAAAATTATATTAAGTGAAGTAAGCCAGGCGCAAAGAAACATAGGTCCCATGGTTTCCCTTATTTGCAATAACTAGTATATGTCTGAGTCAAGCAGAAAAGGTCAGATAAGGTGATGTTAGGGAAATGAACCCTAAGATATGTATTCAAATTTTTTTTTTCATTCATGGGATTGTTTCTAACACATTTATAAGATTATTTCTTTGTTGCTTTGTATGTCCCTCCCCCACAGTATAACCCCTGCTTTCACTGTATTTGATGTTGGTATAATTTATGGAGGGGAAGGGGAAAAACAAATCGTTTACATAGGAATGCAGGTGGACCCATTGCAACAATGAGATGTACAAGTCGTTATGTGGAAAACGAACTTCACAACTTTGGTGCAGGGTGGGGGGGAGGGGGGAAGGGGAGGGGGAATTGGGGGGGGCAGGGGAGGATGGGAAGTGATGGGAAGGGGAAACAAAGGAGGAGGCTACAATGCTTGATAAGAAATGTACTCATTATCTTGCCCATGTAATTGTAACCCCTCTGTACAGTATTTTCACAATTAAAAAAATAAATAAATAAAAATTAACAATTAACTTCTGGCAAAAAAAATTAAAAAGAGAGAGCTACTCTTGGTGATTACAGCCTACTTCCAACTGAAAATGTAAAAACTAAAAGAAAAATGGACACATACTTACAAACTTTATATATGAACTTTAAGTTTTTTCGTGGCAGGCCAATTTATCTTTTTTTATTGTCAAAGTGATTTACAGAGGGGTTACAGTTATATAAGTAAGGTAATAAGTACATTTGTGTCAAAACTTGTTACCCCTTCCCTACCTCATTTTTCTCCTACCTACTCTTCCCCATGCCCAAGTTGTACAGGTCATTTCCAACATACTGTCTTGTGTATATCACTGTGCATTGGATCTTTGTCTCCCAATTTATCTTTGCAAACTAAAAATAATAAATCTTTTCCAAAGTAACAATGATAGATGTGGCATTTTATTTTGGATATGTACTAGTTTTTCCGTTACAGCATAAGAATGCTAATTATGTATAATCATAATAAAAGAAATACAGTACTGAAAGGCAACAGTGCTTCCTTAGACTCAATATAGGGTAAGACTGACTTTTAAGATAATATTAAATAGAGTTAGTGATCTGAATATGAAGTTCAGTTTGACTCAGTACAACATCGTGTAATGTATAACGCATGTAATGCCTGTAGTTTGTATGGTGCCAAGATTCAACTTCTCTTCTAGTTCTGTGTTTATACTTACCCTCTGCCTGTCCTCACTAAATCATTCCTTGATCTCTCTTAGCTACGCTTGGATTCTATAACTAGTTAGTGAATTTGTCAGTCTAGGGCAAAGAAAGGTCTAATTAAGCTCATCTTCCCTAAGAATCAGTAGCATAAAAAAAACTGGAGACTCTTTAAGTTCTAAATTTGTGTCAATAGTCCTCTTCCATTTAAGCCTGGGAGTTAAATATATGTGACCGATGGCCTAAAGTCTGAGACCAGTTTTCTTCTATTTCAGTACCTTTCAGCAGCAAAGTACAACTTGTAAAATTCTCATTTTTTAAATTGGTTCTGAGGTTTAAACTAGGGTCTCTCTTAATTAATTCAGTATTTGTCAAAGTTTCAGATGACAGATAGCATAATTATTATTTTGTTTTATAAAGATATAATGTAAATCAAACTTGTAATTTCATAGGAATAATTTCTATTGGACAAAATTAAGCAATGTTATAATTAAACCAATAAAAATATATAAATGTATTAGCTAGTATCCCAATAATGCTGTATACCAAGCAATTTTTAATCCCATAGGCTTAGAATAAAAATCATCTGTTTATTTCTTTATGGTACTTAAGATGAACTACAACTAATGTGGACCAGAAAGCACATCAGGCTATGAATTGAGTCCTGGTTTCATCTCTTCAACCAGCTGTTTTATAAAATATATTCTTTTGTGCTGCTTGTCCTGAGGCCTGGATGCTATCTCTGAGCTTTTGTATTCAAAGCTAGTGCTTTACCCCTTGAACCACAGCCCCACTTCTGACATTTTATTTTTGGAACTTCATTGGAGATAAAAATCTCATGAAAGATAGGAAGGGATGCGAAGGGGAAACAAAGGAGGAGACAATAATGCTTGATAAGAAATGTACTTATTATCTTGCCAACATAATTGTAAGCCCTCTTTACGGTATTTTCACAATTTAAAAAAAAAAGAATCTTATGAAGCCCAGTGCTGGTGGCTCATGCCTGTAATCCTAGCTACTCAGGAGACTGAGATCTGAACATCATGGTTCAAAGCCAGCCCAGGCAGGAAAGTCTATGAGACTCTTATCTCCAATAAACCACCAGAAAGCCAGAAGTGGCACTGTGGCTCAAGTGGAAGAGTGTTCACCTTGAGCTGAAGAGCTGAGGGACAGCGTTCAGGCCCAGACAAGCCCCATGATTGACGAAAAAAAGAAAAAAGAAAAAGAATCTCATGGACTATTCTGATCAGATTGGCTTTGAATTATGATCCTCAGATCTCAGCCTCCTGAGTAGCTAGGATTATAGGCATAAGCCACTGGCACCTGGCTAAAGTACATTTTTATTGAAGTAAAAGGCAAGAGCAGAAAAGGCAAAGACCCAACTGTGCAAATGCATTTCCCATCTCTCCTTCACTTAGTTCTACTAATATCCCATTAACCATAAGAAATTTCATGGCCAAATACAATGTCAATAGAAAGTGAACTAGACTACTATGGAAGAGGCAAGTTGGAAATGAATGTTTATGAGTAATCAATTCATTATTATAGTAGTGAAATTAGAACACAGATATGGCAAACACAGATAAGATGGTTCAAGAACATTAAATTTGAGTCAACACCATTTCAACTGAATATGCCCAAGTCCTGAGAAGTACATACTCTCTGTACACTATTGCCTATGCAACAACTTATTTGAAAAACAATTCATTTCCCATTCTACATTTATAATAAATAAAACTAATAAGACAGCCTTGGACAATATTTCAACATGTCTCCATATTCATCTGGAGACTCACATCTGTAATCCTAGCTTCTCCAGTGGCTGAGATCTGAGGATAGCAGTTTGAAGCCACCCCAGGCAGGAAAGTCCAAGTCTGTGAGACTCTTATTGCTAATAAACTACAGCTGGAAGTGGAACTGTGGATCAAGTGGTAGAGCACTAGCCTGGAGCACAAAGAGGCAGGCTCAGGGACAGTGCCCGGGCCCTGAGTTTAAGCCCCAGGATGGGGGGAAAATAAAAGTCTGATAGATAGCATTCTGTATAACTCACTGTTCTTCTGTAGTGAGACCTACTTCCTTTATCACTTTTTATGTAAAGCCTCTGACCTACAAAAGGATGTTGTAATCAAGGCTTTGAGGCGAACAGTTGCAGTTGGTAATTGAAAATAAAAATGGAACTGAATGTCCCAGACTCTTTCCATTTCAACACCTTTTATCTCCTGCTAGGAGGTCTGAAATATACCTCTTGTTTGTGTTTCAAACAGCAGCAATCAAAATGGGGAAGGGTCAGACAAATTGGAATAAATAGGCAGTAGAGGCAATTTTTGTTTATCAGATTCTGTTGTCTGTGTGAAATGGACTCATTTCTCTGGGATACTCAGTTGCATTGCTCAGCAGGGTAGAAGCCATTAGGATAATACCATTTCTACTTGCATGTCTGAATAACAAATGTCTGTTGTTCTCCAATTTTAGAAATGTCCTACCCATACACTTGCACTCATAAACACATGCACATGACAATTTACATAGGCCTGCCAATGCATGCACATAATCCTATATTCATGCTACATGTATATACATACATACCATAAACATATATGGTATTAAATAAAATCTTAGAAAGCAAACTCCTAGTTTAAAAAAAGGTTAAAGGAGAGATAAAAGAGAAGCAAGTTAAGTTTGCTATTTTTGAATTGCCTTTTGTAGTTTGCCTTCCTCAAATTTCTTTTTCTCATGTAGATTTTTTTTTGTTTTGGTGGTACTAGAGTATCAGCTTACTATCTTGTACTTGCTAGTCAGAATCTTTTTGAACCACTTCTACATCCCTCTTTTGTTTTAGATATTTTTGAATAAGATCTCAGAGGTATGCCCAGGCTGATCTGGACCATAATCCTACTCTAAATTCTTCCTGCATAGCTGGGAAGAGAAGTATGTGTCAATGTGCCCACCTTTCATTAACATGGAGTCTACAGGATTGGCCTCAAACTAAGATCATCATGTTAGCTTGTGCTCATTCATGCTGGTTCTCTCCCCTCTTTCCTTTCTCCCTCTCTCCTGGTCTCCTCCTATCTCTATTCTGAGTAGCTGGAATTATATGTGAGCCATGCCACCCAGCTTGTAGCTCTTGAAATGATTCAAGCATTGTTTACTACACTAGCATCCTGCCTATTCGATAGAAAGCTCTCCACGGTGATAAAGGAGTTTGTAAATAGTAATGTCATAGGGTTACTAACCATAGAAAATCTCTTCAATGTCCCTACATTCAGCCACAGGTACCTTTATATCCCAGCAAAAATAAGAACCCTAAGAACAAAGTCAAGTTAGTAAAGTTTAAGTAGAAGTAGGACTATTAATTTTCCCTTTATAGTAATCATTTCTTATGAAGTGACAATAGTATATTTAGGATAGACTCCCATACAGACAGGAAACATTGATAAAAATAAATTGTTTTAAAAACTCAGTAACTGGCCAGAACATCCTTTTTGTAGACAAGTGTCTTGGTCTCTTGCTCATTTTCTATTGAATTCCCTGTCTTTTTTAAGTTATGCCACTTTGTACATTTAGTGTTCTGCACAAAAAATCATTTGCATTGTCTTAATGATATGTTTTGGGAAACATTGAGAACTTAAAATCTTTTCAAATAGCCAGTATTTTCTTTAATATTTTTTCCATCAATGTAGGTCTGTTGCGGTATGGAATTTTTTTCTTTCATGCATTTTTGTTATTATAAAGGTGATATTCAGAGGGGTTATAGTTACGTAAGTCAGATAAAGGTTACATTTCAGCATCGCCCCTTCCCTCAGTTTTTCCCTCCATCCCTCCCACAGGTTGTATCCTTCATTTTCAACATAGTTTCCAGAGAGTACCACTGCTGCATTTATTCACCATTTATTCCACCATTTCTACCTCTTACCCTCCCAAAGACAGATAAACAAGACAAAAAGAGAACAAAATGAAAATAGCAACAAACAAAAAACTTCTTGTTTCCATTTCCTGGATTTCATTTTGATAATTATTATTTTATATGATCAAGTGCACATAGGCTTTGCATCTTTGTGTGTTACTCTCCTAAGAGTATGGTCTCACAGTGGATAAACGCCTTGAGTCTTATAAAATTGATGATGTACCAGTGTGTTTTTTTTCTTTTTTTATTGTGATCAAGTGATTACATAAATTTTACAAATTTCATAGTATTGTGAGATAGTGATACTTAGTTAAAGTCACAAACATATCCTAACCTTCATGGGGCAAATTATCATTATTGTGGTCTATAATGTTTAGGAATTTTATGAGCCTTGACAATAGAGCTATTTCTTCCATATCAGGGTTATATGTACATTTCTTTCCTTTTGCTTAGTGTAAGCTGTTCCCTCCTTCCCTCTCATTCCCTCCCTCCCATCGCTGCCATTGAGTTGCTTAGTTTGTTTTCATCAATGTCCAGTGCAGCTGATTGGTCCACCTGTTGTATATTTTCTCATTTCCCTCTGATTCTGTGTCCTCCTCCTAGTTCCCCTCAGATGTGTATATATATGCATATATACCATATATGTGGTCATCAGCATGGGGTCATTTAGTAATAATATGACCAGATGAGTGGAGGTTCTTTGTTTCTCAAGTCTTGTTTACTTTGTCTCATCTCCTTACGTTTTGTATTTAACATGCAGGGAGACCATGTGCCATTTGTCTCTTTGCTTTTGGCTTACCTCATTCAAAAATTTTTCTAGTTCCATCCATTTTCCAGCGAATGTCATTATTTTGTCCTTTCTAATGGCTGCATAATATTCCATTGTATATAGATACCACAATTTTTGGATCCATTCAATCTATAGTGGGGCATCTGGATTGTTTCCATATCTTGGATATTGTGAACAGTGCTGCAATAGACATAGAGATGCATGTGTCCTCGTATCCTGGTTCCTGTTGCTCAGGGTAGAAGCCTAGGAGTGGTGTGGCTGGGTTGTAAAGAAGGTCTATATTAAGCTTTCTGAGTTACTTCCAGACTGCTTTCCAAAGAGGTTGTATTAGTGTACATTCCCACCAGCAGTGTAATAGGGTTCCTCTTTCTCTGCATCCTCTCCAGCATTTGTCATTGGTTGAATTTAGGATGCGGGCCATTCTGACTGGAGTAAGGTGGTATCTCAGGGTTCCTTTTATTTGCGTTTCCTTTAGTGAACATTTCCTCATGTATTTCTTTGCCATTTTTATGTTTTCTTCTGATAAGTCTCTCTTTAGTTCCCTTGCCCATTTAGTAATTGGTTTGTTAGGTGTAGGAGGGAATAGTTTTTTGAGTTCCTCTATATACTGGATATTAGGCCTCTGTCTGATATATTGCTGGTAAATATTTTTTCCCAATTAGTTGGCTGTCTTTCTAGTTTGGTTGCTATGTCTTTAGCTGTGCAGAAACTTTTTATTTTAAGGTAGTCCCATTCGTCTCTCAAATTTGTCTCTCAAATTTGTTGTGACTCTGGGGCTTTGTTCAGGAAGTTCCTGCCTGTGTCTATAAGCTCAAGTGTCTCTCCTACTCTGTACTGCAGTATTTTCAAAGTTTCAGGTTTGATGTTAAGGTCTTTAATCCATTTTGAGTTGATGTTAGTGCATTGTAACAGGCTGGGATCCACTTTTATTTTTCTGCCTGTGGCCTCCCAGTTTTCACAGCACCAGTAGTTGAAGTGGCTGTGCTTCTTCCACTGTATGTCTTTGGCTTTCTTGTCAAATATCAGCTGACTGTAAGCATGCAGTTTTATTTCTGGATCTTCTAATCTACTCCATTGGTATTCAAGTCTCTTTTTCTGCCATTACCAAGCTGCCTTGTTATTATGGCTCTATAGTAGAGTTTGAAGTATGGCATTGAGATCCCTCGCATGTTATCTTTTTTGCCTAGAATTGTTTTGGCTATTCTAGGTCTTTTGTTGTTCCATATGAACTTTTGGACTGTTTGCTCTATTTCAGAATGTCATTGGGATTTTAATGGGAATTGCATTGAATTTGTATATGAATTTTGGCAGTATGGCCATTTTCACTACATTAAATCTGCCTATGTAAGGACATGGAAGGACTTTCCATTTACTGGTTTCCTCTATAATTTCTTTCTTCAAGTTTTTATAGTTTTCATTAAATAGTTCCTTTACATCTTTGGTTAGGTTAATTCCTAAATATTTTTTTATTGTGAGTTAGTTTGTTTCCTTGATTTCCCTTTCTGCTTGTACATTGCTGGTATACAGAAAGGCAACTGATTTTTGTGGGCTAATTTTGTATCCTGCTACTTTGCTGAAGTAATTTATAAGTTCTTAGACTTTGGGGGTAGAGTTTTGGGGATCATTGAGGTATAGTATCACGTCATCTGCAAAAAGGGATAGTTTAACTTCTTCCTTCCCTGTGCAGATCCCTTTAATGTCTTCTTCTTGCCTTATTGCTTTGGCTAAGGATTCCAGGAGTATATTGAAGAGGCGTGGAGACAGTGGGCATCCTTGCCTTGTCCCTGAATTTAGGAGAATTGGTTGTAGTTTTTCCCTATTAAGTATAATATTGATTATTGGTCTATTGTATATGGCTTTTATTGTTTTAAGGAATGTTCCTTATATTCCTATTTTCTCCAGAGCCTTAAACATGAATGCATGTTGTATTTCATCAAAAGCCTTTTCCACATCAATAGAGATAATCATGTGGTTCTTGACCTTGGATCTGTTGATGTGTTGGATTATATTTATTGATTTATGTATGTTAAACCATCCCTGCATTTCTGTGATGAAGCCTATTTGATCGTAATGTATTATTTTTTTATATGTTCCTGCATTCTGTTGGTTAAAATTTTATTGAGGAGCTTTGTCTGTAGTTCTCTTTTTTGTTGGGTCTTTGTATGGTTTGGAGATGAGAGTGATACTGACTTCAGGGAATGAGTTTGGGATAGCTCCCTGTATTTCTATTTCTTGGAAGAGTTCCTCTTTAAAGAATTTATAGAATTCTGTAGTGAATCCATCAGGTCCTGGGCTTTTCCTTGTTGGAAGAATTCTCATTGCTTCCTCTATCTCTTTGTAAGATAATCTCTTATTTAATTGATTTATTTCTTCTTCGTTCAGTTTGGGCAATTTGTATTTCTCTAAAAATTCTATTTCTGCTAGGTTTTCTTTCCTTAGTGAGTATAAATTCTGGAAATCCTTATAGTTGTTTGGATGTCTTGGGTATTTGTGGTAATTTTTCCCATGGCATCCCTGATCTTACTGATTTGGGTTTCCTCTCTTCTTTTTGTAGTTAATCTTGCCAAAGGTCCATCATTTTTATTGATTTTTTTAAAAAAACCAGCTTTTTGTTTTATTAATTTTATTTATAGTTTTTTATTCTCTATCTCATTAATTAACAGCTCTTATTTTGGTTATCTTGCTTTGTCTAATAACTAGGTTCAATTTTTTCATGCTCTTCTAGCAATTTTAGTTGCAACGTGAGATTATTTACTTGGTCTGTCTCTATTTTCTTGATATGTACATTGAGAGCAATAAATTTGTCCCTCAGGACTGCTTTTTGCCGTGTCCACAGATTTCTTTGTGATGTTTATTCATTTCCATTGAATTGTAGGAACTTTTTTCATGTCTTCTTTAATTTCTTCTGTTAACCAGGTCTTACTCAGATGTGTGCTGCTCAATTTCCATTTATTTGAGAAATTTCTATGGTATGCTTTGTTTTTGAGAACTAGCTTGATTCTACTGTGCTCAGATAGAACACAGGGGATTATGTCAATCCTTTTATATTTGCTTAAATTCCTTGTATGAACTAAGATATGATCTATTTTGGAGAAAGTTCCATGGGCTGCTGAGAAGAAAATGTACTGGGTTGTTGTAGGGTGGAAAACTCTGTAGATGTCAATTAATTCTGCTTAAAATGTGGCAACATTTAATTCAGTGGCTTCTTTGCCAATCTTCTGGTTGGTAATCCTGTCCTTTGGTGAAAGTGAGGTATTAAAGTCTCCTAGTATTATTGTATTTGGATCTATTTTTTCTGTAAGTCTGAGAGTATTTGCTTACCATATTTGTGTACACAAATGTTTGGGGAGTATAAGTTGATAAGAGTAATATCACCTTCGTGGCTTGTTCCCTGTATTAATATGTAGTGTCCTTCTTTGTCTTTTTGTATTGATTTTAATGAAAAGTTTATTTTGTCAGATATCAGGATGGCACCTCCTGCCTTCTTGCTGGGAGCATTTGCATGGTAGATCTTCCTCCATCCCTTCACTTGGAGTTTG
Organism: Dipodomys spectabilis; assembly: GCF_019054845.1. Lineage (NCBI taxonomy): Eukaryota > Metazoa > Chordata > Mammalia > Rodentia > Heteromyidae > Dipodomys > Dipodomys spectabilis. The sequence goes on from NW_024871042.1 coordinate 2,270,204, forward strand.
TTTTTATGTTTGGCTGTGAGGTGGGTCTCTTGAAGGCAACAAATGGATGGGTCTTGTTTTCTGATCCAATCTGCAGTTCTTTTTCTCTTGATTGGTGAATTGAGCCCGTTAATATTTATGGTCATTATAGAGAGATGCATTGTTTTCTGTCATTTTCTTGCTTTCCTAAGTTTTTCTTCTTTCATTTCCTCCTGTGCATACTAAGTTGGACTTCTAGTGATATCTGTCTGATGTGGATCCTTGATCTTGATTGTTTTCTTCATGTTGTATTCCCCCTCTTAATATTCTTTGAAGTTCTGGCTTATTGTTTAAGTTTTTCTTTACTATTAAAAATTTTAGTTTCTCCATTGAATGTGAATGCTAGCTTTGCTGAGTATACCATTGTGGGTTGGCAGTTATTGGTTCTTGGGTCTCAGATAGTACTTGTCCAGGCTTTCCCTGTATTCAGTGTCTGTGTGGAGAGATACACAGTGATTCTGATTTTCTTTCCCATTATAGTATAGCTTTTTCTTTATTTTTTTGCTGCATGCAAAATTGTTTCTTTATTATTCAGATCTATCATTTTTACTATAATGTGCCTAGAAGTGTTCCTCCTGGAATCCTGCTTGTTAGGTGTTCTGTATGCTTCTGTTATGTAGGTAAGATGTTATCTTTTAAGATTGGGGAAAATTTCGGTGATAATCTTATTGAATAAGTGTTGCCTTCCTTTGTTCTGGTATTCCTCACCTTTGTCCACTGCAATTAAACAAAGGCTAAAATTTCATGGCACTGTCTGTTCTTGGACTTCCCTTTGGCATAGTTTAAGTGATTTATCCATATCTGTGACATTTTTTTTCCAGTTGCTGCATTTTGTCTTCTGCATCTGATATTCTAATTTCCATTCTGTTCACTCTGTTAAGTATGGCTTCCATTGTGGTTTGCATGGAGGAAATTGAACCATGTATGATGTCTATGTTGGTTCTCAGAGTATTAATCTCATCTCTTAACGAAGTGTTTACTGCATCTATTTTCGAATGAATCTCCTGTTTGAAATCCTGCATCTCTTTTTATAATTCAGTTCTTTGTTCGTTACTATTTCTTACTTTAATTCTTGAGTCATTGCCTCCAACATCTCTTGGACTTAGTGTTTGTCTTCCATTCCTGTTTTGCTTCCACTGGGGCTCTTTCCTGGGTGGCTGCTGGCTTTTGGGGATGGATTGCTATCTTGGTTATTGATAAATCTTGTAATTTTTCACTGTAATTGTCACATGGGAATTCAAGGATTATTGGAGACTAATCCAAAAATCTGACTGTTTTGGTCAATAGGTGGCTGTCTTTGCTTGTTGTTTGGTTGGTTCCTGAATCAATTGATGAAGCTTGCTCTCAGTCCTGGGTTGGCTGAGAGACTTTGTATCTGGTCTTGGTTCTGTTGGGGGAAGAGGCTGACTTCCAGATGCTAGTCTGACCCACATAGGACTCTCAGCTTTCTTCTGGAGATCACAGGAAATTCCCACCTTCAGCCAAGTACTAAGCAGCCTAGACTGCTTGTGTTCCCTCCTAGGGGTGCTCTTGGCAAGATTGTGTGGCCTGAGTGCATTCTCCCAGTTGCTGGAGTCTGCTATGAGTTCCTAACTATAATCAGGTGCTGGTGACCTGAGCTGTTCAATCCCCAGACTGGGATATACATATCAGTCTCTGGTGGGATTTGGGCTTCTGGTTCTCCCGCCCTGAACACACAGGTCTTTTGCTGTCACAGGACCAGTTCCCAGGGGGTGTGGTTCCTTGCTTTCTCCATCTGCTAAGGCATGCATTCAGCTTCTGACTGAAATTGGGACAGGTGGGTTATGCAGCTCAGGCACCTGATCCCCAGAGCTGACCCTGGCACCCAGTCCCCAGCCTGGGACACTCTGGTTGGGCTCAGGTGGGACCTGTGCTACTGGGTATCCTGCCCAAGGTACACAGCCCAGGGTCCTCAGTTCAGCTTTCTCCTTCTGCTGGCTGCTATGGCCCAACGGCACTGTTCCAAGCTTGAGTGTTTAAGCTCCTTCCCAGAGGCACTTTGCTCAAGCCTAGAGGTCTGAGTGTGCTCCACAGGCTGGCGGGGCACTTGCAAGGTTCCCAGTTTTAGAGGGATATGTAGTCCAAGTGGTAGGGGAAAGGGCTCAGGTCAAGCTCTGGGGGTTAGTGCCAGCACTATTCTCCCTTGGTTGTGGGGGAGGCTGTCCCCTATGGGGTACTCACTTATCCTGGAACTGGTTGGGAGCTAGCTGTCCAGTGGTGCTGTGGCAGATCACTGTTTCTGTGCACTGCAGGTTGCTGGTTGCCACCATGCTCTGAGTTCTGTTGAGATGATTGTGGCCTGGGCTGGGTGGTAGTGGCTCATGGGTCTGTGTTTCACACCATCTCTGCCTCTGTTTATACTATCTGGGTCTGCGCTGTGGTGTTTTTTGCATCATCCTCCTATGGACTGCTGTGGTGGGGGGAGGGGGAAGGCTTTGGGGATGGCACAGGGCTGCTCCCTGGCAAGGGGTTGGGGAGGGGTCTTGGCACAGGTTATGAGCTCCGAGGTTATGAGCTCCGAGGTTTCTGTCTCTGTTTACACTCGCCAGGTCAGCACCCGGAGTGGTTTTGGCAGGATGATGCAGGGGCCACTCTGCCAGTGAGAGTGAAGGGTCTTTGCAATTTTCCATCCTGAAATTCTTTCTATTCTTTTTTTATTTTTACCTCCTGTTTTTCTCTGGGTGTTCAGCTTTTTGCTGTTGTTGGTCTCTTGGGGAAACTGAGTGTTGGAACTCGAACTCTATTTGGTTGGAGAGAGCTGTGGTGTTTCCCTACTGTCCTGTCCCCAACTTGATCCCCCTTCCCAGTGTATTTTTTTAACCATCCAATGTGTTTACCTGTAGATTTATAGGCATATTCTATCTACCACAAAAGAAGGAAACCATGAAACCTATGTTTCTTTCTCTGGGTCTGGCTTACTTCACTTAATGTAATTTTTCCAAGTCTTTCCATTTCCTTACAACATACCATTCTTTCTGATGGATGAGTAGAATTCCATTGTGTTTACATACTCCATTTTCTTCATCCATTTATCTATTGAAGGGCATCTGGCTGATTCCATATTTTGGCTATGGTAAACAATGCTGCAATGAACATGGTTGTGCTGATAGATTTAGTGGTTCTTTGTGGTCTATTGGATAAATGCCCAGAATTGGAATTGCTGGGTCAGAGGGAAGCTCTATGTTTAGTCTTTTGCAGAATCTCCATACAGCTTTCCATTGTGGTTGAACAAGTTTACATTCCCACCAGAAGTGTATTAGTGTTCTCTTTTGGCCTCACCCACACCAGCATTATTGTTACTTTTCTTGATAATGATTATTTTAACTGAGGTAAGGTAGAATGTCAATGTTGTTTTGATTTTCATTTCCTTTATGGCCAGAGATATTGAACATTTCTTCATGTGTATATTTGCTATTCTTCTGTTGACAAGTTTCTCTTTAAGTCATTAGCCCATTTATTAATTGGGTTGATTTTTCTTTTCATTGGTTTGATCTTTAGGGGGTTTAATTTTTTGAGCTCTAAGTATACTTTGGATATGAGTCTCTGGTCTGATGCATAGCTAGTAAAAATAATATTTTCCCATTCTGTGTGCTTTCTATTTACCTTATTAGGTATGCCTTTACCATGTAGAAACTTTGATGTAATCCCACATTCTTCAGTGAAGTACAGAAAGCAATACAAAAATTCATATGGAATAATAAAAGATTCTAAATAACAAAAGCAATCCTTAGCAGTAATAACAGTGTTGGAGGAATATTAATACCAAACTTTGAACCCTATTACAAAGCTGTAGTAATAAAACCACCTCGGTAATTGCACAAGAATAGGCCCAAGGTCCAATGGAACAGAAGACCCAGAAATGAACCCACAGATCTATAGCCATGTAATATTTGATAATGGAGCCAAAAGTACAGGATGAAAGAAAGACAGCCTCTTAAACAAATGGTGCTGGCAGAATTGGCTATATATATGCATAAAACCGAGGCTAGATCCTTACTTATCACCCTGCACCAGAATCAATTCCAAACGTATCAAAGACCTCAAACTACTGTTAGAAACCATGAAAATATTACAGGAAAGTTATAGGGAAAGCATTAGCACTCCTAGGCACAGATAGAAATTTCCTAAGTAAAAACTAGATTCATAATGAATCAAAGAAAGAGTGGATGGAATTTTAGGTAAAAGATACTTTTGTTTAGTACTGAAATAATATGATTGCCTTATCCCTGAACTAATTATTTTTGTTAAACTCATCTACAAGTTTTATTGATAGTTTTACATTTTCTGCTGGTGGTTTTTAGCAGTTTTATGACTGGCACAATGAGGTTCTTTTTGCATTAAAGTTAGACATCCAGAAACAATGGATTGATATCATTTGGTATAGTCATTATCTTTTGTTTTTGACCCATTAAGGGCAAAAGCATGTGTTTTTACACATGAAGACAGATCCCACCTTATGTTTCCTCCATTCTCACTAGTGTTTTTCATCTGCACAGTCTTCATTTACATTTTCTCCTGATCTGCCTTTTAGTTTACTAATCCCCTCTTCAACTGTGTCTGTGATGTAATACACCTATGGAACAATTATTAAATCCTTAAGATAGAGAAACAGACATATAGACAGGTACATACATATACATCTACATTCATACATACATACATTTAGAGACCTCTGTGTGTGTGTGTGTGTGTGTGTGTGTGTGTGTGCGTGTGTGTGTGTGTGTGTATGTGTGTGTTTCTGGAATTATCATCTGGCTTTATAGTTTTCTGTTCTCTTGTAAACTCACTTGACATGATATTCTTCAAGTTGGCTCCAATTTCTTAAACATATTGACCATTATTTTAAAGTATTTCTACAATTTCTAAATCTCTGATGTGTGTCTATATGTTAATTCTCTTAGTTTTCAGTGACTTGTTCTTTTTTTTTCTTTTTTAAATTTATTGTGAAAATACAATACAGAGGGGTTACAATTACATGAGCAAGGTAATGAATATATTTCTTATCAAGCATTGTTACCTCCTCCTTTGTTTACCCTTCCCATCCCTTCCCCATCTCTCCCCCCTTCCCCCTCCATGCACGCCAAAGTTGTAAAGTTCATTTTTCCACATAATGTCTTGTACAATCTCATTGTTGCAATGGGTCTATACCAACATCAAATACAGTGAAAACAGGGGTTATACTGTGGGGGAGGGACATACAAAGCAACAAAGAAATCATCTTATAAATATGTTAGAAACAATCACAAGAAAGAAAAACCATTTGAGTCCTTATCTTGGGGCTCATTTTTGCCTAACAACAACTTATCTGACCATTTCTGCTTGTCTCAGACATATACTAGTTAGTGCAAATAAGGGAAACCATGGGACCTATGTTTCTTTGAGCCTGGCTTACTTCACTTCATATAATTTTTTCCAAGTTTTTCCATTTCCTAACAAATGGGGCAATGTCATTCTTTCTGATAGAGGCATAGAATTCCATTGTGTGTATACCACATTTTTTTGATCCATTCATCTACTGTGGGGCATCTGGGTTGGTTCCATATCTTAGCTATGGTAAATAATGCTACAATAAACATAGTTGGGCTGGTAGCTTTAGTATAGTCTTGTTTGTGGTCATTTGGGTAAATGCCCAAAAGTAGGATTGCTGGGTCATAAGGAGCTCTATGTGGAGTCTTTTGAGGAACCTCCATACTGCTTTCCAAAGTGGTTGTACAAGTTTACACTCCCACCAACAATCCAGTAAGATTCCTTTCTGTCCACATCCCCTCCAGCATCTGTTGTTATTAGAGTTCTTGATTATAGACATTCTAAGTGGGGTGAGGTGGAATCTCAATGTTGTTTTGATTTGCATTTCTTTTATGGCTAGGGAGGTTGAACATTTCTTCATGTGTCTATTGGCCATCCTTCTTTCCTCTTCAGAGAAGTTTCTCTTTAAGTCTTTAGCCCACTTATTTATTGGACAGTTGCTTTTTTGAGGATTTGTTTTTGGGGGATTTACTTTTTTGAGTTCCAGGTATATTTTAGATATGAGACCCTTGTCCATTGTATGGCTAGTGAAGATTTTCCCCCAATCCGTGGGCTTTCTATTGATCTTTCTAGGTATGTCCTTTGCCATGCAGAAGCTCTGTAGCTTCATGCAATCCCATTTGTCCAACCTTTCTTTGATTTGTTGTGTTTCTGGGTCTCCAGGTACACTGTGCTTGAGAAATCTATGAGGAAAACTTGAGACTCTAAATGGCTTTAATATTCTAGAGAGGATTTATGTTTTTCTGATGGAGTAAGATATATCAGAGAACCATAATGCAAACATGATTTTTGTAAATTAAGGTGTGATTTTTAAAAAATTTATCTATTTCAGGTTCATTTTTGCCACTAGGGTATATCCCTTTAAGAACCACCACACTAAATCTAAGGTACTTATCAGGCTACCTCTTCCTTGGTGGATCCCAACCTCTTAAATTTTTCTATCCATTTACCCTCAAAGACATCCAAAAGTTCTGTTCAACTACTTGGCACATGTGGAATGTCAGTCATTTTGCACTTCAAGTTTTGCTGGTTTTATCCAGTAGGCATTGTAATGGTGGAAAAAGAATTACTTGTCATCTTTTTTATTTCCAAGAGAGATAAGGGGTGTCTTGGATAGCCACCAAAACCCCAGAACTTCCTCTATCCTCTTCTTTTTTTGTCAGTTATGGGGCTTGAACTCAGGGCCTGGGTGCTTTTCCTGAGCCTCTTTGTGCTCAAGGCTAGTGTTCTAACACTTGGGCCACAGTGGTTAATTGGAGATTAGAGTCTCACTTTTCTGCCCAGGCTGGCTTCTAACCAGTCTTTAGATCTGTCTCCTGAGTAGCTAGGATTACAGATGTGAGCCATCAGCAGCTGGCTTATCCTTTTCTTTTAATTGGGGTAATTTCAGGCTTAAAGATCAAGGACACATTCCAAAAGACAAGGAACAGAGTATCAGGGTACAGTAAAGATTAGAAACATTATAGAGCAAACCTTCATCCTGTCATTAGACAGGGTCACTGTGCAATGTCAAGCACTCAAAATCCTGTTTACATAGGACAAGGCAAACAAACACCATTAATTTTCTGCTATCATCAGGCTTTCTCTGCATACGCCATCCACTCATATCTCTTGTACCCACTCATAGTTCCCAGGGGCTTTTGGGTCCCCATAAAGTTTATGCTGCAGTAATAGTTTTTCAGTGCCATAAAATAACTCCTTTTAATAATCTAACTAGTGTTTTTGGCTGTTCTTCATAGGAGGGTTATTCTGATTGATGACAGTTAACCTTAGACAGAAATACCTTTCTCAATGTAATGTTAATTTGCATTTCTTTCATAATTATCAAAGGGAATCATGTTTTCCATATGTACAAGCAATTATTTCTTTTATGAACTATCTGTCAAGACTCTTGCATATTTTTCTATTACATTTTTGACCTCCATTTCTATTTTTTGGAAGCTCTTTATATAATGACATTATCTATATTAATATGCAAATATTTTTGTTCAGTCTGTAACATTTAAAAATATTTCTCAAGGTATTTTTCCATCCAAAAACTTACTGTGTTATTTCTGTCATCTTCTCTTATCTCTTCGGTGTTATTCTACATTGCTGCCACCCAAGCCATGTTTTTGTCTCAATTCTCTTTAGCCAATCAGCACAAAAGCTGGTACAGCATCTCCACTTACACCATTCTGTACTTTAGTCCTGGTTTCTTCAATCTTTTTGCACTCTGCTTCTATTTTATGCCTTCAACTTCTGACCTCTCTACCATTCATCCCACCCAAGCTAAAGGCTGAGTCACCTCTCCATCATTGCTTCTGATGGTCAGTTTAATAAATACTGCAAACTCTTTGCACAGGTCTCTTCCTTTGAGAAATAACATGCTGGATCTTTCCCATCTTCACTTATGGGCACACCAGGTTTAACATACTCTCCATTCAAAAGGAAAAAAATTGAATAATACCATTCCTAGCATTTTACCTGTATTGCCAAAGTCTTTGTTCATCAAGTTAGGAAAATATAAAGAAATGTAACTAAGAAGTTGATTTGTAGTCATTTGGACATCTAGAAAGTAAATCACAATATGAACAACAATCTCCTTGTTATTATATGTAAGCACATTAGACAGCTTCAACCACCAGGAGTGGATGACCTTCCTGCAGCTGAACATATACAGAATCGGTCACAATAGATTTTAAGGATGTTAAGATCAGAGTCAATACTTAGGAATCCAGAGCAACAGCATTTAAGAAGATATGGAGGCAACTAAGTCACTCATGTGTGTTTAAACAGTAACAGGCAAACACATAGGTAGATGAATAAATCTTTCAGCTATTAGGCATGCCTGAGGCAAAATCAGTTCCCCCCCTCCCCCCCCCACACACACACCCAGTGGTCTGGGTCTTTCTCTTTCACACATACTTTTTCCTTAATCTTTCCTTTAAATTTAAATTGTACATTGTGCTGATTAAACTACATTTTCTTTCTCCTCTGTTACCAGGTTTCTAATTTGAGAAATTGTGCATATACATATCTAATTATCTCACAAATTAAAAGAGTACTTCGAAGACAGCTCTAAAGTATTCAAGCAACTCAACCCACTGTTTCCTCCTTTAACTTTCACTGCATGAAAAGTTGAGTCCCAGGAGTATTTTTAAATTGAAGAGGGCAATGGAGGGTGACAGAACAATTGGCAGCCAGGCTGTTATAATTCTCTATTAATCAGGGATTTTCTTCTTTTCCTCTTTCAGCTGAAGGCGAGGACATACCTGCTATGTCTGTGAAAAGCCAAGACTCCAGTGACACAGAAAATGCCACAGGTCCTGAAGGTAAGTTTCTGAGCTACCTGTGCTCAAACTATAAATCTGGTGTCTTTCCTGTATATAATGTAGGATTAGGAGAACAATCTGTTTCAGGAGCAAACATGTTTAGTTAGAACAAAGTAAATTTCAAAAGGAAAATTCAACTAAGAAATATGAAAAATGGCAGTCTCTCCTTTTTATTTTATTTAAACACTAGCTGCTGTTCATTTCTTTTTTTAATAGTCTGTGCCTTGGTTTAAATATATCTCATGGTACTAAAGGCAAAATGAGTAATTCCAAGACTAAGCTAGGGTTTACCTGGGGAGCTTCATGAAATATCCCTTACTTCCGAAGGAGGTATTTGCCTATCCGGAGCATTTAGATGGAGTTCTAGCTTGAATTTGGGATGCGCTTTTTCTTATGCTTCCATTGTTCACCTCCACACAGGACATCAGATATCTTGGCCAAAGATATAGTGACTCGTTAAGAGTGTCTCACAATAATTTGACAGAAAACTTTCTTTCTTTTTCTTTCTTTTTTCTTTTTTGTCGGTCATGAGGCTTGAACTCTGGGCCTGAGCACTGTCCCTCAGCTCTGCAGCTCAAGGCTAGTGTTCTACCACTTGAGCTACAGCACCACTTCCAGTTTTCTGGTGGTTTATTGGAGATAAGAGTTTCACGGACTTTCCTGCCTGGGCTGGCTTTAAACTGTGATCCTCAGATCTCAGCCTCCTGAGTAGTTAGGATTACAGGCGTGAGCCACCAGCGCCTGGCAACTTTCTTAAATCATTATCTACTATCAAAGGCACCTAAAGATCCCAAGCCTTGGGTATATGACTATCTCCTTGCCCCTACAGAGCCATAATGAGCACCTTTTGAAATAGCATTACTTTCATTAAAAAAGAGATACTATTTCTGCAGACACGATTTTTATTTCATTCCGTTGGGCCATATAACTAAGAAACCAGCCTTAAGTAATCAACTGTTGTAGTGTGTGTGTGTGTGTGTGTGTGTGTGTGTATACACATACATACATGTGTGTGCATGTGCACGCATACATGTGGATCCTGGAGCTTGAATTCAAGGCCTAGGTGCTGTCTCTGAGCTTTTATGTTCAAGGCTAGCACAATACCACTTGAGCCACAGCTCCACTTCTGGCTTTTTGGTGGATAATTGGAGGTAAAAGCCTCATGGACTTTCCTGCACAGGCTGGCTTCCAACCTCTATCCTCAGATCTCAGCCTCTTAAGTAACTAAGATTCAGATGTGAGCCACTGACGCTTGGCTTTGTTGATGTATTTTCTTTTTTTAGTTACTTTATTTTTTTATTTTCAAGTGGTACATAAAAATACAAATGTTTGAGGAATCATGTTTCAATACACATATATCTTATATAACATCTAAATCACGTTGAATATACTCATCTCAAATATCTTGTCATTTCTTCCTGGCAAAAACTTTCAATTTCCATTGTTCTAGCTTTCAGAAATATATAATACATTTTTGTTATCAACAGGTAACCTATTATGCAACAGCCTACCAGAACTACTTGCTTCCATCTTTCTGCAACTTGGTATCATTAATCAGCATCTCCCTCTCCCTGCCCAACCCCACAGACTCTTATCTCTGCTCAGTACCATCCCATGTTTAATATATTTTTCCAATATTTTCATTATCTTTAGGTTGTTATTGGAAGGAGTTGCCATTCAATAAAGCAGTTTATGAATAGTACATCCTGATCCATGTTACCCATTCAACATTCTCGCCCACCCCTCCCCTTGCTTTTCATTTTTAGGGTATCTGCTGACTTTGTTTTTTGCCATGTAACATACAAGTTTATGTATACATAAACTTGATCTGTGCCATGCTTTCAACATCTTTATACCCTCTTTCTTTTTTTAAATTTAATTTTATTGTCAGGATTATATACGTAAGGTAGTGATTATATTTCTTGTCAAATATTGTTACCCCCTCCTTCATTTTCTCCCACTTTCCCTCTCCCCTAATGCCTCCCAAATTGTAAAGTTCATTTCCAACATATTGTCTTGTGAGTATCGCTGTTGCATTGGTTCACCCTTTGATTTTCACCCTCTTTCCATGCACTTCTTCTTTTATATATCTCAATTCTGTGGCATATACACAATTTTCTATCAGATCAAATTTTTTTTTTAGATTATACAAAGAAGTAAAGCCATGCATTGTCTTTTTGTGCCTGGCTTATTTCTATTAACCTAATGGTTTCTACTCCATGCATGTTATCACAAATGACAGAAATCACCCTTCGAAAGAGCAGAATAATAATTCCATGGCATCTATGTACATTCCTTTATTCATCCATAAGCTAAGAGACCCATGTGTTTTTCTGTTTCTTGGCTACTTTACTACAATGAGTAGAAACATGAAATTGTGTCCTCAGCATAGTAATTTCATTTGCTTGGTATATATACCATGAGTAGGCTGCCAGGATAGAAGCTATACACTTGCAACAGTGTTCAGGTTCCATTTTCTCCACATCCTTGGCAGCATTTGTTGTCTTCAGTGTTTATGATAATAGCCATTCTCAAGGACATGATACTTTCTCTTAGTTTGAATTTGTATTTCATTAATGATTAGTGATGTTGAATATTTTTCATGTACTTGTGACCATTTGTTGTCTTCTTTTAAGAAGTGTCTGTTTGGTTTTATGCCCATTTTTAAATTAGATTGTTCCTTGCTATCAAATTTGAATTACTTCTAACCTGGACATCAATCACTTGCAAATATTTTCTCCCATTCTGTAACTTTTCACTCTGTTGATTGTTTGCTTTTCTTTGCAGAGCATTTTGGTTTGATTTAATCCCATTTGTTTAATTTGAAGCAGGTGCCAGTACTGGGGCTTGAACTAATGGCCTCAGGATCTCACTTGGCTGATTCTATTGAAGGATGGTGCTCTACCACTTGAGCCACACTTCCACTTCCAGCCTTTTGCTGGTTGATTGGAAGTAAGAGTCTCTCAAATCTGTCTGCCCATGTTGAGCTTCAAACCTCCATCTTCAGCCTCCTGAAAACAAGGATCACAGGCATGAGCCACTGTTGCCCAGCTTGTTTTCTATTTTTGTGGATTTTGTGGCTCTCTAGAGTCCCCCTTCTCCCCACACTTTTTTAGTTTTAGAGGGTTTCATTATGTCATTTAACCCATAGATTACACAAATATAATTTAATATGTTTCACTCCCCATTACCCTATTCTATCTTTCCCTTTTAATCTATCTTTACCAAACTGTCCCACATTTCTATTCTTGCTGCGTGTGTGTGTGTGTGTGTGTGTGTGTGTGTGTGTGTGTGTGTGTGTGTGTGTGCACACGCGTGCGTTTTAGGTCTAGATTTTTCATATAAAGCATGTGATTTTGTCTTTCTGATCCTGGCTTATTTCACATAAGACAATCTTTACTTCTATCCATTTCCCTTTGTCTTTTTTCACAATAAAAAATTACAATTAATCAAGCCCCACGACTGACAAAAAAAATTACAATGATGGGGTTATACAAAGGGGTTGCCATTCCATGTCACGTTGTGAGCATAAGCTTCTTGGCCAATGTTACCCTTTCCTTCACTGTCCACATTTCCCCCCTCCCATCTCTGCCCATAAGTATCATAGTTCATTTTTTACATAGTATATATTGAATATGATGACTACATTTGTTCACCCTTCCTTCCTCCATTCCTGTGTCCACCCATTGCTCCATTTACCTTTAAAAGATACTATTTCATTCTTTATGACTAGAAAATACTACATTATGGATATATGCTACATTTTCTTTACTCATCTGTTGTTGGGGACTTAGACTGATTCCATAGCTCTGTTATTATGAACAATGCTACAATAAACATGAGTGTGCAGATGAGTCCATGAAGCCTGATTTATATTTCTTAAAATATAAGCCCAGAAGTTATATAAAAATATGGTAAATCTGTTACTAGCTTTTGAGGACCTCCATACTGATTTCCATAGTGGTTGCACCAGTTATTATTCTGACCAATAGTGTTTAAAGGTTCATTTTCCCACATGCTTGCTAGAATTTGTGGTTTGCTGATACCCATTTGACTGGGGTGAGATAGTAATCGGTGGTTTTATTCTATGGCTAGGGATGTTGACCATCCCTGTGTATTTATTAACCCTTTGTTTTCTTTGACAACGTCCATTCAATTTAATTGGATCATTAGTGTTTTTGGTATTTTATTTGCTTTGATAGAACTCTTTATATATTCTGGTTATTAATCTCTTTGCTGATAGCTAGGAAATACTTTTGTAGTCTGTCTCTTCCTTGTAGTGATTGTGTTTTTTGATGTGCATAAGCTTGGGGTCCTATTTGCTTGTATCAGAAATGGAATTCAGGGGCCTCATGGTTGTATGGTTGGTGCTGTACCACTTGAGCTCCAACTTTAGCTTGGGTTTTTGTTGTTGATTTTGGAAATATGTGGACTTTTCTGCTTGAGTTGGCTTTGAACTATGATACTCCACATATCAGCCTCCTGAAGCCAGTGCCTGGTAGAAGTTCTTTAATTCCATGTCTTTTGTTATTCCTGATCTTATTTCTTGAGCTTTGGAGTCTTATCCAGAAAAGTGCTGCCAGATCTTCTACGTTTACTCTGTGTTTTCCTGTAGTAGTTTCAGATGTTAGTTAGTCTGTTTTTTTTTTAAGATTTTACTATATGGTGAGAGATAGATAGTGATCCAGTATTCAAATGTTGATATCTAGTTTTCCCAAACCATTTGCTGAAGAGGCAAAGACAATCAAAACTTAAATCTGTTTTACTTCCATTCTACCACCTTACATTGGAAGAGGCATGGTGGAGGCAGGCAGTCAACCATCTAGTCTAATTGTTCCAAGGTTCAGCATGCAGGTATTGAGCATAGTTAAAGTAGGGCTTATTAGGCCTTTCCCACATTGAATTTTACCTTGGCCAGCCCAGTACTGGTTTTTAAGTTCAAAGTCTGGACTTAATTTCTGTCCATACCAAGCAGAAGGCTTCTCTTCTCCATGCTGGATTTCTTAGAGTTGGGAGAATGGTATCATAGGCAACTCTCTCCTTTTTGCCTTGTTAGAGTAAAAGCAAGTAATGTGGTTAATCTCTTATCTGATTTCCTCAGTTCTAGTTTGTTTGTTTAACTTTGCAATTGTGAGTATACCATCACCCAAAGATCTTAGCCACCATCTTGCTACACCTCTGTTTGAGAAATTTTTTAAGTTTTTTTTTTTTTTTTTTTGGCTCCTATCTCTTGTGCCTCTGGGACTCTATTCTATATAATTTCTAATGTCTCTCCTACTCTCTCTTGCAAGAGTTTTGGGTCTTTAATCCATTTTGAATTGATGTTGATGCATTGTGACAAGCAGGGATCCACTTTTAGTTTTCTGCATATGACTGACCAGTTTTCCCAATCTCAATTATTGAAGAGGCTGTTTTGTTTTCACTGTACGTCTTTGGCTCCTTTTTTTTTAACCAAAGTAGAAAAGTGAATGATTTTGAGTTCATAATGTTCTTGGTAGAATTAACATGGCAGTTTTAAATGTTTCTTATAACACTGCCTTTAATTAATGTATGTACTTTTATATAAACTGACCTTTTACTACCAAGCATACATTTTCCAGTTGAAAATATTTCTAAATGTAAGAACCTTTTGTTAAAAGCTTCACTATATTAGAAGTGGTATAGTCAGGATACCATACCATATCTTTACAAAGCAGGCTCTGAGAATAAGAAATTTAGTCTTTACATAGACACCATGCCTTGTGGAGGAATACAGGCTCTCAGAAGTCTCAGCAGTAAGAAATGCATTTAATAATACTTTCCTGGAACTTATTTGAGTATGGAATGCTTTTTTATTGTAACATCTATTGAAATGTTTTAGACCATGTCTATTGGTTGTGAGGAGGAACAGAAAAAATTAAGTATGCCTAGATTTCATCCTGTGCACTCCCAAATCAAGGTGTATGTATTTTCAATAGCCTTGGATACCAGGTTGGACACGAGTGATTTTGCTCAACCTTGACAGAATTGTTTAATCTTGCTGATTTTCATGAGGTTTGCTAGGAGCTTGTCTATCATTAGAATCAAGGATAGTTTGCAGGTAAGGACAAGAAGAACCACTTGTAAAGCCTTCCTTGCTGAGAGAATTGGATGGGCTGCCATACAATGTCATCCGCACTTTCAAGCATCTTTGAAGTATGAAACGAGGATCTGCTCCCAATTTACTCTAATTGCACTTTCATGTTCAGGAAAAAGATTTAGGTTGTTGGATTATACAAAGACATCAAGATTACCCAAATAAGAATGAACAGAGGTTACCATAGTGAAGGTGTTGGCCATTATAATCAGTTTTATTTGGCAGATTCAAAGACAGCAGGAAAGGAGGAAGGTTCCAAATATACAGAGGTATTTATGTCATATATGAATAATATAAGACTGCTAACATATGTGAATTGATACAAAAGAGAAGATTTGTCTTGTTGGCAGAAGAAATGGAGAGCTGTTACCTAGAAGTGGAGATAGGAATAGGAAATTGATGATCACAGACCAAATCCTACCCATTGCCATTGGTCCTGGCCCCTTTAATCCAATTGTGGTAGAGGTTCGGGGTGGGAGTTCTGTTGTAGCTTATCTGCCATTGTCTTTTTGTATATCTCTCATTTTTCAGTCAGTATGGGCTTGGATGCTTTAAAAATAATCCATCTCATTAAACCTGCTGACCCTTAGAAAATTTCCATAGTGACTACTCAGGACTACTTCTGGAAAAGACAGTAATTATGCATTCTATTTTCATAAAAATGTTCAGTTAGAATACACAGTTGAGTACATTGTTTTCAATAGCTGTGTGATCTGGTTAGCCGTTTTGTTTTCCTGTTTCATGGTGTCTATTTCCTGTTGCTGTACCCACTGGTTTGCAGGCATTGTTTGGATTCTGAAACTGAAAGCATGGCCAACCAAACAGGTCTTCTGACACTGCCACTCTGGAGAAAGCTACTTACCTCTCTACATGCCAATGATCTGTTTTGCTTTGTTTTCTGTCTTTATTTTCTTAGATATCTATTAAGGCTTTGGAGCATATTTATTACCATCCTTACATAAACAAATTCACACTGCCAAGTTTCAACTCTAATATGAAGAGGCAGCTCAGCTCCTGTAATTTCAGAGAAGAGACAATCCTGCTTTGTCCCTGCCTCCACTCATAAGATACATATAAGAATGTTTGGGCACTGGCGGCTCACTCCTGTAATCCTGCCTACTCAACAGGCTGAGATCTGAGGACCATGGTTTGAAGCCAGCCTTGATAAAGAAGTCCAAGAGACATTTATTTCCAGTTAACCACAAGAGAAAAAAATAGCCAGAAGTAAAGCTGTGGCTCAATTACTGGACTTGTGCAAAACAAAACCAAGCAAAACAAACAAACAGAACTAAAAGATAGCATCCAGGCCCTGAGTTCAAGCCCCAAGACCAGCAAAACAAAAAAGCTTTCAAACTGAGAAAGGGCATAAGACAGGAAGTCAAAACAGTGGCTGCAAATAAGAGGCCATTTAAGAGCTACAGACTTAATGGTTACTTAGCTTTGTCTGTCTTCCTTTCTAGTTACAGTTGAAATGAATAGTCCAGTTGACAATGTAAATGACCCAACAGAGAGTCAGCAAGAAGATTGCCAATAGGTAAGATGCACCTGTGTTGGGATTTTTCCTTGACTAACCAGTCACAAGGAATTGTTTGCAAATAACAGACTTTCTTTGGAAAGTCCCATAAAATGGATTAGACCAAATATTTACTATCTTTAAACCAAATAACATTGCAAGAAGGAAAGAATATTTCCTTTCCTATCTTTCAGGGGTAAAAGTAAGACAAGTTATTTCAGGAACCCTGAGCATTGCTTTTGAGCATAAATGTACAGATACAAAGGCATATGAGTGTGTATGAACAGAAATAAGCCTATCTTAGGTCCTTAGGACATTCAGTCCTGAGAATATCTCAAGAGGGTCTCCAACAACATTTAACATTTCCACAGAGATTGAAGTACATCTAGAATGGTGAGTGACATATCACCCTTCCCCATGTCTTGAGAGAGCTGTTTAAAAACATAAAACTAATGAAGTCAGGCTCAAATTATATTAGCTGTTTATAGAATGCCTATAGAATAATGATCTGTGGGTAAGTGAGCATAATATGTCACAATAAAACCTGAGAATATATTAAAGAATTTACTTTTGTACTCTTTCTGATGAGCTTGAATTTCATGTAAAAGTAAATGTAAACTAGGCACCTTATAGTTCATGCCTGTAATCCAAGCTACTCCGGAAGGTGAGATCTGAGGATCTTGATTCAAAGCTAACCAGGGCAGGAAAGTCCATGGTGCTGTGGCTCAAGTGGTAGAGCACTCACCTTGAGCTGAAGAGCTCAGGGACAGCACCCAGGCCCAAAGTTCAAGCTCCATGACCAACCAAAAAAAAATCACAGCTGAGTTCAAATTCCAAGTACCTGCCAAAAGAAAAAATAACAGCATTTACATAATACATAGATGACATAGGAATTTATACAAACAAGGTCTTAAACACATTCCCATTTTGCTTTGTTCATGTATTTAAAATATTCTGCTAAGCTAGAAAAGTGATATAGTTCAGAAGATTCCATTGAAAAATAATGAAATGAAACTAAACCTGAACCATGCAATTGAGCTCCTCATTTTTGCTCTTTTGTTGTCAACAAGGTATGCGTGTGAGTAAATACACACACATACACACATAGATATATATGCCTCAAATGAATGAATTGTCAAAACTTAAAGTTCTAAAGTACTTAAGGAAGAAATAGACAAGATTGCTTGTGTGGCTAAAGGTTAAATAGTCCCAATTCAAGCTTCTTTGATCCCACAAACTGATGAGTTTCAAACACATATTAGCCACTCCAAATCTATGACTTGGAGAAGTTTGCAGATTCACATACTGAGTGAATGGTACAACAAAATGGGAGAAAACAATATTAATATCTCAGAGACTTTGCATAAGTATTTGGCATGTGCATTGTAAGTACAGATTATTTGAAACATACATGATAATGTACAGAGATTTGTATGCAAACACCACAACATCTCATAGCTAGGAGATTAGCTATTACTCACACATTGTTAATATGGTTGTTTACATATGCACTTATTTCAGTGTGTACAAATTTGCATATAGGAATGCATATGAGTGTATTTGCATATGTATGGTTGTTCATGATTTATGTATATACACATAAATTAGCATGTATTAACATGTATAACACATTTATTTTCATATATGTATGCACTTTTATTATATGCATGTATATAATTGCATCTGTGGAAGCATATAGGTAAATATATCTATTCATGCATACAGGAGCATATATACTCCCTCCTTTCCACTTAAATCCATATATGAAGTGATATATATAAGAGCACATAATGCATATATGTACTTAATAGCACTGCAGAGTCATACACATATGTGGAAATATTTATACACTATTTAAATGTATACACAAAAGCAAGTAATTTATGAAAGCATATACAGGTGTATGCCCATATGTATTTATAGATGTCCCCAAATATGTTTACAAATTATCAGTATGTGCTCAAACATGTAAATATTCCTATAGGGCAAGTACATGTGCACAGCCATTCATGAAAATTATATTTTATACACTGCATGTATTTTATGTGTAATATGTACACACATCACTCAACATACACTATATGCATGCATATTCGTCCCTACATTGTACACATTCATGTATGATCACATCCTCATGGGTGTATATGCTCACATCTTTATACATATGCCTGTACACATTCCTGGAGACTATTGTATGAATGGGCTTGAAGAAGCTAGACCAAGGGGAGGGTTTTTCGAAGAATACTTTGGACTGTTGAACTAATCATGCCCATCAGGTGAAAAGCATTGTCAATGTAGGGTACAGTTAATAGCACAGCTTTACATGCTCCTTAAAGATACTACATTGCTGCAGTTACAGCTCAGAAATCCAAAGCACTTCAACCATCACATACAATATCCCCAAGTCTTTCTGAAGGGTAAGATATTTAAATGGCTCTGTTAAAAATATTCCTTGCAAAGACTTACAAGTGACTTTAGCTATAATCTAACAAATGGTTTCTCTTTGTCTCTGGCAGGGGCACAAAGATGAAGCAAAGGAACAAACAAAGGAAGTGAAATGACAGTCAGCATTGCAGGGCCTGGCCCTGGGGAGTTTGGGAAGATGACAGCACCAGCACGTGCTGCCTAGGAGGGTGGGGGTGGGGGAAGGCAAGTCCCAGGGAAGGATGGAAAATCTTTTGCTCTAATTTTTTCAAGCTACATTTTGTTCTATTTACCTGCAGGAAAAAAAAAAAAAGAGGAGGGAATAGTGCTCTGAATTTGGCAGAAGGATCCACATAAAGGCATCTTTCCAGGCACTATCCTTGTCATTTCTGTCTTTCTCTCTCATGCCCTTTGCCCCAGGATCACTGTGCCATCATCTAGTTTAATGATCACATGTGTCTCACGGACCCTTGTCTGCTCTCTTGGTTATTTCACAAAGCTGGTTGTACAGTGGTTTCTTCAAAGGAAGAGAAAGGTGATGTCGGACAAGCTTCAGGCTCAATTTTAGGAACCACCAAGCTCAGTATAATCCACAGAGGAGGAAAGGTAGGAAACAGGCACAAACCCCAAAGGACAATAAGGAAAGGACTGGATGAGTAGAAAATAATCAGGGATTCCCATCATCCACCTGTTCTGTTAGTTAAGGAGGATTTAAACTCAGAGGAGAAACAAGAAAAGTAGACCTGGCAGCTAGAGAGTTCACTTACTTGGTTCATGGGCTCTTTGGCATGTGCCTCAGCATGGAGCCCTTGTGTGGGATAGTCTTCTTTATGTATACCCATCAAGGATACAATCAGCTAGTTGTCCTTAAAAGCTGAGAAAGGGAAGCAATGCATTTAGGATGCCAACCTATGCTTATTGGTTTTTGGACATCCCACTTTACATGATTTTCATGAAAGAATGCCTGAAGTGGGATGGCCCTCAAGCAGATTCTGACTTGAAGTTTACAGTTGAGAATTTCTAGTCTGTGTTTAAATGGGGGTGGTTGTTCATATCATGTCCAAGGCTAACTTAATGGCTGCTCTTTCATCTGAAAAACCACTGAGTCATAGCCTCAATGCGGTGCCTCAGTGCGATTAAGATACCAGGGAAAACAGAGGTCCCTAGAGGTTGGGCAACATCACAATTATCTTTTCAAGAGACAATCTAATGCATAGTGATTGCTTCCCACAACTTCCCTGTTCTAAAGTCATGTTCTAACAGTTAACATAGCCTACTTACTAGCAGGAATGATGCTTAAGTGACTTCTTTTTATTAGAACATAGAGACTGGGATGTAGCTCAGTGACAAAGCACTTGCTAGGCAAGTGCGAGGTGCTGGGTTTGGACCCCAGTACCAAATTTTCTTCCTGCCATTCTATAGTTAAATACAAAAGCATATACATCCTTAATGCCATTAGACATTGTGTTCTACAAGAGGAAGCAACGTCTTACTTTAATGATCCAAGAGATTTTCCATCAAAACAGTGCATTTTGAAAGCAGCTAGTGTTCTTCTGTGCTTGGCAAATGCAAGCTACTAGAAACTTGCTTTCCAGTGGCTCCCCAGGGTAATATCCTCTTACATCAGTGACATTTGAAAACAACACTAGGAAATTTTTTTTCTCACAATTTACCAACAGCTGTCCCTGTTAGGAATAGCCAGAACTGGAAATATTCTACTCTGACTGTTCTCCTTGTCATGAAATTGTTCATGTATCTTAAACGTTATGTGTTCAGAACAGGCAAAAGTTCTCCTAAAAGGAAAAAAAATACTCCCTTTATACCCAGGAAACAGAATGAAGAGTAAATATTAGCTCTATTCCTAATTCTATTTAAACTTCATTTTATGATTAGAGTGCATGTTCAATTTTTGCTTCATTATGATTTTTTGGTTGCTATTTGGCTATATATGTTAAATAATGAAGCTGGTTTGCATTCCAATAGTGACATATTTACAAAAAATCTAGCTATTGGCCAGATTAAAGGTTTCTTCCACATTGAAATTTTTTTTTCTTTTTTTGCTGGCACTATCATTGCACACAAGCTGCACAATGAAATACATTTGGGAAAGCTGAGTCTCCTGCACATGAATTCTGGATGTCATCTTTTAATCAGATTATGAACCATGGAGGAGGTATAGGAAAGGAAGGGAGAAAATGACCCTATCTTAGTCATGTTTGCATACAGAGGATCGAAGGAGACCTTCAATATAATAGTCCTAATTTAAAAGGTATTCACTGTAGACAAGGCAAAGAGAATTTTCCTCTAATTGGTAACTATTTAGATGATGGGCAAGTCTTCTTTCCTAAAAGCTTACCAAAAAAAGAGGCACCAGAAACACGGTCAGCGATTCTGGGTCACATATTAATCACCAACAGCTAACTGTAAATCTTTCTATGAAACACTGAAAAGCCTCTTTGTGAATTAATATGGTTCTGCTTGATGTACTTGAATTGAAAAGACATTTCTCTGTATGTGGTGCATGTCAGCTGTGCTTTGAAAAAATAACAAAGTTAGCATAATATGTTCAGTATATTTTCTTGGGGAATTGGGTTTTTATCATATGACTCATTAAGGATTTGCCTTACCCTGACATTTGTGATATAAAGGAAAATCAGAAAAAAAGTAATTTTCTTGATCAAGATATGTTTTTACTTAATGCAAATAAATGTAGTCTGTTGCTTGCAAGGAAAAAAAAATGTCTTCTGGTATAAACTGCTCAATAGGATAATATGTGCCTCCTTTGTTAAAATAGCCTTGAAATGCTGGACTGCTTCTAAATCTGTTTGTTTCTTCTCATCTGTGCCATACACTACGACACTTAAACTGTTGCCTTCAAACTATATTTGTTAGAGCAGAGTGAAAATAAAAAATGTTTGAGAGGATAGTGTGGAGTTATCTATTTTCATGAAACTTGTTCTTTAGCACAAGCAATTAATAACTGTTTGATATTATCTAGTTGTAAATATTTCTGCTTCAAATTTCTCCTAGAGTCACCTTTAATAATATTCAGTGCTTTGGACATGTTTTTCAAACTACACTCATCCTATGTTTTAAGTTCTATGTAATTAGCAATTACTTTTGAGCTGTAGACACAAGTTGAGATAGAACCAATGTTTCCATGAACATTGGTCTATCCTTTTGAGACAGGCAGATAACATAAGGCTTCAGGTTGTTAAGGTGACAGGCAGAATATAATCTCCAAACTACTAGAGGCACATAGAGACCTTGCCCCAGAGGTCTGTCCACAAGTTCTGATAAAGGATGTAGATAAAATTAATGGAGTCAGACAAACTTTCATAAAGTCCTGATAACTGCCAGGTTTACCTAGCAAAGCAGATCCCTCACCTACTAGGCATGCATAGGACACAAGGACTATTTGAGGCTATCCAATCTCTATGAAAAGATTCACAAAGCCATTCCTGCAAACCTGGACATGAGCAGATGCACATCTGTTTCATCAACTTCATTTGCCAACCAACTTAGCCATCAGTTTAAGCCAAATGAATGCCCAAACTCCACCCAACAACCAACTCCAAACCATTGTCCAAAGATCAGGAGTTACTAGATAACATGACCACCATGTGTATCTGCCAGGCTTAGAAAGAAGAAAAGCTACTAGTAGGAACCACCATTTTGAGTCTTTAACCCCTCATTTCCTATATGGAGAACAAGAATGGGTTTTTCCTGTCTTTTCCATCTCTCCCTACTTTACCCAGGTATGCCAAAATAAACCCTTGCTTTAACATTCATCTCGCAAGACTATCGCCTTATTAGAAGACACCCTGAAATTCTTTTCACATGAGGATCTCAACAACCTGTGATGATGCCAGGCAAATAAGCAGCAGAATGAAGCCCTTATTCACCCTCCTGACACTTTGGGGGTCACACATCCATGAATATCAATGCTCCTTGAGCATTTTTTCATGAGCTGGTCTCTGTGTTGGCTTACTAATCATGCCTGCCATGATCCTCTTCAACCCACTGTTGACAGAATTACACAACTGTTAAAAGTGTGGTGGACCACTAATTTTTTTAATTAATGTCCTTTTGAAAAAAGGAAATCTGTATAGATTTCATCAAATTTAATTCCTGAGTTATTGTTCTGGCAATCAAGTCACCTCCTCTATCAAATAAAGCCAGAGATAGTTTGAGAATAAGATTTTCTAAACTGATATACAAAAGAAACATTTTTCCAGTAGAAAACAAGGTTTGATAAGAAGAAAAAAAATGGAGGCAGGACAGCTTTGGACTGCAATGAGCAACCCCAGCACAATGCTTCAGGGTGACAGTGAAGATAATTTGGCACGAGTCTAGCACTAGTAGATAGAGGTTTGTTGTTGTTGTTTTTTTTTTTTATCCAGACCCAATTTCTCATGTCTTTCCCTGTCACTCTGTTTCTCTTCCAACATTTCTGCCCTTTTATATTTACCCAAGGTTCTATTAGCTGTGGCTGAACGTCACTGGTGACTCAGGGTTGAAATGGCTAATGATTCTCATTTTAAAAAGTTCTTCTTGCCAAAAACCTGACCCAGTTGTAGAAGGCTTCAAGAAACAAAGGACCTCAATTTTTTTAGTTTGGAAGATAAGTATATCCATAATCGCAAATACCTGAACTCCTTTAAAAATATAAGGTGCTGAGATTTTAAGACATTATCATTTGCAAAAGCTCTTGGTAAATTATTATTAGGTTCTGCTATTTAGTATTGTATTCAAATAACCCTTTCCAAAAATCAAAATGATTTACCTAAAGGGTAAATGCTCCATACAATTAGTAAATAAACATGAAATACTATTCTACTAAAGTTCATGAAAACTTTGTCTCCAAAGTAAGCACTCAGGCAAAGAAAGGTGCTTTTACAGGAATTGAAGACATTGTGTGTATGTCTGTGAGAGAGAGAGAGAGAGAGAGAGAGAGAGAGAGAGAGAGAGAGAGAGAGAGAGAGTCCTTGGCCTTGAACTCAGAGCTTGGCCATTGTCCCTGAACTTTTCTGCTCAAGGCCAGCTAACTCTCTACACTTGCACCACAGCTATATTTTTGGCTTTTTGATGGTTAATTGGAGATGAGTCTCACTGGCTATCCTGCCTAGTCTGGCTTCAAACTGTGATCATGAGATCTCAGCTTTTTGAACAGCTGGGATTACAGATATGAGCTACCAGTACCCAGAGGGATTTGAGTTCTTCAATACATACAAAATATTGACATGTGCCATCATTTTTGAAGCCATCTTTCATATGATAATGACTGCAGTGGTTCAGTAGTTAAGAAGGGAAGAGCTGCTTTTGATCAACTTGTAGGAAATGTATAGATTTACAAGGAGATTATTTTGTCAAAGTACACTTCCCTTCCCTAGGGGAAGAGTGCAACTTTTTATCCTACTGAAATTGGATGTGGCTATTTAATTTGTCCACTGGAAATAAATGACCTCCATCACTTTAGGCAGAAGTTTAAAGACTCACACACTTTTTGCTAACGTAGAATTTCAGACAGATGTCTCTATCAGCAAAGATACTAAAATAAGGATATAGACTTTCAGGCAGTTCCCACTGGAAAAGTGACAAGAGTGAGAAACAAACCTATGTTTTGAGATTTAGGGGCCATTTCTTACCCTAGCACTGCCTATCCTGTACTAGGTGATATGTATGCAATCAAACTGTATCAAATAAAATTCAAGAATCTATATGATTTGCCTCTAGGAGTGTTACAATGTGGCCAGTTTATTGATCAATAACCATAGGCCAAGTTCTTTCTAGCCTTATGCACTTGGATTTGAAAATCCTTTCATATTCCTTACTGTGCAAGTACTATGCAATCCTTGAGAACTCAACTACAATAATTTCCTTAAGATGCTTTAACGACATATTTGCTACTTCGGACACATGCAATTTGTAATTGTAAGGCAAAGGTAAAAATTTTATGTCACAACTCACATATACAAAATAATACTTTTTTCTTCTTGAGAATCGATTAGAGGAGATGAAAAGTCTATGAATTAAAGATATCTCTTTCAGTATAAGATACTCATTTCAGAATAAGGGTTCAGTTTAGTCACATTCAAATTTGAAAATCCCAACTCAGGCTTTCTCAAACACCTAAACTTTAGAGCTTCTCTTACACAAAAGCTTTATTTCCTAATCAATATCATAAAACTAATAATTATCAATAAATATATTAACACTAACATAGCTAAAGCAGCTATCCTCCCGAGAAAAATTAAGTTTTACATCCTATAATTGCACATTAGAGCATTCTTTTGGCACTAAGTTGTTTTAACAAGAAATGTGTGTGGGGAAGCACTCAGGCTGGGTGTGGTGACTCAAGATTATAATTCTATCTACTTAGGATGAAAACCTCTGGGATCTCAGTTCAAGGTCAGCTGAGGCGCAAAAGTTCATGAGACTCCATCTCAATCAATGGATGGTGAATGCCTGTTTTCCATGCTTGGGTAAAGCACAGTGTCTGGGTGCAGTGGCATAGGCCTGTCATCACCACAGACCCGGGAAACACAAGTAGGAGGATTACAACCTAGGCCAGCCAGAACATGAGCACTTACCTTGAAAATAACACAAAAGAAGGAGTCTAGAAGCTTTGCTCAAGGGCTAAAATACCTGCCTAGCAAGCACAGGGCCCTGAGTTAAATCCTCAATACCTTCAAAGAACAAAGAGAGAAGAAAAAAAGTTTAATACTTTGAGCAAAAGGCCAAAAGAAAATGAAGGCTTGTAGAAAACAGAATTTTTTTTGAAACAGTAAAATGTTAAAACAAATCTCTTGGTTGTTTGAAAATCCAATAAAACTATGTAAACATTCAGCACCTATCATGAATAATTTAAGAAGGCTAGCGTGAGAGTTTTTTTTAAGTAAAGTAAGAATCTATGCAAATTTCATGCATAACTTAATAAAGTCAAGGAATTGGAGATTTTCTGTTTTAAATAAAAGTTACCAGTGGGGCACTGGTGGCTTACATCTGTAGTCCTACCTACTCAGGTGGCTGAGAGCTGAGGACCATGATTCAAAACCAGTATGGGCAAGAAAGTTTGTGAGATCCTTATCTCCAGCCAACACAGCAGTAAAGCTGTGGCTCAAGTGATAGAGTACTAGCCTTGAGTGATAGAGTACTAGCCTTGAGTGATAGAGTACTAGCCTTGAGTGAAAAAGTCAAGCAAGAGCTCACACTGAGTTCAAGCTCTAGTATTGACACAAACACACACATACACACACACACACACACACACACACACACACACACACACATACCACACAAATAAATAACCAAGATGTAACAAAGGAGAAAAATCTATAGTAAACAAATTTATGGAAGAATGCGTAATCATGAAAACCACTCAGACTGCATCTACTTGCCATCTATCTTCCCATCACTCCAACTACTACATTGCTATACAAATTGTTAAAAGTCTGTGAGTAATTATGGATATCTTCAATTTGCTGTCATGTTATATTTGTTTCACCGTGGAGGTACACTGTTGAGGTACACAGCTTTTTCAGTTGGTTGCATTACAAGCACTTTCTTGCCAATCCAAGCATTTCCTAAGCCATTTAAAAACATTTCATCACTTCCCTGTCTTATGACACTACACTTACTTCGAAGTTTTCTCCATGCTTGAATAAAACTACAAAGAAATTGGCTACAAATTTCGGTTCACATCAGTATGTGTTCTCAAAACCCTTGAATGGTCCATGAACACTAGATATGTATTATCAAGTTAGTTTGCAAACGTCATACTGCTAGCAATTACAAAATAAGAATGTCCATGGTATACAACCCTCATTGACCTCGAAAGCCCTGCAAACCCTAACAGTAAAACTTGTCAGCATGAGAAATGGTTCACTACTATTATTTAACCATCATTTATGCATTTACTAATGAAAGTGCGCAATTTTCTGTCAGCAATATATATTCTCTGACCAGAGAATTAATCTGCTTATAGTCTTTGGTCATTTGTCAATTAAAATTTCTATTTTCTAGAAATGTTTATAGGCTCTTAATAGGTTTAAGAATATTGTCTATTTTGTCATATTTCCTGCATGTAATTTTCTACTTTGTGTCCTGCTTCATAATTTTGATTATGATATTTTCTGACACACAGGTTTTTGTACTTCTAGGCAATCAAATCTCTCTTTCCCTTTCTACTGGCTTTCATTACTGTTGTAGTTGACATTTATTGTTTTTGCCTGCTGAACATTCATTCGTGCTTCTTCTGATGAAGACAGACCTTGAGACTAGTAAAAAAAAATATTCTAGTATGTATTTTCTAAGGCTGGCCTTATACCCACACATTTTGGTCAAAAATAAGACATATAACCCAGGCTGGCCAATCACAGGGCTTTACCTTGTTTAGAAAAGCCATATGACTCTAACTGGACCAATCAGCACTTTATCATTCACTCTGCAGTAAGAAGAAATTGACAAGTCACAATGAATATGTAAAGTTGGGGATTTTTACCAACCTATTCTTGGAGTCAATAAATTTCCTTTTTAAGCAAGTTATAGGTAAATTTCTGATCTTTATAACTCAATGACTACAGTTCTTTCAAATAAAATTCTTCTGGTGTCCTAAGGGCCCCAAATGATCTGCAACTTTATGAATGAGCTCCTCTTCTCCAGCCACTACAATTTCCTCACACATACCAGCCAGCTTTCTCCCCTTAAAGTTTTCCATTAACCCTTCTGGAATTCTCTTCCCCCAGTGAAAGATATGGCTCCTTTGCTCACATCTTTGGAATCTGCCTACGTTCTCAGTAAGGTTTCCTTTCCTAATGCTGCAAACCCTGGACAGATCTGCCCTTCTTATGAGCTCTACTTTGTTTCTTTCCTATATCCTTATATACTTGACATTCATTTAGCTCCTCTAAAAAGCTATTGAAAAGCTTTTCCTGTTCCATGAGGGAAAGGCAATACAAAGACCAAGCACCAGAAATGTGCCTAGCAGCACATAGAAGGAACTCATTAAACATTTGTATAAAGAAATTCTGTTGAGTATGTTGTTCGGGGAACTCTTTGGGAAATTCCCTTTCATGACACTGATGCATACCTGACTAGAATTCTTCTGTTTCCTTTTTGGGGGGAGGGAAAAATATAAAGGAGAAATAAATTAAACTGAGGCTATTATGCAAGTTAACAGAAGTCTCTGTTCCTTGTCCCAGAAAACAAATAACAGAAGAATGGGACAGCAAATAATATCTTCAGATTATTGTGAGAATTTCTTATTGATTCAGAAATTGTGTCTGTTTCTTATTTAATACAAAGAGAGGGAGGACGGAGATATGTTGATTGATCCTGCCTCAAACAAAGAAAAACTGCATTTTGATGTTATTGAGTTCCATCTATTTTTAGCTAAAGATAGATAATGACCAATCAGGAGTTGTTACATATGATTGGCCAGACTATCCTCCAAAGACAAAGATGATTCTAGAGCTGAAAATGGCAAGAACGTTAACTTTCCTTTGTATCCCATCCTCCTTATAAATTAGGCAAGCTGCCATTCCTTTGGAGCTGTCAGCTTCAGCATACAGCCCCAAGGTCTTCATGGAGCAAGAGAAGAGAGAGATTGCTGTGAGTCAGACTTTGGAGAAACTGTGTATAGAAAACACCCATATTTCACTGGCCACAACTCTCAACTGACCTGCCTCCAACTCCCACATCACGTAGTTTGGCTAAGTACCAAGATGGAAAAAAAGAAATGCATCTGAGGAATTCCTAGCACTGCTTCTATTCTTTCTGAGACATTGCTAGATGCTATGCTCCAGCCTTCTATTTAATTCTCCCAAGATGATGTACACCTCATCAACTTAGGGAAGAATGTCACTTGAATATCTTGGGGGACCAAAGCAACTCCATGGTAGACAGCAGGTTTAACCACAGGGTGTGAAAACCAAATGTTGCTTTGCATCATCTTTGATAAGAACTTGAAAATGTGGCAGAATAAACCTTTGCCTGGCCTCTATCCTTAGAACTGATGTTTCCTTTGTTAATCAAAAGAAAACCTGAGACTGGGGAAGGGAATATATCTTATTTTTCTAAGTCCTACAATGTACAGCTTTTGAATTTCACCTTTTCTTTTTCTCTTCTTCATTCTTGACATGCGATGTCATTTTTCATCTACATGTTTACTATACCTTGGGATGTTACTAAATCTTGGGATTTTGTAGAAGCATTTGAGTGAGAAGCTATCAAACCCATGTGAACACTAATTAATAACTAACACGTCCAGATCCTTTCACTCAGAGTTTACTTCTTTAACACATACTTTACTTTTATATAAAAATCTATGCTGTCTCATTGGTTTGCTTTCCTAGTGCCACTGACTTAATTACTGTAGTTTAACAGCCTGTGAGGGTATCTAATTAAGCAAATTCGATGTCTACACTCTTTATTTTCATATGTTCTTGATATCATTTATTGTTTACTGTCTCTTATAAACCTTAAAATGGTTCATCATATTTTTCCCTATAGACAGCCTTTCCTTTCCAGTTCTACCTCTCTTAAGAGCCAGGAAAATGGAACCAGTGTACCAGGACCATGTGTAATTCGGTGACTGAGGGGAAGAAAACATAAGTTTTCAATGCAGCTTGTTACCAAGTTCCAGAGAACAACATTTCTGTTCATCTCTGGCCTCCGACAAAGCTAGACTACATTTTGAATAGCAATCAGTTTCCTAATATTCTGTTCCAAAGCTTTTCATAACAGCCTCAGCCTCCACTGCCATCAATCTCTTGTCTGAGTCTTGTGGTTCTGCCTAGTCAGGAGGCAAAAGCTAGGTAAATGTCAGTATGTTTTGAGTGATCATCCTTTTTCAGCCACCTTCCACTTTGTAAACAAGTGCTGAAGGGCTCAACAGAGCTAGTCCACAGGCTTCTTTATCTGCAGAGCCCAAGACACAGCAATGCAGCATTTGGTTATCAAATATTTCCTGCTGCCACAGTGTCAGTCTGAACTATT
Organism: Dipodomys spectabilis; assembly: GCF_019054845.1. NCBI lineage: Eukaryota > Metazoa > Chordata > Mammalia > Rodentia > Heteromyidae > Dipodomys > Dipodomys spectabilis. Next base: position 2,300,133 of record NW_024871042.1, read on the forward strand.
CCTGAAGCAAACTAAAATGTCTTTTGCTTCTATTTCACCTGATACCAGATCTTGGCAGCTTAGCCTACTCATTAGCAACCTAGTCTGGCAAAGACAGAGATACTAGTTCCTCTTAAAGAATCCAAACCAGCAGGAGGCAAAATTTTTTTTGCTTATTTTTGTTTTGAGGATCAGAAAAGCATAATAAATATGGGCAGAAAATGTACAAATAAGTAATGTAAAATAACAATCTATATAGTTCTAGCCATTCAATCTTGATATCAATGAGACAGATGCTATTATTATCCCTGACTTTATAGATGAGCAATTCAAGTGCCAAGAGAGTAGTAATTTTCACAAAGCCACACATCTAGCAAACAGCTAAAGGTTACTATCCTAGAAGCTGTATATATATATTAGGAATTTGCAGATTTGGGCTGGCATTAGAATCACCTAAAGACCCTGCTAAATCAGAGCTCCTGAATCTCAACCTAGAAGTTTCTCATCTAAGACTCTGTGAGTGAGAACCACTTCTTACAACCTTCGGGTTGTTGCTACTGTTGCTGCTGCTTCCCTGGGGACCACACTTTGAGAACTAGGGTGTTACACTGACATGACTGGAAACTATGTTCCAATGAAGTCAAAGAAAAAACAGCAGACCTAGAGAATGTGGAATCCATGCAGCTAATTCTCAATTCCTTAGGTCAATATATATGATCTTCTAGTCCCTCAAGCTGGCATTGCCAGTAAGGTATTAGCATTCTCTTATTTCTGTTAGATGTGTAGGCAGCTATCCATATGTCAGAGTAGCATGGCATTGGTTGGAGCATCAAAAAAAAACTCACCACAAAATCCACAGGTTTAAATCTCAGCCTTGTATGTGGTTTACTGTATCAGTTGTCACATCAATAAAATAGTGATAATTTTGAGCCAGGCACTGGTGGCTCATGCCTGTAATGCTAACTACTGAGGAGGCTTGGATCTGAGGGTCACAGTTTGAAGCCAACCCAGGTAGAAAAGTCCATAAGACTCTATTTCAAATTAGCATGTCCCTCACCCCCCCCCCCCACCCACTAAAGCAGTCAGAAGTGAAGTGTGGTAGAGAACCAGACTAGCGCATAAAAAACTAATGGACAGGACCCAGACTTTGAGTTCAAGCTTCAGTACTGGCAGAAACAAATCAAAAAGTAGTGATAATTTTTTGCCACTTAGGATTTTAATAAAGGTATATTTGGTAGACACAAATATGTGCACTTACATTGCCTGGTATGTGCAAACAGTACTTTTTTTTGTTTTTTGTTTTATTTTGTTATTGGTCATGGGGCTTAAACTCTGAGCCTGGGTGCTATCCCTAAGCTCTTCAGTTCAAGATGAGAATTCTACCACTTGGGCCACAGCACCATTTCTGGTTTTCTGGTAGTTAATTGGAGATAAGAGTCTATTGGACTTTCTTGCCCAGGCTGGCTTTGAACCGTGATCCTCAAATCTCAGCCTCCTGAGTAGCTAGGATTATAGGTGTAAGCCTCCAGTGCCGGGCAGTAGTGGTTATTTTTATGAGGAAAGGATACATTTTCCTTTTAGAAACTAGCAATGGAATTTAACTTTGAAAAGCTACCACAAAAAGTTTTGCCAGGATCCTACCAGGTACCAAATTTGCTTTATAGCTTTAAACTATGGCAAATGTAAAAAAATTTAAAAAAATAATAAAAAGCTATGTCTATTCGAGATCTGCTGCCATCCATCCCATCGAAGGGAGAGGAATTAAATGATTCATCTCAAGGGCAATCTTGGCCAGCACAGACGAAACCTGAATTAGAAAAATGGAAGATGCCAGGAAGGGCACAGCCATCTACCTCATGTGGACCTGTGCATGTGGAATGGGAAGCAATGTCACAAAATAATCTCACTGTTATAAATGGAATGACCCTTCAATAAATTATTAAGGTCTCTTTACCAGTTCTTCCATTTCTTCAATAAATACATACTGAACTCCTGTTTCCTGTCATCTACTATTTAAGGTTCTGGAGACACAAGGATAAAATAAATAATAACAGGTAAAACTCCTTCTCTTGGAGTAGGGGAAAGTGCTGTGAAGACAGGGGGAAACAGGTAGGCAAACCCAGGCAGTAAAGACCTGAAAGAAATGCAGACACCATCCACTTGAAAGTAGAGCATCTCAAAAATGGACCCCAAAGTGCCAGGGCCTAGAGGTTAGCTCATGCCCAACCTCAGAGCTCCCATTATCAGTGAAAGTTTGGAGCAAGGCCAGGCCTCACTCAGCCATCTTCCTTTGGCTGTAAGTAGATAAGAGACATGAGCCAATTTTGAACTAATGTATTCAAGCTGTCATCTCTAATTTGGAATCAGCATATAGATGTAGAAAGATAAAGAATCAAGAATGAAAATCCAAGAGAAAGAGCTAGGGAGATATCAAAGTAGAAATGGATCCAGATTCTCTTGGTCATTATTTTCCTCATGACCTTAGGAGGTCATTTACTAGTATAAAGATCTTGTCCCCAGTTAACTGGGTTCAATCTTCTCCACTCTAGCCACACATCAGAATCAACTAGTAAGCCCCATCCAGATTGAAATGAAGGGACATTTTACAAAATAACTATCCAGAACTCTACCAAGGTGCCAAGATATATACTGACAAACATTTCTACCTTAAAGAAGTCTGACAAGATGCACAACTTGATGCAATGTGGAGTCTGAAAAGAATATTCATGGAACAAGAGGAAAGATCTGAATGAAGTCTATAACACACATATCAATTCATTTACTGATTTTGATCATGATACAGTTGTTATATAAGCTATCAACATTTGGGGAAGCATCATGAGTCATACTCTTTTGCATCCTTTTTGAAACTCTAATTTCTAAATAAAATGAAAACAAATATCCCTCATCATTGCCTAGGCCACAACCCAGATCTGCACATCATCATCCTGGGGACCAGGCCCAGCTGTATGTACTTCTACAAAGCAGTCTAGATAATTCTAAATTCTCTAGAAGAATCTGGGTCTCCCCCTTGGAAGAAAACATCCCTAGGAGAGTTAACTGTTCCAGAAATGCTTCCATCACCCCCTTGAGAAAAGCAAAGAGTACAGAAAGCATCTAAAAATCACCTCCAGCCTCAGATAAGGGAGAACTTCCACTCTCAGCTGCTGGGTTGCTCCTTTTTGGCACATTTTTATCTATTCCCCCACAGTAGAATGTCCCCTCCCTATAGAAGTTGGCAAACACTAAAAACCAACCTTTCCCAGCAAATACAGTGCTAAGAAAATGAAGCTTAATCTGCTTTGACTAATCAGAAGGCAGCAGAAGTCTGACCATGCACTAGATGATGCAAGAAGAAAAGTTAGGTTAAAAAAAAAAAAGCAAAGGGGGAAATCACAGAAGGTTAAACATCATAAAAAAGATCTCTGGATTCTCACTCCATCTTGGTGGTTGCAAAAAAAAAAAAATAGCCTCCTGCTTATTTGCATATAAATGCTGGGGTGGGGGAAGGTACTCAGCTGTGCATTCTAACTTTCCCTTTAAAAAATCAGTTCCCAAAGCAGCTGCAGGAATCAGCTGCAAATTCCAAATCTAAAAATGAAACTCACATGGCTGAACCTGGAAGGAAACAAGAGGAGGAGGGAGAGAGGGAACCAAATGGTGCCCTCATTAACCCACTGGGGCCCACAGCCCGTGTGCATTGCCCCCAGAGTCCTTACACATGTCAGTACTCAGACTGTACCCTACAAGAGCCAAGTCAGATTCTGTGCAAGACTGGGGGAGGGAAGGTCCAGGTACCTTGTGTTTGGGAATTTCCCAGGCAATTTGAATCGACAGACTTCATTGACTGTCTCTGCGATGTTGATCTGCAACTGTTTTCTACAAAAGGCAAGATTAGTAAATATTTTAAGCTTTGTGGACCCCCTATTCTTTCTCTCAACTATTCAACTCTGCCATGTTTCAATCATTAACAATACCCATGGGTGTGCATATGTGTAGCAGAAGTGAACTTATTTACCAAAAACCAGCCATTGATGGTTTCATCTCGAGACCCTTGCTCAGTGTAGTCTTTGGACCAGCGACATCCATATCCCATGGATGCTTGTTAGACACACCAAGTCTCCAACTCCAGCCTTTCTGACTCATTGTTAATTCTTTAAACAAGGTCCCCAAGATGATGGTTAGCACATCAAAATGGGAGAAGCAGGTATAAGCTGAATGTTGCTGAGAGGTAACCAGATGTGATTCTGCAGAAAGCTAGGGCTCAGTTCTAGAGAACCAGTCCCTTTGTCCATAAAACTGTCCTTAGCATTCAGAGCTTTTCAGGATTCTAAAAGCCTGTTGCCTATGTTGCTGTCAACAGCCAAAGACCTTATCTCGCAAAGATTTTGGAGCTGTCCCCGAAGCAGGTGCTGGCATGAGTCTAGGAAGGGATAGCTGGCACAGCCACTCATTTCAGAAGCCAAGACACAACCCCAGGCTCTGTCACCAGGCCTCTCTCACAGATGTACAACTGCACAGCCAGGGGCCAATTACCAAGAGTCTAGAGAACTAAGCCTTGGAATTGGCTGGCAAAGCCAAATGCTACCAACATAGTCTCATAACCCTGACATATGGTTTTCTACTTTTACATCTAGCCTTGCCCTGCTCAGGGAAGTGGCCTGTTCAATGTACCTTTACTATCTGGCATGACATCAGAGCTAAAAAAGTTTTTGTGAGTAAATGAAAGTGAAATGCTCAACTTTGGGTGTCATTTGTCTTTCTGTCATGAGAGTCTATAATTAACTAGTGATCACATATTAGCATGCTAAAAGGCTAAGGGGTTTGATTGGATCCCAAGGTCTCTGACAAATAACAACACAAGCTATTTTTTAATAGCTGGAGGCAGATGGCCTAAGGGCTCATATCCTGGCCTTTTGTGTTAATGGGATATCCAAAGGTTCTTTCAGCATGTTATATTTTCCCTAAAGCTGAGTCATTGAGCAGGAAGGTAATGAACTCTATCTGAATGCCCATCTGATAGTCACCTGGGACTAGCCTGTTGTCAGAGAATGTTTGCGATGTCCTAGATAAATGCTCTCCTCACAAAGCCCTGCCAGTGATTACAGTGTGAGAACTGTGTACATATCGCTTCCTAAATGCTTGCACCTGCCTCTAAGGTGTCTCTGTAGAACACAGCTTTGACACTGTGTGTGAAGTGGACTTGAGGAAGAGGCATGAGAGGATGTCACACAGCAATTGAGAACTGGGATGAAGCCCAAAGCATCAGCAGCCAGAGGAGCCAGCTCGGCCTAGAGAATAATTTTCTCAACTCCACAGTGTGGTAGATGCCTCACCTGGGGATCCTAGGAGAATACAGACTCAAGCCTGGGCTGAGATGCTGTGCTTGTAACAAGCCTCATTGCTGCTTTGCAAAATTTGAAGAGCCTCAGTAGAAGGAAAGAGTACAGACCTGAAATCAAGATACCTGGGCTAATTCTTTTCCTTCAGACTTTCCTCCAAAGCACAGGGGTATGGTAGATGGATTTTTCTACAGATAATCTCCCATGCCCAGGCTGTTCTCATGGGGTGACTTCGGCAAGTCTCCCACTGAAAGGTGGAGCCTATGTTCCCAGCCCTTATAATGGATGATGCTTGAGAATTCAAAGGATTCTGTGAGATGCTGTGAGTCCTCTGGTGTGCTCATCACACCTGAGCTATCAGGGAGGGAAGCCTTCCTTTGGCTCCCAGGTTCAGAGTTTCCAGTCTATGGTCAGCTTGCTCCATTGCTACAGGCAGAAGAGCATAACATCAGAAAAAAGCAGCTTGCCTTAGCTGGAAATAGCAAAACTAACAAATAAATGAAGGAAAAGGAGAGGGACATAAGATATATTCTTAAAAGACATACCTCCAGAGACTTAACTTCCTCCAACTGGGCCCCAATTCCTACTTTTCACCATTTCCCAATAATACGATCAAGTTTTTAACTCATCAATGGATTGTGAACCATGCCTTTCACACAGTCTTCAGGAGACCATTTCATATCCAAAACAAAACACAACACAACAGGTCATATAAAGTGACAGAGATTTTTCTCATTGTTCTCTTAGGATACTCCCTTTGAGGATTCAGCCACCATCCTAGGGGGCAAACCCTGTAAGCCCAGACAACCTCAGTGAGGGAATCCCTAGCACACAGGTCCAGCGGAGTTCCCACCACTGCTGACATATAACTGAACTGCATTTCTCAAAAACTCATGTTTATCTCAAAAGTGGCACCTCTCCCTCCCCCTTCCCTCATGTCTGACCGTAAAATGAGCATGGGCTAGCTCCACTGCACTCTGCCCATACAGCAGACTTTTGTTGAGTGCCACAAAGGAGAACCAAGCAATGTCAGGAGCACGTATTATATTTGCTTTCTTTTGTCTCAAGTGGATTAGAGTCGAAGGACCTGAAGGAATCTAGATATGAGAGTTTGATACAATTTGAGTCCCTCCGTCTGAGGCAAAGATTTGGCTGAAGATTGCTTGTGTGTGAGGAAATTAAACACAAATTAGAGAAAGTGAGGAGCCAATAAAGGGATTATCAGAGGGGCTGGGACTCACTACCACTGGGGTTCTCTGGAAAACTGTGAAACACACTTCAGTGCCATCCCATAGGAAGCACAAACATTTATCCAATGATTCCAATTACCTCATTGGTTAAGTATACATTATGCATTAATCTCTCTCCCTCCCCCCATACACATGTGCACACACACACACACACACACACACACACACACACACACACACACACACACACACCTGTATTATAACGTTCAGAAGCTAAGTTACTGCTATGGAACAGTGGTTTTCAAACTGTGGCCCCAAGTACCACCAGCAGTAGTAATATCACCTGAAAGCCCACTGAATCAGATCATCTAAGGGTGAAGCCCAGAAATCTGCATTTTAAGAAGCCTTCCAAAGGATTCTGATCAACTTAAGTTGGAGAAACATCATAATTAGAAATTGTTCAGCAAATAAAAGACTAACAAGACTTGAGCCTTAAGGCTGAGATTGTCCTGAGGTGTGCCAACTATAACTTTGGGTGAATTCAGGTCAGTCATGGAGCTGGATGGACCAGCAACTGCCTATTTTCACCTCAGCAGTTCTAAATTCTTCACTGATTCATTCACTCACCCATGAAAGTGTTTATTAAGGCTGCTGTCAGGTACAATACTCAGGGCTCAAAATAGTAAGAAAGAAGATATTTCCAGGAGTTGTAGCCAATGTCTGTAATCCTAGTACTCTAGGGGCAGAGGCAGAAGGTCAGCTAGGTTTAGGGCTGCTTGGGCTCTGTTAACACTAAGATTAAGAAATGAAGGAAAAGAAAGAGAAAGGAAGGAAAGGGGAAAGAAGAGAGGAGGGAGAAGAGGAGAAGAAAGGGAAAGAACAGAACAAGACATATTCCTCTGCCCTCATAAATTTGTAGTCCATGGGTAAGACATTTATATATGATCTAGTCTGAAGACAGAACAGGTTCCTTAAATCTTTATAAACTTCATTTCTACTCAAATCACCTGAGGATTGTGTTAAACTCCAATTAGTTAATAAAGTTAGGGGTAGTGGTCCACTAACTACACTTTAAGTAGCAAGACCCTAGAAGACACTTAAGCAGAGATCTGAAGGATGAGTAATAGGTGTCCAAATTAGAAATAGAGCAGCATCCATTCTTGTTTGCTTAGGACTGAATGGCTTCCTAGGAAATGGAACTTTAAATCCTCAAATACTATGATTGGTCACTTAGGGGGAAAAGAAGGTGAAAAATAAGTTTATAGACACCAAGTGACTGTGACATTCTTGAGGCATGCTACAATTTGAATGTTTGTGTCCCCCTCCCCCAAATTCATATGCTGAACTCTTTTCTGTCTGAGGTTCAGTTATTTATAAGCTATCCAGTTTGTGGTACAGATGCTTCTCAACTTACATGGAGTTACATCTGGACACTGTTCCCAACTTAGCATGTTTGTAAATCAAAATTCACTGGACAAGGGGAGAACTAACTATGGATAAACTGAGTGCACTGGGACCTTTGCTATAGAAAAGAGCAAAGGAGTATGATGGAGGGAGGACTCTGAACATCAACAAGATAGTGATGAAAAACACACAGCACAAAGAATTGAAAAAGCAACAAAAAAGAGAGGAAGAATGGCCACAGCATCTCAACCCACCTTCTTAGGGTGAGGAACTCCACAGGAAAAGAGAAGTGAGGATGTAGCAAAAATCTTCATTGTGGTAGTCAGCTAGCAATCTTAACTACAGAAATTGTCTGTATTCCTCACAGGATTTAAATCCAATATCATCAATCACCAGGGATCTGTAAATCAAACCATCATAAAGGACAAGATGGCTGACTAGAGATGTCAAGTATCAAGTGTCAAGAAGCAAGTAACAAGTAACAAGTTGCATTTTTTTAGGTGAATAACCATGGGAAAGCATTGGAAATAACCAAGAGAAGGAATAATATCTTCTCAGATTCAGAAACCTGATTTAAGAGCTAAGTAAGACAAAATACTTAGGTATCTGCCATTCTATCTCCATTGCCAAGGAAAAGGGAATCTCCAGTGTACAAGGGTAAAGGTAATAGAAAGACTAACAGAAAACTACTCATACAGTTACTAGCAATTAATGATACTAGGAAGTTTTGCAATGCTCAGAGTGCTCCAACTCACAATAATAAATAGCTTGAAATTTGCACAGTACTCTTCCATTGGAAAAGTTTCACACCATTTCCCATTGAATCCCACAGGGTGCTGGAGACAGGAGCTATCTTTGGAAGACAGTTATTATCTGATTTTGAACTGTTTGTGATCACAAACCCATGTATATTTCCGTCTCTGGGACCCACAGCCATTCCACTGCACTATTTGTAGGGGTACATGCCTCATAAACCCAATATAGTCCAGTATAGGTGTTGGGTTAGTTGCATGGTGGGGAATGGAGGGCATTGGCTCTAAGAACAAGGAGCCAGAGAGCTTGCCTTCTGAAACCAAAGGTATGGCCCACTACCTGTGGACTCAATGGGACTAGGACTAAGGGCAGGAAACCATGCAGTTGTTGCCTAGCATGTTGCCTGTGTTATACTTGGGCATCTGACAAGAGTAGAGTTAACTACTCCCACCATAATGGGGAAAAAAGAACCTTAAGCAACTTCATGGTTCTCACTATTGCCCTGCCCAACCATTCAACAGAACTGCTCGTGTCCCCAGATATGTGTGGCCTACAGAGCCCATGGGTCTTCCCAAATCTTGCACCTTCTACACTGTGCCCAAACTCACTAATTACAACCGAAAAAGCTATGGTGCTCAGCTGTAATCAAAGCCAACAGTGAACAGCAAACCAACACCTCAAACTATATCTTAGGACAAAGTCATTTACTAAGAACGCTACCCCATAAAACTGGTAGATATCTGATCCTCCAGCTATGTACGTGTCAATGTAGGAACACAAGTAACATGGGGTGGAAAAAAACAGTACGACAACTCAAATGGAAGATAACGGCTAGGCATACAGTCTCATGTCTGTAATCTTAACTATGGAAGGTAGAGATCCAGGATGCAGCAGTTTGAGGCCAGCCTGGCATGAAAGTTCACAACATTCCATAGAAATCGATGGCTGGGCATCATGATGGAGTCTGTCACATTGAGCTACAGGGTAAGCACAAAGGTTGGGTGGAGTAGTGCACGCCTGTCATTCCAGAGTCAAAAGGTAGTACAAACAGAAGACTACAGTCCACACAAGCCTGGGAATACAATAAATAAGAACCTATGTAGAAAATAACCAATGCAAAGAGGGACTTACAGAGTGGTTCAAGTTATACAGTGCCTGTTTAGTGGTAGGCCCCGAGTTCAATCCCCAGTACCACAAAAATAAAGAACATAATAACTCTTTCTCAATAGATTCCAAACAAATACCAATGGTATAAAATGCTCAATAAAGAACTTACAAGAAAATTTATTGAAAAGCTTGACGAGATTCAATAGAATAGATATACACAACTCTTGGATGACATTAGGATGATAATGTAGGATCATGAAAGAGAAATTCAGCAGAGATAGGAAATTTAGAAAAGAAACAATTAGAAAATTTAGAAATGTAAAATTTGATAATCCAAATAAAAAATTCAGTTGGAAGTCTTAACAGCTTAGATAAAGCAGAAGAGAAAATTTGGTACAATCATAAGCCTAATGCACCTAATATCAGACTACACAGGTTTATAAAATAAACACTACAACTGATAGTACTGTATTAGTCTGGACTATCAACAACCAACAATGGGCCAATCAATGGACAAGTCATTCAGACAACTCAATGAGGAAACACCAGAGTTAACTGTACTATAAATCAAAGGGACACAGAGTCCTTTCCATCCTCTAGGCACCCTTCTTTTCATCAGGAAACTTCATCAGTAACTTTGTCTAAAATTGAAAGTGTATTAGAAAGCAAAAACAAGTCAATGATAATTTTTTTAATTTTTTTTTTATTGTGAGAATACCGTACAGAGGAGTTACAATTACATGGGCAAGATAAAGAGTACATTTCTTATCAAGCATTGCTGCCTCCTCTTTGTTTCCCCTTTCCATCCCTTCCCATACTCTCCCCTCCCTCCACCCAATCCTCTCCCCTCCACCAAAGTTGTAAAGTTCGTTTTTCGACATAACAACTTGTACATCTAATTGTTGCAATTGGTCCACCTGTATCCCTAGTTAAACGATTTGTTTTTTCCCTTCCCCTCCACAAATTATACCAACATCAAATACAGTCAAAGCATGGGTTTACCATGGGGGAGGGACATACAAAGCAACATAGAAATCATCTTATAAATATGTTAGAAACAATTGTATGAAAGGAAAAAAAAATATTTGAATACTTATCTTGGGGTTCATTCCCCTATCATCAACTTATCTGACCTTTTCTACTTGACTCAGACATATACTAGCTATTGCAAATAATGATAAATTTTTAAATGAATTTTTTGGTAACAATGGAACAAAACTAGAATTCTCTAAGAAAAGAAAAGTTATACAAAAGCACCAAGTTAGAGTGACATAATTTTGTGTGTGTTTTCTTTCATTTTGTTTTACATAGTACTAGCAAAAAAACCACCCAAGCCTAGAACATGCTAAGCAAGTACTTTACCACTGAGCTATGTTCTCAGCATGACTGGACCAAACAGAAGCCCTCACTTCTCTTCATGGGCTTGTTAATCGTTGAAACCAAAAAGACATAATTAATCAACTAAATTTATCATTTCCTTCTCATGAGCATCATCTGGGCTTGGAGGAAGGAATAGAAATGTTCTAGCTTTGTTTTGCAAAGCCTACTGTCTAGTTTGGAGAATATACATTGTTAGAAAAGTTTACTAGAAATAAAAGTGGAGGATGCTACAGCAGAAGGCAGGCCTAATAGCACACCGTGGTCTTTATATTACTTTCTACTTCATTCTGTACCCCCAGGAAGTGGCTTAAGCCTGCCAACTCTGTAACAGGTAGTCTATTAAATCTATTCTTCCCTATATTGTATAGCATCCTGTAAATAGCTTTGACTGAATGCTCTTAGAATGAAACATGAAACTGACCATTTTTAAATACTCAACTTATCAAATAAAATTAATAGAAAATGTCATTAAATAAATAAGCAAGCCTAGGATAAGAATTGAGAACAAATTAGATTTCCCATTTATATTGTTCTCTCTCAAGACCTTTAAAATTCATGGTAATTAATCAAAAGCTTAGTGTGTATTAACAACCTATTTTTCAAGAAATAGATCTGAGGGTTAAAAAGTCTCAGTGGCTCCCAGCACATTTGAACATAAAATGTCAAACACTTTTTAAAAGCATGCACGTATCGTACATCATCTATTCTTACTCATTGTGCTTGCTCCCTCAGTTTTGGTTGCATCCCTGATCTGACCCTCCTCCTCCCCAGTCCACCTGTGCTGGCCTTCACTATGCTTCTAGAAGGATATGTCCACTGGTTATTCTTTCCATAGATATCTCCTTGTCTCAGTTAAAATAACCCCATCTTACTCTTGCTCTGAAACGATACTGATTTATCCTCCATCCAAGGATAAGATTTCTTTCCTACTGCTCATAGTTTAATTTCTGTCTTCACCAATATAATCCTCACAAAAGCTGAGACTCTGGCTTTCTTTTATCACCCTATTTTTAAAGAGCCCAAAGTATGGTTGACATATTACATCCTACAAGTCACGTACAAAGGGCTTGAGAGAAAGGTTTCAGGTTCAGATGTCCCTTATATTTTATGTGGGAGGAATGAAGTCCCCTAAAAACTCCCCTGATGCCTCATTGGCTATTGACTTCGGCACCAGTTACCAAGAAGGAGCAATGGAGTTTCCATACTTGGATTTGACCTGTTGTAAATCACTCCTGAGGAGGCGCTAGCCTTCCAGAATATGAAGGGATTTCAACTCATTGTCTAAAAGCAGAACTGAAAGTGTCTTAGCAAGGTAGAAGGGGAGATGGCTGCTGGGTAGGCAGACAACTGTGTCAGCTATCATGCTGAACTCTCATTTCCCATGCTGGAATCTTCTCACCCATGAAGAACGTTTCAGCATGTTACCTAGTGCCTTGCATTCTGCAAATCATTCATTCTTTATTCATGTATTCTCACAAACATCCATGGACACCAACTGTGTTTGATTGCCTCAGACTTTGAAAATCTGGAGATATAAAAAGACTCAAGCAATTCTCAATTTAGGATATATTACAATTAAGGTGTAGTGATTCAAACTGTGATATGTATGTACATATGTAAATGTGAAATATATATACATATATATGCTTTACATATACATATATGTACTTTAGTAACAAAAAGTGAATATTGGAATCACATATTAGAAGAGTTACTAAATCTCCAAGCAAGGAGAACCCAACATTTATTCAATTCAGAAAGCATATTAAATTATTAAGCAAAATAAGTGAGTGGATATCCATGTATTGACACATTTGAGCCAACCTATTTATTCTTCAGAATCAGTTATATGGAGTTTGGTGCCCATCATCTATGTCAACATTGCATTTTCTTATATCTTCAAAGATACAACAGTATCTGATAGTGGAGCTAATTCAGCTCAAACTTTGTCTATTCTAGGTGACCAAATGAGGAAAGATTCCTCAAAGTAAAGAATCTGTTCTGCATAGCATGCACTTTCTTTTAAAGCAATATTTTCATAAACTTTAAATAGATGTAACATTACTGCCAACAATAATTTTCTAGGAGATGATATTTACACAAATTATGAAAGATCTTTCTTGGAAAATACTATTGTATGCCACCTTCAAGTTTTTCTCTCCACAACTCACTTTGTCAGTATAGAAAAAGACACAACTAAAAAAATCACTTAATGTAAGCTGGATGCCTGTGGCTCATGTTTGTTCAAACCTTCTGACAAACTGGGAATAGAAAGGAACTTTCTCAATCTGATTCTCCTACAAAATCCCCACAGATGACATGCTACTTAATAATAATATATACATTAGAAAGCAGTCCTGCCTAAGAAAGACTTCCTTCCTAAGATCAAGATGGACAAAGATGTCTTCTCTCACCCTTTCTAGTTATTGTGCTGGAGTTCCAGCCATGACAATTGGTTGGGAAATTTTAGTAAAAACAAATTAGAAAGGAAAAAACAAAACTATCCCTCTTTACAGATGACATGACACTGTGCAGAGAAAGCTCAAGAAATTTACAAGAATGTTTATCAACTTCATAGGACACATGAAAACTATATGAAAATTTTATTTCTTTTTTTAATTTTTTATTTTTTTATTGTGAAAATACCATACAGAGGGGTTACAATTACATGGGCAAGGTAACATTGAGGAAACAATACTTCTTGATACAAAAAGAATAGAAATAAATTTAGCAAGGGATAAGAAAACCTTACATTTTATCAGAGTTTCCAGCTTTCTTATTTCTTTAAAGAAATGAGAAGCTATTCTGAAAATTCATGTGGAAATGCAAGAATAGCCAAAACCATCTTGAAGAACAAATCAAAGTGAGAATATTTACACTCCCTCATTTCAAAAGGTAATGCAAAACTAATCAGAACACAGTGGTGGCTAGCAAGAGAGACATAGAGATGAATGGGGTAGAATTCAAGGTTTAAAAATAAACATATATGCATAATCTACTGACTTTTTGACAAGGATGTCAAGACTATAAAATCAGAAGAATAGCCTTTCAAAAATGGTGCTGGAATCAATGGTTAGTCACATGCAAGGATGGAGTTGAGGCCCTTACCTCACAGGACATGGAAAAATTAATTCAGAATATATCTAATACCTATCTTTAAGAACTGAAGGTATACAAGTTTGAAGAAAACGGTGCTTCCTTGAAGATGGTAGGGAGTGGATGGTGGGGGAAGGGACATAGGCATCAATCTTCATGGGATTTGACCAGACAATGTTTTCTTAGATATGAACTCAAAAGCACACCAGGAGGAAGTAGGTAAATCGAATGTCAAAATAAAAAATATGTGTGCTTCAGAGGAGACAATGAAAAAAATCGAAAAGGTAATTCACAAAAATGGGAGGAAACATTTGCAAATCACCTTACCTAGTAAAGAAATCGTATCCAGAACATGTGAGGAATTTTATAATACAATGATAAAAAAAACAAGTGGCACTGTGGCTCAAGTGTTAGAGTGTTCACCTTGAGCTGAAGAGCTGAGGGACAGCGCCCAGGCCCAGAGTTCAGGCCCCACAATGACAAAAAAACAAGATAAAAAAATTACTCTGTTTTTATTAAATTAATAATTACCAAATTATTTTTTTAATTTTTATTTATTTTTTTATTGTGAAAATACTGTACAGAGGGGTTACAATTGCATGGGCAAGATAATGAATACATTTCTTATCAAGCATTGTAGCCTCCTCCTTTGTTTCCCCTTCCCAGTCTCCCCTCACCCCCCCACCCAATCCTCCCAAATTATTATCCCATTATTATCTGATAATCATCCCAAGAAAACACACAATAGGTCCGTAAGCATGTGGAAAGATCTTTACCATCATTAGCCATAAAGAAAAAGCAAATCAAATACAGCCAGCCAATGGCAAATCCAGGCATACATTACAGTGAAATATCACTTTGCATCCACCTGAATAAAAATAGTAAAAAAAGATAATTAGGCCAGATGTGGTGGTGCACATCTATAACCCCAAAATTCTGGAAGTCTGAAACAGGAGGACCATAAACTCCAGGTCAGCTTGGGAAACATGAGAACTTTTCTTAATGCTTCCCCCAAATGCAGGTAATGTCAAGGTTGTAGAGAAGGTAGAATCATTAAACACTCCTGGTAATACTGTAAAGCCTGCCAACTGCTGTGGAAAACGCAACAGATCCTCTAAATGTTAAATGCAGTACTCCTAGATGACCCAGCAATTTCACTTTTAGATTAAAAACCCAAATAAAAATGAAAAGACATTTATCTGTACAAACATTTTATTTAAAAAAAAACATTCCTAGCAACATTATGAATAGCCCAAATTTGGAGGATGTCTATAAGTAATAGAGGCATAGAATTTCTTTGCCACACAATGAAACATTTTTCAGTAATGAAAGTGAGATACTGATGTATACAACAAATGTAAACCCTAAAATAGTGCATATCAAGTGAAAGACACTAGACGCAAATGGCCATATATGGTGATTCTGTTCTTGTTCAGTGCGTTGAATAGTCAAACTCCTAGAAAGGAAAAACAACAGAGTGGTTTCCTATGACCAGAGTAAAGGATGTTGGAGGGAAATGAAAAGTGACTTTTAAAATTTTATTATTAAATAGCTGTACAAAGAGATTACCATTCCCTAACTCAGGGTAGGAGTATAATGCATCTTGACCAATGTCATACCTTTCACTATTCT
Organism: Dipodomys spectabilis; assembly: GCF_019054845.1. Classification (NCBI taxonomy): domain Eukaryota; kingdom Metazoa; phylum Chordata; class Mammalia; order Rodentia; family Heteromyidae; genus Dipodomys; species Dipodomys spectabilis. The sequence continues at coordinate 2,316,016 of NW_024871042.1, forward strand.
CCCTCACTTTCCTCTTATCTCATCCCTATCTTCCAGTTATGTAACTCAACTTTAATATAATGGACATTGAATATAATGGTTGCATTTTTTCACCCTATCCCTCCATTCCTGTGCCCCAACCCTTCACTAGACTCTTCCTTCAAACTTTTAATAGATGTATACTTTCCTTTTGGAGATGTGTTTTGTGATTCGAGGTAACACTTGCATAATTTTATGCATTATGTACTGGAAATCGATAAAAGCCTTTTTTGATTCAAATATTCCATAAATATTTTGCTGGTCATATTATGTTAAAACTGAACTCTACAACTGGGAGTGGCAGGAAGGAGACAATGTCCAAAAAGAAATATACTCTTTACCTGACTTATGTAACTGTAACCCTTTTGTATATCATCTTTATAATAACAATAAAAATAAAAATATTTAGCTGGTCAAAGCAAGTCAAAAAGCCATATAGGTGAAATCACTGTATGAAGCAGTCACTATGATTTGGAAGTTAAAATCTTTTAATTTTTCAACCTAAAGAAAGGCCAGACCAGCAATGCCTGCAGCTGGTTTCAAGAGGAAAAATTATTTAGACTGGTATAGGAAAACCCTAGCTCTTACATAAGCAGTCCTGTCTCTTCCAATTTTTATCCCCAATGTCTTGATTTTTATTCATTTGAAACTGTCCATTTCATTAGAGCAGCCCTGTGGAGTGCTTGAGACCAGGATTTCACATGACAACTTCACCACCAATACACCCACACCAAGTTCTGATGCATCTTCTGCCCTTAAGCACCTGAGTTCCTTCTCTGCCAAGCTCATTGCCCAGGCAGGCCCGTGCCCCGAGCAAACTACCTAGCAGGCCCATCTGACCCTTTGGGAAAAAGACACTTTTCAAGTTCTTTCAAATCTTCAAACAACAGTAGTCACCTGCTTAGCTTCTTTCCTGTGCAGTAATTATACTGTATTCATAGCCTGATTTGACATTTCCAAAGAAAAATACAATTATAGCATCCTGAAAGGCGGAAATAACCTGCTGATGATATTTGAGGAGAAAAAAAAATCAATTTTGAGATTTGCTTCAGCTAACTATCTCAGAGCAGTGTTGCTAAATGCTATTGGATGCTGGGCCCAGCTCATTTCTATTCATCTAAATATCAAACTTTGCTCAACTTCAAATACTAAGTTTCTAAAAGCTCCAAATGAGGAGAACTCCTACTGAGCAATTTAGAACCTTAAAAAGAGAGGTATTTTATGGGGATAATAAATACACATAGATCTCAATCATGGGGAAAATATTTTAAGTGCCAATTAGAAGTACATTATTTCAAATCCCCATGTTTGAAATAAGTAGGATTAATAGGTATTATTAGTATTCATTTGCCCTCATCTATTGGCCAAAATCTTCAGAATTTAATGATGATATTTTATTCCATGTTCAAGTAATGAGTGAATATACATGATCAAGTCACACAGACCTGGGTTCAAATTGTGAGTCTACCATCTGTATGACTTGAACTCCAAGTCCAGGTCCCTGTCATTTCTAACAACAAAGTTCTATATGAGTTTGAATTATTAATAACTTTACTGTACTATCCTTTGAGACTCTCTGATCTGCGTTGCTTGAGAGATACAGAGTTTGTCCTCTACAAGACAGTTCTATATATCAGCATGTTATAATTAAAGGCCCTTCATGAAGCTGAGGATTCTAGGTCCTTGGAAGCCAGCCTGTACTGCCAGAATCTTCAAATGACCAGATGCACCAATGCTATTATCTCAGAGAAGCCTTCCCACCCCTCTTTCACACACACCCCCCCCCCCCAGGGTGCTGGGTTTTTTTGTGTTTTTTTTTTTTTTTGTCCTCTAGCAAATCATCATTTTGGATGCAGCTCAGTACAAGGGCAGCTTTAATTAATGGGCCAGGTTTCTGGCATTGATAAGATTTGCTAGGTTAAGGTCATGTGTGGAGGGCAATTTTCATTAAATACATTAAATGTGGCTGCAATGTGAAATGATATTGTCTATCCCTTCCTGAGCTACTGTCTTACTACAGTAGCAGCAATGGTCTTCCAAACTCAAAGGAAGTTAATAAAAGGGAATGATGAGGAGAGGCAGTTATTTTTACCCCAGTGATTGAAAGAATATCCCAACCTTTCAGGTGGCCTGCTGAGGGATCGCCTCCATACCTCAATGTCCCTGATGTTCATTCCAGGCCTCTAGGTCAGTTCATGTAACAATCAGATGTCATGAGTTCTGGATGAGACTTTGAATCCAAACCCAAATCCTAACAGCATTTTTAAAAATGTTTTGTTCATACTATTCTTAATTCATAGAATATTTCAAAATATGACATAGAGTTTTTGTTTTGGGTTGGGGGGCTGGAACTCAGGACCTGGACACTCTCCCTGAGCTCTTTCATGGAAAGCTAATGCTCTACTACTTTGAGTCACACTTCTGGATTTCTGGCGATTAATTGGAGATAAAGAGTCTCAGGGACTTTCCTGTCCCAATGGGCACCAAATAGTGATCCTCAGATCTCAACCTCCTGAGTAGCTGTATTACGCGCATGATCTACTGGTGCTCTGCTACATAGCTTTTATTCTTTTTTAAAAAGGTTAACTTTAGGGCTGAGAATGTGGCTTAGTGGTAGAGTGCTTGCCTAACATGCATGAACTCCTGGGCTTGATTCCTCAATACCACGTAAACAAAAATGCTGAAAGTGGCACTATGGCACAAGTGGTAGAGCACTAGCCTTGAGCAGAAGCAGCTCAGAGACAGTGCCCAGGACCTGAGCTCAAGCCTCAAGACTGGCTAAAAAAAAAGTTAAATTTAGAAAACTTTTGCAGTTTTTTCCTCTCCCTCTTTTATGTGCATCTTTAACCAGAGCAGTACATTTGTTACAATTGATTGGACCTACATTGCTATGTTTCATCATGCAAAGTCTTCTCCTTAGGTTAGCATCACTGGACAAATTATAGTGGCTTATATACTTAATATTTTTGTGTGTGTGCCCCAGTACTGGAACTTAAACTCAGCACCTTGTGTTCTCACTTAAGATTTTTTTCACTTCAGCCACATTTCCAAGCTTTTGCTGGTTAATTAGTGGGGGGAAAAGGAGTCTCGTGGACTTCTCTGCCATAGCTAGGCTGAAACAACGATCCTGAGATTTTAGCTAGGATTACAGGCAGGAGCTACCAGCACTCAGGCTCATCTTTATAATATTTTACAGAGTATTTGAATTGCCTTTAAAATCCTCTGTACTCTGTCTATTCATCCCTGTTCCTTTCTGGCAACCACTGATCTTTTTCCTTACTGTCTGCACAGTTTTGTCTGTTCCAGAATGTCCTATACTTGAAGTATTTGAAGTGATAGAGCATGTAGCCTTCTAACACTGCTTTCTCCCATTTAGCAACACACATTTACCATTTTGCTACATCTTTGGATCACAACTGTTACATTTTTAAAAAGAGGTAGGCCAGTAAGGACAGCACCACGCAGGTGGTATTCAGGTAAGGGGTAGGTTTATTTAGTAGACCTGCTGGGACCAGGCAAGGTTGGCACTCCACTCGGCTGGCAAAAGGGAGCCTTATATAGGGTAGGGGCGGGGAAAGGTGTGTCCAGGTAAAGGGAAGTGGGATCAGGTAAGAGGTGGGACCAGGTGGGAGAAAGGTGTGACCACATCAGATTCAGATGTGACCTCATCGGATGTAGATGTGACCTCTTCCAGGTGTCCCAGTTGCCTAGGTAACACAGGTACTGGGCAGGATCTGCTCACCATCCAGGAATGGACCTTAAAACAACCTCTCATTTCTTTCTAGTGCTAAATAATATTCCATTGTCTGGATGTACCACAGTTTATTTACTCGCTCACTGATTGCCTCCAACGTTTGGCGATTATGAATCGCACTGCTATAAACATTGTATATAAGTTTTTATATGGGCATAAGTTTTCAACTCATTTGAGTAAATACCAAAGTGTGCAATTGCTGGACCATATGGTAAGAGTATATTTAGTGCTATAAGAAACTGCTACACTGCTTTTCAAAGCAGCTCTATCATTTTGTATTCTTGCCAGCAAATGAATGAATTTCCAGTCACTCCTTACCGCTGCCAGCATTTGATGTTGTCAGTGTTATGTCTTTAGCCATTATTATTTTAATTTACATCTCCTTAATGCCATAAATTTTTTGTTTTATTTTATTATAAAGATGCTGTATAGAGGGAACATTTCTTTTGTATACTTACTATCTGTGTATCTTCTTTAATAAGGATGACATTTTTACATGTATTTTTAATATTTCATAAATTTAGATATAAGCTTAGACATATGTAACAATTAATATTTTAAAGCCCATAAATGAAAGTATAGGCACAATTTTATACATTAATTTAGATATAGCTTGGACATGTTTAAATATTAATATTTTAAAGCCCGATGAAATTATAGGCACAAAGGTAGTGAATTGCAAGTGTAAGGTCTGCTCCTGGATGGTGAGCTGAGTCCACCCTCCTCGCAGCAAAGTCTCTACCCAGTACCTGCGTTACCTAGGCAACTGACACATCTGAAAGAGGTCAAATCTGCATCCACTGAGGTCACATCTGAATTTGACGTGGCCACACCTTTCTCCACCCATACCCTAGATAAGGCCTAGCCCAGGCCCAGACGCTCTTTCTCAGCTCTTTCCTTCTCAGCTCTTTTAGCTCTTTTTCCCAGCTCTCCCTCTTTCTCAGGTCTTTCCTAGGCCTTTCCCAGCCGTGTGGAATGCCAACCTGGCCTGGTCCCAGCAGGTCTATTGAATAAACCTACCCCTTACCTGAATACCACATGCGTGATGCTATTTTTACTCGGCTACCTCTTTTAAAAACCTAACATAAATGGTGCCGTGACTCGGATAAAGGGCTTAAAGTCAGGATAGGTGGGATTCCTCTCTGGTTTTTTTCCCTCTTTTTTCTTTTTTGTTTGTTCTTCCCTTTTTACTCTGAGGAATACCCAGTTCTGATGGCCTTTTGTGAACCAGTCTGTCTGCGGCGGACACAGTACATCGATACCATTGCTGGCCTTCACATCCACGTCCACACCACTTCTCTACTCTGGTGAGTGAAACTACTCTCTATGGTTCTCTGTTGCTCAGTCTCTGTCTAGACGTGGCGCCACGCCAGAGAGCTCCTACAGCCTTTAACTGAAAGGCCGGTCACCTCTGAAGCCGAGGACGCTTGGTTTTGGGGGCTTGGCCATTTCTCTCTAGAGGGCTCTGGGGGAAGTCGGGATGCCGCTTCTGCCTGGTCAGCTCTCCTTCACTCACCAGACTGACTCTCCTACACATTTAATGGGGTGCTACAAGTCACACCCGAGCAGTGAAACCCCTTTGACATGCCTCCTGCTTTCCCTGGAAAGGCAGAGCACCTAATTTTTATGCCATTCTCAAATGTAGACAGTTTTTGCACTGCAATGGTAAATGGTCAGAAGTCTGTTTACTTTCAGGCTCTCTTTGCTCTCTCTCTGCCAATCATGTCCAATTTTCTCTATCTCTTCCTTTCTCTTTTCTACATCTTGGCTTGTGCCCTGAAGAGTGCAATGCAGGCTGGGTCCCGGGGACCCCCCTCTAGGTTCCCTCTCAAAGGCTTGCCAAACTAGGTTTGATCTATTTGTTCAGGGTTTCTTTGCATTTTTTCAGAAATTCTCCATCTTGGCCACATGGTGGGTTAAGGGTTTGGCCCCATCTGACCCTTAACCTTTCACTAAGTTTACTACTCCATCCATCTATTCTAAAGTGCCTTGCTAACAAGTTGCTATTTTCGCAGCCCCTAGTAAGTGAGGCCCAACCATCTGATGTGCTTTGTTAGCAAAGACGTCTAAACACTGCTGTCAAAATTTTAGGTTTTGATAAAGGGCTTTTGTGGCAAAGATTGCAGTTAAAAGCCAGCCTGGGCCGAAAAATCCCTAAGACTCCATCTCCCAACTAACCTGCAAAGAGCCAGGCTGAAAGCTGGCTCAAGACTCTTATCTCTAACCAGCCAAATACTGGAAGTGGTACTGTAACTCAAAGTGGTAGAGCACTAGCCTTGAGCAGAAGTGCTCAGGGACAGTGCCCAGGCCTTGAGTTCAAACCTTCTTGAATTCCAACTGGGACAAGCCATCCCAGCAACAAGCACCTAGACTCAGCCAGTCTGGGGAACAAGGGACCATGGAGAGGAGTAAGAGGAGATGATGCCACATCAGCTACTTTGTGCCTGCCCTTTCAAAATTAACCAGAGCCAGGAGGTCAGTGGAAGTAAGAAGCCTGCCCATCCAATGTCTATACCTGTATACCTATTAACTGAACAGGAATTTACATTCTTGCCTTTGTTACCTGAATTCTACCAGATAGGGACATTTCTACCAACATTTTCAGCCCCAAGTCCTATTTATTTGCTCTCTAGTATTTTTTTTCCAGCCCATCAATGCCTCATGAGACTTCTCCAGACTTCATCTGAGGACTCACACCACCAAGAGACAGCTGCTGCTCGCTGCCTTCTCTGGGAGAAGACCAAATTCCAGCCTTTTACCCCTATTGTCGATGCCCCTTGTCAGCAGGAAGTAGCCAGAGAGAATCTGTGTCCTATTTCATGATTATTAAAAGGATGGAATGTAAGGTCCGCTCCTGGATGGCGAGCAGACTCCACCCAATGGAATAGTGCACTGAAATTAGGAAACAGGCTCTGAGCGCCCAACAAATGATATTTTCATGTACTATACATTCATTCTCTTCTTTGAAAACACCATTCATTTTTACCTCTTTTTTCTGAGCACCTTTTTTCTTGTAGTTCCCTCTGCCAGCTGTTCTTGACCATTCCAGTGTGGTTGGTTGGGTCTTTCCTGCCCTCCAGATTTCAGCTCTTCTGACTACATCTAATGTCCCCTCTCCCTACATGTCACTCTTTAAACACATCCTCCTTTCCTAACTCATTACTCTCTAATGGATACCTTAAACACTGCCTTTTCCTTATGCAATATGCATCCACTCCATCAAGATGTGATTTCTGTGAGAAGAGAGAATTTATCTGATTGCTTCATTCTTTGCCAGGTACAGTGCCAGCCATGACCCCATCTCAGTTAACAGGAAGGAGAGACGATCCTCCTTCTATTATGGATTCATCAGCTTCCATTTTTCAGATACTAGAGGCTGGTTGACTTAACTGACTTATCTGTTTTCAGCCACTAGCTGTATTTTCCAGTTGTCTTCTACCAGATGGATGTTTGAGGGAGTAAGGCTTCATTCCAGCCACCAATTCTATCTCTCAACATCTAATCCTGCTGTCTAGTCCCATCTCTTTTTTGGGGAGGGGGTGATCCTGGGGCTTGAACTCAGGGTGTGGGCACTGTCCCTGAGCTTTTTGCTCAAGGCTAGTGCTCTACCGCTTTGAGCCAGATCTCTACTTCCAGTTTTTAAGTGGTTAATTGGAGATAAGAGTTTCCTGGACTTTGCCACCAGCACTGACTTCAAACCCTAATCTCAGCCTCTTGAGTAGCTTGAATTACAAGCAGGAGCCACCAGCACCCATCCCATCCCATCTTTTGAAAGGTAGCAGGAAGGGAGAACATGAAGAAGAAAACCAAGAGGGCCCATTTGAATACAAATTATGACTAGCTCTAAATAGAACATCTTGGTCAGTAGGGTTAGAGGGAGATACAGAAAAGCCACCAGCAGTTCTGGAAGGTTTGAAATCAGTCCTAGAAAAAAATTGTTTTTCTTAAATTTGACCCTTTTCTGATTAGATGGGAACTAGAGTTCTGAACATAATTGAATAAATCGTTTCAAACTTCTACTTACTTAGAACCAATGCTGTGCAGGCTACAAAGGGAGTCAGGGAACAAAGACAAAAGATACACCTCCTAAAATCCCCTTGGGGTCCATGATCAAAGCCATTCCTACAGTCCTCAGGACAAATGCTCTGTTGTGCTGGCTGTGTGTGTTCTTCTGCCACTAGGGAGGCCACACCGCTCTATATATTTAAGCTAAAATTAATGTAATGGGGAAAAAAGATTCACAACATGATCTGCCCTTTCTTGCCTATGACTGCAATAATAATAGCTCATATTCATTGAGCCCTTAAAAAGCATTGCACTAACTACTTTTCATGACAACCATTTGAAACCTTATTGTTATTGCTAGCGTTTACAGGTGAGAAAACTAAATTCTGGCCCTGCTCCAAAGGTCACGCAGCTGGCAGAGGGTGAAGCTGGGTTTTCTATGAGCGCTCAATAGTTGCTATAATGCATGCTGACTGCACAGCTATTTCCCTGCTCCCTTTCTCTTGCTGTTAAGTTGATATTTATTCTTCAAAATTTTGTTCGTGTTTGAATTCCTTCCTGAAGTTAGAATGTAATTTTAATGGGGGGAAGGAGGGAAAGGAGCAGGAATTATCAGGGCTTGAACTCATGAATTTGCTCTTGCTAGACTGATATTCTACCACTTGAGACATGTCTCAGTCCTGCTTTTGACTGGAAATGGATTTTATTATTTTGGAGATGAATTCTCTTGGATTTTTCTATCCAGGCTGGCTTTGAACCATGAGCCACTGGATCTTAGCCTCCTGAGTAGCTAGGACTACAGGCATGAGGCTGTGAGCCACTAGCACCTGACTCATTCCTCTAATTTCCTATGTCAACTCACTTGGACAATAGTTAGCCTGATAATTAATGATGTCTTTACAATGAATTTATTAATTACCTGGAGGAGCAATAGAGTCATGAGTTCAAATGAAGCTCCATCACCTGTTAAGATAATGGCTACCATATATGAAGTATTTTGAGGCTTCATTTCTCCATTCTTTAGCCTAGTACAATAAAACCCAGCTTGAAAGGTTGTCATATTCAGACAAACATGGTGACTACTTTTATGAGCCCTCCCCCTACCCTGCTGTCGTCAATTGTAAGGTTAATAAGGAAACGGTCTATGTTATATTCTTATGTGTTATATCCTATTATGTCACATCATATCACATTTGATTCTTATCTATCTCCAACACCGACTGCAGGCAATGCCACCTGTTCAGGCCTTGTTGTTCACAGGTCATGACTAAGAGGGAGGTGTGAGAAGACAAGAACATAACAACAACTAATTTAACCACTGCTTCCCTGATTTTCCATTCAGGTATTACAAAGTTTGCTCCACCCATGGACTACTTCATATTTTCTTCTGTCTAACACTGTATGATGAAAATTTGCACAAGTAAAAGGTTGAAAGAATTTTAAACACTTAGATCCCTACGGTGTACGTTCTACCATTAGCATTTTATTGCATTTGCTCAGTTGCCTTTCTGTCCATCCTTCCATCTCTCCATCGACTCATCTTATGTCTGATGCATTTATGAGTTGTAGATATCAGGATCTTTCCTCCTTATTGCTTTCACGTGTGTATTATTGACTAAATACACTTTATAATGCTTATCAGAAAATTTACATGAAGCAAAATATAAAAACTTTTAAGTAAACTATCAGATGAATTTGGCCTCAAATCACTATCAAACCATAGAACATTATCATCACTCTGGAAAGTCATTGCTTGTCTGTCCTCAGCCCACCTGGAGAAAACTACTCTCCTGACATTTTCTCTACTATTGACTATTCTAATGCTTCCTATAAATAAAATTCTAACTTGAAAGTTCTAAATAAGCTTATTTTTAAAGTAACATTCCATTGCTAAGGATACATAAAAACCATATCAATTACCAAAAAAGAACATCTTTATTAATATGCATAAACCAAAAAATAAACCAACCAAAACCAACATCGGTACCACCCACATAAAATCATATGAATTCCTGGGGCCTTTAATGTCTTTTCAGGAAGATCAAAACTATTCACAACATAATCCTAAGACATTCCTTGCTTTTTCAGCTTCATTAATCCCACAAGTTGACAGTGGAGCTTTCCAGAGGCTGCATGTGATCTCATGCTAGGTTCAAGTAAAAGCACAAAAGAACCCAGATGCTTTTCTTCTTTAGGTAAGATGATATCAAAGTGATTTGCAGAACTGTGAAAAAAACGATGCTCTTTTCACTCTTTTATTTTTGGTTTGGTGACTCGAACGTATGTTATATTTATATGTAATAGATTTATTATTTAAGTAGACTAATAAGTATTTTTCTCTTTAAAGTTGTAATATGACAAATATCGATAAATTTAACTGGTGCAAGCAAAAGGTCATCACTGGGTACTGTAATACATTGGTGTGTGTGTGTGTTGGGCTTGGGGCTTGAACTCAGGGCCTGGGTGTTGTCCCTTAGCTCTTTTGCTCAAGGCTCCCAGTCTACCACTTGAGTCATAGTTCCACTTGAGGATTTTGGTGGGTAATTGGAGAGAAGAATCTCACAGATTTTCCTCGGCCTCCTGAGAAGCTAGGATTATAGGTATGAGCCACCAGCACCCAGCTTTGTCTGTACTAATTTTTAAGACTGCAGTGCACTGCATTTGGGAGTTGAGGCTCTGCAAATCATAATTTGATGCATCTGGGTTTTTTGTTTGGTTGTTTGTTTGCCAAGCTGCTGGCAATTCCCAGCTTCTGCTTGTCACTAACTGCCACCGGTAGAGTCGGCAGGAACTCCTGGGAAAACTCAACAACCAGCATTACCCCCAGAAGTTGCATGTTTCTTCATGATGCCTAGATTTGCTTTTTAGCTCCCTGAATGCTGGCATATTCAGGAGGGTCTCAATTGAGTGCCCACAGGAAAGCTCAGCTGCCCTGGAAAGCTAGCCTTGCCCTGCCTTTGAAGTCATAGAAGCCCAGGCTCCAGGAGGAGAGGCTTCACACACTATGAACACATTTTAGAACCAAGCTCCCTATTGTACTCATTTTGGATGAAAAGAAAGTTTAGGTTAGAAGATATACAAACAAAAAGCAAGCCACAATTCTAAGTCATGCAGTTCAGCACAGACAGGAACTGAATGAGCAGCTGACAAGGGGTCAGACCTTCCGAAGGGATGCCCTGCACACACTTGGGAAAGATTGATCTGAACAGTCCATGTAAATGGTCCTGGCTGTGAGAAAAAGGTCCTTCACATTTATCTTCTCATAAGGAAAATAGAGTTTGTTAGTTCCTGTTTTCTCCTATTAGCTCCAAAGTCTTACAAAAGAAATCTGGTGATGCAAAAACTTTCCTATATACCCGGCTTGAAAAACAAGAGACTCATGTTGCTGCATCTCAAAACTGCATTCGAAAACTATCTGTGCCACATCAGTTCTTCAGTGGTAGTGTGAAAACTCTTTGGGTAGGGATGAGGTGGGGGGAGTTTCATACAAACTGAGTGGAGTTTTGACTTTTACCTTCAGCCCAAGATGCAAGGTCAAGACACCGCATTTAAAGAGATCATCCACACAGTCTATATTTGGTCGCATTCCCTTCATGATATATAGTTTCAGTCAACACTACTTGGAAATGCTCACCTGGTGTCTTTGATAAGGTGACCAATGTCAGAGAAGCAGAGAAGCCATCTCTTCCTCATGATCCCCAAGATCCCCAGCCATTCCTTATCTGAAATAGGACAAAGGAGAATCAGCTCTTTCAAATACAAATGAGAGCCTCCTGGATGTGGGCATGTGGGCATGCTTCCTCACCAAGGACAAAACAAAGAGGAAAGAGTTTCAGCTGCATTTAGAGGGACTACATTCCTTTTCCAGTGCTATCACAAATACCTGAGAAAAAGGGACCTAATAGAAGGCTCTCTGGGAGTTGTCCTTTCAGAAATTCCCTGTGGTCCTGTGGCTTTGAGGCCTATGATGAGATATAACATCACCACAGGGAGTAAATGATCTGGCAAAAGTGATCACTGAAGACAGGAAAGAAAAGAGGGGGAAAAAGTAAGCCAGGATTCTAATATCCCCTTCAAGGGCATGCCTGCAGTGACCTCACTTTTTCCTTCTACTAGGCCCCACCTCTCAGTAGTGCCCCAGGTTGCAGTCCCAGCCTTTAGTGTATGGACATTGCGGGGGGGGGGGGGGGTAGGGAGGGGAGGGAAAGATAATATTTAAGCTCCAAATCACAGCAAGGATTTGGGCAGTATGCTGGGTAGGACTCCTGTGAGTAAATGCAGCCAAAAGCAAAGGTCGGCAATGTCCCTTCCAGAAAGAGGGAGTGCCTACCAAATTCAGTGGAGAGATCAATGCAGTGTCAGCTGCCCAGAGAGTCTGGTTAGCAGCCAAAATTAAGAACAGCAGTAACAAAGGGGCCAAGGCAAAACATATGAGTATCCCCCGGTGGGTTAGGAATAGAAATGCCATCATACACCACCTTAACATTCCTTCCCTCCACCCTGTCACTCCTAGGAAAATCAATTAGTGAGCAGGAATATTTTAAGAGAGCAGATCAAAAACACAACTCTGGGGTGGTGAGGCTAAAGAGAACCTTGAAAAACAGCTATGTTCATGAGGATTTTAGAGAGATTTGCTTTGGTAGAAACTACATTCTGATATAAATTATTGAGCAACATTTCTCAGACCACTGCTGCTTCAGTGAGAATACACCTTTTAAGAACCTCAGAGGAATCACAAGATCTGGGCCTGGGTTGATGATGTACAGAGCATGGAGAATTACCACTGTGGACAAATAGATGAAGACACAGTTACCCTCTTGGGTGCATGCTGCTAAGGCAATTAGGAAAGGTATTGTTACTCTCATTAAAGGCAGCTCTCAAAGTTGGAATAAAAGCCACCTGTGTGTGCTATGTGGCGACAGCTGCATCTGAAACACTCTCGCCTACTCCTCTCTCCTTCCCTCTGCCATTTTCCAGGCTCATAATACCCAAGAGGCAACAGAACAAATTCATGCAATCAGTTTCACAGGTGAGCCGCCTGTGGGAGCAGCCATCCAAACGAGAGGGTTTGATTTTTCTAACTTGAAGTTAAAGTTACTGTATATATCTCTTAAGGTAGGAGTCATTGCAGAAAGAGAATGTTGCTGAAGTAGAGGCCTACTGTGTCAGAGGGTCTGATTCTTTGTTTTACCCACAGGACCTGTGCAAGAGAAGGCAGCTGGATGAACCCAGAGAGATGATCTCACCAAGAAATATAATAAAAGCCGGGGGGTAGAGGTTGGGGGACAGGATGCTTTGTAAGCCTTATGATTAATTTGGTGGTGCTGGGTGGATTGAGGAACTTTTCACTAGTCAAAGGCATTTATCAGGAAGAAGTGCCTTTTCTTACCTGGCTTCTAGAGGACTAAACATCTATATTAAATAGACTCCCCTCTATTATGGGATCTGATCCTCAGATGATCCTTCTCCCTTTCTCTGTCCCGTACTGATAGGTGATTCTCCCACATCAAGAAATTGCAGGAGACTAAAGGAAAAGCAGCCTGAGTTATCAGGACTTTCCACAGTGATGGACTTCATGAATTCATGCCACATTTCCTGTGTTACCTTACCTATGGGACTCAGTCCAGTTTTGAAGAGTTTTTAAGGTCAATTTTGTTTTGTTGTGGTCTCTTTCTTCCAGCCATTACTAACAGTTTTGTTGATAGGACTACTCGTTCAGCAGATTTAATTTAGTTATTTGCAGTGGTTGCTAAGGCTCTACTTTGTCTCAAACTAGAATCAGCTAAAATTGTATTTTTTTTAAGTACTGACACCTGGGTCTCACCTCCCAAGATTTTGATTTAATTGGTTTGGGTTATGTTTTGGGCAAAGTGTTATTTCAAATCTCTCCTGGTGATTCTAATATGCAGCCAAGCTTGAAATCCACTGTCAAAAAAGCAATGGCTCTCAATTTTAGCATACCTTAGAAGCATCTAGCAGGCTTCATTACAGAACCCCATTCCCAGAGACCCAGTGCAGGAGAGGCCCCAGTTCTAGCAACTTCCCAGGCAATGGCAATATTCCGGGCCTGATTAGCACCTTTTACAAACCACTGGTTTAACCCATTACCACAAACACTTCCCTAAGGTGCTTTTCATTACATTAAGCTGGCTGCAAGATGTGCCCCAAGAAACTAATATCCAACAACACCCAGTGTAGAGAGAAAATGCCTTTCTGTCCCTTAGACCTCATGGAAGTTCTTAGATTCTAAGACTATCCTTACACAGGCCAAGAAAATGTCCTTAGGAAAATGAAAGTAGGTCTGTCTTAGGTTACAGTTTCCTGTCTTGCTTCTCTCTTATATTTGGTGTTCTAATTCCCAGTAGGTGCATGGGTTAATGTATTTGTTCTGCAGGTACATTTGACTAGGACCAAGGCCAAGAGCCCCCTTAGACTCTAAAACTTTCCAACTTGAGAACTTGGTTGAGCAGTTTCTATAGAAGTGTGGTATCTTTAGGGATCACAAAGAAGCATCTCTGGGGTCATGCCAAGATCATTAAGAACAACATGAAACAATAAAGTATGTTCCCCGCAAAGCACAGATCCCCCTGTAGGAGACAGAAGTAGTTGAAACAAGCACCAATTATGTTGGAGTGCTTGATTATATAATAAGATGGTCCTGGCAGAGGGGAGCAGAGAGGGGTGGGGAGGCCCCAGTGAGGGACTGTTATATTTCTTGCTAGTCTGGCATGCAGGGTCTCGCAACTGTTCATTTATAAAAACCAAAGGAACCAAATATAGCTGCACTTCCTTGCAGTCTCAGGAAAGGTCTCATGCATGTTGCACAAGACACAAACAAGCCTTTTCTGAAAATACGACACTCTATACCCAACTCTGTAAAATCTCATTTGACCCACTTAGAACCATAAGGTAGATGACTGAGCTGTTGCAAATCATACTGCACATTTTGGATGAGGAAACAGACACAGAGAGGTCATGCAATGCAGTTAATGCCTCCATTGAATCTCTAGTCTCCATGACAAGGGATGGAAAAAGCGGAACCTCAGGAGCTGGTCTGAAGGTGTCATCAAGGCAAGTATGCCAAACCTCCCATCAACTCCAACCTAGGTAATCTTTCAGTGCTAGGATTTTATTTCAGATATTTTCATGGAACACCCAGATCTCCAACATTTGTAAACTGCATGTCACTCCTCTAGTGCCCATCTCCTGAAAAGCAAGGATATTAGGGGAGAACTCTTTCTTCTAAAATCATTCTCACAGGCTGTATTTCATCTGGAAAAAAAAAGTTGTCTACAAATCAAAGAAAGGTTGGACAAATGGGATTGCATGAAGCTGCAGAGCTTCTGCATGGCAAAGGACATAGCTAGCAGGATCAACAGAAAGCCCACGGATTGGGAGAAGATGTTCACTAGCCATACAATGGATAAGGGTCTCATATCTAAAATATACTTGGAACTCAAAAAATTAAATCCCCCAACAACAAATTCTCAAAGAAACAACAACTGCCCAATAAATAAGTGGGTTAAAGACTTAAAGAGAAACTTCTCTGAAGAGGAAAGAAGGATGGCCAATAGTTACATGAAGAAATGTTCAACTTCTCTAGCCATAAAAGAAATGCAAATCAAAACAACATTGAGATACCACCTCACCCCAATTAGAATGGCTAAAATCAAGAACTCTAATTAATAACAGATGCTGGAGGGGATGTGGTCAGAAGGGAACCCTACTGCATTGTTGGTGGGAGTGTAAACTTGTTCAACCACTTTGGAAAGCAGTATGGAGATTCCTCAAAAGACTCCACATAGAGCTCCCCTACGACCCAGCAATCCCACTTTTGGGCATTTACCTGAATGGTCACAAGACCATACTAAAGCTACCAGCACAACTATACTTATTGCAGCACTACTTACCATAGCTAAGATATGGAACCAACCCAGATGCCCCTCAGTAGATGAACAGATCAAGAAAACGTGGTATATATACACAATGGAATTCTATGCCTCCATCAGAAAGAATGACATTGCCCCATTTGTTAGGAAATGGAAAGACTTGGAAAACATTATATTAAGTGAAGTAAGCCAGGCGCAAAGAAACATAGGTCCCATGGTTTCCCTTATTTGCAATAACTAGTATATGTCTGGGACAAGTAGAAAAGATAAGATAAGATGATGTTATGCAAAATGAACCCAAGATAGTGACACAAGTGGTTTTTTCTTCCTTGCTATTGTTTTTAACATATTTATAAGGTACCATGTGATTTTTTTGTTGCTTTGTATGTCTCTCCCCCATGGCATAACCCCTGTTTTCACTGTATTTGATGTTGGTATAACTTGGGGAGGGGAAGGGAAAAAACAAAATGTTTAAATAGGGATACAGATTCCAACAATGAGATGTACAAGATGCTATGTCGAAAAACAAACTTTACGTTTAGGTGTGGGGGGGTGTAGTTGTGGAGGTGAGAGGGAAGGGATAGTAGGGGAAAAACAAAGGAGGAGGCAACAATGCTGGATAAGAAATGTACTCATTACCTTGCTCATGTAACTGTAACCCCTCTGCACAGTATTTTCACAATGAAAAACATTTTTAAAAA
Source organism: Dipodomys spectabilis (assembly GCF_019054845.1). Classification (NCBI taxonomy): domain Eukaryota; kingdom Metazoa; phylum Chordata; class Mammalia; order Rodentia; family Heteromyidae; genus Dipodomys; species Dipodomys spectabilis. The sequence goes on from NW_024871042.1 coordinate 2,332,383, forward strand.
GTTGTCTAATCCAACTTTAATGTGTATCAAAATCAACTGGAGGGATTGTTCATACAGTTATCTAGACCTCATCCCCAGAGTTTCTGTCTAGTAAGTCTATGGTAGGACAAAAACTTAGGTTTCTAACAAGTTCGTTCTAATGCTGCCACTGCTGCACCTGTGGGTTGGAGACAGCTCTTTAAGTACCACCATAATTGACAATGATGCTCAGTCCTGTTATGATTAGAATCACTCAGGAATCCTTTAGAAATGACAAATAGCAGATTCCCTTCTGAATAATTGAATCAGACTCTTAGGTGATTATCTGGACATCAGTGTTTTTCTTTTCTTTTCTTTCCTTTTCTTTTCTGTCAGTCATGGGGCTTAAACTCAAGGCCTGGCTGCTGTTCCTGAGCTTTTCTGCTCAAAACTAGCACTCTACCACTTTGAGCCACAGCACCACTTCCATAGTGGTATTTTAAAAATGGTCTTTAGGTTCAGTCAAGATTGAAGATATCTGTCATAAGGGAACCCTACATTGAAGTATAAGAATTTCAGACCTCTATTTCAGATGTTCGAGCTTTCTGGATCAGCAGTATTAATATTGCCATCAGTATCAGCTTGGAACATTTTGGAATAGCAAATTCTAAGGCTTCATCCCAGACCTACAGAATTGAAAATCCAGGGGACAAGTCCCAGCCATCTGTTTCAACAAACTCACCTGCAAAATCTGAGGCTTGCTGAAGGTTGAGAACTACTACTTCAAGGCTTTGGCTGCCCTGCAAACAGCTCCCTGGGAGATCTTAGCAAGGTGTGGTACCTATGGCAGGACCCACAGCAGGTTAGTCAGTGAGTCGCAGCGTGGCTGAAGGACTAGGAAGGCAGTCATTTATCAGGCTGTCAGAGAGGGAGAAGGACACACAGATAACATCCTTTTCTTTCTTGAACATCTGTTTTCTAAGTTCTGGAAATGACTTTGTGATGGGTTTCATTCTCCAAATACTCAGAAATAGGTCTATTTGCACCCAAATTTGGGATGTAGATAAAACCAAGTTTGGGTTGTCTTCCTTTCCAAGTTCCACAGCAGTGCTACTGATTTGAGCTGCTGCCACAGCCTTCATTGATATTTAGTTATTCCTGCCCCTGAGGACAGCATAACAAAGTGACTGATTAACCTTGCATGTGTCACTATCTCCCAAGGGTATACTCCTTCCAAAAGAGGACAACTGGAATGGGCGATGATTAACACCATAGAATGTGTGTTCAAAGATAGAATATTGAACATTTGCCCTTGTTGGGAAACCAATCATATCATTAAGATAACTACCTGTTTCTTTGGCATCAAGCTCTCTGTGTCCCAGATTTTATATATGTCAGCCCTCTTTGCCCTTTATAAACATAAGCAATATAGAGTTAAAACATTCTACCCCTTCCCTCAAAAGGTGACGTTCATTGGGCTTCTGCCTTGCCTAAGAACATTAGAAACTAAGATGCAATCAACACCTGAAAAACATTTAAGCAATATGGCTTACATGTTGCTGAGACTATGCCATGCTGTTAACTTGAGGATGAGAGGCTATGTGGAAGGCAGCCTGTGTACTCCAGCTTTTGAGTGAGGTCATCCTCAATCATCAGACCAACTTAATAAATGACCACAGATGAGCAGAGTCAACAGACATCAGCCAACTTGGGCCAAACAGAAAAACCACCCAGCTCATCCTCAGAGTTGTGAATTAAATAAATGGTTGTTGAAAGCTACTTCAATCTAGGCTATTTGTTTTACAGAAAAAGCTGACGTGTTTGATTAAAGGTTATCCTAATGTATCTAAAGATTATCTGGAAAGAGAAATTATCTCAAAAGTGTTATCTCTTCTAGGAAGCCTTTCCTGAACATCTGTTCCCCAACATATCCCCAGTTTCTACATCCCCTCATACATTGTCCTACCAAATCAATGTTTATATACCTGCCTAACACATCTCCCCATAGGTTTTTCATCTGCCCTCCTTTATTCATGGCGAGAATAGAGGCAGATACCAAAAATCTATTAATTCTCGATGTGTTTCCAGCCCCTAACTCATTGCCTCATTTGTTATGCTAACCTGAACAAGATGAAACACTTGGTTAAGATGGCTGTGGGGGAGAGAGGAAGAGAGGTAGCCAGCAATGATTTGTAGTAATCACATGGAAAACCTTGAGTTTCTCTATAGAATAATCTATATCCACCAAGTTCACAAACCTCAAGGAAACTGGTGTTCATTTCACTGAGAAAGTCTTTGTCTTGTGAGTCAAGTCGCTCACTTCCTTTGCTTCCTTCACTCCGTAATCATTTTTGAGGGGAAAAAAACTAGACTGAGTCAAAGATTCTGAAGCTTGCATCGTTTTCCTCATGATAGACAGATAGGGCTCTGTTTACCTATATGGTGCATCATGAATACAGGGTTTCTAAGTTGATTCTTTTCTCCAAATATCTATTTCAGACATAGGAAAGGGGTGATACGTGAAAATCCAACCTTTCCCCACCTATTATTGGTGATCTGGCACTGTGCTTTGAGCTATACCTACATCACCTACCAGCCTTGACAAAGGACAACTTTCTGATACCTTATGACAGATACCCATTTATCAGACAAAGGGTAGAAGCAGGTTTGCTGGCTCCAACACTGTTGCTCTTAGATGCCCCTCAAGCCATTCACCTGTATGACAGAAATACTGGGTAACTCATTTGGATAGCTTGTTTCTCACCAACACCACAGAGACAACTCGCTTTGCAACGGGAGGAGAGTAGAAGAAGTTTTGCCAAAGTCACACAGCAGTAGAAGGGGTGGCTTCTGGCCAGGCAATCTCACATCATTGCTTGGGGGTCTCACAAAGCTGGTTTGCCTGAAATGGCCTCAGCAAAACTGCCACCTAAGTACATTGTTAGCAGAAAGAGTCAATGGGCAGTGGCAGGCAGGCTGACAGGACAGCAAAGACGAAGATTAAAATAATTACAGCTCTAATTGATCAGCTCTGCTCAAGAGGAGATTAAAAGGAAAATGACATATTGAGGAAGGCACTCGACATCCGCCCTGGGCCAGATTCCATCTGCCACTGTGGCCAGCTCTCCTCCCCTCCCTCCTGGCCGTCAGTCCAGGAGCCTCCACTGCAAAGCCCCATGACACAGTCTTGATGAAAGTCATTCTTTGTGCAAGGCATCAGGCCATGCCCCCTTGAAGAACTGCTTTCAAAAACAGCAGGGAGGGAGCAGCTCCCAGCAGCAGACAGTGGCCTCCTGTTGGCAAAGCCCCAGCATGGAGTTGCCAGCAGCATGCGGAAAGTGGGGGGAAATATGCCAAGAGCAAGGCCAACCCAGGGCAGGGGAATGGAGCATCAAAGACAAGCCTATGCCTTGTCATCTGAGCCTTGCCCAGCATAAGCCGCCAGGGCTCCAAGTAGCTCCAGCCTGTTTCAGCTCAAAACATCTCCTGACTCAGCTTTTGGGTTCTTGTCATTTGGGAGTAAGGCCAGGGAGCATTTTTGTTGCATTCTTGGCACTCCTATGTAGGAATCATTTAGGAAGGACAGACACAGGGACTGAAGCCAGAGAATAAATGGAAAGACAGACTAGGAAGAAGTACCAGGAACCTCTGTCCTTACCCAAACCACCTGTTTACACAGAACCTTAGCAAGCTCAAGAACTGGCCATGGGGATAAGGGACAGGAAGAAACCTCTGTGTTGCCTTTGCCAAACATAAGGTAGGGAGGAATACCTAGTAGAAGGGTAAATGGATTGAGCACCTTATGTTTAGGTTCACCTGTAACTTGAAGGTTGAAACACAGAAGTCCAGAATAATCAAAGACTAGAAACCTCTAGGTCACTGGTCTCCAAGGGCTAGAGCAGGCCCCTATGCAGGCTTCAGAAGCAGGAGATCTGGACAGAGAACTCAGTATAGAATGCGCAGATATCCATCTATCAAGGAAGCTGAGAAAAACAATATCCCCAATTCTCCACTGACTGGAAAACATAAGCTTTGGTTTTCAAACTGTAGCATCCATACCCATCACCTGGTGGGGGGTGGGTTGGGGAGGGAATATTTTTGAACACAGATGATGATTTCAAAGGTCCAGGGAAGATCATGAGATTATGCATGTCAAACAAGCTTACAGGTGATGCTACTACTGCTGGTAGTCTATGGTTGACAGCTGAGTAGAAAGGTTCAACCTATTTAGAAACCTATTAGATGAAGGACTATAGTATTTGGTGGAGAGAGCCCCCTTCTTCCATGAATAAGAAGATAACAGGTGTACCTTCCAAGCAGGACTATCCCAATTATAGCAGCAAAAACAAACTATGAAGCTAAGCTTTGGGTGGATACCAGAAGCACAGCCTGTTAGTTCTGCTATGTAGATTAGATCAGGTCAGGTCAGGTCAGACTAGGCCAGGTTTCATTGCATTCACAAACTGAAAGTCTTAGTGGCATATGTGTTTGTGTGTGTGTGTGTGTGTGTCTACGTGTGTGTGTATACACATGTATATACTTTGTTTTATACATATATAGTCACATGCTGGTGGATCACTTTGGTAATCCTAGCTACTCAGGAGGCTAAGACATAAGGAGGCTGGAGCATAGTTTGAAAACAACCCAGGTCAGGGAAGTCTACGAGAGTCTTATCTCTAATTAACCACCAAAAAGCCAGAAGTGGAGTTATGGCTATGGTAGAAAAGCTCAGGAATAGCACCCAAACCTTGATTTCAAGTCCTAGAACCAACACATTAAAAGAAAAATCCAAAAACAAAAACAAAAAACCCAAACTCTCATTCATATAAAACCTGTTGTGGAAATGCATGACTCTTCAAAATAGAACTCTTGAGTTCTATTTTGACCAAACTATTATATACATACATACATATATATATATATATATATATATATATATATATACATATGTACATATAATGAAATCCCTTACTGATTGATGCTAATAAAAAAATTAGATGTTAAACAAAATTCTGTCTTTTGGTACTTTCACATTGCCCAAGTTCCCACAATCTCCATGACAAGGGAATAGGGGACTGAAAAATGCTGGCAATTGAAGGTTTTAATTTAGAAGTTACATGTATCACTTTTATAATTTCATTGGCCAAAGCAAGTCCCACAGGAAGGAGAGGATAAGAAGGAAATAAGACAGACATGATGAATTCACTTCTTTCTGGAAGAAGTGTGTGGTCTGCTCTCTGTTTCTATAACAGAATACCTGGGATAATCAACTTATAAAGAGTAAATTGAATTTGGCTCATGGTTGTAGTCCATGAATGTGTAAACCCATTGTTTTGGATCTGCAACAAGGTAGTATTCGCTTTAAGTCCAGGAAGCAAAAGAGGAAAAGTAGTCTAGGATCCCACAAATCCCTTTTAAGAGCACCTCCCAATGACCTAATAACCTCCCCTTATGCCACACCTCCCTCCCAAAGGTCTCAATACTATTCAATAGTGCTAATCCAGGAACCAAGGTGTTAAAAATTCATGAAGGCCCTTGACATTCAAGTTCAAAGCTATACTAGGGAGGTTCGAATCTACAGAACTTTGTATAAGCAATATTTTTATTGCTTGGGTTTTTTTTTTAACTGTATTTTTTTGTCTTTTCTTTTTTGGTACTGGGGACCGAACCCAGGACGTTGCACTTGCTAGGCAAGCGCTTTGCCACTGAGCTACATCCCAGCCCAAGCAATATTTTTAATAAATAATATTACCTGTTTTTCTTTTTTAATATTTAAGCAATTGTAAAAAGACAATTTAATTTGATTCAACATGACAATGCATCTTGATGTCATCCCTTCCATCATATTCCAATGTAATACTCACCTTTCAGAGGAGCTAATATAGCTTTACTCTTTTGTTTATATATGTGTTCTTAGGTTCCAATCAGAAACATTCAGAGCTGAAAGAGGAAATGAGTTTTTACTTCAGTTCTTCCTATTCTAGGTTGAAGACATTAGATAAGTCATCTTTTTTTTCTATACAATTGTACTGTTTTGAAACTAAGGTTGCTATAAAAGCATAACAAAATAAGAGTGATTCGAAACTTCCAACATTCAAATGTAACAGGTTGTTGTTATATGTCCTTTTCAGAGAACATTTCCTTAGCTTTTTTCTTACTCTTTATAGAGCATGCTAGACTTTCCTCAACAATTTTTGAAATAATTCTGAATTTCCCAGAGGCTCTCCTCTGAATATTTTACACTCCATGATTTAGACACTCCCAACTGTCTATCCCAGCTCATGGTGCTAATATTACGTTGGTTCAAATGCCAAGACTAATCACCATGTTGGAAACACCTATCAAATGCAACATTGAAAGGCACTGACTACTCTGATGAAGGCGATACCTCCAGTCAATGCAAAATCTACTGGTGTCTCTTTTCTCATTAGCTCACCATTCATCCCACAAATATTCAGTAGGAATCTACGATGTCCTCAGCACTGTGAGTGATATCAATACATATAGACATATGATCTAGAAATCCATATGCCAGTAGAGTCAGTTACATATAGGTCACAGGGCCTATGTTGATATATATACAGGTAACAAACACAGAGGCTTTTGCTTCTAGCATGGCAGCACCTAGGATCTGGGTTTCCAGGACTCATTCATCTTTAGTCTTTCATCTTTTTTCTTTACTTGACACTTACTCTTTTCTACTAAGGATAGATTTTCATTCAAATGGAAAAGAATATAGCAGCAGGTTCTCCATCTTTGGCTACCTCCATATTACATCCTTGAGATAAAAGAGGGCTCTCTCTTTGGTTTAGTTTAGAAAATCCCCAAGGAATTCTTTAGGTGAAGCCTGAAGGTTAATGAAACTTTCCTCCTGGTTCAATGTCCACTAATCCCCTAAACAGTATATGCAATTCAGGAAACTGACCCTGTCCCTAACTCCTATAGTAAACCTATTATTTGAGTTAGTCTAAGGAATTCTGCCCTTGACAATGACTAGTTCAAGACTCCAGATTTAATCTCATTAATATAGAGCACTCCATTGACTATTGTTATTATTCTGCAATTGCCACCTGACCCAAGCTCATTCTGCAGACTAAAGGGAAGCCATATTCTCTATTCTCTCCCTCTCTCTCCCTCTCTCTCTCTCTCTCTGTCAACATTCATAATAAAACATAAGACCACGATTTTTATAAAACCATCTTATGACAAAAAGAAAAGCCAGCCTGAAGACAGACATTGCAGGAAATAGGCCAAGTGACACAGAGATAAACCCAAAGCAATTATTACACCAAGCTTGGACTCTTCTTTCTCTGTACACTTCCTATATGATAAAATAGCTCTATTGTCCGCTAAATCAGAATTTCTGTTATTTATAGCCTAAATCATCCCAGCTAAAATAGCATCAAGTTTCCTGTGATTATTGTCCTAGTCATAATGACCTGAGACAAGGATACTATGACTAAGATCAATTATGGTAGAAATGAATGGCATGGTACCAGAGAGATAGAGTTCCAGAACTATTAAGAGGAAATACATTGGATTGGGGCTATTTCCCTTGGTTGGGGTTGGTGCTAAAAAAGAAAAAAAAAAGCTAAGTAGAAAAGCCCCAGTGGTCCATTACTGTAAAGCATCAAGCAAACATACAGGGGATGAGAGATGTGATTGGAGATCGTGTGGTTGAAATCCAAAAAAGGAAGTTGTAAATTCCACCCGGAGAATTAAGAAAAAGATATTGTCTGAGCCACAATGTATGGGTTACCTATCAAATACATAACAAATAGCACCAAGACATGATGGTTTCAAATTACAACATATATTGTCTTGCATAGTTTCTGCTCAGTAGAAATTTTAGCGGAACATCTCAACACATCATGTCAAGATTTTGAGTAGAGCTGGGCACCAGTGGCTCATACCTGTAATCCTAGATACTCAGGAGTCTGAGATCTGAGGATTATGGTTCAAAGCCAGCCTGAGCAGGAACCTCCTCCTCCGTAAGACTCATCTCCAATAAAGCACTAGAAAATCGGAAGTGGCATTGTGGCTCAAGCAGTAGAGTGCTTGCTTTGAGCTGAAGAGTACATGGATAGTGCCCAAGCCCAGAGTTCAAGCCCTGTAACTGACAAAAAAAAATATATTTTGAGTAGACCTTCCATCATGTGAGGTCCCAGCTAGAAGATCCACTTGCAAAATGATTCATCCACATGACTGTTGTCAGGAGGGCTTCCTTAGTTCTTCACCCATGGAGTTGTTTGAGTGCACCTAACCCTTGGAAGCTAACTTTACCCAATGTGTGAGCTATCTAAGAGGTCAAAAAGAAGCAATGGAAGTCAAATTCCTTTATAGTATCAATATCCTATAGTATCTAAGAGGTATTGATGTCAGACAGTGGAAATCACTGAGGGCTTTCATGGAGGTAATGGCCACATGAGTCCTGGGAAAAGGTGTTGGAGTTTTGAAAAAGCAAAAATGGATTGATGTCTGGGGAGAAGGGTTCTTTGAACCTCTAAAGATAAAATGAATCCAGATCAACAAAGAATCAGAAGTAGGAAGGAGAGTAACAAAAGGTTTCTGCAAGCCTCTTATTTTCAAATTTGCCCTCATTCTCCTCAAGAAAGGACATCCTTGTATCTCTGGCTAGTAAGAGTAAAATTTAAAGACTCCAATGGTTCTAAAGAGGATAAACCTATAAGGATTAATTTTCAAAGGGATGTTTGTTTGGTTTTGAGGAAGTTGCCAGAGTTTGACTAAGATATTCATAGGAAGTACTTGACTGGATTTTTTTATTTTTATTTTTTTGCTGGTCCTGGGGCTTGAACTCGGGGCATGGGCTTTGTCCCTGAAGTTCTTTGTGCTCAAGGCTAGTGCTCTACCACCTGGGCCACAGCTCGAGCTTTTTCTGAATAGTGTATTGGAGATAAGAGTCTCACAGACTTTTCTGCCCAGGATGGCTTCAAACTGTGATCCTCAGATCTCAGCCTCTTGAGTAACTAGGATAAAAGGCATGAGCCACGGATGCCCATCTGTCTGGAATTTTTGATTTGAGAATAGAGTGACCAGATTACAGTTTGTGGTTTCACTCCCTCCTCATCCCTCTCTTATATCTAACTGACCATGTACAAGGTGGTGGGAATCTTCCTCCTACAACGTTACAAGGGAGATAGTGAAGCCAAGAAAAGGCAAGAAGAGATGGGAAGTATAGATGTAGGCAAGGAAACACAAAACTGAAGGTATTTTTGAATAATGGAAACTAAACTAAGGAAAGTCATTAAGACAATTCAAAGAATCAGAGAATATAACAAGATTTGAATCTGTGCTTCACTATTATTTATAGGAGAGCCATCAACTTCAGATCTCGAGATCTACGTTAAAATGATCATTCAAATACAGATAGTAGAACAAACAAAAATGATTGTATTAATAATTGCAACAAACTCTTTGTGTCCATCCTGTGTCCATCCATTCTAACTCTAAAGCCTATTTGATAGAGGCTTAAAAATATAAAATCCAGACATTGCCCCATTTGTTAGGAAATGGAAAGACTTGGAAAAAATGATATTAAATGAAGTAAGCCAGGCCCAAAGAAACATAGGTCCCATGGCTTCCCTTATTTGCAATAACTAGTATACATCTGAGACAAGCAGAAAAGCTCAGATAAGTTGATGTTAGGTGAAATGAACCCCAAGATAAGGATTCAAATATTTTTTTCTTTCTTGTGATTGTTTCTAATGTATTTATTAGATGATTTCTTTGTTGCTTTGTATGTCCCTCCCCCATGGTATAACCCCTGCTTTCATTGTATTTGATGTTGATATAATTTGTGGAGGGGAAGGGCAAAAACAAATTGTTTAAATAGGGATACAGGTGGACCTATTGCAACAATGAGATGTACAAGACATTATGTTGAAAAACTTTACAACTTTGACTGGGAGGGGGGGTAGGGTTGGGGGGGAGTGGTAGATGGGAAGAGAGGCAACAATGCTTGATAAGAAATGTACTCATCTAACAACAACAGATGCTGGAGGGGATGTGGACAGAAGGGAACCTTACTTCATTGTTGGTGGGAATGTAAACTTGTTCAACCACTTTGGAAAGCAGTATGGAGGTTCCTCAAAAGACTCCATATAGAGCTCCCCAATGACCCAGCAATCCCACTTTTGGGCATTTACCCAAATGACCACAAACAAGGCCACACTAAAGCTACCAGCACAACTATGTTTATTGCAGCATTATTTACCATAGCTAAGATATGGAACCAACCCAGATGCCCCTCAGTAGATGAATGGATCAAGAAGATGTGGTATATATACACAATGGAATTCTATGCCTCCATCAGAAAGAATGACATTGCCCCATTTGTTAGGAAATGGAAAGGCTTGGAAAAAATTATATTAAGTGAAGTAAGCCAGGCCCAAAGAAACATAGGTCCCATGGTTTCCCTTATTTGCAATATCTAGTATAGGTATAAGTCAAGCGGAAAAAGTCAGAGAATGTGATGTTAGGAAAACGAACCCTCAAATATGTATTTTAATGTTTTTGTTTCATTCATGCATGTGTTTCTAACGCATTTATAATATTATTTCTTTGTTGCTTTGTATGTCCCTCCCCCACAGTGTAACCCCCGCTTTCACTATATTGATGTCAGTATAACATGTGGAGGAGACGGGGACAAACAAGTCGTTTAAGGATTCAGGTGGACCTGTTGCAACAATGAGAAGTACAAAATGTCATGTCAAAACCAGCTTTACAATGTCGGTGGGGGGGAGGGAGGGGGGTATGATTGGGTGGGGGGGAGGGGGGAGGCTGGGAAGGGAGGTGAAGGGTAAACAAAGGAGGAGGCTGCAATGCTTGGTAAGAAATGTATGCATTTTCCTGCCCATGTAATTGTAACCCCTCTGTACAGTATGTTTTCAAATAAAATAAAATAAAATAAAATAAAATAAAAAGAAATGTATGCATTATCCTGCCCATGTAATTGTAACCCCTCTGTACAGTATGTTCTCAAATAAAATAAAATAAAATTTAAAAAAATAAAAAAATTAAAAAAATTAAAAAAAAAAAAGAAATGTACTCATTACCTTGCCCATGTAATTGTAACCCCTCTGTACGGCACTTTCACTATATATATATATATATATATATATATATATATATATATATATATGATCTATATATGATCCAGTGATGACTATGGCTCAGGGAGAGGGAAGAAAAAGATTGAATCTTAGTGGCTCAGGGCACTAGCTAGTGAATAGAACTTCACCAGAGCTAAAACTTCAGTGGTTTATTTCAGATGCTTTGAAAACACCCAAGGTCAAAACTGACATTACAAAACATCAAAATGCCATGTTCTCATGCCTTAATCTGATAAATGATATTGAATAACAGAGCAGTACAACACCCAAGAGCCATCCAACATCAGCTTCGATGGTAGAATGATAAATGCTTTCCCTGAGAGATGGGACAGGAATAAGAAGCTCTTCAGAATAAATCTAATAATTGATGTGCTTTCACCCATGAAGCCATGACATTTTATTTGGAGAAATTAAAGAACGGTCAAATAAATAGTTTTATAATTTCATATTGTAAAGATGCAAATTCTCACCAAAGTGGTCTGTAGATTCAATGCCATGTCCATCAGTATTCCAATCATGTGTGTGTGTATCAAAATTCACAAGTCAACCTTAAAATTACATTCAAATTCAAAAGGCCAAAATAGTCCTAAGCAAGATCAAAGTGAAATTATTTAGTTTCCTGGCTATCAGAAATGAATATAAGTCTATAGCAATTAGGTAAGCAAGAACAGATAAATAGAACAAAGGAGTCGAAGTAGAGTTGATAAACAGAGACATGCATGAATGGACACTTTATTTACAAGAAAACTTGTAGTACAAAGCAGAGGGAACAGGGGAGATTTTTCAATGATGGGACTAAGTCAAGTGAACTCCACATAGAAGAAAATGAAGCCAGTAGACACAAAATATCCATATCTGTCCGAGAACAGTAAAATGATGCACAAAAATCAATCCATTTGGATTTTAGATCTAAGTGAGAAAGGAAGATAATAATGATTCTCAAAAATAAATACTTTCTCAACCTTGAATAGGCCAAGACTGTTTTAACAGTATGGGTAAACGCACTAACTGAAAGTCAAATTTTGTTAAATTGATTAAAATTAATAACTTGTTCTTCAACAATACCGTTAAGACTGGAAAAGGTAAGTCACAGAGCAGAAGACATCTTCAACACATATCAATTGGTAATAGGTTCATATTCAAATTGTACAAAAAGTTCCCATGAATTACTGAGGAAAAGGCAGAGAAGCAAACTGAAAAATGGATGACAGTATCTGAATTTCATAGGATATCTACACCCTAAGTAAATACATACCAGAATGAGCAACCTCTGCCACTCAGCAAGAGACCACCAATTAAAACCATCAAACATCACTGCATGCCCTCTTCTAAAATTTTAAAGGTTCATAATCCCTTGTATTGGGGAAGGTATGAAACAATCAGAATGATGAGGGAATGACTAGTTACTGTCACTCTGAAAGACTGATTAGAAGCATTCATTAATGCTATCTGCCATAACCAAGCAAGTCCACTCCTTGGTGTAAATGCACAGAGAGCTTATGGACTAGAATGTGTACAACAGTGTAATTTGTAACAGTATACACCCTGATAACAACTCAAATGCCCATGAACAATGGAGCAGATAGCTAACTTACAAAATAAAACAATAAAGCAATCAGAATAATCAGTATAACAATATTCATGAATTTTAAAACTATATTGTGAAAAGTATCTATCACAAAAATATAATATGCTACACAGATCTCATATAAAGTTCAAAAACCAGTAAAAGATGTTATAATTCATTTTCAGGAATATAATTCATTTAAAGATAATAATTCATTTGCAGGAAAAAGGGAAGAACAGATACTGATGGCTTAGAATATGACAGGGCTTCTAAAATTCTGATAATGTTCTAAGTGTTGTCCTGGGTGTTAGACATTTATATATTATCAATTCATAATAACTAATTGCACTTAACATTTACTATGAGTGACTTTTTTAACCAACCTAATATATATACTTCAATAAAACATTTATTATGTATTTTAATTATGTATTTTAACTTACACATCTATGTATTTTAACTTTATTAAATGACATGTCTCCTGATAGACAAATGTATAAAGGACAATCAATGATCTAGAAGACATAGCCTCTAAGAATTACTTCCTTTTTCCTAAAAGAAAATAAATACGTTGGAAGTGGCACTGTAGTTCAAAGTGGTAGAACACTAGCCTTAAGCCAAAGAGCTCAGGGACAGCATCCAAGCCACAAGTTCAAGCCCCACAACCAAAAAAAAGGAAGGAAATAAATACGTTTATTTTGAATCATGTCTTTTACTGAGCAATATCCACCAGTTTTTCTTCGGAAGGTTTCCCCTAATCATTTTTCCCTCTAGATGGGCAGCAGCAACCATCTTGCTCTGGGTTGAAGACAGAACCATGCCAGATTCCTGCCCGGGCCATCTCGCTCCTGTGTCCATGAAGGGAAGTGGGAAGTGGAGAGCAGGCCATTTCTCTCCTGTGTCCATGAAGGGAAGTGGGAAATGGGGAGGGCATCCCTGTGTGTGTGGGGGGGGGTGTGCATGTGGGCACGCATACTCACATAAGTGCATATGCACACACATGCAGAGGCAAAGCAAGATAAAAGCATGAGCCACCACTGGCACCTGGCTGCATCACTATTCTTAACAGCGAGCATAGCAATATGTACTGACCACTATGGACAAGCTTGATGCCCATGCAACTGAGAAATTGACTTCTAACTATCAGATTTTAAAATAAAAAAAATTAACATTGAAATAGTCGCCTAGACTGGCAGCTGCTGTGTTTGTATGTCTATTTTTGAAACTGGGTCTCATTATGTTACCTGGACTGAATTTCTGAGCTCAAGTTAACCTCCCATCCCCACCTCCCAGGTATTGGAACTATAAGTGCATACCACTGCTCACAGCTGCTGCACTGAAATGCATTAGCTCCTCTATAGCTATACTGGGGAATGTCTCCAGTAATAAGGTTTATAGGATAAGACAAGGAAGAAAATATCCCAAATGAGGTGTGACACTCACAGAAATCCGAAGAGGGGCACAGAATCAGATATCCTTTTATGGGGGGCCTAAAAAAGAATTGAAATCTGTTTTCTTATGATGTTAAATTTCCATTGTGAAAAAAACTCATACAGAGCAAACCACCAGTGGAGGCAAAGCAGCACTCCTGCTGGCTTTCTCTCAAGACTCTCTGCTTTGTACTTCCTATAACATTGTATGTAAGTTTGCTTCACGTCTGATCCAAAAGCTAAAAATATATATCCAAAGTTCTTCATCATATATAAGTAAAATCCACTCTTCCAGCCCGTCAATTAAGATCTCTCCCCATTGGACCCCAATGTCTCCTCTTCATCTCCAAGGTAACTACCTGGTCATTCACTTGTACTAGATTGATTATGGATGTAGATCTACCTTTTGCTTTTCTGAAAGTTTATTCCATTATCTCAATCCTTAAACGAAATTCATCTTTCCTTCTCCAATGATGTCCACCATCTGCCTGGCCACAGAGCCTGGAGTTGGCATGCCTGCCTCTGAGATTAGACTTGAACCCTAGGAAACCATCCATATCTGGTCCTTGTGGGACTGAGCTATACTTATTAGCAACTCCTTAATAAATGTTTGTCAATATCAGATAACTTGAATAAACTGATTTGCTTTCCCTACTGTAGCAGCATTTTCAAAAGCCACACAAACATGAATACTTGGTGTATTCTATCTGAAAGGTAATTCACATGAGGAAAGATAACAAAGCTAATTTAAAAAGCAGCTTCTTGTCTGAGTTGTTGATCACATGATAGGACATTCCTTGTATTTTAATGGCTCAAGTAGTCAGCAGTCTTCAAAAAATTATATCCCATCCAGCCACAAAGAAGATAAGAAAACAACTTAGTTGATAATTAAAATCCTCAGAGAAGGTATATAACAATAGCATTCTTTAAGAGTAAAATAATAGAATAATTCTGAAAAGTTTTGTTTTGATTTTCTAAGCAAAAAAGTTCAATCCAAATAAAAAGGTAGCTTTTCTTTTAAACAGAATGGTAGAAAGGAAAAATAATTACTCATACCCCCATTATTCCCAGAATAATGATGGATGCACTAAGTTTATAGATATGAGAGGGAGAATGAGAAAATATAACCAGTATTTGATATTCTATTTTAAAATAATTACAAGGATTTTTCTTATTGTAATACACATAAACATAATTTTACTTTTTGTAATATTCTCTCAAGTGGATATACTGTTAATGGCTCTTCTTTGGTTGTTTCTTTAAATTATTCATAATTTGCATTTTTATAAATAAAATAGGGACTAACTATGCATATGACTTTTTCTATATTTAGAATTATTTGCTTAGAAAACATTGTAGGAGGCAAGATTCCTAGGACAAAGAATTTGACTATTTTCTGGCTCTGATATATGGTACTAACGTCTCTGCTTTTCCTTGGAGATCTCTAATCTGGAACACAATTTTGGGGAGATCAAGAGTAAGTAAAATGTCATCACTACTGTCCCATTTACGATCGGTCTGATCATGTGACAACATTGTATGCTGTGGTGGGTTAAAAATGTGGCCACAAAACCCATTCCTGCTTTCATGACCTTGTTCAAGGTGACTCAGCTCCTTCCATCCCGCTATAGATATAGTGTTTATATAACCTTGATTGGTCAATACGCCCGCATGATATGAGTGGAAGCTGGAAAATTACTCATGACACCTTTCCCTCCCATTGCCTTTAGAATGGAGCCAGCTGGGACAAAACACAGAACAGAGATAGGGCACCCCGACCTGAGTGCCCTAAGAGTAGCTAGTCAGCCAATAGCAGACACATAAATGAGATTATTATAGTAACACTATGGAACCAGAAAGTAACACAAGCTAATATGTTACTGAAGCCACTAAGTTTATGGTGTAATCATGTGCTACCGTGGTCATGTAGCGTAAGCTAATTATATAGATCCTACATAGAATAAAATAATAATCAGCAAGCACACCAGAGCCACCAAGGTAGAAGGCAAGGGTGTCTCTACTTAATTATCTTTAAGATCTCCAACTCATATCCAACCAATAGCAGCCAGCTCCTTACTAAGTAATAACATGTCCATTACATATATCACCAAGTTGTGTGTTTTGCTAAGTAGGGTTTTAGAAAATATGTGAACTGCTTGTCCTCTACAAATAGAGTTCTCCTGTTTGAACGTATGACCTTTCGTTTCATAAATGTTAGCTTCAGTTATAACATAGACCTCTATTCTCCTTTTATATTGTCTTGGAGTCTGGCTGCTTATGAGAAGAAAAAGGGTCAAAGTGATGTGTGGAATTATATCCTGAACTCAAGAAAGCTACTGCTTATACCCTCAACTACTGATCCCATTCCACCTTCTAGAAAAGAAGTGTTTTCTAGAAGTCAAGGGACAGCACGGGAGAGAGTGATGCAGTCTTTTATTTGTAAAGCAGTTAAATGTTGATATAGAATTCCACCATTCACAGAGACCTCTTCCTATTTTGTGTAGAATCTGCCCCAAAGCCTCACATTCTTCATCACTCTCTGGCAAGTGGTAGCTTCAAATATCTCCCTATATCTGACACTTATTTGGTAGCACAGCTCCCAACA
Source organism: Dipodomys spectabilis (assembly GCF_019054845.1). NCBI lineage: Eukaryota > Metazoa > Chordata > Mammalia > Rodentia > Heteromyidae > Dipodomys > Dipodomys spectabilis. The sequence goes on from NW_024871042.1 coordinate 2,349,075, forward strand.
AACATTCAAGATTCCAAGTTAGGCGAAGCTTGGTATGCATGCTACAGGAAGCCTTGCTCTCAGTCAGGATTATTATAAAACCGTATCAGGAAATGCAAAGCAAAAACAAGTTATTAGACAATTAGCTGAAGCCCTAGACAAATGCAAAATGAGTCTTTGAGTGAGTATCCAAGTAATGAGGTAATCTACCCTCTAAAGAACCTAGTTCCTGGGGAAAGTGGGGGTGGGGAAAATTCTAAAGTGTTCCTAAATCCTACTTTTCGCCTTGTCATTTAAAAAAAATGTCTTTTTCCCCTCATGGTCACTATACACACAGGGGTAAGTAAGTCTATTGTACTATTTGAGAGGCTAGGTACTGAAGTCTTAGAACAGTACTAGGGTGATCTATGAAAAGTTATCCAGGTCATCTTCTTGTCAATTCCTTTTGATTCATTAAATGAATGTTACTCCTATGACCCATGTACCAATTAAGCTGATGACTACAGTCTCAAAATTCATGGCACAAAACACATGTATTTGAGACGTCTATCCTTCTTTGTCAGATGTACACAGAAGTAACTTTAGAACAAGTCTTTGGATGGAGAATGGGGCGTGCATGAGAACATAGTGAGAAGATCCAATGATTACACCTACTTCCATCTTTTGGCTGGCTTATTCAAGCTTTTATGCTTGCATGTGGACTGACAGGGATGTTCATTTGATCATTCATTTTGTGCCAGTACCAGGGCTTGAATTTAGGGCCTCATACTCTTCCTCAGCTTTGTCACTTCTGGATGGTTCTCTACCACTTGAGCTACACCTCTAGACTAGACTTTTCTTCCCAGACTGGCTTCAAACACGTACTCTCAGATCTCAGCATTTTGAGTAGGATTATAGGCATAAACCTATGAGAGAGAGAGAGAGAGAGAGAGAGAGAGAGAGAGAGAGAGAGAGAGAGAGAGAGAGAGAGAACATATGTATGTAAAGGTCTTGTATCTTTCTCTTTGAAAATGTATGGAGAAAGAGACAGGAGATGATCTGAAGAAATTATTACTGCAAATTAGAGTCTTTGTTTTGAATATTCCTATTTTTTTAAAAAAATTCCAACTACCAACCCAGCATTCTTTCAGAATAATAATTATTCTCACTTTTCTATTAAAGAAAATAAGGGGGTTGGTTCTTAGGCTTGAGTTTTTTACCCATGTGAATGCAAAACTTTCACTTGCATTTTCCTACTCTTTAAAACTATGTCTAACTTATGTCTGACCAATTTGAGCAGGGCTAGGTGCTGGCCCCATTTGCTAATAACTATTGGTCTGTGCTAGCTCATCCGCTAATCCATCTGACCTCTCAGTGGTCAGGTCTGGCCATAGGAACTTGCAGTATAACACTTACAGTTATGACGATCACTAGTCTCATACAGCAAATGCCACTTGTTCTTCAAATTACTTGCATATGTGCTGAAAGACCCAGAACACCAGGACTGAAGAGCACTATTAACAGAATTATTAAGGAAAAGCATGTTCCTGATTGATATACTTCCCACAGTGGCAGTTGCTTATACCACACTGATGCCAAGAAAGCATTTTGGGAAGTTTGCACCCAGTAGTTACCAATTGTTTTTGAAAAGTCTTGAATCTGATGTGTAAAGATCAGTTATTTCCCCCTGGTACAGTTCCAAAGAGGTAAAACAGATGTGCATCTAACATTAACAAAGAAAATGAAGTTACAGAAAGCCTTCCATAAAGAATGAAAGCACCCACACACACACAAAAAAAAACACCCTGAAAGACAAGAAAGTATGTTGCTATTGACATTTCCTCAGCAACTCTTCAGGGAGCAGAGACTTAAGGAAAGTACCTTGAAATTTTAATAAATCAAAAAGCAGAGTTATCAGAAATGAAAATTAGCATTTTAACTTATCTGGGATCAAACTCAGTCTCTCAGGATGGGTTTTGAGTTCCCACAAATGCCGTCTCCCTCTAGTCCACACTATAGGCATCAGGCTTCCTGCCAGCTTTGCTGCTTTCCAATTAATCCCCTAAGAAAGGAAAACATTTCTCTTTGGAACAACTTCATCACTGCTTTCCCTTTCGAAGGTTTTAGGAAGGCAAAAAACCAACCAAACACAAAAACGACATCCAGTTCAACATACTTAAAAGTTACAAGAACAAAGGAAGTGGCAAAAGTAGAGTTCACGGGCTCACGTTCATAGGTCTTTATAAATGGCCCAGTTTGTCTTTATTCATCACAGCTGCCCAGTTGGGGAACTTTGCCCTCAGTAGACTGGATTTCTCAGACTCTCAGGATGGACCCTGGATTCTAGCTAGCATCTACACTGTTCTCATCCCACCTACTTGGAAATGCCCTTCTTCTAAGTGAGTCTAAGCCTAACATCTATCCCACCTTGGAACTCAGTTGAAGTCCTACAATTTATGAAGCTCTCCTCCACCTTTTCCTTATCTGGACATCTCCCTGCCCCCTTCCCGCCCCCTGCTACCCCTAACACACAGTTCTTCAGAGATTTGTACTTCTGGCCATTCCTTCTCAGTTTTCCATCTATGTTAGAAGAATCTCTAGGGCAGGAACCAGATCTTAATTTAGTAATATTTTTACATTCCTAAGAACCTGACAAAAATCGAGCTTCATTGGAAATGCTCAGAAAATGGTTCTACCATGGAAAGATGGAAACACTGAGGTTGAGAGAGGTCAAAAGTTTGCCCAAGGACAGAAAGTTAATAAAAACCAGAGCCAATATTCAAATCCATATTCTTCAACTCACAAGGCCCTGGAGATTTTTTCCAATACAAATCTCTAAATTTATTTTTGGAGTTCTCAAAACCCAGTGAATTAACACTGAGTTGGCTGAGTATTAAATAAGTTGGCAATTTTACTAACACTACTAGCAGTTGTTTTTGATTGAACACCTGCTATATCCTGGCAACACGCAAAATCCTTGCTGCTGATATTTTTGACTCTGAAGATTTATACCTCACCTGCTTCAGACGTAGTTGGATTAGCTCTCTTTTACGCATAAGAGTTCCTCAGGTTACACAAAGTATGCTGTTACCAAAAGTTACGCATTCTTCTGGAGCTCAGCTAGAGACCATTTTGTGATACCCACTGCAAAGGCTATTTAAAATGAGACTTTAGGGACAGACACTAAATTAAAAGCAAACATAAAAGACAAATGCTGGCAGAGTGAATGAATGAAAGCTTAAAGGGTACCTCTTTCTGACCATTCATTGTTGTACCCCCAAACTATACATTCTGAGCTACTATCTTCTCCATTTCTCTGTAAGGCCAGCATAAATAGGTTTTCCACCTCTATTGAGAGCACAATTGGGGGAAATGAGCTTAGACGTTTGGGTTAATATTGCTATGGAAAACTTCCTATTCCATGGAGGGAAAAAGAGGAAGCTGAAATAATCTCTATGACCACCTGAGATTTCTCTGCTTTACATACCCAGTGCAGCACACATGGTGCAGATAAGATGCTCTCAACTTATTTGGAGGTAGGAACTAAATCTCATGTTCTTTGAAGGCACTTGGTAGGCCTCCTGGACTTATTGTAAAAGTCAGTGAATAGAAAAAGCATGTGTTTCTTTACTTCCAATCTCAACTGGTTGCATAAACTTAAATGAGCTACTTAACACCATGAGGCAGCAGGTCCCTGGGTCTACAAATGAGAATACTAACAACATGCAAATGTTGTAACAATTAGAGATACTTCTAAATTCTCATAAAACTGCTGGTCTGTAGATGGTCTCCAATTGATACTGGTTCAAGTAAGTAATATTTTAATTTCATGGTGATGCGAGTCATATGTATTATGTATATTCACTTTGGAATTTTAATGTTTTCTTGAGCTAGCAATATGCAGAAACATATTCCCTCACAAAGCTGGACAGTATTGGGAGCAGGAGCTCCCTGTCAGTCATGAGATAACAAGGGGAAGCAATTGGTACTTTACAGTGTGCTATATTGTATGGCTAAGCCAAGATGTTCAGAATACTCTGATTCAATGCATTTGCAATGGGCTTATCATAACCTCATCATAAATTGATCCATCTGGAGTACTGCTTGTTAGATCTGTATCTTTGCCAACCACAAGCAAGAATGATTGTTGTCTAGGATTAGTACATATGAAAGTTTACCTTTTCTCTTCCAACAAATGGGCTATTCACAATGCTCAGAAAATAATCCAGGGAAGATGGGAATTTGGCTGGCAGATGAAGAATCCTGGTGAGTTTCTGACCACAAACACCCTAGTATCACAAAGATGTCTCAATCGCAGCTTATTCTCCAGCCCTTTACTTCCCTTTCAGTTTCTCCCAATACTTTGTAGTGCATAAATTCAGGCTCAAGTAACTAATCTTAAAGTATCTGAAGTGAAAAAGGACAGAGTCCAATTTTCTTGGCTGAAAATAAAAACATACACTGAACTCACTGTCTCTAAATAGCTTTTGTGTTACAACCAAGCCACCTCTAATTAAGTCTAAAATGGTGATCTCCTGTGAGCAGAGCTTTATTGATTGTACTTGGCACAGAACTAATCAATCATTTCAGGTAGGATTTCTGCTACATGCTGGAGGTAATGTCCAGGCTTCATAATGCTTCCTGGGATGTGTGTAAATGCTGACACTGGAAACTAAGAAGCACAGACAAAGCTTTCCACCACTGATCTTTGATGGATTTGTCGGGATGGATTTGTTGGTGTATGGTGATGCTCAGATTGTTGTACCAGAAAAATTCTCATCTTCGTACATGAGGAAGCTTTTGGGTTTCTAGAGAAAGAGAGTATGACTCAAACTTGACCTTTTCCAACTTTCACAAATGGTCTTGGGCTCTGAATAGCTGGTGTGTGAATTCTCTATAACTACATAAAAAGCCACCTAAAATTTAGTGGGTGAACCACCACTTACAGCACTCATGATTTTGGAGGTTGGCATTGTAGGCTAGGTGGGCTCCGTTGGCTGATTCTTCTACTTGGCTCGGCTGGGTTCATTCATGCCTATGAAGCCAGATAGCTATGAGGTGAGCTAAGAGTTGGTGGGTTTAGAATGACCTTTGCTAAGAGAGTTCCTCTCTTCTCCATGTGGCAAATAGGTTTTCTTGACTTGTTCACAACTCTACTTAATAAGGCTCCAAGAGCTGGTACCAAGAGCTAGTATAAAAACAGCACTCTTAAAATAATGCTTGATATCATATTTGCTCTTCTGTTGATCAAGGCAAACCAAAAAACTCAGTATCTGTGTGGGAGGAACTACCCAAGAACACAGATTCAAAGAGGATAGTTTAAATAAAAGTCAATACCTACAACAACAAATTATAACTGATGACTATTATTTTCAAACACATTCTCTGTTATTTTACCTAAGTTTTGTATGTTATGGAATTTCCTTCCTTCTCATTATACAAATACAATCTCCTGATTGTCTACAGATTATAAACCAAGCCTCACTGGAAGCATTTTGTATGTGTTATAAAGACCCATATAAAAATTTCAAGATGGGTGCTGGTGGCTCAAGCCTGTAATCCTATCTATTCAGGAGGCTGAGATCTAAGGATCACAGTATGAAGCCAGCTCATACTGTGAGACTCTTAGTTCCAATTAACCACCAGAAAACCAGAAGTGGCACTGTAGCTCAAGTGGTAGAGCACTAGCCTTGAGCAAAAGAGCTCAGGGACAATGTTTAGGCCCTGAGTTCAAGTTCCATGACCACCAATACCAACGACAACAAAATTTCAAGATTGACTTGGGGTTGAGATTTGTACTCAATGCCATGTGACATCAAACTTCAGGCTCTTAAAAATCAATTGCATAATTGCCTCTTTTCATAAACCAATAACTTTTAAAATATGAGTTTGTAGATGCCTTTTCAATTATGAGCTATCAGTTAATCAGTTAGTATTTATTCTGTGTCCCTAGAAGATGTGTATCCTTCCCACAGGAATTTCTCCTTCAAGAGTAATCAGTAAAGACAGTAAGACCCTACCCTGACCCTTAAGCATCTTCTGAAATGGAGCGGGTGACCTGGGGGAGCCATGGAAGCCAGGGCAGCTACAAGGGCTGTCTGCTGACATTCAGCTCTGCTATGGGCTCGCCTGAGGGAATGTCAGGTACTCAAAAAAAAAAAAAACAACAATAAAAGAGGAATCATCATTCAAAGTGTTAAAGCCAACCTCTAATGTGTCCCTTTCTCTTATTTATTTATTTATTTTATTGTGAAAATACCGTACAGAGGGGTTACAATTACATGGGCAAGATAATGAGTACATTTCTTATCAACCATTGTAGCCTCCTCCTCTGTTTCCCCTTCCCATCCCTTCCCATCCTCCCCCCACACCCCCACCCAATACTCCCTGTCCCCCCCCCACCAAAGCTGTAAAGTTCGTTTTCGACTTGTACTCAAAGAAATAATCTTATAAATGCGTTAGAAACAATCGCATGAGGGTTGGGAAGGTGGCTCAGTGGTAGAGTGCTTGCCTCGCATGCCCGAAGCCCTGGGTTCGATTCCTCACCACCACATAAGCAAAAAGAAAAAAGCTGGAAGTGGTGCTGTGGTTCAAGTGGTAGAGCGCTAGCCTTGAGCTGAAGAGCTGAGGGACAGCGCCCAGGCCCAGAGTTCAGGCCCCATGACCGGACCCAAAAAAAAAAAAAAGAAAAAGAAAAAAAAGAAACAATCACATGAAAGAAAAAAAAATTTGAATACATATCTTAGGGTTCATTTCCCTAACATCACCTTATCTGACCTTTTCTGCTTGTCTCAGACATATACTAGATATTGCAAAAAAGGGAAACCATGGGACCTATGTTTCTTTGGGCTTGGCTAACTTTACTTAATATAATTTTTTCCAAGTCTTTCCATTTCCTAATAATGTGTCCCTTTCTCACAGAAAGCTTGGGAGCATTCATTGTAGGCTCTAGATTAAATTTTGTCCTACCAATTTTATGTTTTACATATTTAATTCTCAATGTCATATGTTAATGATATTTAAGACATGAGATCTTTGGGAGGTTTTTGTCTCATGATTAATTCACCCATAGGCTGATGGAATGGGTTATCCTGGGAATGGTTGTTTATATAAAATCCAGCCTTTTCTGTCTCACTTGCTATGTTTTGCCATGCTATCATGCAGCAAGAAGAATGTACTAACAAGCCACAGTCTTGAACTTAGCCTCCAGAACTATATTGGCTCAAATTACCCAGCCTCAGGTATTACTGCAACAGTAAGTGGCTAAGATACAATATTGCCAAAGAGTTTGGAAAATGAGGGTCTTCTGGGACCACTAGAGGCTCTTAGATGACAATCTTTAAAGCAAGAAACTTCAGAGTCTCAACTTCTGTGTACCATCTGCAGAAAGCAAGCTACTGTTACATTTAGGCTCACCAAGCAGTACCTTCCCCTCAGGTGAGACCTTTAGATCCCCCTTGTTTGCTCTGTCTCACCCAGTCTTCTCTTAGCAGTGGCCTGAAAAATTACAAGCACAGATCTTTTAACAAGAAACTGAAAGGTCAGACACACAGCATCTATAGAGAATCAAGCAGGGACTATGAGAACAAGTTTTGCTGCCTTAATGCACTGAACTGACAAGGAGACTTTGATTAGTTCATTGTAGCATGTAGAGTGTTTGACTTATAGCTTCTTATACTTTTATTACAGTCCTGGAAGGAAGATCAGGAAGGGACAGCCACCTTTGTTTTGCAGATGCTGGCACTGAATTCAATGGATAAGTTGCCCAAAAATAATTCAGCAAGGTTCAGCTTGGAGGTGAACTATTCCCTGGCATATTTTATGTTTTGTTTTGCTTTACATGTTCTCTTGTGTTTTGGATATCTTTGATCTGTACATAACTAGAGGCAATGTGTGTTTCTGTACAGTAATTCTAATCATGGTGCCAGCTTCCCCTACCCCTCCACTTAAGTTCTTGCAGCCATAAACAGGTTTCTAAAAGTGACTCCTGCTATGTTGAGCCAGGGACATATGAGCATCAACACAATAGTACTTACTTAACTCCAATTTCACAGCTATTCTCAAAGAATTAATTATTGAGCAGACTGACCTGAAGGAGAAATTTAATAAGACATGATTAGGGTCTCAGCTTAATCCTAAAGCTGTCCAATCCTGTCACTTAAAAACTTCCAATTGTTTCTAGTGCAAGTATGAAAATATCACACTCTTCAGAATAGTCCATAGATGTGCTACCATTTCACGTGTACTAGTGTCCCAGTTTCCTACATCCTGAGCATTGACCACTGCTTCTGCCCAAGGCCCACCTGTTTGAGATCCCTTTCCCTTTTGAAATTCCCTGTATTACTTTCTTAGGGAAATCCAGTTCATTCTTTGGATTCAGTTCAGGAATGAATGAGTGAATGAATGAATGTGTGAATGGATAAATTAGGGAGTTAATGAATGAACAAACCCTCCTCTTTTCTGTCTTCCCAAAACAATGACTAGCCCTTGTATTAGTCTCATAGTTCTGACAAAACTGTAGACACATCTTGATTCTTTTCTCTCACAATCTATATCTAGTCCACTGGCAAACTCTGGTTCTCCCTGGTATCCCATCTTACCACCCTACTCAGGGCCAAGTGTAAAGCCCCCTTTGAATTTATTGTTATGAACATATACTGTAGCTTGTAGGCTAGGTTGAGCATTCCTAATTTGATTATCTGAAATCTGAAACATTCTAATATCTGAAACTTTGTGAGTGCTGATAGGATACTACAAATAGAATATTCATATCTAACCTCATAAGCAGGCTAATCAGAATGCAGACACACTTGCAACATCATAAAACACTTATTTTTGGACTATTTTATATAAGGTACATTTCAAAGATAAATGAGTTTCATGTTCAGATTTGGGTTCCACCCCCTACTATGTCTGAATTTGTCTATACAAATATTCCATATCTGAAATGCTTCTGATACCAAGCATTTTGAATAGGGATATGCAACCAGTAGTTATTTTGACTACCTTAGGTAGTCAAAACAGTACCCAGGGTATTTTGTGCACAATGATACTACTTCAAATGTGAATGGCACTTGGCAGTTTACAAATATTTTTATTCTGACATATTGTCCATCACCATTTCACAGTTGAGGAAAGAGGCTCAGAGGGGTCACCTACTACAGTCAAAGCTACAGATGTCCCAGGTGGTAGAGTCAAACATTTGGATTTCAAATTCATGATCTCATGCCCAGAAACTATTCATTAAACAAATGACTAAAAATGTGTTTTCATACCTACTTGACAAGAGTATAAGGAGGTTTGGAAGATCAAGTTTGGAAGATGTAAATTCAAGATTTACTCTTCCTCTATCCAAAGTATGCAGCAGGAGAATTAAAATTAGCACAAGCACAGTAATTAATGGAGACATTCCCTAAGGTTGCTTGCACAACACACACACACACACACACACACATACCAATAAAACTACACATCCTACCAAAAGAGCTGCGAAAGGTATTTTGCACCTCCAAAGTACATTCATAATAGCTCCAAACTGAAAATGGTCCAAAATCCCATCAAAAAGGAAACAAATAAATTATGATAGATAATCAAACAAAGGAATACACAGAGCAACAATAATATAAATGAATGAATGCTACATGAAACCACATGAATTTCACAACGTGATGCTAAGCGAATTATGCCGAACCAAAGCATTGTTTTGTATGATTACATTAACATACAAGAATGGGAAAAAGAAACAACATTGCAATAGATATCAAAATAATGGTTGTGTCTGGATGAGTGAGATGGGTTAGTGCTGACTATGAAAGAGTACAAGGAATACTTTGAGGTATTAAAGATTCAGCAAAGTATAGGCCTAAGCCAAATCTAACTACCATCTGGTTTTATAAATAAAGTTTTATTAAAACTCAGACACACTCATCCATTAACAGATAGTCTGTTAATAACTTCACATCACAGTGGCAAAGATAAAGATTTTGACAGAAACTGTAAAACCAAAATTATGTGTCGAGGCCTTCAAAGGAAAGTTTTCTGAGCTCTGTTCTACAAATATTTATGTATGAAAAATATCATCAAGTTTATATACATCCAAGTAGTATCTTAAACAGGAAGGAAGGAAGGGAAGAAAGGGAGGGAGGGCAATCAGAGAGAAAAAGGGAAAGGAGGAAGGAAGGAAAGGAGGGAGGGACAGAAAGAGGGAGAAAAGGAAGGAGGTGAGAAACCTTTAAAAACTAGCAGTTCATTCTAGAGCAAGTCACCTATAATACCTATAAGACCTATAATGAGGTCTTGTACAATACAAGTGAATGGAAATAGACACCTTGTAAATGAGAACTGTATTTTGAACTATAAGAGAAACATAATGTTACTTTCCAAATGCGATCATTTAAACTAGGTTTTCCAATACTTCTTGTTAGACAAACGTAAGTTTGAATTGATGCTGTCCTGTCTCTTCAACAAGTTGCTCATGATCTCCAGCCCCCAATTTTGTATCTGTAAAAGTAATGTAATAATGCCACTGACCTTGATAGGTTATTCTAAGAACTAAATGCCATAAATGTATGCATAGTACTTAGAATGTACTTGAAAAAACAAACAAAAAACTCCTCAGTAACTATTAATTAGAAAATATAACAAAATCTATGTGTGCTGCTGCCAGAAGAGTAAACACATTCACAGACTCTGAACAGAATCACAAGAAATATGATTAGCCATCCCTTAAGCCCCACATGGTGGGGCCTTAGTTCTTGCTGTGAAGACATTACAAAGGGATGTCAGGCCTCAACTGCCTCTAAAGCCCCAAGAATGCTCAAGGCTAACAAACAACATGGACCTTGCCTCACTCACAACAATCAGCAGCCCTGAGGGGGTCCTCTGCCAGCCAGGTGGCAAACTGACATCTAACTGTACAGACTACCAAGCTAACTTGCAAGATGATGGGATCTAGGGAGCAATGCAGAAACACTGCTACTGGCACCTGCTGTAGGTTGAAACCAACCTTCCGCCTGGAGCTGTGTCCATGTGTGGCAGCTGCTCCCCACAAGTGTAGAGATGCAAGCAATACCACCCACAATAGCTATGTGGAGACTCAGGCAGCTGAGACAGAATCTACTCCAATTCATTAATCTTTACTGCCTTCGGGGAGAGTTGGTCTTTGCTGGAGTACAGCTGGCCTCCCTGGAGCTACACTGCTTATGATAACCAGGGATGGTCATATACCAGACAGCTGGGGAGACACCAGCCCAATCTCCACCAGACAGGTGTAATGATATATTCCTTCGTGTGGGTGTGCAGACTTATTCCACACCTGGTTTGGGGAAGGTAGGAGCAGACACCTGCTAATGCCTAGACTGCCAAAAGATGTGTGCTTATGTTCCCTGGCACTGGGGGAATCATTATCAAGATGGAACCCCATGGTGCTCCCCACAGCAGATCTCACAGAAATCTGGCTGAGGGTCCTGTATCAGATGCTGTGGAACAGCTGAGAATCACAGGAACTGCTGCCCAACTTCAGGAAGGCCTGCATGGAGCTTCACAATTTGCCCATGAAGAACAAAATAGTCTCTTATCTTCTTAATGTTCTCCAGCACATTTTACTACATTTTGAAACCCTCACATTGAGGAGTACAGATCAGATAAAACAGCTTAGCATCATTTGTTTTATTAGATAATGATTATATTTGTGTTCCAACTGGATTTTGTGATTCTCATAAGAGTCATTGACTATTCACACATCAACTTCTAAACTTCTCAGAGGGTTGCAGCCATGACCCAAGGCTTTTGGCCAAAGGCTATCCTCAACTCCTAGAGGTTTCCTGCTGTCCTTGCTGGGTGGCCTGATCCATAGGCCAGGCCACACAACATGAAAGTTTGCCACTGCAAAACTAGCATAAGGGAAAAAAATGAATACCTCTAGCTTATTAATTATATTTCAGTAAATCTAATTAAAAATTTAAATTTTAAAGAGGAGCTCTCGATTTGATCCCCAGCACAACACAAAATAATCTATATGATGGATGTGTGTAGGTGTGATTGTGTATACATAACATTGTAGGAGAAATGTCTAACCACTTTGCCATCTCCTAACGGCTTAAAGAAAGTCATAAGCTGTGGCACAACTTTTATAAACTACTGACTAGAGTCACAGGCCATACCCACATCCAAGAAGAGGGTATATTACACAAAGGCACAAGTACTAGGAGGCGGGAATCATGGGGCCACCTTAAAGCCTTTTACTGGCAAAGAACACAAAGAAAAGTTCCAAATTTGGGAGGTACTAGAGCACAGAGAAAGAGATCAGGAGTTGTCCTTGGGGCTTAATAAAGGTCAAACATATTCCTGGGAACCTAGATGACCACATTCATGCACCGTGATGTGCTTATTTCCAGAAAATACTCCAGAAGAGCTAAAGCCTTCCAAAATTTGATTTGAAATGTTAATGTAGCTGAGTACTGGTGGTTCACACCTGTAATTCTAGTTATGCAAGGAGCTGAGATCTGTGATTCATGGTTCTAGAAACAGCCAGGGCAGGACAGTCTGTGAGACTCTTATCTCCAATTAACCACTAAAAAGCTGGGTGTGGAGCTGTGGCTCAAGTAATAAGAGCAGAAGTCTTGAGCAGAATGCTCAGGAACAGCACCCAGACCCTGAGTGTTCAAGTCTGAATTCAAGCCTGAAGATCATCACAATAAAACTAACAAACATGAAAACTTACGCTATGATACCAGTGCTTATGAGCAAATATATATATATATATATATTATATTGCATGTATATATATATATATATATATATGATTATACTGAAGAAAGAAGAAAGACTTCAAATTAATAACAGTTTATGGAAATGGTGCTGTAGCTCAAGTGGTAGAGTGCTAGCCTTGAGCTGAAGAGCTGAGGGACAGCGCCCAGGCCCAGAGTTCAAGGCCCATGACCGACAAAAAAAAAAAATTAATAATAGTTTCCACCAAAAGCACTTACAAAAGAGGAACAAACTAAACACAAAGAAAAGTGAAGAAAGAAATCTAAGAGACTATGGCAGAAATAAAATAGAACATATGAAAATATTGTAGAAATGCAACAAAGTACAAGTTGGTGCTCTGAAAAGATCAACAAAATTAATAAAGTTTTTATTAAACTAAGAAAAGTCAAGATTCATAACACTAAAACCATAAATGCAAGAAGAGGCATTTATTCTCACAGAATTAAAAAGAAATTTATGCTAATAAATGAGAAAAACTATATGAAATAGACACATTCCTAGAAAGAAACAAGCTTCTAGACTCAAGAACACATAGAAATTTTAGACAAACTTAGAACAAGTAGGGAGATGTAATCTCTGCTTCCAAAGAAAAACAGTGGTGGAACTATTGAATTCTACCTAACATGTAAAGAGGCATTAGCATTGATTTTCAAAACCTTTTCCAAATACAAGAGGAAAGAAATAGCGTCAACTCTGTTCTGTATTACCCAGATAGTCTCCTAGTCAAAGATGTTATGGCAAAAGCACACTGTAGGTTAATATCCTTTAGTGAATAATGATGCTAAAATTCTAGCAGGCAGAATCCAGTAACATTTAAAAAGAATTATATAACATTTATCCCAAGATGCATGATATAAGATCAATATAGCAATCCAATTGTATTTTTAAATAGTAGTGATACACAATCCAGAAACAATTCAATTAATGTTGGCAGCAAAATAATAAAGTTCTTATGAATAAATTTACTGAAAAAAGAGCAACAATTACACACTGAAAATACAAAACAACACTGAAACAAAAGAAGACCTAAATAAATGAAAAGATATCCTTTGCTCACGATTTGTAAGATTCAGTTTGCTAAGATATCAATACTCTGTAAATTGATCTGCAAATTTAATGCAATCACCATTTAAAAAAAAACAGCCAGACTTCTTACCAATGTAACAATTATTATGGAAATGAGAAAGAGCAAAATAATTGAATACATAAAAAAACATACACTTTCTGGAGCTAAATATTGCTAAGATTTCTACTATCATAGGATAAAAATATTTTTATCTTGGTTTCTCTAGGAAGGAAACATGAAGTGGGTCTTATTTTTGTCATTACCTCTCGAGTTTTCTCCTCATAGTCCCACATGTTCTGAAGTCACTTCAAATAACCACCAAGAATTTGTTTTTCTGTTCTTGGGGCTTGAACTCAGAGCCTGGCCACTGCCTCTAAGCTTCTGCTGCTCAAGGTTAGCACTCTACCACTTCAGCCATAGCTCCGCTTCCAAAAATATCATAGCTCCGCTTCCCAAAATATCAAACACTTTTGATACAAGAAAGCTGGTAGTGTGACTGAAGTGGTAGATCATCTGCCTAGCAAGAATAAGGCCTTGAGTTCAGACCCCAGTACTGCCACAAAAGATAATTAACAATTTCAACTCTTTTTACAAAGCTATAATAACCAAGCCTGTATAATTCGAGAACGACTTTAGAACTGAAGTTCCAAATATAGCTCTTAGGCTTATAGTCAATTGCTTTTTGACAAAGATGTCACAGAAATTTAATGAGAAAAGAATGATCGTTTCAACAAACAGTAGTGAGACATTTGTCTATCCATATGCAAAGAATTAAACTGAATGTTTTTCTTTTAATTTAATTTTATTGAAAGGGTGATATACAGAGGGGTTAGTTACATAAGTAAGGTAATGAGTACTTTTCTTGTTGAACAGTGTTACCCTCTCTCCCACTTTCCCTCCCCCCAAGTTGTTCAGTTCATTTCCAACATAGTGTCTTGTGAGTATCGCTGTTGCATTGGTTCACCCTTTGTCCTTTGTCTCACCATTTGTGATTCCCCTTCTCTTCCCCAAATCAGATAATTGAGGACCACAGTTCAAAGACAGCCGGGACAAGAAAGTCTGTGAGACTCTTATCTCCAATAAACCACCAGAAAACCGGAAGTGGTTCTCTGGCTCAAGTGGTAGAGTGCTGGCCTTGAGTGGAAGAGCTGAGGGACAATATCCAGGCCCAGAGGTCAAGCCCCATGACTGACAAAAACAAAAAGAAAGAGAGAAAAGAAAAGCTATGCTAAGTGAAAGAAACCTAACACAAAAAGCCACATGTTATTTGTTTCTTTATATGAGATAGCCAAGAAGGGCAAACCAGTAAAAGCATAAAATTGAATAGTGGTTGCTATAGACAAGAGACGGACAGAAAGTAAAATGGCAAGTAAGAGGCACAGAGTATCCTTTTGAAATGATGAAAATTTTGTCAATCTTTCATTCTCCTCCCTCAAAAAATACTAAAGGATTAAAATTAATCAAAACTAATAGAGGAAAGGCTAATTTGGGCTCACATTTTTGAAGGTTTCAGCTTGTAGTCAAGTAACCTTTGCTTTGGGGTCTGTGGAGACAGCACATTATGGTGGGAACCTGAGGCAAAGAAGCTGCTCGTCACATGATAGCTAGGAAGCCCAAAGGAGATACAGGAAGGGCCCAGGGTCCCAACGTTCCATTTAAGAATAGTCCCTAAGTTACCACTTTCCTTCCAAAAGGCTCATCTTACTAAAGTTTATGCCACCTTCCAACACTGTATGGACCTAGACCACACCTTCAACACATGGAACTTTGGGAGGCATTCAAGGTCCAAGCTATAACAAAAATGTTGTAGCAATTAGAAACTTTGGCAAATACTGAAAAATCTCTGCTTTGAACAAACTCAAAAGGATAAATCTGGTAGTATGGGAGCTATATGGCAATTTTTTAAATATGCAGCCAATAGAAAGGAAAGAAGTATGATAAAATATATAATCATACCAATCGCACCGGAATTTTTCTCAAAATTGCTAAATTAAAACTTTCCAGCAAAGCTGGGAGCCAGTGACTCTCATCTGTAATACTTTTTACTTAAGAGGCTGAGATCTGAAATTCGTGGTTTGAAGCCATCCTGGGCAGGAAAGTCAATGAGACTCTTATTTCCAATTACCCACCAAAAAGCCTGAAGTGGAACTGTTCTTCAAATGGTAGAGTGCCAGCCTTGAACAAAACACTTCAGAGACCAGAGCCCAGGCCATGAGTTCAAGCCCTATGGGCTGGCCCACGGGCACATGCACGCACACATATTCACTGAATGCATGCACACACGGGCGCGTATGCACAGACACACACACACACACACACACATGCACACATACACACACACATGTCCTGCATATACCTTAAGTACATTAAGTTCTACCTACAAATTACTCAGGGAACACTCATTCCTGTATCCAATGTTTGGCAGCTTCCTATAAAGTTAAACAACACCTATTTGTGCGACAACCCAGCAATTTCATTCTAAATATTTACCAAGAAAGAGTAAAGATGTCCACAGAAAAAGACTTGTGCAAGGTCACAGAGGAGGGGCCAACATGGCAGATTAGAATCAAATAGCACCTTTCAGCTACTCTATGTGTTGCAATCCAAACAGCAAAAATTTTTAAAAAAAAAAGAACAAAAAAGTCCCAGCTTCTTCTTCAGGTGTTGACTAAGGAAGTAAGCTAAAGTTCTATACTGTAGAGAGAGACCTGGACAGACCCAAAGACTCTGGTTATCAGGACGGAGAATAAGAAAGCAGACCAGTGCTGCACCTGGGGTGGGGCAGCTGAGGGGAGGACTAAGAGGAAAGAAGCAGATGTAAAGCAGAAAGGTGTGTTGACCTTGGGTCTCCTTGGAGCTGCCCGGCAGGTTGGCACTCAGACATGCTGCGCTCTCTTTCTCCACCTCAATGTGAGGTGCAGCTGGCAAGGAGCCATCTGGAGAAGGCTGCACCCAACTTTGCTGCTTTGGGAAACATAAATCCCTACATTTTCCTCTCGCCTGGAAATCACAGCAAATATTGTCATACCGTGTCGGCCCAGGCAGAATACCACTGAAACCCATTGAAAAATAAATGCAAGGGGACTCCAAGTGGTGACATCAAACCGGGTACAGATTGTCCCTCACCGAAGACTGATAGTTCCATGGGCCAGCTTGTAATCCCCTGTGATTACAATTGCATATTGGGACTAGACTTCAGAAGATCACAGTCACACACAGTGTAAAGTGTGGGCCCGGACGCACCGCCTCTATCCAGCACAGTTTGCTGCCCAGCCCACCATGTAGCTCCTAAGACCCAAAGCCCCAGTGGGGCTCAGCACCAGCCCAGAACTGAGGTATGGGGAGCTAATCTGTCTGGAGTAAGCTGTGGCTCAGGAGACTGAGCAGGGCAATGAAGTTCTAACTAGCTCAGGTTCCAGTCCATTCCTACTCATCAATTAGCCAGCAAAATGCAAAACAGGATGCGATTAAAACTATTAAATATCCATTAAAACTAGTAAATATCCATGCTTTCCCACAGAGATGATACTTTCTTTGCCCTTTAAAAGAAGAATGGCCTGTTTTCTTCTGTATTTGCTGATTATATATGTATATATGTATACATATATACATATATATACACATATTTACATATATATACATATATTTCTCTTAGTTCTTCTTTTAGAGAATGTTACTTTTCTCTCTCCAAATGAGAATCATAAACAATCACTGCCAAGTGACTAATCCGTAAAATAATAATTCTTACTAGGTGCCACAAAACTTTGGGGTAGTTTGTTATGCAACACTATGCACTCTTCTTCCTTGTTAATACCAATATCGCCCAGTGACTTGAACTCATTAGAAAGAAGTTGAGATGTCATAGAAACAATGTAAGAAGTCAAACTTTTTCTAACAGGAGAGATTCAAATGCTTCCCGGCAGGTCCAGTGGGGCTTATTTCACTGGTCCAATGCATGGATGTGTTTGCTTACTTATCTTAATAACTGAGACATGCAGTTTAGTAATTCCCATCAATAGCTATGCAATTGCTCATTATCTCCACTGAGAAACAAAGTGCAAAACAGAATGGAAAACAATCCATTTAACTGCAGTACAGACATATACAGATAATAGCAGCTTAGAGAGCAAAATCTTCTCCTAACACTAAATCTGTTTACCTCCGTAGAAAATGTGTACTATGCAATTTTTTATGTTAACTAAACTAAAAACCCAGGTATCCTAAATCACTCAGCTGACTGATCAATAGTAATATAAATACTCTCATTTATCAGGGCCCTTACTATGAATCCAGGTACCATATTCCCCATGTGATCGGGCCTATCAAGTAGCCACAAGATGGAGGGACTGGCTGTCCATTTTACAGGAGAAAACTAAAAACATTTTACAGGTAGAAAACACCATTTTACTTATTACCTAAACTTTCAGAAATAATAGCTGGCTTAAGTTATACATAATCAGACTTTTTTTCTTTGCAACTAAAGCTCTTGAACACCTCTAAATACTCTGAGGGCAGGGCACTAGTGACTCATTCCTGTAATGCTAATTACCCAGGAGGCCAAGATTTGAGGACTGAAGTTCAAAGCCAGCCAAGGCAGATAAATTCAGTTCACCAGCGAAAACCTGGAAGTGGAGCTGCTCAGCTCAAGTGGTCAGAGCACTAGCCTTGAATGAGAATGTTAAGAAACAGTTCCCAGGCCCTGATTCAAGCCTCAGTACTGGCACTAAATAAATAAACAAATAAACAAACAAAAAAATAAATGTAACTGTCCTAAATATTTTGATCTAAAGACCTACAACAGACTGAAACTTCAGACTACAACCTTTCCTTTCGAGGAAAAGGGAAAATCCCCTTCTGTTAAATTCCCAAACCTAAAGGAAATCCCTTTGGGTTATTGGTGAATCTGCCTTTCCTATTCTGACTTGGCTTGAAAGACAGAGGCTGGAATATGAAAGAAGAGACTTTCATAACGCCAATCTACAAAAGAGACCCATTCCCCACTTATAAGATTATTTCTTTGTTGCTTTGTATGTCCCTCCCCCACAGTATAACCCCTGCTTTCACTGTATTTGATGTTGTTATAATTTGTGGAGGGGAAGGGAAAAAATAAATCGTTTAAATACGGATACAGGTGGACTCATTGCAACAATGAGACGTACAAGTCGTTATGTCGAAAATGAACTTTACAACTTTGGTAGGGAGGGGAGGAGGGCTGAGTGGGGAGTGGGGGGAGGATGGGATGGGAAGGGGAAACAAAGGAGGAGGCTACAATGCTTGATAAGAAATGTACTCATTATCTTGCCCATGTAATTGTAACCCCTCTGTACGGTATTTTCACAATAATAAAATAAATAAATAAATAAAAATAAAAATTAAAAAGACACAAATGAGCCAATGAATGAGACACCAGATGAACCAAAAACTATGGAGCTGGTGATTTTCCATAGGCCCTGGCTTTCTAAGTATTTAAGGGATTTATTTTCCAGAGTAGTGATTTTGTTGGTTTGCTTTTTTGGTTAAACGTAAGAATTCCCTTCAGATTTGGCTGGGGTGGTTCACACCTATAATCCTAGTAACTCAGGAAGCTGAGATCTGAGGATCAATATGGGAAGCCAGACTGAGAAACAAATCCACAAGGCTCATTTCTAATTAACCAGCACAAAGACTGAACTGGAGGTATGGCTCAAGTGGCAGAGGGCCAGCATGAGTAAAACAGCTGAGCAACCAGTACTAGGGGAAAAAATTACCTGAGGATTCAACTGACTCATTCTTTTATTTTTTTTTTCCTCTTTTCTTTTTCTTGTCAGTCATGGGGCTTGAACTCTGGGCCAGGGCACTGTCCCTCAGCTCTTCAGCTCAAGGGGAAAGCTCTACCACTTGGGCTACAGCACCACTTCTGGTTTTCTGGTGGTTAATTGGAGATAAGAGTCCCACAGACTTTCCTGTCCAGGCTGGCTTTGAACTGCAGTCCTCAGATCTCAGCCTCCTGAATAGCTAGTATTACAGGTGTGAGCCAACAGTGCCCTGCTTGACTCATTCTTTATCATTTTTTTTTTGTTTACTGGGTTTTTGTTTTTTAGTTGTCAAGGTTATATACAGGCAGTTTACAGTTACATAAGTAAGGTAATAAATACATACCTTGTCAAACTTGTTACCCCTTCCCTCATTTTTCTCTTACTTTCCTTCTCCTTCACCTCCCCTCCCTGCCCTCCCCCAAGTTATATAGTTAATTTCCAACATATTGTTTTGTGTATATCCCTATTGCAATCAACAGGTTCAACTTACTACTTCCAGCAAAATCCTGAATCCCAGCCTACAGAATGATTGTTCATTAGTGGAGAATCTACCTTTGGTGTATTAAGTTCTGCCTTTGGAAGCAAAGAAAAAAATCATGGCAGGAAATGTCAATATTTTCAGGTACACTATGTCCTAGAAAATATATACATTTCTTCAGCAGTAAACCATGATGTATTGGAGAATTTACTGTTTAAGACTGAACTAAATCTATCTCCCTACATCCTGCATGCCAATGTGATTATAACATGTGTGTGTATGTGTGTGTATATTTATGTGTGTGCATGTGCTTGTGTAGGTATAGATCTTATATTTTCTAAGAAGTAGAAAATTAATATTCTGCCAAGGTAACTGAAATTCCTTACTCTCATTCAAAATTGGCCTATTCTTTAGATTAAAAAAATAATGTCTGCCAGTAGCTTTAAGTGGAATTTCCTGGAGTATATACTTAACCTCCAGGAAATTTGCTGTAGATCACATACAAGATCTGAATTTAGCCATCCTCAGACCTATAAACAAAGCCAAATATTTGTATAAGCCCAAATACATAATTTGAGGCATCCACATATTCCATATTCCATTCATGGTAGACTCCTAAGCTGTAGTCACGGAGTACCAAATCTCCATCGAAATCTAATTCCCTGTAGTCATTTCCATGTTCAGGAATCTCCATCTGCTATGATAACCTATCTAATGCCTGAGATTTGGACTAGTGCAAAATATTTCTGGCTACTTGTAAATCCATAAACTGGAGTGATTTCTCCATCTGTCATTCTTTATTACACGGTATCCCAAACTAATAGATGTCCTATAAATATTTATTGAGTTAAATGAATGAACAAAGCCCAAATTATGCTACACTCATTAGGGTTATGAGCACTTCAGTGGTCTGGATATATTATAGAATTAGCTGCTCCCACCTGGAGTTTCTTGGCAGGCTCCACCCCCATCCCTTCTCCCATCCCCACCATAGGCACACTGATTAAATGCATTATTTAAGATGCTGAATGATCAAATTTGCACTGTAATCACCAAAACATTGATTTTTTTTCAGAGTCCAATACAATCTCACTTTCATGTCTTCATAGAGGGACTGAGCAGATAAACCCCATCATAGGATTTTCCACGCGATCTTCTAGTGTCATTCACTTGTGCACTTGTTCTTTGTCTCTCCAACACAGGTCAGTGGTTTTATACATATTTCCCCACTCTGAGATTTTATCATCTCCATTTAAAAATAAAGTCTGAAATTTTAAGGATATTTCCCCCCAAATTCCCCATTAGTCTGTGTTACCATTCGACCTAAAAAAATGTGGTCTTTTGACTCCTGATCCAAAAAGGACCTTGAGAAAATAATAATTGCTTTTGATGATCACTCGAAAGTATCTTAACTGAAAATACATGCGGTACATGCATGGGGTGGCAGCACACAGGGTGGATTCGGTAACGATCTCTATTTTTAATCTTTAGAAACATTATAAATTATTAACCCTCCTGAGTATGTCAAGACATAGGTAGGCTACCTCAGAGTTATTTCTCATAAAGGAGAAAATAATGCTTACTCTTTCGTTTAAGGCAAGAATAAACAAGCATAATTACAGAAATAATCCATTGGTCAAGAGTTTCACCATGGAAATCCTTATCTATTCCCTTCTCTCATTGGCAAATAGATAGCATCTGCCAACCCAATTATAAGTGGTTAGAGGCATGCACTAATTTTATATTAAAAATAACCAATAATGTGGATGCTATCATCATCTCCCTCATATATGAGAAAATTGAGGTGTGACATTAGTGATGAAATCTAAATTTGAACTCAAGCTGTCTGGATTCACTGTGGAGCTGTAGGCTTCAGCATTCCTTAGGCAATATAAGGTCGAGGCAGATTAGTTTTTAAGAGATAGGATACATTGTTTCCCTCACATGCATTTTGTGCTAGAAATACAGTCAACTATAGTATTTCCCAAGTTTCATATCCTTCAGATAGGAATCGTGGTGGCTTCCATATGACAAAGCAGATTGCACTATCTTCCTGAAATATAGTCTGTAACAGGTTTCCTGGAGTACAAATAGAAACTACAGATGCTCCTATCTTTTTTTTTCCTGCTGCCCACTTGGAAAAAATTCAATAGGTGCCATCTCGTTTCATGAACTTTTCTAGTTTGAACTATGACTGGATGCCCATTCTCTCTCACAATCAATCCCAGATACTATCATACAATCCTGCCCATTATTCATTTCCTGTCACTTCTAGACTTCACTACTAAATCCAGAGTTAGTTCTGCTACTATCTGTTCACTATATCTCTTGGGACAAAGTCAGGGAGACTATGGCGGTTTCTTTTTTTTTTTTTTTTGTCGGTCGTGGGGCTTGAACTCTGGGCCTGGGCGCTGTCCCTCAGCTCTTCAGCTCAAGGCGAGCGCTCTAGCACTTGAGCTACAGCGCCACTTCTGGTTTTCTGGTGGTTTATTGGAGATAGGAGTCTCTCCTGCCCGGGCTGGCTTTGAACCGCGATCCTCAGATCTCAGCCTCCTGAGTAGCTAGGATTACAGGCGTGAGCCACCAGCGCCCGGCTCTATGGCGGCTTCTTAAAGAGCAAGCCTGTAGAATAAAATAGGAATTCTCTTAAGAAACCATGGCCTGTGCCTGATGTGGCAGACTGGAAAAATAGCTATTTTTGTTCTTCCAAGCAAGGGGGTAGATAGAATTCATCTCCATTCCTTTCATCTGGATAATCCACATAATATACTTTGCAACAATGAGATTAGCAAAGATGACACAAACTGAAGACTGAAGGCTGTGCTTTCAGGCTTGCCTTATCTGATTGTACTTGAAACTTTGAGAGGACTCAAGATAAACACTTGCTGGCCTGTTGAGTAGGAGATACCACATGGAGAAAACCTACCTCCATTAGCCAAAAGCCACAAAACTGCTGGGCCCACGACTAATTCCATTCTACGTGAATCAGCTGCAGATGATTTACCAATTGACTACAGATACAAGATGGCGCACAATAAACCAGACCAGGCAGCCCTGTACAGAAGAAGATCCTAAATATGGGGAAAGAAAAGTATTTGATAACTAATTTAAGAAACAAGGATCTAGGATGGTTTGCTACACAGCAAAAGCTAACAAATATTGCAAGCCACAGTAAGCTAAACATGAAATTGCTGATTCCCAAACCTACATATGAGGAGTTTAGAAGTCACCATTTCATCTCACCAATAAGTAAAATCTGAACAAATTGTCAGAACAACTACTCTTCTTGGATCCAGAAGAGAAGATGTAGACACAAAACAAATCACTGCCCCCTAGATTGGAGAGGTGATCAAATATAAGAAGATGTTACGTATAAAGCAGGGAAACACAGGAATCCAGTTCCAAGATTGAAAATGCTGAACTGTAATTGATGAATTACTAGAGGCTCAGCATGAACAAGTCTGGGAGTTGCCGTCTTCAGGCAAAACCAGTTGTAAATAGGCCCACACTTTTTTCTTTGTCATACCTCCATAAATTTACCATATTCTCATGGTAAACAGCACAGAAAAATCCCCCACATACTTATATCAAGGGAAAAGGAATGCTTTTGAAATATGTGAGAATTGCTCTGTTATTCTTAACAAGAGCTAGCCTCAGGAAAAACTAGTTAATCACAGACTGCTGGAGTCTGAACAACCTGGGGGAAGAGAGAAACCAGCTGGAGTCCACTTCAGTTAGTCCCGTGTGAGGGAAGAGAGATTTTTAAAAAATATATTGGAAGTGGTGCTGTGACTCAAGTGGTAAAGCGCTAGCCTTGAGCTGAAGAGCTGAGGGACAGCACCCAGGCATAGAGTTCAGGCCTCATGATTGACAAAAAATAAGTAAATAAATAAATAATAAAAATAAAAACAGCAGGTGCCAGTGGTTCATGCTTATAATGCTAGCTACTTAGGAGGCTGAGATCTGAGGATCACAGTCTGAAAGTCAGTCTAAGCACAAAAGTTGAGAGACTTTCATCTCCAATTAGTTACAAAAAAAATCCAGACGTAGAACTGTGATTCAAGAGGTAGAGCACTAGCCTTGAGTAAAAAAAGCTCAGGGACAGCACCCAGGTCCTGAATTCAAACTCAGGATGGGGGAAACAAAAACCCTGAGAAATAACTATGTCTATACTTCCAAGACATGGGCTTATTAAAAGACTAGGATGTAACTCTAGCATTACATAGTATTTTCTCTCTGCTTACATCTTACTATCACATTTCTAAAGCCTTTCTTAATTCAATTACTTTTACCCAGTACATTGTGTCCAGCTATCAAGAAAAAAAAAAAATACAGGGCAAATAAAAGGATAAAAAAAACAGTTTGATGAGAGATAACAAGCATCAGAATCTGATATATTAAGGGTGTTGAAATAACCAGGCTGGAAATTTAAGACAACTATAATTAATATGCTATGAGGTCTAGAGGAAACAATAAATAGGATGTAGGAGCAGGTAGGTGGGATGTAGGAGCAGGTAGGGTAGAGAAATAGAAATCTTCAGAAGGAACCAAGAAGAAAAATTATAGCTCAAAAATACTGTAATTGGGCTGGGAAGGCAGCTCAATGGTAGAGTGCTTGCTTTACATGCATGAGGCCCTGGGTTCAATTCCTCCACACCACATAAGCAGAAAAAGCCTAAAGTGGCTCAAGTAGTAGAGCACTAGCCTTGAGCTGAAGAGCTCAGGGACAGTGCTCAGGCCCAGATTTCAGGCCCTACAACCAACCAAAAAAAAAAAAAAACTGTAATTGAGCTAAGTGCCAATGGCTCATGCCTGTAATCCTAGCTATTTTGAAGGCTGAGATCTGAAGATGACAGTTCAAAGCCAACCCTGGACAGGAAAGTCTGTAAGACTCTTATCCCCAATTAACCAAAAGCCAGAAGTAGAGCTATGGCTCAAGTGCTAGAGTGCTAGTCCTGAGCAAAAAAGCTCAGGGATAGTGTCCAGGCCCTGAGTTCAAGCTCCAAAACCAGCATTTGTACACACAAGCACATGTGCGCACACATGCACACACACAGAGCACAAATACTATACTTGAAATAAAGAATGTCTTCAATGGGTTTAAACCTTTCAAACTAAAAGAAAAAGAGAAGAAAAACTAAAACAAAGCCAGGCACTGGTGGCTCAAGCTTGTAATCCTAGCTGCTCAGGAGGCTGAGATCTGAGGATCGCGGTTCAAACCAGCCAGGGCAGGGAAGTCCATGAGACTCTTATCTCCAATAAACCACCAGAAAACCGGAAGTGCGCAGTAGCTCAAGTGGTAGAGCGCTTGCCTTGAGCTGAAGAGCTGAGGGACAGCGATCAGGCCCAGAGTTCAAGCCCCACTACTGACAAAAAAAAAAAAAACTGAAACAAACCAAAATACCCAAGGACAGCTACAAAAAGTATAATATGAGAATTTCAGGGGGAAAAGAAAGTGAGTTGGGGAAGGAAGCAAATGAACACTTGAAATAATAATAACAAAGATCTTCCTAAATTACTGTCAGACTCCAAACCACAAATCCAAAAACTTGAGTTTTTAACCCAAGTTAAAATGCCCCCAAACAGGGAAGGTGGCTCAGTGGTAGGGTGCTTGCCTTGCATGCATGAGGCCCTGGGTTCTATTCCTCAGCACCACATAAGCAAAAAAAGAAAAAAGCCGGAAGTGGCGCTGTGGCTCAAGTGGTAGAGCGCTAGCCTTGAGCTGAAGAGCTGAGGGACAGCGCCCAGGCATAGAGTCCAGGCCCCACAACTGAAAAAAAAAAAAAAAAGCCCCAAAATAAAAGTCTACACAAAGGTATTTTCATTTTCAAGCTACATAAAATCAAAGGCAGAAGAAAAACTATGGAAGCATTCTTTATCTGTAGAAGAATAAAAATACAAGTAATATAAGGTTTGTCCTCAGTGAGAGCAAAAAAGATCAGTGATCGACAGCAATTGGAGTGCTGATGGACTGGTGGATTTTTAGAAGATTTTTAGGGCATTGGAAATGCTCTATGTGATAGCTTATTAAAGGATACATATTCTTAAAATTTTCTCAAAAGCTGTAAGATGTACAGACCCCAAAATTAACTTCTATGAACTGTGAGCTGAGCTTTGAGTGACAATAGGGTATTGTCAATGTGGTGAGGGACGTTTATATTGGAGAAGAGAGTAAATGGTGTAAGCCAAGGTTATATCTCTACATCCTCCTCCTAAATTCTCTGCAAATCTAAAACTGCTCTTAACAGTTCAAATTGCATCCACTTAAAAGACTTACAAAAAAAACCCCAGGAATATAGTAAATTGTGTTTCTCTACCTCTAGATCAAAATGATACAGAGTCCAAAGCCAAATAATGAATGTGTGGAAAATTTCAAAATAGAATTTTCTAATAAAGAACCAAAGGTGGTTTCTGGGATAGAGACAAAATCCTATGTCCATCTTTCAAATTGTCAAAAAAAATATTCTAAACAAGACTACACAGCATATGTGATTCATTAGGCATTTTCTGTATGAAGAACAAAAGGCAACTCTTCAGCTTAACCATTGTATTCTGTTGGGGTTTTTTTTTGTTTGTTTGAATTTTTGTCAGTCGTGAGACTTGAACTCTGGGCCTGGGTGCTGTCCCTCAGCTTTTCAGCTAAAGGTTAGCACTCTACCACTGAGCCACCTTCCCAGCCCTTATTCTGTTGTTTAATCAAACATATTCCAACTTCACTCATATAATCATCCCACAAATATGTGTCAACACAGACACATGTTATTGTTATATTAGAATATTGTATGTTAGAACGCAGCTCTGGGTGCAAGGGAAAAGCCAGTCATGTTTCCTACCCTAATACAGTTTGTGTTCTTGTGGGGAAAACAAACTTCTACAGACAAACAAACAAGGAATGTGTAGATAAATGACAAGCACCACACAGGTTGTCATGCAAATCCAAAATTAGGAATGTTGGCTTCATCAGGGAGATTTTGGAATCTTTTCCTTTACAAAAAAGACTAAGTACAGAATCTGAAGAGTAAATGTTCGGGGCAGAGGGATCAAGGGTTGAAAATATACTACATTGAGAGCAACTGCGCAAGGTTGAGGCACTGGAAAAAGACCAGGATGTGTTATCAAAAGAAAGCCACAACTCAAGAGAAACTTAAAGAGTTGTAGTAACCATCAACCTAGCTAAGAAAGGCCCCAGAGGACCTGACTGGCCATCCCATAACATTCTTCCCAATGGTAAAAGTGTTTCTAGGGCAACAGGAAGATGGTCTCCCACAGTCCATCCTCCCTTCTTTCTAGGTCATTCTTCAAGTAGAAGACACACCGAATTCCTTCCTCATAGGTTTCCCATGCCACTCCCAAGGCTTGAGTGACCTCTTGAGTCTTTTTTTTTTTTTTTTTTTGCCAGTCCTGGGGCTTGAACTTTGAGCCTGAATGCTGTCCTTGAATTTATATGCTCAAGGCTAGCACTCAACCACTTGAGCCTCAGCTCCCTCTCTGGCTTTTTGTGATTAACTGGAGATAAGAGTCTCATGGACTTTCCTGCCTAGTCTGGATTCCAACCATGATCCTCAAATCTCAGCCTCCTGAGTAGCTAGGATTATAGACTTGAGCCACTGTCACCCAGCCGGGGTTAACTTTCTTAAGTGTTGACTATTTTGATTGGTTGATACCTGCAGGTCATCAGAGTTAAGGGGCTATGAGTTCAGGAATTCTAAAGGAATTCGATATGATTTAGCTTTCCAGATCATCTGGAAATACATTTATTAAGATAGAGTGACAGAATATATTTTAGTTATTTAACAACTAGATTGATATACTAATTTAAATATCTAGGCCTAGGGCATATGAGTCTCTATTTCTACTCTTGCCTATGCAAGAGTAGACACATCAGTATTAGATAGATTTACTAAACAGGTAGGTAATGACCAATGAATTAAAAACCTTGCAGTCATAACTTCCCAAAAATTAGTGTACCAATGAATTGCCTAGAGATCTTGCTAAAATGTAGGCACCAAATTTTTCACTTCTAACAAGCTCCCAGGAGCTGCCCACATTCTGGTGTGGGACTACACTTGAAATAACAAGGTTGTTGGGCATGTGATGATGTTTTATTTTTACCCAAAGATCCATCACAAGTTCTTGGGGGAGTTCAAGGGACCGATTTTCATTTGGGAGAAAAAAAGACAATGGCTGGGATATAAAATATGAGTTAAAGGGCAAAGGAGAATTCAGAGAGTGTTGGTAACTTTACGAGCTACAGAGTATGAAGAAGAAAAGAAAAGGAGTGTGAATACAGTCAGGAATTGAATGTAGAGCCAGACATTGGTGCTTCCTATCTGTAATCCTAGCTACTCAGGAGACTGAGATCTGAGGTTGATGATTCAAAGTCAGCCTAGACAGGAAAGTATGTGAGACTCTTATCTCCAATTATCCCTTAAAAACTTGAAGTGGTAGAGCACTAGTATTGAATAAAAAAGTCTCAGAGGAAAGTGCCCAGGTCCAGAGTTCAAGCCTAGGACTGATCCACACACAAAAAAAGAATATGATGTGTATCCTAAAAAAATTAAGAAAAGTAAGGGAAGGGGTGGAGGGGCGGGTTGGAAGGATGGTTGAGACTGCTGAAAGGGCAACTCCTTTGCACAATTATTTTAAGATAATTTTTTTTAAAAAAAAGAAGGTACTCTCTTCAAGGTTTGTTAAATGAAAAAGGGAAGGGGAGTATTGGGAAGTGAATGGGTAAATAAGGAATCACCACTGTTATTCTCTCCATAGAGGCTTTAGAATAGCAGCATTCATAATAGTTTTAGTTTTAGTTTATGATTTCAGGAAATCCATAGGTTTTTTTTCCCCTGTCTAGTTATGAATAGTTGGAAGTCATTTTTAACCCAAATTACCTTTCCTCTTCCACTTCCCACCCCTCGAGAGGCTAGCCTAACACCAGTGATACCAGTCACCGTTCAATCCTTCTGCGTCCCCACGCCCTGGCTTTTAGGAAGGAAGTCACAGCAGTTTCTTTCTTTCATTAAGTGGCCAGGATGTGTCACACTCTCCTCAGAATGCTGTCACCAATTCCCAAGGAACTAAACACAGCACTCTGCTCCCTTACCCCAACCCCTTCTCTTAGGAGCAACACTCAGAAAGCTGAGAGTAGGCGCATCCTGTAGAAAATGTTCTTTCCCTGGGGCTAATGTCTCCAGAGAGGCTTATTTGTATTGAGGTTGAGCTCTTGGGAATGATTCCTGACTTGAGAGGGACTTTTGCTTTCTTTGAGATGTGGGTGACAGGATTCAAGGTCCTGCTGGGCTAATCACTCAGCTCTACCAGCTGTAGAAGGATGCTTTTCTAGAGGAGCCAAAAGCTTTAGGGAACTCTGCTTCTCTCCAGCATCACATGACAAACTGGGAGGTGAGTTTTCCAGCTCTGCTGATCCTATCCCCAGCTTTCCCCTCTCCAGCTTCCTGCTGTGACTCACAAAAGGCAAGAGAAGTCATCATGGGAGGAATCTAGCCTAAATTCAGGGAGAGGTATCTTAACATTCTCAGAAATGCCCAAGGATAATTTTTAATTCAATGCACAGCAATCTCTGCCTGCTATGTCATTTATTTCCTAGCCTCACACTGTGTAACAGTCCCAGAAGATGGCTGGCATGATTTGCATACACTTCAAGAACATCTTTTTTCTTTCCTTATTTATTGGCTCCTCTCATCCTACTTGCGGCCTTAGTGTTCTGTCCCCAATGTTTATATGTGTGTATCTCCCGTGGGTTGTAATACTGCATGAAACCTGCTTCCTCCCTCCATGCTCCCATGCAGGCCCCCTACCTTCTTCTTTCCCAGTCACTGTAAAAAGCTGCCAATCTAAGGTTTAATTTGTGGAAGGCCTTGTTTCCCCTTTACTCCTAAAGTATCCTTAGGAGAAGGCATTTTTGTGTTTTATTTTCAGCGTTTCTGTGCTTAGTCATGGTGACTGTTCACCTCAGGCGACTGCTACCCAAGGCTCCTAACTCAGGGAGGAGTCTGTGGAAGCTGAGTCTCAGGGTGTCATGGATCTGGATAGGTAGTTAGGAGTGCAAAGGGGTGAGGTGGCTTGTGGCCAGTTGGGGGGGTCTCTGGGGTCCAGCCAATTGTGTCAGTTTTTCAAAGGAAAAGCAGAAACCCAGCTTCATTGTGAAATTTCCAGATCTTTTCCTTTTTACTCAATGAGCTTAAAAAAATAATAATAAGGAATGCTGAAATAGCACATCTGCGGTCTGGTTTGTAACTCTCTTGGAGTAAAAGATGCCATAAAGTAATTCTCATACCCAGGTAGTTAGAAGAGCACTGTGTTTGCCTACTTGTCACTCTTCGTTGGTTTTGAATCAAGGAAAAGAAAATACATTTAAAAAAATGGTTTAAGGGGCTGGGAAGGTGGCTCAGTGGTAGAGTGCTTGCCTTGCATGCCTGAGGCCCTGGGTTCGATTCCTCAGCACCACATAAGCAAAATGAAAAAAGCCGGAAGTGGCGCTATGGCTCAAGTGGTAGAGCGCTAGCCTTGAGCTGAAGAGCTGAGGGACAGCACCCAGGCCCAGAGTTCAGACCCCACGACTGGACCAAAAAAAAAAAAAAAAATGGTTTAAAATGTTGGCAGCTTCCTAAATAAGTCCCATTGAATTATAACCTGAATATAGCTGGCAGCTTTGGGTGTGTCTCTGCTTGTTAGAATATCTGACAATAAGGAACAAAACTTGCCTTTAGGAGTTTAAAGAATAGTGTTTGTCTTTATTCTAGATTGCTTTAAAGGATGGCACAAAAGCATTCCCCAAGGCAAGAGTTCTTCTTAAAATCCATCCTTTTAATATCTCTTTCTGCCCAGCATTGTCCATCAGCTGCTTCAAAGTACTGACCCATCTCTCTTTCTATTGCTATGCCATTCCAAACATGCAAAACCTTCTGTTTTTAGTCTTTAAGTTGTTGTACAAGGGGGTTTCAAATCAACATGTTAGTTTATGAATGCAATGCATCTTGACGATCCACTCAACCCTCTAGGCACTAATTCTTTAGAAAATACAAAACAAAGCAATCCTCCAGGCCTGCCATTATGACCAGAAATAATCATCTACTTTGAAATAAAGAGTTAGCCTCATTATTCAGATATTCTGCTATTCCTACATACAATAAAATGATTTCTGAAGAGCATGTCACTATCTTACAATATCAGGCCCTCACTCAAAACTACTATGGCAGCACCAAGCATATTTTGAGTTTGAGCTATTTTATCCATATGTATTTATTTGTTTACTTATACTCCTTTGTATGTAGTTCAGTCTGGCCTCAAACTTGCAATCCTATCTCAGCCTCTTGAGTACTGAGATTATACACCTGTACCATTTGGGGCAACAGGAAAAAAATTCAAGTTAGTTTGCTTAATGATTCATCATCTAATGATCTTGCTACCTAATAAAAATCCCTTTCTAAATCTTTTCTATCTTCTATGTGCTGTACTTGTTTAAATCTCTTCAGCTTTGTAAGAGTCACTTTTAAACAAATTTGTACATAGGTATTTCTGAATTTGTTTTTAATCTTTTAAATAGCATCTTGGCACCATCCTACCAAGGCATCCTTGTGGGTATCTTTTGCTTTCTTCCATGCTTTCCATCTACTTTAGGATATCTAACTAGATATTTTCTGATAATTGCTAGTTTAAATTTATAAGGTTTGGATTCTAGGTGGTTGCTACATGACATACATATTATGACATTTTCTGTGAGGTCAGAAGCAAAATTACTAGGAATCATGGGAGTCCTACTCTCTACTGCCCTCTCAGGCCAGCCTCTCTGGTCATAAGGATCTCTGAGTTTCTCTGCTTGGAAGGACATTTTCCTCTGTCAGCGTAGCCTTGCCCTGTGATCACCATCTTATTACCTTCTAGGTAATAAGAATATCATGTAGTAGTAGAGCACTTGCCTGGCATGTGTAAAATCCCTGGGTTCACTCCCCAGAACCATAACAAAAACCTATCCTTACCCTTCACTATAAGAAGTAGCCAGGCTCCTGACCCCCAGTTACTATGATGCTACTATGACATCGTGAATCTTTAGGAGGATGTGCCTAGTGAAACATGTTTAGGACATTGGGGAGATTGAAGATGATTCTGGGACTCTGGTCTCTTCCTCTGTTTCCTGGCTGATAACCACTTTCTTCCCCCTGAGTTCTAGCCAAGAGGTGCTGTTTAATTAGTGGATTAACGTCCTGCCCCACCCCATCTTTAATTGGACTTTCCAAAACCCTGAACCGTAATAAACCTTTTATTTCTTTATACGTTAATTATCTTGGGTATTTCATTATAGCAAAATGAAGTTGACTAACCTACTACCTCTATTGTGCGTTGGGTTCACACTTCAGTGACTTAGTAGCTTGGTGCAGTTGGTTAAGCATCCAAGCTTTTTCAACATCTAGCCTGAAGGTTCCTTCATCTTCAACAAGAAAAATAATAATTATCCTCATTAGATTTTATACGAGTTAAAAAAAAAAATCTGTGTAACATGAAAATGCCTGTAGGGCATTCAATAAAGGAGGAGGGAGAAAAGGAAGAAGGGCAAGGTTAGGTGGCATTATTCTACAGAAGGCAGCCTCTTAACAATAGAGCAAAAAGAACACAGTGTAAGATGCAGGATAACTACTCGTATCAACTAGGTCTTTGAATTTATGGGGGAAAACCACTCACTATTCTTTCAAAGGATGAAAACAATTCATGAAATGTTATATGATATGTATAGTTTAAAATTGTCTGATGGGGCGAAGGTAGTTAGAGTGGAAAATAGGTGAAAATAAGGAAGAGGATAACACTGTTCAAAACATTGTACTCATGACCTTACCTAAACCCACTGTACATCACCTTTACAATAAAATTCAAAAAATTGTGTGTGTGTGTCAGGGGGCGGTTAATGGGGGTATTAGTCTTTAGCCCTGTCCATTGTAGTAATAGAGCTCACCTTAGAAGTGTTGTTAGCAATTGTTTGGCCAAATAAAGCCTTCTAATTTCTAAGTCCAAGTTACAGGTGTTTTCTCTTTCCTAATTCTTTCAGTCAGCCCCACTAACTACCACCAAATGATATTATTTCTATCTGCACCTGCCTCAGGCAGATTACTAATACACAGTAGTCTCTATTTTTCAATGCCAATGTCTTAATAGCATTCAAATTGAGGGGAAATAAAGACTATTGAAAAAAATTTGAATAGTACACTATGTTTCCATGGGTCTATATGCCTGTGTCTGATAACATAAAGGAGTAAACTGTTAGGGACAGAGAAGATATGTTTATTTTGAGCTGCCTAAAGATGCACCAATGGCATCTGGTCTCACAGAAAGTGTAGAGAAAGAACATCCAAAGTGTCGGATTCCTTCTCCCCAAACACCCTTAAAGTTGAGTCCTTTTCACTTTCCTCTTTTTTGTACGTTTTTAATTGTAAAAATGCTGTACAGAAGGGTTACAGTTATATGAGCAAGGTAATGAGTACATTTCCTATCGAGCATTGTTGCCTCCTCCTTTGTTTTCCTCCTACCTTCCCTTCCCTCTTACCTCCCCAACCATCCCCCACCCAGCATAGTTGTAAAGTTCAACATAGTGTTTTGTATATCTCATAGTTACAATGGGTAAACCTGTATCCCTATTTAAGCATTTTGTTTTTACCCTTCCCCTCCCCGAATTAGAGAAGTATATATACAAGATGCAGGGCACTAATATCAAATACAGTGAAAATAGGGGTTATACTGTGGGGGAGGAACATAAAAAGAACAAAAAAATCACACGGTACATTATAAATACATTATCAAGAAAGAATAAAACCACTTTGTCCCTATCTTGGGGTTCATTTCGCTTAACATCATCTTACATGATCATATGTACATAGCTTTTGGCCTTTTTTGCTTGTCCTATACATGTACTAGTTATTGCAAATAAGGGAAACCATGGGACCTATACTTCTTTAGGCCTGGCTTACTTCATTTAATATAGTTTTTTCTAAGTCTTTCCATTTCCTAATAAATGTAATTCTTTCTGATGGAGGTATAGAGTTCCATTTTTTTTTTTTGATCCATTCATCTATTGAGGAGCATCTGGGTTGGTTCCATATCCTGCTATGGTAAGTAATACTGTGATAAACATAGTTACGCTGATAGCCTTAGTATAGCCTTGTTTGTGATTGTTTGGGTAAATGCCCAAAAGTGGGATTGCTGGCTCATAGAGGAGCTCTATGTGGAGTCTTTTGAGGAACCTCCATACTGCTTTCCAAAGTGGTTGAACAAGTTTACACTCCCACCAACAATGGGAAGTTCACCTTTCTCCTTCCTTCACTGTGCAGTGCAACTTCTTTCTGAATGAAATTGTCACCTGTCACTGGATATGATCAGTGACTGCTAAGTTTATCACAATACCCAGTCCAATTTCCATAAAATCACACCCTCCTTTCCCAAGCCAGAAGCACCCAAGAGGCTTCAGTAGAGACAATGCTGCAGGCAATGCACCTACTCAAAGTGGAAATGTACCAGTTCTTCATGTAAAGCCCGGGAAAAAGATACCTGTCAGTTCACTGCTGATGACAGCAGGTGGGGAGGAAACGATCCTGCCCAGGAACTAAGGGCTTATGCTCCAGCCTGGAGACACCCTGCCACTAATTAGTGATGTGACTGTGCACAAGTCACTCACCATCGAATTTCCTCCTCCCTAGCCAATCAATAAGCATAACTCAGAGGCCCTTTCCAGCATCACAGGATCGCTCAGTCTGTCCAACCACTAGTGCCCCCTCAGCCCTAGAAAGTCAACAGAGTCTCTCTCCCTGCACTCAGCCATAGAAATAATGTGGTGACCCAACCACTTCATTTTTTTAAATTAATGCAGACATTTTCATTATTCCAGATTCCTCATGTCAGATTTTTCTTTATAAAAAATAGTAATATAAGTTGGGCACTACTGGCTCACCCCTGCAATCCTAAATAACTACTCCAGGAGACTGAATTCTGAGGACCATGGCTCAAAGCCAGCCAGGCAAAAAGGCCCATGAGACCCTTATCTCTAAAAAGCCAGATATAGAAACATAGCTAAAGTGGTAGAGCAACAACTTTGAGTAAATAAAGCTAAGGGAAAGTTCAAGGTCCTGAGTTCAAGCCCCAGTGACAGTACAATACATATACATATATATATATATATATATATTATATGCTTATTATAAAAATACTCATATATACTGATACATAGAAGAAAGCTCAGCTGTAACGTATCTGTAAGTGTGCTTGACACTGTCTGAAACAGTTTTTCTAACTTGTAACGCTGATACATTGTTCCTTATGTTTTTATATCATTTGAATATGTAATTTTCATGATATAATTTCTGTTTCATGATTAGGCCATGAATCAATTTACAAATTTTCTACTGTTTTATCCTTGTTTCTTTGAGGGATAAACATGGTTGTTTGAAAACATGTTAGTGTACAAGTGAGATACCCTTTTCTGAAGACTTTTGGAACTTCTTCAGTTGAGGAGAATGTTAATTCTTCTCTCAACCTGGGTTATACTTATAGTACAACTATCAACTAATGATAAGACAACTGTTATGTGACTACAAAATCTAGTTCTAAAAAAGCCAATGCAGCTCCCCCCAGGTATCATGGAAGACTTGATCTTGATTACTTGCTTCAAGGTACAATTTCTTGGAAACTAGTTACCATGTTGCAAGAAAGCTCAAAACACATAGAGGTCCATGTGTGGATTCTCTAGTGACAGCCTGTCCTTCAGTACAGCTGCCCAAGCTGAAGTGACTCCCAAGCCAGGAAGTCTTCCCAGCTAAGGCCTCAGTCCCTGTAAAACAGGAGCAAGTTCTCCTTTTTTGTTTTCACTTTTGAATTCCTGGTCCACACAATTTATGAACAAATAAGAGTTGTTGATCCAAGCGTGGTGGTACGTAAACCCAGCATTTAGGAAGCTAAAACAGGAGGATCATAAGTTTGAGGTCCACCTGGACTGTCCTAAGACCTTATAAAAGAAAAATGTCAAAAAGAAAAAAGAAAAATGTCATATATAGAGACACTGCTTTATATCAAGCTTGGAGTTACAGATAAACATTAGAGAAACAGAAGTACATGTTCTAAGATTGACTTGACAAATAAGCGTAATGGAAGGCACACTGTGAAGGACACAGTTCAGGAAGAAAAGAGACTAAATGAACCCAAGCTTAACAAAAGTACTGCATTCAAGGGTAGCCACCATTAGAGAGTCGGCTCTTCCCTTCATAAACCTTTCAGCATATAAACATCTATGTTTGAAAGGGGCAATCATAGCTGTTTATCATGTGGCTGAGAAAAGAGGTTCAAACAACAAATATCACAATGATGATGAAAGAAAAATAATGTTGAGCATCTCTCTTCAGAGGAGGATCGAGGCTTACTCAAAAGAAAACACGGCCAAATGGCTGAGAAAAAAGAATTTGGGAACAGATTTCCCTAGGTTCAGAATCTAGCCCTATTAACATATCGCTAGTCTTGGACATTTGCTTTCCCTCGTCTCTGCAACAGGAAGAAGAGCTTGTTCACCAGGTGGCTGTGAGAATTAACATCCATCATAGGCATGATGTGATCAGCCAGTGCTTGGGGACAGGACAGTACTTGGTCTACTGTGGCTGTTATTGACAGTGTTTCTATTGCCACAGGTCAGGTTTTCTAGCCTAGCTAAGAGGAGGGATGATAATATATTTAGATAGTAAGAGAGAAAACAATACCGAATGGATTATTTCTTCTCCTACATAAACAGTCGTTTGATGACTGGACCATTGCAGTATAGGAGAAGTCTTAGGCCCTTTCCCTGGGCCCATGCTAGGGAAGGGTCTACCCTCCTGAGAGTGACTTGCGCTGTACACTCTGCTTTCCTACACCAGAGAAGATCCAAAGGCTTGATTGATCGTGAGGAGGTATGCATAAAGTTTGGTCATGTGGTTTGGATGCCTGTGCAGGACAGAGATAGGATGGGAAAGGGAGACAAATCAATTCAGCAACTCTGTTGCTGGAAAAAGATAGAGGCTTTCTCTAGAAGAGGCATATTGTTACATTGTAGAGGGAGCCTTGGTCATCTCTCCTCACTCTATTACATACCGGTGTAGAAACAAAGGCATTTGAGAATTCCAAATGTGATGCTAAATTTGGCACTTTACTTACTCTAACATTTAGCTAGTCTGATAATGCATAACTTCAAAGTATTTATTTCTTTTAACTCAGAGCCTGGGTACTGTCCCTTAGAATCTTCTCTTAAGGATGTTGCTCTAATACTTATACAACACTTAATGGTTAATTGAAGAAAAGCGTCTCACAAATATTCCTTCTC
This sequence comes from Dipodomys spectabilis, assembly GCF_019054845.1. Taxonomy (NCBI): domain Eukaryota; kingdom Metazoa; phylum Chordata; class Mammalia; order Rodentia; family Heteromyidae; genus Dipodomys; species Dipodomys spectabilis. The sequence continues at coordinate 2,386,481 of NW_024871042.1, forward strand.
TGGCTGACTTTGAACCATAATCCTCAGATCTCAACCTCCTGCATAGTTAAAATACAGGTATGTGTCTTCAATTTTGTTCCTGCCATTGGCCCCACAAATGCTGGATACAATCCTAATTCTGAATGTTCATCATTTATTATTTCATATTTAAGGTCATAGTTACCTTTAGGGAAAGAAAGAAAAACACTGTCCTCACTTAAAAGATTAGCAATATAATGAACTATATGTAACATTAGAGAAATAAATTATTCAACATAAAAGTTCTAGGAACAGTTTTACAGAAGGTTATCCTTGGGAGATAAAATTATATCACCTCCACTCTGAGGATGACCTCCAATCCCAATTAGCATAATTAGCAACTCCTTTCTTTTTGTGCCCACACAGCACTTTATGGAAAACTATTTTGGTAGAATATATTGTGTCTACATTTTCTTCTGAAACACTTTAATTTTAGAAATCACAGTGTCTTTTGAGAATAGCACAAGCAAGTCATAAGTTCTCTCCTCAATTATAAAATACAATATGTGCACACTTGGGACCGGGAATATGATTTCAGGGAGTTCATGGACCTGAGACTAACTCTCCTCAGCTAGACTGGGAGGCATGTGGGAAGGTACCAAGTCTTCTCTACCGTTTAAGACAAAGTACTCAGATCAGATAGAATAAATGAGCAGTATATTTCAGATATATGCTGCTATGTAACAAACTATCTCAAAACCGAGTCACGTGAAAAAAAGAGTGGTAAGGACTTTCCATTCAACCAAGGAACAAGCAATGGCTTGACATGCTTTCGTCTAGTGCAGGCTCGGTTGAGAAACCAGTGACCTCAACATGGCTACCCTCACATGTCTTGTGGCTGTGGCTTGTATCATTAGGTGCTGCCTAGATTTGTCTATATTTCTCCTTCGCTTTCCCTTCTCATCTTCTCACTACTTTGGGGGCAACACTCCACACAAACTCTCTAGTGGAACAAATCCTGGGCACAAAGTCTCAGCCTTCAGTAGAGCTGAGGTTGTGCTTGTGACTATCCCATAGGTCAAAGAAGGTCACATGACTAAGACCAGAGTTACTGTGGGAGCAAAGTACCACATGGTAATGGCTATTTGGGGCCAACTGAGCAGCCAGCAGCACAAGCCTTCCTGAATAAAAGAGGAAATAATTGAAATAACATATAAGCATATCCCCTTAAAGATATTCCACAATGAAAAGGCTTGGAAAAAATTATATTAAGTGAAGTAAGCCAGGCCCAAAGAAACATAGGTCCCATGGTTTCCTTTATTTGCAATATCTAGTATATGTCTGAGTCAAGCAGAAAAGGTCAGATAAGGTGATGTTAGGAAAATGAACCCTAAGATATGTATTCAAATGTTTTTTTTTCTTTCATGCTATTGTTTCTAATACATTTATAAGATTATTTCTTTGTTGCTTTGTATGTCCCTCCCCCACAGTATAACCCTTGCTTTCACTGTATTTGATGTCAGTATAATTTGTGGAGGGGAAGGGGAAAAACAAACCGTTTAAATAGGAATACAGGTGGACCCATTGCAACAATGAGATGTACAAGTCGTTATGTCGAAAAATGAACTTTACAACTTTGGTGGGGGGGGGAGGGAGGAGCAGGGAGGATTGGGTGGGGGGGGCAGGGAGATGATGGGAAGGGATGGGAAGGGGAAACAAAGGAGGAGGCTACAATACTTGATAAGAAATGTACTCATTATCTTGCCCATGTAATTGTAACCCCTCTGTACAGTATTTTCACAATAAAAAATAAAAATAAAGAAAGAAAAAAAAGATATTCCACAATGAGGGTCTCACTGTGGAACTAAGTATCTTCTTAGTTCTTCCCATCATTTGGTCTTCGGAACAAAGGCATTTCTCTTAGGACAGTTTTCTCAGATGATATGACATCTTCATTTTAGACTATATCCAAGAATCCCATGCCTTTCATCCTAGACATATATCATAAGTATGAAGCTCTATTGATGTGTTATTTCCTATCATTTAAACTAAACTGTGTACTCTTTGAGGACAAGGACCAGAACTGTTGTTTCTCAGCATTAGTTCTTAGAAAAAAGGGGAAGGGAGAAGGAGAAGGGATTGGGGAGAGGGGGAGGGGAAGGGAAAAGGAGGAGGAGAGGAAATGGAGAGAAAGGAAAGGGAAGGGAAAATAAATTCCTTATTATGTTTCAATAACACCCACTAAATAATAGATGATATTTTAAACATGATGCTAAGGTGAGTATCCCATTTAATCTAGAAACCAAACACTATGAGACAGTTAGCATTCATTTATGAGTGAGAAAACTACATTTACAGTAGCCATGTGATTGTCCTAAGACTGAAGTGTTAGCAAATAGTTGGCATTTGACCCGAAAAGTATGACTTCAGGACCTCATACCGCTAACCCCTCTTAACTATCACCCCACTTCTAAATACAAGTTAATATTTAGACACAAAGGTAAAATTCTTTGTAATATAAACTAATCTGATGAGGGAAGGTGTACAACCAGTAAAAAGAAAATGAAAAAAAAAACTTCTGCTATATTTTTTAAAGTCAGCTCAAAAGATAATGATGGAGATCAAGTGGAAAAATGGGTGAAAAATGAGAATATCAGGAAGATAATGAAGCAGAAAGGACAGACAGGAAGGGACATTCAGGTGGGTGGATCTACATTTATTAGAAAGAGGTGGGAAGGAGGATTATTAGCTGGGCAAAGTATTCCCAGAAGGTGGGAAGGAAATTAAATGGGCAAAGTACTCACATTGGCTTCATAAAAGGAGCCTTCCAAGGTGAGTCATCATTTCAAATGGACAAAATGTGTGTAAAGTAAGAGAATTTTATAATAAGTGACTAATGTTTATTAATCATAAACCCCTCATGTGATGGGAGATTTCTAGTTTTGTCCTGCAGAAATTAAATATATAAATCTCTATGGAAAAATTTCAAGGCCTAGTTTACTGCTACCAGACTAAGATGGGGAAAAAAAACCCTATAAAACTACCTATTAAGAGGGACTGCCTAGCAGTGGAAATGGTCTATCTGTTGGAATGTATCCAACAATACTCTTCTGGTGGGTGTAAAACTCCCTTTTGGCACCTACTGAAGCTGAACATATATGCATATCCTATGACCCAACAATGTCAGGCATAAGTACAGCCTCAACAGAAATGCATCTGCGTATTCAAAAGGTACAATAGAATGCTTATAGAAGCACTATTCATAATAAGCTCCAAGTGGAAATTATCCAAGTGCCCATCAACAACAGTAGAGTGTCTAAATAAATCATGATATATTCACAAACTAGAATGACACACAATGACAAGAATGGACAATTGTGAAATTATATGTAAAAATAGAGGATGACCCTCACAACTCATAAATATTTAAAGAAAAAAGGAAGCTAAAATTATTCAATGAGAAGTCAAGATATTACTCCTGTTGCAAGAGTACAGGAGCCTCAAGGGGATTTCTTTTTTCTGTATAGACAGGATGCTACACTAAAAATTCTCAATGTTATAGACCCATTCAAAATAGAGGCATCTTTAAGGGTGCAAAACTAGATAGAAACACAAAGAAACGAGAAGAGAGGTAGCATGGTTTAGGACAGAATCTCTCGGGATTCTTGATGAACCCTTGAGCTGGAGATGTCTCAGGATGGGGAGAGTTCTTTCTCATAATGTCCTGTTTTAACTTAATTCTAGGAATCAGGAAGGAAAGTGAATACATCTCATCTTTCCTCAGGACACAGCAATGTGCTTTATACCTGGTGGCTTCAGAGTAAATGTATGGTGAATGGTGATGAATAGAAAGAATCTAGGCTCTTTCTCTCTCTTGCTCACTCTCATTCTCTCTCTCTTGCTCTCCTTCATCCTCCCTCTCTCTCTTCTCCCTGTCTCCCTCTCCCTTCTTCTCTTCTCTATATCCCTCCCACCCTTCACTTGTAAATTCTGTGTCCATCTATATTCCTCTAGCAGCAGGGCCTGACACAAAGAACACATGTGTTTATTTGGGGAATGCCCAGGTGAACAGCAGTGAGGAAGTAGGAAAAGGAAGGGAAGGAACCAATATAGAAAGAGTTAAAGAGCAAACTTGCACTCTGGTCTACTGGAGCCAATCCCACTGGAGAATTCATGGTTCAAAATGTACCTCAGGATGGACTCACCTAAAGGATAAGGCAGCAGGAAAATCAATCCTACAACATGTTTGACTGAAAATGGATATAGGCATAAAGAAGAAAACAATTGCTTCTACTAGGATATCTCACCATAGGGAGTGGGACACTGAGGGAAAATGGGACAGTATCTGCTATAGAATATCACTAAAAAATCCTCATGGGAAATTTAATTTTGGGATTTTTTGTCATGTTAAATATGGTCTATGACTGAGGACTGGAGAGGCAGAAGTTGGGTTTAAGACTTAAAGATAAAACCACTATAAAATCTTAGTAAGAAGCAATATAGTACCCCCTTCCCTAGTGCTTCTTTGATGTTTAAATCCCTCCCTTACATTGTTTACCTAATGAGTATCTCTAAAAGTAACCTATCTGAGAAGCCTTAAGAACCAACAATTGAACAGCTAAGTCCCATATCCATACTCTTTCCATCTGTCTGTAGCACTTTCACACACTTTACTATGAGAAGCATGGTTTATTGGGTCCATTTTCTTATATGCCTTACAACATGAGCTGTCAGAGTTCCCAACAAATGAGATGCTGTACAAGTTGGCATCTCGTCTCCAGTTTCCAATCCAGCATTAATTACAAGCTAAAAAGAATACACATCTCATTTGGAAAACTCCAACTCCAAAAAAAAAACCCTTCAGTTGCCAAGTTCTGAGATCAGTATTTAGACGATCTACAGCTCAGTGTCTTTGGAAGCAAAGACATGCCTACCCTACCCCAGCTAACCCCTCTCAGTCTCATTAGAATTCTGCCCAACCATGGCTGTTATTACTAATTCTATAATGGCAGTGGGGCACTGAAATAAAATTTTAACAGTTCCTCAGTTAATCATTAAAATTAGCCTATCACAGTGAAGAGATTTTCCACAGTTTCAGTGCTGTGTAATTCCAGATAATAAGTGAGATGATGAAAAAGGATTTTTTAATGCATTGTAACTCCACAGAGGGCATTAAGACTGCCTTAAGAATGCCTGATAGAGCCACAAACAAAATAAAGCCAAACAAAACCTAGCTTCTAACAAAATTCATCTAGATACAATTTCCAAAATAAAGGTATCACCATCTGAAGAGGTGGCCAGGCAGTTATTGAGAGATGCTCTTCTACAATTGCACTGAGAGAGAAAGAAAACTCCTTCAACTACTTCTTTATTTATGGCAGAGTGAATGTTCTTTAAGGCATCAAATCTAAGATCGTGTGTCTAATTTGCAAAGGCCTATGACTATGAATCTAAAAATATTTACAGTACAAGAACACCTGCCTATTAGGAATTATTATCAGCTCCTCAGGGAGACTGCTTATATCTAAATATTCTTGTGTCTTAATCTACACTAGTGTCCAGCTCAGTGGGTATGTATGAATTCTCCATATGATGTTCATTAGAGCAAAAATTATATAATTTTTATTTCACAGAGTTACAGTTTAGATCATTGTTTATCTGAAAATAATTTCAAATTTATAGAATTTGCAGGATGGGTCTGTGTCTTTTCTTATCAAAAATCAAAAGAGTTGGTTAGAACCAGAAAACTATAATGACACTGCAAACCCCAGATGCACAAGTATAACCCGGAGCAAAGAAGAACTTTCTTGCCCCACAGTTGAGGCACCTTGCTTGTGATGGGAAGAAAGTGATCCTAACAAGGTGACTTCCATAATAGGCTTCTGTTTGTCTTCATGATCTATCTATCCAATGGGATAAGTGAGATCAGCACAATTTTTCTGTTCTTCCATTTTTCTTTTGTGTTTTGCTTTTATACTATTTACTTGGAATTCCCCTAGTGTCTATGAACCCTAGGTTTATGAACATTTTATAGACATTAAAACTGTTTAACACAAAATCTTTGAAAAGTTATATTATCTATATACACATATACATGTATATAGTATATACACATATACATATATATATATACATAACACACACACACACACACACACACACACACACACACACACATATATATATATACATGGTTAGTTCAATGTAGGTGACCTTTCTCAGATTCCCACCCCCTCACTGCAGTTGGATCCACATTATTCTGATTAATATGTATTAATTATTATAAATTATTATAATTAATATTAATATTTCATTTTCTTAATCCTAGCTCCTCTTAGAGTTCTAGATTACCTGATCTATCAAATATAAGAGATTCAATGTTGAGTTTAAACTTCTTTGATCTCAATTATGATGTTGGATTTTATGCTTTACTTTGCTACCCACTTCCTGTAGCTAGACATGAATGGAGGCAGATAATTGTGTTAAGGACCTAAAGGATGACAATTCTCCCAATTTCATCCATGACAGAGAAATATTAATAATTTAGAATGGCTTTCTTCACTTGTCTGGCAGTTCCCAGGCTGTCAACCAAGTTAGCAAGGTGACTAGCCACCATTGGACCTTGTTTCTTCCTTGTTTTCTCATCGTCTGGCAGAGTAGCTCAGCCCAGGTAGAGACTCAAGACTTTAGGTGTAGCACAAGAGAGCAAATCCCACTTTTCAGCTAATTTCCCATAAACAAAAATAAAGTACATGACTAAACCCAGATTTGAAGTGTAAAAATAGATATTCTACATCTTGATGAGACACATGACCGAATCACATTTCAAATAGGTATACATTCAGAGAAAGAATGGATGAGGGCTATAGAGAGTTGCTTGTACTCATTCCATAAACACAACATCAGCTTTCATTCATTCATCAGGAGCTGCCAACAGGACACAAGAAGAAAACAAACCTACTTGCTATCCTTCCAGCTCTCCCACAGCCTAACCCATCTCCCCGAGAGGAGTAGAATTTTTCATTTTGGACAGTTGCCTCTAAGACATAGAACATAATATTTTTTAAACAAAAAATGATACTGATTCAACCTAGCAGCTTCAAAATGATCATAATAAGAGAAGCAGGGGAAAGGCCTTTGGAAATAAGATTAAGAATGATACTTTAAGCTCTGTAGCTTTCACTGGGTCCTGGGGAAATAAATGCAACAAGGAAGGTTAGTTAACTTTCTCCCTCTTAATGAACATTATCAGGACAAATAGTTTGCTTATGTGTAACCTTTCCATAGCCTAGTTAATTTGTTAGGCTCAACCAAACACATTAAGGAATCCCTTCATCTTCATTAGATTCAATGAGAATGAATGGCAAACCTCTGCATGATTTCTCTAGGTTTTGTCAGTAGGCCTGGAAAGCTCTTTCAACTCCAAATGCCTTTAGAATTGTTTAGGGCTTGTTCACCATGTGTAGTGAACATTGGCTGTTACTATGTCTACCCTGACACTCACGTAAACTAAACATAGTAAAGAAAGACACAGGCCGACATGCACACATGAGTATGTATGTTCATGCACACACAGTCCAACACAAACATACCAGTACACACACACTAACAAACCAACATATACCAAGATTCACACACATTAACAGAGCAGTACAAAAACTCACTTTACAAGTAAAGACAGAGAAGCTGGGCAAAGATGGCTCAATCCTGTAATTCTAGCTACTTAGTGTAAGGTCCACTCCTGGATGGAGAGCAGACTCCGCCCTCCTGGTGGCCAAATCTCCACCCAGTACCTATGTTACCTAGACAACTGGCATACCTGGAAGAGGTCACATCCGAAACAGCTGAGGTCACATCTGGATCAATATGGCCACCCCTTTCTCCCACCGGGTCACACCTCCCTTTATCTGGCCACACCTTCTCCTGCCCCTACCCTAGATAAGTCATAGCCCGGACTAGACAGCCTCTTTTTCCAGCCAACCTGGCCTGGTGCCAGCCAGTCCCTTACCTGAATACCATGTGCATGGTATTGTTCTTACTCGGCAACTTCTTCAAATACTTAACACTTAGGAGGTTGATAGCTGAAGGATCACCATTTGAAGCTATCCCAGGCATAAAGGTCTTAAGACTTCAAAATACCAACAAAAAGCAGGGCTGGAGGTAGTTCAAGCGGTAGAGGAGCAGCTAAGCTAAGCAAGTAGAGAGATGCTGAACTTTAACCCAAGTATCATACACACACAAAAAGAGAGAGAGTTTGTTTGTGTAAGGCAGGGGAGGGGATGGCTGGGTAGCACTATGAGAGATGAAGGAGAAAGAGGAGGTTGTGTGATTTCTATTCTACTCTCTGGCATGAAAGCCCATGAAAGTTAGTGACAAAAAAAATTGGGGGCCGGGCTCTTGTGGCTCATGCCTATAATCCTAGCTACTCAGGAGGCTGAGATCTGAGGATTGCTATTCAAAACCAGTTAGGGCAGAAAAGTCCCCATAAGACTCTTATCGTCACTTAACCATTCAAAGACTGGAAATGATGCTGTGGCTCAAGTGGTAGGTCACTAGACTTGAGTACAAAAAGGTTCAAGGATAGTGCCGAGGCCTTGAGTTCAAGCCCCACAACCGACCAAAAAAAAAAAATCTGGCCTTACCATTTTCTTTTTGGATGACCCTGATCAGATGAATGGTCTTTGCTGTTCCTCAGCATCCTCTTCCACTAAATTAAAATAATTACAAGTCTCATAAGGTTATTTGATTCAAGTAACAACATGTAAATTTTGAGGAGAAACATTTTATTCATAACATTCTGCCTGAACTCCAAAACACACATCTTCTTGCATGTCATAAACATTCTTTCCACCCTAATAATCCAAAATGTCTTTCTTCTATCAACTTTATAGTCTAAAATCCAAAAGTGTCATGTAAATATTATCTGAAGCAGATACGGGTAGGAGTCAAGATACAATTCCTCCTGAGATAAAATTCTTTGTCAGTGGTAAGCCTATGGAACTAGGTAAGTTATACATTTCCAAAACACAGTGGTGGATGGGTTTAGGAAAAGGATTCCCACTACAAAAAGAGAGTTTAATGCCTAGTGAAGGTCAAATTCTAGCTGTAGGGAGTCCCAACATGGACCAAGTTTGCCCAGCTGTCCCAGAAGGTCAATCAAAGATATGGGTAAGTGTTAACAGCAGGAAAGGACTTCTATCCAGGAATGACAGAGGTCCAATGACCTCAAAAATCTGTCTTCAAAGTCCTTACAGAGTCTGAGTTATACAGAGAAGGGGGGATGGAAAGCAAGGATTGAGGGTTTCCATAGTAGCATTCTAGTCATCTTGCCAGGCTTTGAATAGCAGGAAGGACTCTATTACTTAGGGAGTAGTTTTGATCTTTTGTCTTAAGATGCTCTTAATCCTAAGAAGCAAGGAAACTAACTGTAGAGCAGAAAGACAGAGAGAGTTCAGATGGAGAAGAAACAAGATGAAAAATAAGTGAGAAATAAAATGGAATTAGAGAGGTCAGTGACCAGACCCTCTTTCTAAAGGAACAAAGGAGTAATGGGTCCTAAGTAAATTCAGAACCTACCAACACAAGCTCAAGAATGTCTTCAGGCCCCCAAATAATCCTCTTTGGTTTGATTACCATCCTTTCACTCGGTATCAGGTGGTGATCTCCTGATCTGGGCTTACCGGAGTGGATATTCTACATTTGAGATTGTACACTCTCAGTTGGAGAGTTTTGTCCCTCAGGACCCCAGGAAGCTCCTCTCACTGACGCATCAGTGATGTCTTTGCCCTTGGAAGCTAAGGAGCTGCCCTAGGTATTTCTTTCATGATTCCTTTCCCCTGGTCTTGAAGGACAGTCTGCAATTGTAATCAAATATTACTATTGTTTTGATCCACATAACCTATTCTGTCATCCTTCCTTCCATTCAAAGTGGCAGTGTCTCTGTTCATATAATTCCATGATCTCTTTAAAGGGTAGTAGTCACACTATATTCTGGGTGTTCTCTCATGAAGACTTCTTTTTCAATATGGATAGGCTAAGGATTTCACAATCTTTATTTTTTTATTTTATTTTTTATTGTGAAAATACTGTATAGAGGGGTTACAATTACATGGGCAAGATAATGAGTACATTTCTTATCAAGCATTGTAGCCTCCTCCTTTGTTTACCCTTCCCATCCCTTCCCAGCCTCCCCCCACCCCCCACCTAATCCTCTCCCCCCGCCCCACCAAAGTTGTAAAGTTCATTTTCGACATGACAACTTGTACTTCTTATTGTTGCAACGGGTCCACCTGTATCCTTATTTAAACGGTTTGTTTTTCCCCTTCCCCTCCATAAATTATACTGACATCAAATACAGTGAAAGCAGGGGTTATACTGTGGGGGAGGGACATACAAAACAACAAAGAAATAATCTTATATATGCATTAGAAACAAATGCATGAAAGAAAAAAAAACATTTAAATACTTATCTTAGGGTTCATTTTCCTAACATCACATTATCTGACCTTTTCTGCTTGACTCATACATATATTAGATATTGCAAATAAGGGAAACCATGGGACCTATGTTTCTTTGGGCTTGGCTTACTTCACTTAATATAATTTTTTCCAAGTCTTTCCATTTCCTAACAAATGGGGCAATGTCATTCTTTCTGATGGAGGCATAGAATTCCATTGTGTACATATACCACATTTTCTTGATCCATTCATCTACTGAGGGGCATCTGGGTTGGTTCCATATCTTAGCTATGGTAAATAATGCTGCAAATAAGCATAGTTGTGCTAGTAGCTTTAGTGTGGTCTTGTTTGTAAACATTTGGGTAAATGCCCAAAAGTGGGATTGCTGGGTCATAGGGGAGCTCTTTGTGAAGTCTTTTGAGGAACCTCCATACTGCTTTCCAAAGTGGTTGAACAAGTTTACACTCCCACCAACAATGAAGTAAGGTTCCCTTCTGTCCACATCCCCTCCAGCATCTGTTGTTGTTAGAGTTCTTGATTTTTGCCATTCTAACTGTAGTGAGGTGGTATCTCTATGTTGCTTTGATTTGCATTTCTTTTATGGCTAGCGATGTTGAGCATTTCTTCATGTGTCTATTGGCCATCCTTCTTTCTTCTTCAGAGAAGTTTCTCTTTAAGTCTTTAGCCCACTTATTTATTGGGCAGTTGTTTCTTTGAGGATTTGTTGTTGGTGCATTTAATTTTTTGAGTTCCAAGTATATTTTAGATATGAGACCCTTGTCCATTTTAGGATTTCACAATCTTTAAATGCTTACTTCTTTTAGTCAATATCTCTTTATTACCAATATCTATTAATTATTATGTTTATATCCTCTTAGATAAAGGTGTTTAATCTAGTTCCTTTCCTTTCTGAACCATCACCAGAATCATTTTAAACATGAATATTTCTACTACCCATCCTTAGGACATCTAGAGTTTTCTCAATACTTCTCTTAACATGTCCCTAGCTTCTATCTAATCTCAAAACAGCTTCCGTATTTTTTAAGTATTTCTTTCAGCAACACCTCACTTTATTTTCTCAGGCTGCCATTAAAAAATACCACAGAGAAGACAGGCTAAACAACAGGAATATATTTCTGGTAGTTTTGAAGACTGGGAAGTCCAAGATCAGGAAGTCAGAACAGTATGAGTCTCACTAGACAGCACTCTTCCGCGTTTTTAGACCATTTCATTCTTGTTAGGTCCTCTCTTTGTGTGAGGGAATTTTCCAAATCTTTAAATGATGTTTTCTATTAACCACATCTGTTCCTTATTATTTATATAGTCTCTAAGATGGAAGTGCTTCTCTATCTCTTTTTAAGCTATCACCAGAATCACAAACAGAATATTTCTACCAATAATCCCTTCAGGAAAACCTAGAGTTTCCTCCTGAATGCATTTCAAACTACTTGAGAAAAGACAGAGAGACAGACAGACAGACAGACAAGGAGACAAAGAGAGACAGGAAGAAAGACACAGAGAGAAAAAAGTGAACTCTCTTTTTCTAAAGGTATTAATTCTAGCAGGTTAACATTCTATCCTTATGAACTCATTACATCCTGTATTTAGCCTTTAATTACTTTGTGAGAGGCCATGTCTCCAAATATAGGCCTCAACATTAATTTTGAAGGTTAAACAACATATATTTTACAAGTTAATGATTTACTTTGTCTACATTTTCACTCTGAAAATATTACAAAAGATAATCCCAATATTATACCATCATTATGTGCTTCATTATAGAATGAAACAGGAACCAAGGAGTCAGTCCTTGAAGCATAACAACTATAAATGATAGATTGACAAAGCCGAATGTTTGTGAAGTTCATTAAGTAGCCAAAAAGCAGGGTGCGTGTGGGGCAGGAATCTTAGAACTAGGAGAGATACTAAGTGGCTTATAGAACTGAAAAGAAAACCTACATGACTCAGTATCTCTGGGGAAATAATCAGAGTATTGGTCCTGATAAACTTCCTTCTTTCCCTCTTATGTCTCATCTCTGCTTCTCTCTTTCTTATAAGTTGGACTTATTGCTTCCTATTTTATACATAAGCTTAGGAAAATGATCAACATGCAACCCACACTATAAGACAGAGCCTATTTCTTCCAGTGCCAATATATCAGTTCCAAGAAAGGGCTCTGATTGGTGGCTGTTCTTGGTTTGCATGACCACCTATTCTTGGGCTGATGCTCAGTGCTTAGCCAGGGTGTAACATGTTCACTCTTTGGCAAAGAAGTCAAATCTGTTGCATCTACTGATGACATTTTTAGGTCTAAACATATGTGTGTATTCACATGCTCATAAAAATAAACAGCAGCTCAAAGCTCCAAAGAAAGTTTTTAAATGTTTCTAAAATTTTGCAAATACTCTCATTTATTCTCTTTCCCTCAACAGTTTTGATGGGGAGATACAGCAGTCAAGAGTAGAAAAAGCATTTCTTTTTTTTTTGGTGGGGGGGGGGGGGTCCGGTCGTGGGGCCTGAACTCTGGGCCTGGGTGCTGTCCCTCAGCTCTTCAGCTCAAGGCTAGCGCTCTACTACTTGAGCCACAGCGCCACTTCTGGTTTTTTTCTTTTTGCTTATGTGGTACTGAGGAATCGAACCTAGGGTCTCAGGCATGCAAGGCAAGCACTCCACCACTGAACCACCTTCCCAGCCTCTAGAAAAAGCATTTCTGCCTAACAGGACTGATAAATACCTATAGACATCACTTGGTGTTGGCTAGAATTCACAGGCCAAAATACTAGATTATTTACAAGTCTTAACTTGCAGTCCCTCAAAGCTGGGAGGATCTCTTGTCTTTGTAAAGTTTATTTTAGTTTTAACTGCATTCATTATTTCTAAGGTCAGTGATAAGCCCCCAACTCCAAGTAGCTCACTGTTGTCTTATGAAAGAATTCCCAAGGTAATTCATTAGCATTAAAGGATGCAATGCTGGGGAATAAGTAATAGCAGGACTAAAATATTTTGACAATGGAATAAAAATAAAATTTCAAGGCTTTAATGAAGTGACACAGTTGGATACAACCTAAGAAAATGTAGCTATCTCAAAATTAAGCATTTAGGTAG